>NC_064618.1:468461442-469711442 GCF_023898315.1 Schistocerca nitens | reverse complement strand
GCTTGCAGAAGTTACTGCTGCAAGTTATTGCGAGCCGCTTGCAACTGTGTTTACACAGCAGCGCTAAAATTAAGCAAGATTATTCCGCAAGTTCTTTGGCAAGAAACATGCATCAGCAACTTGCTGATACTATTTACATATGCTTTCAGTACCACTACGAGTGTCAGCCTAAGTATAAACCGACAAGTAGGCGGGTGAGATATGCTGCAGCTCTTGTAATTGTAATGAAAAACGTGGAAAAGAAAAAGAGAAGTATTTGGGTTAGAGAGTGGATAATGAGAAGATCGCAAAATGGTACCTATAATAACCTTTTGCAAGACTTAGTATCGAGAGCATGGATACTTTTGAAAACTTTTGCAGAATGTCCTCAAATGATCTGGAATGTTTGTTGGCGTTAATAGCGCCCGTCATATCAAAATGAGACACAAACTTCCGTACTGCTGTTTCAGCAAAGGAACGTTTGCTAGTCACTCTACGATTTATAGCTACAGGTGAGCTACGAATAAAATAGGCCTTTTCATTTATTTATGTGAAACATACAACCAAAAAAAGTTTGAATTTTGAAATCTTTTCTTTGTAGTCCCTAATTTACTTGTTTCATATTCCCGTCAGCACGATTTCTCTGATCATACCCGATGTATGTAGAGCCATTTTTGACGTCTTGTAAAGGGAAAATTATTTGAAGGTATGTGAAAACACAACAATGAGATTAAATTTTTATTGAAATAAACTGCATTTTACTGAATATGCTTATAAAAATGTTTTTTTTTCTAATGCTCATAAAATGGAAAGTGACAAGCTAATTAAATAGAACATGTAATAATTACACATTGTCTTTTTTTAGACTCCTAAAACAACAAGTGAGTGGATGTAGGTGGCAAAGGGGTTGTGTCTGCAAGTTATGCTACTTTCTCTGTACTTCTTTCATAGATGTGTCGAATATCGACGAGATTTCATTTAATGCGCTCATCTTCTTCACTCTATCCTTAAAGTCCTGGTTATGCACGTTCCATATTTCGGAGTAGCTCTCCACGGCTTCAATAAAATGTTCTGTATCCTGCTTCATCCATTCCTGTTTCTCCTCCATTTCTGAAATTTGTTTGCGTATAATACGTAAGATGGTTGCATAAAATTAAGTCACCACATTAAGTAAAATGTTAAATATGAGTGTTATGTAGACGACATACTTACTATAACTTGCGCTTCCTACTTGCAGGAAATAGAGAAATAAATCCTAAAAGCTGCAAGTTACTTGCAGATACTTCTTGCGTGGTGTTCACACTGGAAGCGGAAAACGTGCAGCAAGTCATTTCCGCAATAAAGTTATACAGTCGCAAGTCGACTTGGCAATATGTTTACACTCGCAACTCGGCGGCAAGTTCCTCGGCGCAAGTAAATTGCTGCAATAACTTGCTAGTGTAAACTGAGCTTCAGCTACATTCAGTATGCAGTGTTGTATCACGCAAAATGAACCAATCGTAAAGAGTCGTTGACCACATTTTTGCTGTAAACATTTCAAATTTTATACGATAAGTAAATTAGAAATTAAGAACCACAGTGACTAATATCGAAAAAATAGGCACTTCATCATCAAGCTATGACGTGAAACTATGAGATACGAAAAAATAAATTTTATGTGCCAGTTAGCTCCTACAGAATCGAATTAGAAGTATTACATAGTGAAAAAAATGCGCAAAACCGAAAGAAGTGGTTTTTAATTTGGTAAAGAAAAAGGAGAATCTCAGTGGAAAACAAAATCCAGGAGCTGATGTATCTTTGCTCCATTACCATTAAGCAATTATGGCAGCAAGAAAATCGGAAAACTGATTTTTCCCTTATATTGGCATCATCTGCCACGCAGCTGGCCTACGCACATGAGGTACAATAGCCGTATTGCACGGCTTCGCGGTGGGGCGCACAATAGAGATGGCCGGCCGTTGTGGCCGAGCGGTTCTAGGCGCATCATCTGGAACCGCGCGACCGCTCCGATCGCGGTCGCAGGTTCGAATCCTGCCTCTGGCGTGGATGTGTGTGATGTCCTTAGGTTAGTTAGGTTTAAGTAGTTCTAAGTTCTAGGGGACTGATGACCTCAGGTGTTATGTCCCATAGTGCTCAGAGCCATTTGAACCATTTTCTTTAGCAAATTGAGATGCGCATAGCGCGTGTGGCATGGCGCAGAGCAGCGCGCATTTTTGTAACTTTTTAATAGGTTTAAGTGCGACTGCACAAATTGAGACACGGCGCAAAGGTGAAGCAAGACGGGCATGGGCCATATTGTGTGGCTTTGTCGTTGTGGCACAGTTGGTCATGCTGCATGCCATGCTAAAAGTAAGGGGAAGGTGAGCTGCGGAGTGGGAAAACAGTGCTCCCCTATATTCCATTCGGCACTGCACATATGTGCAGTAGTAGTATTGGCTTTCCGAAAAATATTGCCTACTACTGACTTTATATTTAAGTAATGTTTTGTTTTTTGGCATTTAAGCTCTTGGCCTTTCTTCATAAGTACCAATACATTATATTTTTCAGTTATTTATACCTACATCTGCTTTGTTTCGTTATTGTTTTCCTTTTGTCAACAACAATGCACAATGATTGGTGAGCCATTAGGATCTGGGACTATAGCTTCTGCCTGCACAATCTCTTCAGATCGCAAGAGGGGGCAGACGATTCATGGTTAGGGTAGTGAAATAGAAATATTAGAAAATCATGTGATCAAGAAGCAAGACAGGAAATTTTAAATATTATATAGTGAAACTAGGTTGTCTACGTGCTGCCTATTATGGTGGCATATCTGTACAATCTGTTAGAAAAATTCAAAAAGTGGGAATTTCTACAGATATGTCTCATGTTATGCTCATGTTAAAAAGTGTCCAAGTTCTGAAGGATATAAGTTTCCCTGTGATTACTTGGATATGGATGTAATAAGAGAGTAATGGCTACGTTTCTCATATTGACAAGTTTAGATGTGCTTCTTTTGCCAAAACACAATATAATTTGCACTAACTAACTTTGCAGCAGCTATTGCGACAGAATATTGAAACAATGTGTCTCATTAAACAAGCAATAGGAGACCAGAGAGGTCAATAGCTTATGGAAAACCTCGTAATATCAGTTTACACTAAAATAAGAGGAGAGATTCATGTTTATTTTCACACTAGGGAATTCTCTTTTCACTGGTTCTCGATGACTCTTAAAAATTACAGCGTTGGATTGAAAACATAAAATAAGAGCTATAACTTATGATACATTGCCATAGATAAGAAAGTTCCACGTGTTAACGATTTGGCAAAACTCTCTCCTCTTGTGTGCTATCATTTGCCAGGATCTCACTTTGACATCTCGCCCAGTATTTGGAGGTATAGGCCTAAGGGATGTTATGAATCTTTCATTCTCGCGCGCGCGCAATTGGGAGTGAAAGCGCTACGTACGATATATCTTCACAAGATCGGAGGGCGATAGACACCTTCCCCCAAGTCTAAAGAAAAATTCAGTATGTTAGTTAAATTTCAAATGCAGTAACTTATGCATATGCACCAACCACAAAATCATACTGACCCATAACTATCATTGCAATATTTACGAATATTACAAAGTGTCTTACTTATCAGGTGTAGAAGTATGAAACCGGAATTTCCGTATAGATGGTGCTAGCCGTCAGGGTAGAGCCCATGAGACCGCGTATGCAGCGCCATGTGCTTCCTCTAACGGCTGACAACGAATGTCAACACACAGTAACCCAAGTTCCATACATCGGTACCTGCGTCAAACCCATAATCATGTTGGGGTTTGTACCTACGAACTATGATTTGCGCTCAGCATTGGTTTTGTGAATCGCATCGAATGCTTGTCGGAGCTTTCGGCGTACATGCACTTGGGAAAAATGTGTTTTGAGTGGTTCAAAAAGTGGTGATTTTGACGTGAGAATCGACGAGCGCGGGAAATTACCGAAAAGTTCGAAGACAACGAATTGCAGGCCTTATTATATGAAGCTGATACTTATTCTCACCAGGAAGTTGTGGAATAATTGAATGTGACGCAGAAAGACGTTTCTCTTCGGCTGAAAGCTATAGGAACGGTGCAGGAAGTGGGAAAATGGCTTCCACATGAAATGAATGAAAAACAGCAAGCAAATCGAAATACCGTTTGTGAAATACTGCTCGACAGATACAAAAGAAAGTTGTTTCTCCGTCAGACAGTGACAGATGATGAAAAATTGATATATTTTGTGAAATCTAAGCGTCATAAATCATGGGTGAATCCAGACAAACCACCGATAACCACTACAAGACCAAATCGGTTTGGAAAGAAGACTGCTCTGTGTTTTGTGGGATCAGAAGGGTGTATTTATTATGAGTTATTAAAACCTGGTGAAACCGTTAACACTGATCGCTACCAACAGCAAATGATCGATTTAAATTGAGCATTACATGAAGAATGACCGGAATATGGAAAAAGGTAACAGAAAGTCATATTGCTCCATGATATCGTCCTATCACACACAGCAAAACGGGTCAGGGAACGATCGAGGCATTCAGTTGGGAAATACTAGGGCATCCGACTTATTCTCCAGACTTGGCTCAGTCCGATTATTATCTATTTGCATCACTGGGACACACTCTCGCCAAATAACGCTTCAATTCATATGAAAATGCACGAAAATGGCTAGCTGACTGGTTTGCTTCAAAAGGAGAACATTTTCTTTTTTTTTTTTTTTTTTTTTTTTTTTTTTTTTTTTTTTTTTTGCGTGACGCTCGTAGCCTGCCGAGGTGCCGGGAGAAATGTATAAATACCAATGGAGATGATTTTGAATAAAATATCGTTTGTCACTTTCAAACAACAGCCGTGTAATTATTGCAACCAAATACCGGTTTCATAATTCTACACCTGGTAAAAGAGTACAGCACAGGTATGACAGTTAGCGAGATGATGGGCATTTCACCATGAAGCTGACGTACTAAGCTACAAATAACGTAAAAAAATTTTTTTTACTGAATAATCTAACATCGCTTGGGAAGAATTACATAGTGCACACTTCGATTCTGCCAGCACAGTGCATTGTCAACTGGTGCAGACAAAGAAATACACTCCTGGAAATGGAAAAAAGAACACATTGACACCGGTGTGTCAGACCCACCATACTTGCTCCGGACACTGCGAGAGGGCTGTACAAGCAATGATCACACGCACGGCACAGCGGACACACCAGGAACCGCGGTGTTGGCCGTCGAATGGCGCTAGCTGCGCAGCATTTGTGCACCGCCGCCGTCAGTGTCAGCCAGTTTGCCGTGGCATACGGAGCTTCATCGCAGTCTTTAACACTGGTAGCATGCCGCGACAGCGTGGACGTGAACCGTATGTGCAGTTGACGGACTTTGAGCGAGGGCGTATAGTGGGCATGCGGGAGGCCGGGTGGACGTACCGCCGAATTGCTCAACACGTGGGGCGTGAGGTCTCCACAGTACATCGACGTTGTCGCCAGTGGTCGCCGGAAGGTGCACGTGCCCGTCGACCTGGGACCGGACCGCAGCGACGTACGGATGCACGCCAAGACCGTAGGATCCTACGCAGTGCCGTAGGGGACCGCACCGCCACTTCCCAGCAAATTAGGGACACTGGGGTATCGGCGAGGACCATTCGCAACCGTCTCCATGAAGCTGGGCTACGGTCCCGCACACCGTTAGGCCGTCTTCTGCTCACGCCCCAACATCGTGCAGCCCGCCTCCAGTGGTGTCGCGACAGGCGTGAATGGAGGGACGAATGGAGACGTGTCGTCTTCAGCAATGAGAGTCGCTTCTGCCTTGGTGCCAATGATGGTCGTATGCGTGTTTGGCGCCGTGCAGGTGAGCGCCACAATCAGGACTGCATACGACCGAGGCACACAGGGCCAACACCCGGCATCATGGTGTGGGGAGCGATCTCCTACACTGGCCGTACACCACTGGTGATCGTCGAGGGGATACTGAATAGTGCACGGTACATCCAAACCGTCATCGAACCCATCGTTCTACCATTCCTAGACCGGCAAGGGAACTTGCTGTTCCAACAGGACAATGCACGTCCGCATGTATCCCGTGCCACCCAACGTGCTCTAGAAGGTGTAAGTCAACTACCCTGGCCAGCAAGATCTCCGGATCTGTCCCCCATTGAGCATGTTTGGGACTGGATGAAGCGTCGTCTCACGCGGTCTGCACGTCCAGCACGAACGCTGGTCCAACTGAGGCGCCAGGTGGAAATGGCATGGCAAGCCATTCCACAGGACTACATCCAGCATCTCTACAATCGTTTCCATGGGAGAATAGCAGCCTGCATTGCTGCGAAAGGTGGATATACACTGTACTAGTGCCGACATTGTGCATGCTCTGTTGCCTGTGTCTATGTGCCTGTGGTTCTGTCAGTGTGATCATGTGATGTATCTGACCCCAGGAATGTGTCAATAAAGTTTCCCCTTCCTGGGACAATGAATTCACGGTGTTCTTATTTCAATTTCCAGGAGTGTATATGCAGGACATACCCATGCATGCGGAATGTGTGCATCTGGCTGTAAATGTCGTGTCATTTGCCCACATACTATACATGTCTCAATTTGTGCTTGCTGTAATATTATTCTTAGTCAGTGGTGGGTCATAGCTATACATGCTGGGTGTTCAACAATTTTTAAATTCATATAAATATGAGTGTACGAACTTAATAGCATCTGCTGTATAGCAGTTATGCTTATCAACATATTTATACTACTTCAGCCACCATCAAGAATAATAATTATATTAATAATAATAACAGTAATAATAATAATAATAATAATATGCATAACTTGTCTGAAAAAAAACTAAAAGAATATTTTTTAATTTTATTGTTTTGTATGTAATTAAGTATAGTTTACAGCAAGGGTGAAATAATGTTTAAGCTTTTGCTACTCTCCATTTCGCATTTTTGTGTGAGTGGGAGTTTTCATACTTTTCTATTTTTTTGGACAAATGTACAAGATTCCTAAATCATGTATTAATGGACAAATTAACTTATGGGCTGAAAATCAGTCATTTTTCCATTCCACCCCACATCAACACTGACACTTATTATACACTTCTCTCATATTTGATTTTGTCACTTTATCAGAAAACGGAACTGGCCTGTAATGCCTTAATTTCTATGCGTCTAAATTTTCCTGGTAATTTTCTTTTATGTTGGCGTTTAATACAGGTTCAATAGAGTTCATGTTGACACTCCACATGAAAGCCGATTTCTGCACAATAGACAACCAACTCCAAACACAAACTGCCATATTATGTACCAACAAGGTCACTTAACTAGAGAACAAATGAGGGGCTGAGAGCCATAATGGCCAAAAGCACACCATCTGTGAACCCCCCCCCCCCCAATATTTAAGTAAATATCAGAGAAACCAGTGAGATCGCTTTTCGTGAATGTTCATATTTATGTACAATGTAGGCCTATAGAGCAGATAAACCTGACTCACCATTACTTCAACAGATGTCAGAAGCTTGAATAAATGCTACAGTCTCACAATCGACGATCTGCATTATGGTTCTCAGTGCGTCAAATGGATTCCTCTATGATAAAATCCAAAACTTTATGTACTATATCTGATTTAAAATCCCACAAAATATGTTTTTCTGTCAGTATAACTATAGCATGTACTAATGTCCAGTCTAATTTTACTATGTATAGGTGAGTGAATACGCATATCTGTGGAGTGTGCTACCGCTTAACGGGATTTATGCCAAGTGAACGTAGATAAACATCTGCTGCAGTGTGCTACTGCCTGGTGGCATTGACGTAAACTTGTAGGTGAGTGATATGGAGCTATAATCCGTTCATCATAAGAATAAACCTAATGTAAAGAAACACAAACGCAATGATTGGTCAGAAGCCATAGCACAAGTGCACTGGTGGTGCTATACTCTTGGAAGTAGATCCTACTTATTTATTAGTTATCTTATTACCAAGTTATGTTAAATTAAATTTTAAGATATTCGTATGTATTAACATCCATCAACGTTTTTTTAATCAGTCTTCAGCTACGTCGTTTTTATTTAAAAAATCGTGTACAGTGACAACCTCTGCAGCATTGTGCTTCGATTGTCACGCAGTATGAAAATGCCTGAGGCTGCTTTCTGTTCCATAGTGAAACACGCTCATGGAACATGGGTAAAAGTGATGAGAAATAGGCTGTTCTTAATGTTTCTCATAAATTTACAGAAATAATCGGCTTTGAAGTTTTCCCAGCGTTGTATATAACACATTTGATAAACCAATACACAGTGAACGTGTAGCACAGTAGGTATGCAATGGAATATGAGGAACTTGTGGTTAATGATGTGTTGATTCAAATCTCTGTAGTATCATTTTTTCTCATCCAACCTGAAATACCTACATCTCGTAATTATAAAACTCACCATCATTTTTTTATGAATAATGGACATCTTCTTGTTTCTAATTATATATTGGACACAAAATTCATGTTTCCATTTCAAAAACAAGTTCTTAATTATCGATGTTTTATGAAAGACTGTTCATAAAAGTTGTTTAAACTAAGAAAACATAACAATTTAATTTTGAAGCCAAAAATGAAAAACCAAATCCACTTTATTTGGTCTATGTCCATCATTTTATACCACAGAGGTAGATAAGTATCGTTGAAACATGGATAAGAATCATCTATTTAGTTATTTATTTTATTTATTCTTTTATTAGTCGTGTAGAGAATACATTTTGTACAGCAGAGCACATCACGATATAGAACAAGTCTGGTAGATTTATTTATTTATTTTTTATTTATTTATTTATTGTTCCGTGGGACCAAACTAAGGAGAAGTCTCCATGGTCATGGAACGAGTCAATACATGAAATTATAACACGATATTAGAAACAGATAAAATGAAATATAAAAAAACATATTCAGGTGACAAGTCGTAAATTTAAATAAAGAAAATCAACAATGTAACTTTATTTATTTATTTATTTATTGTTCCGTGGGACCAAATTAAGGAGAAGTCTCCATGGTCATGGAACGAGTCAATACATGAAAACTCACATAGCAGAATAGATATACGATATATAGACAAAATATAAAATGTTGTTGTGTGGTGAGAGATAAGAGTGGTGGTACACACTACACATAGCAGAATATATACAAGAGATAATGACAGAATATAAATAAGATACAATAATTAAATTATCTTACTAAGTAGAAATATCTACAAGTGAATAAGCAGCTTATTACAAGTAACTATAATTTTGTTTCAAGAAATTCATGTATGGAATAGAAACAGTTATTTATTAATAACTCCTTTTATTTAATTCTCATTATTTTTGGGCTTTTGTTTGTTTTTATGTGTGTTGGGAGGTGGTTGTATATTTAATGCCCATACAATTAATCCCATCAGAACATAATTTCGTTTTGTGAGCTATAATTTGTTATTAGGTTTTGTTTCTGGTGCCATGTGTGTGGCGGTCTGCATTTCTGTGGAGGGATCCCAGTCTGTACTGTAAAATAAGCTAGTTCCATTATATAGAGGCATGGCAGCGACAGGATTTTTAACTGTTGAAGCAATGGTTTACAGTGTTCAGTTCTTTTTTTTACATTTTATTATTATTACCACTTGTTTTAGTAACTTGAAAATAATCAGAGATTCAGAGCTATTTCCCCAAAAGATTAGGCCATAGCTCAAGACAGACTCAAACAGGGCATGGTATACAAGCTTCAAGGTATCTGCACTGGCTGTGTTTTTTAATGATCTTAATAAATAATAAAAAGAAAATTGAGGCAAATCTAGGAGAAGACCACTTTGGTTTCAGATCCGGAAAAGGGACTAGAGGGGCAATACTAGCTCTGAGGATGGTATTAGAAAGATGAATTGGAGTTAATAGGAAAACGTCTAGACCTTTATAGATTTACAAAAAGCATTTGACATGGTTAATTAGAACTGGTTATTCTGAACAATGAAGAAATAAATCTTTATTGGAGGGATAGCAGATTAATCTGGAACCTGTATAAGAGGCAGGAAGCAGAGATAGAAGTGAATGGTGTGAAGAAGAAAGCAAAAATAAGGAGGGGAGTAATGCAAGGAATCCCATTATCACCATATTTGTTCAGCTTATTTATTGAAAAACCATTGAAAATTGAAAAGAACAACCAAAGGAGTAGTTACTGACTCAGTAAAGGAAATTGTGTTTACGTTGCTAAAATTTGCCAAAATTCTAAGAGAATTTAATCTAAAAATAAATAAGAAGAAAACAAAAACTATGGTAGTAGGGAAGACAAAAGAAAATGGTAAAGTTAATGTGTTCTAGAGCAGGTTGAGAAATCCTGTTATTTGCGAGCAAAATCACTGACAACAATAAATCTATCATAGATATAAACAGGAGAATAGCCTTGGCAAAGCAAGCTTTCCAAAATAAAAGGCATTTACTAACAGACAATCATATAAGCCCAGAATGTAGGAAAAACTTTGCCAAAACTTTTGTCTGGAGTGTCTTAACATACAGATGTGAAGTGTGGACTCTGGGAAAGGCAGAGAAAAAGAGACTGGAAGCAATGGAAATGTGGATATGGAGAAGATTGACGAAAACAGGCTGGGTAGATAGAAAAAGTAATGAACAGGTCTTAAGAGAAGTGAATGAAAACAGAACGCTGCTAAATTATATAGGAAGAAGAAAATCAAAAATGATAGGGCACATAATGAGACACAACCAGTTCCTAAATAATGTATTTGAAGGAAAAGTTTTAGGGAACATACCAAGAGGCAGGCGAAGAGCAACATATTTTAATAACATCAAAGAAGATATGAGGATAAAATCGTATGAAGAATTGAAGAGGGTGACAATGGAGAGAGGGACATGGCTAAATCGACAAGGCGTAGCGTTTAGCTTATGATGAATAAATAACAAATTTTATTAATCTCTTGTAACTGTGTCTCAATATGTGGTTTCCAATTTAGAGTGTTACTGACGGTAAGTCCAAAAAATTTGGTGTCCTGCCTGTTTGTAATGTCATCTTTGCCAGTAACTATAACTGCATCGAAGGGGGTAAGATTCGGTCTAGTGTGGAAGTTCATATTTACAGTTCTTTTGAGTTTTTATGAGTAGTCTATTCGTTATAAACGAAGATTGTAATTGCCAAGTAGTTTCATTGACTACATCTTGCAATGTGTCACCTCTATTGGTTATCAGAATGTTTGTGTTGTCAGCATACAGAAAGGAGCTGGCATTTGGTATGTGTTGTGGGAGGTCATTTATGAACAGTATAAAAAAAACAGGGCCAAGAACAGATCCCTGAGGGACGCCAATTGTTTTATGTAGTGTATCTGACCTGCATTGCCTGGATGTCTTTGATTTTTTATATCTACATATTGCTTTCTTTCACTAAGGTAGCTACGGAATCAATTGTGGCTACACTTCTAATCCCATACTTCTGGAGTTTCATAAGAAGCAACTTGTGGTCGACCATGTCAAATGCCTTGGACTGATCAAGAAATATACCAACAGCAGGTTGCTTATGGTCAACGAAACTTGAGCACTTTCTAGCGCATGTGGTGGACCTATTTTTCCGAAATCCGTATTGGGAAGATGTGATTACATTGTTAGAATTTCAAAATATTTCTAATCTAATTGACATACAGTATTCAAATATTTTTGAGAAGAGAGATAGTATAACTATTGGCCTATAGTTTTCTATGTCCGTTTTCTCTCCCTTCTTGTAGAGAGGTATTATTTTTGCAAGTTTTAGTTGGGCTGGAAATGTTCCCTCTGGAAATAAGGTATTTATGGTATTTGACTGGGGTCCACTGATGTAATTTGAACACTTATGAAGTAAGAAGCTGGGTATCATATTATGCCCTTGAGAATAAATCTTTTTAACTCTTTTTAAATAACATCTTCAATTTCATACTATGTTGTAGGAGATAGGAAAAAGGAGTTCACAGCATCGAGCACATCATACAAATGCTGCAGTTTTACATTTGCTACTTTACTATTACAATATGAACTTAACAGAACTGATCTGGAGCCAAGCTGCAGGATTTGGCCGAGAAGTAACAAGACTGTTAACCCTCCCGTTACCAAGCTTTTTCACACCCCAAAAGAGTTTTATATTTTATTGTAATATTTGTTCTCAGATTTTGTTATTTCCATTGAATGGGTTTGTTTGGTATTGAAAAAAAAACTTTTCAGGTTATTAGAAGTATTTAATCAGATCACAGATACTAAGTACAAAAAATTTTTGTATCTTTCACTAAATTCACTACTCAATGAATAGAAAATTAATAATCAATGTACCTCAACAGTCACTGCAGTAAAATAACACAAGACTTTTTTCAGCTTTTCAGTCAAGTACATTTTTGCACTGAATACACTTCACATTAACAGTTTCTTCTCTGTGTATGTTACAAACAGGTTTCTTGCACATTACCCAACAGAATCTTGTTTTCCAATCTTCGTTTCTCTTGCAGTCTTGACATCGTTGCTGCAGGAATTGCAATACCACAAGATTTCAGTGCATCTTGTACATCTTTATGAAGACCATTGATATTTTTGGCTCTTTCTTCCATGTTGCCTTTGCTGAGTCCAAATGCCAGTTCAGTCATGAAGAGTTTACATCAGCTTTGGTTATTCTTCTGCTATTCAGGAAATCTTAAAGTGTACAGAATATATGCATTCAGTGCTGCGATATCTATCATTTCCATGAAGATTCTTAGTGACCACCGTCTCGTTCCTCTAACACAACTGTATTCTCTTGTCATTTTGTCCCCATTATCTACAGCACCTTTGGTTTTGTTGTAGTGTAGTATTGTAAGAGGTGCAAGGTCTCTGACCAGAGAGCAGTGTTGACTACAGTAGGAACTGTGTAGCTAGAGCAGTAAGTTGTTGCTAGTCTGGAGTCTGCTCTGGTCTGGTATGGTGTATCGTGTTGGCTGGCCCGGTCGCGGTGCAGCGACGTCGGAGCCTGAGTATTATTGTATAAGGTAAAAAGCAGCCTCGCACATATGTAGTAATGTTATCTCAAGTCGCATGTAAATGTTTTAAAACGCTCGTAATAATAATCTTTCTCATAAAAAGTAACTTTTAACAACCATTCATTTCAATTTAAAGAATTTACTAATTTCTCCCATCCATGATCATCCCGATTATTGGATTAGAAAAATCAGTTGCTTCCTTTCATAAATGACAGATAGGTCGGCCAGCATTGCACAGAGCTGTGCCGGAAAAATTTATTGTAAGGGCAGATATATCCGGCGACTTCATTGAGGTAAGAATTTTTCCTTTTTTTATTCAGAATGATCTTTCAGGGCCATGACGCAGCACTGCTGTCATCCAAAATTTACCAGGTTAAATTCACAGTGAATTATTGAAAAGTCATAACTGAGCAACAATTTAACTGAGCGGTTAGTTACATTGTTTTATTACCAGGTTACTGAATTAATTTTTTTATTGGGATGTTACACTGAATGTGAACGACATAATTATAATTTTTACAGTTGAGAGGTTTAGGAATTTTTCGGTTTTGAGGTTACACTAAATTAGAATCATTACTCATATTATTTATTTTGTTTTGTGGGGAGGTTACACTTGGCGACAACCGGCCAGGATCGTATTTCTTTGTGAATCTCTGAGAAGTAGTCATATATCTGCTCTTATTTACTTAAATGTAGTTTGCATCTGGTGCAACGCATTTACTAATTTGTCACTCTTTCATTCACAGATCATCGGCAATTTATTGCTGTTTGTTGTAATTGTATTTGTTCCATTTTTGCTTTGACTATTGTTTCATTTTGTGCTTAATTTTGATTTGTGAAAAATGCCGCGAAAAACTGTTAACAGTACATCGCCATGTACAATGAGTGAAATAGCCAACTCGAATAATTTGACCGATAATACTTGCGACACTCAGTGTAATAGTGATAATCGTCTAATTACAGATGATCAGTGCCTACCGATCACTAGTAATGATTTTGATCCTAATGATGAACAAACAAATTCAATTATGTCCACAGTAAATGTAACAATTGATGACGCGGAACATTCCAATACAATGAACGCTGTGCAGATTGACACATCCGGTTTGCAAAGTTTGAATTGTGAACAGATAAATTTTTCTCACGAAGATGAACAATGTAGTCAAAATACGTCAGATTTATTTGATTTGGAGGTAGTGACTAACAATGCACATCCGATTAGCAAACATTTTCAAGAATCAGAGGATGACCGAATGGTTACACAAATTTTTTCTAAAATCTACTTAATTAACTAAGTTTACAGTCACAGAGTATATATATATATATATATATATATATATATAAGTGCAGAACATGAAATGAAATAGAGTGCATATGCACTGAGTACAGAACATATCAAGCAATGACAAAATGTATATGCAATGAGTACAAAACACATTAACAAATGACATAAAGTGCACACGCACTGTATATATTTTTTGCCATTTTACAAGAACTAGGATACGCAATGAGTACAAAACATATTAATAAATGACAAAAAGTGCACAAGCACTGTATATATATATACACTCCTGGAAATTGAAATAAGAACACCGTGAATTCATTGTCCCAGGAAGGGGAAACTTTATTGACACATTCCTGGGGTCAGATACATCACATGATCACACTGACAGAACCACAGGCACATAGACACAGGCAACAGAGCATGCACAATGTCGGCACTAGTACAGTGTATATCCACCTTTCGCAGCAATGCAGGCTGCTATTCTCCCATGGAGACGATCGTAGAGATGCTGGATGTAGTCCTGTGGAACGGCTTGCCATGCCATTTCCATCTGGCGCCTCAGTTGGACCAGCGTTCGTGCTGGACGTGCAGACCGCGTGAGACGACGCTTCATCCAGTCCCAAACATGCTCAATGGGGGACAGATCCGGAAATCTTGCTGGCCAGGGTAGTTGACTTACACCTTCTAGAGCACGTTGGGTGGCACGGGATACATGCGGACGTGCATTGTCCTGTTGGAACAGCAAGTTCCCTTGCCGGTCTAGGAATGGTAGAACGATGGGTTCGATGACAGTTTGGATGTACCGTGCACTATTCAGTGTCCCCTCGACGATCACCAGTGGTGTACGGCCAGTGTAGGAGATCGCTCCCCACACCATGATGCCGGGTGTTGGCCCTGTGTGCCTCGGTCGTATGCAGTCCTGATTGTGGCGCTCACCTGCACGGCGCCAAACACGCATACGACCATCATTGGCACCAAGGCAGAAGCGACTCTCATCGCTGAAGACGACACGTCTCCATTCGTCCCTCCATTCACGCCTGTCGCGACACCACTGGAGGCGGGCTGCACGATGTTGGGGCGTGAGCGGAAGACGGCCTAACGGTGTGCGGGACCGTAGCCCAGCTTCATGGAGACGGTTGCGAATGGTCCTCGCCGATACCCCAGGAGCAACAGTGTCCCTAATTTGCTGGGAAGTGGCGGTGCGGTCCCCTACGGCACTGCGTAGGATCCTACGGTCTTGGCGTGCATCCGTGCGTCGCTGCGGTCCGGTCCCAGGTCGACGGGCACGTGCACCTTCCGCCGACCACTGGCGACAACATCGATGTACTGTGGTGACCTCACGCCCCACGTGTTGAGCAATTCGGCGGTACGTCCACCCGGCCTCCCGCATGCCCACTATACGCCCTCGCTCAAAGTCCGTCAACTGCACATACGGTTCACGTCCACGCTGTCGCGGCATGCTACCAGTGTTAAAGACTGCGATGGAGCTCCGTATGCCACGGCAAACTGGCTGACACTGACGGCGGCGGTGCACAAATGCTGCGCAGCTAGCGCCATTCGACGGCCAACACCGCGGTTCCTGGTGTGTCCGCTGTGCCGTGCGAGTGATCATTGCTTGTACAGCCCTCTCGCAGTGTCCGGAGCAAGTATGGTGGGTCTGACACACCGGTGTCAATGTGTTCTTTTTTCCATTTCCAGGAGTGTATATTTTTTACCATTTTATAAGAACTAGGAAAGGAAAGGGAAGGATTGCATCATGTTTGTAGCACAGTAGGTTGCATGTAGCTGCACTGACAGTCCATATCTTTCTACAGAAGCACAACACCAAGTGAGACAATCTGAAGTTCTCTTCCCTGAAGTATTAATCAGTGTAGCCAAGACACTGAAATGTCGTATTAATCTTCAATGTTATCATTTTGGTAGTACATTAGGTACACCAAACAGTGGGACCATAATAACATCTCCATCGTTCAAGGTGGTGGACAGCATGATGTGTCAACACCACATTCTTGTAAGGTACATCAACGTAGAATTAGTGCAAAAACCAAATATGGTGCTCCATGATCATGAGGATAGACAGGACAGACGGATATTGCAGTAATTTCTGGTAATTAGGTCAGAAGGTGAAGGACATTAAGTCTTATACTAGTAATCATAGAGAATTACACTAGTCTATCAACCGATGTGAGTAATTGTTGGCACTCATTGCCTAGTTACTAAACATTTCTGTACTATGTATGGAGTATTACAGAACAGTATTCATAAGTCATCTGATTACACTAAATATTGGCACTCATTGGCCAGTTACAAACCATACTTATGCATTGTTCAGAAGTCATCATTCAAAGCAAGAGTTAATTATTGGCATAGCATTAACATAATTCATCTAGTTATAGTAATCATTGACACTCATTGGCCAGTTACTAAGCATTTTTATGCATTATTCAGAAGTGATCATTCAAAGCAAGAGTTAATTAATGGCATAGTATTAATATAATTCATCTAGTTATAGTAATCATTGGCACTCATTGTCCAGTTACAAACCATTTTTATGCATTATTCAAAAGGCATCATTCAAAACAGGAGTTAATGAGTGTAGCATCAAGCTACTGGTATTCATATATAATAGCATGTAAATGACATAAGACAAATTTAAAAATATAAAAAACAGTGGCATTCATTGCCTAGTTACAAAGTATTCATATACATTTATAAAACATTATTCAGAAGTCATCATTAAAAATGAGAGTTAATTATTGGCATAGCATTTATAGAGTATAACAAAAATATTATTTACAGAAATTATTGGCATAGCATTTATGCATTATTACAAAACATCATTCAGTATTACTCAGAACTCATCATCCAAAATGCAACACTGCAACTATTACTCAAGGTCTATGGTCCAATAATACATAGATATAATGGATTCAATACATCTGATAAATCTGCATTATATTTAGTACTATAAATATCTCTTAAACTAGTAGCATTATTTGGGACTGGTAATACATTTTTTTTGCCAGCAATGCATTGTGTTGGGATCGATAATTAATTGTTGGGGTATGAAAATATTTGATTTTGACTTGTTGCTGCAAATAACGATTAATAACGTCATTCGTCATTAGTCAGCTGTAGCAAGGTTATGAAACAAGTAGAGTATATGTGATCACATTCATGAATGACACACACATATGGGTAAAAAAATGCAAGTACTAGAACAGGTTTAATAACTAACTGCTTATATCA
The DNA here is from genome assembly GCF_023898315.1 of Schistocerca nitens. NCBI lineage: Eukaryota > Metazoa > Arthropoda > Insecta > Orthoptera > Acrididae > Schistocerca > Schistocerca nitens. The sequence continues at coordinate 469,693,937 of NC_064618.1, read as the reverse complement.
CATTAATTTCATGAATAGCTTCTCCTGGAAAAAATACAAAATGGATTATTCAGCTGAAAGAAGAATCGCATATTATGCTGAAAAGTAGTGAACTTCGAATTAACAGGTAATGAAACGTGTACTCAATATGTATGTACTCTAGCTGTCCTTTCCAAAACATTCAGTCATTATAACATGCGACATAAGACATAGTGTCAAAACGAATTGCAACAAATACTTAAATAACTACATAGCATTTATTAACTAACAGTAAATATATAAACTTCATCATTATTCTCATCTGCAAAGAAAAACTTCACTATTCATATTACCATAACTTCATTACTATCATCACCTGCAAAGAAAAACCTCATTATTCATATTAGCAAATTCTTCATATAACTATTCATCACCATTCATTATCATCTGCAAAAAAGACACTTCATTATTGATTATTCATATTACCATTTACTTCATATAAGTACTCATAGTATAGAGTTTCTTATTTCTAGCATATTTCATCACTAAAACTGGGATGTGTAGTTCTGTCTGACAGCCTGCATCAATCGCCTCGTATTCTGAAAGAAAAAAAATTAGTTAAGACTGCTATCATACGATGTGTATAGTATATTCTTGTTAATGCTTGTTAATTCTGATCCATTTACTCTTCATCACAAGGTATTCCATTTTCTTTCGTTTATTCCGAAGATCAAATTCCCATTTCATAGTAATCCCCTGTGGTTTGTTTAATTTATTTCTTTTACACGTTATTGCTTTCTGAAAATGATGAATATGGATTAATATCTTGCATTTAAATCATATACCCATTAAATAAAAACTTGTTTCTAGTGATATAATTAAGCATACAGCATAGCATGACAGAAAACATATTATGTCAAAAACATAGAGAGTGTTCAGGTGCAAAAATGTACACACAGTCTCATAATGCAGTAGCCAAAAGTGTAGAATAGTCAAGATATTGAGATATCATAAGGAAAAATGTTAAAGTCAACTGGTGTTTGTTATATCTTAAAGATTTCGTAGTGCATACAAACAAAACAGGAAAACAATCATACATACATGAAAAACGGAAAATGTGCACGGTCTGATGTGTAACGACAAGAAAAGCGACTTGCTAACCTTACCTTGCCGGGCACTTGCCAAGAAAAAATACGATAATCATCAGTAAGTAGTCACATAGATAGAATTGCATAAGTGGTCATAAAATATGTAAGTTTATCTGGAAAAATGTGCACGGTCTGAAGTGTAACGACAAGAAAAGCGACCTGCTAACCTTACCTTGCCGGGCACTTGCCAGGAAAAAATACGATAATCATCAGTAAGTAGTCACATAGATAGAATTGCATAAGTGGTCATAAAATATGTAAGTTTGTCTGGAAAAATGTGCACGGTCTGAAGTGTAACGACAAGAAAAGCGACCTGCTAACCTTACCTTGCCGGGCACTTGCCAGGAAAAAATACGATAATCATCAGTAAGTATTCATATAAATATCTGCAAATGGCATTACAGTGCCATAAATCATAAAGTATGTTCATTCAATAAAGGGTTTAATATTGGAGACATGGTGATTGCCTTTGCTTTTTCTAGTTCTCAAAGTTTCGACGTGTATTACATTGGGGTGAGGAATGCTGCGAATTCGATATGGACCTGCGTATAGAAGCTCAAATTTACTGCACATACTCTTTCCTCTGTTGGATAAATAGTGTGTGCGTTCTAATATCTTCTGTCCAACGTGAAAGTCACGGCGTGTACAAACCTGTTTTTGCTGTCTTCTCCGGCGCTCTGCGGCACGTTTGATGTTGTTCAGCGCAATGTCAATTATTTCATGGTGTCGTAGTCGACGAGATGTAGGAAAGGATACTAATTCTTTAATTTTGTTAGGTGGTTCAACATTTTTCAATATAACAGTCGGAGATAGCATAGTAGATTCATTTGGTATGGAGTTAATTACATCCTGGAATGAGAGTATGTGTGTGTCCCAATCAATATTTTTTTTGTGGCAGTATATTCTACATAGTTTACCAATTTCTTTCATCAGTCGTTCACAAGGATTCGAAGAAGCGTGGTACCTGGATATATAGATCGGAGAAATGTTTCTTGTTCGTAACATACGTGTCCATATAGCAGATCGAAACTGTGGTCCATTGTCGGAAATTACTTTCAATACATGCCCTACATGAAATAGAAAATATTTTACAAATGCTTTCGAAAATTTTTAGCAGTAGCTTTCCGTAACGGTATGAAAGTTACAAATTTCGAAGTGAGTTCAACAGCGACAAAGATGTAACAAAAACCTCTATTAGTTCTGGGAATCGGACCAAAAATGTCTACAGCAGCCATGTGTCTCAATTTAACAGGTACAATGGGATGTAACGGAGGAATATGTGAAGTCGTGTCTGACTTAGCTTTCTGGCAGATTTTACATGACGCTAAAACTCGTCGAATACGTTTCTCCATGTTGGCAAAACAACAGTTCTGTCTCAGTATAAGAAAACATTTTTTTGCTCCATAACGTGCGTAACTTAAATGAGTATACCAAATTAATTTGTTAACCAGTTCGTCAGGAATACATAGTAACCAATTGTTGCTGTCAGGGTGAGAGCGGCGAAACAGAATATTATTGCGTACAGTGTAATGGTTTCTAATGGTAACATTATTCCTATCTTGCCAAAGGTGTTTAATTTCTTTCCATACGTTGTCTTTACTCTGCTCCTGTGCTATGTCTCGTAATGATGACGAAATGAAATTTTCGAATGCAACTTGTTGAATATACATGACGCTAAAATTTGCTTGGCAGAAGTTGGTTGCGATGTCTTGCTGATTGTTGCTGAGAGTACGGGATAGTGCGTCTGTTACAATATTTTGTATACCGGGAATGTGAACAATTGTAAAATTAAATTCCTGTAAATAAAGTTTCCATCTGCTTAACCTGTCGTGTGTAAATTTTGCGGAAAGTAAAAACTGTATCGCTCTATGATCTGTGTAAACGGTCGTATGTCTTCCATAGAGAAAATGCCTAAATCTCGTAAATGCCCATACAACACATAATGTTTCAAGTTCTGTAACAGCATGATTGCGTTCAGCAGGTGACAGAATGCGACTTGCAAAGGCGATGTTTTTAATTACTGTAGAACCATCTTCTTCGATTTCCTGAAAAATGTGTACGTCTAAAGCTGTGTTAGAACTGTCGGTGGCAATGGAATAATTTCTAGTAAAATCTGGGTGTGATAAAAGTGGTGCATTCAACAAGGCTTGTTTCAGATTGACAAATTCAGAATGTGCTTGGCTATCCCAGGACCAAATAGTGTTTTTACCCGTCAATTGACATAATCTAGGGGTGTCTAAAGCAGAGTAATGAATAAATTTACGAAAAAGGTTAATTAAACCCAAAAAGCTGCGTAGTTGTTTCTTCGTCGTAGGAACAGTAATGTCACGTAAAGCTTGAAGTTTTTCCGGGTCAGGCGCAATGCCTTCTGCTGAAATTACATGTCCAAGAAATTTTATAGAAGTTTTGCCAAAGTGCGATTTACTGAGATTAACTGTGAGTCCTTGTGCATGAAAAGTTCGTAAGAGTTGTTCAAGAATCAAATTGTGTTCAGACCAGTTAGCTTCTGCAATAAGACTGTCGTCTACATACGTTGTGATTCTGTCTTTTTGTTCTGTCGGAAGTATAGTATTTAAACCGCGAATAAATGCTGCTGAAGAAATAGTTAAACCAAACGGTAATTTACAAAATTGATAACAGTCACCAAAACAGAGAAAAGCTGTGTACTTTCTGCAGTTAGGATGGAGCCGAATTTGCCAAAATCCCGATTTCAAATCTAATGTGGAATAAATAGCAGTACCATGAAATTTCTGTAGAAGTTCTTCTAGTGTCTGTGGGCGATCTGTTTCATTAATAATAATGTCATTGATGTGACGAGGCGAAGTGAACCATCCTTTTTCTTAACAATATGGAGCGGGTTTATGTACGGACTAACTGCCGGTTCAATAATACCTTGGTCAAGCATAGCTTGCAATTCTTTGTTAACTTGTTCTCTGTGAATATACGGAACGGGATAATGTTTAGCTTTAAACGTGTCGTGCTGTTTAACTTGAAATTCGTACATAACTCCGGACATAGTACCAGGGACGTTGTCAAAAACTGGAGCTTGCTGAAAAAGAATTTTGCGTAGCTCTGAACGTTCGTCGTCTGTATTTGCACTGCTCTGTTTAATTTTATCAGAAATCATCTGTATAACGTCATAGTCGGCTTCTTCTGGAGTATTATAGTTGTGTACGTAACGTATCTGTGAACAATGGAATTACAGTCTATGTTACGTGATGCATTAATGACCTCTGTACGATTAATTGTTTGTTCATATTATTTATTTTGTGGGGGGGTTACAGTATGATTTCGGGTTTGTGTTCACTTTCTTTACTCATTGGTCTCTCATTATGCTGAGTAGAGAGTAGTATTACTGCCTTTCCCTTCTTTGGAACATAGGAAACTAGGGTCAAGTCATTTGTGAAACCAAACATTGACGAGTGAACTTCTCTATCTCTGTTTGGCAAGAATTCCATCGGGACATCCTTCTTATTGAAACGCAAGGTACCAACCAATGTCGTGTTTCTGTCGGTAGTTCAGCAGCTAATGGAAAACCGGTGAAAAAATTATCAGTTGTTACACCATGACCGTTATTCAAAAGTGGTTACATCAGATCCAAATCAACTCTCTGTCCTTGATTAACTTCCCGAGTATTGTCCACCATTCCTGTGTAAATTTGGATCCTTAATAAGTAAGATGTCTTCACCATCTGCACAAACCCGAATTTTAATGTCGTACTTGCCAGACTTGCTCTTCATATAAACCCTAAAAGGGTAGTTTTCTCAGTACGTTGTTAATCGTTCATCAATAGTCACATATTCATAAGGATACAAGTTCTTGCACAAGCTAGAATGAAATTTGTCGAACACTACCCTGATGGCTTGTAGCTTGTCCTTGGTTTCTTCAGTTCTCTGTGCTCTTGTGCCTCTGTTGTCAAATCGCAAGAATTTTAGTATAGACAAAAATCGGTTTCTTTACATGGCAGCAGAAAAGAATGGTTGCCGAAAGGCAACATTACCTCCCCACAAATCGGAAGCACTTGTGCGATGGCCATGAGTCCGACCAGCTCCTATTAGAATTGCTAATACAGCGTACACCTCAGTTGCATTTATATCTCTCCATGTCGTTTTGTTCGAAGAACGAGCTGCATTCCACAAAAAAATTACTCGTTTGGCTTCCCTGTTCGTTTCTTCTACAATGATGCTCACAATTTCCGGTGAGATAAATAATAAAAATTACTCTGTTATTGTTTTGATTGTTTTTTCATCATTCGCTGGGCCAGGTGTTACGTTCAAAATGTTGCAACGTTGACACCGCCCACGTTTTGGTGGTTCACTAGAAAATTGTAGTCCACTTCTAGAAACAAACAAATCTCCAGTGTCTTCGTCTTCTTCTTCTTCTTCTTGTTCATCATCATCATCCTCTTCTTCTTCTACTTGTTCACGTGTATGTGTAGTGTCTTCTGATATTTCATCATCAGCTTCATCTGATGATATGATATGGTCTTTGTCAAGAGGTTCCATACATTCATTCTGTTCATTATCAATGTCCCATTCATTTTTATCGTCACTGGCATCAGAATTGTATAGAAGTTCCATAATCTCTTCACTAGAAAGTCCTTTGGACATTCTTACTTGCAGCTGAAATACTGACTCGTGTAATGTCAGCTCAACAGTGAACGTCAAATTAAACTCAACAGTAGTAACCAGCAACAATAACAAACATTGGATCTATGGCAAAACTCAACAAAGAAGATGAATGACAGATATATTTCCCAAAATCTTCTTTTTCTACAAATAAGAAAATAAGATGTTTCATACCAAGCGGGGTAGTCTCACAATCCCACCAATAAATGACTTGAATAACAATGATGAAGCCAAAAAAATTAGACAGTCGTGAGTGTGAATTTAACGAATTTTAGAACCAAGTCATGAAACCACAGGCATGTGGCCCTTCAGATAATATTATTATAGGGAAAAAATCAACCTGGGGTAGCCAGAATACCCCGCTTGGCAATGTGATGGTTAAGCTGCCAGACATACTGGAACTAACACACGCAGCTTGTTCACACGTCACTGCAGAACGCTGGCGGGATATAGAACGATTCATCATAAAAAAAGAAGTCAAAATGCTGTGCCTGGTTGGCTTCATGGATTCTGTTGTCGATAGGCCGTTATCAACGTACCAAGTGACATGTATTTCTCAAATGCAGATAAGGAAGGAGCTAAGAGATTACCAAACGACTGACTGTAAGTAATACCTTCAGTGGCTTCAATATTTAAGTATACAGTGAAATCCTTCAACACTCTCTTACAGAAAAATTACCCTGTGGTTAAGTCAGAAATTTTCATCATTCTTGTTTTTATTTACAATAGTATGTTAGCTAAAAACGATAAAGTGCTGCGGGTTTCGTATAGTCGTCTAAGGAGTGTATTGCGGGAGATTTGCAGTGTGTTATTTCACTCTGCTTAAAAATTAAATGACATTCGTAGCTGTATTGCCCCTCTGTTCGTCTCTTTTTACGTGAGAACTGCAGCTGGCCACGTCGCTGTAGGCTAGATGTACCAGCTGACCGGATAGTGCTGTCCAAGTTAAATGCGCAGGTAAAGCTGTTGTCCCGTATTATCGCTAAGTCGATGTGCGCGTTACGCCCAGCACAAAACGTTCCCTTATTATGGTACTTGACAGTACTCGAGACAGCTTGGCTGCAGTCCCACGTGAAACGGAAATCCAATGAGGTTCCAGCAAATGCGGAAGAATACATAGTGCATTGTTTACATCCGGTTTATTCTTATGATGAAAGGATTATAGCAGTACACACCGTGGCCATTGCACATTGTTTATCAAATCCTGATGTATTTGGCCCGTGAGGCAATTATGTCACACCATGCGCAGAAGCTCCTTAAAATGTGCACAAGTGAAGATGTGTTTGCGACCCTGAGGGCAAGTTTATTCAAGTCTAGACGAGCAAAATGTAGCACAGCGCGGTAGATTTAGTGGAGTGTATTTCAGAATACCGCGTCCACATTACGTTTAACAGCACTCATAGAAAAATAACCATAAATCCGCCAGGTGTCAAAAGTTAGCGTGTTCATGTGCTCTTGTTCTCTCACACAACAGCCAAAACTGCTCTTAATAAATTTATCCCCTTCCCTTGCAGGCATGTCACTTCTTACGTTAATAAAATTCGATAGCCATGACAACAAGCTAAAATTTTAGAAGATACTCTGAACATATAAAGCACTGAACAGTAGGTATACATACCCAACATTTGCAATGCAAAATCACTACCCTCATAGCATAAAAACACCAGTAACAATAATAACAAATTATAGAGAGCTAATGCTCGACTACCACAACCCAATAAATATTCACTACAGTGACTTTAAGCGTCAAAATTAAATGTGTCACCTTTCTCGCTTGAACATATAATTTTTTGAGGTTATAATCTAGGCCTAAAATTTCAGAAACTGCAAGGGTATTTCATATATTGCATACGACATGCTGCATGAAGTAGAGACATGGCTGAAACAGCTAAACAGCCACAGTACTTACATAATTTAATATAAGGTGACGTTGAGTTCATTATTATTAAATATTTGAACTGGGAAAAACTTGTGGTTTCCAATAAAGTAGTGATTTCACGCCATAGATTGCGAGAAATATACCAGTTATTATAGTTCTCATTCTCTGAATGCTACAAAATCGTTCTTCCTTGAATTAAACTGAAAAATTTCTAACAATCCATGTTTTGTGTGTGAGAATGTTCCCTGATTCGACGCAAGAAAACAAACTGATCTGAATCCCACCAGCGGCCGTCCAAAGTTTGGGTGTTGAGACTGCTTGCTTTGAAACTGCCAACACACTGGAATATTGATTTGAAAAGATCTGAAACCTTTCGCCGTTGTTGGTTGTCAGTGGAAAACCCCAATGTCGGTGTCGCTGTGACCACAGCATTATCGCTGATGTTTTCCAGGCAGAAAATCTGCGATCTTGCTTTGGACTCCTTTTGAAATTTACAAACGAAACGTCGCCTGCTCGCTGTTACGTTGTATTTCTCGTATCTCCGTTATTTTGATGTTTTGCGTCTAGCCGACTTTGTGTTTTCTTATTCTGTCGTCTTTCATCGCAATAAATGCAGTGCAAACTGTCAAGCAAAGAAATTGATGCCTAGGAGACTGCTTGAACAATGAGGCAATATGTAGACATAGTATCGTGCTTGTATATACACTCCTGGAAATTGAAATAAGAACACCGTGAATTCATTGTCCCAGGAAGGGGAAACTTTATTGACACATTCCTGGGGTCAGATACATCACATGATCACACTGACAGAACCACAGGCACATAGACACAGGCAACAGAGCATGCACAATGTCGGCACTAGTACAGTGTATATCCACCTTTCGCAGCAATGCAGGCTGCTATTCTCCCATGGAGACGATCGTAGAGATGCTGGATGTAGTCCTGTGGAACGGCTTGCCATGCCATTTCCACCTGGCGCCTCAGCTGGACCAGCGTTCGTGCTGGACGTGCAGACCGCGTGAGACGACGCTTCATCCAGTCCCAAACATGCTCAATGGGGGACAGATCCGGAGATCTTGCTGGCCAGGGTAGTTGACTTACACCTTCTAGAGCACGTTGGGTGGCACGGGATACATGCGGACGTGCATTGTCCTGTTGGAACAGCAAGTTCCCTTGCCAGTCTAGGAATGGTAGAACGATGGGTTCGATGACGGTTTGGATGTACCGTGCACTATTCAGTATCCCCTCGACGATCACCAGTGGTGTACGGCCAGTGTAGGAGATCGCTCCCCACACCATGATGCCGGGTGTTGGCCCTGTGTGCCTCGGTCGTATGCAGTCCTGATTGTGGCGCTCACCTGCACGGCGCCAAACACGCATACGACCATCATTGGCACCAAGGCAGAAGCGACTCTCATCGCTGAAGACGACACGTCTCCATTCGTCCCTCCATTCACGCCTGTCGCGACACCACTGGAGGCGGGCTGCACGATGTTGGGGCGTGAGCGGAAGACGGCCTAACGGTGTGCGGGACCGTAGCCCAGCTTCATGGAGACGGTTGCGAATGGTCCTCGCCGATACCCCAGGAGCAACAGTGTCCCTAATTTGCTGGGAAGTGGCGGTGCGGTCCCCTACGGCACTGCGTAGGATCCTACGGTCTTGGCGTGCATCCGTGCGTCGCTGCGGTCCGGTCCCAGGTCGACGGGCACGTGCACCTTCCGCCGACCACTGGCGACAACATCGATGTACTGTGGAGACCTCACGCCCCACGTGTTGAGCAATTCGGCGGTACGTCCACCCGGCCTTCCGCATGCCCACTATACGCCCTCGCTCAAAGTCCGTTAACTGCACATACGGTTCACGTCCACGCTGTCGCGGCATGCTACCAGTGTTAAAGACTGCGATGGAGCTCCGTATGCCACGGCAAACTGGCTGACACTGACGGCGGCGGTGCACAAATGCTGCGCAGCTAGCGCCATTCGACGGCCAACACCGCGGTTCCTGGTGTGTCCGCTGTGCCGTGCGAGTGATCATTGCTTGTACAGCCCTCTCGCAGTGTCCGGAGCAAGTATGGTGGGTCTGACACACCGGTGTCAATGTGTTCTTTTTTCCATTTCCAGGAGTGTATTATGTTCCATCCACTAATTTTTGCACATGCGTTTTTGTTCCACGCATTTGCGCTAGTGCAAGAGGTGCAGCATTTGGACATATATATGAATATGAATGCATTAGCCGCTGAAACGTGGAAGAGTTAAAATCACAGTGAGCTTAGTGTGCGGGAGTACACCTTTCCTGGTGTATATAGCATGTGTTAAAGGTCACATGTTGGTTCCATGCTCATTCTTTCAGCTAAAACAACGTTCACAACAAGTGCTCACGTAAGACACTTGGACATAGTTCTCACAGTTACAGTTAAAATGGAAACTAATGATGTGATCCCAGACAGTACGAGTCAGAGGTTGTCTATAGCACTGCATATGGGACATACCACCGAGCCAGTCATGACAAAATCTCTATCAACAGCGCTAATTGCAGGGCAGCATCAGTAAGGTAACACTGAAATGTGCTTTCACGATCGCTGTTCTCAGAATTATCAATGAAGATGAAACACCATTCATCACTTATAATTGCTTCATTCAGTCTCTGACATTTGACACCTAGAGACAAAAGTCGAGACATCGTTCACTGTAATCACAACAGGTACCAACCAGCTCCTGACTTAAATGAGCCAAAGAAGGCCAAAGCAAGTAATGCACATAATATTAATGTTATATTGGCTGTTGATATGGCTGATCCTGCAAATGCCGCCTACACTGTTGATGTCATACCTAATAACTTCTGTGGTAGTTCCGAAAATAGCCATTGTAATGGACGGCACATTCCAAAACAGCTGAGTAGTAAATCCTGGAGAGTTCAGCATGACCAGCAGTCGCTCCTGCATTGCTTAGCTAATAGGGATAATACATATCAGGTAACAGATATGGGACCATATTTTCTGTTTTAAGAAGGCGAAAATTGTAATGTGGGAAAGTAGCATACAGTGGCCCTGGGAAGAATGCTGTTTAAAGAAAGTAAAATGTGAAATTCTTAAATATCAGCTATTGGCAGAAACAGGTATAAAGTTGAAACCAAATTTGAGCATCAGCAAATAAGTTAAGGTTGCTTGATGTCTTATAACAGAAAGTTTTGGAGCAAACATGCCTTATTTTCTCACAAACAGGCTGGGCATTATTCGAGATGTAGATACTGTATTATCTATGAAAACATCCTTACAGTAATAAAATATGAATTTTTATACACCAATGTGAGACGGTTCCCCAAGAAAGTAACTGAAGATGGAGTTGTGAGGTGCCTTCCATCGCCTAAATACATCATGACCTTTAAATCTCAACAACTTCCTCAATATGTATATTTGTGCAGTGTGTGCTGCCCAGCTGCAGCATATGTCCCATTAGTTTTGCACTGTCATATCCCCTTCGATATTTCCATTTAAGTATATAATGTCATTGCAGTGCATATTATGCCATATGCACAGCAGCCAATGAGAATCCAGAGAGTTCACATGGCAGAGTGATCATGTGTTAACATTGCGACAGAAATCACGTCACCACCGACTGCTGTTGCCCAGTTTACCAGTAGAGCATGGAAGTCAAACACAATGAAGACTACAGCATCTCTTACACATTAGATGCACCTTCCCATTACCCATGATTTGCACAGTGTATTGTTGATGTTCCACATCTTCAGTGATCTCCCCTAATGGCTGGACTTAAGTGTGTGGTGAACAAGAGGGTTTGCATGTGACAAGAAAACATGCTGTTATCTTGGTTCAAAATCTCAGGTCGTCAGGTCATACAAAAGTAAAATATTCACTTGCACTTTGTACAAGCACGCCTATTCTGACATCATCAGTGTGTAACATGCAGTGTCTTTTAGTTACATATTATTCATATGTACACTCAATTCTTAGCTATGGTACTCTTTTTTGGGGAACAAATGCACAAAATATGAACACAGTTTTCAACCTCCAGACAAGAGCCATAAGAATAATAACCAAAAATACTAATCAAGCTCATTGTAAAGATCTGTTCAAAACACTGGAGATTTTAACTGCTCCATGTGAATTCATTTACCAGTCCATTGCACACATCAAAAATAACATTGGTAATTACTACAGAAACAGCTCTCTGTCCATGACCATGCAACAAGAGATAGACTCAACTTACATTTACCAAGAAAAAATAAATAAAACTCAAAACAGCATTTTCTACCGAGGAATAAAACTGTACAAGAAATTAACAAAAGAGATTAAAGAAATTGCAGAAGTACACTTACTGTATTTAAAAAGGCAGCTAAAAGGTACCTGTCATGCAATACATTTTATACATTGAATTATTACTTAGATAAAGCAGAGTAGGTGTTTGAAAAAAAGTTGTACAAATAAATAACAATAATAATGATTATAAAACATCCAACATTCCACATAACACCTTCACTTTATGTTTTTTCTTTCCTTTTTCCTTTCTAGAAACACTCTCCCCTCAAGCTATGCATAGCGCAATACTAACACCTCTTCCTCTTTCTGAGCTCAACATCTCACTCAATATGGAGGAATGCTAATTCAGTTTTTCAGGATACAAATGAGAAGTTGCGGTACAGAAAATGGCTCAGAGATCACCAGTATATGTGTGTGTGTGTGTGTGTGTGTGTGTGTGTGTGTGTAGTGAGCGAAGTCCTATGAAACAATGTGTGTATAGTGTGTGCGGTGACTGATAGTGAGATATGAGTGAACAGTGTGTCATTACACTATTTAATAAGTTATTTGTAAAAAAAAGTATTATATACCAGGAGTAAAATTTAATGATTGTCTCTTACTAGAAGTCTGTAAATATATGTGTATACGAATTAGCTTATTTTAAATTGATCTAAACTTGTAAATACTTTGACATGTCCCATATCCTTGTAAAAAGATATCTACAGATGAATAAAGCTACTACTACTACTACTATGTTATACGACTTTCAGAGTCCACAGGGTTCAATAAAAAACAATCTGCATCCTCCCACTTCTCTAGTCACATCTCAGCCACACCGAGAAGCTGCGATTAAAGGCTTTTGTGCTTTAATACTGCAGACCTTTATTTCCCTAAAGAAATAAAACAGACATGTAAAACACAGTTCTAATATGGAATGCTGTTTAAGAATTCTACAAATTTGACAATGGCTTTGAAAGTCCTGTAGTGGAATGCACAGTCGACAATTTCGAACACATAGTCTTTGAACAGAACTTATCAGCAATCACATATCTGTAGATTGTATACGTGGAACTAGGTTTAAGCCATCCCAGTGACCATACTTCAAAGGTTATGCAACGCTTATACATGACAGAGAGGATAGAAAAGGAGGTGCCGCCATCTTAATCAGGGATACTATTCAGCTTTAAAAATTTTATGTTAGCCTTAGAACGATGGACACACAAGCAATGGCCGCTGTAATTTACTTTCGTAATGGAGCACTTGCCATTGTCACCCTTTACAAACTTCCTCAGTGTAAAATACGAATCCTTGCTCTGGATCAGGTTATTTGCCAGCTTCAAACGCCATTTCTCCTTTGTGCAGACTCCAACACACAAAACTCTGTGTAAGGTTGTGATACAGACGGAGTAGATGGCAGAGATTTGCTTATACTTGGCTGTCCAACCATGACACATAACCCATACAGGCGACCACCATTGATTTGATGTTGCATACTGCTGATTTTTACCATGTAACGGAGGAAACAATCAAAAAAGACACTCTTGGCTCGGATCATCTTCTCTCGTGAACTGCGATAGATTCCCCCAAAAATCCAATTAATGTTACTTATCGAACAAACAGACTGGAATGCTGCAGTGGTCCAGGAGACGTTTTACTCCATTGTCTGAAAGATGCCTAAGGATACTTCATTTCAGTTACTGAAGAAGTTGAAACAGTTTCCATTCCAAGAAAAACGGAAGTAATCGTTTTGAAGCAATGTATCTGTATCTGGTGGACATTGGAATGCTCTAGAGCTGCAGCACAGGGAAAACGTAAGTGCAGTATCTTTTCGGAACAATGGATGGTAGAAAGCTGCATTTTGAGAATTCAGAGACAATTAAAGAACAGCAAAAAGAAGAACTGGAAAGTTTTTTGTGAATCTTTAACTAATAATGTTAGTCTTGCTGATGTATGGTAAAAGTTAAAGATTTTTTAAATACGAGAACTCAATTAATTGTCAGCCGTTAACTGATATATGACTTGACGACTTTGTGAACTTAATATCGCCAACTTCTACAGCCGAGTAGCTATTTCGTCCGCAAGGCACGGGGATCAAAATCATCCCCTTGTGGTACCATTTTCACATAACGAAATGGTGAGGAGTGATAAAGAGACAGCATGGCAATAACTTAAGATCGCCTGGTTAAAATCACCTGGACTGGTGGTTAGAATCAAATCATATACTGCGATCGAGACAGTACAGGTTTCGAAAAGGCAAGGGAACAATTGACAATTCAAATATTTTCACATCTTACATTTATGATACAGCCACACAGAAAGAGAAAGTCACAGCTGTCTTTGATGATGATGTTGGTGCCTATAATAATGTACACATACCAGTATTGCTACAGAAGTTGGAAACCTCTCGAATCTCGCCAAAATTGATTTACAGAATTACACTTTCCTTTCTAAAAGACGCATATGGTTACACTTCTGAAATCAATCACCAGTTTTCCCACAAGGAGCCTTCCTCAGTCCCATACTCTTTGCACTCTATACAGGCGAGTTAGAGAAAATTATCCCTCCTCCTGCAAAAATTCTCCAGTGTGCAGACGATATCTATACATATGTGTCGACTATCAGTCTGTATCAGGAAGTGTGAATTGTCATCGATGGTGGGTGTACTGGATCAAATATTCCATGGCCAGGGGTTGCAGACATCCCTAGGAAAATCGGTAGTTATACCTTTCACGAAACGCACTACATCAGGCTGTTTGCACATTGATCAACTTTCTACTCATAAAATGCCAAGCAAAGTGCAGGTTAGATTTCTTTGCATCCCCTGTGATTTTAGAATGAGTCAGTGATTTCGTATTCAAACTGTCATTGTTACGTATGAAATAGCACTGAACTTTATACCGTGCATTAATACGTATCCGTATAGATTATGGATGCATTATTATCTGTCACACTGCTGCTAAAAAGTACCTCTCGCTGCTGAATAAACTACAGTAAAAAAAGTATGTGCAACTGCCTTGTGGCTATGCTTTTCTTCTCCACTACAAAAAGAAATGCCCTTACATCTACGCATGATGCTGCTGTGCGATCTTTATGTTTTATAAAGAATGGCAGATACTTCCCATCCACTGATCACAAAGTGTGAAATGCTCTGTCACAAAAGGAATAACAGGCATCCAAGGAAAACGCAGTTTTTTCTTTATGGTTGGTACACATACTGGAAACACCTGCAAATTATGATTCACTGAATGAAGCCCCTACAGTGTTCTATTATGACTATCCTGGTTCTTCTCATTTAATTTCTGTAACATACATTGATTGTTACGGCAACAGAAAAGGGCACGGGCAATTCTCACCAACGTCATACTTCGGAGACATGTCAGCAAGCTGCACCCAAAGCTGGTACGCTGATACGCAAAAATGAATATGAAACGTTATAGAGGATGCACTTTTTTTTTGGACACAAACTGCTGAAGAAAGGAAGTTCCAACTACCAGACGATGTTTAAAATTTTAATGTTCGGATGATAAGAATAGATGATGAATGCAGCTAGCCGCTATCTCTGTGTAATGTCTTGTCTGTATAGACGTGTATCTGTTGCCTTTAAGATCCCTTCACCTTCACACATGAATCTATACAGTAAAGTAAGGCCCTCCCAGTTCTTGGCTGATCCGTGATAAGACAGGCGAAAAATTAGACTAATGGAGGAGTATTAGTATTATCTCTATTTTCATTCGATCTCTCTCTTTCTCTCCTTTATCTATGTACAGTTTTTAATATAATATTTCATTACGTGAAATCAGCCAAATAGAATCTTTGGTGGAGTCCTTCGTCTTGGTAATCAGTGGCTGGCTTGCTGTAAGAGATCTTTACATTTATTATTACTGTTAAACACTGCAGTCAGTCGGGAGAATCAATCGTTTGGACAATTTGTTCCTTTTACGAAAGATTGCGAATTCCAGATGTGTACGAAGCCTTTTTGGACGATTTAACATAGACTCAGTGATTGCAGGCTCTCTTCGACACAGCTGAAACTTCTCCACTAATTACAGGGCCAACGTGATCATCAAATGATTCAGAAAAAACTCATTCGTTCATTCACTCCAGAACAAAAAAGTCACAAACCTTATTTATGGAGGAAATCATGTATTAAATCCATCTCCAATTTTATCCTAAATACATATATTTCTCCGCTTGATTGCTGTAATGTAAAAGTTATTAGTAGTGAGGAATGTGAATTCACTTCTTTCATTTATTCTCTGATTCATCCGGCATTCATACATGCACATATATGGAAATCGATTTTCAAACAAAATTCCAAAGTGAACAAGACCCATTAAATAACTACTAATTCTATGAATATTACTTTCTTTTGACATTCAACAATAAATCAAGAACTCTTAATGTCTAATTATGACACTTTTTTAAAGTTCAACATCAATCAGTTTCCCCTCGAATTTGATGCGAGTCTCTTACAAAGCGCATCTGTGTCGTCTATAACGATTCTAACTCTCGCGCCGACGTCAATTGTTTTGCGCGGGAAATTATCTTTACGGCGTTAACCGTCACTCATGATTCACTACTTAACCGCAAAACTTCACTTCATACGTTTACACATACAAGTGTGCACTTGAAATTATATATGAACATTCACTGGGAACCTCTTTTGGTTATGCAGCGTCATTTTCGGGAAATATTTCATTCTTCTTGATGGTCATTCAGATCCTTTATAATTCTTGATGACATTAGCAATACTAAAGTTCTATGTTTACCCAAACACAGGTGAAGCCTATCTCCACTATTTTCTTTGCAGCACTCGATAGTAATAGTTAGTCACTATTTTTACAATCTGTGTCACTGATTAATTATTTCAGTTTAAAGTTTTCTAACACTAAACACACACAGTTTATTGTTATGTTTTTACGAGCGTTCATCTCTGTCATTCTCAACACCATTCCTCCCTATCTTCTAATCTTCATTAAAGTTTTTCACGTCGTTATGAGAAAATAACCCTTTAATTTTGTTAGATCCCAGGTATGCTAACCGATAAGCCCCAGGGTTCGGAATTTGTAGAATGATGTATGGGCCAGTATATAATAACTCCCATTTCTTTATACTCTTCTTTATTAAGGATGATTTGGTATGTCATTTGACTAGTACCTTCTCTCCGATGTGGTATGCCTGTACCCTCTTGATTAATTTGTCATATTGTTGTTTTCTCTGACCAGCCTTTTGCGTCATATTTATGATGGCTTGTCTTATTTTTTCTTCCCAAGGCATCTCAGTTTCCTGAGTTTTGGGCATATGTTCAGTCCAGAAGTTTTCTTCTTTTGCCTCGAACATCAATTCATGAGGTGTATATCCAGTGGAGGAGTGGGGCATGTTGTATATCTGCTCAAATTCTTCCACATAATTTGCCCGCACAGTCTGCTTATTATGGCAGTATGTCCTCATAAATAGATTGAACTCTCTAAAAATTCTCTCAACCAAATTGCCTTGTGGGTGGTAAAATGATGTTAGTATGTGTTTCACACCGACTTGAGACAAAGCCTGTTTCCATCAGAGTCCCATGAATATCTTAGCATTGTCTGTTATTATCGCCTTAGGTATACCAACATGTGGAAGATAATCCCTTGTCAATCTTAATACAATTACTTTGGCTGTAGCCGCCTTTATCGGGTATAGCTTTACGTATTTCGTACACACATCGAGAAATGCCAAGACATATCTAACACCTCCTCTTAAAGTAGGTAACGGTCCACACAGATCACACGAAATTAATTCTTTTGGTTCTCGGACTAATATAGAGCATAATGGGTGCTTACTCCCTTTTGAATCCGGCTTTGCTTTTTGACAGATTATGCATTTCTTCAAGACCTCATGCACTCTGCGCTTTATGTTGGGAAAATAACAGTACACACTTATCTTGTCTGCACATTTTGTCGCACCGAAATGTCCCCAGGTTAAATGGGTGAACCATACGAGTTTCTCTATTTGCGCCTCAGGTGTACAAACACACCAACGGACTTTGTTTGGCCTTCCACAGCGGAAAAATAATACCCCATTTACCAGCTCGTAATAATTTGCCATCTGATCCGAAGGATGCTGTTGTAACCTTTGAATGACACTTCCCAATTGAGCATCTCTTTTCTGTAACTGTACCATATGCGCACACAAATTGACGTAGTACATCTTATAGGGATTTTCCTGCAGCAACAATAGAGGGAATTCTGAGTTATTACTTCAATCTCTTTGGTCAAACCCTGTGGTGACTTTGATAGAACATCAGCAATAATGTTTTGCTGTCCTGAGACATGCACGATCTTAAATTGGTATTGTTGCAGAGCGAGAGTCCATCTAGCCAGTCTGGGATGAAACAGTTTACACGTTTGTAAAAACGTTAATGACTGATGATCGCAATATACGATAGTCTTTGACCCATATAGATAATAATGAACTTTTTTAAATCCCCAGATGACTGCAAGAGCCTCTAATTCTGTCGTCGTGTAAATTCGTTCACAGTTGGACAAAACACGACTAGCAAACGCAATAGGACAGAAGGTGAGTTGTCCATTTATCTAGCGTACTTGGAAAAGGCACGCTCCAATAGCCACATTCGAAGAATCTGTTGACAAGTAAAATTCTTCAAATGGCTCTGAGCACTATGGGACTTAACATCTGTGGTCATTAGTCCCTAGAACGTAGAATTACTTAAACCTAACTAACCTAAGGACATCACACACATCCATGCACGAGGCAGGATTCGAACCTGCGACCATAGTGGTCACGCAGTTCCAGACTGAAGCACCTATAACCGCACGGCCACACCGACCGGCAGTAAAATTCTTCTTGCATGTCTGGATGGTACAAAAGCGGTGCATTTACTAATTGCTTATTTATCTCTTCGAATGCTTCTTGACAGTCCAATGTCCAGAGCCAGGGCACATCCTTCTTCAACAGACTATTTAGAGCTGCTGCGTTCATCGCCTGATTTGTTATGAATCTTCTAAAAAATGAGGCAAGGCCCATAAACTCTTTTAATTTCCTCCTATTCCTGGGTGTTGGTAACTTACTAATCGCAATTAGCTTCTCCTTGGTTGGTAAAATTCCCTTTGCGTCAATTATAAGCCGCAGGAACTTGATTCTGTTTACTGCAAAATGGGATTTCTGTAGGTTATCAGTTATTCCCATGGTTTTGAACACGTCCAACACTCGGTTCAGTAAGGTAATATGCTCCTCCCAAGTTTTCGATGCAATAAGCAAGTCATCAACAAACACTGTTATCCTGTTTCTGAGTTCTGGGCGTAGTGCATAATCTAGAGCTGCTATAAAGATTCCAGCACTAATGTTGAGTCTGAAAGGAACTACGGTAAATTGGTAACTTCTTCCGGAATAAATGAAAGCCGTATACTTCCTTGATGAATCATCCAGCTTGACTTGCCAATAAGAGCTCTGCAAATCAATGCTAGTCAAATATTGGACATCCTGGAACCGTTGTATAAGTTCGTCTATGTTTTCTGGATGTTTTTTCACTGGAATTATGATTTTATTTATTTCTCTGGAGTCGAGTACCAGTCTAAGAGTCCCATTTGCTTTTGGCACGACTAACAATGGAGAGCAGTATGGGCTTGTAGAGGGTTCGATCAAACCCCATTTCAACATGTGATCTATTTCCTTTTGAACTTGTGCCTTTAACCTCCAGGTAACAGGATAGAAAGTTCTACAATACGTTTCATACGGCTTAACGTAGAGATGGCATATGTATCCATTAATAACTCCTGGCCTTTCATCAAAAACGTTTTCATACGTTAATAATAATTCATTGAGCTGCTTCTTCTGATCTTCGATAATGCAGTCGGATTCATTTAACTTTTCAAACACTAATTGACCGAAATCTTCTTTGACTTGGAACTCATTAATTGCGTGCTCTTTAGAATTTTGGGCCGTCCTGATTACTTGCACACTGATCCCACAATTATATTTTCTCGTAAGGCTTTTTTTTTCAACAACTCCAACTCAATTTCTTGTTTATTAACATTCAACCAAATTTTTCCTGTTTTAAAATCTATTCTGCATCCGTACTGACGTAGGCTGTCGACTCCAATAATGCAATCTACCACCAAATTTTTCACAACAAGGAATGTGCTTAATATTGCTACATTTCCGAATTCCACACCAAGTAGTGACTGCACCTTTACATTAGCTGATCGAGCCCCAATGGCGCCTATTATTCTGCAATTCTGAACTGGAAATACTGGTACTCGTCTTATATTTCTGATCCTGTTGAATAGTGCCTCCAAAATAACATTTGTGGTTGCAGCTGTGTCTAAAACCGCCACTGTAGGTACGGTCTCCATAATGACTTGCACTTCGGCTACTGCCAGCTGTTCCTTATCCTCATCTTGTGGTTGTAAGTCCTCGGTCAGTTCATCTGCCAGTAATCGTCCATCATTATACGGTTGTATGGCTACACATATCCTGTTGCCCCTCAACCAATTGTTGGCCGCTCCTCCGTGGCACGAGCAGGTCCTTACAAGTTTGTTGGATTTTGATTTGTCTGCTGGTTGACATCATCCATCACTTCGGTAATTATGGGTTGATTCGTAGATGTCCGTCCCCACTGATGTTGGCTATTTGAATTGATTCCTCCCGGTTGATTCCACTTTCTATTATTGTTATTATTCCAGGCTTTGGGTCTGAAATTTCTTTCGTTCCCCCACAAGGGGTTGTATCTTTTCCCGTTCCTGTTGTTCCTTGAATAGCCCCTCGCAAGACCATTGCTGGGATTACTATTGAGATTTTGAGGGGTTCTTCCATTATTTAACGATCTCTCTTCATTCCTTCTAAGTGTCGATTGATCGCCATTGGTATAACCCATACTTCCACCTTGCCTACCGTTTGGCGGAGGTTCTATCGCCCTATATTGGAATCTGTTATCACGGGCTTTCTGGTTGTTCTCTTCGATGATATCTATATGGTCTAACGTCGTGAGGAACGGCTCCAAGTCTTTGTCGTTGCCGTAAATCAATAGATTCCGGATGCTAGTTGGTAGTCTTGCCTTAAGTATGTTTATTATGTCTGGCAAGGGCATAGGTCTGTCCCAGTATCTCGTTTTATTTATATAATTTTCGAAATACCTTATAAGGCTTCCTTTCGAAAAGGAGAAAGGCTCTGGGTAGATCACTTCCTGCCTTAGACGTTCCTGTACCCCTTCTGACCAGAACTTTGCTAAAAACGCCTTCTCAAAATCGTCGTATGTCGGGCAAACAGAAGTCATGTCCGAGGCCCAGATCGCCCCCGAACCTTGTATATATCCTGTAACAAAACTGATCTTCTGCCACTCCGACCAATTTCTGGGTAGCACTCCTCTGAAACTTCGAATAAAAACAATTGGATGGACCCCCCTTTTGTCAGGGTTAAAACTCTGGAATTGCCGATGCTTTATCATTTTTTCTTCGGTATGGCAAAGGCTTTCGTAATCTCCGTTAGATAAGAATTCTCGCGAACAACCAGCTTGTGGCAATTTAATGTTTGAATTACTTGCACAAGTCGGTATTGTGTGCGAATGGGCAGTAACTGGCTCTATAGTCGCTGCCAACTTCTGCTGCTGCCCTGTATTCATTTGTTCTGAGCTTTGTTGTGAAGCGCACATCGACTCTTCTATCGTTTGTTTCCAATGCTCCAAATCAGCACCTAACTGCTGTCGCACCTCCTCAAGTCCTTTCGCAAACAAATTCTCTTCCTGTTTGCCAGATAAACTCTGGAATGCTGCCTTAACATTTTGCTCAACGTTTTCACACATTAGCCTTTGGTTTTCTAATGTGATTTCAGATAATTTACCCGTTAATACGTTAATTTGGTGGTCTATAACGTCTTGACGCTCTGTCAGATGTTCAGCGCTTTCCTTTAGGTTAGTCTGTGTACGTGCCAATTCAGGAAGTTGCGCAATTGCACATGACATGGCATCTTGCTTTTGTGCTACTTGCGGAACCATTTCCACTTGTTCCCGTACAGTATCTATCTTAATAGCCACATACTCCTTCATTTCGACACGTACGCGGTGAGTAGATTCCTCACATTGTGCTTTCACCAATTCTATTTATGCAGTTAATTTTCGTTCCGTCTTTTCGGACTGATCTTTGAGTTCCTTGGTCTTCGCCTCTATCCGCTGCACTAATTCGGAAAAACTGTCTTATAACTGCTGCTTAATCTCAGTCTGGTGTAATTTCATCTCTTCTTGAGTTTGAGTGACTGTCACTAATTGTGCTTTAATATCGGTTTTCAGATTTTCCTGCCCTTCAGTAACTGAGGCTAATTTCGCGTTAATGTCGGTTTTCAGATTTTCCTGCCCTTCAGTAACTGAGGCTAATTTCGTATTCAAATCATTTTGCCCTTCAGTAACTGAGGCAAATTTCGCATTAATGTCGGTTTTCAAAGTATTCATGCTCTCGGTTATCGTCTGCATCTGTCTCATGATAATTACCAATGGATCTAATCCCTGCTGCGTACTTTCTGTTACACCTCCAGCCATGTCTACAGGGCACTCTGTTGCGCTATGTGTAGCCATCGGTCCTACAACACTTCTTACTGCATCATTATTATCAGTGCTAACAGCTGAAGGCTGATGTGTGCTGCTTTGCTCTGCTTGACTCATCCTAAACATTGCCCTAGTTAAAACCATATAAATGTTCTACTGTCACTATATGTAACTCCCTTCACACAAGAGTACTTCTGAGTCTACTTTCTTAATGTACATATACAGATAAATGCAACTGGGACTGGTCAATCAAAACACTTCCTGTATCTAACATGAACACAAATAATCAATGTTCAAATATCAATTAACACTAAACAGAAAAGCGTATACTTCAACTGTACTAGCTAGCTTTAATAATAAAACTATAGATCTGGCCTTTACTCTGCGCCGAGCGTGCTGTCTTTCGGCTTTATTTGTAGGTCCAATTACATCACCTGCGACTCTTTCCTCTCTTTTCCAAGCGTCAGGTAGGTTAGCTCGTCGTAGTTGACATGAAACAAAGAACAAAATTATTTTAGCAACGTCCAAAACGTGTCCTGTCACGGATTGGCCATTTTAACATTTTAATGTTCGGATAATAAGTTGCCGTCTCTTTATCTAAGAATAGATGATGAATGCAGCTAGCCGCTATCTCTGTGTAATGTCTTGTCTGTATAGACGTGTATCTGTTGCCTTTAAGATCCCTTCACCTTCACACATGAATCTATACAGTAAAGTAAGGCCCTCCCAGTTCTTGGCTGATCCGTGATAAGACAGGCGAAAAATTAGACTAATGGAGGAGTATTAGTATTATCTCTATTTTCATTCGCTCTCTCTCTTTCTCTCCTTTATCTATGTACAGTTTTTAATATAATATTTCATTACGTGAAATCAGCCAAATAGAATCTTTGGTGGAGTCCTACGTCTTGGTAATCAGCGGCTGGCTTGCTGTAAGAGATCTTTACATTTATTATTACTGTTAAACACTGCAGTCAGTCGGGAGAATCAATCGTTTGGACAATTTGTTCCTTTTACGAAAGATTGCGAATTCCAGATGTGTACGAAGCCTTTTTTGACGATTTAACACAGACTCAGTGATTGCAGGCTCTCTTCGACACAGCTGAAACTTCCCCACTAATTACAGGGCCAACGTGATCATCAAATGATTCAGAAAAAACTCATTCGTTCATTCACTCCAGAACAAAAAAGTCACAAACCTTATTTATGGAGGAAATCGTGTATTAAATCCATCTCCATTACCTGTCCAGATCTCCGGTGATTCCACGCCTTAATTATTTTCCTTTTACAGTCTCTTTCTCTTCAAACAAACCGCTAGCGGCACAAATGTTAATTGGCTCACTTTAGCGAGAAGAAAAGCAGAATATGTATCTCTCAGAAACACGTCAATCCCTCAACAGATACTCCAGAAGCTGTCCTAGTTACCACTCTAATAACCATGGAGAATGCATATATGCATCTCTGTTATTTCAAAGAATAAACGTACTAGAAAATACTTTGGCGTCGACGAGCTGTCGCCGCATATATTACGAGAAAATCAGTTCAGATAACTTTTCCAAAGTGAATGAATGTGGATAGTTTGATTGAAAATGACTAATTGGTGCTTGGTAGAGGGTATTTGCTGTGGGGAAATTACAGATGCTTCCATATTTCTCGCTGAAACATTTGCTGTTCTGCAAGCGATACAATGTGTACGCTTTCCACAAAGCAGTAATAATCACTGACTCACAAAGCATACTAAAATGTATTAGCTACCAGAATTGGAAGAAAGGAACTCGTAAATATACTCTCGACCTAATAGATAACTATCAGCAAGTAAAGAAGTTTGATCACATCATAGAATTTGTTTGGATCACATCATATTCTGTTACAACGCCGACCAACCACAAGAGACGCCATTAGCAGAGGAAGACCTACGTATATCATACACTAACTAACTTTTGTAAATTCAACAACAAGCAATTCTTTGGTGGCAGGAGGAATGGACTCATACTCAAAAAATAAGGGGTAAAAGTTACGCAGGTGCACTGCCAAAAATACCGAGATGGCCCTGGGTTGTGAAGTTCAAACACTGAAGAAAAATAGTGTCATCTACTGTGTGGATACGTCTCAATCATGGATCCTTCCCCGCCCATTTACGTCGAATCCGCTTATTGGGTCCATCTTACTGTCAATATGATAACATCACAATTTGTGATGTCAATCACGTTCTATTTCAGTACCAGGAAAGCCAACTTTTTACAGGAGCTCTCAAGGCTTGGTCACTGCCAACCATTCTGTACGATCACAGTTTTTGGAGAACGTCCTGGAGTATCTGTGATGTCTTAGCCAAGTTTATAGCTCAAGAAGATACACAAATCTAAAAGGAATGATGGCTGTCGATCTGACTACGGCGACCGAATTACCGGATTTCATACAAACATGTCATTTACTGTCACTCACACTTAATACTCTAATTGATTTTTTTTCCTTTATTGTAATTTCATTCCCCAGCCCCATAGGAGTAGGGGAGGGCTTGCAGTGGCACAGTCCACCACTCTTCAGCCAAATGGCTGTAACAAAAATACAAAGGGAACTCTTACATAAAAAATGGGGGTAAAGAGGGGGACATAAAAATACAGTAAATGGAGATAATGGGAGTTAAAATATACTCAAATACAGATACATTGGGGGACATTAAAAAGTCCACATAAAGTTAACAAACACAGCTGGCAATTTGTTGCATACTTAAACTCACTGGAGTCAAACACAAGGTAAAACCCGGCCACAGTATAAAAATTCACACAGAGGGAGACACTTAAAAAGCAATACCACTGGAAACGACGAAACACTCACAAAGAATTTAAAAAACCACTGGTAGGGACCTGACGAGGGACTGGAGGTTGGAGAGGAGGGAAAAAGCGGGGAGGAAGGGATAGGGAGGCAGGAAGCGGGAGGAAGAGGGAAAAGGGAGGCAGGGGGCGCCCCAAGAGGCAAGAGACGGGCAGGGTGGGAAACGAAGAGGGAAGACAGGGCAGTAAAGAGTGCAGAGACACTGCAGGGGAGCATGGGAGAGGGAGGGGGTGTAGGAGGGGGAAAGCTGCTCAGGAGAAGGGAGGGGGATGAGAGGGAGCCCTGAGGAGGAGACGGGAGGAAGGTGGGGTTAGAGTTGGTATGAGGGGTAGATGTCATGGAGAAGTTCATCATCCAGGAGGGGTAGGTGCTGGAAGTTGCATTGGGAAAGGAGGTGGAGGGTGTGGAGATGGAGAGAGGGCAGAACACAATGGTAAAGGCGTGGCAAAGGGGCCTGGGGTGGAGAGGAAGGGGGACACCAGGGGGTGGGGGGATCAAGTCAGTGGGCAGTATACAAGCTGCATATTGTTCAAGGAACAGGAGAAGGTGGGGGAAGGGGATGAGTGTGCATGGGGGACAGAAGGCGGATACGGAAGGCGAGGCAGAGTGCATGGTGCTTGAGGATTTGGAGGGTGTTATAAAACCTGGGAGGAGCTAAAATCCAAGCAATGCTGGCATAACAAAGGATGGGGTAGATCAAGGATTTTTAGATGTCAAGGATGGTGAAAGGATGCAGTCCCCATGTCCGGCCAGACAGGAGTTTCAGGAGGCGGAGTCTGTTGTGGGCTTTGTGTTGGATGGTGAGGAGATGAGGAGCCCAGGTGAGGTGGCGGTCGAGAGTGAGGCCAAGGTATTTGAGGGTAGGAGTGAAGTGGATAGGACGGCCATAAATGGTTAGGTAGAAATCATGGAGATGGAAGGAGTGGGTGGTGCGGCCTATGACGATCGCCTGGAGCTTGGAGGGGTTGATACAAAGGAACCACTGGTTTTACCAAGTGGTGAACTGGTCAAGGTGGGTTTCGAGGGTACATTGGGACCGTTGAAAGGTAGGATAAAGGGCTAGGAAGACGGTGTCATCAGCAATTGGAGGAGATTAACAGACGGTAGAGGTTTGGACATATCAGCAGTGTACAGGAGATAGAGGAGAGGGGAAAAGATGGAGCCTTGGGGCATTCTGGTGGAGGTATAGAACGTACAGGAGTTGGAATTGTGGATAGTGACATAGGAGGGACGACGGGAGAGGAAAGAAGCAACAAGACGGACGAAATTGATATGGAGCGCATAGGTCTGGAGATTGAAGAGTAGCTCGAGATGCAAGACACGGTCTTAGGCGTTCTGGAGGTCAAGCAAAACAAAGATAGCAGAGGGACGGCAGTCAGGTTGGTAGGAAAGACGATTGGTAAGGTTAAGGAGCTGGTCTTCGGCTGAGATGGAAGGCCGGAAGCCATACTGGGTAAGGGGAAGGAGGTGGTGCTGGTTAAAGTGGCGGTGAATACAGTGGGAGGAGATGGTCTAGACTTTACTGAACATGGAGGTGAGGCAGATGGGACGATAGGAAGGGGTATCAGAGTGGGGTCTGTTGGGTTTAGGGAACAGCAGAACATGGAAAGTCTTCCACAGGTCAGGGTAAAAGCCAGTGGAAAGGAGGACATTGTACAGGGTAGCTAGGACAGCCGGGAAGGACAGGGGCAATTCCTTGAGGTGGGGGTAGGTGACGCCATCACGACCAGGTGTGGTGTTGCATTTGGAGTGGAGGACGAGTGTGATGTCGTGTGTGGTAATGGGAGTGTTGATGCCTGAGGGGGGTAACTGATCCAAGTACTGGAAGCTAGGGGTGAGCGATGGAACAGAGGTATCAGGGCGGTCAAGGATGGTGGAGAAGAGGGAGTACTCAAAATGGGGATCGTCAGGGCTGGAGAAGACCTCGGAGAAGTGGGAAGCAAAATGGTTAGCCTTACTGAGGTTGTCAGGGAAAGAGCGGTCGTTTTGGAGGATAGGATAATGCTGGTTGGGATGGCTATCACTAAGGTGGTGGAAGGCTGACCAGTGCTTGGAAGAGTTGACAGGGAGGGAGGAGTTGGGGCATGTGCATGTTTGGCGCTAGTCCCAGTGTTTCTTTGCTGTAAGGAGGTTCCGGATGTGTCGCTGTAATTGCCAGTGGCAGATGAGTGTATCCCGGTCACAGGTGCAGAGGAAGGAGCGGCAGAGCCTGCGGGATTCTCGAAGAAGGAGGACGGCCTGTGGAGGAAGTGTAGGTTGGAGAGGGTGGGTGAGTTTGGTAGGTACATGGGCCTCCACAGCGCCAGTGAAGGTCTTCTGAAGGAAGGAAGAGGCATGGGTAATGTCAGTGGGACGGTGGAAAGTGAGGGGGTGGCTTTCGACCTGTGAGGCAATGGATTCCCAGTAGTCATGCCAGTCAGCACAGTGGTAGTCGTGGATGGACTCTGGAGGGGCAGCTGGGAGGGGAGCTGCAGGGGGGGGGCACAGGCAGAGGAGATGGTGAGAAGGATGGGGAGGTGGTCACTACCAATGGGATCGAGGAAGTCCATGGTGATATGACCATGGAGGTTGGGGGCAGTGAGGATAACATCGAGGTGGAGTTACTTGCAGGATGGTGTGTTGTGGGAGACGAACAAGGTCACCATGGAGGGTGGCAAGGAACTGATGCCACAGCTGAAGGGTGGCAGGGTCATGGCTGTGGATGTTGAGGTTGTCGGCAATCACATAGGTGGAGAAGGTATGGTCAACATGGGAAATAAAGTCTTAGGGGAGAGGGGCTGCGGGATGGATATAGATAGTGGCACAGGTGATGGTGAAGGAGGGAAAAAAGACGCTGAGGAGAAGGTGTTCAGTTGAGTCATTGAAGAGGGATTGTGGCCGGACAGGGAGATGCTTGAGGCGGCCAATTGCGACCCCGCCTCAGGCAAGGGCAAGGGGATTGTTGGTGCAGTGAAGGGGACAGGGAGAGGTGCGGACAACATGGAGGTTGGAGGAAGGTTTCATTAAGGATGAAGGAGTCAGCCTGGTGCTGGGATAGGGTATGTATGACGAAGTATTTGTTGACAGGGAGGGAGCGAATGTTGAGATAGTGAAGATGATAGTAATGACATGCCAGGAGGTGGGAGGGAGAAGGAAGTGTGGTGAGGTGTGCGGGGCTTAAACGAGGGTGTCTAGGCAGGTGAAGGTAAAGTGGGCCTGGTTGTGGGAGTAGGTGTCGTAGGTATTTAAATGGAAAACAAAGTGGGTGGGGAGGGAAATCTGCTGGAGGGTGTGGGGGTGCTAGAAGGGGTGGATGTTCTGCACAATGATGGTTAGGAACCGGATGATGTCTTCTGCTGTAGGGGGAGGTTGGAGGGAATAGTTGGGGTGGATGAGGGGGTTGATGGGACAAACGGGGACAGTGAGCTCAGGGTTTGTCGGAGGGAGTTTGCTTTGCGTTTGTAGTAGTAGGTGGGGTGGGGTTCATTGCACGTGTTGCAGGAAGGGGGAGAGGCGAGATTAGGACATAGTTTAAGGAAGTGAGAGGCTTTACAATGAGGGCAGGTTGGGGGGGGGGGGTTCTTGCAGTTGGGTGAGGTGGTTGTTGTACAGGAGACAGCACTGGCAGTGGTAAGATTGAGGAGGGGAACGGTACAGGTCAACGGGGTGGCGGCGGTTAAAATTCAGTGCTCCCTGTGTGAGGAGGTGATTGATGGAGGAGGTGGACTCAGCAAAGATATGCATGAGGTAGGTAGGGCCAGAGGAGTTGTAAATACAGCGGGCAGAGTGGACTTCCAGGCCGGAATGAGCGTTCAGTTCCGCCAACACCTCCGCCTCCGTGACCACAAGGCTGAGTTTTGTGATCAAGGCAGTGAGGGTTGGTGGACGACTAGGGGGTTGAGACTGATAAGGAGATGAGGAAGTAAGGAAAAGGGTGAGGGACACAAGGGGGCCAAAGGTGATGCGGGGAAGGAGCCGGAGGAGAACAGTATGGAAAGAGGGAGAGGAGGACTTGATGAGAACAATCACTGTGACGGATAAATTGGGTAATGGGTGCACTGGGGATGCCTCTCTTGTGAGGTGGTGGCACTGGGTATGGGGGTGGGGCGCTCTGTGGTGGCGACTGTGGTGGAGAAGCAGGACTAGTTCTAGTGGGGCAGGTGGGGAGGGGGGGAAAGTCGACTTGGAGGGCAACAGCAGTGGGAGGGGGGGTAGGAGCAGGTGCTGGAGCAGAGGAAGGAGCAACATACAGGTGGGGATACAGGGATGGGAAGGAGACAGAAGGGGAGGAGACCATGAGTAGGGGAGGTGGATGAGACAGGTTAAGCCCAGAGGAAGCACTCCACGAGGTTACAGTGGGGCCAGGTGAAGGGGAGGTATGGATGATGGTGGTAGTGGGGGTGTCCATGATTGAATGCGACGTCTACTGGTGACAGGAGCCACCAAAGTGCGAAAGGAACTAAAACGGAGGCCGGCTTAGGCGTCGGCGAGCACCGGGCGGCGGATGCGGCGGCGGCGAGCACTGGCAGGCGGCGGCGGCAGCGGCAGGTGGGTGGCGGCGGCGAGCACCAGGCGGGTGAGTGGCGGCGGCGGCAGCGGCAGCGGCGGTGACCGGGCAGCGGCGAGCACCGGGCGGCAGGCGGCAGCGATGGCGGACAGATGGTCGAAAGGACGACAGCGACCGGCAGACGGACGGACGGCAATGGCAAGGGGCTCTTCTGAAGCGACGAGTACATCCTGAGTGTAGCCCCAGCAGTGTAAGTCCTCGACGTGGAACTGAGGGGATCCAACCCTCGCGTTTACTCTAATATGTATTACTATTATATACTGAAATCGCATTGATGACTGTTTCCTCTACACAGTGGGTCTGATCAAGATCAAATGTCACATTGCTATGATCATCATTTTATTTTAATTACAGTGACTAAATAATATCATGCTAGAAGCCAAAATTAAAAAAAAAATTTAAAAATGTAATCATTGATCTTAACAAAAGAAATGAATTATCAACTAAATGGTTAGCTGTCAATTCTGTCTTTGTAATATAAGTACAACAATCTCGATCTGAAGACATTTCTGAATGAAGAAGAACAAATGTTACCTTGCTTTGTGAGTATGTGTATCAATACATTTAAATTGTGAGGGCTAAAAAGCTTTTATCAGGTTGCCTTCCATTCGGAAAGCTGATGTAGTCAGCGACTGTATGTGACAAATTACAGAGTGCCACAATCAGTCGTCCTTTTTAGATTTTATTATGCAAATCCAGATTTCGGCTAGTAGCTAGCCATTCTCAATGCGCTATTTTTCATTCTCAATGCATGTAAGTCCCTGTTGTTCGGGCATCAATCATAGTTCTTTGAATAGCGCATTGAGAATGGCTAGCTACTAGCCAAAATCTGGTTTTGCATGATAAAAGCTAAAAAGGACGACTGATTGCTGCACTCTATCATTTATATACATATAAAAAAAGCTGTTATGCTAAAACCGAATAAAAAAGAATGTCTCTGATGGACCCCTCCCGCCAGTTTCCGCTGCCTGTCGTCTGCTCGTAAGCATCATCTGTGGCGTCTGGATATTGTTCGATGTGTTGTGATGTACATTATACCGGTTTTCATCTGATTTGAAAATTGTGTCTGGTGGGTGACAGTGATAACGACAGCGTAAAAATTGTCACTCGACACTGTTGTGCAAGCTACTCCGTAAATTACAAATGACTCGTACTGAAAATTGTTTATAGTTTCGAGAAAAGACGGGAAGACTTTGCCGCTTATTTTGTGAGTTTGTTTGTTATTAAACGCTGTATTTACTATGTCCAGGCAGAACAGTGGTAATGTAAAAAGTGTGTATGAAGAACAAGGTTCGAAAGGCTGGGAAGGGAATGATGATGCCGGCAGTGAAACATCTTGTGATTCTTGTGATTTGAAGATTGATATACCAGAGAATGAAGTTTCGGATGTGAAACAGCGTGGTCGTAAAAGGTGAGCATTTTTTGCAGATAAAACGAAGGCAATGGATACATTGAGATTTGCAACACTTTTCTTAAAAACACATTGTGTCGATGTTTAAGTCTTACGTGTCTGAAGTGGACACCCTTAATATATGGATCTTTTGAGAATGGTACGAGCAAGTACTTTCTAATATATGGGTTATTTGCAGCAGGCACACAACTGCTGTTTCTTCTGGTGCGCTCAAAGTAGGAGGCTCCTTATCATCACGACCACCACTATCACCATCATCATAATTTATGCGTCTTCGAAATCGCTTTTTGGAGCAAAATGTGCCAGAATCTTCATTGCAGGCTTTTACTCAAACTTTATGTAACTAGGGGAAGTTTCAGCGTGTTGCTTTAGCCAACCATTCTTTCAGGCAAATGTCGTTTTATATTTGTTTAAACTTGTATTATGTAAGTCCGTATCACCAAGATAATGATTAAAGGAAAAGGCAACTATCCTGTTCCTGGAACATATCTGTTGACTATATCTTAGTAAATAGCGTAATGTGCCCTGTGTACAGTTAAACATGTAAATACTTTGTTGACTGTCTTCATCTTACCTTTGGGGTAAGTGTGTGAAAAACAGGTTTCAGTTTTACTGACAGGAAGGTATAAAACTAGAGTATTCTTAGAATACTTAGTGTAAATGCTACAAAGCAGGCCCAAGTTCTGTGGGTACTTATTTGTAATAAGTATTTGAGAAGACATTACGAGTAGTATCAGCACTTTGCCTTCTCACTCACAGGCATTGTCTGTGTTGCAATTTGTTTGTGAGAATTTAATTTAATCAGAAAATAGCTGCTGTTTAATTAATTCACACTTGTTACCTGCTCATAAGCCAAAAAGTTTGGAGGCAATGCCTATCGTATGCTTTGAACAGCCTTTTGGAAATAGTAAAGAAGAAAATGCAAGCTGTCAGCTTTGACCAATGATTCTTTTGCCTTGACATCAGTTCGTCAACACATCATAACCATTATAGCAATAATATATCCATAAAGTCACAAATAGTGGACCTCTGTGTGATTATTAGGTCACTGATAGGGAACAGTTTAATGCCTCGAAACATATTTAAAAATTTGAACTTTGTGAAGATGATGTGGGTTCTTAGTAGAAGCGTAAGCATACCAGGCAGGAGGAGTAATGAGTCATTCGTTGGTTTTAAGAATTCACTACAAAACTTTTTCTCACTGTTCTCCACATTGAAACCCTTCTCAGTTACTGCTTGGCAGGGTTACCTGTAAAATCTTGAGATTACAACAAAAATAGTTTCAAAAATAAATTGAAATCATATCTCCTTGACAACTCCTTCTACACCATAGATGAATTCTTGAACAGGAATAAATAAATCTATAGGTATAGTATATGCATTTTGGGCCATTTAAGGGAATGAGGTAGGTAGTAAAAAATTTAAGATTTTTAAAGCGCTTGATTCATGTATGCATTTCTTATGCACTTGACATGTTCCACATCATAACAGTTTCTGTGAGATTGACCAATGGAACATGTAACTAGCTAATTGTAGATTACAGAGCATTCTGTGAGTTATGGTATGTGTTTCTCTAGAATTGCAAAAGCTGCCTTGAACTCGGACAGCAATGTTTGAAATTTCCAAGTTAGGGATGATAAGTGTCACCAATCCTCTGTTATGTCTGTGCTGGATGTATTTCAGCAGCTGTTGTGAGGTGTAACAATGGAACATTGTACATTTCAGTTTTTGTGTCTGAATCAAAAAATTGATGGGAGAGCTGAGCTGCTTGCTGTTGATGTAAAAAACTTGGATATTGGACAACTTCTGGATCTTCTACCACATCCAAGTTCTGTTAAGTGTGCTGAGACAAATTTTACTACACTAGCAGCTATTTGAATAGGTTTTTGGCCAGTATTCACGTATAACTCTAAGACAGACGACTACACAGATATTAAAAATAGTAGTAATACATCATTTCCTCTAGTAAATGTTATTTATTACCATTAAAATCAGATTGATATTTGAAAACAGTCACCTTTGTATACTGGAATTAATTAGAATTATGGACGACAACTTGTAAACTCAGTGAAATCAGTAAAAAGATGGTGGATTGGTACAAATCTGGTTGCAGTAGCTGCTCTATTAAGCAAGTGCCTAAACACAAAAACAGTCAGACTACAACCAGAATATGAAGATTATGATGTGACTGGAATATTGTAAAAAAAAAGAGTACCTGTGAGTTTCAAAAGACTGGGCTTCGGATGACTTTGGGGTGACACAACGGTAGTGAGTAACACTTCCATTGGCCCCAAGTTTATCATAGCCTTTGTGCAAACCTGACTTACTTATGATAACATGATTTTTGATCATCTCACCTAAAGACACATGATACTGTCCATTGTCATGATCCAAGCTGAGTGTAGAACATGTCAATTCAACAGTGTTCCCGTTTTTTTTTTTTTTTTTTTTTTTCCTCCCCTTCCTTCAGAAACTAGTTTAATTTAGGCCTACATTTGAAAACACTTCTGTTCTGTGCCAGATGTTTTATTTGCATGGGCAGATGCTTTATGGTTGTATTTCACTGCTCCCTGTGGCAAAATTAGATTTGGTACAAGAAACAGCAGATCATTTGTTGCTGTGTATGTGGTCATGTCCAATACACTCAAACTGCAATGGATTGTTGACAATAAATTTCCACATTGAATAAATGTACAATGAGGATGTGGTTAAGATTCCCAACTGTTGAGAGAGATGACCCTCACACACAATTTTAATAATTTTCTGTTGTGCATTGAATACCTAAGTGAGAACTTACTTCTTACTCCACATTATTATTGTGAAGGTCATTGGTGAATGAAAGTATGTTAACTTACTGAGTTCAGTTACTCTACTGTTAACTGTTATTTTTATTACAAAAGTTGCTGAACCTAAATATTTTGTTGGTATGTCAAGTTTCAGAAAGGGGGGGGGGGGGGAGAGAGAGAGAGAGAGAGAGAGAGAGAGAGAGAGAGAGAGAGAGAGAGAGAGAGAGAGAGAGATCGATCAGAAATCTCTTCTTCAATACTCTTTTGGTTGAAGAAATTGCTACACACAGCTGCATGTAGACTGGAGACGAAACTAAATCTACATTTTCAGTGCAGTTCAGTAGAGCTTGGTGTTTTCCCAGTTCTGAGTAGACAAATGTGCCTTCTCACTTTGTGGGAGGAAGGGTTGTCAGCCCAAGAGGTGTCCACCAAACTGGCATACACTAGTGTTGTCATTCAAATATTCAGCTACTGTCATAAGATACAAAACATTGAGGGTATGCCTCATAGACATCTGTGTTCCACGCTGGTTGAGAATTTATTTTCTTTTTATTTTGCCTTTGTCCTGTATCTACATGAAATTGGCTTGGTTGTTATCAGATTTGATGTTGTTAATGTTTATCATCCTGCGACTGAATTAAGCGTCTGTGTAGTGTTATCCATGTGAAAGAGTGAACACACACGAAATCATTGCAAATTGTGTAACTGAGGCGGGACTGGTGTACCAGCCTTGTATTAACCCAGTCAGATGTGGGAAACCACCTAAAAATCACATCCAGGCTCTGGATGGAATTCAGTCTGGGGCCGGCTTTTCTGCATGAATCCCAAAAGCACCATGCTGATACTCAGCTGTCCGGGCGAGTAACACTAGTTGATAACTCTTATCAACAAATAGTGGCTCTCAGGTACCACAAGAAGCCTGAAATGGAATTGCATGCTGCTTTTTTGGAGCCAACTAGTAAGACTGAGTCAACTGATACAGTAGCAAATGTTTTTGTATAATCTGTTTGGTCTCTTGATACCCATTGTGAGCAACAGTACAATCTCCCTCCCACCCATGTTTTTCGCTCCCTTTTCCTTTCTTTGTGTCCCTTCTCCTCTCGTTCCTCCGCTTTGACTTTTGACGTTCCTTTTTTTTCTTCTTCCTCCCTGTGCATTCCTGCTGAATTCCAGCCCACGCGTCTGACGCGTAACCGGTGACTGGGTAACGCATAATTCTCAGCCCCAGGTCAACAGGTAGGATTTGCACGTACCCTCCGGTACAGGCCAGGCCCAGGGAGGCGTGATTGCCTGAGCTGCAACCTTCCCAAATTGCTGTCAGGTGTTTGGGAGATGTGAACAATAACCTAAGGCAGGTGCGCCCCTTTGTGAAGGGGGCCCCTAGTTGGAAGGAGTGCGCCATCGGTGACACTGGCAATCGTGGGAGATTTTCTCGCAATGAGTCAATCATATTCCCAAACAATGTCTGCGAAATGTAAACGTAATGAGGCTAATGATTCAAAGACCCTTCCCCCTGCACCACAGTTCCTCATGGTCTCACATACTGAAGATGGTCAGTCCTTCGCCAGGTTAAATCTGTTTTTTGTTCTTAATGGTGTTGATACAGTTGCTGGCCCTGTGAAATCCTGCTCTCTTTTGTGGAATGGTACTTTGCTTTTGGAGATTCTTAAGCACAACAACTGCTTGCTGCCTCGCTTCTCCATAGCAACCCTGTTCGTGTCAAAGCCCATGGAACTTTGAATTCTACCAATGGTGTAATTTATACTAGGCTGCTTGACGGTCTAACCAAGGCCAAAATCCAATCTTACCTCTCTGATCAATGTGTCATTGCTGTCCAGCGTGTAATGAAAAAGGTAGATTCCTCTTTAGTGCCCACCTGCACTCTTTTTCTCACCTTTGATAGAGTGGTGCTTCTGTCCAATATCAAAGCAGGGTATAAAATTATCACAGTCCGGCCATATGTTCTGAACCCAATACGCTGCTACCAGTGCCATCGTTTCAGCCACAGTAGAATGTCTTGTTGACACCCAGCCAAATGTGTAACCTGTGGTAGGGATGCGCACGAGGGCGATTGTCCGCCGTCTTCTCCCCGCTATATCAGCTGCAATGGCGGCCATGCCTCCTCGTCTTGGGATTGTCTCATGTACCTTGATGAGCGGTCTGTCAAAGAGATCTGGGTAAAGGATCAAGTGCCTTACCCGGTCACTCCCAAGTTACTGGCTAGCCGCAAACCCTGCGTTCTTCCATCTGGCACCTATAGTTCTGTTCTTGTTACCCCTCACTCCATGAAGGACATGGCCACCCAGACATGTGACCTCCGATTCAGCTTGAGATCACTCAGTGACAAGGTAACATCGCCATCCCCCCGTCCAGCTGTGCAACAAGCTGTCAAACTCTCGCCTAAAGCGGTGAAGCTACCAGATGCACATCTGGTATGCCGGAAGGGACAGGAGTACTCCCATGAAGACTTCCTCCGTCCCTCCAGCCAAACAACACCTGAGTCTTCCTCTAACCAGAAAGGTTCGAAGTAGTTCACCAAAGGCAAACGGTCTTCTCCTTCGCCAACTCGAATATTCTCTTTGACGGTGTCGCCAAGTGATATCTTACCCCGCCTGGCTTCCATGTCGCCAGTGCACGCCACCAATCATTTTTCGGCACTGGACTCCACAGACTGACTGCACAAGCAAGCCGATGCTTCTGTGGACCCCATGGAGCAGGATTCTCCTGCTTCTGTGCTCTGTAGTAGCGACTGTTCACAGGCTGTCACTTAGCAGCCGTCGGGGTGATACCCCTACATCTCTTCCTCATCATGCCTCTCCTCCAATGGAAAGTTTGCAGCCTTCGGTCCCACAAAGAGGATTTATGGCTGCTTTTAGCATTGCAGCATCCCCTTGTGCTCTGCCTTCAGGAAATGAAATTGCGCCCTCACTACCACTTTGAGCTTTCACATTTCTTACTGATTTATTTTGATCTCCCTCCTGAGGTTGGCATTCCATCTCATGGGGTCGTCATGCTTCTCGTACGGGATGACATTCATAGTCAACCCATCTCCCTGACTACCCATCTTCAAGCTGTTGCATTTCGCCTTTTCCTTCCCACCTGACTTTTTCCCTCTCTATCATTTATGTCCCTCTGTCATTCGATGTCACCAGGACAGACTTCCTTCAGCTTATTGGGCAACTACCTGCCCCACTTTTGCTACTCGGTGACTTTAATGCGCATCATCCCCTTTGGGGTTCTCCCAGGACCTGTCAGACAGGTGCCCTCTTGGCTGACCATTTTAACCAACTTCTACATCTACATCTACATTTATACTCCGCAAGCCACCCAACGGTGTGTGGTGGAGGGCACTTTACGTGCCACTGTCATTACCTCCCTTTCCTGTTCCAGTCGCGTATGGTTCGCGGGAAGAACGACTGTCTGAAAGCCTCCGTGCGCGCTCTAATCTCTCTAATTTTACATTCGTGATCTCCTCGGGTGGTATAAGTAGGGGGAAGCAATATATTCGATACCTCATCCAGAAACGCACCCTCTCAAAACCTGGCGAGCAAGCTACACCGCGATGCAGAGCGCCTCTCTTGCAGAGTCTGCCACTTGAGTTTATTAAACATCTTCGTAACGTTATCACGGTTACCAAATAACCCTGTGACGAAACGCGCTGCTCTTCTTTGGATCTTCTCTATTTCCTCCGTCAACCCGATCTGGTACAGATCCCACACTGATGAGCAATACTCAAGTATAGGTCGAACGAGTGTTTTGTAAGCCACTCACTTTGTTGATGGACTACATTTTCTAAGGACTCTTCCAATGAATCTAAACCTGGTAGCCACCTTACCAACAGTTAATTTTATATGATCATTCCACTTCAAATCGTTCCGCACGCATACTCCCAGATATTTTACAGAAGTAACTGCTACCAGTGTTTGTTCCACTATCATATAATCGTACAATAAAGGATCCTTCTTTCTATGTATTCGCAATACATTACATTTGTCTATGTTAAGGGTCAGTTACCACTCCTTGCACCAAGTGCCTATCCGCTGCAGATCTTCCTGCATTTCGCCACTATTTTCTAATGCTGCGTCTCTGTATACTACAGCATCATCCGCGAAAAGCCGCATGGAACTTCCAACACTATCTACTAGGTCATTTATATATATTGTGAAAAGCAATGGTCCCATAACACTCCCCTGTGGCACGCGAGAGGTTACTTTAACGTCTGTAGACGTCTCTCCATTGATAACAACATGCTGTGTTCTGTTTGCTAAAAACTCTTCAATCCAGCCACACAGCTGGTCTGATATTCCGTAGGCTCTTACTTTGTTTATCAGGCGACAGTGCGGAACTGTATCGAACGCCTTCCGGAAGTCAAGAAAAATAGCATCTACCTGGGAGCCTGTATCTAATATTTTCTGGGTCTCATGAACAAATAAAGCAAGTTGGGTCTCACACGATCGCTGTTTCCGGAATCCATGTTGATTCCTACATAGTAGTTTCGGGGTTTCCAAAAACGACATGATACTCGAGCAAAAAACGTGTTCTAAAATTCTACAACAGATTGACGTCAGAGATATAGGTCTATAGTTTTGCGCATCTGCTCGACGACCCTTCTTGAAGACTGGGACTACCTGTGCTCTTTTCCAATCATTTGGAACCCTCCGTTCCTCTAGAGACTTGCGGTAAACGGCTGTTAGAAGGGGGGGGAAGTTCTTTCGCGTACTCTGTGTAGAATCGAATTGGTATCCCATCAGGTCCAGTGGACTTTCCTCTGTTGTGTGATTCCAGTTGCTTTTCTATTCCTTGGACACTTATTTCGA
Source organism: Schistocerca nitens (assembly GCF_023898315.1). NCBI lineage: Eukaryota > Metazoa > Arthropoda > Insecta > Orthoptera > Acrididae > Schistocerca > Schistocerca nitens. The sequence goes on along the minus strand of NC_064618.1, from coordinate 469,655,146 downwards.
TGTCAGCCATTTTTTCATTTGTGCGAGGATTTAGAGAAGGAATTGTAGTGCGGTCTTCCTCTGTGGAACAGCTTTGGAAAAAGGTGTTTAGTATTTCAGCTTTACGCGTGTCATCCTCTGTTTCAATGCCATCATCATCCCGGAGTGTCTGGATATGCTGTTTCGAGCCACTTACTGATTTAACGTAAGACCAGAACTTCCTAGGATTTTCTGTCAAGTCGGTACATAGAATTTTACTTTCGAATTCACTGAACGCTTCACGCATAGCCCTCCTTATGCTAACTTTGACATTGTTTAGCTTCTGTTTGTCTGAGAGGTTTTGGCTGTGTTTACACTTGAAGTGAAGCTCTCTTTGCTTTCGCAGTAGTTTCCTAACTTTGTTGTTGAACCACGGCGGGTTTTTCCTGTCCCTCACAGTTTTACCCGGCACGGACCTGTCTAAAACACATTTTACGATTGCCTTGAACTTTTTCCGTAAACACTCAACATTGTCAGTGTCAGAACAGAAATTTTCGTTTTGATCTGTTTGGTAGTCTGAAATCTGCCTTCTATTACTCTTGCTAAACATATAAACCTTCCTCCCTTTTTTTATATTCCTATTAACTTCCATATTCAGGGATGCTGCAACGGCCTTATGATCACTGATTCCCTGTTCTGAACTTACAGAGTCGAAAAGTTCGGGTCTGTTTGTTATCAGTAGGTCCAAGATATTATCTCCACGAGTCGGTTCTCTGTTTAATTGCTCGAGGTAATTTTCGGATAGTGCACTCAGTATAATGTCACTCGATGCTCTGTCCCTACCACCCGTCCTAAACATCTGAGTGTCCCAGTCTATATCTGGTAAATTGAAATCTCCACCTAAGACTATAACATGCTGAGAAAATTTATGTGAAATGTATTCCAAATTTTCTCTCAGTTGTTCTGCCACTAACACTGCTGAGTCGGGAGGTCGGTAAAAGGAGCCAATTATTAACCTAGCTCGGTTGTTGAGTGTAACCTCCACCCATAATAATTCACAGGAACTATCCACTTCTACTTCACTACAGGATAAACTACTACTAACAGCGATGAACACTCCACCACCGGTTGCATGCAATCTATCCTTTCTAAACACCGTCTGTACCTTTGTAAAAATTTCGGCAGAATTTATCTCTGGCTTCAGCCAGCTTTCTGTACCTATAACGATTTCAGCTTCGGCACTTTCTATCAGCACTTGAAGTTCTGGTACTTTACCAACGCAGCTTCGACAGTTGACAATTACAATACCGATTGCTGCTTGGTCCCCGCATGTCCTGACTTTGCCCCACACCCGTTGAGGCTGTTGCCCTTTCTGTACTTGCCCGAGGCCATCTAACCTAAAAAACCGCCCAGCCCACGCCACACAAACCCTGCTACCCGTGTAGCCGCTTGTTGCGTGTAGTGGACTCCTGACCTATCCAGCAGAACCCGAAACCCCACCACCCTATGGCGCAAGTCGAGGAATCTGCAGCCCACACGGTCGCAGAACCGTCTCAGTCTCTGATTCAGACCCTCCACTCGGCTCTGTACCAAAGGTCCGCAGTCAGTCCTGTCGACGATGCTGCAGATGGTGAGCTCTGCTTTCACCCTGCTAGCGAGACTGGCAGTCTTGACCAAATCAGATAGCTGCGGAAGCCAGAGAGGATTTCCTCCGATCCATAGCGACACACATCATTGGTGCCGACATGAGCGACCACCTGCAGATGGGTGCACCCTATACACTTCATGGCATCCGGAAGGACCCTTTCCACATCTGGAACGACTCCCCCCGGTATGCACACGGAGTGCACATTGGTTTTCTTCCCCTCTCTTGCTGCCATTTCCCTAAGGGGCCCCATTACGCGCCTGACGCTGGAGCTCCCAACTACCAGTAAGCCCACCCTCTGCGACCACGCGGATCTTGCAGACTGAGGGGCAACCTCTGGAACAGGACAAGCAGCCATGTCAGGCCGAAGATCAGTATCAGCCTGAGACAGAGCCTGAAACCGGTTCGTCAGACAAACTGGAGAGGCCTTCCGTTCAGCCCTCCGGAATGTCTTTCGCCCCCTGCCACACCTTGAGACGACCTCCCACTCTACCACAGGTGAGGGATCAGCCTCAATGCGGGCAGTATCCCGGGCAACCACAGTCATAGTCTGATCGGGGGACGCGTGGGACGAGCTGGCCGTCCCCGACAAACCCCCATCCGGACACCCACAGTGATGCCCATTGGCAACAGCCTCAAGCTGTGTGACCGAAGCCAACACTGCCTGAAGCTGGGAGCGAAGGGATGCCAACTCAGCCTGCATCCGAACACAGCAGTTGCAGTCCCTATCCATGCTAAAAACTGTTGTGCAAAGAACGTCTGAACTAATCTACAGAGAGCGCAAACAAATCGACACAAAATTTAAACGGTTATTAAAATACAAGATTGCCTAGTAAATGTAGTAATGTTGCTACTTGCGCACTGCTGACACTGCTCGGCGGCGGAAGGAGAGTACGCGATTTTACATTATTCAGGTACTAAAACGCGATGCTACAACTCTCAAATACTATAATACGCCCGAAATTTATGAATTAAACAATGCAAGTACCAAAAACACGCAAAGAAATTAAGAATTAAACTATGTAACAAATGAGTGAGCTAGGGGTATACGACTTGATGCTGGCAGCTGCTTATCCAACGGCGGCAGGGAGCACCTCTTCTGCCCTAACGCTGGAGCACCCACTTTTCTTTCCAACTCCTTGCTCACCGAATCCCATTTGGAACTATCCTTCTGCACTGCTCAGCTTGCCCATCATCTTGAGTGGTCTGTTCTTTCTGATACCTACTCGAGCGACCATTTCCCATGTGCTATCCATTTGTTGACTCCTACCCTATGTGCGTGCACACCCAGATGGCAGCTTACTAAGGCTGACTGGCAGCTTTACTCCTCCCTGGTGACCTTTGAAGAACAGGATTTCCCCAGTTGTGACGACCAAGTGGAATATCTCACAAACAATATCCTTACTGCTGCAGAACGTTGCGTTCCTCACATTTCCTCTTTACCACATTGTGTCCCAGTCCCTTGGTGGACTGAGGCATGCTGCGACACAATTCGCGCATGGAGGCGTGCTCTTCACATTTTTAACCGTCAACCTACAATGGCAAACTGCATTCATTATAAGCAGATGCGTGCAAAGTGTTGTCGCGTTCTTCGGGATAACAAAAGAGCTAGCTGGATTTCATTCACTATTTCTTTTAACAGTTCCACCCCTTCCTCTGTTGTGTGGGCCAAACTCCAACGGTGCTCTTGGACTAAGATCCATTTCCCAATTTGTGGCCTGACGGTAGCAGACGATGTCATTGTGGACCCTATTGCTATCTCCAATGCCTTGGGCTGCCATTTTGTGGAAGTTTTGCGCTCTTCCCACTATCACCCTGCTTTCCTCCATCAGAAACAAGCAGGGGAGACTTGGGCTATACCCTTCTCCCCTTCAACTAGTGAGTGCTACAATGCCACCTTTACTGTGAGCAAGCTGGATGATGCTCTCAGTTCATCCCGATCCTCCGCCCCAGAGCCAGGCGCCATCCACATTCAGATGTTGCAGCACCTTTCTCTTGCGGGCAAGCAGTTTCTGATTAACATCTACAACCACATCTGGACAGAGGGCACATTTCCCGGATGCTGGAGTGAAGCCATCGTCATATCCATACCTAAGCACGGTAAGAATAAAAGCCTAGCTAGTGCCCCATCTGTCTTACCAGCTGCATTTGTAAGGTGATGGAACATGTTATTCATGCCCGGCTGGTATGGCGGCTCGAGTTTCGCAATTTACTAATGAATGCGCAGTGTGGATTGAGCGCGGCGTTCTACAGTTGTCCATCTTGTTACTTTGTCCACTCATGTCATGAATGGTTTTCTGTTGAAATCCCAGACTTAAAAGACCGAGTTTTCAAGGTGTGTGTGGGTTCTGCCTTGTTGGACACCTTTATCCAGGAAAACGGTGTGCCTCAGGGTTCTGTCCTGAGCATCATGCTCATTGCTTTCGCCATTAACCCTATAATGGCCTGTCTCCTGCCGGGCGTCTCTGGCTCCCTTTTTGTTGACGATTTTGACATCTATTGCAGTTCTCCATGGACATGTATCACTGAGCGGTGTCTTCAGCGATGTTTTCATTGTCTTTACTCCTGGAGCATCGACAATGGCTTTCGCTTTTCCACTAAAAAAGTGGTCTGTAAGAATTTCTGGCAGCGCAAATGGTTTCCCCCACCATCTTTACATCTTGGGCCTGTTGCCCTTCCATTCGTTGAAACTACAAAATTCCTGGGGCTCATGCTTGGTCTTCCCATATGTCTTACGTGACAGCCTGCTGTATGCAGTTCCTCAATGTCCTACGTATACTCAGTGGTATTTCCTGGGGTGCCGATTGAACCACCCTCCTCCGTTTGTAATGGTCCCTTGTCCGTTTGAAACTCGACTATGGGTGCTGTGTTTATGCATCTGCACATCCATCCCTCTTAAGCCGTCTCAACACTATCCACAATTGTGGCATCCATTTGGCCATGGGCGCCTTCTACACTAGCCTGGTTTAGAGTCTGTATGCTGAAGCTGCTGAACTACCCCTCCCCTACTGCTGTGACTTTCTCCTCAGCAGGTATGCATGCCATTTGTCTGTCAGGCATGGCCCACATCCTATGCCTCCTCCTTTGATCATTCCTTTGATTTCCAGTACGGGGTGTGTCCCTCTTCTCTGTTACCTCCTGGAGACCGCTTTTTGTACTTCCTACGGCGGCTTATCTTCACACTACCTGCACCTTTCCCATTGGGTGTGAACCCTTCACCACCTTGGCTTCGTGAAGTGGCTCATGTTCACCTTGGCCTTCATTCGCTTCCCAAGGACACTACTCCAGCCTCAGTCTATCGCCTTCAGTTTCACGACCTTCGCATGGAACTTAGTGAGTATACACTGATGGCTCTCAGAATGACTGTGGGGTTGGGTGTGCTTTCGTCATTGGCACCCGTGTCTTTTGATATTGGCTTCTGGCATACTGCTCAGTATTTACAGCCGAGCTCTTCACCTTGTATCAGGTCATGGAGTACATCCGGCGACGTAGCCTTTTCAGTTGTCCTCTGCTGAGACTCACTCAGCGCCCTTCAAAGTCTATGTGTGTTGTACACTACCCACCTCATAGTGCAGAGGATCCAGGAAAACTGTCACTTGCTCACTCGTGGTGGAGCTGGTGTGGTGTTTCTGTGGGCTCCTGGTCATGTCAGTCTGCCAGGAAATGAGGCTGTTGACACTTCTGCCAAGGCTGCAGTCCTTGTACCTCAGCCCACGAGTTCCTATATTCCCTCCAATGATCTCTGTGTTGCCATCTCTCAAGAGGTGATGTCCATCTGGCATTGCCAAAAGTCCTCGCTTTATGGGAATAAGCTCCGGCTTACTAAGCCTCCCCCAGTGGCTTCGACGACCTCCTCTCGGACCTCCCGCTGATAGGTCATTTCAACTAGGCTGCGTATTGGGCACTTCCATTTTAGCCATCGGCATTTGATAAGTGGTACTACGCCACCACTTTGTACACATTGTGCCCAAGTTTTAACTGTCCACCAATTCCTGACGAACTACCCATGTTTTAACCGTTCATGTTCTCGTTTGGGTTTGCCGTCTGAGCTGTCGGACGTTTTAGCAAATGACGCGCAGACTGTTGACTGCGTTTTACTTTTTATCAGCCAAAGCATTATGGTGAAGGCCATTTAATTTTTGGTTTTGGGCCTCCGTTTCTGTATGGTGTCTTTTTTTTAGCTCTTTTTCCACATGCCTAGTTTAAGCTGTCTTCTATTATTTCAATTGGGACTGACATATAGACATTTTTTAACTCCTCTCTGTCTTCGTGTTCTGTAGTTTTGTCTTGGGTGTGTTTGACCCCAGTTGTTCCTTGCGCCCTAAAGCAAAACCAAACCAACCTCTATGTGTATCAGACTGTGCACGAAACCTCATTGCATACACTTCTGTGGCCAGTCAGTTCACATAAAAATTTTTTGATTATCCTGCTGCATCATAATGTAAAACACTACACAGGAGAAACCAATGTTTCAGCCACAGTAACAGTGGCCAAAACATTGGGTTCTCCAGTATATTTTTTCTACCTTATGATGCAGTACAATGCTCAGGAAACTTTTATGTCAACTATTGAGTCAGATTAACTATATGATTCAGCTGTTGGCTTGGATTGATGTAGAAACAATTTGATGACATTGACATTACACTTTCTGATGCAGTGACAGAGAGCATGCAGATATATACAAGACATCATAGTAATTGAAGCATTATTGAATTTTCATGGAAATATTCTAGCCTTTAGACAGGTACTTTTATAATAACTGCAGTTGTCTAGTGCTTATTTTACTACAACTACCTAATGTAAATGTAGGAAACATTTTACAGTTTTGGACTGAAATAAATTCACTGAATGCAAATAACTTGGCTTCACCTGTACTAGGTGCAGATGTTTTACCTATGCATGGATAGCCTAATGGTAAGGCGACTGCTCGAGAGTGGCGGGAAATCCAGGTTTGAATCCCAGTCCAGCATAATTTTTCACATGTCATCAACATGTAGAAAATCTGCACCTAATACACTGACACCAATTTATTTGAATTGTGAGTGACTCCGTCATCATCAGTGTGAATATTAGTTCCTAGTGTTGGCATTAGATGGTAATTCATAGGTCTTGGTTTCTTAGTCTTATTCTCACTAACACAGGAGTACAGAATTAAGCTGTGAGCATTCAGTGATGAATGCAGAAGACTACTGTGTAGGGATGCAGACAGTGTGACACATGGAAGTTTGAATCAGCCCAGGAGGTGCGCATGGGTAGCCTAATGGTAAGGCGACTGGTTGCGATAAGTGGGAAATCCAGGTTCGAGTCTCTGGCCAGCACAAATTTTCATGTCAAAAACAGGTACTAGGACATTTACATCTAATACAGCTGACACCAGGTTTGTCGCATTCGGCGATTTCATCTAATTTCGAAAAACTGAGAAGTTGTTACTATCTGTGGTGTACATTCAGTCTATTTCTTTTTGTTCACTATGTGTTGTGTACAGAAATGTTATTAGATTGGTACCCAGTACATACACTTGTAATACTGAGCTCTCATCTGCCTGCACAGTACCAACAATTGGACTTTCTCTTGCTGAATTAATAGTGATGTTTTACAGTGAAATATGAACTTGCAAACTAGATATGGTAACAAAAGTTCTGGCAGAATGTACTTAATTTAAGAGTAAATCCAGTCATTCATAAAATAGAAGTATTGGGAAGTGTCCAGACACACAAAAAAGAACGAAAGTTTTGCTAGCTTTCGGGTGAATCCACTGATAAAATTAAGTGTTCACACATGCGCATGCACCAATTCCTTACCTTCAACTTGGCCTCATGTTCTACAGATCCCTCCCCAAGAACACAAACCTCTCAACAGAAGTAGAAACAGCTATTCTCAACCTCAAGGCAGACTTTAAGTTAATCATCATCCCTGTGTACAAAGGCTCCACCATTGTCACGATGACTCTCAATGATATCTGCAAGAAGTTTTCCATGAGCTCTTTGACTCCTCCACCTACAAACTCTGCTGTAGTGATCCCCTCCCAGAAGTCCAACATAACCTCCAGTCCTTACTCAAATCCTTTAGCCCATCCCAGAATAATCCCCTCAGTCCATCTCCCTTCCTCCTCAACAACCTTCTGTAATGGATTCAGTTCATTGATGATATTGTCATGATCTAGACCTAGGGCCAAGACATTTTCTCCTCATTCCTCCACAGCCACAACATCTTGTCTCTCATTTGGTTCTCTTCCCACTAGTGTGACACCTTTCTGGATGTTGATGTCCACCTCTCTGTCCATATCAAGCCCACTAATCACCAACAATACCTGCATTTTGTCAGCTGTCACCCTTCAGTACTAAAAATCACTCTCTTTAGCTTTGTCATATATGGATTGCTGATCTGCAGTGATGAGGATTGTCTTGCCCAGTACATTGAAGGTCTCACAAAGATCTTCGCAGAGTGGCATTGTTCCCCAAACCTAGTCTGCAATCAAATTTTCCTCACCATATCCTCATACACCACTAACCCTCCCACCAACCCCAATAATCAGCTGCAAAGGAGTGTCCCCCTCATCACCCAATATCGTCCCAGACTGGAGGAACTGAACTGGTCCTTTTTGTATTGACTACCTACCATCATGCCATGAAAAGAGGGACATCCTAGTAAAGGTTCTTCCCACTCTCCCTAAAGTGGTATTATGTCACCCACCCAACATACACAACATCCTGGTCCATCCCTGTACCACTCCCAACCCCTTGCCAGGGTTCACACCACTTTGGAAGACCCAGGTGCAAGACTGCCGAATTCACCCACCCAGCACATCCTGCTCTAGTCCCAACATACACTTACACTATCCCACATAGCTGGGACAGATACCAGCTTTGCTGCAATTTCTGCACAGAATTTTATGTGGGCATGACCACCAATCAACTGTCCACCAGAATGAATGGCCACTGCCAAGCTGTGGCCAGGAGCAGAATTGATCATCTTGTGGTGGAACACAACATGCCGAAGTTCAGTGCCTGCTTCACAAACCTTGCCATCTGGATCCTTTCATCCCCCCCCTCCCCCCCCCCCTCCCCAGATAACACAGATGGGAATTATCTCTGTAATACACCCTTCACTCTCATAATCTTCTTGATATCAAGGTCTGCCAATCCACTGCACTCCCATCCTGCGCCTACCTCTGCCCTGTCCTGCCCTGCCCTGCCCTGCCCTGCCCTGCCCCCTCCTCTCAATCCACACCTCCATGTCATCAAGCGCCAAACACACTCAACAGATCTTGTGCCTGTACACCTGCTGCCTCTCCCTCCCACATTCCTATCCCACCCAACCAATGCCTCCCTCTGCACCACCAGCTACTCCTTGCAACCACCATCTCTTGCTTTCCACCTCTTTCTCCCTCTGCCAACCCCACCTGACACAACCCCTCACCCTAGTCCATCCGCAGAACTGCAGCCCCTGCATTCTGTGTTCAACCAGTACAGTGTACCACCCAGGGAGCTCACGGCTCTTTTGTGAGTTTGTGCGTGGCGCACACAGGCCTCCAAGCTGTTGCAGCCCTTTCCTCCTTCCCGGGCTGCATTTCTTTCCTCCTGCCCCTCCCTCCCCGTCCTCATTCCTTCCCCACTGCCCCCTCCTTCCCATCTCTCAGTGTTCTGATTTATGTCGACCTGGGCATCCAACTGGTTCCCTTTATTCCTTGCAAGTTTGTTCCTCTTGCTTATTCTCTTTCATCCTTTTTGCTGTTTTGATCCTCCCTTGGTGTTTGACCTCCACTTCTAAATTTTCTGTTTTTGGTGTGGGTATTTTGGGGAAGAACTCCCTCCCTAGCATCTATAGTGTGGATTACTCTTCCCCCCCTTCCTCCCCTGCTGCAGCTTCCCCTCCACTCCAGTAGGTCACCAGCTTGTGTAGCCAGTCCATGTGATGGGGCAGTTATGTACCCATATGGTGGAGACCCCTGACAACACATGGATCACACTGCTGATACCTGAGCTATTCCCTGCCTGTGTATGCCAAGGAGTGGTTGCTTTTCATCCAGGAACATCGGAACTCCTGGCAACAGCCGTTGCTCCAGAGGGCGATTGTTGTGGCTGGATGATGCTCATGGAGATAGCCCTTGATTGCAGTGGGTGGTATCAGGGTGGATGCTTGGTGCATGAAGGGTATCAAGCTGCCTGTATCTGGCCATTCTCAAACGGCCATCTTTTCAAGTGGTCATTGAATGTTGATTAATATGAGCTTGCAGCCTTCCCTTCCCTTCCCTTCCCTGGCTATACACTGGGTGGAGGGTCAGGCTTGTCATCCTGAAATGAAACACTTTCCCTGTTATCTGATTTCCACCAGGACATTCACTGCCACAAAGCCGTTGTTTTTTGTGGAGAATATTGAGGACAAGTTTGGCAAAGTGGAGTCTCTCAGTAAGCTACAGTCAGGCTCCCTGTTGATCAAAGTTTTTTTTCTCTCCCAATCTGCAGCCCTTCATGCGTATGACAGCATTAGTGACGTCCCATTGTCTATTACCACTCACCAGTCTCTGAATATGGTCCATGGAATGATTTTTAATTGGGATGTCATCCTGCAAACTGATGAGGAACTCCGGGCTAATTTGGAGCGGCACAGTGTTCATTTTGTTAGACATTTGCAGGAGGGTCGTAAAGACAACCACACTGATTCCAGTGCCTTTATTCTGGCTTTTGAGGGGGGATACTCTCCCAGAGAATGTCAAGGTTACTTGTTACCGATGCAATGTGAAGCCGCACGTCCCACCACTCATGAGGTGCTTTCGGTGCTTGCATTTTGGGCATATGTCTTCCCACTGTATGGTGGACCGTCTGTGTGGTAAAAAATATGACCGCCTCCACCCAGTGTCGATTTCTTCTACTTTTGCCTTTGTTGCATCCTTTCCCCCTCCTACCTCATCCTTACCCCAGCACTGTTCCCCTCTCAGTTTCCCATCTCCTGTGGTTCCCACACCCTCCCCTCTGGGTGCCACTCCCTGGGTGAAAGAAGTGCCCCCTTCTTCGGTGCCCACTAATGATGGGGCTCCCCCCAGGACCTCTCCCCCTTGCAGTCTCTCAGGCCAGAGGCCTTCTCCTACAACTCGGTCATGGGACACACTGTCTATGAAAGAGGAGAAGGAGAAGAAGTAGTAGTAGTAGTAGTAGTAGTAGTAGTAGTAGTAGTAGTAATCCCAGGGCAAACTCCCACCCCCATCCCCAGTGCTCCGGCTGTGCCATCTCCCCCTTCGCTATCTGAGTTGGACATCTTATTTATGGCTGTCACTCCATCCTTATCAGTGACGACCCCTGACCCGGTGACATGACCTCACCTCGGCTTCTTTATGTCTGAACTGAACTCTAATCATACGGTAATCCATTGGAATTGCATTGGATATTACCGTCACCTACTGGAAATGCAACAACTCGTTTCCTCTTATTCTGCGTTCTGCCTTGCTCTTCAAGAAATGCACTTTCATGATGACTGCTCTTCAACGTTTTGTGATTATCGGGTGTTCTGTCAGAACTAGGCCAGTGCCAGAATATCTGGAGGTGTCTGCACTTTGGTTTGCACAGATATCATCTGTGACTGGATCTCCCTTCGTTCCAACGTGGAAGCAATTGCGGTACAAGTGTGAACGACCACAGAAATCACCATGTGCAATATCTACCTCTCTCCGGGTAGGCCACTTCCTTATGTTGACCTGCCTACCTTAACACAGCAACTTCCACCCCTGTACCACCTCCTCAGGGACTTCAATGCACACCTACCCCTGTGAGGGGAGTGGCACTTCGATGGGTAGCGATCTCCTAGTTGACCAACTTATTACAGACTTTGATTTGTCTCTCCTCTGATGGTTCCCCTACCCATTACAGTGCCGCTCATGGCACCTTTTATGATATTAATCTCACAATCTCCTCTTCTGCTCTTGTGGCTTCCCTACATTGGTCACCTCATGAAGGTCTTTGTGACACTGACAAATTTCTGGTGATACTCTGTCCCCTGTCGTCACCTGGCTGACAGGCTGCCATGTTAGGCATTCCACAGAGCCAATTGACCTTTATGTGTGTCTGCTGTTCATTTCTACACCTATCTCTCATACTGCATTGATATAGTCGTGCAAGATATCTCTGCCACTCTTCTTTATGCTGCTGGCACTGCTATCCCTCTATCCACAGGCCCCTCATCGTCGACTGGTCCCGTGGTGACCAACGCCATAGCAGTCACTATCCAGGACTGCCAATGGGCACTGCAATGATTTAAACGGTACCCTTCACAGACCAAACTCATTGGTTTCAAGCATGTCTGTGCTAAGGCTCGCTACCTTATTACACAGAGTAAAAAGGAATGCTGGGAGCACCATGTTTCCTCCCTGAGGATGTATGCCTATTCATTGTAGGTTTGGTCCGAGCTCTGTAGCCTCCTGGGCTACATCAAATGTTCAGAGCCTTATCCTATAGAGTGCTCCGTGTACTGATACATCGGTCCTTGCAGAACACCTTGTGACCCAATTTGCGAAAGCATCGGCCTCCTGCTACCTTTTTCAAGCAGAAACGACAAGTTGAAGAAATCTCCCTCTGTTTCAACCCCCATCATTCGAATCCTATAATGAACCATTTACTGAATGGAAATTCTTGCAGGCTCTTGCCTCTTTGTGTGACACGGCCCCACGCTCAGATTCCATCCAACCAGATTATCCAACAGTTGGACATCACCCAGAGGCAACATCAACTCAGGGTCTTAATTCACATTTGGCTCACAGGTGCCTTCCCCTAGCAATGGCGAGACAGTATAGTTATTCCCGTCCTTAAGCTTGGGAAGAACACAACGTCTCTTGACAGCTACCACCCAATTAATCTGGCCAACATACTTTTTAAACTGCTTGATAGGATGGTTAGCTTCCACAATTACGTTGGGCACTCGAATCACAGGGCAAAGTCCCCATATCAGTGCGGCTACCATGAAGGATGATCCCCAACTGACCATTTACTCAGATTGGAAACAGCAATCCAACAGGCTTTTTCTAACTGCTGGCACCTTGTCACGGTCTTCTTTGACCTACATAAGGCATACGACAGGAGTTGGTGCCATCGCATTTTAGTTACCCTCCATGACAGGGGCTTTCACAGCCCCCTTCAGATTTTTATCCATGAGTTTTTATCCCTCTGGCTCTTCCAGGTTTGAGTTGGCACTGCACTCAGCCCCCCTAAGATCCAGGAGAATGGTATCCCACAGGGTTCTGTATTAAGTGTCTCACTCTTCTTCACTGCCATCAATGGACTTGTAACCTCTGTTAGGCCTCTGGTTACCTTAGCGTTGTATGTCGACAGATTTTTGAATCTGGTGCAGCTCCCACTCATTAGCATCCGCTGAATGCCAATTCCAAGGCGCCATCCGACAGGCCTTTTCATGAACACTCCCCCTTGGATTCCAGTTTTCTCCCTCCACAATGTGAGCTTTGCATTTTTGCCATTGACCACAGACACTCCAGTCCAGAACTTAATTTAGGCAACTAGCCCTTAGGTGCTTTACACAGTCCTGTTTCTTGGACCTTATTTTTGATAAAAAGATGACATGGCAGCCCAATTCACCACCTGAAGACTACCTGCATGCAGAAGCTTAACACTGTCTGTCTCCTGGCCCACATATCTTGGTGTGCAAACCATGCTATTCTTCTCCAACTTTACCATGCTCAGGTTTTCTCCAGACTATATTGTGGTTGTCAGGTTTATGGCTTGGTGGGTTCTTGCCCTCTGAAAGTACTTGACCCTGTTCATCATTATGGGGTGCGTCTGGCTATCGGTGCCTTTCGCACTAGTCCTGTTAACAGTCTCCTTGCAGAAGAGGGTATTTATCATCTACAAATGTGATGGAGTCAACTCCTGGTTTCTTATGCAATCTCCATTCAATGATTCCCCACCATCCCGTGCACCCCATCCAATCAATGGAATGTGCCCTGTGTATTTCCTCTCACTCCCCCATTGGGTGGGGCCTCGACCACAGATTAGGACCAACCTATTCCAGGATCCTAAGGCCTCCGTTGCACTTGTGATATTTTGGCATCTTGTACATTCCAGCCTTGAAGAGTTCTGTCTTATACACCGATCATTCTAAAATAATAGCTAAGGCGGGATACACTCTCTCATTTCCTACTAGCATGGAACACCATTTACTGCCATGATCATGCAGTGTGTCCACAGCAGAGCTGCTAGCCCTTAACAGGACCCTCCATTTTGTTACTCAGGCCTCCCTCCACAGTGTTTTAATATGTATCAACTCAATGAGCAACTTGCAGGTTATAAAGTGATGCTACTCTCATCACCATTTGGTCACTGCTGTCCATGAGCTTCTCTCTGCCCTTGGCTGTGTTGCCTGCTCAGTTGTCTTTCTCTGGGTCCCAAGTCATGTGGGCATCCCAGGGAACAAACTGGCTGAGTCTGGCTACAGAGGCAGATACTTACCCCCATTCCCTTTCTACATCTACATCTACATTCATACTCCGCAAGCCACCCAACGGTGTGTGGCGGAGGGCACTTTACGTGCCACTGTCATTACCTCCCTTTCCTGTTCCAGTCGCGTATGGTTCGCGGGAAGAACGACTGTCTGAAAGCCTCCGTGCGCACTCTAATCTCTCTAATTTTACATTCGTGATCTCCTCGGGAGGTATAAGTAGGGGGAAGCAATATACTCGATACCTCATCCAGAAACGCACCCTCTCGAACCCTGGCGAGCAAGCTACACCGCGATGCAGAGCGCCTCTCTTGCAGAGTCTGCCACTTGAGTTTATTAAACATCTCCGTAACGCTATCACGGTTACCAAATAACCCTGTGACGAAACGCGCCGCTCTTCTTTGGATCTTCTCTATCTCCTCCGTCAACCCGATCTGGTACGGATCCCACACTGATGAGCAATACTCAAGTATAGGTCGAACGAGTGTTTTGTAAGCCACCTCCTTTGTTGCTGGACTACATTTTCTAAGCACTCTCCCAATGAATCTCAACCTGGTACCCGCCTTACCAACAATTAATTTTATATGATCATTCCACTTCAAATCGTCCCGCACGCATACTCCCAGATATTTTACAGAAGTAACTGCTACCAGTGTTTGTTCCGCTATCATATAATCATACAATAAAGGATCCTTCTTTCTATGTATTCGCAATACATTACATTTGTCTATGTTTAGGGACAGTTGCCACTCCCTGCACCAAGTGCCTATCCGCTGCAGATCTTCCTGCATTTCGCTACAATTTTCTAATGCTGCAACTTCTCTGTATACTACAGCATCATCCGCGAAAAGCCGCATGGATCTTCCGACACTATCTACTAGGTCATTTATATATATTGTGAAAAGCAATGGTCCCATAACACTCCCCTGTGGCACGCCAGAGGTTACCTTAACGTCTGTAGACGTCTCTCCATTGATAACAACATGCTGTGTTCTGTTTGCTAAAAAATCTTCAATCCAGCCACACAGCTGGTCTGATATTCCGTAGGCTCTTACTTTGTTTATCAGGCGACAGTGCGGAACTGTATCGAACGCCTTCCGGAAGTCAAGAAAAATAGCATCTACCTGGGAGCCTGTATATAATATTTTCTGGGTCTCATGAACAAATAACGCGAGTTGGGTCTCACACGATCGCTGTTTCCGGAATCCATGTTGATTCCTACATAGTAGATTCTGGGTTTCCAAAAACGACATGATACTCGAGCAAAAAACGTGTTCTAAAATTCTACAACAGATCGACGTCAGAGATATAGGTCTATAGTTTTGCGCATCTGCTCGACGACCCTTCTTGAAGACTGGGACTACCTGTGCTCTTTTCCAATCATTTGGAACCCTCCGTTCCTCTAGAGACTTGCGGTACACGGCTGTTAGAAGGGGGGCAAGTTCTTTCGCGTACTCTGTGTAGAATCGAATTGGTATCCCGTCAGGTCCAGTGGACTTTCCTCTGTTGAGTGATTCCAGTTGCTTTTCTATTCCTTGGACACTTATTTCGATGTCAGCCATTTTCTCGTTTGTGCGAGGATTTAGAGAAGGAACTGCAGTGCGGTCTTCCTCTGTGAAACAGCTTTGGAAAAAGGTGTTTAGTATTTCAGCTTTACGCGTGTCATCCTCTGTTTCAATGCCATCATCATCCCAGAGTGTCTGGATATGCTGTTTCGAGCCACTTACTGATTTAACCTAAGACCAGAACTTCCTAGGATTTTCTGTCAAGTCGGTACATAGAATTTTACTTTCGAATTCACTGAACGCTTCTCGCAAGCCCTCCTTACGCTATTTTGACATCGCTTAGCTTCTGTTTGTCTGAGAGGTTTTGGCTGCGTTTAAACTTGGAGTGAAGCTCTCTTTGCTTTCGCAGTAGTTTCCTAACTTTGTTGTTGTACCACGGTGGGTTTTTCCCGTCCCTCACAGTTTTACTCGGCACGTACCTGTCTAAAACGCATTTTACGATTGCCTTGAACTTTTTCCATAAACACTCAACATTGTCAGTGTCGGAACAGAAATTTTCGTTTTGATCTGTTTGGTGGTCTGAAATCTGCCTTCTATTACTCTTGCTAAACAGATAAACCTTCCTCCCTTTTTTTATATTCCTATTAACTTCCATATTCAGGGATGCTACAACGGCTTTATGATCACTGATTCCCTGTTCTGCACTTACAGAGTCGAAAAGTTCGGGTCTGTTTGTTATCAGTAGGTCCAAGATGTTATCTCCACGAGTCGGTTCTCTGTTTAATTGCTCGAGGTAATTTTCGGATAGTGCACTCAGTATAATGTCACTCGATGCTCTGTCCCTACCACCCGTCCTAAACATCTGAGTGTCCCAGTCTATATCTGGTAAATTGAAATCTCCACCTAAGACTATAACATGCTGAGGAAATTTATGCGAAATGTATTCCAAATTTTCTCTCAGTTGTTCTGCCACTAACACTGCTGAGTCGGGAGGTCGGTAAAAGGAGCCAATTATTAACCCAGCTCGGTTGTTGAGTGTAACCTCCACCCATAATAATTCACAGGAACTATCCACTTCTACTTCACTACAGGATAAACTACTACTAACAGCGACAAACACTCCACCACCGGTTGCATGCAATCTATCCTTCCTAAACACCGTCTGTACCTCTGTAAAAATTTCGGCAGAATTTATCTCTGGCTTAAGCCAGCTCTCTGTACCTATAACGATTTCAGCTTCGGTGCTTTCTATCAGCGCTTGATGTTCCGGTACTTTACCAACGCAGCTTCGACAGTTTACAATTACAATACCGATTGCTGCTTGATCCCCGCATGTCCTGACTTTGCTCCGCACCCTTAGAGGCTGTTGCCCTTTCTGTACTTGCCCGAGGCCATCTAACCTAAAAAACCGCCCAGTCCACGCCACACAACCCCTGCTACCCGTGTAGCTGCTTGCTGCGTGTAGTGGACTCCTGACCTATCCAGCGGAACCCGAAACCCCACCACCCTATGGCGCAAGTCGAGGAATCTGCAGCCCACATGGTCGCAGAACCGTCTCAGCCTCTGATTCAGACCCTCCACTCGGCTCTGTACCAAAGGTCCGCAGTCAGTCCTGTCGACGATGCTGCAGATGGTGAGCTCTGCTTTTATCCCGCTAGCGAGACTGGCAGTCTTCACCAAATCAGATAGCCGTCGGAAGCCAGAGAGGATTTCCTCCGATCCATAGCGACACACATCATTGGTGCCGACATGAGCGACCACCTGCAGATGGGTGCACCCTGTACCCTTCATAGCATCCGGAAGGACCCTTTCCACATCTGGAATGACTCCCCCCGGTATGCACACGGAGTGCACATTGGTTTTCTTCCCCTCTCTTGCTGCCATTTCTCTAAGGGCCCCATTACGCGCCTGACGTTGGAGCTCCCAACTACCAGTAAGCCCACCCTCTGCGACCGCCCGGATCTTGCAGACTGAGGGGCAACCTCTGGAACAGGACAAGCAGCCATGTCAGGCCGAAGATCAGTATCAGCCTGAGACAGAACCTGAAACCGGTTCGTCAGACAAACTGGAGAGGCCTTCCGTTCAGCCCTCCGGAATGTCTTTCGCCCCCTGCCACACCTTGAGACTACCTCCCACTCTACCACAGGTGAGGGATCAGCCTCAATGCGGGCAGTATCCCGGGCAACCACAGTCATAGTCCGATCGGGGGATGCGTGGGACGAGCTGGCCGTCCCCGACAAACCCCCATCCGGACACCCACAGTGATGCCCATTGGCAACAGCCTCAAGCTGTGTGACCGAAGCCAACACTGCCTGAAGCTGGGAGCGAAGGGATGCCAACTCAGCCTGCATCCGAACACAGCAGTTGCAGTCCCTATCCATGCTAAAAACTGTTTTGCAAAGAACGTCTGAACTAATCTACAGAGAGCGCAAACAAATCGACAAAATTTAAACGGTTATTAAAATACAAGATTGCCTAGTAAATGCAGTAATGCTGCTACTAACGCACTGCTGACACACTGCTCGGCAGCGGAAGGAGACTACGCGATTTTACACTATTCAGGTACTAAAACGCGATGCTACAACTCACAAATACTATAATACGCCCGAAATTTATGTATCAAACAATGCAAGTACAAAAACACGCAAAGAAATTAAGAATTAAACTGATTCCAGATGCAGATATGTGAATCCACATCAAATCTTTCTTTGCCCAAAAGTGGAATGACATCTGGTGTGCTACTGCTCTCAGTAATAAACTCCGCACAATCAAGAAGACTACTGCAGTTCGGTGCTTTTATTTCAACTCCTCTTGGAAGGAGTCCACTGTCTTATGCCGTGTATGTGTTGATCATATCAGGCTCATCCATTGTTTTCTCTTGCGTAACAAACCACCTCCACAATGCGGGTGTGGAGCCAGGCTGACATTGTCCCATATACTGGTGGAATGACCCTTCTTTTGGCCCTTCGTACTAAGTATAGCCTTCCAAATCTCTTCTCTTTAATATTAGCGGACAATTCATGGATGGTTGAACTGCTCTTCAGTTTCCTACATGAAAATTGTTTTTATTTTCAGATGTAATGTTTTGCTTTACTCCTGGAGCAAGGGCAGTGGGTTGTGATTGGGTCCCTCTTCGTTTTTTTCTGGTCTAGGACCACGACCACTTCCCTGTGCAAAGACTCCTCTTTTATCTCTCTGTTTTTCCAGTGTTTAGATTTTGCCTACCTTTTTATGCCTTCTACTGTGTTTTAACTTCCTCATTTTATAGCTTGACCCCTCTGACTGGATCTGTCCACTTTCAGCAGACCCTTTCTCTTACGCAAGTAACTTTGTAATCCCAGGACTGATGACCTCACTGTTTAGTCCCATATATACCCCCCCCCCCCCAAAAAAAAAAAAATCTGTTAACCAACCAATCAGCACAATATACCCTCTATATTCAATGATATGGTGATCAACTGTGGTCCTGAAAAGGACCAAGATGATGATTCTAGTGTGAAAGGATCAGCTGCCAGAGAAATCTGATGCCCAGGGTATGCCTGATTGCAAGTCTTATCTTGGTCGGAAATCGTTGCAATCTTCATGGAGCTCCTTGCATGGACCCTTTCATGTATGCAGCAAATCAAGAAATTTGGCCCAGCAACAAGAAAATGAATCCTGCAGCTTTTCAACAACTGCATGAACCAGTGCCAAATACCAAAGATCTGGTGAAAGAACAGGGTGATAGCTCTTCTGAAACCTGGAAAGGAAGCAAATCATCCCAAGAATTTCAAACCAGTTAGCCTTTTGGGTGACCTTTATAAACTGTTTGAACGTATGATTCTGAATAGAATCCTACCAGTAATAGATCCTATTCTCGTACCTGAACAAGCAGGACTTTGACCAAACAGAAGCTGCACAAGGCAACTTTTGAATCACACTCAGTTTATAGAGGACAGCTTTGAAACCTGACAAGTAATGGGCGTGGTCTTTGTTGATCTCATAGCAGCATATAATACTGTCCATCATTGGTTACTCCATGCAAAATTATACAGTATGATCAAGAATGCCCACCTCGTTAGACAAATCAGCACCCTCCTCCAAAACCACAGGTTTTTTGTTGAATTTCACGGACAGCACGGTTGCTGGAGAGCACAGAAAAATGATTTTCCTCGGGGAATCATCTTGGCTCCACTTCTCTTCAACATTTGTACCAATGCCCAGCCATTGACCCCAGGCACAAGGAGATTCCTATATGCAAATGACCTAGCTTTTGCTACACAGAGCTCGTGCTTTGAAACAGTGGAAAGAAACTTGACAACTGCATTAGAACACTGTCAAGCTACTACAGTTGGAATCAACTCGGACAAAGTCTTCAAAGACACAAGTGTGTGCTTTTCATTTAAGGAACAGGAAAGCTAATTGTGTGCTACATATTGAATGGTCAGGCATCGAACTCCAGTATCATCATGTCCCTAAATACTTCGGAGTCACTCTTGACAGAACTCTGACATTCAAAACTCACTGCAAGAATACCAAAATGTGAAATCTCCACTTGAAACAACCTAATTTGCAAACACAAACTATTCGCTTTTCTGCAATGGCACTGTGCTTTTCTACTGCCGAATATGCTTTCCCAGTCTGGTACAGGTCATCTCATGCCAGACAAGTAGACATTGCTCTCAGTGAAACCTGCAGGTTGATCACAGGTTGCGTAAGGCCTACCCCAACTGATAAACTCTACTACCTGGCTGGAATAGTGCAACCATGGGTACGCAGAGCAGTGGCTGCCAACAAGGAGAGACTGCAAGTGGAACAGAACAGTGCCCATCCACTGCACGGACATAATCCACCACAGCAATGGCTGAGCTCGCGAAAGAGCTTCCCGAGGACATCCGAGAATCTCACCATTTCACCAGAGAAGACAAGGCTGGAGTTATGGAAGAAGTCTACGCCTCACCTGCACGGGTGGATGCCAGAAGTTGAAGAACTACCACCTGGACACAGTAAAAGCTGGCTGGTGTGGAAATCTTTAAACAGATTATGATCAGGAGTTGGACGATCCAGAGACAACCTGAAGAAATGGGGCTTCATAACAGAAGATATATCTTCTTATTGTGGGCAAGGACAAACCACAAGCAACAAGCCACATGCTTCAGTGCCCCTTGTCTCCTACATCCTGCATGAAGAATGATCTCCTGCAAGCGCTTTGGAGGTTGCAAAGTGCTGGGCACATAAAAAAGCACAATATAGTTGCACAGAGGTGTGTGTGTGTGTGTGTGTGTGTGTGTGTGTGTGTGTGTGTGTGTGTGGAGGGAGGCGGGGGGGGGGGGACACATGCTAGCGCTCCTGGATTATGTATGGACTTTCAAACTACTTATTCTTGAACATATTCTGCGTTATCATATTCTAGACTTTGAGTTAGAGTTAAGATCCAGATTGTGATATACAATTACATATTAGAATTTCACTGGTCGAGTCATCGTATCTTTCTGACAGCTCTGATAGCATGCTATATATCCAGAGTGCCTGACAGGGTTGGATGTAAAAGATCATCTTAATTAATGTGTACGGTGTTCCATTTTACACTAACTGTACATAGGTCAACTGTAGAATGTCGTGCATCACTGAAATCACTTGTGACTGTATCGTATTTCACACTGCAATGCTGGAGAATGTTCTTAACTGTTGAATACTGTCAAATCCATTGTGCAGTTTTGTCATGCTTCCCATCCCCTTGATGGCTTAAATTTTCCTCTTACTTTTCACATGTTTCAGTTTTAGATGAAAGTGTGTTATAGCATTTTTAATATTTAATATCCTTGGTGAGCAATAGTGATGTAAAGACCAGCTTGCCCATACCATAACTGTTTGTCATATCTCAACTCAGGACTTTCTAACTTTCAAAGATAGTATATATTTCACCAACTGGGGTGATTAGAAATGCTAGATTCTGTTTTCAGTTGTCTTTCAGCAAATAGTAATCTTTGGGTAGGTCCTGTATTACTAGATACCGAGCAATTTTGCTGGGTAATATTTCATTCGAAAACAAAAGATTTACTGAGTGGAATTTTTGTTGTGCTATCAGCGTGTTTAGCATATTTGATCAATAATTACTTTGTGCCAGATATGCTCTAGGTAGAGATCCAGAGATGAACTTTGTAAAATTCAACACTAAAAATATACATTGTGCCTAGTTTTCTGTTCTTATCAAAATCTTGTACACAATTAATATAAGGAAAGGGGAAAAGGGAATAGACAGTTGGGCACAATATAATTTGTGTGCATAGTCTGTCTTATGTATGAGATTTTTTAGTCATTTAGTTAGTGGTTTCGCTATGGAAATGGTATAGTTAAATATTTGTTCTTGTTTTTTTCTTCTTCCATTTCAAGGAGTGATCATTGGTCTGTTTCATAACCAGAAGAATTGAACAAAACTTTTGTGTCTGTCTTTTCATTGGCTGTCTATACCTCATTTTCCAGTTTGGCTGAAATTGAATGCTTGTCGTGGCAGGTGTCTGGGTGGCAGCCTTTTGATATGGTCATATTTTTTTTAAAAAAAATCTCTTCTGTCCTTGTTTTTATGCCTAGTTGCTATCTTGTATCTCCACTCCACACTTTGTCGCTTAGCATTAGTCCAATAAGTGACCCCAGATATCTGATATCAGATGCTCCAGTTCTTGGTTCAGCTTTCATTCTTAGGATCCAGTTTTAACTACCATAAATAAGAGCAGGCTTAGCCACCACATTGTGCAGTCTTAGAATTCTCCCTTTCCTCATAGTTCCACCAAGATACAACCATTTATTACCATTATATTTCTGTATATTTTGGACCACATCTGAATTAGTTTTGTATACTGAGATTGCAGTCTCGACATATTTAAGTGAATTTACCTGTTTTATTATTTTATTGTATACCACTAATTTTTGTTCTTGTCTCTTTCCCTCCGATACTATTACTTTCATTTTCTTTGCGTATATAACCATATGATAAGTTTGTAACATATTATTCAATTTAAACCTGTTTTCTTGTAAAGCACTTTCACTATCTTCTAGGATGTGGGTAGACAACATTTTATCCTACTGTCCGCTTTTGTGTATCTGTTAGTGGTAAAATTTTCTAACCACCGACCAGTTTCACAGTAATGGTGATTTATAAAGTAGGGAAGTAAATTTACTTTATAAAATTTGTACATCATAGTTGCAGCAGGTTAAAGCAAATAACAGTAATTACTTACTAAATACTTTGTCAAAAATTTATGAAAACCTAAAGAAAATATTTCTAACCCACCATGATGATGATGATGATGATGATGATGATGATAACAGAAACACCCAGTTCCTCGGCAGAGAAAATCCACAACCCAGCCGGGAATTGAACCCGAGACCCTGTGATCCAGAGGCAGAGACCACCCACCATAAAAGGTGGAGCGCCCACTAGTGGCCAGTAGGGACCAGACTGACTACCACTGTTGTAGGGGAATGCGGTCATCTGCAAATAAAATAATGTTAATAAATTTCATCCTTCCAGATCTGTCTTCTTAAGCATTTTAAAAGTCCTTTCTTCAGGAACTTTGTTGATATCAGTGGCTTGTTGACCTCTCTTCTCCTTTTCATCAGTTGTTTCAAAACAAGTCTTGCATCTGCACAGGACTCACCTTTACGAAAGCCGCACAGTTCCTCTCACAAAAATGTTTGTTATTGCCTGGAGTTTCCTTTTAGTGATGGATGATTAGGTTTAGTAAGCAGCATTTAAAATGGATGTATCCCTGTAATTTGAACATTCTTTTTTTATGTTCTTTTTTGTAATATATTTTCTTATAATTCTTGGTACCTTCCATTCCTCTGGAATCTTTTGCAAGTAACAAATATCTTTCAACAACTGCACTGATAACTTTTTCCATTTAATACTGGCATATTTGATAAGTTCCAGATTTATTCCACCTGTACCTGTAGCCTTTCTGTTCCTGGCCTCCTCCAAACTACTTCCCAAATCTGTCATTGTGATTGCATTGTGTTCTTCAACATTCAGGGCATTGGTATAGGAGAGCTCATCTTCCTTGACTAATAGCTGATTGTAATAGTGCAACAGTTCCTTTCCTGGTAGTATTTATATATTAAATTGATAATTGTCTACCATTAGTTCTACACAGTTTGACAGAGTGCAGTGGCACTGTGATAAAGGGACTAGTCTCGTTTGGGAAGAGAGCAGTTCAAACCCCCACCCGGCCATCTAGATTTTTATTTTCCATGGATTCCTGAAAATGCTTTCAGTAAATGTCAGGATGGTTAAACATGATAAATTTGAAGGACATTTTTCTGCTCAGGCTGTGTTTCAAATTATTTTATTTGCACTACTAATTTCAGACACTGCCCATTCTCAAGTGCTTCTGTAGTAACAGATGTGGATACAGTGTCTTCATTTCATACACTCTTTCCTCAACAATGGCAAAAGCTTGTGCACCATTTCAGTTACTGCATTATTTGAATGTCTTTAAATATTAAAAAATTTCTTTCAGTACACACACATTATTAGAGACTGCATTCAGTGAGAAAGATAGGTGACTGAAGACCACATTGTGAAAATCTCAGATAAATTTGTTTGAATTTAAATAAATGAAGTGCTGATTTTGAGTTAACGTATTGTGTATTAAATTTAAGTTATATTTAACATAGATTTTTACCACCTATATTCATGCCAAAATATTCAGATGTGTTATTTTTACAATTGTGTTTGTAGGAAATATCAAGATATAGAACCAGATGAAGAAATGATGGCAGTAATTAGCGGCATGGAGGAAGAAATTGAAAGACAGCTCGATGCAAAAGCTGCAAAATCACATTTGACAGCAACAAATGTCAAAAATATTCTGAAGGTAAGCTGCCAGTGTCTTCAGCCCTCGCCACTGAATGAAGGTCTTTTAACTTGTGAGCATTAGAAGAAGAAGAAGGCTAACATCATCATTTGTGGTGTACATTGTGATTGCCATTAGATTTTAGAAAGATAGTTATAAAGTCATGGGTGCCTTATTTCTAATATATCAGCTTCTTTGCTTCTCTGTTCTGACACCACATGTGACATTATGGGTTGTTCATCGCTATGAATTGTGGAACTACTGTGTGTGGTTAATAAGTACTGACATCATTTTCCAAATTTTTGTGAAAGTAATGTAGTCTAGAATAGTATTCCATCTGAGCAACAATAATATCCTCAATACATTGCAATATGGGTCTCAGAAGAGTTGCTCTACTGAGAATGCTATTTACATATTTATTCACCAAATTTATGAACATTAAACATTAAAAAAGCACCATTTGGTATTTTACGTAATTTACATAAGGCATTTGATTGTGAATTACTATTCCCCTAGATAAACTGAGATTTAATGGCATTGATGGCACAGACAACACTTGGATAATGTCATATGTAACCAAAAGAACGCAGGCAGTTGCACTCAATAATTCAACCAGTGTCAGAAGGGAGGTATTTCTGATTGGGAGAAATTGCTTCTTGGGTCCACTATTATGCCTCATTTGACATCTGTTCAAGGAGTTACTGCTTCACAGTGTAGACCTTTTTATTCCACCATGAAGTTTGCTGTAAATAACCCACTATAGTTCAAAAGGAACGAAAATGCACAAAATTACAGTACCCGAAGAAAAATAATATTTATTGTTCCACATTAACCTGTTAAGATGTTGACTTTTCTTTCTACAAATTATGTTCAAAAAATTGTATTTTGTGTTACTGGAAAAGTCCTATAATGAATGGCATAATTTATAGACAGGTGAAGATAACTTTTGACACTCAAAATAATGAGTTACAAGTTTTTGAAGATCACAATTGATAAAATCCTGAGTATATTCTCGCATTGAACTTTGACTAAAGTATTCTGAAACTTACAAGGAACCACTTGAGTGCAAGGACACAGAAGGTCACTGGTATTTACAGCATTTGATGCCCCACATATTGCCTACCTTGCAACCACAATATTGGCTACTAATGGCAACAGGGGGCAGGACTGGAGATATTAAATGGTGCGCCCAGCATGAGGCTACAGAGCAGCAGTTGAACTGCTTAGTTGGTGAGTAACTCACAACACTGCTACACTGCTAGTAGTGTGGATACAAATCAGAGCAATGGCAGTGATAAACAAAGCAAACATTGCAGTATGTCTACAACCTCACGTGCCAAAGTTGACATTTTGTTAGAAAAAAACTGAAGGAATTTCACAGAATGAGAAAGAAGTGGCAGATGAAATATTAGTGTTTCTGCAAGATGAGTCAGTGGAATGGGTGGCATTGTATGTGCTCAACTGTGGACAATGTACATGAGGAGTACATTGGTGACAATACATGCTTAACAAGTGAAAGTGATATTGAAACAGGTGTCGATCTATGTAGTTCATCATCATTGTTGGACAGGGAGCTACAAATCCCATCTTCAGTGAAACATAGTAATGGACAATCATCATCAAAGGAGAGGGTACTAAACATAATAATGTACAAGGAAAATCATCTGCAGCATAGTAAAACAACAATTGTGAACTGATTCTGAATAAATCTGCAGCAGTATGACATTGTAGAGCCTAAGAAAAACCACAGGTGCACTTTTTACAGAAACAGGTGTTCCCCCCCCCCAAAGGATGCTCAGTTGCAAAAACTAGTGTTTTCTTGTTTCAAGGATGTCAATACATTTTACAGGTTGTGCATGATAGTGACTTACCATGGTATGCACATCAAATTTCACACGACATACGTTACATTGATTTCAAGGGAAGCAGTGGATGGTTGTATATCTTGAAACAGAGTGTCAACTTGATGATGCACGGCAAACTGTGGAATCAGCCCAAATGTTTGTAGATGAGATAAACAAACGTACCCCATCGTTCAGTAAGGAATTTGTTTTCAACACTGACCAGTCAGAATTTGAAGAGGAAATGCATATGAAAGGAACCCTGGAAATTAAAGGTATCAAGAGAGTTTTACCAGGAGCAGCCAACATCAATTCCTTAATGCCTTTGTATACCATTATGCTGACTGTTAATCTGGATGGTAAATTTGCTGGAAAGTACTTATAGTGCTGCAAGACGTTGGAGCTGCTATGCCCTCTATCATCCTTTCTCGTGTGCATAATCTTTCAAGGGCAGTAGGGAATATTTACATAACAACAAGCAACAGTAGGAAAATGTGCATAAGAGAACTAAATCATGGTATGAGCACTGCTATTGGCCAGTAGCTATCAAAATAACTTGCTTTTGTTTGATTCCTGGTCTGCGTGTAAAAATCTTACTCCTTTGGAGCAAACTATTCCTTCTGAAAAGTGGGACATTGCAGCTCATAGCACCTGTGTCTGCAGGTACGCCTTAAAGAACAGCCGGTTTCATGGTAAGCAGCTTGGACGACAGTCAGAAAGGTAACATATATGGAAAACAAGTGACATCTGATATACATCTCCACTGTACACATGGGAGAAAGTAATAATTCCAAAACAGACAGGACATGACAGCAATGATCTTGCATGTAAGAGCACATGACGATGGCAATTTTCCGAAATGGGCTCATTGTGAAGGAGATAAAATATAAAAAAACTTACATAGCAGTGTAGTTGGCTATTATTAATAAATAATCATGTCATTAAAAGACATATTTTGCACTGCGGGCCCCAAAGAAAAGAAAAAGGATATGAGAGGGGTTTTATTTGTGAAAGGTCTGTTCTTAAGTTGCCTGAGTATACTCAAGATTTTAAGTTCTGGCAAAACAGTAAAAATGAGAAGGCATGACTTTCATAAGGGGTTAATGTTATTTTTAGCATGAAAAGGGGTACACTATGCTGCCATCAACATTTTTGATCACTTACACAATGATATAAAATGTCTGATAAACAGCTATCTTCCAAATTGAAAACAAATCGAAAAAATTTGTACTTGATGACTACTTTTGTTTCCTAGAAGAATTTTTATATTTGTAATGTGTAATAAGTGGTGGGTAGGAAGAGCCATATTTACGTATGAATGTGATGCGAATGTACAATGACTAATTCCACATCATTATGATTAGTTGTACAAATGATCTACAGAACATGAAACTGGCTAACTAACTAACTAACTGTAGTGTGAAGTGATACTTCCATTTAAAATGTGTTGTATTGCATGGTTAAGAGGGTTATGTATCTCTTCACACATCTTTAAACTTTTGTGCAGTTTTGTGAGATTAGCAAAGTAAGCCTCGAAAGTCTTTCTGTCTTAATGATGTGACAGTGCAGGTAATTATGATGTACATCAAACCCTATTATTTTTTGGTGTTATTCACAATGCGTTAATCTCAGGTCTTAGGGAATGAACATACAAGGTATCCAAAACCTTCAGCGTCAAAATTACACATATTGTAGAAAGCCCTAAGGAACCGATGGTTGGAAATTAATGTTTGTGAATTACAGCTTATAACACTAACCCATTGTGATTATTCAGATAGACTACTACTGGTCTCAGTGCATAGATTACAACAGTGCATTTAAGATCCTGCCAATCAGTTCTTTACTAACGTTTCGTACAATGATTTTATGTAACACAATAGGAAGAAATCCATAGTAATGAGATACAATTTCATACTGGCCATAGGTCACGATGTCTGCTTAGAGTCCAGTAATTGAGGGTGTCTGTTATTTAGGTGCTCATGGTCATTGTGGCTTGTGAACTGAGATGGTCATGGCATAAGGGGGTTACGTCACTGACATGACTGTTGCAGCAGTTGAAAACACTATCACAGAGGTTTCTTCTGTGAATAATGCATGGTGTAGTAAGTAACCACTGCTATACTGTACTGGTTAATATAATGGCAAAACCGCTCAGGTTCCAAAGTCATATGGCCTTATTGATGTATGAAATACTCCTTGAAATGTCGCCGGGGCTGGATGCTGGTGTGGGATCTGGAGGTTCCTGCATTGACCAGGCACATTTCTAGAAGTGGAGGCACCCCAGCAGGATGAAGGAGAGTCGCTGATTCAATTGTCAATGGAGCCGGATCAACTTTCACGAGTGTCTCCTGCAGCTCGCAGGACTGACTAAGTGGCGATCCACAGAGAGAGGCCTGGGAATTGAGAGCTACAACATGGCTGTGACATTGTATATGGTGGGCTCCTCAGTGGGTGAGACAATTTATAAGGATGCTGCAGCCAGAGCTGCTAGCTATGCCTGCACAGCATGGTGCCATTGTTGCAAGTGGAGGTAGATGACGTGCCGAAAGTGAGAGAAGGAATGCATGAAGACTAACCCTGTGTACCTCAGGAAAGGACTCGTGAGGTTGGCATGAACTTGATCTTACTGCTGTGTTAGTGCTGGCATTGCTGAGAATGATGGGAGCAAGGCTAGTTGGTGTGCCTGGCAACAGCACATTGTCACACCACCCATGCAACGTCATTGTCCATACAAGGTCAGTAGATATAATGTGGTGCCAGTCACTTCATCTTAAAAATCCCCCACAGTTACTGAGACATGAGCTGAAGCACCTGACACAGCAGAGAGAATTGTTACCACCACTTTACACCTGTCGTCAGGAGCACAATAACATGCTTAGTTGGTGCTGCCAGTGGTGCAGGTGGTGATTGGGGGGGGGGGGGGAGTTGGGATATGGGAGCAAATGCAGGTGGATCTGTACCAGAGAGTTTGGGAGACCAAAGGCCAACCCACCAAGCAGATTGTAGGGCCCGTTGAAGAAGTGGATCACACCGACTTACTGTAGAGTCATCGCAATGCTTTATAGGGAACTAATTGAGCAATTGTTTGAGGTGGCTGTATAACTGAATACAGACTGTTCCATCGCAGTCAGATATAAGCCTCAGACCTGCCAGCAAACAAGGTAGCACTAACTAACTCTGTGTTGGAATGCTGTGTGGAAATGCGATGATAATGCTCTTTAACCTGAGGTCCAAAAAGTGACAAGATGAAATTTGCGACCATGCAAAATATTGTGAAATTTATGAAATAAAAAATGATGACGAGTGGGTCTTTTTGGATCTGAGAGGAATGCTTCTAAGCCAGAATAAGTGTGTTTGACATAAATCTTATTGGCATCTCCATTCCACACTTTAGCTTTTGAGACAGAGAAGCCCCCTGATGACATGGGGATGTGTCTGTGGCTAACATCAGTGACAACTGCAGCTGGTAAGATAAGATGCAGGAGACTGGCTGGAGGGGTAATTTTAACTTCTGAAAAGTACAGTTGCACTCTGTGGGCCATTGAAAAGTAGTCCTTTTTTATGGAGACGATTGATCAGGTGAGCTATGGAGGCTGCCTGTGGAATAAATTTTGCATAGTAACTTATTTTTCGTAGAAGCATTCAAAGGCCCTTAAAGGATTTAGTCACAGACACCTCCTGAATTACCTCCACATATCCTGTGGTGGAGTGAAGCTCTCTTCTCTGAGCATTTAATCTAAATAAGTGACTTAGGTCCGAAAAAAAGCGTATCCAGAAAAGTCACTGGTAGGTCTTTTCTGTGCAAGGGCCACAAAAAGCAGGCAGCGATTGTGCATATGTTTATCTGTTGTATGAGGTGTGATCAGAATATCAACATAATTTACACAATACAGAATTCTGCCAATAGTTTGTCCAAGAAAATTCTGGAATAAGGCAGGGGCACTTGCCACGACAAAGGGCAACATGTTATGTTGCTATAGTCTGAATGCCATGGTAAAGACTAGGATCTTCTTAAGTCTTTGTCAAGAGGCACCTGAAAATACACCTCTGTGAGGTCAGTTTCGGAGAATAGTCTACCTCTCTGAAAGCTTAGAAAAGAGTCATGTGAATAAGGCAAAAGATTAGCATGAGCATTAATGGTATGCTGTCTTCACACAATTGAAGACAGCTCCCATGTTTCCTGACAACCACTAATGGAGAAGGCCAATGGCTCTAGGAAATGGAGGACAGAGCTTGTTAGTCTGTCCATTTCATTTCATACTTGGTGGCCAACAGAATCAAACAGGCTTTACAAAATCTCACACTTGGAGACAATTTTAAGACAATGTGAGCCTGAAAGTCAATTGCTCTCATCAAACCAGGTTGAAACACTGGAGCAGATTGCTTACAAAACATGTCAGTGGCAGCACAAGATACTGACAAGCTGTGGTTGCAAACTGCACATACAATGAAAATCCAAAGGTGGAATAAGTGCTGAGGCCTTATATATTCTACATACAGATGGACCTGTCGCAACACCTGATTGTAAATAAATGATTGTCAGTTGCACATGACCTAGAAGTTGCACCTCATGGTGGCTATAACACCCCCCCCCCCCCCCCTCACACCATTTAATTGCTCAGCACTGAGCAAGGGAGCTTCCTCACTAAAATACTGCATGTAACAAAAGTTTTTGCAGTAATAGCACTGGATCATTGATGCAAAAGACCACTGCCTGTCGCCTGCTGTGTTGAGACTTCTGCCTTGTGATCTTTACATAAACATTTATAATTTTTGTTCTTATAATGTGGACACTCCTGTCTGAGATGCAAAGAAAACAGTCTTGGCAAATGGAAAACGAAGAGTATTGCAGCAAACAATGCCTGGTAGTAGCTGAGATGGTGGAAGGCACAGCTAATTGGTTGCCCCTGCACAGAAATTGTTTACCCCTTTAGTGTCTGCTTTGTAAATCCATTGCCCTATGCCACATGCTTAATTTCGGAGTCTGCTGAAAGCATTTGTTATGCTGCTTGCGATATTACAAGAGCCACGGTGAGTTGAGAATATTTTAAATTATGGTATAATGAATTAAACTTTCTGTGTATGGTTTACCACTCTCACAAGTGAACTTACCATGTCTGATCTGTGATAATGTAAGAATTCTAGCCTTGCTCAACAATGGTAATGCTGATGGATCTAGAGAGTGGGGATAACTTTTGATCCAAGAAATATAAACAAGGATTGGTAGACAGCAAAGTGATCCATTGGTCATATGGGCATTTAATCTCACTAGCTTGAAAGTGCACCACACTTCCCAGTCCTCTAGAGCTTAGTTAAAAGGCTGAAATAATGGGAAGACTGGTGGTGTCTCTGACTGTTGCACCTGTTGTTGTCAAGTTAAATGCTTGAACAAGTCATGTTGTTGTCAAGTTAAATGCTTGAACAAGTCATGTTGTTGTCAAGTTAAATGCTTGAACAAGTCATGTTGTTGTTTCTGCCAAAGCTCAAGGAACCTGGCATCAATGGTAGCATGTGGAAAACCAAAATTGCATTGTCTTTGTTGCCAATGTTATAACCCACATTTTGGGGTATAACATTTACACTGAAGTGACAAAAGTCATTAGATACCTCCTAATATTGTGTTGGACCTCCTGTTGTCTGGCGTAGTGCAGAAACTTGATGTGGCATGGACTTAGTCGTTGGAAGTCCCATGCAGAAATATTGAGCCATGCTGCTGCTATAGCTGTCCATAATTGCAAAAATGTTGCCAGTGCAGGATTTTATGCACGAACTGACCTCTCGACTATGTTCCATAAATGTTTGATGGGATTCATAGCAGCTGAATAGGTGATCAGATCATTTGCTCCAACTGTCCAGAATGTTCTTCAAACCAATCACAAACATCTGTGGCCTGGTGACATGGCACAATGTCATCCATAAAATTCCATCACTGTTCGTGTACATGGGATCCATGCCACAATCAAACCCTGCCAACTGCTCTTACCATTTGAAATTGAGACTCACCTGACCAGGCCACAATTTGAGTCATTTAGGGTCCAATTGATATGGCCACGAGCCCAGGAGAGGTGCTGCAGGCAATGTCGTGCTGTTAGCAAAGGCACTCAGATTGGTTGTCTGCTGCCATAGGCCATTAATGCCAAATTTCACTACACTATCCTAATGGGATCTCTGTGGTTATTTCATGCAGTGTTGCTTGTCTGTTAGAATTGAGAACTCTACACACACTCTCTTCTGCTCTCGGTCATTAAAGGAAGGCCAGCAGCCACTGCGTTGTCCATGGTGAGAGATACTGATTGAAATTTGGTATTCTCGGCTCACTTTTGGTGCTGTGGATCTTGGAATATTGAATTCCTTAATGATTTCTGAGCTGTAATGTCCCATGCATCTAGTTCCAACTACAACTCCCTATTCAAATTCTGTTAATTCCTGTTGTGTGGCCATAATCACGTCGGATACCTTTACACATTAATCACTGAGTACAAATTATAGCTCCACCAATGCACTGCCCATTTATGCCTGGTGTACACGATACTATCGCCATCATCTGTATATGTGCGTATTGCTATCCCGTGACTGTCAGCTCAATGTATTGTACATTAATAACTTCCGTGACAATAAAGTAAATACTCAATTAGTCCAAGAATTGAGCAGAATCAGTTCATGGTGAAATATTCATCTGAGCCACAATAAAAATTATTTGAAGATTCTTACTGAGTAGAAAAATAAACTCCAAGCATGACATGATGTGGCCAGATAAGTTATTTCATAATCAAAGTCCCATGCAGACCACAGGTGGTGAAAACCAAAAGTTCATGATAGATCCATAGCACTTAACATACAGTCAGCAGTCAGTGCTGGAGAGTTCTCTTGTAGAGGTGAGTCTGATAACAGATTCATCAAGGATTGCAAAAATATTGACATGTTAGGTTCCTTCTGGATGATGCCATGTGGTTAAATACTCTAGAAATGTTCACACTCTTCCTACGGCAGGAATATTTAAACTCACAAATGTTTGATGTTTGTATGTGCCGTACAACGGTCATATGGCCTTAAGCGAAAGAAGAAAGTGTACAGTATTTGTGCAAGAGCGGAATAGAATATGTCAGCTGTGTGCTACTTTGCTTCCAACTACTTCCAGCCGTGAAACAAGACACGTAAACATTATATTTGCAGAAGCTGGCTGTTGTCATTAATGTACAATATCCCTCTTACACACTCTTTTTTATGGCATCTCATGTATGGACTTACAGATATCGGGTTTTTGAAACTTTAATTTGCAGTCTGCAGGTTGCAGAAGCTCATAATATTGTGTGTCACCAAGTCAGCAACTTGTCAGCTGAATGTGCGTGTGATTCATGAATTATAGAAAAATAGCTTTTCACTAGCATTATTCAAACTGACACTGACACTCTTCGAAGTTTTTGTTTACAAGTAGGCTGTTCCCTTGTTGTAGTACCATATATGACCTCCTTTCCTGATTTCTATAAATACACTCCTGGAAATTGAAATAAGAACACTGTGAATTCATTGTCCCAGGAAGGGGAAACTTTATTGACACATTCCTGGGGTCAGATACATCACATGATCACACTGACAGAACCACAGGCACATAGACACAGGCAACAGAGCATTCACAATGTCGGCACTAGTACAGTGTATATCCACCTTTCGCAGCAATGCAGGCTGCTATTCTCCCATGGAGACGATCGTAGAGATGCTGGATGTAGTCCTGTGAAACGGCTTGCTATGCCATTTCCACCTGGCGCCTCAGTTGGACCAGCGTTCATGCTGGACGTGCAGACCGCGTGAGACGACGCTTCATCCAGTCCCAAACATGCTCAATGGGGGACAGATCCGGAGATCTTGCTGGCCAGGGTAGTTGACTTACACCTTCTAGAGCACGTTGGGTGGCACGGGATACATGCGGACGTGCATTGTCCTGTTGGAACAGCAAGTTCCCTTGCCGGTCTAGGAATGGTAGAACGATGGGTTCGATGACGGTTTGGATGTACCGTGCACTATTCAGTGTCCCCTCGACGATCACCAGTGGTGTACGGCCAGTGTAGGAGATCGCTCCCCACACCATGATGCCGGGTGTTGGCCCTGTGTGCCTCGGTCGTATGCAGTCCTGATTGTGGCGCTCACCTGCACGGCGCCAAACACGCATACGACCATCATTGGCACCAAGGCAGAAGCGACTCTCATCGCTGAAGACGACACGTCTCCATTCGTCCCTCCATTCACGCCTGTTGCGACACCACTGGAGGCGGGCTGCACGATGTTGGGGCGTGAGCGGAAGACGGCCTAACGGTGTGCGGGACCGTAGCCCAGCTTCATGGAGACGGTTGCGAATGGTCCTCGCCGATACCCCAGGAGCAACAGTGTCCCTAATTTGCTGGGAATTGGCGGTGCGGTCCCCTACGGCACTGCGTAGGATCCTACGGTCTTGGCGTGCATCCGTGCGTCGCTGCGGTCCGGTCCCAGGTCGACGGGCACGTGCACCTTCCGCCGACCACTGGCGACAACATCGATGTACTGTGGAGACCTCACGCCCCACGTGTTGAGCAATTCGGCGGTACGTCCACCCGGCCTCCCGCATGCCCACTATACGCCCTCGCTCAAAGTCCGTAAACTGCACATACGGTTCACGTCCACGCTGTCGCGGCATGCTACCAGTGTTAAAGACTGCGATGGAGCTCCGTATGCCACGGCAAACTGGCTGACACTGACGGCGGCGGTGCACAAATGCTGCGCAGCTAGCGCCATTCGACGGCCAACACCGCGGTTCCTGGTGTGTCCGCTGTGCCGTGCGTGTGATCATTGCTTGTACAGCCCTCTCGCAGTGTCCGGAGCAAGTATGGTGGGTCTGACACACCAGTGTCAATGTGTTCTTTTTTCCATTTCCAGGAGTGTATAAATAGTAATAGTAGTAATAATAGACACAGCTCTATGTCCACCATCACCCTAGACTCACATTCAGGGGATGATGGTTCATCCAGCTTTAGTTTTCCACTATTTCCCTAAATTGCTTGGGGTAAATGCTGGGATGATTCCTTTGATAAGAACATGGCTGATTTCCTTCCACATCCTTTCCTAATCTGAACACATGGCTGATTTCCTTCCACATACTTTCCTAATCTGAACTAGTGCTCCATCTCTAATGACTTCATCAGTGTCAGGACACTGAACTCTAATAAATCTTCCTGCCTTCTTCTATATCTACCCTTGTCCTCACTACAAGGTTATCTCTCTCGTTTTGGGGCTTGAGGGACCTGCCCGTCCTTTTAACTTTCCTTGCCCTATCCCTATATCATCCCTAAGTCAGGAATTGTTAATTCTGAAAGCTAGGAAGTGTCACTTTTATGTGCAGTACTATACATTTCACCTCCTGAAGGTTACTACCGAACAGCAATTCTGTCTCATAAAAAATGACCTTTGGTACTAATAGATAGGACCAATGGTAGGAGAGTATAAAGGGATTTGGGTTTGACTGTATTAGAAGTGATGGGAAGCATTATGTTCAAAATATATCTGTGTGATGCTTATTGTTGAAGGGTACCTACCTAGGTGTAATATTAATGCAGTAGTAGAGAATATAAGAAGCAGGGCAGACAAAAAAGGAGTTGGGTGGTGTTGGTGTCTCTTTATTTTAAGGAAGGGGTATTACTGAAGAAGGGGAAACAATGCTGGCAATAGACTGGAAAGCATGGTGCAATGTAATGTATGGTAAGAGAAATTACTGAGACTTCCAGAGGCAAAAATACATTAAAAGATGAATTATAAGAATGATTGCACTGCCTTTCCTTTTTTCTTATAAAATAACTGCACATTTTGTGTAAGGCCTACTGTAATTGCTGTATGGTACAAAGTGCTGGCCAGAGTGGCCGAGCGGTTCTAGGCGCTTCAGTCTGGAATCGTGCGACCACTACGGTTGCAGGTTCGAATCCTGCCTCGGGCATGGATGTGTGTGATGTTCTTAGGTTAGTTAGGTTTAAGTAGTTCTAAGTTCTAGGGGACTGATGACCTCAGCTGTTAAGTCCCATAGTGCTCAGAGCCATTTGTACCATTTGATGATAAAGTAGCCAGATACCGTACCATGCATACTGCAGTTAATGATTAAAATCACATACAGCTACATCTGGAATCAAAACCTCCTTCTCGAGCATGCTAACTCAACACTGGACATTATGTTAACTGGGTAGTACTGTTTCACCATGTTGAATGAAGACACTTGTACATGTGAAACAAGTGTTGCCAAATTGCCATTCTTTGATGTTCATTTTCTATGAAAAATATGCACAGAACAAACTTTTTAAATATATTTGATAGTATTCAAGGTTATAAAAGTACCACACATTCATTCATCATTCATTGTGTTCTATAAGTACTATGAAGAATAAACAGAACTTTCAGGGATGAGGAATGATTGGGAATAAACGTGAACCTTCTTACCTTGATGTACTAAACAAATTGCATCATTTTATGCATTATTGTTTCTGCCTGCAATATTCTGAATCACATGAGACATTTTGCTCCAAATATAGTAACTTTTCTACTTGAAATTCTGAGTGTTACATAAATTGACACCTAGTGTCTGTCCTGAAAACATGAACAGAAGTCAATATGGTAGACAGGCATGCAGCTCTTCCTTGAAATATTATAGTGAGGGGTAGCAGT
This sequence comes from Schistocerca nitens, assembly GCF_023898315.1. Taxonomy (NCBI): domain Eukaryota; kingdom Metazoa; phylum Arthropoda; class Insecta; order Orthoptera; family Acrididae; genus Schistocerca; species Schistocerca nitens. The sequence continues at coordinate 469,618,248 of NC_064618.1, read as the reverse complement.
TTTCTCCTGAACCCGCACACCATGCCCCAGAGGTAGGAGGAGGGTGGGGGAATCGAAAACCAAACTTGCATCCTGACCTGACACATAGTCTTATACCAATTCACTGACAGTCTGAAGAAAACCAGAACATGTAATTGAGGATGTTTACTACTGAAAATGCAGACATTTATCATAAAATCTCAAAAATATTTTGCCATTCATAACTGTCTTTCTTACTACTGTAAATATGAGATGATTTGGGATTCTAAAAGCTTGTGATACAACTGTATCTTCATTTCACAATGTTATCTTCCTATCAGCAAAATAATGTGCATACATCTCATACATCTACTCTCTCTTTGAGGTACAGTGTTGCTATTATTTGCACAGGTGTAGATAGCAAATGCTTCCAAATTTTTATGTGAAAATCTTAAAACTGATTAAATAATACAAACTTTATTAACATTCTACACTTTATTCTTCATGTCTACATATTTATTTCTCAGCATAGTCACTCTGGCGATGAACACATGTCCCTCAACAAGACACTAGTTTGTTGATACCATCATTGTAGAATGTTTGACTTTGTCGATGGAGCCACAACCTCATGTCTGCTTGCACCGCTTCATTACTATGAAAGTTAAATCCTCGAAGGGACCCTAAGAAGGATGATCGACAACAGTGAACTCGAAGTGTTGAGTTGTTGCAGATATTGCAGCACTCGTATATGTCTTGATATTGTCATGCTGAAGGAGAAGGTGCTGCATATATAGATGCTTCAAAACTCGATTATGCATGTTGTTTTCACTCACTGACATAGTTACATTACACATTGCCATTTTACTCGCTACAATTTGAATTCCTCCAGTGGCAGAGGGTTGCAACATTTAGCAGCGGAATGGTGAAATCCACCAAGTAATGTGCATGACATTTAATGCCGGAACCAGTACTGAGAACAGAATAAAAAAGTTAGGAGGCATTACTTTCCAGTACGGCCTTGGATTATAAAGTTGTAGCATCAGTACGTTTGGTGATTAATAAACAGTTTTTCAATAGTTTAGAGTTTAATTTTGTAAGAAATAGTGGTTTATTTCCTCTACCCCTACCCCGTACCCTTTCCACAAAACAAATGTGAGTTATTGATGAGTTGTTGCACCTCTGTCCCCTACACTACGGCACACCCCCCACAGCTCAGATCCTTGGTATGCTCTTGACAGTGTTTGTCTTATATGGTAGCATATTTAAATGTTACTGACATTATTTTTATGTCTCGTTGAAATAATGTTAGTTACTGCGATTATAATTATGTCAGTAAACAACCATAAGAGTATTTATATTCAAATAAAGTGTAATGTAATAAATATAGTAAAATAGGCCTTTATAATTACAGTTTGTAAATGTATACAGTGTATGATAAATCAATTCACTTGTTATGTTATTTGATGTAACAGTATGTATATGTGCTGATATTTAGTCAACTTTTTAATGTATGGCATTTTCAGAACATTTTCTCTCAAAATACAAAATCAAAGTGAAGGATACGTAATATTTTTAAGCAGATACCACCAAAAGCGATGGTTGTTAATTCCATTGCTGTTTTCAAGTATTACAGGAATCAAATGACTACATTTTGATATTTCTAATTCTGCCCATTTTTGTGGTGTGTAGGCTGTTCAATGGATCTAGTCCAAAGAAAAAATATATTCATGCCTTTATTGGAAGCTGAACTTCAAGATTTGCTGCAGAGAATGCAATTTATCTGACCTAGAGTGGAAAAGATAAGGAACAATGATCTGAAACAGTTCAGATCTATTCTTTGTCAGGGTGTTGAAATGAATCACACTACTGCAGCTTCCCCTGACATAGAAGAAAATGCTGAGTGTGACTGTTCTGATGAGTAAAACTCACATCTGAATATCATACATAGCATATACCTGTGTGTAACAGCAGTGGAAAGTAAAATTAATTGCAAAAGAGACGTAGTCATGTAGATATAGAGATGAACCAGAAATGAAATAAATGTACTCTCATGTGTGAAATAATTGTAAAAAAATTGCACAATAAAGCAAGTGTATGAAAAACTGTTCACTTGTAAGCTTCTGGCTCCTGCATTTGTGCACTCAGGACATGAGTGTTTAAACTGAGAGGATTCACTGTCCTCTCCTTATTTCCACTTAGATGATAAGACACAACACAATGGCAAGGTACAAAATTTATTCAGCTCACTGCAGAGTTTGCCTGACCGAGACATACATCCACTCGCTATGGCATTTCAGAACTGCCTGCACCCTGGACAAAGGGACCTTGTGCTCCAGGTAGGTGCACTCAGCACTGTTACAACTGTTCCTGACAGAAAGCAGTTACTACTGGACAGGTTGGCCTGTCTAGTTTGGAAGACGAAGTGCTACATGCCATGAGGAGTGGTACAAGTGAGAGACAGAACTCAACAGCCAGAGAAGAAACCCAGGTGAATTTTCACCATAGCAGTACTAACCCTTAGTTATAAAACTGAAGCACAAGTGACAAGAAGGCACTAAGATAGTAGAATACAGGTACAAGAAATGAGATTTTTAAGAAAAGTGGAAGGATGTAAAAGAGAAGACCCATAAAAGAAACAAGGATATGAGGAAATATTTAGGAATGTGTAATCTAAGTGAAAAAGAAAATAGGAGGAAATGGAAGGACTGTGAAGACTGCATGAATGGAGAAAGACTCCTGCTAAAGCTTCCCAATTATAAATGTTCTGGCTGTATAAATGTTGAAAAGCCATACAGGAGATGGAGTACTGTAACAAGCAATTTGCCTGATACCCAAAGTGAAGAAGAAGAAGATATGTAGCTAACGGTTCATAAAACCTAAATAAACATTTATAATAATATGTTTGTTTCTAACAAGGGAACCTCCCCATCGCACCCCCCTCAGATTTAGTTATAAATTGACAGTGGATAGGCCTTGAAAAACTGAACACAGATCAATCGAGAAAACAGGAAGAAGTTGTGTGGAACTACGAAAAAATAAGCAAAATATACAAACTGAGTAGTCCATGTGCAAGATAGGCAACATAAAGGAGAATATTAGCTGATGAGCGCCATGGTCTCGTGGTTAGAGTGAGCAACTGCGGAACGAAAGGTCCTTGGTTCGAGTCCTTCCTCGAGTGAAAATTTTACTTTCTTTATTTTCGCAAAGTTACGATCTGTCCGTTCATTCATTGACGTCTCTGTTCACTGTAATAAGTTTAGTGTCTGTGTTTTGCGACCGCACCGCAAAACCGTGCGATTAGTAGACGAAAGGACGTTCCTCTCCAATAGGAACCGAAAACATTTGATCGCAAGGTCATAGGTCAACCGATTCCTCCACAGGAAAACACGTCTGATATATTCTTTACGACACTGGTGACGGCATGTGCGTCACATGACAGGAATATGTTGTCGACCCACCTAACTTGCACACTTGGCGAATGGGTAAAAAGATTCTTCTACCTTGCCCGATTTAGGTTTTCTTGTGGATGTGATAATCACTCCAAAGAAAGTGATGAAAACATAAGAGTTTGTCACATAAACTGCATCAAATGAATGCAACAGTTTCAGAGTCGCGCAGTTTTCCCTGTGCTCTGTCAAAACATATGTTTTTTACGTTTTCAAATGTTTCCGTGCGTAGACCGTCAAATCCTGCATATGTCCAAGCAAATCTGAACATGGCCTGTAATTTTGGAGAGCGAAGTTGATTACGTGTGAGTGCCTGAACTTTGATAATTATCTGAAAATAAAAAATTAAAATTTTCACCCGAGAGAAGATTTGAACCAAGGACCTGTCGTTCCACAGCTGCTCACGCTAACCACGGGACCACGGCGCTCGTAAGCCAACGCTCTCCTTGATGTTGCCTACCTTGCGCATGGACTACTCAGTTTGTATATTTTGCTTATTTTTTTCATAGTTCCACACAACTTCTTCCTGTTTTCTCAATTGATCTGTGTTCAGTTTTTCAAGGCCTATCCCTGTGCCAACTTATAACTAAATCTGAGGGGGGTGCGATGGGGAGGTTCCCTTGTAAGGATAAATATGTATTTACTTGGTTTAAAAATAAAAAGTATTTTATTTGGTATTCCCTATTTCCCATTTTTGTACCAAATTTTGTTATGAATACTTACTTCACTATGCAATTAGTAATTAAAAATGAAAAGATGTTATTTTTGATAGAAATGATGTTTCAGTATTCTTTAATGTTTCAATTTGGTAATAAATATTGAATTTAGATAAAAATTTTAAAAAATTTATTTCTAGCAAGATCCGAATCGGTGACATTTGTATGAGATTAGAACATAATTGTGGGAACTCCGATTAAGTGGACTAAAATGCTGCTCAAAGTTGATTTTTTTTAATGATTTTCAAAATTACATCTGTTTCTCCAGGAAATCAACATTCGGGCACTGACCTTCAAGTCCTACTATAAGTATAAGAAAAATCGAAGAGGGCCAGTTCTTAAGGTCCCATTATTAATTTAACTTGAATTGTTGTGTCGTCATTATTTGAGAGAATACCAAATAATGAAAAGCGAGAGTGTATACACCAATAATTTCTTAATTACCATCCAAATTATCAGGTATCTTTGGTTGAAGATTTTTTTTTTTTTTTTACTCTGCAACTACCTAAAAAAGTTAAAGGGAAATGTGTTCAAGTGTTGCAATGGAAAATTAAAATCAAGTAGATGGAGATTGCAAAATAATCATTACTTAGGGAATAACAGCTAGACAGTGATGTGGTATTACGTTTAATGGGGTACAGGCAACCAGACTGTGCTGAATGATTAAGTAAAACAGGGAAGGTGTTGGTAAAAGTGATACTATAAATTGGCATTGATAAAAATTGAAAATTGTTGATATTTATTCAGTTATACAAATAGATTCTTAAAGTTATATTCTAATTTATAAATTGAAGAGCCGCCAACAGTAGTCTTTAAATAAGGAGACACAGATGTTAAACTAGTTGCTGAAAGGGAACAGAAAGACCTTCAGTAATATTCTTTTGATATTGCTCAGTTTGTAAATGAATCTGTTATTCAATTTTCGAATGTGAAGAGATAAAGACCAAACACCAAAAGCCCGTAACTCTTCCTTACAAGGGGCAAATAATGAATAAATGACAGTTGGGTGATATTCAGTGTGACAAAGTGGGACACTGGCCAAAAATTGTGGACAATCAAAGATGATGCAAGGAATAAGAAGTCAAAATTCAAGTGAGAAAAGTTGTTCACTTACTTTTGACAAAACATAGTTGCTTCAATGTCTTCCATAATCCCTGTTCATTCTGTTTGAAAGCTGACGCATTATTTTTTGTAGATATTGTAATTTGTAAACAATATGGATGAAAATATGTTTTTGTTTTTCCTCACAGAAATAAATGCAGAATGAAGAATAAAATTACTAATTTTTTGTGAATATTAAAATATCAGGGCTGGATAGGTTAATAACAGACAAGCTTATAATTTCTACTGTTCAGTGCTTATTCATTCTTAGGCTACTGGTACCTAAATTTAATCAAGTAAATTACAGAGAGCTGCTGCTTTGGAAAGCAATCAGTTGCCTCCTCCATTGTACTAGAATAGCTCCTTGTTATCTGGTATTGAGAGCTTTAATAATTACCCTTGATTACAGTGATATTTTTCAAAGAAAGTGTTTACTTAATTAAATATGTAGATGCCGAGTATTATTTATGTTACAAAAGATAATGCCAGTTCCAGGTACAATTTGTTCTGTGATGAAGTGACACTAATATTTGAAAGTACCTTTCCAAAAAGGATTTACTGGACTCAAACAAGAGACTTTACCAATCAACATGGATCACCACTGGTATAAAGACTTCATGCAAAAGAAAATGAGGGTTGTACATCAGATCAAAAATTTAAGACAACACAGCCCAGCTATATCACTAGAAAAAGTACAGAAAAATACTTAGTAAAGTCATTAAAAATCCAAAAGTTTGTTTTTAAGGTCAATTGTATTGGTAATTGGTTTTATGCACGAAAACAGCAGGGTACTTCTATTTAGTAAGATGTATATGTAAAGACTATCTGGAAGGTTATAAGGAATGAGACTGGTGCTGCCTATCCAGATAAGAGTAAAGATGTCTTTATAAACATTGAAAATAAGTATTTATGTAACAAAAAGGCAGAGGCATACATCTTAATGAGCATTTTCTAAGAGCTGCTTAGAAAATAAGTTTTACAGGGTCTTTAGAAAATGCCACTGAATTCCTGAAAGAACCCATTGGAGGATATATGTACAGCCTCCATTCCAATAAGTAAGAAAAACCATCATTTCTTTAAAAAGCAAAAGATTGATAGGTGTAGACAATATTTCGAGTACATTACTAAAAGCTTGCAGTAATCACTCAACCAAAATCCTGGCACATACATTTAACACCTCTATGAATCAATATGTCTTCCCTGACAGATTGAAATTTGCAATTTCTGAGCCATTTTACTAAAAGAGTGATTTCCTTCATGATAGCATTATCGAAAGTTTTTGAAAAATTGCTGTACTTCAGGATTGTGAAGCACCTTGACAGCTTCAACAGCATAAGTGAACACCAGTTTGAATTTCAGAAAGGTATTTGTGCAACAGAAACCATATTCCCTTTTACAAATGATGTTTTGGAATGCTTAGGCAAGAAGACATTACCGGATGGTATATTCAGTGATCTTTCAAATGCATTAGACTGTGTTGATCATAGGATACTCCTTGAGAAAGCAAGTCAGAACGGACTCATAGTGTAACTGGTTAAAATCTTATCTTCTGGGAATCAGCAAAAAGTGGTAAAAAAAAAAGTGTAGGAAAGGTAAAAATCTAACTGGTGAATAGTGAGTTAAGGAGCTCCACACGAATCTGTCCCTGATCCTCTACTGTTTCTGATATACACTAATGCTCTACTTATGTCCTTCAGCAGAGCAAGCGTCTTCACAATGTTTGCCAGTGTACAAGCATTGTGATTGACCACAAAAATATGAGGGACATTCAATAAGTGAATGCAACACACTTTTTTTTCTTGGCCAGTTTTGGTTGAAAAAATTTGGACTTTGTTGTGGGTCATTGTGGAATATTCTCGCTTCCTCTCTTACGGTTTCATGAAGTTCCGATAGGTGCTATACGTAGTCTTCAAAATGGCATCTGTAACAGAGGTGCAATCCAAGCAGAGAGCCATCTTCAAGTTTCTTATGGCAGAAAACGAGCATCACAGATATTCATAGGCACTTCCAGAATCTGCACAGAGTCCTGGCAGTGAATAAAAGCATGGTAAGTCATTGGGCAAGATGTCTGTCATCATCGTAACAACGTCATGCAAACCTGTCCAATATCCTGCGTGTTGGCTGATTGCACACAATTGTGATGTTGGAATGTGTGGACACACTCATTCAAGGTGATCGACAGATTACAAACAAACGTATCACTGCACAACTGGATATCTGTGTTGGTAGTGCCAACACACTTGGGGTACCACTTATGGTACACAAAAGTGTGTGCCGGCTGGGTTCCTAGCCACCTATCGGAAAACTATAAAGTCCAATGAAGGACAACCTTTGCAGAATTGCTTTTGTATTATGAGGCTATTCGTGACACTTTTTTGCTGATCATCATCACAGGTGTTGAAACATGAGTTCATCACTTCGAAGCAGAAACAAAACAGCAGTTCATGGAGTGGAGCCACACCACCTCTCCTCTAAAGAAAAAGTTCAAAGCTGCACCCTCAGTTGGTGAAGTCAAGGTGACAGTTTTGTGGGACTCTGAAGGGATGAATTTTGTTTGATGTCCTCCCTTATGGTGCAGCGATCAACTCTGAAGCTTATTGTTGCTGCCCTCAGGAAATTGAAGAAATGACTTCAGCATGTTCATTGCCACAAAAATGCAAACTAACTTTTCATTCTCCTTGGTAGTGCAAGACCTCACATAAGTTTGCACTTGTGAGAGGAGCTCACAAAACTTCATTGGACTGTTCTTCCTCATCCGCCCTACAGCCCAGATCTGGCACCTACTGACTTCCACATGTGTGGCCCAATGAAGGGTGCACTCCACGGGGAGCAGTATGTGAATGATGCAAAGGTTATTGATGCAGCAAAACATTGACTCAAGTGTCAATCAGTAGAGTGTTGCGTACATATTGAATGTCCCTCGTATTCAACACCCTAAAGACTAATGCCAACCAGTTACTTGCAGGTATTCTGAAGTGGTTCACAATGAATTCATTGGCAGTAAACTTAAGCAAAAACAAACTACATCCAGTCCACCCCGACTACAAAAGCTCACAGGAAGTTGGTGCACACACAGAGGTCAGCAGATATGGAGAGTACATTGTACAAAATTCTCAGGAGTCCAATTAAATAGCAGGATTAACTGGGAAAACCACATCCTTGAAATCATGAGATGGCTGTGCTCAGTAACATCTGGATAATTTTGAATACAGATAGATATTTTTATCTATCTCAGAGCCTGTCTAGTTTTTATTATTTTCATTCATTTGTTATAGAATTCCCTTCTGGAGCAACTCACTAGCATAAAAAAAAAATTAATGTACTGAAAAAGTCACCAGAATTTTATGTGTAGCAGCAAAGAACCACCTGCTGTAGTGTTTTTAAACAAGTGGGGATTCTGATTGGTCTCACCTCACAATACATCTGTTCAATAATGATCTTCATAATGACAGTCCTCCTCACTTTGAAGCAAACCATTATTGTAACAAACTGTTTTATATTATGGGTATCTGCAGCTGTTGAAATGCGTGATTTTAGGAAGAATTCCAATAACAGCTGGAAAAATTGTTGTTTATTGGAACACAGCTGGTTTTGAGGGCTAAAGCCGCATCATCAGGTACAGTCTATATGGTAAAGAGCTCCTATTCAGGGCGCTGATGACCTCGATGTTGAGCGCCAATAAGCCCCAACACACCACCAGCTCCTATTCAAAATTTACTATTCAGTGAATATTGTCAATACTATAGCGAACGAAAGGTAACAAAGAAAGGCTCTGTTCATTTAGGACAAATTGCTGACAGGTGAAACTTGCATTTACAGGGCTACATTTTAAAATTTATCTGCATCTAAAAAGAAAAAAAAGAGGAAAATATTTTTTAGTGGTAATACGGTAAAGCATGTGGCCCATTTTGACCAATCCACCTGTCCCTATGTTCAGATGGTTTCAGATGCGAATTTCAAAATGTAATGGTGCGGCATCATGCTGGAACCACAATTTGTACCAAATGTCTAATGACACATCTTCCAAAAAATTCCGCCAGCACATGTAGCAGGAATCTCAAGCACCTGGCACCTGTTAGGTGGTGAGGAAGGATATACAGCGCAATCACATGACCATGGGGTGGTATGCGTCGAGAAATTGATACTGAAGGTGTGCTGAAATATTTGTGTACATGTGGCTTTGGACTTTCCTTGAACTAAAATGTGGCTGTTTCATGCACTCCGAATACCTCCCCTGTTGAAGTGTGCTTCGTTGGTGAGCAAAATTTGCTTTGGAAACTGAGGAAAATCCACTCAACAGTGTAAAAACAGTATAGAAATTGTCACATGGCACAAAATCCACTGGGAGCATGGTGTGTATCTGCTGAGGGTGATACGGGTGGAGTTGATGTTAATGCAGAATCTGCCAGACAAATGAGACACACATTCAAGCCATGTGCAGTCACTCAAGTACTCATCAGTGGTTTCTCTTCAACTTGATGAAGCACTTCCTCTTCCAATATTACAGTTACTGCCTTCTTGGAGCATCACAGTTTCCTCTTATCACTTGTGAATTTCCCACTTTCCTGCAGGCATTGTTCTGCTCTAGCAAACATGGCATGAGATGGAGTCACATGATTTGGAAAGTACTCACGGTACAGACGTTGAGCTTCTCTTCCATTACAGTGAGCTTCAGTGTAAATTAACAACATATCGGCATACTCTGCAAACGTGAACTCAGGCATCCTGTTAATGCAGCACTAGTCAACATAATGTCAACTAATGAATCACAAGGCAGCACGAAAACAAGGCATGTGGAAGTAGAGGACATCATGTAACCATATCATCATACCATTCGTGAATGTGGGTAGCCAACCATAACAGGTGAACTGTGTAAGAAACATTAAGTGCGCAGTAGAGTAGCTCTTGTTTTTTCCTTGTAATATGGAAACATTGTTTCTGGACATGGGTTCCTGTGTAAAACTTGATGTCTCCTCTACAACCTCTAGAAGTGTGTAACATGAATTGTGAAACACACCATATATGCACTTATGAATATATGAAATATGCATCAAAAATAAACAAACAACCAAACTTTTCATGCACCCATACAATGAACATTTGTTGCCATATAGGTAACAGAATTTTGCAATCTGTGAGTCTGGATATTAAAATAATTAGTAGAAAGAATGGTTAGTGAGGTATGTGTTAACTGTCTTTTGAACTGGTTGAGATTCCCAATTTCTTGCTCTACAGTAAGAGGATAGCTCATTGAATACATCTATACTAGGGTATATAATTGCTGTCTTAACCCTATACAAAAAGGAAAAGTCACCATTAAAATAATTTTGTTGTTGTTGTTGTTGTGGTGGTGGTGGTGGTGGTGGTGGTGGTGGTCTTCAGTCCTGAGACTGGTTTGATGCAGCTCTCCATGCTACTCTATCCTGTGCAAGCTTCTTCATCTCCCAGTACTTACTGCAACCTACATCCTTCTGAATCTGCTTAGTGTATATATCTCTTGGTCTCCCTCTACGGTTTTTACTCTCCACGCTGCCCTCCAATGCTAAATTTGTGATCCCCTGATGCCTCAGAACATGTCCTACCAACCGATCCCTTCTTCTAGTCAAGTTGTGCCACAAACTCCTCTTCTCCCCAATTCTATTCAATACCTCCTCATTAGTTATGTGATCTACCCATCTAATCTTCAGCATTCTTCTGTAGCACCACATTTCAAAAGCTTCTATTCTCTTCTTGTCTAAACTATTTATCATCCATGTTTCACTTCCATACATGGCTACACTCCATACAAATACTTTCAGAAACGACTTCCTGACACTTAAATCTATACTCGATGTTAACAAATTTCTCTTCTTCAGAAACGCTTTCCTTGCCATTGCCAGTCTACATTTTATATCCTCTCTACTTCGACCATCATCAGTTATTTTGCTCCTCAAATAGCAAAACTCCTTTACTACTTTAAGTGTCTCATTTCCTAATCTAATTTCCTCAGCATCACCCGACTTAATTCAACTACATTCCATTATCCTCGTTTTGCTTTTGTCGATGTTCATCTTATATCCTCCTTTCAAGACACTGTCCATTCCATTCAACTGCTCTTCGAAGTCCTTTGCTGTCTCTGACAGAATTACAATGTCATCGGCGAACCTCAAAGTTTTTATTTCTTCTACATGGATTTTAATGCCTACTCCAAACTTTTCTTTTGTTTCCTTTACTGCTTGCTCAATATACAGATTGAATAACATTGGAGAGAGGCTACAACCCTGTCTCACCCTCCTCCCAACCACTCCTCACCAACCTCAACTCTTATAACTGCCATCTGGTTTCTGTACAAATTGTAAATAGCCTTTCGCTCCCTGTATTTTACCCCTGCCACCTTTAGAATTTGAAAGAGAGTATATCAGTCAACATTGTCAAAAGCTTTCTCTAAGTCTACAAATGCTAGAAACATAGGTTTGCCTTTCCTTAATCTTTCTTCTAAGATAAGTCGTAAGGTCAGTATTGCCTCACGTGTTCCAACATTTCTACGGAATCCAAACTGATCTTCCCCGAGGTCGGCTTCTACCAGTTTTTCCATTCGTCTGTAAAGAATTCGCATTAGTATTTTGCAGCTGTGACTTATTAAACTGATAGTTCGGTAATTTTCACATCTGTCAACACCTGGTTTCTTGGGGATTGGAATTATTATATTCTTCTTGAAGTCTGAGGGTATTTCGCCTGTCTCATACATCTTGCTCACCAGATGGTAGAGTTTTGTCAGGACTGGCTCTCCCAAGGCTGTCAGTAGTTCTAATGGAATGTTGTCTACTCCCGGGGCCTTGTTTCGACTCAGGTCTTTCAGTGCTCTGTCAAACTCTTCACGCAGTATTGTATCTCCCATTTCATCTTCATCTACATCCTCTTCCATTTCTATAATATTGTCCTCAAGTACATCGCCCTTGTATAGACCCTCTATATACTCCTCCCACCTTTCTGCTTTCCCTTCTTTGCTTAAAACTGGGTTTCCATCTGAGCTCTTGATATTCATACAAGTGGTTCTCTTTTCTCCAAAGGTCTCTTTAATTTTCCTGTAGGCAGTATCTACCTTGCCCATAGTGAGGTAAGCATCTAAATCCTTACATTTGTCCTCTAGCCATCCCTGCTTAGCCATTCTGCACTTCCTGTTGATCTCATTTTTGAGACGTTTGTATTCCTTTTTGCCTGCTTCATTTACTGCATTTTTATATTTTCTCCTTTCACCAATTAAATTCAATATTTCTTCTGTTACCCAAGGATTTCTACTAGCCCAGTCTTTTTACCTACTTGATCCTCTGCTGCCTTCACTACTTCATCCCTCTGAGCTTTCCATTCTTCTTCTACTGTATTTCTTTCCCCCATTCCTGTCAATTGTTCCCTTATGCTCTCCCTGAAACTCTGGAAAACCTCTGGTTTAGTCAGTTTATCCAGGTCCCATCTCCTTAAATTCCCACCTTTTTGCAGTTTCTTCAGTTTTAATCTACAGTTCATAACCAATAGATTGTGGTCAGAGTCCACATCTGCCCCTGGAAATGTCTTACAGTTTAAAACCTGGTTCCTAAATCTCTGTCTTACCACTATATAATCTATCTGAACCTTCTAGTATCTCTAGAGTTCTTCCATGTATACAACCTTCTTTCATGATTCTTGAACCAAGTGTTAGCTATGATTAAGTTATGCTCTGTGCAAAATTCTACCAGATGGCTTCCTCTTTCATTTCTTAACCCCATAATTTTAGTGTCTTGTATTATGAGATCCGAGTTCAGCTGAACTGATTTTTACTGTCAGCAACAGTAACCATTATGAGCTAAATCCTCTGGGAAGTGAGTGTAACAATTCAAAGATCCGTAAAAAGGTATGTGGTTAACTACTTTTAACACTATTCTTACTGTCCATTTCTGCTGAATAAGCATTTCTTTTCTGTAAGTGCACAACCCTGGAAGATAATTCTGTAACATGCCAGAGAGTGAAAGTATGCAAAATAAGCTACCAACTGTCTTTACATCAATACAGTGAGAGATGCTTCAAAGGCAAAACATGCTGAACTGAGTTTCACGATTAGTTTATCTACTCAAATGTGATTAGTTTATATACTCCCATGTGTTAACATTTTAACTTATCATCCCTCTGAATTTAATGCACTGTCTTTCACATACTGCATGGCATTTAATATCAACTTGTACTAATAGACATTATTACTAGTTTGAAATTTCACAACACAAGTCCATGTAAGATTAAGTTGCAAACTGTTTACTGTGAACAATTTGTGGGCCTGTCCATGTATGATATCATCTGAATTAGGGAAGGTTGAGTTTGGGTGCTTGAATAGTGTGCTTGTCATCTGCAAAAAGTAGGTAGCTTGAAAGTCATCTAGGTAAGTTAAGAACAGTGGGCCCAGTACAATTTCTTATGGGACCCCCACGATACTTCCCCCTATTCTGAGGATAGTGTCATGCCTATGGCAGCCTGTAAGACCCTCTGCTTGATGTTATTGAAGGTAAGATTCCATCTGTTCAAAGGGGATGCCATTTATACCATAACAGTCAGAAATTTGTGTTCCACTCAGCAAAATGCTTTGCCAAGGTCATGCAATACACAAGCAGGATAATGTGTCTTGTGTATCTCTCTAGAACATCATTTGTGTGGCTTTCTATTGCTTTCTGTGTGGAGAATCCTTTATGAAAGCTAAGTTGAAAGACAGTTAATAAATTTTGCTCAGGTAAATGAGTCAGTGTTCTCTATCAATGGGCACTTTATAAAGAACACTGAAACTACAAGAAGGAAATGAAGAATTGTTCAGTTTAAGGAAAAAAGTGCGTACTGCTTGTAGTTTACCATCAGTCAGTGGAAAGACGAGAAAGTCAGCTAAATTTAGTGAATTACTGTCGGCTAAAGAGGGAGTACAAGGGAAGTATCATTCATCACAGAAAAAGTGCTTTGGGAAAGTTATATGTGTTGTTAATTACTGTTCAACATCTGGGTACAGCCATACAGTTTGCACTCTGAAAAAGTCAAATCAATATTAGTTACTTAAAACTTTGACAAGCTGTTGGGAAAATGGCTAGAGATTTGAAGGAGTTAGTGAAGTACATTCTCCAGATGCTTCTTCCAGATGTAGTCATTGACCACATAATTCCAATCAGTCACCTTTGAAAATGAATTCTTTTTGAAAATCATATCAAAGATGTGTTTCCTATTGCAGAGGAAGTGGATGCAGCCATCTCCAATACCAAGACAGGGAAGCTCCATATCCCAAAAACATTAATGTAGAGATTATGTGGTGCACAGCTCTTCAGATAGTGACTCCTTTACATGTATTCTTAATTACTTACTCGTAATAGGTTGCATTCAAGAGAGTGTGTCATAGGTATTGAAAGAGATGGCAATAATTCTTCATATTGTAATAGTTACTGACCCACATGTATCTTGAACATGTTGGCCAAAGTCCAGATCTGGCTATGTTGTTTTGTTGTCTTCAGTCCAAGGACTGGTTTGATGCAGCTCCCCAACTACTGTATCCTGTGGAAGCCTCTTCATCTCTGAGTAACTACTGCAGCCTACATCTTTTCTGAAACTGCTTACCGTATTCATCTCTTGGGTGTCCCTTTACAATTTTTACCCCCCCCCCCCCCACACACACACACTTTCCTCCAGTACTAAATTTCTGATCACTTGATGTCTCACAATGTGTCCTGTATTGCTTGCTCAATATACAGATTGAATAACCTTGGGGATTGGCTACAACCCTGTCTTCACTCCCTTTTCAACCACTTTGTCCCTTTCATGCCCTTCAATTCTTATAACTGCCATCTGGTTTCTGTACAAATTGTAAACAGCTTTTTGCTTCCTGTATTTTACCCATGTCACCTTTAGAATTTGAAAGAGAGTATTCCGGTGAACACTGTCAAAAGCTTTTGCTAAGTCTGCAAATGTTACAGCATAAGTTTACCTTTCGTTAACATATCTTCTAAGATAAGTCATAGGGTCAGTATTGCGTTGCATGTTCCCTCATTTTGTGAAATCTGACGTGATCTTCACCGAGGTTGGCTTGTACAAGATTTTCCATTCTTCTGTAAAGAATTTGTGTTAGTTATTTGCAATCATGACTAATTGAACTGATAGTTCGGTAATTTTCACACCTTTCAGCACCTGCTTTCTTTTGAATTGGAATTATTATATTCTTCTGAAATTTCGGCTGTCTCATACAGTCAGTTCCACAAGTGTATACCATTATCTGTATGAAACAAAAGACACTATTATAAATAAATGTTTACATGAAAATACATGTTATTGCTAATTGCACAATTACCTAATAGTTAATCCAATCGCCACCATTGTCGATTATAGTTTGGCAGCTTAGTCCTCTCTCCGGTAAATCATCCATGTTGCCAACCTCCAAATATCATTTGACCACTTCACAACGAATGTCTTTGATTTTCTAAGAACTTCAGCAGCAGCTTTATATGAAAGCTAAGCTTTGATCGCTTTGGATGATGTACAAGGAACACTGCCTCTTGATGCTTCAGATATTTTGCACTCATTTTAAACTGCAACTGACAAAACAAAACATTCAACTCTCACGCTGTTCATTTATACACTATGCAAAAGTGCGGTGGTTATAGATTGAAGACCACTACCAAAGATGTCGCTGAGGATGTTACATTTAAAATTATGGCATACACTTTTTTGTGGAACTGACTGTACATCTTGCTCACCAGGTGGAAGAGTTTTGTCTTGGCTGGCTCTCCCAAGGCTATCAGTAGTTCTAATGGAATGTTGTCTACTCCCAGCGTCTTGTTTAGACTTAAGTCTTTCAGTTCTTGGTCAAATTCTTCATGCAGTATCATCTCTCTCATCTCATCTTCATCTCCGTCCCCTTCCATTTCCATAATATTGCCCTCAAGTTCATCTCCCTTGTATAGACCCTCTATATTTGGCTATACGCTGTTAAAAGTCCATATTTGGCTGCTGTGTGAATCGTTGCCAGTACACAGGGAGCTGCTTCTACAGAAGAGGCATATCTATTGATGAAACCCAGAAAACATACTATAGTGATGGGCATTGTACATTCAATTGACAACCTCTGATGGTAACATGTGGATTGTCCAATCAGTGCACTAGCATTACTTTGTAAGGTTTCAGTTTGAGTTAGTGCACAGCACTGTGAACACGTTACTGACAGTCCGGTTTGCAGTATTGAAGGCTCAATTTTCTCCAACCTTTCTCCAAGGCTGCTTCTAACTCATCTAATTTATTGTCAGCTAGAATTTATACATCGCATGCCACAACTTGCTAAAGCAGGCTATGTGGTGATTAGTTTCTATCTATGCTACACACAGAACTTGTGTTATTCTTGAAACATTTACATTTATATCCACACTTTGCAAATCAGTGAGAAATCCTTGGCAGAAGGTGCTCTCCATTGTACCAGTTATTAGGGCTTTTTCGCATTCCACTCACTTGTGGAGTGTAGGCAGAATGAGTGCTTAAATACATCTGTGTTTGTTGTAATTGGTCTAGTCTTGTATTTGCAATATCTAAAAGAGCTGTATTGCTGAGTTGTAATCTATTCATAGAGTCGTCATTTAAAGTTAGTTGTAGAGACTTTTTAAGTAGATTTTCACCGAATAGTTTGTGCCTATCTTCAAGCGTCTGCCAATTCAGTTCTTTCAGTATCTTTGCGATGCACTCAGATGAGTCAAACAGACTAAGACCATTCATGCTGCCCTTCTTTTTATCTGTTAAATATCGCCTGTTAGGCTTATTTGGTATATTAATATTCTGAGATTGGTCACAGGAGTGTTTGTATGTAGTCTTCTTTTTAGACTGACTGCATTTCCCTAGTATTCTACCAGTGAATTGCCGTTTGCCACCTGCTTTAATTATGACTGAATCATTGTTACCGTTCCATATAAACTGTTATACCCAGCCTTTTTTAATAATTTTCAGATTCCACCTGTGATTAATTGATATTGTAATCATAAATACCCCACACAGTTGTAATTTCAATTTGATTGATATTTTTGGAGTCTGTGCTATTTGAGCTTGGAAAACATTCCACAACATAAGAACATCAATGGGATTTGAGGGTGGTTTTGTGGATCACTTCTGCTGCCCTCCCCCCCACCCACCCTCACACACACACACACACACACACACACACACACACACACACACACACACCCGTACGTATGAACAGAAATTATTTGGGTTTTGTAAGAGATCTTTTGATAATATTCCCCTATAGAAGTTGTTGAAGGTAGTTGCCCTCTTAACAGACACACACATTTTGTTCAGCACCTCATTCTGTATTACATTGAACTTGCCATGAAGGATTGAGCTATGGGAAAAAATAGGGTACTTTTCTGTCCATTAACATTGACGATCCCTAGGTATCTGTGGGGCCTCATACTTAGTTACCTTGTTACTTTTAAGTGATCTAAGAAGTTAAAAAATGTATCAAATATTGTAATAAACAGGAATAGCCAAACTTTTTAATTTTATTTTAGTACATTAAGAACTTGTGCACCCCTAAATGGGTTAGTACAATGTGTCACAGCTGGGAGTATATGGCAATCACTAACTGTGATGAAAAACTAGTAGTGCCATGGAAACTGTGAAACTCATTGAATCTGCAGTGCTCATTGAATTTCCCTGTCCAGCTCTCATTAGTATATTTTGATAATGAACAAATGGCACTGATAGTCTTGTTAGATGGCTGGCTATTAGGGTGCCCATGTCTTGTCCAAAGCAGTTGGTAAGAGAGGTGTCATTGCTGTGCAAAGAATCTGCCTGACTGCTGCCAGTGGAGTTCAATATTGAAGAAGACACAAGTTTTTTGGCATGCCATTCATCATCTGTTCTGCATGTGGAGATCCATAGTTGTGCCATTGTTGACACATTTTTTTGTGACTGCAGTGGAGTATCATGATTGATTGTACCTGGTGTCTTAAAGAGTAATTTGCTAATACAGTTCAAGTAATGTGTACCTGCCCATCATCATAAGTATTTCTATTACTTTGTTGTATTTTTGTGCTTGTGCCACCTTCACCCCAAGCGCACACACCATTATCCAGAAACTGCGCATTGATATAGATCTTTATCTTTTGAAACAATAATGTCAACTAGGTGTGGATGTTTCAGTTACAATCTTAATTTAATTTTCTTTTATTTAAATATTTTTGCACTCTATTTGTATTTGAGTTCATATTTAGTTTGCAGTTCTACTAATATTACATAATTTTCCTTCTTTTTTTTTTTTTGTCTACAGACTATTATAACAGATGAACATGTTCTTGGAATGGTGCGCCAAGCTCTTTTGGGGAAGTGTGATTCTCTAGATATACCATACGAACCGAAGATTACTAGAGCAAAAGCAAAGTAAGTTCCTATTACATATTAGGTTCATTTTTGTTTGTTCATTTGTAAAAGTGATATCAATTACTTATCTAGTGCCACAGGTTGTAATAGCATCAGAAATTGTAGTTACAGTAAAAAATGTTTATTGAAGTTTGTGATATGAGGTGACTGCAAAAAGTAAATTATACATTATTATGACAGCCCAATGAACTTTTATTGAATGCATCGCTACATATCAAAGTGACTTAGATACATGACACTATTTTTCAACATAGTCTATAAACAACCATCGCAATGTTCCACTAATTGTTCAATTTATCAACAATAGAAATTAGCTCCTTGTTCTCAAAGCCATTTAATAACTGCTGCGTAAATATCCTCTTTGTTGGAAAATCTCTTTACCCAGGTGTTCTATCAGCTTGCAAAAGGAATTAAATTGCATGGTGCAGGATTTGGACTGTCTGATCAGCATCACTCCCACATGTGCAGCCTTTGTCAAATTGGTGGGCACCACTTCACTACAGCTGGATGCAACATTGTATTTGGTCCACATATACCAGAATTTCACAGTGAATCTGTGTGTAATTTAGACTTTTTGCCCAAAAGAATCTTACTGCACCAAATACTTCAACTCTGGAGACTTTAGATTGTCGCACCATTTCAGTTGCATACAGTGATGCGTCTGTTATCTGTTCCACACCAGAACTGTGTCTGCAGAAACTTGGAACATGTGCTCTATTCTGAAAATGCCCCACTCTTGTTGTGCAGCAGGCTTAACATGGGATGACATGTGTAATTTATTTTCTGTTTATGTTTCTACAAAAGAGGATGAAATATTTTTCATGTATTCAATGTTAGGATGACAATTTGTAGTACTCTGGTAGATAATGTAAGAAATTTTGTCATATCCAAAACAATGAAGGAATAAAAAGGTGTCTTGGATAAGTAGACCACTGGGCACCAAATGTTGGGTAGCTTGTTATAGGAGTGTCAAAATTACTTTAAAAATTTCTGCTAATGGGAGACACATTCATGAGGGTCTTACGAATGAATGGACTGCATCAATTGCATGAAGTATTTTACTATTGCCATCCATGTCATTATTAATTCAAGAGGATATTACAATTGTTAACACCCAGGGAATTTGGAAGAAAAATGGATACTGACCTACAGAAAAGTTGAGAAGGATGTGAACAGGCAAGGAGTTTGCACAAAATCTGATGCTTTGTTCACCTGCTTTACCTGATTTCAAAACATACATTTAACTAGTATTTGTGTTAAATATTGCCTGTGATGTTGAGATGTATATTAATTCTCCTGTATACTTGGCTGGACAGTGTGCGTTACTAGTAGAAAGGAAAAGGGGCAGGGAATGATTTAGCCACAATTTCCAAATTGTAACTTTCATTCAGTAGCACAATGTTAGCTGGAAAGAAAATCCTTAGCAGTTGAAAACTTGTTTCATGATCAGCAGTTGTTTGAATTTATCAGAACATTTAATTTCAGGTATTGCAGTGTATCATGTAAATGATAAATAAACTTCATCGTGATCTGAATGCAATTTGCAGGAAAAGCAGCAGTGGTTTGCAGCCATTTTGCAATTTCTCTGGGTACATATTGAGAGGATGCAAAGATTTATACTTTCATCATAATGTGAATTATCTGTAGTCTCACAGCCAGCATAGATGAGGTGGCTCACTGGTTAAGACACTTGTATTCTGCAAGTGCAATGTTCAAATCTACATCTGGCCCACCAAATTTAGGTTTTCCAAGTTTTCACTAAATCAGCAATAGCAAGTGATAAATTCATTTCCTTACTTGTCCTTTCCCAGTCATAGTTGGTTCCTCAATATCTAACAATATCTTTGTTGATGTGACATAAGGTCCTTATGTTCCTACCATCTTTGTTATGATGCAGTTAATCTTTATCATTCCCACAGTGTACAAAAGCATTCAGTCACAAATATTGTAAAAGATTTGCGTGTGACGTGTATGCTGTGCTGGCTGTTCATTCACTGTAAGCAATATACATCTGAATGATCCTAGTTGCCAGCAACATGCATGACTAAAAAATGTATACGAGGTGTGATTGGAAAGTTTTAAGAATGGGCTTGAAATTGTCAGTGGTGGTACTTACATGCTACTGTGATGCATCTCCTTCAAAATAGTCTGCTTCTGACTGAACTTACCAACTCCAATGGTGTTTCTACATTTGAAAACATTCCTGAAATTTTTTTTCCTGGAGTGTTTTAAGGACGCTCTCCGTATTTGCCTGGATGTCTTCAATTGAGTCAAATCGCTTCCCTTTCAGCGAAAATTTCAGTTTAGGAAACAGGTGGAAGTCCGCAGGGGCCAAATGTGGGAAATGTGGCAGTTGTGGAAGCACAGGAATTTTGAATTTGGTCAAAAATTCAACGATGGAGAAGGCACGATGAGCTGGAGCATTGTCATCCAGCACCCAACTCCTGTCTTTCCACAATGCAGGTCTTTTCCTCTACACCTTATCGCACAAATGCTGAAGGACACATTTGTAGCATTCCTGGGTAATTGTCTGTGCTGCAGGGGTAAATTCATGATGCACAATACTGATAGCATAAAAAAAAAATACCATTGTTTTCACCTTCGACCGACTTTTTCACGCTTTTTTCGGTCGTAGTGAACCTGGAGTCTTCCACTGCAAAGGCTGCACTTTGGTTTCAGGATCACCTGTGATTACCCTACTTAACAAATCAAGAGTCATTTTCAGTCCAATTAATCAGTTCTTGGCACACTTCAAGTCGGTGTTGTCTCTGGTCATTTGACAACACTTTTGGAATGAATTTTGCGGACACTCAACACATGTTCAGGTCTTCAGTTAAAATTGACTGAACTGCATAGAAACTTAAAATTAAGTTCATCAGCCATCTCCTTAATTGTAAGTCTACTATCAGAGCACACGCACTAAGTCATGAACTTTCGCAACATTTTCATTCGTTTTTGAGGTGGAAGGACGGCCGGACCGTGGTTCATCTTCAAATGATTTGCAGCAATTTTTAAATCTGTTGAACCAGTCAAAAACATTTGACTGGCTCATACAATTACCTGTTTTTGATAGTTCGTAAGTCTTAGAAGCTGATTTCCCGGTTTTAAAACAAAATTTCACACAAACTCCTTGCTCCATTTTTACGTCCATTGTCATATAGACAGAATCCAGCAACAAGCCCTAACAGACCTGCACTCAACCAGCTGCCACAATGAACTGAATAAAGGAAATGCAATTTTCTGTCAGAGGGCATTCAAGGACAAGGCAGTGGTGACTCGCTCCCCACCCTCCGTGTACCTGCCCGCCAAACCAGTAAGCAGTAGCGGATCCATTCTTAAAACTTTCCAATCACATCTCGTATATCAAAATGCAGTGTGCGGCTCTCTACATTCTATGATGTGAATATGGGAAAGTAATTATAATTGGAAAATAATTGTGTGCCTCTATGATAAACCCAGCCATGTTGTAGTCCCTGTGGAGATGGCCAGCTAATCTTTGATTTCTGAAGAGGGATAGCAGCCTCTGGTTGGACCTTGTTAACATCAGCTATCGTGACCTTGCTGCACTGGTAGTGCGAATGGCTGAAAGCAGTCATTACAAGCATTATTTTCTTTTTTCCAAAGACATGCAGCCCTACAGCATGGGTTAAGTATTCTGGAAGTAATGTAGTCCACCACTCAGATCTCTGGGTGTGGATTGTAGTCAAAGTAAATCAGGTGATGATGATGGAACTAGATTAGGGAATGAGACACTAAATGTAGTAGATAAGATTTGTTGTTTGGGCATCAAAATAACTGACTATGGCTGAAACGAGGAAGATATAAAATGCAGACTGGCAATAGCAAGATAAGTGAGGGAGACCAAGGTTCGAATACACTAAAATGATTCAGACAGATGTAGGCTGCAGTAATTATGTAGAGATAAAGAGACTTGCACAGGATGATCCAGCATGGAGAGTGGCATCAAACGAGTCCTTGGACTGAAGACTACAACAACAAGAACAACAACAACAACAGTAGTTGCAAAGATACTAAAGAATTATCAAATCTGCTGTTACTGTGACAAATACTAGAATATGGAGCTGCATTTTGGAAACCATACCTAATGGCTGGATTACATATGGTTCATTAGAGTGCTGGTAGATGATACATTTAGGAGTTAGTTTAATTGAGCAAGTAGTCCTGCTGGAATGTTAGGTGAACTAAGGTGAGAAACATTACAGGTGGAAGAAGATTGTGTTGATTGTATTAGTAATTTATGGAAAGGTCTTAGAAACAATTTGTTGTTTAACACTCTCTGGTCATTTAGGATGTCATTCGCTTGTGTCTGTATATGTGTGGATAGATATGTGTGTGTGTGCACGCACGAGTGTATACCTGTCCTTTTTTCGCCCTAAGGTAAGTCTTTCTGCTCCCGGGATTGGAATGACTCCTTACCCTCTCCCTTAAAACCCACATCCTTTCGTCTTTCCCTCTCCTTCCCTCTTTCCTGATGAGGCAACAGTTTGTTGCGAAAGCTTGAATTTTGTGTGTATGTTTGTGTTTGTTTGTGTGTCTGTCGACCTGCCAGCACTTTCATTTGGTAAGTCACATCATCTTTGTTTATATATATATATATACACACACACACCCTACACATGCATAGTCCTGGCAAAAATTTGATATTAATAATAAATAAAAGACCATAATTTTCTACTGCTTCCCAATGTGATAGTTTAGTCGCATTTGTATTATATGCCATTTACATCTTCCTTTATTCATTATAAAGTGCTTGTGCAATATGTCAATCTGTTAAGTTTTTGTAAATGTTTGATATCACTAATTACATGTAAAGTATGTCACACCACTTTAATAAAATTAAAAGTAATTTAGTTATTATTCTGTCAAAGCTAGTCACTTGCTACTCCACTAGTTAGATAACCATTCATGTTAGTTGCTAAGACAGAAATTGTTCATTATAAAAAGAATACCTGTACAATAACATAGTGCAACTCATTGCAGTATATAGATTATATAATAAGCAATTTTTTAATCATGCAGAGGAATATTTCAAGTTTCAAGGTCAGCAAACATAACTGACTTCAGAAGTAGTTATGGCATGTGTAAGAAAACAAACTTGACTTTAGATGTAATTTCCAGTTTAAACAAATGCATGTGTCAGCTACACTGCTAATGCTGTACCATATCGATGAGTCAAAAGTGTTCATGCTATGCAACTAAAGGCAGATGGAGTTGCAAATTACAGAACAAAAAGCAGCTGATGTGTTCAAAATGCAGTCAATAAAAATGTTAGACTTCTAGAGATATAATTGTACTGTGCTAACTGAAGATTGGTGAAAGCCCAGAACACTTCTTGGCTTCAATTAAGCTATACTGAAAGTGGCTTGGTGCTGTATTTCTTCAAGTAATTCAACCCACAGCCACAGAACTCGATCACCTTTAACATGGTAAATTAAATGGTGCACTGTCTCTCTCTCTCTCTCTCTCTCTCTCTCTCTCTCTCTCTCTCTCTAAAATATCTGGTTGTTTAAGAAATTAGTTAAATGTAATGTGCAAACCAGTTCTGGTTTACTTTTAGTTTTACAACCACATCTAGATAGAAAATAAATGTATGTATTAGGCTGCAATGTCATGACAGTTACGTACAAAGTTTTGAATAGTCACATTTGATCTCGCCCTTTATTCCTTTCTCTCTTCTGATGCAGTTAGAAACCACTGGTGCTGAAAGCTAGTGTTTGTATGCTTTCGTATTTTAGTTTTGATCTGTCTATGCCTTGAAAGTGTACGGTGTTTTATCTTTACAGTGGAGCCTCACTTAATGAGCACATCCCATAACACACAATTCACATAAAGAGCAAAACAAATTTTTAGAAAAGTGACACGCCTAATGAACGATATTTTGCGTAACAAGTGATGGTGATTTAGTGTGATGTCACCAGCCATTCACACGTAGTTGGGGGGAGGGGGGGGGGGAAGGGAATGTTCAACAATATAAACTCCTACCATTGTTGACAGTGGCTTATGAGCAATGTCTTTAGTACAAACTGCTGTCTGGTTTTAGCACTCGTTCTATTACCATCTTAGTGCAGCTTGTGCTCACACATTTTTGTAAACTAGTGTTCCCACATTGTTTTTTTGTGTTCAAATTTTAATAACCTTCATATAGGTGTACCCAAGAAAAAGCTGCAAGAAGTAAGAGAACATAAATGACCTTAGAAACGAAACATAAAATCATTGACAAATGTGAATGTGATGTGAGTGTTGCTGATTTAGCACGCACATGCAGTCAGTCTACATCAACTTTTTGTACTATCCTCAAGAACAAGAAAAAGATAAGGAGATAGATGCTTCAAAGGGAGTGACAAGAGTATCTAAACAACAGTTTCATATTCTGGATAATGTTGAAAGATTGCTCCTTACATGGATAAATGAAAAGCAGTTGCAAGGCAACACTATTCACAAGAATATCATTTGTGATAAGGCAAGAATGATTTTTGCTAACATGGTTAAGAAGATGCCAGGATCGTCAGCGAGTAAAGAAGTGCTTAAGGGAAGCACTCAGTGGCTCGAGAATCTTATGAGAAGAACTGGCATCCACAGAATTGTGAGGCACGGTGTAGCAGCCTGCTCCAACACAAAGGTAACTGGGAACTTCTTCAGCAACTTCAAGATGTTCATAGATTCTGGAACAAGATGGGTCTAGTCTGGAAAAAGATGCTGAAGCTTACCTTTATAACATCAGAGGAAAATGCACTGCCCGATCAGAAGCCAATGAAAGACTGTCTCACATTGCTATTCTGTGCCAATGCAAGCGGTGATTTGAAAATTAAACTGCTGCTTGTTTACAATTCAGAAACTCCATGAGCCTTCAGGAAGTGTTAAGTCCAGAAGAGCAGGTTAAATGTGGTGTGGGGGTCCGACAACAAGGCTTGGGTGACACATGATTTTTGTTGTGATTGGACCAATGAACTGTTTGGTCCTTTGGTGAAAAAATATTTGCTTGAGATGAATCTGCCTCTCCATGTCTTGCTTGTTATGGATAACACTCCTGCCCATTCTCCTTGAAGAATTTCAATTCATCTAGATCCAATTCATGTCTCCCAACATCGCTCCATTACTCGAGCCTATGGACCAACAGATTATTTCCATCTTTAAGAAGTTCTATACTAAAGCATTCTTAGAGAATTGCTTTGAGTTGACTGAAGCTACCAGTCTCACTCTCGGAGAGTTTTGGAAACATCACTTCAACACTGTTGCCTGCTTTAAGATGATCAAAAAGACATGGAAGGGGTTACCACGAGAACTTTCGCTTCTGCTTGGAAGAAGCTTTGGCCAGAATGTGTTGTTGAATGTGATTCTGGGGCATTTTAGCCAGTACCTGTGGAGCCTGTAGTCAATGAGATTGTGTTTTTGGCAAAGGCCATGGGCTAGAAGTGGATAACAATGATGTTGATGAGCTAGTGGAAGATCACAACCAAGAAATGACTGCAGAAGAGCTTATGGAGTTGCAGTGTGTCTCACAGTGGTAAGTTGTGGAGAGGAGTTCTTCAGAGGAGGAGGAGGAGGAAGAGGTGGTAAAGCAAAGCAGCAATCTTCTGGCACAGTAAGAGAAATGGTGAAAGCATGGGAATCGGTTGCATCGTACATTGAAAATCATCCCTCCAATAAAGCAGTGGCTAAGCATTTATTAGACAGTAATGCTGTGTCGCATTTTCGCCAAGCATTGTAGCATCAGAAGAAACAAATGACTATAGATAGCTTCATAGTAAGAAGGAATTAGTTATGTATCATGAATAATAAAGTACATAATGCTGTATGTATAATTTTTTTGAATAAGTGGCATGAATAAGATAAAACTTTTATTACTTTTTCTACATGTAATGCATTATCATATTTTGCATTAATTCGTATAAGATAAATTGTTTCGTTTAACGAGTGTTTTGCACTGCAAGCAAGATTCTTGAACGAATTATACTCGCTATGCGAGGTTCCACTGTATTTGATTATAATTTAAGTTACAGGATTGATTCCTTAATGAGCATTCCTTTTTTACATTTTTATTTTTTGTTGAGTGTCTAAAGAACAGCATAAGCTAATTGCTAAATCAGGATTTGTCTTTTGACAGTATATTGTAGTTGGGTAGATAAAAAATTTACTCACCAAGCGGCGGGAGCACAACACTCGCATTTCCCAGGTTTCACATATATAAGCTTTTGGAGCCAGTGGCTCCTTCCTCTGGCAGAAGGATTGAAGGGGGAGGAATAGGGATAAAGGAAAAGAACTGGAGAGGTTTAGGAAAAGGGGTGGAGTTCGGGAAAAGTCACCCAGAACCCCGGGTCAGGGGAGGCTTACCGGACAGGATGAGAAGAAAAGACTGATTTTTTATCCATCCAATCACATGTATTGCCAGGAGTTTATCTTTTGATTTTCTAATAATTATTCGTGTTCTAATGCATGTAAATTTGTGCATAAATTATTTTATCCCTCTAAATTATTTGAAAAGAGTTATTGTAGAATTAAAAAATGTGCATACCTCATAAAAGATGCTAATTGTTGCTAATAAATAATGAGTTTTAGCTCTTTCATGAACTGGTATGTCTTTTTATATATTCTGTGAAGACAGATGCAAGGATCACAGCCCACCTCAGCTATAGGAACACCTGTGAAACGACAGGCAACTTCAAAGTGTCGTGTTTTAATTGAGCAAGAATTGCCAGAGGACTCAAGTGATGATGAAGAATATCAGCCCACTGATGATCAGGAGCAGGTAATAAATTAAAATATTATGCATTGCTAGTAATGATTTCTTTCTTTCTTTGGAGTTGGTACTCTGCACTTCCTATTTTCAGTTTTGCTGATAACCATATATAGACAGATGCAAACAGTTTGCTGTGTTGAGAGTACTGAGATATTGCAGATAACATTGAATAATGATTATTGTTGTTGTTGTTGTTGTTGGTGGTGGTGGTGGTGGTGGTGGTGGTGGTCGTCGTCTCCAGTCCAAAGACTGGCTTGATGCAGCTGTCCATACTAGTCTTCCTTTGCAAACCTCTTCATCTCAGCATAACTGTCACAAGCTACATCCATTTGAATCTGCTTATGTGTTGAAGCCTTTGGCACCCACTACAATGTTTACTCCTTCCCTCCCCCCCTTCCCAAATAGGCAATTGCTTGATGCCTAAGGATGCGTTCTGTCAATTGATCTCTTCTTTTAGTTATCTCTCTCATTAGTCGTTTTACTCATTGCTGAGTGTCGTGACCTCATTTCCTTGTTCATTCTTACTTAGTTGAAACTTCAAGCAGATGTCTCCATCCACAGCTATATTGGGCCTTTCTTAATATAATGTGAAGAGGCAGGCTGGTAATCTTCTTCACTTGAGCCAACCATCTGTTTGCTGCTCTCCCACGTGATCTTTTGCCTTCAGTTTTTCCCTGCATGATGGACTTCTCTAAATTATCCCCTTTCCTTCTCAAGATGTGCTCAAGGAACTGAAGATGAAAGTTTAGTCAAATTATGCCATAAATTTCTTTTTTCCCCAATCTGAATCTGTATAGCCTCATTTGTTATTCACTCTATCAATCTGATCTTCAGCATTTGCCAGCTTGTCGCTTCACATGTGTTCCTATAGCTGAGCATTTTTATGCTTAAATAGCAAAATCCATCTGCTAATTTTAGTATCTCTATTTCTAATCTAGTCTGCCGCTCGTGGTAGCATTCTCGCTTCCCGAGCAAGGGATCCCGGGTTCGATTCCTGGCAGGCTCAGGGATTTTCACCTGCCCTGAGATGACTGGGTGTTGTTGCGTCGTCTTCATCATCATCATTCATCCCCATATTATGGTTGGAGGAAGGCAACGGCAAACCACCTCCATTAGGACCTTGCCTAGTATGGAGGTGCGGGTCTCCCGCATCGTTCCCCTGTGCTCTGTCAAGAAGCATGGGACTTCATTTCCATTCCATTTCTAATCTAATTCACTCAGTACTGTCTGACTAATTTGACTACATTCTATTATCCTTGTTTTACATTTGATGATGATCATCTTATTGCATCTTTTCAAGAAATTTTCCATTCCATTCAATTGCTCTTGCAAGTTCTTTGGCACCTCTGACTGGATTTTGTCATTGGTAGACCACCAATATTTTATTTATTCTCTCTGAACTTTAATTCCTTCTCAAAATTTCTACTTGTTTTCTTTCCAGCTTGCTCAGTGTACAGATTGAATAAAATTGGGGGTAGGCTACAACTCCGCTCTTTCCCTTCTTAACTGTGGCTTCCCTTTCATGTCTTTCAACTTTTTATAACTCCAGTCTGGCTTGTATACAAGTTGTAAATAATCTTTTGTTCCCTGTATTTTGTCCCTGTTACCTTAAAAATTTCAAAGAATGTATCCCAGTCAGTATTGTCAAAAGCTTTTTCTAAATCTACAAATGCCATAAACCATAGTCTTACCTTTCTCCAACCTATTGTCTAGGATAAGTTGTTTGGTCATTATTACGTCACATGTTCTTGCATCTCTCCAGAACCCGAACTGACCTTCGCTGTGATTGGCGTCGACCAGTTTTTTTACCATTCTTCTGTAAATAATTCTTGTGATTGTTTTGCAGCCATGACATATTAAACTGATAGAGTGAATCCTATGGATTCACTCTTGTCCAGACCTGCCTACTGTGGAATCCGAATTTTTTTGTAGCAGCTGCTTGGGATGCCAAGTTGAGAGGGGTGCAATGGACATCCAAGTCCAAGACTTTTGCTGTCACAGTTAGTAACGAAAACTGTAAGGGTGAAAGTCTACCAGGGGTTATTGGATGTAGGGGACACTAAATGATAGTCACTTGTGTGGAAAAATGTTCTTGAACCAGATCTGGCTGGCTCTCCCAAGGATCTCAGTAATTCTGAGGGAATGTCTTCTACTACATGGTCTAGTTTCCACTTAGGTCTTTCTGTGCTCTGTCAAATTATTTTTGCAATATTATGTCTTCCATCTCATTTTCACCTATACTTCACCTTCTCTTTCTGTAATTTTATTCTCAAGTTTGTTTCCTTTTCATAGGTCCTCTATATTCTTTTCAGCTCTCCCTTCTTTGCTTAGTACCAGCTTGCCAATTGAGCTCTTTCTGTTTATACAGTTTCTGTGCTTCTCTTTTTCTCCAAAGGTCTCTGTAGTTATCCTATAGGCTGCATCTGTCTGTCCCCTAGTTACGATTGGATCTACATCCTTGCATTTATCGTCAAGCCATTCCCACTTCGCCATTATGTGCTTTCTGTCAGCCTCGTTTTTTAGGTGTGTCTGTTCTCTTTCACCTGCTTCATTTTATTCATAGGTTAAATTCTATACATCCTATGTCATCCCAGGATTCTTACTAGGTCATGTCTTTTTGCCTGTTTGACAGTCTATTGTCATCACTATACCATCTCTCAAAGTTACCCATTTCTCTTCTATTGTATTTCTATCTCTTGTTTCAGTGAATGATTGCCTAATACTCTCTTTCTCAACTCTCATCAACCTCTGGATCCTTCAATTTCACTAAGGTCCCATCTCCATAATTTCCTATTTCCATTCTGATTGCGGTGGAAAAAATGTTTCTTTTAATAATTTTTATTTTATGCATGGTAAATAAGTGCTTTGAACAGGTGGTTGACAAGAGTTAAGTTTCATTATCCCAGGCTTAATAAATATTTTTTTAAGGTACGCCCACTGGGCTTGACCAGCTGCCATGTCATCTTCTTCCATTGTTTTATATAATGGAGTCTCTTCCCATGTGAGTGAAGGATGTAGCCCAATATCCATCCATATTTAGCAGTCTCTCTCTCTCTCTCTCTCTCTCATGTATGCCACATAAAATATGTGGTCAAAAGTGTGACACCCATTTGTCTTCATCATAAAAGTAGTACATAGGTATATTAATAGAATCCTTGGCTTCCCTCCTTTCAGCTTTTAAGCTTTTGGAAACATTTATTACTAAATTATAATTCCAGAGGATGGAATATGTTTCCATTGTTTATGAGTCAAAGGTGAATTGTTGATGTGCAAATTTTGTGGGAATTGGTGTGGAATGCTACCAGCACACTACAGTGTTGTAATGGTTGACAATGACATCTGATGACTGATTTATTCAGCAGTCTCATAAGGTGAATTTCTTA
Organism: Schistocerca nitens; assembly: GCF_023898315.1. NCBI lineage: Eukaryota > Metazoa > Arthropoda > Insecta > Orthoptera > Acrididae > Schistocerca > Schistocerca nitens. The sequence continues at coordinate 469,587,494 of NC_064618.1, read as the reverse complement.
GTGTTACCACAATAGTGCTTGCATTTAGAGCTTCACTGACATTTACATTTTAGAGTAATGTCAGTGACAGTAATCTACCTCATATAACTATATCTATCTATATCTATCTATCTGACAGATTCCCAAGCTGGCACCCAGTAATGATTCTAACTCTATGCCTCCATATATCACTCCATTGACTCATTTGGACAGAAAACATGTCTGTTGTGTCAGCCTTTTGTAAGTACACTTATATGCTCTTGGAAGAGTGACTTGACGTCACAGACTGTGGTGACCATTACTTGATGGAGAAGTATGTCCATGGTAGAGGCAGGTGACCATTCAGATTTGGCACAACTTTGAAATATGAAATGGTCTTGGTTGGAAACTCATTCTTTCACAACTTACATTTTATTTTGTTGTCTGAATCAGTTTTATGTTTACATTGTACTGCACCAGTTAATGGTTGCCAATATGTCTTCTGTTTGGTTTTTAAGTAACAAATATCTCTGTTACGTTGTTCACAATGTTACCTTATGATTCTCATTTCAGCTTTGTAAATTTTGTCTAATGTCAATATGAGTTTCTTCTCTATATAAGTAGCATAAATGTACCTTTATCAAGTTGTGCATGATGTCCTAGCGTATAGTTCATCATTGTGCATGGTTTCTTTGTTAATTTACTCTTTGATTTCATTCCTGTGTTCAGTGCTAGTGCCACCTGCTGACCTTCATTTACTTTGTAGATAGCTTAATTGCCACAGTAAGTTTGGCACTGGGTCTCTTTGAGTAGGCAAGAGCACTGTCAAAAAATCATATATGAGATGAGATTTCGCTGTATATGCTCACTTTCATGAACATTTTACTAAATTTTGATTTAAATGTGTGTATGACATCAATTGAAAATTCTGTATAAGCATCATTAATATGCATACTTACGTTGGTATGTACACAGGGTGAACATTAATGAAACTGACAAAGTGCAGGGATTGATTACTGACTGGAAATGGAGAAAAATAGGTCCTATGAACGTGTTCAGGAAATACATTGCTGCCACCGTAGATGGCACTGCCAAATGACAGTTCCTCTGTCCATGTGCCATGTTGTCCTTGGGTGTAGCAGACTGTGTGATTGACACAGTGCACAGTAAGCTGCAGAATGTTCCAGTATTCACGTCGGGAACAAATGGAGACGGTGTTTATGTACAGCCAAGCAGATGGAAACTGTCAAGAGGCAGCATGGCTACACCAAAACAAGTACCCTCACAGACACCAACTACATCACACAACCACATCACATAACATTTCAAGCCGTTTTTGGGCATTTATGTAATCATGGGTCCATACAGACAGATGAATGTGCAGGGCGGTGGTGGGCTGTGTATACACCAGATTTGGAGCCTATACTAGGATTTGTCTCAATATCCTGTTGAACCCAGTCTTCCAAATCTGGTGTACATGCAGTCCGTCGCCTCGCTGCATGTTTATCTGTCTGAAAGGAGGACCCATGATAACACAAGCACTTCAAGAGGGATTGAAATGTTGTGTCTGTGAGATATTTGTATCGATATAGCCATGCTGCCTCTTCGCCAGACACAACATGATCTCGGTTTGTTTCCGACATGAATGCCGAACCATTCTAATGCTTACAGTATGCTGCATCAATCACACAGCCTGCAACACACAAGAAACAAAAGGCATGTGCTCAGAGGAACTGTCATTAGTCTGTGCCATCTACTTTGGCAATGATGCATGGTTATAGGACCTTTTTTCCTCCATTTCCATTCGGGAATACACCGCTGCAGTTTGTCAGTTTTATTAATGTTCATTCTGTATATCTGTTATCGTTAAATCCTTTGTACACTTTATACCGCAGCTTCTGTCTTATGATGAAACTTTGAAACGTGTAACGCTTAATAAAGCATTGTGCAAGTAAGACTTTCCCAATTTCAAAGTTGCGCCAGACTGTGTTTAGGGAGATGCTTAGAGATGTTGGTAATATAGTTTTTGTACAGGATGAGTGATACACATTAACTTTTTACACTGTTTAAGTATGACAAGAATTTGGATATAAAAGTGTGTGAATATTTTGATATTAAGCATTTATCAAGAATATTGTTTTCCAAAACTGTCTCATAATTTATTAATTTTGTAACCAAGTAAGGGGACAGGTGCAGCTGCGAGAAATACATGCCAGAAACAAATTTTCTACTACAAAAATCTGTTTCCAAGAGAATTCAAACTGAAATTGTTTTGTATTGTCAATAGTTTGTGACATTGGATTTCACATTAGAGTTTTATAGTTGAGCGGTATGTAAAGTTTGTAGTATAGTTTTTATGCAATGGCACAAAATCTTGCAAATTTTCGAAGGGGGGGAGAGAAGAGTGTTTTTGTGTGAGGGTCAGTGTGCCTGTGGTACATCTTGATTCCTTTGAAAAGTTTAGATATAAGTTCCAAAGCTGTCACAATGAAACACTTTTGTTTGGCCATATCACTATCATTACAATGGACACTCTCACATTATTTGTAATAGTAGCAGAAGTGGCAGCAATAGGTTGAGTGGTGCTGTGGCATATTAGTAATATTATAATTGTATAATTGACTGTCGAAGTAGGTTCCAGTGGTCTCTCTCTCTCTCTCTCTCTCTCTCTCTCTCTCTCTCTCTCTCTCACACACACACACACACACACACACACACACACACACACACTTTTACTGTGGCCTGGATTGGCACTGTCTCATTCTTAGCTCTGTTGCAGTATATGAGAACACAGTCATTTTTGCAGTTTTCAGAATGAGCCTTCTAATGAAAACACACTCTTCATTATTTAAAATACTCAGTTTTGCTTAATTGTGTCAGTTATGTTGTGAGTATTAACTGTTACAGAGTGATGACGATAAAGAGATGGAAACAACAAAGGAGAGCAATGATGGCAGTATTAAAAGTGGTGGCGAGGATACAGAAGGAGAAGGTGAAGAAATAGTGGAAGAAGAGGAAGATGTTGATGAAGAAAAAGAAGCAGGAGATGAAGAAGCAGAAGAAGAATCAGAGAAGGAAAGTGATAGTGGGAGTGAAAGTGAAAATGAAAGTGGCAGTGACTCAGAAGAGGGAGAAGAAAATAAAGACAATACCGCTGAGGTTCATCACGAGGGTTTGGAAATCGATTGTGATGAGGAACTGGAAAGTGAAAGTGAAGAAAGCAGTAGTAGTGGAAGTGATGAGGAGACAGACAGTGAATATGATACGGGTGGAGACAAAGGTGTCACGCAAAACAAAGTTGATGATTGTGAGGAATCTAGAGCAGATATGACTCCCACAAAAGAGCTAAATGAAAAGCAGCTTTCCGCTGAAATAAACAGTCATAAGGTGCCTGTGGATACTGCTCATGTTAACGACTCAGATAATACATGCAGTAAATCAGAGAGATCACCACACGTATCATTTTTGCTACCTGATGAACATCATAGTGAGATGCATTTAACAGATGATTGCTCGAACTTGTCAGCAAAAGATAATTTAGGTGGGATAGGAAAAGTAAGTTTTTATTCTGTTGTTATTTGGGACCACAGAGTCTCTGTTTTGTAAAACTCTCATCTTGGCACATTATTAAATGATCTTATGATGATTTGTTTTTTATTTTCTGTGTATAGGAAAGTATTGGTCAGAGAACAAGATCCAAACTGTCTCTGAGTGACACACCGCTCGAGGCTATAGAGCGTGCTTTTATTCCTCCTGATATAACAACAGATATGTATGACTCTGAATGTGATGATGAAGATTGGAAGAATTTCCTGAAAGGTTTTACAGAGCCATTATGTAAGTAATTAAAAAAATAGAGCATTTTGTTTGCTAGGCAATTCTAAGATGGCCTGCAGATCATTGCCTTAAGGATCAGATTACAGACCCACAATTTCTGTTTTTGGTTCTCCATATCTCTGGGTTTTTCTTGAATTTACTGTAATTTCCACTCTGACAGAGCTTTTGTATGTGAAAAATTGCAACTAGATTTGGAGCCCACATTAAACTTTGGTTAGTTTGATAGGATTCACATTTGGGGGAAAGCAAGAACTAATCACCGAAAGACCAATGTTTGTAAAACATTCTTGTTGATGACAGTTTTACTTTATATAACTTTTTGCTTAGTGATATCCTGCTACAGGAACTTTTCCATAACACTAGAACCGCCATATTACACTACTGGCCATTAAAATTGCTACACCAAGAAGAAATGCAGATGATAAATGGGTATTCATTGGACAAATATGTTATTCTAGAACTGATATGTGAGTACATTTTCACGCAATTTGGGTGCATAGATCCTGAGAAATCAGTACCCAGAACAACCACTCTGGCTGTAATAATGGCCTTGATACGCCTGGGCATGTACAGGTACAGCTGGCCATGCAGCTTCAACACGATACCACAGTTCATAAAGAGTAGTGACTGGCGTGTTGTGATGATTCAGTTTCTTGGCCACCGTTGACCAGACATTTTCAATTGGTGAGAGATCTGGAGAATGTGCTGGCCAGGGCAGCAGTCGGACATTTTCTGTATCCAGAAAGGCCCGTACAGGACCTGCAACATGCGGTCGTGCATTGCCCTGCTGAAATATAGGGTTTTGCAGGGAGTGAATGAATGGTAGAGCCACGAGTGGTAACATCTGAAATGTAACATCCGCTGTTCAAAGTGCTGTCAATGCGAACAAGAGGTGACCGAGACGTGTAACCAATGGCACCCCATACCATCATGCCAGGTGATACGCCAGTATGGCAATGACGAATACACGCTTCCAATGTGCGTTCACTGCGATGTCACCAAACATGGATACGACCATCATGATGCTGTAAACAGAACCTGGATTCATCTGAAAAAGTGATGTTTTGCCATTTGTGCACCCAGGTTCGTCGTTGAGTACACCATCTCAGGCGCTCCTGTCTGTGATGCAGTGTCAAGGGTAACTGCAGCCATGGTCTCCGAACTGATAGTCCATGCTGCTGCAAACATCGTTGAACTGTTCATGCAGATGGTTGTTGTCTTGCAAATGTCCCCATCTGTTGACTCAGGGATCGAGACATGGCTGCACGATCCGTTACAGCCATGCGGGTAAGATGCCTGACATCTCGACTTCTAATGATATGAGGCCGTTGGGATCCAGCACGGCGTTCCGAATTACCCTCCTGAACCCACCGATTCCATATTCTGCTAACAGTCATTGGATCTCGACCAACGCGAGCAGCAATGTCGTTATATGATAAACTGCAATCACGATAGACTACAATCCTACCTTTATCAAAGTCGGAAACATGATGGTACACATTTCTCCTCCTTACACGAGGCATCACAACAACGTTTCACCAGGCAATGCCGGTCAACTGCTGTTTGTGTATGAGAAATCGGTTGGAAACTTTTCTCATGTCAGCACGTTGTAGGTGTCGCCACTGGTGCCAACCTTGTGTGAATGCTCTGTAAAGCTAATCATTTGCATATCACAGCATCTTCTTCCTGTCGGTTAAATTTGACGTCTGTAGCACGTCATCTTTGTGATGTAGCAATTTTAATGGCCAGTAGTGTATATACCTAGAACCAATGGTGCGGTCAGTTTGACCGCTATATGAAAATTATTATTTTTGTTCTCATTATCATCGTTTCAAATGTGTATTTTAGGTTTATAAAACTAAAATAAGATGAATTATATAATTTTTCTCAAACTTAATATTTTTTCCACGTATTACAAACAAGAATGAGTTTTTAGAAACGTTTTATCTAATTAACAAACACAGTTTTTATTCAAATTCTGTTAGTAAAGAAGCTGATGTATTTATTGTGTACTCATTATTATAAAATTAATTACTGTAATATTTTAAGTAGAGCACTTATAATCATGATATCTGTTTGCCAAATCCACATATCACAACATATTTGTAAAACACTGCCTGACTCTTTCTTCAGTTTATTTGCACTCACTGATGTGATTACATATCTTTAGTAGTGTCCTTAGTTATGTCCTTTGATCAAGAACCACACACTTGCCGTTTGCACCTTTTGCTGATATAACTTGTCTTATTCCTAAAATTCTTCATTTGCCATTGTCTCCTCATTTTATTTCCTTCCACACAGTTTCCAGATTCAGCTTGAAACCCCAAGTTACTTTTTGGGTCCGTGTACCCCATACGAAGCTCCTCCGCTAACTTTAGGATATAATTTCGATGAGTGATCTTCATCCTTCTTACTTTCTACAAAATGATCCATGAATTGACAGCTGCCAAGTCAAGAATATTATAAAATACATGAACTGGCCATTTACGAGTACGAGCTCGAACACTGTATTTTCTTGCCATTTGATCCACCACATCAACACCATATTTTGTATTATTGTAGAAAGCTATTGTTTCTGGAGTTTTCTTCGGACCAGTTTGAAGTTCAGCAAAGTAATATACAGAAGCACATTCTTGTTTTGTTTGCCTTGATATACAGTAAGAATGCCACTGGAACGTTTGAAGAGATCTGAGTCTTAAAGATTAGCCTTCATTGCCTTCACAGCATTAGGGATTTCTCTTCTTCATCGTCTAATTGTTCCAACAATGCTAGTACCATTAATTCTCAATTTCTTGCCCAGTTTCACTGTTGTAAAAAAATTGTCCATAGTCATGTTTTGCCCCTTCCTGTGGTTGTCTTTTGCTAAATAAGGGAACCCATTGCACAGAAACTTTTGAGTCAACATTGACAAGAAGCCAAGATTTTAAACCAAATTTTTCAGGTTTGTTTGGCATATACTGTAAGAAAGGACACCTTGTTCTACTTGGAAAAAGCTGTTCATCAGCAGTCAGAGTTTCACCTGGAATATAGGTCAAATGGCAATTTGCAATGAATTTCTTCCAAACTTTTGATACTAAAGCGAATTTATCTGTCTTCAAATGTTCTGATCTTGTGTTTCTAATGTCAAAGCACAAAAATCTTAGAATTTCTCAAAAGCAGTTTCTCCCCATTGTATCACTGAAGATAGATGGGCCCCACTTTTTAGACCACAATTCATCAAGTTCAGTACTATTGGCTTCAAGAACACCATGAGCATGGCTCCAAGAACACCACGAGTATACAATAAAGCAGTAAAAATGTCCAGTTTCTCCGAACTTACACTCCACAATTCATTTCCTAGAACACGTTTTGCCTCTGTTTCTGTACAGCGTTTTATGTCTTTCAGTATTGATTCATCAATAAAAATATGCCATGCACTCACTACACTGGTGTCAGAAACATACTGCTTTGAATATTGTGTAGGTCCTGGATTTTCTCTCACAATGTTATAACCCGACAATCTGCCAGATGTGGTCTTTCCAAACTGTGGTGCAGCCAACTCAGTGATGCCATCAGTACCCAGAAACATATTACGTGGTCCTGGGAGGCATGTGTTGATCTATCCCTTCTGATATCTCCTTTTATGTGATACATTTTCTGCTGCTGTGTCAGCTCAGAGTAATTGTCATCGAAATCCTGAATTTTATATGCAATTCGAATTTTAATCTATAAATAATGCATTTCACAATTATTATTAACCTGACTGAACAATTATGTTTTCAGCATAATCTGAATCACTGCTTCCAGAATGATCATTTGGTTGACAGTAATCTTCGTCTGCATCTTTTCTTAGGTCATCTGCATCTAGGTCACATTCTGCTTCAGACTTATCATCTGGAATATTGTGTAAGAGTGTGAACAGTTCTGCATCAGAAAGCGACAGAGATTTGCGAACCATGATTACTATGTTGCTTTGGGCTAACGAATGACAATATGACAATATGACTGGAGATGCAGAGACAAACAATGGACAAAAGTAAATTAAAAGTGTTCCATTATTGTGCGTATTATTGCTGTTTAGAGACTAATTGTTAACAGATTTGTCGGAATACTTGTTAACAATGTCTTAACCGTATCTCAAAAAATAAATATATGTAGTATGAGTGATTCTGACCTTTAACACGGAAAAGTCACTGAAGCTTGCTGCAATATGACAAAAACTGCAGTCAAAATAACACTTTGAAAACATTTTGCGGTCATTTTGAGCGCTCTGGCGGTCCTAGTCTTAAAATAAGCAAAATACATACTTACCCAAGAATAGTACCGCTGTACTTATAAGACAGCAGCCCCTCTCCTCCCCTCCCCTCCTTGAGAAAATTTTATTTTTAAGATAGTCTGAATAACCAAAACTACAAACTGTTTTATTGCCATAAAGGATCTGCCGTTGGCAGCTTGTGCAAAATTTTCCCAGTGTGCTACAATGTGGCAACCGAAAGCTTGACGACTTAAAGGGCAGTAATTGGAACTAAATAGAATACATTAATTTTCTGTATATAAGTTGAACTGCTTAAATATGTTTAAATTTTGTTATTAATTATTTAACATTGGAAGGGATAAAATAAAATCGAGATAAAAATTATAGAAGGCAGCAGGAATGAGACTTCGGACCAACAGTTTACCAGTCAGTGCTCTTCACCATTAGGTTATCATGTTGCTTTGTTTCCTACTGCACTTGAATCATGCATACTCAATGCGTAAATGTGTAGTGACCTTCTTACCTTTACCTACAGCTCACTCAGGCGAAACATTCTAGGATCTTGAAAGGGGCATCAACCTGCTTCTACTCACATAGCTTTTATTTTATCTGTAGTTTTCGACAACAGAGTCAGTGGCCTTTTGAAAATCAACAAACATCTTTCGAATTCAGTAACCTGTGGCAAGTGATTGACTTTAGTTTAAATATTTGTTCAGAACATGATCTGCTCTTCGTAAAACCAAACTTGATGTTCCCTTAAATTACTCAGTAATGTTGTTTCTACTCTGTTTACCATTATCTTGGGAAATATGTTATGTGAAACTGGTTGCAAATAAATTCCTCTATCGTTGTTAACATCTTGTTTATTGTCTTTCTTATGTGGTGGATGTATCATGACCACCTTCTATTCCCCAGGGAGTTTTTCTGTTTTCCAAGTTTTCTCAAAGATTAATTTTAGCTCACTTTTTTCATATTTAGTAGAGTCCATTTCAAAAGTTTTGTTGTAACAGTCTTCTTCACCGTCTTTATAAGCTTTTAATAACTTCAGTTTTTTGATAGTTGGGGGTAAATATTTTTGTAGATTTTCATCAGTGTTTGAGTATTTGAGCTTTTCGATTGGTTGTATTTTAAAATTTTCAGTGTTACGTAAGACAAATTGGCAAGTCTTGTTCCACTTCACTCTGTTGTTAGATTTAAATTTGAAGTAGATCTAAATAACACTTTAAATCTTACATTTGCCTGCAAAGATCCATGGGAAACGAGCCTGCTTAGTAGTTATCTAGAGAAAATACTTTCATACTAAATTTCATCATATGCTTGGTTATAGCCTTTGACATACAAGGGTAGTAACCATAACTACACTGACTATATTAATTTTATTTATATAAATTGAAATTTTTAAATATATTTCAATTTTATAATTAATAGTGTAACATTGGTGTGTGCGTGTGGGGGGGGGGGGGGGGGGGTAATCGAACCTGGGTCCACAAATTACCAAATTGTGCACTAACCCACTCAGCTACAATACAACTACGACAATGCTTGCTCAAAAGCCTCTCATGCTCTAAGCTTGCACAATATGTTGCACACAGTTTCAAAGAAATCTACTGACCTGATGCTGTGAGCAATGTAGCACTCACTATGCTAGAAGGTAGGATGTTACACATCAGAGCATGTGTAGTCCAAAAGAGACAGTTGCGTACCCTTTCTGAGTTGATCATAATTTCTTTTCATGTGTTTTATTTGCATGCCAACAAGCTTTCAAAGAATAATATTAGTGCGATTTCTGGCTCACATTTGTAGAGAATTGGCATAATTTTGGTTCAATATCTACATGTGCTCTAGAACGCGATAACTGGCCGCCACTGGTATCTGCCTGAGAAAGTTAACAATACACCTATTCTAAACTTAATACCATTTATTGTCTACATTTTTGTAGTACAGGGAGAAATAGAATAAAAAGAAATAGTTTACATTAATTTTTATCTTCACTTGATGATGATGATCATCATCATCATCATCATCATCATCACTGGTGTCATTACCTTCATTTGTAATCCTTTGGGCAATTCTTTCTTCCTGACACTCCACCCATAGCATGATATCTTCTGAGCCATCCACAGAATTGGATATTCATCACGTTTTGAATCCTTTTATAGTAGGTACATTTAAGATCCTGCCACAGGCAGTAAGGATCCACTGGCCCACTGGATATTGAGGGTTTCTTTAACTTCATTCCTGGACTGAGTGCATGGTCTCCAAGAAGAAGGTGTCTCAGCTGAGTCTTAAATAGTCAGTTCACAATTACATTCATTACTTGGAGTTGTGAGGTTGTGCCACCAGGAATTATTACCAGGTCTATGCTGTTATTTGCTGTCAGATCCATAACTTCATGAGTGCCCTGTGAAAGTATTGAGCATCAGTACTTTCCTTTTGTTAAGCAAAGAATTTGATATTCTGTTCCAAACAACCTTCAGCCAAAGTACCAACAGGTCTTTTGTCATCCATCCCTTTCCTTGGGGCACCTAGATATAAGTACTGCAGGTAGTTTTTCTTTCATTATCATTTTCCTGTGAAGAATCACTTATGGAGAAGAGCTTCCTTCCATCAGATAATGCACCCAGCATTTCTGACATTCTGGCCTTTTCATCATCAGAACTTTTTGTAGGAACACTTTAATGCCCATTACAGCAACAGTAACATTTGAAGGCATAGCAAAATAAACAGGCGTATGAACAGTGTTGTCCATATGGCCTAATAAACAGTTGTGCTTTTTCCTTAGATCAATTAGCTGCTGATAGGCACATAGTTTTCCATCATACACCATGGAAAGTCGCTGAGCTAGGATTGTTCTGTGTCGTAAAGTAAACCGTATTGTCCTTAAGCACCAGCCAGTACTTGCTTTGGACACAGTTGCAAAATTCTTCATCTCCAGCACGATCATTCAGACAATTTCTTGAGTAATGAGAAAGCCTTCATTGTGTTTCTCTTGCATGTACTGAACAATCTGCTGTTTTATTTTGTAAAACCTTCTCTAATTTCATCCCCTGAAAGTTAAGCATGAAAAATGGGCATCCTGTAATTTAGTCTTCATCTGCTGCCACCTATGGACATTCAAACATTCACCAAGTTTTCTTCCTGCTTCACAGTTGTTTGTTGCCTGTGGTTCATAAATCACAATTAACTTAAAATTAGCACTGTATTGTCTGCATAAACCAGTTGTAAACTCATAGATCCATGTTTCTCAACATAATCACAACTGTAATTGGCATCCATTATCAATAGCTACAGTTTACAATTCTTAAGGCACAGACAATACGAGGGCTATCCACAAAGTACATTACGTTTTGGAATTAAAAATAAATAAAGTATTGGAAATTTTTTTAATTATATACAGATGAAAGCCACACTTAAATACTACTTTTCTACATAGTTGCCATTTAAATTAAGGCACTTATCGTATCGATGGACGAGCTTGGAAATTCCTTCGTCGTAAAATTCGGCCGCCTGCGCCTTCAACCACGTGGTTACCTCTTCTTGAAGCTGTGCGTCGTCATCAAAACGCTGCATAGCCAACCACTTCTTCATTTTTGGGAATAAGTGGAAGTCGCTTGGTGCCAGGTCGGGACTGTACGGCGGATGAGGAAACAACTCCCACTTAAAAGATTCGAGAGCTTCACGAGTGCCATTTGCCGTGTGGGCCCGGGCGTTGTCGTGAATCAGCAAGATCTTTGAGCCTAACTTTCCCCTGCGCTTGTTTTGTATTGCTCTTCTGAGGTTGTGCAGAGTTTGGCAATACCTTTGAGAGTTTCTTGTAGTGCCTCTTTCCAGGAAATCCACAAAAATCACACCTTTTCTGTCCCAAAAGACAGTCGCCATCACCTTCCTTGCCGACATTGTCTGCATGCATTTCTTGGGTTTTTGGGGGGGAATTTGTGTGCCCCCAGTGCATTGACTGCAATTTTGTCTCGCAGTTCACATGCTTAACCCATGTTTCGTTACCAGTAACAATGCGATCGAGTAATGAGTCGCCATCTTTCTCGTAAGCATCCAAAAACGTTAACGCTGCAGCCATTCGCTGATTTTTGTGAATCTCTGTCAAGATTTTTGGTATCCATCTTGCACAAAACTTGTGGTAACCAAGCTTTTTGGTAATGATTTCGCGCAACAAACTTCGTGAAATTTGTAGAAAACTCATAGAGAGTTCCGTTATTGTGAAATTACGGTTTTCACGGACCACGGCATCAACTTTTTCGACAAGTTCAGCAGTCACTATGCTGGGTCTTCCACTTGCTCTTCGTCGTGAACGTTAGTTCGGCCATTTTTAAATTTTATGACCCATTGACGCACTCCACCTTCAGTGATTATGTTGTCCCCATACACTTCACAAAGCTGCCGATAGATTTCTATCGGTGTACAGCTTTTTGCAGTCAGAAACCTTATTACAGTACGCACTTCACACTTCGCGGCATTTTCAATTAACACTGACATTTCAAACTGTCACAGTAACTCAACGGAGTACAGCACGAACCTCTCACTAGCACGGCAGGATGCCGACTGAGCGGCGGAATGCCATGCCACCAAGATGGCCGCGCTAGCCCTGCCCCAAATGGACACAAATGAAAACGTAATGTACTTTGTGGATAGCCCTTGTATAACCGAACTGAATGACAACAGTACATTGCCTTCTTGGCATTCTGCAGCTGAATTGGCAGAAACCATACAACATAACATTAAGACTGAAAACAATCTTGAAAATCAACAGTGTGTTTCACGTGTTCTGTGTGAAGACATTTCTGTTAGCATTAATTTGTCTTCTAGGCTAAAGTCAATATTTGGGTCACTGCCAATAATCGCAGAGGGTCTCTAAATCCTCACAGATACGTGTCAGTTGCTCGTAGCCAATGGGATGATAGTTCCACCCAACAAATGAGAGGCAAGAAGAGAAGCAACGTATTTCTGTACATGAGCAGCAATGGAATTTGTAATCTTGGTTGTCCTGAATGTTTGCATGTTTCCTCCTAATATATCATGGTTTCTAGGGTTGCTATGGTGGGACCCAAGAACACAGCTGACAGTATTCTTTCGTCTCTTGCATCCAGTGCTGTTTTTCTGGGGGAACGCTGGGGGATGCGTACCTCTAAACTTTTTCATTGACAAAGTAATTTTTTTTTTTCGATGTTGAGAACTTGGAAGAGTGCCAAAGATTTATTTCAGGGACGTAAATTTTTTTATTTAATTTTTTCGTATTGATAATTGCAATACGAACGATACAAGTACAGTTTTTGGTGGGAAAAGCAATGTCATTGACTGGAGGGTTGATTGGACTCACCTGTTTTATCTGAGGTGTGTTATAGGTCAATTGAAGTGTACGATACCATTTTCTTTTATTGTTCTGGAATTGATGGGAATTGCATGCTTCATTTGAGGTGATGTAAACTGAAGTGTTCGATACCACATTCTCTTGTATGTTTGGGTGTTTGTTGGTATCACCTGCTTCATTTGAGCTGTAGTCAACAGAAGAGTCCGATACCATTTTTTGTAGTTCGACAAGTTGATGTCGTCATGGCTAAAAGCAGACGGGTGGTATCCCATGCTTCAGTAATAAGTAATTCTCGCTGCATTATATCCAGTGTCGGAGTACCCTCAAACTTTTTTTCAGAGAAAAAGCACTGCTTGCATCCAAACATCTCATCTGACTGCTTCACTTATTAGTTGTAGAATCTCAGAACATATTGTGAGCTCACACATAATGAGATATCTTGATCAGAATGATCCCAATGCCAACCAGCATGTATTCCGAAAACAGTGATCGTGTGAAACCCAACTTGCACTTTTCTCACGTGACGTTCTGAAAGCTTTGGATCAAGGCAACTAGATAGACACGGTGTTCGTTGATTTCTGAAAAGCATTTGACTCAGTACTGCACCTTCGATTATTGTCAAAAGTACAATCATATGGCGTATCACGTGAAATTGTGACTGGATTGAGGACTTTTTGGTATGAGGACACAGTATGTTATCCTGGATGGAGAGTCATTGTCAGATGTAGAAGTCACTTCAGGTGTTCCTCACAGAAGTGTGCTGGAACCCTTGCTGTTCATGTTGTATGGTAATTATCTTGAGACAATATTAATAGTAACATCAGACCTTTTGCAGATGATACTGTTGTCTATAATGAAGTACTATATGAAAAAAGCTGCATAAATTTTCAATCAGATGATGATGGGATTTCAGAGTGGTGCAGAGATTGGCAACTTGCTGTAAATGTTCAAAAATGTAAAACTGTGCACTTCACAAAGTGAAAAAAACATAGTATCCTTTGGCAATAACATCAGTGAGTCACTATTGAAAATGACCAACTCATATGAATACCCGTGTGTAACATTCTGGAGGGAGATGAAATGGAAAGATGACATAGTCTCAGTCATGGGTAAAGCAGGTTATAGACTTTGGTTTATTAGTAGAATACTGGAGAAGTGCAATCAGTTTACAAAGGAGATAGTTTGCAAATCACTCGTGCTAGCCATCATAGAATGTTGTTCAGGTGTGTGGGACCCATACCAAATAGGACTAACTGGGGATATTGAATATATACAGAGAAGGGCAGCATGAATGGTCACAGGTTTGTTTAATCTGTGAGAGAGTGTGAAAGAGGTACTGAAGGAACTGAACTGGAAGACTCTTGAAGATAGGCATAAAATATCCCATGAAAATCTATTAATAAAGTTTTAAGAAACGGCTTCAAATGGTGATTCTAACAATATACTACAATCCCCTACATATCACTCACGTAGGGATCATGTGGATAAGTTTACAATAATTCATTACTGCACACATGCACAAAGGCATTCAAACAATCATTCTTCCCATGGTCCATACATGACTGTAACAGGAAGAAACCCTAATAACTGTTACAGTGTGACATATCCTCCACCACACACTTCACGGTGGTTTGCAAAATACAGGGCTATTACAAATGATTGAAGCGATTTCATAAATTCACTGTAGCTCCATTCATTGACATATGGTCACGACACACTACAGATACGTAGAAAAACTCATAAAGTTTTGTTCGGCTGAAGCGCACTTCCGGTTTCTGCCGCCAGAGCACTCGAGAGCGCAGTGAGACAAAATGGCGACAGGAGCCGAGAAAGCGTATGTCGTGCTTGAAGTGCACTCACATCAGTCATTCATAACAGTGCAACGAAACTTCAGGACGAAGTTCAACAAAGATCCACCAACTGCTAGCTCCATTCGGCGATGGTATGCGCAGTTTAAAGCTTCTGGATGCCTCTGTAAGGGGAAATCAACGGGTCGGCCTGCAGTGAGCGAAGAAATGGTTGAACGCGTGCGGGCAAGTTTCACGCGTAGCCCGCGGAAATTGACGAATAAAGCAAGCAGGGAGCTAAACCTACCACAACCGACGGTTTGGAAAATCTTATGGAAAAGGCTAAAGCAGAAGCCTTACCGTTTACAATTTCTACAAGCCCTGACACCCGATGACAAAGTCAAACGCTTTGAATTTTCGGCGCGGTTGCAACAGCTCATGGAAGAGGATGCGTTCAGTGCGAAACTTGTTTTCAGTGATGAAGCAACATTTTTTCTTAATGGTGAAGTGAACAGACACAATGCGCGAATCTGGGCGGTAGAGAATCCTCACGCATTCGTGCAGCAAATTCGCAATTCACCAAAAGTTAACGTGTTTTGTGCAATCTCATGGTTTAAAGTTTACGGCCCCTTTTTCTTCTGCGAAAAAAACGTTACAGGACACGTGTATCTGGACATGCTGGAAAATTGGCTCGTGACACAACTGGAGACCGACAGCGTCGACTTCATCTTTCAACAAGATGGTGCTCCACCGCACTTCCATCATGATGTTCGGCATTTCTTAAACAGGAGATTGGAAAACCGATGGATCGGTCGTGGTGGAGATAATGATCAGCAATTCATGTCATGGCCTCCACGCTCTCCCGACTTAACCCCATGCGATTTCTTTCTGTGGGGTTATGTGAAAGATTCAGTGTTTAAACCTCCTCTACCAAGAAACGTACCAGAACTGCAAGCTCGCATCAACGATGCTTTCGAACTCATTGATGGAGACATGCTGCGCCGAGTGTGGGTGGGAGGAACTTGATTATCGGCTTGATGTCTGCCGAATCACTAAAGGGGCACATATCGAACATTTGTGAATGTCTAAAAAAAACTTTTTGAGTTTTTGTATGTGTGTGCAAAGCATTGTGAAAATATCTCAAATAATAAAGTTATTGTAGAGCTGTGAAATCGCTTCAATCATTTGTAATAACCCTGTGTATATGTAGATTAATTGCATACGACAAGTATCTGATACACCTTCTTTCATTCCCATCATACCTCATAGTGAGCATTGACAACATTGCTGTGTAAAAGATGCCAAGTACACCACTGGCTCCTGTATAGGCTTATACCTTCAACAGGAATGTATACTGCCCTTGAATATTTATCCAATTTTAAAGTTAGTTCCATTCTGATTGCAAATGGATTCAGGTAAATGGCAAGATGTCCATAAAATGCAAAGGTATGCGACACACATTCCCATGGTTGGCAGCGCAACTAAATTTGTTGTCCACTCACCATTCCTCTCACTACCACATTCATCCTGGTACTCAGCCAAACTGGTGTCACTCCCCCCTCTTCCCCCCAGGGGATCCACAACTCTTTTGTGGATACGTGCGTAGCGAGCACGGGACCCCGAGCTGATGTGGCCTTCCTTCCTTTCCGGGCTGCATACCTTCCCTTTCCGCATCCTTCCCCATCCCCCATCTTTGCCCCCCCCCCCCCCACCTCTGGCTCTTTCCTTCCCTTTCTCCCCCACTGGGGGTATGGTTTTCGCCTACGTCCAGAGACGGACGCTTGTAAATGTACCACATTCTTCGCCTTCCTTGCTTGAAAGTCTTCATCCTTCCTTTGTCCTTCTCTTTTCCTTACCTCTTCTCTCTACCCTTTTCTCCGCTGCGGCGTTTGAGACCTCTTCTTTCCTTTCCCTTTCTCTTTCTTCCTCCCTGTGCGTGTCTGAAGGCCGACCCACGCACTTCCATGCGTAGCCGGTGACGGGGTAACGCGTAATTCCCCGGCCCGGGTAGACAGGTAGGACACGTACGTACCCCCTGGTAACGGCCAGGCCCAGGGAGGGATGATTACCCGAGCTGATACCTTCCGAAAGTGCCGATTGGTCCCTCCGTCCGTTTGTCGGGAGGTGTGACCTGAGGTGTGAACAATCACCTAAGGCGGGAGTGCCCTCAGAGAGGGCCCCCACAAGGGAGGAGCGCGCCATCGGAGACGCCGGTAATCATGGGGGATTCTTCCGCAATGGTTTCCTCACCTTCCACTATGTCTGCTCACAAACGTAAGTTCACTGAGTCTCAACCACAGTCAGTTCTTCCATCGTTGCCACAGTTCCTTGTTGTTTCTCGGTCTGACGAAGGTCACGACTTCTCCACGGTCAACCCTTTCATTATTCAGAAAGGTGTCGACGCAATTGCAGGTCCTGTAAAGTCTTGTTCCAGATTACGGAATGGCACCCTGTTGTTAGAAACAGTCAGTGCCCTCCAGGCACAAAACTTGCTGCGTACCTCACTACTACACACCTTCCCTGTCCGGGTGGAACCGCACCATACCTTAAATTCCTCGCGTGGAGTCGTTTATACACGCTCCCTCGATGGACTGTCTGACGAAGAAATTCAGCACTACCTGTCTGACCAGGGCGTAACGGCTGTTCATAGGGTTATGAAAAGGGTTGACACGAACATCATTCCAACCCGCACTGTCTTCTTGACATTTGACAAAGTTCAACTCCCATCGAAAATCAAAGCCGGCTATGAGATAATTTCCGTTCGCCCTTACGTCCCAAACCCTACGCGTTGCTATCGGTGCCAGCGGTTCAATCACACCAGCCAGTCCTGTTCCCATCCGGCCAAATGTGTTACGTGTGGCAGGGATGCCCATGAGGGTGCTTGTCCACCTCCATCCCCTCGCTGCATCAACTGTATGGGTGACCACGCCGCTTCCTCTCGAGATTGTCCCGTTTTTAAGGACGAGAAGCTCATCCAGGAAATTAGAGTAAAGGAAAAGGTGTCTACCTGTGCTGCTCGAAAATTATTCGCCAGTCGACAGCCCACCATGCCTCAGAAAGGAAAATACAGCGCTGTCCTTGCTTCTCATCGGCCAACAAAGGAGGCGGCCACGCAGACATGCGACCTCACCTTTAGTGCCACGGTCGTCAGATCGGCCAGCGCAAAGATCGCACGTTCAACCTCACCACTTTCGCCTGCCCACTCTCTGGCTCACCCTTCGTCGAGTTCTGCTAAATCTCGAGCACAAAAGTCAGACACCAAGACTTCGAAAAAAGAGCATACTCGTGAAGAGTTTTTACGTACGGCAACTTCCCAACCGTCGGTTCCTCCTTCCTCTAAACATCATACTTCCAAGAAGGCTACAAAGAAACCCAGTTCCTCTCCTTCTCCGCCAAGGCGTGTCCCATCTACAGCACCACCTGGCGGAAATCTCCCTCGGCCGTCTTCTGTGTCGCCGAGGCGCACTGCTGGCGGCCGATCAACCGGCCGGTCGCTGGTGGCAGGAGCTGCTCCTGACCAACCTATGGATCAGGATCTTCTGCCTTCGGCTGATTGCCATTCCATGCTGTCGGTCGCAAGCTCAGAGCAGTCGTTGAGTTGACAGCGACCTTGGTCACATTCCTCCATTTTCTGTTCACCCTATGTCCATTATCCACTGGAATATCCGCGGTATTTGAGCCAATCGGGATGAATTGTCGATCCTCTTACAATCCTACTCGCCGGTCATCTTCTGTCTTCAGGAAACAAAGCTGCGTCCCCATGACCGCTTTGTTCTCCCTCATTTTCAGTCCGTCCGATATGATCTCCCCTCTGTTGCAGGCACTCCAGCACATGGAGGACTCATGATTCTTCTCCATGAAACTCTCCATTATCACCCAATCCATTTAAACACTTCCTTCCAAGCTGTCGCCGTCCGTCTTTCCCTTTCCGGATACACGTTCTGTATACATTCCATCATCCACACCAATGGCACGAGCTGATCTCCTTCATCTTCTTGGTCAGCTTCCACCCCCATATTTGCTGGTTGGGGACTTCAATGCCCACCACCCGCTTTGGGGATCTCCACATCCTTGTCCACGTGGCTCACTATTGCTAGACGTCTTCCACCAAGCAGATCTAGTTTGCCTCAACACTGGGGTCCCTACATTTTTGTCTGCCTCCACGACAAATTTATCTCATTTGGACCTTGCGGTCGGTACTGTTCCGCTAGCTCGGCGCTTCGAATGGTTCGCCCTTAATGATACACACTCGAGTGACCACTTTCCATGTGTCCTTAGACTGCAGCCTCAACAGCCATACATGCGCCCGCGACGCTGGAAGTTTGCCCAAGCCGATTGGACACTTTTTTCGTCTCTAGTGACATTCGATGACCGTCCCTTTCCCAGCGTCGACGATGAGGTCACACATATTACCGACGTTATTCTTACAGCTGCGGAACATTCAATACCACGCACCTCCGAATTGCCCCGGCGCCCCCCAGTTCCTTGGTGGAACGAGGCATGCCGTGATGCACTACGTGAGCGGCGACGTGCTCTCCGCGTTTTCCGCCACCACCCTACTTTGGCCAACTGTATCCGCTATAAGCAGCTCCGAGCGCGATGCCGTCGTGTCATCCGCGATAGCAAGAAGGTAAGCTGGAAATTCTTTATTTGCTCATTTAACACCTTCACTCCCTCCTCGGAAGTTTGGAGTCGGCTTCGACGGTTCTCAGGCGCGTCTAGTTTCTCCCCGGTCTCTGGGCTCACTGTCGCGCATGACACATTAGTGGACCCTGTCGCAATTTCTAACTCGTTGGGTCAGCACTTTGCCGAGATTTCGAGCTCTTCAAATTACCCGCCAGCGTTTCTCCCGAAGAAACGTGCAGCGGAAGTGCGACATCTTGCTTTCTCCTCTCAAAATCGCGAAAGCTACAATACTGTTTTCTCGTTGCGGGAACTCCAACATGCACTCTCTTCTTCTCGCTCCTCCGCCCCAGGACCGGATGGTATCCACGTCCAAATGTTGCTGCATTTATCAACCCATAGTCTGCGTTACCTCCTTCGCCTTTATAATCGAATTTGGACCGACAGTACTTTTCCCAGGCGATGGCGGGAAGCTATCGTCGTTCCTGTTCCGAAACCTGGAAAGGACAAACATCTCCCCTCTAGCTATCGCCCCATTTCTCTCACGAGTAGTGTCTGTAAGGTTTTGGAGCGTATGGTGAATTACTGTTTAGCGTGGTGGCTGGAATCCCGCAGTCTTTTAACACCTGCCCAATGCGGATTCCGAAAGCATCGTTCTGCAGTTGACCATCTTGTTGCTCTCTCCACTTATATCATGAACAATTTTCTCCGGAAACGCCAAACGGTAGCAATCTTTTTTGATCTGGAGAGAGCATACGATACCTGTTGGAGGACAGGCATCCTCCGCACACTGTTCTCTTGGGGCTTTCGAGGCCGGCTGCCCCTTTTTCTTCGCGAATTTATGGCAGAGCGCACATTTAGGGTGCGGGTGAACACTACTCTCTCCCGCACTTTCTCCCAAGAAAACGGGGTACCCCAGGGCTCCGTGCTGAGTGTTGTACTGTTTGCCATCGCTATAAATCCAATTATGGATTGTCTCCTTCCTGATGTCTCGGGCTCCCTCTTTGTGGATGATTTTGCGATCTACTACAGCTCTCAACGGACCAGCCTTCTTGAACAACGTCTTCAAGGATGTCTCGATCACCTCCACTCTTGGAGCATCGAAACCGGCTTCCGTTTCTCACCCAGTAAGACCGTTTGTGTAAATTTTTGGCGACGTAAGGAGTTTATTCCGCCCTCCTTACATCTAGGACCTGTCAACCTTCCGTTTTCAGACGTCGCTAAATTCTTGGGTCTTATGTTTGACAGAAAACTGTGCTGGTCCTCCCACGTTTCCTATCTTTCGGCTCGCTGTCTGTGATCGCTTAACACCCTCCGTGTCCTGAATGGTACCTCCTGGGGAGCGGACCGAGTGGTCCTTCTCCGCCTCTATCGCGCCTTAGTGCGCTCGAAATTGGATTATGGAAGCATAGTCTACTCCTCTGCTCGGCTGTCTATTCTTCGGCGTCTTGACTCTATCCACCACCGTGGATTACGTTTAGTGTCTGGAGCTTTTTACACTAGCCCTGTGGAAAGCCTTTATGCTGAGACTGCTGAACCTCCGCTGTCCAATCGGCGAGCAGTACTTCTAAGTCGTTATGCTAGCCATCTGTCTTCCATGCCTGCTAATCCAGCCCATGACCTTTTTTTCGACGCCTCATTTGATGTAGGGTATGCAGGCCGCTCCTCCTCCCTACTACCCCCGGGA
The DNA here is from genome assembly GCF_023898315.1 of Schistocerca nitens. Lineage (NCBI taxonomy): Eukaryota > Metazoa > Arthropoda > Insecta > Orthoptera > Acrididae > Schistocerca > Schistocerca nitens. Next base: position 469,566,045 of record NC_064618.1, on the reverse strand, counting down.
GTCCGCTTCCGTCAACTGCTCCATTCTCTTTCCTTCCGCTTTCCTAAAACCTTCTTGACAACTTGGGGTACAGCACCGCCTTGGCTCCGTCCCCGGATCTGCCTGCTCCGTGACCTTTGTCGATTTCCCAAGGATGGTACCCCTACACTTGTTTATCGTCGGGCATTTGCTGCTCTATGTGCACAAATGACGGACGCCACATTTATTTACACCGACGGCTCGAAAACATCGTTAGGTGTAGGGAGTGCCTATATTGTTGGCGACACCCCAAATCAATTTCGGCTTCCCGACCAGTGTTCGGTGTATACTGCGGAGCTTTACGCTGTTCTACAGGCTGTCCACTACATCCGCCGCCATCGGCGGATACAGTACGTTATCTGCTCAGATTCTCTCAGCTCTCTCCTCAGTCTCCAAGCTCTTTACCCTGTGCACCCTCTGGTCCACCGGATTCAGGACTGTCTGCGCTTGCTCCACCTGGGGGGCGTCTCGGTGGCGTTCCTCTGGCTCCCGGGACACGCTGGTATCTGTGGGAATGAGGCGGCCGATATAGCGGCCAAGGCTGCAGCCTCTCTTCCTCGGCCAGCTATTCAGTCGCTTCCCTTCACCGATCTACGGAGCGTTTTCTGTCGCAAAGTTGCTCATTTATGGCATGCGCATTGGTCAACACTTCCCCATAATAAATTGCGGGAAGTGAAAGCCCTTCCTTGCGCTTGGACCTCTTCCTCCCGAACGCGTCGTCGGGAGGAGGTAATCTTAGCTAGACTCCGGATAGGGCACTGTCTTTTTAGCCATCGACATCTTTTAAGCGGCGATCCTCCCCCTCTCTGTCCCCACTGCTCTCAGCTGTGGACGGTAAGACACCTTTTAATTGAATGCCCCTATTTTAATCCGTTACGCTCCCGTCTACAGCTATCGCCTGATCTATCGTCGATTTTAGCAGATGACACGCGCTCAGCCGACCGCGTTCTCCAGTTTATTAGCGACAGTGAAATGATGTCAGTCATTTGAAGCTTTTTTGGGGACAACCAACCCCTCTCTGTAGTGGATTTTTAAGCATTCCTTCTGCTTTTAGTTTCTCCAATTTTATGACTTTGTTCCCATTGCTGCTGGTTTTCAATTTCGGTTTTTTACTGTTTCGTTAGTCACGGGCTGGGCGCTAATGACCATAGAAGTTTTGCGCCCTAAAACCACAAAAAAAACACCCCCTCTCCAGCCCTCTCTCCACCCTCTCCAGCCCTCTCTCCCCCCTCTCCAGCCCTCTCTCCCCCCTCTCCAGCCCTCTCTCCCCCCTCTCCAGCCCTCTCTCCCCCCTCTCCAGCCCTCTCTCCCCCCTCTCCAGCCCTCTCTCCCCCCTCTCCAGCCCTCTCTCCCCCCTCTCCAGCCCTCTCTCCCCCCTCTCCAGCCCTCTCTCCCCCCTCTCCAGCCCTCTCTCCCCCCTCTCCAGCCCTCTCTCCCCCCTCTCCAGCCCTCTCTCCCCCCTCTCCAGCCCTCTCTCCCCCCTCTCCAGCCCTCTCTCCCCCCTCTCCAGCCCTCTCTCCCCCCTCTCCAGCCCTCTCTCCCCCCTCTCCAGCCCTCTCTCCCCCCTCTCCAGCCCTCTCTCCCCCCTCTCCAGCCCTCTCTCCCCCCTCTCCAGCCCTCTCTCCCCCCTCTCCAGCCCTCTCTCCCCCCTCTCCAGCCCTCTCTCCCCCCTCTCCAGCCCTCTCTCCCCCCTCTCCAGCCCTCTCTCCCCCCTCTCCAGCCCTCTCTCCCCCCTCTCCAGCCCTCTCTCCCCCCTCTCCAGCCCTCTCTCCCCCCTCTCCAGCCCTCTCTCCCCCCTCTCCAGCCCCCCTCTCCAGCCCCCCTCCTCTCCAGCCCCCCTCCTCTCCAGCCCCCCTCCTCTCCAGCCCCCCTCCTCTCCAGCCCCCCTCCTCTCCAGCCCCCCTCCTCTCCAGCCCCCCCTCCTCTCCAGCCCCCCCTCCTCTCCAGCCCCCCCTCCTCTCCAGCCCCCCCTCCTCTCCAGCCCCCCCTCCTCTCCAGCCCCCCTCCTCTCCAGCCCCCCTCCTCTCCAGCCCCCCCTCCTCTCCAGCCCCCCCCCCCTCTCCAGCCCCCCCCCCTCTCCAGCCCCCCCCCTCTCCAGCCCCCCTCCTCTCCAGCCCCCCCTCCTCTCCAGCCCCCCTCCTCTCCAGCCCCCCCTCCTCTCCAGCCCCCCCTCCTCTCCAGCCCCCCCTCCTCTCCAGCCCCCTCTCCTTCCAAATTTTTAAAACTAAATCTGCATGTGACCTCAATCGCCAAAGCTTCATTTGTAAATGTAATAGGTGCCCTATATTAGTCTGTTATGCGACATAGAAAGTTCAATCTGTTAATGTAAACTACTCTGTATTTTTTTAATGACAAAACTGGGAGAAACCTCAACTTATAATCTGCTAATTACAGTATTTCTTATTGAATGCATAGCTGTAATCTGCTTTTGTTATAATGTTCTGCTTTCCATTTCAAAATTCACGTATAATCCCACTATTTAAAGACTGTCTTTTGAAATGTAGCCACAGAATATTTTTCGGTATTTAAAATTGATATGTAGCAGCTAATCTAAGTGAGGAGTTCGTGTGTTACTAAAGCCATTAACTTCTGTTGGTGCATTGATGCCATTCCCATAGAGGTTGTTTTAGTATGTATCTTCCCCTCACCCATTTTGATTGCCCATTTTGATTGTGGAAAGATTTGGGAAAGATGAAAATGAAATGTTACTGATAAGATTATACCGTGGAATGTAAGTGACTTCAGTATCGGCACTTGTGCTTGAATTTTTGTAGATTATATGTACCACTCCTTGCTTCTTCCAATTGACAAGCATATGTTAGTGCAAGTTCATCACATTGTTCTTTCCATGTGTCCCCTTGATGAAACAAAAGACTCTCACTAACCTCATTATGTATTGTCTCCACCCATTCCTGCATGGTGAAGATTTTTATGATCACAATGTTCGCAGGAGATGTGCTTTTCTAGAGCTCAAGGCATCTCACCTGTTGCTTTCAGAAGATTTCAGTTTTATGAACAAGGTGCAGAATACACATTTAATCTCTACAATGGACTTCGTATTCGCTATAGATCTTTCCTTACCCTTTCAGGCATTGCTCAGTGGGGAATTTGTTAACAATGTGCAGGTGTGACCACTAATTCGTCTTGCTGCACTTGTCAGTAGAAGTAGTCTCTGAAATTTTGCTGTCAGTACTGGTGGTGTGCATGTAGTGGTACTCACTTGATGAAGTGTGCAGTACCTACACATTAGATTTTTTAAGCTTTTCCCATGTTATGAAAATGTTGCATGATGATAAATTGATTATAATTTAATACCTGTGCTAATACTCCAGTAACAGAAAGTTCTTGGTAGAATATTAATAATGGAATGGAGGGGGAAAGGGGCAAACTCTCCCAATAGCTGTGGTGCTGAATCGTTGATAGGCTTATACCGTATTTACTCGAATCTAAGCCGCACTCGAATCTAAGCCGCACCTGAAAAATTAGACTCGTAATCAAGGAAAAAAAATTTTTCCTAATATAAGCCGCACCTGAAATTTGAGACTCAAAATTCAAGGAGAGAGAAAAGTTTTAAGCCATCTCCAAATCGAAACAAAGTTGGTCTATTGTAATATGAGACACAATTTAGGTCGAATGAATAATGATACAGCTACAGTAGTTTGGTTCGAGTCGTAAGTTAGCAGTTAAGGTTTACCAGGTAGCCATTGCTATGCGTCAGGCACTCCGTATTTTTACGGTTACCCTTCCTTTTTCACGTGCTTTGTCTGGTTTGAATTGATTGCTTATTTTTCTTTGATCTTATAAGTGCCGTTTTCTTTGTTATAGGTGTTTATGTCACTCTAAGCTGAAAATGCATTACTGTACTGTGCCATGCATTGTTTGTCGCATTCTGATAGTGCGTGTTTACGGCCTGTCGCCGCTCGCGGCATGGCTTGCTTTCGTGCGCACTACCGCCGCTTACAATTAAAAAAAAAAAAGAGGAATCGTCTCATTAGCGAAACAATGGCAAGAGACTGATATTTGTTGTTACTTACACTACTGCTTCCTTTGATAATGATCAACAAGAATCAAATAATAGACTGCGTATGATAGATGATGTTCTGAACGAAAGTTTAGCGAAAATTTTTCTCCATTTGAAAATCTTTGCAGGCGCCTCTTTAGTTCATTACATGCTGCACAGAAATTAGAGTCATCTTAGATTTAAAAATCTAGTCAATTGCCGTGCTTCATTTCTGACTGTATCACTATTAGGCATAAGAATAATACGAATATAAACATGACATGATATGTATATTCTTCTGCGTTTGCTGTTGTCTCACTCTAGTTTCGTAGTTTATTAGGCATACAGGATTTAAATGAGATAGCAGCAAACACGAAACAATACAAGGCAAAATGTTTATATTCCTATTATTCTTATGGTGAAGAGAATACTGCATGTGATTCACAATTCATAAAAGTTCCTATTAGCAACCATCTCTTCTCACAGGTAGGAAAAAATTCAGAACGTAGAGGTGGCCATATTGACAAACATCCCAAACAGTCTTGCCAGTCGGATTTTCGTAGTACATTGAAATGCTGCTACATTCGAAGATGAACAATACGGAATTTGTATTTACTTCTTTGGATAATGTACCAAAATGCAGTGGTCGAAACTCGGGGCAGAGGAAAAAAGCTCATCTTCCATCTTTTTTTTTTAAATTTATTTACCGACGCAGAGGTTTTGGTGCCAGTATTTATCTTTGTGCCTACAAAGCATGCCTGTGTAGCGCTACATATATTCGACGGCAGAAGTTAGTTGTGGTGGCACCCACCAACATTTTTCAGCATGCTTTGCACTCGATTCGAAGCCGCAGGCGGTTTTTTGGATTACAAAAACCGGAAAAAAAGTGCGGCTTAGATTCGAGTAAATACGGTAAACAAGATTGAGCATGTAACTAGCTTGCAAATCTCTCTCTCTCTCTCTCTCTCTCTCTCTCTCTCTCTCTCTCTCTCTCTCTCTCTCTCACACACACACACACACACACACACACACACACACACACACACACACACACACACAGCTACATTGTCCCAGTTTGACTATATTGTCCTCTGCTTTGTTGATAGGGATCACCATATATTAAAAAGTTCAGAAGATTGTCATCGTAGTTTGTTTGTTTGGCTGAATACAGCTTATTCCTCATGCCAAAGGGACCATCTTAATGACAGGACATCACATCCATCTCTCCCTCTCACACTCCACCATCTGGTCCACAGCTTTTTTCAACAATATTCTGTCTGTTTATCCCGCAACATTTGCAGTTTTTACTGCTTGTCTTTGCTAACAAGAGAATATTTGAAATATTGTTTTCTTCTTTAAATGTGAACATTTTAGGTTAGTCTTTACCATGACTGCTATTGACATTAAATTAAACATGTGTTTTGTTACCAGTGGCTTAACAGTAAACTTTTTGTTTCTTTTGATATTATTTTCTTCCTTATGATACTCAATCTTCTTTAGCTCATAAATAACATAAATGTTCTTCAAAGCAACACAGCAAAATTCATGACTCATTTACGAGTTAAAACCCCACATAATACATGACGAATGATAAATGACAAACATTAAGAAAGCAACTGAAAATTGTGATGAACAAAATCCAGTAAAAACGTATGCAAGCAGCATAAATCAAAGTGGTTGCTGCCTGTATAATTTTTATGTAAACAGTCAACAATCCTCAAAATTAAGGTATCAAGATAGGCGAATTTAACAATTTAACATCCATCTCTCTCTCTCTCTCTCTCTCTCTCTCTCTCTCTCTCTCTCTTCCCCCCCCCCCCCTCTCTCTCTCTTCCCCTCTCCCTCTCTCTCTCTCTTCCCCTCTCCCTCTCTCTCTCTCTCTTCCCCTCTCCCTCTCTCTTCCCCTCTCCCTCTCTCTTCCCCTCTCCCTCTCTCTCTCTCTCTCTCTCTCTCTCTTTTTCTCTTCCCCTCTCCCTCTCTCTCTCTCTCTCTCTCTCTCTCTCCCCTATTACAGCTGATTATCAGACAGTTGTGAAATAACCTGCTGATGACATCACAATCTTCACAAACAGTGACACTGTGTCTAAGCAAACATTACTTTATCTTTGGAGTCTTTAGAACTCTACAGCTATTTATAAGTGAAACAATTGGAAAAGTGTTGGAACTAGTCACAAATTCATCAAGTGTTTGTTTATCCGTAACTAGTTTTGGATGTAAACAAATCTTCAGAAGGATAGTATATAGAGGTTATCCCACTCATGATGGGCACTAGCAAAAGTGTTATAAAAATGTTGACAAAAGAGAATACAAAACCAAATTTGTACATGACATACCTTCGTGGTTGAGATATGAAGGTACATTGCAAGAGGCATGGAAGGGGTGTCCCCCACTTGTATATGAGGTCTGTTCAGAAAATTCCAGAACTTTGCCCATAAAACTGTTTTACTTTTACCTTTTACTTATTGTGCATGGTCTCTCCTCTGCAATTGGTACGCCACTCCCAATGCTGTTTCCATTTGTGGGAGCAGTCTTGGTACACCTCTTGCTGGATCACGCAAGGTGCCATCTGCAAATTTTCTTCTCTCTCTTCTATCATTGTGAAACTTCATCCTTCCAATGAGGTTTTCAACTTTGGAAATAAAAAAAGTCCGCATGGGCCAGGTCTGGAGAGTACAGAGGTTGAGGCAGCACAGTGATTTCATTTTTTGTATAGTAGTCATGCACCAACAGGGATGAATGTGTGGGTGCATTATCGTGATGCAAGAACCAGGAATTGTCTCACCACATTTTCTAGCAGGCATTGCAACATATCCTGGTTGTACCACCTATTAACAGTTTGCCACTGAGGCATGAATTCATCATGAACTAACTATCAGCATGGCTTTGACATTTGATCTGATATGAAGAGCTTTTTTGGTCTTGGAGAACCTTCCCTGACACATTGTGAAGATTGAACCTCAGTCTCAACATCGTAACTGTAGACCCACACCTCATAGCCAGTTGTTCTCATTTGTATGCACCAAAAGCTATTCACGCATTGTGAGGCGAAGGTCTTTCAAGTCTTGACTCTTGAGCCATGGGACGAATTTGGCAGCAACATAATGTGTTCTGAGATGCTGTCTCAGGATTTCATAACATGGTCCAACTGAAATGTTACATTCTTCTGCAATCTCTTGGACAGGCTGTCTTCCCCCAGGGGACTTGCCACTCTTGCTTGGCTACCACGTAGCCCCAGCCTTTGCAGCATCTTTTCCTTTCCGTGCTGCATGTCTATCCTTTTGCTATTATTTTTCCCCTCTCTTGAGGAACATGTCTGGGATGTTTTTGGGTATGTGTCCTGTATTTTCAGTAGCCTGACATCAGAACAGCCCCTCCACTGCCCTTTTTTTCCCCTTTGCTATGATGTTTCAGATTCCTCTTTTTCTTCCTCCACCCTGTGCCCTTCTGAAGGCTGGCCCATGCATCTGACACATAATAGGTGACTGATAACGCATAATTCCCAGGCCTGGGTCAACAGGTAGGGTTCTCTTCAACAGTGTCACCACATGATATTCTCACCTGGCCGATCTCTGTGTCGCCTGTGTGCACCATCAACCGTTTATCTGCCCTGAACTTTGCAGATTGACTGAGGGAGAATGCTGACACCTCTGTAGATCTCGTGGAGCAGAATCCTCCAGCCTCTGCACCCTTTAACAGTCTTTGAAGGCTGGCACTCGGCAACCTCCAAGATGACACGCCTCGGTTTTTTCCTGCCTCCCCTTTTCTCATCTTGACTCTCCTCCAATGGAACATTCACGGCTTTAGATCCAACAAGGATGACTTATGGCTGCTCTTTGAATTGCCTCCAGGAAACAAAACTGTGTCCTCATGACTGCTTTGACCTCTCACATTTCTTTCCAGTCCGTTTTGAGTTTCGGTTGAAGACAGCATTCCCTCTCATGAGGGGGAGTCGTGCTACTCTCCTGGAATGACATTCGTAGTCACACTGTCTCCCTGAACATCTGGCTGCGAGCTGTTGTTGTCTGCATTTTCCTTCCCTACTTCGCCTTTTCCCTTTGTACCATTTACGTACCGCCATCATTAGGTGTTACCGGGCACACTTCCTCACCCCTTTTTGCTGCTTGGGGACTTCAGTGCACACCATTCCCTGTGGGGCTCTTCCAAAACCTGTCTGAGAGGCACCCTCTTGGCTGACCTTCTCAATCAGTTCAATCCTATCTGCCTTACCACTGGAGCACCCATGTTCCTTTCAGTCTCCACACACACACCTATTCTCATTTGGACATCTCATTCTGAACTGCCCAGCTTGCCCATCGTCTCAAGTGGTCCATTCTCTCTGGCACATACTGAAGCGACCATTTCCTGTGTGCTATTCATTTGTTGGTTCCTACCCCACCTATGTGCAAACACAAATGGCAGCTTTCTAAGGCCGATCAGAGGCTTTCTTCCACCCTGGTGACCTTTTCACCAGTTGTGATGACCAGGTAAGTACTGCCTCACCAACATTATCCTTAACGCTGCAGAATGTTCCATTCCTCGCACTTCGTCCTTACCGTGCTGTATTCTGGTCCCTTGGTGGATGGAGGCGTATCACGATGCAATTCACTTGCGAAGACGTGCTGTCCACATTTTTAACAGTCATCCTATGATGGCAAACTGCATTTACGAACAGCTGTGTCTGCAGTTTCGTTGCAGTCTTCAGGATAGCAAAGAAGCTAGCTGGATTTCATTTACTAGTTCTTTAACAGTGCCATTCCCTCTTCCATTGTCTGGGCCAACCTCCGACAGCTCTCTGGGACCAAGGTCTGTTTCCCATTTCCCACCTGACCATAGCAGATGATTTCACAATGGACCCTTTTGCTATTTGCAACACCTTGGGCTGCTATTTTGTGGAGATTTCGAGCTACATTCACCATCATCCAGCCTTCCTCCATCGGAAACAAATGGTGGTGGTTTGGATAATACTCTTCTATTCTCAGAATTGTGAGTGCTACACTGCCACTTTTACTATGAGGGAGCTAGATCATGCTCCTACTTCATGCCGATTCCCTGTCCCAGTGCTGGACGAATTCACATTCAGATGTTGCAGAACCTTTCCCTTGCGGACAAGCACTTTCTCCTTTCCTTGGTGGACTGAGGCATGCCACAATGCAATTTGCATGCAGAGTCGTGCTCTCCACTGTTTTAACTGTCATTCTACAACGGCAAACTGTAGGAGAATATGCTTGCCCACGAGAGAGAGATTCTGCAACATCTAAATGTGAACTCGCCCAGCCCTGGGGCATGGAATTGGGATGAAGTGAGTGCATGATCTAGCTCCCTCATAGTGAAAGCACCATCCGGGCAGAAGGCATGTTTCCCAGATGCTGACGTGAAGCCACTGTCATGCCCATACCTAAGCCCGGTACGGACAAACAACTTCCTTCTAGCTACCACCCCACTTCTCTCACCAGCTGTGTTTGCAAGGTGATGGAATGTATGATTCATGCCCAGCTAGTATGGTGGCTTGAGTCAACTTAGTAACCACTGCATAATGTGGATTCTGCAGTTGACCATCTTGTCACTTTGTCAGCCCATGTCATGAATGATTTTCTGTAGAAATACCAAACTAACCACGTTTTTCGATTTGGAGAAAGCCTACAACACTTGCTGGATGGCAGGTATCTTCTGTACTCTCTACATGTGGTGCTTCTGAGGCTACATGCCCCGTTTCCTTTAGGATTTTTTAAAAGACTGTGTTTTCAACATATGTGTGGGTTCTGCCTTGTTGGACATCTTTATCCAGGAAAAAAGGTGTGCCTCAAGAGTTCCGTCCTTTTTGCTATCTCCATTAAGCCCAATTATGGTCTATCTCCCACCGGGCATCTTCAGCTCCCTTTTCATAGACGATTTTGGCATCTATTCCAGTTCTCCACAGACTTGTCTCCTTGAGTGGCACCTTCAGCAATGTCTCGATTGTCTTTCCTTGTGGAGCATCGGCAATGGCTTTCACTTTTCCACTGACAAAACCATTTGTCAGAATTTCTGTTGGCACAATGGGTTTCTCCCACCATCTTTAAATCTTGGGCCTGTTGCTCTTCTGTTTGTTGAAACTACGAATTTCCTGGGGTTCATGCTTGATAGGAAGCTTTCTTGGTCCTTCCACGTGTCCTACCTGGCCGCCCGTTGTACGCAGTCTCTCAATGTCCTACATGTGCTCAGCAGTACGTCCTGGGGATCAGATCGGACCACCCTCTTCCATTTGTACCAGTCCTTGCTTGCTCGAAACTAGACTGTGGGTGTTTTGTTTAAGCATCTACACGTCCGTCCAGCTTATGTCATCTCAATACAATCCACCATCATGGCATCTGTTTGGCCACTGGAGCCTTTTACACAAGACCAGTTGAGAGTCTGTAAGCAGAAGTTGGTGAACTTCCGCTGTCATACAGCCATGATTTTCTCCTCAGCAGATACACATGCCATTTGTTTGGCCCCACTGGCCACCCACCCTATGTCTCCTCATTTAATCACTCCTTTGATTGCCAGTATGAGTATGTCCCTCTTTTCTGTTACCTCCTGGAGTTCGCTTTCGGCTATTGCTCCAGCAGCTTAACTTCCTGCTACCTGCCAATTTCCCAATCGGTGTCAACCCTTCATCACCTTGGCTTCATCTGGTGGCCTGTGTTCACCTTGGACTTCATTCGCTACCTATGGACACTACTTCAGAGTCGTTCTATCGCCATAAGTATCTCGACATTTGCGTGTAACTTTGAAATAGTACCTTTGTGTAGACTGATGGCTCTCAGACAGACTGTGGTGTTGAGTTTGCCTTTGTCATTGGCATCAATGATTTTCAGAATCGTTTTCCGGAACACTGTTCAGTATTTATAGCGGAGCTGTTTGCCCTGTATCAGGCAACACAGTACATCCGGCGACAGAGGCTTTTCAACTGTGTCATTTGCTCCGACTCCCTGTGCCATTCAGAGCCTCTGTGTGCTGTATACCGTCCATCCCTTAGTGCAACGAGTCCAGGAAAGCTTTCGCTTGCTCACTCTTCAGGGAGCCACTGTTATGTTTATGTGGGTCCCTAGTCATGTCAGTCTTACTGGAAACAAGGCTGCTGATGCTGCTGCCAAGGTTGCAGTCTTTGTACCTCAGCTCACTAGTTCTTCCATTCCCTCCAGTGATTCTGTGTTGCTGTCTGTCAGCAGGCGGCGTCACCTTGGCATTGCCACTGGTCTTTCCTTCGTGGAAACAAGCTCTTGGGAGTAAAACCACTTCCAGTGGCTTGGCCGAAGTCCTCTCGGCCATCTTGCCGCTAGGAGATCATTTTAGCTAGCTTGCACATTGGGCACTGTCTTTTTAGCCTTGCCATCTGTTACATAGTTATCCTCCTCCACTTTGTGCTCATTGTCCTCAACTTTTGACAGTTCACCATTTCCTGATGGAATGCCCTTTTTTTAACCACTTACAAAATATTTATGTTTTCCTTCTGAGTTATTGGCTGTTTCAGCTAACTAGGTGCAGGTTGTTGACCATGTTTTGTTTTTTATCCATCATAGCAATATGGTGAAGGACATTTAATCTTTAGTTCAGGACCTCTGTTGTCTGTATGGCGTATTTTATGCCCCTTTCACCAAGAGAAAGTCCCTGTTTTGAGCTGTCTTTCCTTCTGTCTATTGGGCTTAATGTGTAGTCACTTTTAACTCCTTTTTTGTCTTCAGGTTCTATGGTTCTGATATGGGTGCATCTGACCTTAGTTGTTTTTGCATCCTGAAATGAAACAAAACAAAACAAAACAAACAAACAAAACAGTCAGTCTTCAGTTGGCATGCACAATTTCATTGACGTTCCTGACATGAGTGTCGTCGGTAGACGTGGAAGGGCGTCCTGAAAGAGGGTCATCCTTAACTTTCATTCAGACTTTTTTTTTAAACCATGTGAACCATTTGTAACATCAAATTCAGCTTAAGCACTCATCACCATAGGCTTCCTGCAGCATTTGGTGAGTCTCTGTAAAGGTTTTCTTGAGTTTCTTTCAAATTAAATCAGATGCATTGCCCCTCTAACTGTGTCATCTCAGAATTCGCAAACTGTGCGACACAATTTTCTACTCAATACAGCACTTAATAATAACAGACATATAACAATGAAACTTCCAGCAGTTCCACATTAAACACAGGCGTGTGCAGGGATGCCAAACGCTTTTCGCTCCAACACACCATTGGCGCAAAATTGTGAAACTTCCAAAAATTTTTGAGCAGATCTCGTACACTGCTCAATACAGTGCTGCACGTTTGTGAATGTTGCTGCCAAAGTGTTGTGTGTGAATTCCTGGATTTCCGAGTGGATGTTCTCGTGTAACTTGTCAAATGTGGCAACAGTGAGGTTCTGTGAGCTGTGTGTAAGTCTCGTGTTTCAGTGTAGTGTGGCTTACTTTGTGGTGTTCCATGTGACTTCCTTTTTCCATTGCTATTTGATTATGATGGTGTATCTGTATTCTGTGAAAGAGAATGTGCTCCTTGTGAAACAGTATTGGGTAAGTGGTGCCTTTAAGACATGTCACTGACGGTTTTTGGAGTATTTTGGTGATCAACATAAACTGCTAAACACTGCATTCAGGGCTTGGTGACGAAGCTGGAGACAAAGGAAATCATTTTTCCATGACAGAGGATTATGGTCCCATTCACAAACATGCAGCATCCTTCTGAAATGTCTATATAGATGGGTGGAGGTCATTTCCAGCACCTTGTAAAATGCCTTCATTTTTCAACCATGAAGGTATGTCATATAGAAATTCGGTGCTCTGTCCTCTTTTATTAAGATTTTTATAACAATTTTCTCAGGACCTCATATAGAACATCTGTTATTTCATGTGCAATATACACTAATTATGGGTTAATGAACTGTTCACCTGAAGAATGCAAATGTCAAACTTTAGTCAAACAGTGGACAATTCAGGATGGAATGTAACAATATTATGAAAAGAAAAGTTGCTACTCACCATATAGCGGAGATGCTGAGTCGCAGATACACACACACACACACACACACACACACACACACACACACACACACACGTATGACTGCAGTCTCTGGCAACGGAGGCCACAATGTTAAACCTCATGTTTGCGGGAAGAAACAAAAAACAATGGATCTGCTTTTGTACCTAACTTATTCACATAAAAAAAAGTGAAAAGGTATTCTTATACTACTGAATTATGCTGCTTTCCTTATTATTGCTAAAAACAGTTAGGAAAATTAAAAAATAAGTAATTTATTATGAATATTCTAAGAGCCATACCAGGGAACTGACTGGTTCTAAGTGCTAATATGACAAATTTTGTTTCATGTGCCATTAATACTGAGGTTATTTTTTATTTGTGATAGTACAAGTAGAGAAATACAACAGTAATGTTGTAACTAGTAGAACTGTAATAAAAAAGTTCTCATATCTTTTTAATATTTTGCAAGAAAATAAGAAAATTAAATTCAGGGGGAAAATCTCTCCGTATTGACTTCTATTTCTTGCACAATGCCATTCTTGGGATCAGATGTCGAAGGTTTACTGTAGAACTTCTTGTGATTTGAGGAAGAAATTGCAGCATTGTCACAACATCTTTCTGTTTTACAGCTGATAAACATGGCTAGTCTTTCAGATGTAGTACGGCATGACATATATCAGCCATTGTCTTTCGTCTTTTCAATATATTGACCTTTTCCTTTCTTCTGTTTCAGAGTAAGAATTTTTAATAGCTATTTAAGATTGATGAGTATGAGACACTTTGATCATACTGCATTCGGAGATATTACATGCTTGCATTGGCAAAAATATTTCAATGGCATCTTTAAAATCAGCAAAGTCATTTGTATACATTGTAATTTCATCTGTGGCTGTTTGCTGATGATGCTGTGGTTTACATGAAGGTGATATTGTTGAATGACTAGGAGGATACAAAAATCAAACACTGGAAAATCCAGGATGAAATATAACAGTGTTCTGAAAAGGAAAGTTGCTACTCACCATATAGCGGAGATGATGAGTCACAGATAGGCACAACAAAAGGACTATCACAATATAAGCTTTCAGCCAACAAGGCCTTTGTCGAAAATAGATGTAAGACAGACACACACACACACACACACACACACACACACACACACACAGAGGCTACTTACACATACATGGCTGCAGCCCAGTGTGTGGCTTCAGCTGCCAGAGGCTGCAGTCGTGTGTGTGTGTGTGTGTGTGTGTGTGTGTTTTTTAAAAAGGCCTTGGTTGGCCGAAAGCTTATATTGTCACAGTCCTTTTGTTGTGCCTACCTGCTACTCAGCATCTCCGCCATATGGTGAGTAGCAACTTTCCTTTTCATAATATTATATGATACAATATGCTTTAGACAAAATTTCTAGTTGGTGTTGAATGACAAGGTGAACAGGCAAAACAGTCATGAAATGTTTGAATTCAGCTTCAGTAATGTGCTACTTGATACAGTCTTAAATATCTAGGTATGATGTTGCAAAGTGATATGAAATTGAACAAGCATATGAGGATTTCAATGGGGAAGGTGAATGGTTAACTTCAGTTTATTGGGAGAGTTTTAGGAAAGTGAGGTTCATCTATAAAGGAGACTGCATATAGAACACCAGTGCAACTCATTCTAGAATACTGCTTGAGTGTTTGAATCCCCTCCAGGTAGAATTGAAGGAAGACGTTGAAGCAGTCCAGGAGCGGGCCAAGAGATTTGTCACGATAAGTTCAGTCAGCATGCAAGCATTACAAAGATGCCTTGTGAACTCAAGTGAGAATCCCTGGGGGGTGAAGATGATGATCTTTTCAAGCAACGCTACTGAAAAAATTTAGAGAATCAGCATTTGAAGCTGACTGCAGAATGATCCTGCTGCTGCCAACATACATTTCATGTACGGACCACGAACATAAGATAAGAGAAGTTAGAGTTCTTACAGAGGCATATAGACAATCATTTTTCCCCTTATTCTATTTGTGATTGGAACAGCAAGGGACATTACTAGTAGCAGTACAGCCAGTGGTGGCCAGTTATCATGTGCTAATGTGCTATAGCATACTGTAAATATTGCACTAAAGTTGCACCATTTCTCTTCAAATGCGAACTGAAATTGCACTAAAATTTCCCCACTTCTCTTCAAATGCATGCTGTTATGCAAATAAAATGGATGAAAACTTTTTTTGTAGTGCTCTCTCCATGATAATTAGACAGTGACGAGTGCTGAAATGATTGTCAGCTGCACTACAGTCAACTCAGACAAGGGACACAGCTGTCTTTTTTCGACTGGGCATGCTCTGACATAACATCATCCCTGCTGGTACTTTGAGTGCAAGATTGCTTGCAGCACCAGACCAACATTTTTCTTTGAAATTGCTTGCAACATAAAGTGCAGGCAAAGAGTATAAGGGTTTTTTGAGGAGTGGTTGCAGTATTGGCTTCGTGGGCAAGTGGTTAGCTGAGCTGTCTGGTAATTTGTTGACCCGGTTTCGATTGCTGATGCTACCAACATTTTTATTTTATTCTTCACAATTTTAAACAATTAATTACAATTTGTAAATATATTTAAGCAATTTGATTTAAATACATGAAATTAATATATTCCGTTAGTTATGATTACTGCCCTTTTAAGTCAAAAGCCTATAGATAATCCTAAAAATAGGCGAGTATATGAGCAAATTTAGTAGGGAAGATTTATTTATTTATTTACCCCCCCCCCCCCCCCCCCCCAAAGTGAGTACCACAGAACACAGAAATGAGTTTATTGAAAGAATGTGGCATTTTCCAATTTTGCTGTCTTAATTTTGTTTGTTCATGACTAATTTCAACCTTTGTGAATGTCAAGCTGTCAAACCAACAAAAACAGCATTTGTGAACCAAAACGAGTAGAAAACACAAATTTTGAGATACTGATATTTCAATAAATAAGACATAGTTTTCTATTGTAGAACCACATAATCACATTAGAATGGCCTAGTAAGCTGAAACTAACTGTGAACAAGTAAAATTAATGCAGCTAATGTGGAAAATGCCGCCTTGTTTTAGTAAGAAAGTGTTTTCTGTTGATGATATACTAAAGAGGCCCTTTTCTGGTAGATATTATGAGGAGAAAGTGAGATTTAAAGGGTTAGGTAGATCTTCTCCAAGTGTAAATCTAACATCAGGAGAGTGTGGGACAAAGTTCACCAATTCGGCTCAAGCTATGTGAAAAAAAGTTGGTATATGCTCCTTTCAAGTTCCTAGGATGTTTCTAATGAGAACTATAGGAAAAGGTAAAATGCCCTCTAAAGATTTACAAATAAAGTATGAAGAAATTTTGAGAGGGAGAACTTAGAACAGCATGATAGCTGAGCGGTTATGAGCAGAGATTGGCAATTTGGTGGCTGGGCTTCAATTCCGTCTGGTTCCAAGTCTTTGTTCTTTCGTTTTATTTTAGTCCATGCAATGTTAAATGGTTAATTATAAAATTTAAATATATTTAAACAGTTCAGTTTATATGTGTAAAAAGGGCTATAGGCCACCACATTACAGCACACACAGGTAAAATTTAGCACAAGCCACCACTGGGTACAACATACTTTCCAGCATGATTTGCAGTGTGTGTATGCAGTCGATATAGATGGAATTGGTTCATAGCTTTACTTGACTTAACAATCAGGCATAAATTGTGCAGAGAAAGGCCTTACTTACCTTTCTTTGTTTCTCTGTAATGGCAAAATTTCTGTCACACCTTAAAAAGCTGTTGTCACTCCAACACTTGTATGCTCTCTCTTCATACCATCCTAAATTGAAGGGAGGTGACTTTGGTGCATGACATGTGGATCTCCAGAGGGAAGCACTGCTTGACACGAAGCCCAAGGCTAATCTAACAATGAATAACTGAAACATTCTCTTCATGATTTAACACTTGGATAAAGAAAAGCCAAAGAGCTCTGAGAACACAGTACCACTGAAATCACATTTTGTGAAGAAATGGCACTTAGAACATTTTATATTTCCACTCTTCATTTGATAAAATTGTGGCTGATTGAAGTGTTTTTTCCTTATTTTTATATGATTTGATCCAATTTTTGTCATTGAACTGTTATAAATCTTTAGCAGATTTCTGTCATGGGTTCAGATTGTGATGTTAAGTGTCCATGAATTTTAGTATTTTTGAGTCAGGAGCATAATTTGGTAGTGTTGACACACTCTACTCTGGTGACCCATAGAATTAAGATAGCTCATTTTCTTTTTTACATGAACTCTTCTTTGTTTATGCAGACAATTGTGGTGTAATTATATCTCTGTTAGCTCATGCCATGTGATTTATGAGACATTGCTGTATGCAAGTGCTTGAATCCAATCCAGAGGCCACTTTAAACACATCTCCTTTGAGTATGTTGGGTTGCAGTATCAAGTAGCTCTCTCTCTCTCTCTCTCTCTCTCTCTCTCTCTCTCTCTCTCAGTATAAATGTTACTGGTATGGGTATGTTTTCAGTGCCAGATATGAACAATACACTGGATGATGATGAAGATGCTGACCCAGAGTACAACATTCTAGCTGATGTGGAAGAGGCTGAAATGGAAGAGGAGAAAGAAGATAGTAAGAAATCATATGTTCATATATCTCTATTTATTCTGCTTTGTTTCCACCTATAAACACAACAGCAGCAGCATTAATTTTTGTAAATCACAAATGAGATTTTCTTGTCATTCAGTTACATTAAACTGTAGTAATAAACATTTTGCAACAACAACAGTGGCTGAAGTAACTTGATGAAAAATAACAGCCTTTGTATCTCTGCTGTGATACTTGTTCATTCTTTCAGACAATCAGAAAGACACACTGCCCAGTTTCAATGTTTTTTGAATATGTGATAAACACAGGCATGAGGGGTATTTGAAGGAAGATTTAATTTCAGTTTTGAAGTTCATTGATCTCTTATATCAGATATCTTTCTGCGTACTCTGAGAGAAAGTCTTTACAGTTTGATCTATTTGTTAGAAGGTGACTAAAAGCAGGGAAGTGTGTTTCCAAGCTGAATGCTTTTAGAGTGTTTCCTAATTTTCATTGGCATGTGGATACTTTCAGAAACTGCATCATTATTAATTGTAGGTTATGAGAGAGTTAGTGAAGTTATCAACAAATGGCTTAATCACAGTAGATTGTACTCATGCTGGAATTAACATAATGGGGAGCACACATGCATCATCATTGTGAATCTTGACTGGGATAAACAGAATGGAGTGTATTGTAAAGATGGGTCCGTATTTCATTATAGAATAATGAAATGTGTTTTTCCCAGGATTTGTTAAAATCGTGTTTCCTGTAAAAGAACAAGAGTTTGGAAATTTTGAATTGTGCTACAACCTGTGATGACATGTGTCCACCTTTGTAACACAGAATGAAACACATGGTAGTAGTAGTTAGGAGTAGTTCGAAGAATAAATCAACTCTGTGGCAAAGTTCAAAAAATTTCTTACTTCTCACCCAGTCTGCCACAGTCATTGACAGTGTAAAGTGAACAAGGGTTGAGAAAAAATATCAAAACTGCTCCACTCAGTGTCAAAACACACTTGTCTATTTGAGATTGGGTACTGACTGTTTTTGACTCCCAAACCATTGTGATGAATATCTTTCAACATAAGCAAAAGGCAATGAGTGCCTCTATTTTCATGAATCAAAAACTATGTAAGCAGCTTCAGAAATAATTAAGAAATGTCCTTTCCCCAAAGGGAGATATAAAGCATGTTACTACTGCATTAATTCACAATAGATAACAGGAAGTAGGTCATTGCACCCTTGAACACTCTTCCACTCCTTATAATTTGTTTAGACTGCTCAAAGATGTAGAGGCAGGGCTGTGAAGATGATACACCAGTGAAAGAATGTCTGAGAACTGGCTGTGGATATGTCCATCTTCATCATTATCTGTACCAGAGTAGCTTTCTTAGTGTGTTTGCTTCATTTTCAGTGATCAGAAGACTTAATTCAGTTACTGTCCATAAAAAATTGACGCTTTCATTCAGAGTGAGTGAACCAACATTATATATTGTGTGAGCATTCTATTCTGTCTGATCTCCAGTTTTTCATGAAGTCCAGCAGAAGAGGTAGGAAACTGTTGTGAGGATCATATTATTTTTGTGACAA
The DNA here is from genome assembly GCF_023898315.1 of Schistocerca nitens. NCBI lineage: Eukaryota > Metazoa > Arthropoda > Insecta > Orthoptera > Acrididae > Schistocerca > Schistocerca nitens. The sequence goes on along the minus strand of NC_064618.1, from coordinate 469,546,889 downwards.
GCACTCCATCATGATGATTGACTGTCTAAACATAAGGTATTGTCTTACTACAGATACAGTTTTTACCCTCCTTATAAACTAGAAAGTAAAGCATTTCTAAGACTTGCTGCTTTTATGAATACCCATTTCTCTTTCTTTTTCTGGGTTATAGTGAGAACAAATTTCTACACTTTGCCGACCTTTTGATAAGGTACAAGTTTTCATCCTGTTTACAACAAGCTGATGTGTTCTGTCTTCTCTTTAGTGTTTTTGCAGATATTGCTGACAAGCAGAAACATGTTCCTTTTTGCAGTGAAAAATCTAATATATCGATCCTATGCAATCTTATTAGTGACTACAGTTATAGTTATAATTTTTTTTTTTTTATGTTTACTGGGTCCTTCAGTGGCATGTCTTCTTTTCTTTCTCATGGTGTTTTATGAGATGGTAACCTGTAATAGTGAAACAGCCAACTTAGGGAAGCTGTTCCTTTTCAGGTATCATGTTACAAACTCACTGTATGCATTTGCATCACAAGGACTATATCGTATGTCACTGCATCTTCCATTATTATCCTATCAAAAACAAAAACAGCATAAACATCCATGAAACTCCAGATTGTATTAATCTAGAAACAACACACATTTGAGTGTCTTAATGAATCTGTCTGGGCTGTAGAGTGGATGCTCAAGCCGTTCCCACTTGAACTTGCTCATTACACTTTTGTGACCTTGGAGACATGTGGATGCATGTTATCATGGAACAGAATCACTCTGTCCATGTGCACCACAGGCTGTTTGCTCTTGATGGAGTTGCATAGGCTGCGGTGTGTCTGACAGTACATGTGACCGTCAACGGTTTCTCTGTGTTCAAGGAATTCGATGAGTGTCGGACCTTGGATGACGAAAAAGACATCAAGCATCACCTTGCCTGCTGAGGGCACAGCGTGGAATTATTTTAGGGGAGGGTGATGACACTACCTTCATGTCCGCAGATGTCTCACTATATTATCCCAAAGCAGCAAATGGAAATTTCAATTGGTTTGGTCGTTACAATGTTTCATATCTTTTCATTTGAACACTCCTTATACCTGCATACCGAAGGGAAATGGAATGATCACATAGGCTTAGTCATAGGTAAAGCAGCGATTTATTGGTAGAATACTAGGGAAATGCAATCAGTCTACAAAGGAAATCACTTACAAATCACTAGTGCAACCTGATCTAGAACAATAATCAAGTGTATGGAACCCATACAAAATAGGATTAGTGGGGGATATTGAATGTATACAGAGAAGGACAGCATGAATGGTCACATGTTTGTTTGACCCTTGAGAAAGTATCACAGAGATGCTAAATAAACTGAATTGGCAGACTCTTGGAGGTAGAAGTTAACTATCCCAAGAAAACCTACTTACAGAGTTTGAAGGACCGGCTTTAAATAATGATTAGAACCACCTACATATTGCTCCCATAGGGATTATGAGGACAAGATTAGATTAATTTCAGCATACACAAAGGCACTTAAGCAGTTATTTTTGGTGTGCTCAGTATGTGAATGGAAGAGGAAGAAGCTCCAGTACATTGTGCAGTGGGACTTGCCCTCTACCCTTCACTTCACAGTGGTCTGCAGAGTATGAATATAGCTGCAGATTAACTTAACTCTTATTGTTCATATCTAAAGGACACTGGGCCGTGCGGTTAAAGGCGCTGCAGTCTGGAACCGCAAGACCGCTACGGTCGCAGGTTCGAATCCTGCCTCGGGCATGGATGTTTGTGATGTCCTTAGGTTAGTTAGGTTTAACTAGTTCTAAGTTCTAGGGGACTAATGACCTCAGCAGTTGAGTCCCATAGTGCTCAGAGCCATTTTTTAAAGGACACTGTGTTACCGTTGCTTTTAAATGGTGTGGAGAAACGATTTGATCTTTTGTTTTGAACAGTTTTGTCTTTTCTCATGTGCTTAATAAATTGTCACATTTCTTGCTCGTTTATGTCCTTTGTATCTTCAGACCAATTGAGTCTGTTTTGGCTATAGTTCAATAGTTTAGAAGTAAATAAAGTTGGGTCTTTATTTTGCATCCCTTCTCCTTTGCCATTATTCAGATGTTTATGGGGCTATATCACTACTCACCAAATATACAAGGTGGTTCTGCTGTAGACAGGCGAGCAGAAGACAAACTCCTTCAGAAAACACACACACACACACACACACACACACACACACACACAGTCTCTTGATGCTGACTGACTTAAATAGTTGTTACGTGTGTGTGTGTGTGTGTGTGTGTGTGTGTGTGTGTGTGTGTGTGTGTGTGCGCGTGAGAGAGAGAGAGAGAGAGAGAGAGAGAGAGAGAGAGGGGGGGGGGGGTGTTATCTCAACTGTGAAAGCTTATAAGTTTTTTAAGCTGTCTGTCTTTTCTACAAGTTTGCCTGTTCTGTGCTTTTCTGTTTGGTGAGTAGCTATGCATCATTATATTTTATTCAATCCTGGATATTCCATCAGAACATTATAAGGATGTCATAGATACCACCTTTTTGTGTGGTATTTAGTTGAAAAATAACTGTTTTTGCCATCCTCCTTGGTCTCTTACACATCTGGATCTCTCTCTCAAAGTGTGTTTATAACATCTGCAGCTTACATTTAATGTTCATTCTTCCTATTTAGATCATAAAACCATTTGACATTAATTTTTATGTCTGATAACAACTCAAAACAAAACTGCCAGTGTTCATTTGATTGTCACGATTGACATATTTATTCCAAATATGAAAATGTCTAATTGATTTGTGAAGTGTGGAATCTAGCATTCTTATTTGCACTTAATAACTAATTTACAGGGCTACTGTCAGATGTTTCTTGATTTTGCAAGTAATCCATTTTTTCCATGATGCATGTTGTATTTGTGTTTTGCCCACACTATGCAAAAAAAAAAAAAAAAGAAAAGAAAAGATTGTAGAAATGAATGGTGTCAGCTGTCATATTCAACTGCAAACAAGTGTGACTTGTAAATCTTTGCCTAGTCCCTGTACAGTACAGTGGTTATAATATTTTTGATTGCCCCCCCCCCCCCCCCCCTGCCCCACCCACACACACTGGATCCAACCTTCAAATATTCAATGTATTTAGCCATTGTAATTTATGATGTTGCCTGAAAAATAACCCAAAACACTGAAAAATTTTCAAATAAATGAAGTTCCATGATAAATAGAAAACATCCATCTGTCATTCACCGTGCCCAGATAGAGTGGCTTGTATGCCTCTACAGTACAGATACCCAGCTGTAGGTACAACAACATCAGTGGGGTATTTGTGGAGAGGCCAGACAAACATAAGGTTTCTGAAGAGTTACAGCAACCTTTTAAGTAGTTGCAGAAGTAAGTCTGGATGAATGACAGATATGGTCTTATCTTCATACTGTGAATGGGTGAAAGTAAAAGGAAGCCACAGCCATTATATTTCCCGAGAACATGCACCCCCTATTATAAGATTTAGTGATGACAGCATCCTCTTGGATAAAATATTTTGGAGGTAAAATAGTCCTCCGTTTGGATCTCCAGGCGAGAACTCCTCAGGTGGTATACTGTATCCCCACATTAAAAAAGTTAAAAAAGAAAAGAAAAGAATGGTTCTTTGTTGTCGAGTTGGATTAACAACATATTCTTTAAAGAGATACTGATGTGTAATTAGGGTCCAGCGCCTGAAAATATATTTTAGCAAACTCTTACCACTATCAACGCAATATTACCACCACAAAATACTTAATGGAATCTGATAGAAGAATTCATCAAAAACAATAAATATTTTTTTGCAGTTGGCACTGACCTCCACTGTCCCACTTTTGACACCATATGTAGTGGTATCAGTAATGCAGACACAACTGCTAATCATGAAGGTTGCTTCTGCCTCAGAGTGGTGTGTATGGGAACTGTGGGATATGTTCTGCCAGTTCTGTGAAGACCGTGGAGTCAGAAGAATCCATTCAGTATAAATATTCTTTATTCAGCAGGACCTCCATGCAAGATGTTGTTGTCACTGTCACAGCAATGTTTGTAGTCATCCAGATATCAAAGTGCTACCTTTGCATAACTCCCAGTGGCTTGCTTGGCCCTGCTGCAGTGGGTGTGTATGTTGGCCAGTGGGGTGCTGCCTCAGCAGAAGAGCAGCGGCTAGCGAGGCAGCTGTGATGATGCCAGGAAGGCATCACTTGGCAGCCAGTAAACTTATGCTGTGACAACTATAAACAACAGGTAAGGGGTGCAGGTACCCTGTGCCAGTCCCAGGACCGTTGGAGTCGACCAGCATGCTGAACGAAGACACCCCAGAGGTGACTTTCACTCAGTTCACCGGCTCGAGATCCAGAACCATCAGGTCTAGCAACATCTCATAGGCCGTCAGCTAGCTGATGATGCTGATTAGCGAGATTGAAGTTGCTCGGCCCGACATTGTATTGACAGTGGGCATGGTGACTGTCACGGTGTCAGTTGTAGTCAGAAGTTCAGCAACCAGTCGAAGGAAAAGTGCAGCTAATAGCTGGCCAGCAAGCACTATAGTAGCTCTAACCAGCTATGTTATGACAGGAGCCCATCTCCTATCAAATAGGTGGCTACAGAAGTCCAATGTTATGCTGTGGCATATGGAAATCCAGTCCATTGCTATAGCAGAATGCTGTGCCAGCAGTATTTTGACCCCAAGTGACAGGATTTCGTAGGCAGCTTGCTTGCACACCCCTCGATAGCTTGCGAAGTCTGGTCTGCAGTTGCTGCCAAAACATTATTAACTGCAGATTAAAACTGAAGAAATTTCAGAAGTGTAGGAAATTAAGGAGACATGACCTGGATAAATTGAAAGAAGTAGCGGTTGTTGTGAGTTCCAAAGGGAGCATAAGGCAATGACTGACTGAAACAGGGCAAAGAAATACAATTGTAGAGGAATGGGCAGCTCTGAGAAATGAAATAGTAAAGATAGGAGAATGCCAAATAGGTAAAAAGACAAGGCCTGGTAGGACTACTGGGGATAACACAGAATATATTAAATTTACTGGGTTGGTGCCTGGGTTCCAAGCATTTTTGTTTTGCATGGTGGTATTCTGGTTGTTATGGATTTATTTATCAATTGTCATTTTTTATTTGTAGTTCACTGTTGCTATTTGAGTTTACATGTTGTCATTTGGAGATACTGAGTGGAGCTGTGTACACTAGGAAACTAAGTGCCAAGTGGAGAAATCGAAACATTTCCGACATATTCCTCTGTTTGATCTCAACAGAGGGATGATAGCAGTGGAAGGAGCCAGAAACATTTGCGCCATGTATGAGGATAATGCCGTTGGACATAGCATCAAAAGAAAATGGTTTTCTCATTCTAATGAAGATCTTTTTGATGTTAGTGACTCTCTCACATTCAGGAAGACCTTCAGCGTTTGATGAAGATCATTTAAACGAATTTACTCACGGTATCCATGTCAGTGTAGTCAAGAATTGGCAAATGTGATCATTCCACCATCGTGCGACGTGCATGCAATGGGCAAGGATCAGAAATCAGTTGTATGGATACCACGTGCTCTAAGCCAAATCTAAGCCAAAACCAAAAAAATCTGCAGGTGGCCATATGTGCATCTCTGCTTGCTCATCACCAATTGGCTCGTGAACAACATCGACCATTCATACCATATATCATTACCAATGACAAAAAATGGTGTATTTAAGCTAACATAAGGAAACAAAGTGAATGGTTGTGTCAAAAAAAAAGGGGGGGGGGGGGAACAACAACTCCCTATACAAAGACCTGCACGCATTCACAAGAGATAATGTTATACCTCTGGTGGAATAGCGATGGTGTGGTGTACTACCAATTGCTCCTCCAAGCTGTAACCATCACTGCTGGTGGCATTTATTATTAAGAATTGAGAGACCTTGCAGAAACAATCCAAGAACAACAATCAGGAAGACTGCACGAAGTGATGCTACTCCACAATAACGCCCGCTGGCATTCTGCTAAACTGACAAAAAACACTTTACAGGAGTTGGGTTGGGAGGTCATTCTGCACCCACGTTATTAATCTGATCTTGCGCCTTCAGGTTTTCACCTTTTCAGCTCTCTTTTGAGCAGCCTTCCAGGAACTTCCTTTCGGATGAAAATGCATACTGAACATGGTTCAACATGTTCTTTGCCTCAAAACCATGTGATTTTTGCAGTCGCAGAATCGAAACGTCACTCCAGTGTCAGCAGATTTATGTAAATAGTGAAGGAGAATGTATTACTGATGACTAAGTCTCTGTTATGTGCATGTGTTGTGTTTATTACACTTATGGATGAAAAAACCATGAACTTATGCAACAACCCAATAGTTGATGTAAGAAGAAAACAAAAATGCAGCAAGTAAAGCAAGTGAAAGGGAGTTCTAATGTCTGAAAATTGAGACTTGCTGAAAGTGTAGACTGGCTAGAGCAGATTTACTGAAAGTATAGACTGGCTAGAGCACAAATGTAAAGCTATGGAACCTTGTGTAACTATAGGAAAGATAGATGTTGCCTATAGGGAAGCTAAACAGACATTTGAAGAAAAGAGAAGTAACTGCATGAATATCAAGAGCTCAGATGACAAACCAGTACTAAGCAAAGAAGGAAAAGCTGAAACGTGTAAACAGAGTGATTCAAAATGAATGAGACAAAAAGAAAGTGTTCCTGTGATACACTAATGATTTAATTCAGAAATACACGTGTAGACTGATAGGTTAACTGTCACAGTTTACATTGGAAACAGTGAAATAATGGGAAGTCACCGTTGTTGTTGTTCATCGCTGGCATAAGTATTCAGAATGGTAACAGCCACTGTAAAAAAAAGGCATATTGTCATAGAATACACAAAAACATCATTAGTAATCGTGGTTCAAAAGGGCGTGCTACACTGTCGTAATGGTGCTGCATGGGCAAAGCAATTTGAGGCTGGATGCATATGCAAGAAGAAAACCAGAAACAGCCATCTGCTGAGAATGAAGCGGTGGATAACATTTGTACTATATATGAAAGAAACCCTAGTAAATCCATGTGTCATGACAGCAGAGGAGTGAATGTGTTGCAATCAACAGTGTGGTGTTTGTGTTGCACAAAAATTGCAGTTCAAGCCTTACGGGATTCAAATGTTGCAGGCACTAAAACCAGCCAATAAATCAAACTGGACAATTATGCATTCAAGCATGGTTGGAGGTAGATGGTATCACAGACTGACTAGTGTTCTCTGATGAAGCCACATTTCACTCAAGTGGCCAAGTGAACAATTGTAATTTGAGAATACTGGGTAGAAAAACCTGCATGCTCCTCTGGAACATGGAAGTGATTCTCCAAAATTTAATGTTTTTGCCACTATAACCAACCGCAGAGTCTTTGATCCTTTCTTCTTTTCAGAACCTGCCATTATAGGTATAACTTATCTCGATATGCTTTCTCTCTGATTGTTGCCTCAGTTGACAGAAAAGTTACCAGAATTATTTTTGTAGCAGGACAGAGTCCCTCCACATTGGCATAACTTCATACCTAGTCACCTCAGTGAACACCTTCCACAATGCTGGATTGTTAACGCTGGGTCGGATTCTGTGCCATTCATGTTGTGGTTCGCCCAAGTCATCTGACATCACACGAATGGATTTTTATTTTTATTTTGTGGATGTGTGAAGGGCAAGGTTTGCGTATCTCCATTTCCATAGAACTTACAGCAGATAAAGTACCGGACAGTCGGGGTGGTTGACTGCCTTGCAGTCTTATCAGGAAATACAGTACCATATGGACATTGCCGTGTCACAAATGGAGCCCACATCAGACACCTATTAATGTCCATAAGAACTGTGGGAGTTAGCCTTCCAATCTGTATGTGCATTTCTGAAATAAAGTCATAACTTAAGTCACAGAAATACTTTCTTTGTGTCCCATTAATTTTGAATCACCCTGTATATGGGGTCTTGAGGATAATATTAGAGAAAAAGAAGAGGAAATAGGTGGAGATGAGATACTATTACAAGAATTTGACAGAGCACTGGAAAATCTAAATTGAGGTGAGGGTTTAGGAGTTCATAACATATCCTTGGAATTAGAGATTTCCTTGGAGGGCCACCCATGGCAAAACCATTGAACAATGTAATAATTCTTATTGTATGGAAGACAGATGCTAACAAGAATGCATATTGCCAAATCAGCAGTATATAAGTCAGGTTCCAAAATACTATCTTGAATTACATAGTCAGACAAAAAAAGTGAAGCAACCAGAAGACGTTTAACATCGTAAACATATACCTCTCTGCAGATATGTGATTAGTTAGTCTTTTAATTACCTGTGACAGACCGTACTGTTATTTTTCATGTTTAGTGTAACATTGAGGCATGGTGAAATATATAAAGAGATGCAAACAGTGTCAGATGTTGTGTGATCATTTTGAAGAACACTTACATGATGCGTGCACAAGCAAGACAGCATTATCAGCATCTGACAGAGTTAGAAAGGAGCCTCATTGCTTGTCTCCATTTGGCCACCTGGTCAAATCGTGCCATATCCATATTTATGAGACGTTTGGATGTGACAGTGGCCCATTATTGGACTGCATGGGAATGTGAAGCAGGCATACTCATTGTCAAGGTTCTGATTGATCATGTCTGATCACAAGACAGACTCACTGTATACTGCACCAAGCACATCATAATCCTTCCACGTATGCACTTGCCATCTGAGAACAAGTAAGGGACTCCCCACAACACTCTGCATTACTCCACACCATTGGTTGGAGACAAGCAGCAGCTGTTAACACCACAATACAAACAGCTGTGTCTGGGGTGGTGCCATAATCAAGAAGCACAGATTGCTGATGAAAATCATTGACAAAATATGATCAGTGATGTATCACACTTCTGTACTATCCAGGATGACAGTTGTCAGAATATAGGGCAACAAATTGGAAAAAAAGGTCCCATTCTCCTGATGTTTTGGAGAGGCACAGGTGTTACACCTGGTGTCATGGTGTGAGAAGTCATCAGGTATGACTTCAGGCCACAACTTTACATCATGACCAGCATGATTCCCACATCTGTCCCTGATACAACATGGGTGGAACCAGCTCGGACATCAACTCTGTTTCATTGCCAGTATCCAGGATATCAAGGACCAGTTACAACAATCATGGCAGATTACTTCAAGAGAGGATACAATGACTTTATATGACACCCTTCTTGAATCAGTGCATGCATGCAGGCCAGAAGGGGTGTAATGTCATACTGATAAGTGGAGTCATACTGCTACGTTCTTTGTAATCACTGATATAACATCATATACTCTCTCAACCTGTTAAGCTAAATTTTGTTTTCTCCTCCTCTCCTCCCTGGTACTTCACTTTTTTTTGTCATCCATTGTATCCACAGAATGGAAAAGCTGGTAGAAGTCAACCTTGAGGAAGACCAGGCTTCTGTCTAGAGATACATAGGAACACACAAGGCAATACTGACCCTGTGACTTATCTTAGAAGACATACTTTTGAAAGGTAGGCTTAAGTTTACATGTTTGTAGAGTTAGGTATAACTTTGGACTGTATCGATCATGAAGTAGTCTGTGAAATACAGGAAGCAAAGATATCTACAACTTATACAGAAACCAGACTGCAGATACCGGGTGGTTATAATTAAAGTGCAGCTGCTGACAGAGGTCTAGTGTGGGCTGTGTTACTGTATGGCAGCAAAACTTGGTAGATATTCTAATGCCTTAATGCGGAGCTGATTTATGCTGTAAAAAAATTAGTCCCAATTTTGGCCACCAGTTGCAAATTTGGCACTGTGGATTAGATTAGATTAGATTAGATTTACTTTCGTTCCAATTGATCCATAGTGAGGACGTTCTCCAGGATGTGGAATATGTCAGAAAAAGAATAATACGTGACAAATATTTACAACTGAAACAAATAAGCCAATGAATCTTCCACAGGTCACAAGTGGAATGATCATCATTTTTTTAATGAACACTATATGAAACAATCATTTTACAAACACTAATGCACTGAATTTAAAATAAAAGTTTTTTTTTTTTTATTTATGAGGTAATAAACGTGTAATAGAACTGCTACAGTACCTATTTACAGTGAACACATTACTGCACTGAAATGGTGCAGAAGTTAGATTGTACTTACTTTCACACACACACACACACACTGGTTTAGTTTTTTATGGCTGCTGGTAAGTTGTTGAAAATGTGTGTTCCTGAATAATGCACACCTTTTTGTACAAGAGTAAGCGACTTTAAATCCTTGTGAAGATTATTCTTATCTCTAGTATTGATTCCATGAATTGAGCTGTTGGTTTGAAAAAGTGATATATTTTTAATGACAAATTTCATTAATGAATAAATATATTGAGAAGCAGTAGTTAATATCCCTAGTTCCCTAAACAGGCTTCTGCAGGATGTTCTTGAGTTCACACCACATATAACTCTTACTGCACGTTTTTGTGCCCAGAAAACTTGAGCTTGGCTTGATGAATTACCCCAAAAAATAATCTCATATGACATTATTTTCATTCCATAAGCATAGTATGCCAGCTTTTTCATTTTTATATCCCCCATAGTTCTGTGGTGTGCTCCTCCTAGTTGAATTTATTGTCATATGTTAGGCATCTACTCGTGGGACATCCCTTACAAGTTCTGAACTGCATGTAGTGTGTTTTTTCAAAGTTTAGTGACAAAGAATTGGCTGGGAACCAGTGATTCATGTCCACAAACATTTTATTAGCTGATCTTTCTAAGACTACACTTGATTTGCTATTTATTGCAATGTGTGAATCATTGTCAAACAAAACGAACTTGGCATCTGATAATGTTACTGAAGAAAGGTCATTGATATCACCAGAAAAAGTAAGGGCTCTAAAATGGAACCCTGTGGGACCCCACATGTAATTAGTTCCCAGTTGGATGATGCCTGATAGCTGAATACATGTCTCTATCCTAATAACAACCTTTGTTTCCTGTCAGAGATATAAGATTTGAACCATTTTGCAGCATTTCCTGTTACACCATAATATTCTAATTTACTTAAAAGGATATTGTGATTTACACAGTCAAATACCTTTGACAGATCGCAATATATACCAGTTGCCTGCAATTTTTTGTCTAATGAATTAAGCACATTTTCACTGTTAAGTGTAGATAGCCTTATCAATATCAGAACCCTTTAGAAATCCGAACTGTGACTTTGACAGTATGTTATTTGAGATAAGGTGAAATTGGGCAGAAATTTGATGCTATTTCTTTATCTACCTTCTTAAACAGTAGCTTAACTTCAGCATATTTCAACCATTCAGGAAATATTCCACTGATAAACGACTTGTTACACTGATAGCTTAATATGTTACTTAACTCAGAATCACATTCTGTAATTAACTTTGTTGATATTTCGTCATACCCACTAGATGTTTTTGATTTTAAAGATTTTATGATGGACATTTTTTTCTGCTCGGGTAGTGAGGGTCAAATTCTTATTATGGAAATTACTTGAAATGTCTGGTCTGAGGTATTCCATAGGAGCAGCTACAGAACCTGAGAACCCCATCTTTTCAGTAACAGTTATAAAATGTTTGTTAAAAAGTTCTACAGCACTATACACATCTGTCACCAATGAATCATTTACTCTTAATGCTATTTGTCCCTCTTCATGTCTGGTTCTACTGGTCTCCTCCTTCACTATATCCCATATTGTCTTTATTTTGTTATCTGATAGGACTATCTTTTCCTTGTAATATATTTGCTTTGATGTTCATATTACAGTCTTTAATATTTTGCAGTATTGCTTGTATTGTGCTATAGCATCAACATCAGAACTGTTTCGGATTGACAGATATAGTTTTCTTTTTGTTTTACGAGGTACCCCTATACCTTGAGTACTCCATGGCTTCTTTGTAGAATTTGCTCTAACCTTGGTTAGTTTTGGGGGAAAACAGTGTCCAAATAAGGTAAGCACTTTATTAGCAAAAGTGTTATATTTTTCATTCATGCCATGTGCACTGTAAACATCAGTCCATTGAATGTCTCTGAGGAGTGTCCTAAAATAATCAATTTTGCCTTATTGATTATCCTCATGAGCTCAGATTTAACAGATTTTATATCCTGTTCAGTATTAACATTTAACAGTAGGAACTGCATGTCATGGTCTGAGAGGCCATTAACTATTGGTTTTGTAATATAATTTTGTTCATTGGACTTTTCTATAAAGATATTATCAGAGGCTGTTTGTGAGCAATTGGCTGCCCTAGTGGGGGAAGGCTTACCGAAATGTTTCCATATGTAATGGATTAGGAGTGGGATGTGGGCAGAAAGGTCACACAAGTGAGAAAGCCATAATGTTGATTTTATTATTAATCACAACTTACACAATTTGTTCAATAGGAGCATCAGGGAAGTTGGTGAGATGCTGCATTTGTAAAATAATGTGATCAACAGTTGCTCACAGCAATTCAGGTGGAATCTGAGCAATGTGTTTCTGCATACTAGCATTCAGATCAGGTAGAGACAAAAGTGCCCATGGTAGACACATTCTTTGAGATATTCCCAGAACCAAGTCACATGGATTCAGGTCATGTGGTCTTGCAGGCCACGCATCTGGAAAACCACCAGAGATAGTATGTTTGTGGAAGTTTACATTAAACAGATCGGTGAGCGACATGAGCTGTTGCCGGGTCTTGTATGAAAACAGTGCTTTCCACTCGGTTTCGATCTTCCCAAGCAGGACTCGTTTTCTGTATGAGAAGGTCTCAATAATGTGCAAACATCACAGTAGACCTGACAGGCCCTCTGCATGTATTCTCATCAAGGAAGAATGGATCGAGAATAAAAGTGCTTGTGAACCCATACCACATAATCACATATGGTGAATGTAAGGCTTTTTTTTTTTTAATACAGTTTAACAGTATCTCAAATTCAACAGTTCTGTACATTCACTGCACCCACTAGTGTAAAATGTGCCTCGTCACTCCATAGAATATTGCCTGGCCACATATCATCAGTTTCGATCTGTACCAGAAGCCCAAGAGCAAATTCAGAACATTGCTGCTTGTCATGAGGTTTCAGCTGCTGCACTGTCTGGAACTTGTATGGATACCAATGTAAAGTAGACCACAAAACTTTCCATATTGTTGAGCGTGGGATGGAAAACTCTTGTGACACTGCACAAACACTAGCACTCCCTGGGGCACTGCTGTAATGATCAGTTACAGCAACAGCGACCTTTTCAATAACTTCCACCTGGATAGGAGGCCTTACCCTTCCAGACACCACACCACACCACACTTACCCATGTTTTCAAATTTCATTATCATTTGTTTTTTATATAAATTAATAACATCAGGCTTATCCTCAGACCTTTCCATCAGTGATACCTTCTCAATGCAGCTCTTTATGCACGGTCTTTCTTCTCAATAACATACTGTTCACTCAAGTTACGGCTTGTAAAATGATACCGTCATACAAACAGTGTACAGGGCCAGATTTGCAGCCGGCGGCCACAGTTGGATCTAATGTTTTTTCCAGCAGAAAATGGCTCTGTATTAACTTGTCAGCATATCTACCATGTTTCACTGTGATATGATAATTAAAGCCCACAGTGGACCTCCATTGAGTAGCTGCAATTCAATTATAACTACCCAGTATGTGACTTGAAGGATATGAACAGGCACCAACAGTTGACAAGGGGCTGTGAAACGGTGCCTCTTCCTGATGTTATTTAATTTGTCACTGAGCAAGCAGTAAAAGAATCCAAGGAGAATTTGGGAAAAGGAACTAAAGTTCAGGAGGAGGAAATAAAAATTTGTTGACGATTATTTAATTCTGTCGGAGACGACAGGGGACTTGGAAGAGCAGTTGAACAGAATAGAGAGTGTCTTGAAAAAGAAGTTATAAAAATATTTTAACAAAAATAAAACAAGTTAATGTAATATATCAAGTTAAATCATGTGTTGCTGAGGGAATTAGATTTAAAAAATCAGAGACTGGAAGTAGTGGATGAGTTATGCTATTTGGCATCAAAATAACTGATAATGTTGAAGTATAGAAGATAAAAAATGCAGACTGGAAGTAGCAAGAAAAACATTTCTGAAATAGAGAAATTTGTTAATATTGATAAATGTAAATCATAAAAAGATTTCTGAATATATTTGTCTGGAGTGTAGCCTTGTACAAAAGTGAAGTGAAGTGTGCACAATAAACAGTTCAGACAAGAAAAGAACAGGAACTTTTGAAATATGATGCTACAGAAGACTGCTGAGGATTAGGTGGTTAGATCAAATAAATAATGATGAGGTACTGGGTCAAATACGGGAAAAAGGATATTTATAGAACAACCTGTGTAAAACAAGGGATCGGTTGGCAGGACCCATCTGAGGTGTCAAGGAAATGTCAGTTTTTAATGGAGGAAAAAAATTTGGGATTGAGACTAAGACTCAACTGCAGTAAGCATATTTAAATAGATGTAGGTTGCAGTTGTTTACAGAGATGAAGAGGCTTGTACAAGATAGAATGGCAAGGAGAGGTGCGTCAAGTGTGTCTTCAGACTGAAGAACACAACACATAGCAATATATCTTCAAAACCTGATGTGATGGAGCAAAACGGTTTTCAGATTTGAAATTATGATGAGTTATAAAAAATATTTCATTTGAAAAGGTAAAGATCATGTTAAACATTAACAGCTGTGTTAAAGTGTTACGTTACAACCATAGGATTAAAGAATAGGGCCTGTGGTCCATGCTTAACCCACAAGCAGGCGTGCCTATCTGTAAAGTGTGCCAATGACAAATAACATTGTCTTGTACCATTCAATTGTTGTTTTACAACTGTGAGCTCATACCTGTTCCTTTATTATTGCTTCAGCTGACACAGTGATAAGTTGTGCTGTCATACATCCAAGTGAGCAGCTGTAATATAAAATAAACAGTGAGCACAGAGAGAGAATTTACGATCCATGCAAGAAAATGACCCAGATTCCATGCTAGCAGCGCAATCCCTTAATGAGGCAGTTGTGTATGAGGTCATTAGCAATTGAATAAGTAGTTGGCTGGGATCTGATGCTACTGTGCTGTTTAAAGCCTCGACTGGGTCATTACTGTGGGGTGACTGTTGTGTGTGGCAACAGTGAGATATAATGAATGTTTATTTTATTATTATTTAATGAAATGGTGATTTAGTTCATATAATGTAAGTTTATTTTATCATTGTTTAATTGAACTAAGATTAAACTTTTGTTTTGCTCATACATTTTTACTTTGGTAACATGAAGACAGCTGGTCTTTACAAGTGTACAAAGTACGCCACACACACACTTTATCAAAAATCAGTGTGTCCACTCATGTTATAAAAAGTTGCAGGCCCCTTGAGGGGTAATATCTTTCACATATTGAAATCACTTGTGCCTTTAGACTGTCATTACTGCTTTTTCAGGTATTTTTTGAATAATTGTGCACCTCCGCGACAAGTGTATGGCTTTTATTGCTGTATCAACTAACTGTAGAGGAGTATTCCTTGGGCAGTTAAAGCAGACAGGTTTTGCAATGTAAAAGCCAGTGAAGCTTAGTTGTTCTGGTTACACTGTTACACCAAACCTAGAATTATTACTGCAGCCTAGCAGAAGTTAACATCCTCATTGGCATTAATAATGTAGAATGTATAAAAATGGAAAGCTTCAAATTGGTATGATAGATGTAAGAGAAACTTAGTCAGTGTTGCAACAAAACATCTTTTCAGCCCAACCGTTCTTAAGCTGTTACACATTTATTAATGACAGGCTCTCGGAACCATACATCAGCAGAATGAACAAAATTTCATTTTTTGGGATGTAGGAAAGGAAACAATTTTATACTACGAATATAACAAAATTGCTCATAATGTCTTGATACACAGTTGCTATCAAAATACACTTACAATACGTGAACATTAAAACTTTGTTACTTATTTCATTAACAATAACAAAGCTTGCTTTAAACAGATTGTCTTTAAGAAAGTTAGTTGGAGTTTTATAAATCCTTTAATAGTCTGGTGAGAATCTTTTTGTAAGGCTTAGTGTAACTTTCATACCCATGGTGCCTTCTTCATGTAAAAAGAACCAAAGTTACACCTCCACCCTGATTTTATAGTCAACTGAAAGACATCTTAAAACTGACTGGATGAGCCAATGCATGCATTGGAGAAAGGCTAGAGCTTTCCCCATCACTATGACCATGCTCGTAAAATGCTAAGCGTTACCAGAGCAGTCATTATGTTTGATTGCTCTGGTTTTTACTGCTGAAAGGAACATGTACCAGGTTGTATTTAGTACTGTCAACCAAAAATTGCTGGATGCAGTATCGAAAAGTTAATGTGACACACAATTTTTTTCATGTTCATGTTTGAGAGTTTCAACCTAGAAAATATCATTATCCTCCTTTTGTTAAAACTCCTAGTTGTTGCATGATGATACCAAATTTGTAGTAAGTAAACAGTGGTACCCAACACAAAATGCGTACAGAATACTATTTTGCCTAAAATAATATTATAGTAGACTTTCACGATTTAATAGTACAACATGATTTTATTTTATTTTTTATATAGATAATAGTTGGGTACTGGAAGAGGAAGTGTGTCTAAATAAACACTGTTAGTAACTTCAGAATTCACTTTTATTGCTTAGCAGTAGTCACTATATTTAAGCAAGTTTGTGTGTATTATTTCAGAGAAAGAAGAGTGTAGAATAGATCGTGCAGTGAAAGTCTCTAAGAAAGAAGTAAATGCGCTTGTTAAAGAACTGTTCAAAATGGCAGGTTTCCTTTCAAGTAGTGATGATGAAGATGATGATAGCAAAAAAATAACAAACAACCAGGTATTAAATTGTCCTTTGCTGTTACATCACTCATGCTGCTGCTTCTGTCTTGACTTGAATTAACTTTTTAAAAGGTGCAGCCACCAGCAAAAGAAAATGAAACTAATTCTGAGCAAGTGTCTTTAACATCTGAGCAGCGGCTACTTCTCGATCAGCAGATGAGGCAACATGTTCAATTCACTACACAGAACTACTTGCAGACTTTCTGTCATCCAAAATACAACGTATATGCAGCAGAATGTAAAGGTTATTTGGTAAGTTGCACATCTGTAGTTGGTTTGTCATATTTAAGATTTTGTACATTGTAATTTTCTGAGCTTTTTTTCTGTAGGTTAATCTTTCCTATTTATCGGGAAATAATCCAAAATCAGCATTTTATGCTGGAAATCTGAAGGAAGCTTTAGCTTTAATAGAGGATTGGGAAAACTATTTTTCTTCTGAAAATAGGCGACGAGATTTGACAAGGTAATCATTGATTATTTAGTTCTGTATGAGAGTGGAAAGATATATTTTGTGCCTTGGAAGTCAAAGCAAATACAAAGCCCTTAAATTAAAAATTTATAAAACCCTGACAAAAAACCACACGAAAAAGTAAAAAAAAAATGTATTGTCCCTTTAAATTTAATATAAGTAGTAGTACTTTGATCCAAGCATCGTCACATTGTAGGACTGCTGGGTAATTAAAAAAAAAAAGAAATTAACAGAAGCTATACTTTCTAGATCAGCATACTTTCATTATTGCTGGGTACAAGCTTCTTGTATTTGGTGTCATCTGTTCCAGTCCTGGGTGTTTCGCGTCCACACCTCAAAATAGCTGGTAAAGTTATAATTACTTATAATATAAAATATGAAAACCAATCCACCTTTAATTAGCCTAATATTGTTAAAGACTAGAGTTCCCTATTTATTTTATATTATATTTTTACATTATTATGTACAAACTTAGTTTCATTTGTTAATGTTTCTTACAAGGCTTATGTCCTGGCGTGGTTTGGTGATAGCTACTAACTTGCACTTTATTAAACCACAAGGGCAACTCATGCGGCGACATGAATGGGCGGTCATGTGAGGGCAGGCGTCATTTACAATTGTGTCTGTATTGTGAATGTTTTGGAGTAATGTAATTAAGACTTAGACTCAATGATAAGATTATTGTTATGTCGATATTTACTTTTGTTGCCTAGATACCTTACTTGTATTTAAATGTCGTACTTTATCATTTTTAGATGTATTCTGTTTTTATTTTATTTTCTTAGTGGTCCCCAGATGTGACTATGTTTGAATTAAAATATTACTACTTTTATTAAACTTATGAGGCAATACACATTGCTTTTTTTTGTGTCGGGGTCTATTTAAATTTTTAATTTCAGTTTTATTTAATGATTTTTAAACTTTATATTTTACTAGTAGACATGATACGATCGACACACTATCCCCACATTCACACAAATACTTTCTGGGACGAAATACAAAGTTGCAACATGAGATCTTGCCTCACCAGCAGTGTTTTCATAAATATTATTACAGTTGCAAGATTTTGGCAATGCAGTATTGCAAGTGCAGTTTTGAGATTCCAACTGAAATTATTATTCAGATTCTCTTCTGTTCTTTGATATTTTGTAAATGAACATGGTTAAATATAGTTCAGTATACGACTTACAGTGGCAGATTTGCAAAGACTGAGAAGCAGTACTTGCGTACTTTAATTTTGTATCAAGTGTCATACTTTATTATTTAAAAATATTTTATATTTAGAATACTTTGCAATTCTCACTTATAGCTACTATTAGTAATTAAAATGCATTAAACACTATCACCAGATTTTATAATTGTCACTTAAACCATTTACCTGTTCCTTTCTGTAATTCACGCATTTATTCATTGACTATGTTTTAGTATACATTTAGCTAATTTGGTAACATAAGCAGTAAGTGGTTGTAGTAATTCTAAATCAGATTAGAAGAAAGTGGGCTGCCTAAACTATTTGGACGAAATCATTTGACTGAGTACTGAATTGTAGGCTTCAAAAAGAACTACAAAAAAGTCTGCGAGAGCATATGTTTATCTTTCACAGTTGTGGCACAGTCACCCTTTTTCTGCTTTGTAGGTGCTGAGAAGGGCAACTTCAAAAGACAAAAATCGTCTTTATTGATCAACTGTAAAATATAAACATATGTTTTTGGGATTTATATTTAGATCTTTCTGAGTTCTACGCCAATGTATAACTTGCTGTATCTCTTATGTATTAAGTAGCGTATATCAAGAGAGCATGCTGGTGAGAAACCTTTTTTACCTAATTTAACTAATTAAATTTAAATGGCTGATCCAGACTTTCATGGAACATAGCTAAGAACCATCCTGATGAAACCAACTTTCAAACTTTTGTTTGAGAGCTACAATACCACAGACATATACACATCTTAAACTTACAACACCCCTCTGTGTCGTGGGTTAAAAATAATAGTGAAAATGAGTGTACAAAATAGATAGATAATAGAGTCTAAAGTGTACTTGAGAGAAGCTACATTATCATAAAATGTTCAGAATGCTGAAACTGGATGTGATGCTAAGTCAAAACAGTCAGTAGTTGACTTCACATAGGCAAGAATTTGGCAAGGAATAGGTTGCTCAAAAATTAATGTTGATCTTGAGGGGACGTTCTGTGAAGACGTACTTCATTTATTTTCCTTTTCTTACACCATGTCTGAAAAGTGAGGGGCCCTTTATTCAGCCAGAGACCATCTACAGTTGTTTATTGAAGAAATCTGATCACACTAAATGGTAATTTAGGGAGAAACATAAATACGGAATCAATTACAAAATCAATTACAAAATTCACCAAGTCATTTAAAAAGTCACAGTTCTGCTGGCTGTTGATGTGTTTCGAGTATGGTACAGTATTAAAATCTAGTAGACATGATGGATTACCATTAAATAATTTTTGTAATCAGCTACTGTCGTAAGGGTATATTTCCTGACCGAGTTAAATATGCTGTAGTAATGTCCATCAGTAAGACTGGATATAAGCAAACCACCCATAATAATAGATCTATTTCACTCCTTCTAGTCATTTCCAAAATGTCTGAGAAAGTTACAGAATACTTACTAATTTTTCTCACCAGACGTTGATAACTGCTTGTTTGTTTGAGTTTAAAAAGAAATCTGCACAGAGAAAACCATAGAAGACTCACAAATTAAGTCTTGGTAGAAATAAAAAAGAAAAATTATACTGTTGGAATATTGTGTGTGTCTGTGTAAACCACAAAATTCTATTTTGCAAGTTTAAATGTTATTACATTAATGATATCCCTTGTATGGGTGGACTCCTACACTGTGTGATCACAAGTATCCGGACACCCCCAAAAACATGCGTTTTTCATATTAGGTGTATTGTGATACCACCTACTGCCAGGTACTCCATATCAGCAACCTCAGTAGTAACTAGATATCGTGAGAGAGCAGAATGTGGCGCTCCGCGGAACTCGCCGACTTAAAATGTGGTCAGGTGATTGGGTGTCACTTGTGTCATACGTCTGTATGTGAGATTTCCACAATCCTAAACATTCCTAGGTCCACTGTTTCCGATGTGATAGTGAAGTGGAAACGTGAAGGGAAACGGACAGCACAAAAGCGTACAGGCCGACCTCGTGTGTTGACTAACAGAGACTGCCGACAGTTGAAGAGGGTCGTAATGTGTAATAGGCAGAGGTCTATCCATACCATCACACAGGAATTCCAGACTGCATCAGGATCCACTGCAAGTACTTTGACAGTTAGGCCGGAGGTGAGAAAACTTGGATTTCATGGTAGAGGAGCTGCTCATCAGCCACACATCACGCCTGTAAATGTCAAACGACGCCTCGCTTGGTGTAAGGAGCATAAAGATTGGTGATTGAACAGTGGGAAAAAACGTTGTGTGGCATGACAAATCATGGTACACAATGTGGCGATCCGATGGCAGGGTGTGGGTATGGCGAATGTCCAGTGAATTCATCTGCCAGCGTGTTTAGTGCCAACAGTAAAATTCAGAGGCGGTGGTGTTGTCATGTTTGTCATGGAGGGGGCTTCGTATTATTCTTATGGTGACAAGAATACTGCATGTGATTCACAATTTATAAAAGTTCCTATTAGCAACCATCTCTTATCACAGATAGGAAAAAATTCAGAACGTAGAGTTGGCCATATTGACAAACATCCCAAACAGTCTTGCCAGTCGGATTTTCGTAGTACATTGAAATGCTGCTACATTCGAAGATGAACAATACGGAATTTGTATTTACTTCGTTGGATACTGTATGAAAATGCAGTGGTCGAAACTCGGGGCGGAGAATTTTTTAAATTTATTTACTGATGCAGAGGTTTTGGTGCCAGTATTTATCTTTGCGCCTACAAAGCATGCCCGTGTAGCGCTACATATATTCGATGGCAGAACAAAGTTGTGGCGGCACCCACCAACATTTTTCAGAACTTCCGCTTGCTTTGCACTCGATTCTAAGCCGCAGGCGGTTTTTTGGATTACAAAAACCGGAAAAAAAGTGCAGCTTAGATTCGAGTAAATATGGTAGCTGTAGGTGGCTTAGATGCTCTTCAAATGGCTTCAAGCAAACAACAATATCATCCTCGCATGAAAGAGAAAACTATGATGTTTTAAGCACCTTCTTGCTTCCCACTGTTGAAGAGCAATTCGGGGATGGCAGTTGCATCTTTCAACATGATCAAGCACCCATTCATAATACACGGCCTGTGACGGAGTGGTTACATGACAATAACATCTCTGTAATGGACTGGCCTGCACAGAGTCCTGACCTGAATCCTATAGAGCACGTTTGGGATGTTTTGGAACACCAACTTCGTGCCGGGCCTTACCGACTGACATCGATACCTCTCTTCAGTACAGCACTCCATGAAGAATGGGCTGCCATTCTCCAAGAAACCTTCCAGCACCTGATTGAACATATGCCTGTGAGAGTGGAAGCTGTAAAAACTAGTAAGTCATTTTCAGCCAGGTGTCCGGATACTTTTGATAACATAGTGTATATTCATAACAGAGATCAGTGTGTATCTATGACTGTCACAATATGAAACTAATCTCTGAATGGAAGAACATAATATGGGGGTTCCACAAGGAGCAGTACTAGGTCTGCTCCTTTTCTTATTCCACATAAATGATTTTCCAGTGACTTTATAGGACAGTTGAAAATCTATAATGTTTGCTGATAGGATGAGAACACTAACCAAGGGTTTAAACTAAACAACAGAAACAGCACATACATAACTGAACAGGCCTACAGCTGGTTCACAGCTAACAATTAGGCAATTTGAAACAAGCAAGCACCTGTTAGCACCAAAAGTGACATTAGCAGTAATACACTAAATAAAACACTATGTGTGAGATTATTTGGGGTTAACTGGTTAAAAAATTAAAAAACAGTATGATAAATGAATGCCCTGGATGATGATGATGATGATTGGTTTGTGGGGCACTCAGCTGTGCGGTCATCAGCACCTGTACAATGTCCAATATTTACACAGTCCATTTTCTTTTCACAGTCCAATCTAGTCACTCACAAATGATGATGATGATGATGATAATGATAACAACACTAACACCCAGTCCCCAGGCAGAAAAAATCCCCAACCTGGCCGGGAATCAAACCCGGGACCCCATGATCCAGAGGCGTGAAAGTACAACATATAGCGTAGATGTTGACCAGTCAACTGCCTGATAAATAACATTGTAAATGTTTCTGTTTTTTGTGTCCATGACATCTTTGTTGAGAGCTAATTAAAACACATCCAGACTCATGTTTGCGGCTGATGCTAGTGGCTGAGAGAATGTGTGTGTGTGTGTGTGTGTGTGTGTGTGTGTGTGTGTGTGTGTGTGTGTGTGTGTGTCTGTGCCCGGAGGGGGGGGATAGTAATTGGCTCATTTTGCATATTTTCACTCCCTGTTGGGTGAATTATCTTCTGGGACAGTGCACCTGAAATAAAGTATTTATTTAGGAAAAGTGAGCAGTAAGACAAGGATAAATACACATCTTGCAGAAGCCATTTTAAGGATATTATAATTCGTGTACTCACTTATCAGTACATTTATTCCCTAAAGCTTTTTGTTGCTGATGATAAAAATTGATCTTAGAAGAAATATGATTTATACACAGACAAACTTTAACTAATACAGTAAAACTTGCAGAAATTGGCACATGTATAATTTGGAAATCTGCCCAAACCATACAAGTATTTCAGTCCCGACTCATTCGGTGCTCTTTTATATGCTGATTTTTTGTATAAAGCGGAAAGTGCCTCACATGGAAACGGAATGCAAATCATAGAACATACATAATAATTCATTGTATAATGTGGAAAAGAGCCTATACAGTACTACTGTATTACAGTTCATTAGTTATTCATGACTATACATTGACGTTACTTTTAACACCTCTATTAAGCTGCGCAAAATGAAGAAAGAGGTCCAGAGCCCCATGGCACTCCTGGTCTAGAACTAAAACCATGTCGCTCTGTGTAACAACTAGTAAGTGACGCTCAGTGTCGGTTCGGAAATGGTTCGTTAGTCAGTGCTCTGTTTGTCAGCTTTCTCATTTTCCTCATTACCGACATTCGCCGGCACGTACAGGAACATTGCTGCGCATCTGCCAATACTCTGCAGCAATGTGCACAGTGAAAGAGGTAGGTATTGTTCCGTTAAACAATGTTTTTACTCAGCGAGGTCATTATTTTGTGACAGTTTCAGTTGACTAGTAGCACTTTAAGAGATACAGTAACATGATGTCAAACAGACGGTATGTGTTGTTAACACTTAATAAAAAAATTAATGTAATTGACGCGTGTGAGAAAGACAAGCTCTCTGTGCATGAAATTGTTCCATTTCAAATGTGGTAAAAGACAAATTTATGAGACTTTAATAAACAAGGATAAGATGAAAGGGAATGGAGGAATGGATGAAAGGGAACAGGCAGATGAAAAGAAAGGTGAAGAAGACCGGAAATGAAGAAATTAACAAAATAGTGTGGGAATGGTTCGTAAGTGCACAGACAAAAAACTTACCTTTATCTGGACCCATGTTGCAGAGTGAGGCTCTGAAAGTTGCCAAAGAGCTTGGAATTACAGAGTTTAAGGCATCCACAGGTTGGCTGGACAGTTTCAAAGCGAGGCATGTCATCATGTGGAATGAATTGTGTGGGGAAGCTAAAGATGTGCAAGAAAATGTAACAACACAATTGAATACTATAGTGTCTAACTTAATTGTGTTATGACCCGAAAAATATGCTCAATGGTGATGAAATGGGACTATTTTACCATGCACTGCCTTCAAATTCACAAGCAATTCAAGGTGAAAAGTGCAACGGTGGAAAAATGTCCAGGGAAAGACTTACTGTACTGCTATGTGGAAACATGTTAGGTGAAATGGAGAAGCCACTGGTGATTGCGAAGGCAGCAAAACCACATTGTTTCAAAAAAATAGACGTCAGTAAGCTTTCAGTCACATGGCAAAGCAATAAAAAGGTGTGGATGGTGAGTGGTCTTATGGAAGAATAGCTGGGCTCTTTCAATGTTAAAACGTAAAAAGGAAATCGCCAGGTTATCCTTTTCCTAGGCAATGAAATGTCTCACCCAAAAGTAACCTTATCAAACATGGAATTGGTTTGGTTACCTCCAGGTTCAACCACCCTCAAACAGCCAATGGACCAGGGGGTTATTTACATATTCAAGTGTCATTATAGGTGATTACTGATGCGATCTCGTATTCTTAGTGTTGAAGAAGCTGAAAGTGCATTTGCTTGTGCACAGTCAGTTTCTGTCCAGGATGCAATAAATTGGATTGACTTGCCGGTAGAGGAAATAAAAACCAAAACTGTCACCAAGTGCTTCAACAAAACGGGGTTTGGGGGTCAAGAACAAGACGCTTCTGTCGTCATTGAAGTTCAAGAAAATGCAGCAGCAGTTGCTAAATTAATGAAAATGCAAAACATTTCATGTAGTGCAGATGATTACATTCGAAGTGATGACTTTCTGTCAACTCATTCTACTTTCACTTCAGCAACAGATTTAATTGAAATCTGCAACACAGATGATGATGATGATGAAGAAGAAACAAAGGAAGAAGAAGAGGAGCAAAATGATCTCCCTACAAAAATTAATACACCTGAAGAAGCCAATGCATGCATAAATGATGTTATCCACTTTGCAGCACACACAAATTCTCCCAACAACTGCAAAAAATTGCCTAGAAAAAACAATTTTGAAGAAGAAATTGAAACACATTTTCCTCGTTGATATGTGGCGAAAAAAGTGAAACGTAAAACAAATAAACATGGGAACAATATATATGTGCATACAATAATAGAGGAATTTAAAGTTTGATGAAAAATATAGAAGTGCCGTGTTATTTATCAATTAGTGTAGTAGTCCAGTGTTCTGTTGTCCAGTATACAGTAAATGAATGTCTACTGTGCTTGAGTGAAGATATGTAAATACAGTATATGCATAATTACAAAAATTTTTACTGTACTTTTGTGCCTGATACCTGACAAATTTTACATAGCCCAGTGAGTTTTGTGTAATCCGGAAACTTGTCCAATTTAGAAAATTACTTTAGTCCCAGGGGATTCCATTTTGAGCAAGTTTTACTGTATAATTTTCAAACAATGGGAAGTCCAGGATTGAATAACAACAATACAGTAATATTAATAAAATCTCTGCTTCTTTCTAAAGGGTTCGGGTTAGAACTAGGTACACTGGTAAAAAGCTATTCAAGAACCTTGGTAACATGAATCAATAAATCTAGAACCCCATCAATTCAAAAGAAAATTTAATAAAATACTGTATTAGCCAATCTTTCTACAAACTCTCCGAATATCTAAATTCAAGAATTAGAAAGCTCTTCTAGCTATATGACAAATAACAGTGTTTGTTGTAAAAGCGTCTTCAGCCATTACACCTGGTTGCATGCCTTTGAGCCTTTCAGACTAATTGGAATTATTCAGAGCAGGCCTTTACAGCCAGCATGTACATCCTCAGTGACTTTAGTTACATATGCATTAGGCTGATGGTCCAAGGCATGTTTCTACGCCTAAAATTTGGTCTCCTAAAGCTGGAAACAGTCTCAGAGGTTATTAAGACTTAAATTATTTTTGAACTTGAACAAGCTCAGCAAGACGAGCTGTTTTATGCGACAGTTGGGTCAAGCTGTTGTCCAACTGCCACCAAAGATCACAGAGTCAGACCAGCATATATTATGGAGCTTGTAGTGGAGAAGAGTTGGTGTTGTTTGTTTTATTTAGCATTGAGAGCAACATCTGTTCTAATTCCAGTCCTTACTCTTTTCTGTTAAAGTTAGTTTTGCATTTTAGTATTTCTATGGTCCTTCTCTATGTTCTAGCTTAGTAATGATTGGACTTATATAAAACTACAGGATCAGAGAATTGAATTTGGTGCAGTGCATTATCTTTTACTGTCAATTTATTGATGTTGCCCTGACAACAATTGCTCATATGTTCTTTAAACTGGGTATTGATGCTTATTTTGGAATTACATTCAAAAGAAATGGCTACTCTGGCAAAGAGAGAAAGAGGGCATTACATCCTAAATGATCTGGGACTTCTTGTAAAAAAATAACCAGCTAAAAGAAAATTTTTCCTCCAATTTGTAAAAACAGTCACAGATCTCATCAGGAGAGTGCTTAGGAGATAAGGTATTGACACAGTGTTGAAACCTGCAGGAAAGGTATGTGAATATTTGAAAACTAGTCCAGTCAGATAGTGCTCAGAAAGGCCAAATGGTGGAAAGTTTTGTGGAAGTGTTTTTGACAGGCTTTCTATAGATTTTCAGGGGTGCTGAATCCAAAGTTTTGAAGTCGTCTCCCCTCCCCAAAATTTCTGCCTGGAAAGTGGCCAAATATGGAAAAAACATGAAAAAATTGACTTTATTTGGTTTTTTGCTTATAACTCAGAAATGATGCAATCTTTGGCAAAGTTGACCTTGTATGAAAATAAAGAAGACAAAATTTTCCACAAAATAGGCCTCAGTGACATTTTTCATCAGACCGACTTTATGATATGTAGCATGTGTTAAAGTTGGTGCAATTTCAGAGCTAAGGAGATGAGCCATCTCAGGACCTTACCACACGTGCTTTTGCTGTACTTTGTTGAACATCCATTGCCGAATTCCATCCTCTAGTACTGTCACAATGTGATTGGAGTGGCTGGTAATTGAGACTTGCCATAGTGGAAGAATAAGATTGTGTAAGATTGCTTTGACCTCCTCCTCCTCCTCCTCCTCCTCCTGATATGGGGAATCCGCCCCCTTGTGTTGGTCTCCTGCATCACATGTCGTTTACAAAATCACACTAGGATGGTTGCGTAGAACATATTTGAGGTTGTTACATTCAGTTTAAATGAATAAAACAGTAATACACAAGAGTTCAGGTTAAAAGTGTGTTGTATTAGATGCTGTACTCAATGATGGGAGAAAAGCATCATCACTCTGGTCCAAGGTGGGCTTGATGAATGTTCTTGAAGCAAGCAAGAACAGAAAGGATCGAATAGCTGCCCGTTTGGAGGGCAAAACTTTGGTTAAGGTTCATGAACCAAGTCAAATATGGTACACTAATGAAAAATCAATTGCTATGGAGCTTAGGAAGGTTTCTGCTGATTGCAGCCGAAAAGAAACACTATCTCCTAAACCAGATTTTTATTTGAAAATGAACTGTTTTTTGTGAGAACTGGCTACACCACTGGTGAACAAAAAAAGCTTCCTGAGAAACAAAACCATGAATTAAGATTCAGTATGTCAGACTGGACCAGCTCATTACTTGGTTGCAGCAGATACCCATACCACAACAAATGCATGAAGCTCCTGTATGACAATCCAAAGCAGATAGGGAAAAAAACAGCAGGATCCATACACCACTGAAAATGATGGTGCTATGCAGCAGAATTTGACTGCCTCAGTGAAAATTACGTAGAGTGTCAATTTTCCCGTATACAATTAATAGACCAGGCCGATGATGACTGACATCCTCATAAGACTGTGGAAGCTCAACTGTTGGAAGAATGGAAGTGATATAGTGATTGCCCCATCTGTGAAGAAACCACCTGTTGTTTGTTTCAAAAACACTGAGTACAAAATTCTTACAGATAGTTGGTATCAGTCAAGGTGGTTAACTCCAGGGAAAGAGCATTGACATGTGGTTGAAACAGCTGCAGACATACTTGTCGAAGGTATTTGACCGCATATTTCTGAACCCCTCCAGACCAGTTTCTTACAGAGAACGAAGTCCTCATCCCTGATACTGTCAACATTTTGTTAATCAACTACTGATGAAGGAAAAGTGAGGAAACTAGAATAAATGGAAGATGGAAAGTATGGCCACAGCACACAACATGGTGGCAGCTGTGAGCGCCAACTCTTTCTTGTCACTATTGCATACAGATGGAGGTAAGCCATATTTCACATTGCTGTTTTATAATTTGTCCTTGTGAAATCTAATGACCTCATTTCTGTAACAAATGCCGTATGTTGCTTTCAATTCTAAATATTTACTTATTGTCTGCTGTTGTTGTTGTGGTCTTCAGTCCTGAGACTGGTTTGATGCAGCTCTCCATGCTACTCTATCCTGTGCGCACTTCTTCATCTCCCAGTACCTACTGCAGCCTGCATCCTTCTGAATCTGCTTAGTGTATTCATCTCTTGGTCTCCCTCTACGATTTTTACCCTCAACGCTGCCCTCCAGTACTAAATTGGTGATCCCTTGATGCCTCAGAACATGTCCTACCAACCGATCCCTTCTTCTAGTCAAGTTGTGCCACAAACTCCTCTACCTCCCAATTCTATTCAATACCTCCTCATTAGTTATGTGATCTACCCATCTAATCTTCAGCATTCTTCTGTAGCACCACATTTTGAAAGCTTCTATTCTCATTTTGTCTAAACTATTTATCGTCCATGTTTCACTTCCATTCATGGCTACAGTCCATACAAATACTTTCAGAAATGACTTCCTGACACTTAAATCAATTCTCGATGTTAACAAAGTTCTCTTCTT
The DNA here is from genome assembly GCF_023898315.1 of Schistocerca nitens. Lineage (NCBI taxonomy): Eukaryota > Metazoa > Arthropoda > Insecta > Orthoptera > Acrididae > Schistocerca > Schistocerca nitens. The sequence goes on along the minus strand of NC_064618.1, from coordinate 469,517,987 downwards.
CAGAAACGCTTTCCTTGCCATTGCCACTCTACATTTTATATCCTCTCTACTTCGGCCATCATCAGTTATTTTGCTCCCCAAATAGCAAAACTCCTTTAATACTTTAAGTGTCTCATTTCCTAATCTAATTCCCTCAGCATCACCCGACTTAATTCGACTACATTCCATTATCCTCGTTTTGCTTTTGTTGATGTTCATCTTATACCCTCATTTCAAGACACTATCCATTCCGTTCAACTGCTCTTCCAAGTCCTTTGCTGTCTCTGACAGAATTACGATGTCATCGGCGAACCTCATCGTTTTTATTTCTTCTCCATGGATTTTAACACCTACTTCGAACTTTTCTTTTGTTTCCTTTACTGCTTGCTCAATATACAGATTGAATAGCATCGGGGAGAGGCTACAACCCTGTCTCACTCCCTTCCCAACCACTGCTTCCCTTTCATGTCCCTCGACTCTTATAACTGCCATCTGGTTTCTGTACAAATTGTAAATAGCCTTTCGCTCCCTGGATTTTACCCCTGCCACCTTCAGAATTTGAAAGAGAGTATTCCAGTCAAAATTGTCAAAAGCTTTCTCTAAGTCTACAAATGCTAGAAACGTAGGTTTGCCTTTCCTTAATCTTTCTTCTAAGATAAGTCGTAGGGTCAGTATTGCCTCATGTGTCCCAACATTTCTACGGAATGTCAACACCTGCTTTCTTTGGGATTGGAATTATTATATTCTTCTTGAAGTCTGAGGGTATTTCACCTGTCTCATACGTCTTGCTCAGAAGATGGTAGAGTTTTGTCAGGACTGGCTCTCCGAAGGCCGTCAGTAGTTCCAATGGAATTTTGTCTACTCCCGGGGCCTTGTTTCAACTCAGGTCTTTCAGTGCTCTGTCAAACTCTTCACACAGTATCGTATCTCCCATTTCATCTTCATCTACATCCTCTTCTATTTCCATAATATTGTCCTTAAGTACATCACCCTTGTATAGACCCTCTATATACTCCTTCCACCTTTCTGCTTTCCCTTCTTTGCTTAGAACTGGGTTTCCATCTGAGCTCTTTATATTCATGCAAGTGGTTCTCTTTTCTCCAAAGGTCTCTTTAATTTTCCTGTAGGCAGTATCTATCTCACCCCTCGTGGGATAAGTCTCTACATCCTTACATTTGTCCTCTAGCCATCCCTGCTTAGCCATTTTGCAGTTCCAGTCGATCTCATTTTTGAGACATTTGTATTCCTTTTTGCCTGCTTCACTTACTGCGTTTTTGTATTTTCTCCTTTCATCAATTGTCTGGTATGAACTGAAATTAATCATCTATTGTCTTACTTTCGTGTAACATACCCATATATATTCTTATTTTGCAGATGAATAAAGTAAAGACGAGATATTATGATAACTGTTACCAAATAAAGCATAATAATTAAGTCATTTACATAAGTTATTTGAACATATTTTAAATGTAGGAGTGATGATGGTGTTCATTCTACCATATTAATGAATATCATAGCAATTGAGCGATGACGATTTGAGTTTTGTTGGTGATACCCGACATTACGCTGAGTTCAAAATGTGCTATATGCCATATGTTTCGTCTGATTGGGGGGGGACATTGAGTCATATTTTGTGGGAAATTTTATCATCTTTATTTTAATAAATAGTCAACCTTGCCGAAATTCCCTAGTTTCCGAGTTGTATGTGGGAAACCCAAAAAAGTCCCAATTTTGTATAGTTTTCTTTTTTTTTCATTTTTGACCTATTTCTGGGCATTGATTTCTCTGGGACTTGGAAAATTGTGATTCTGCAGCCTCAGAAACATATAGAAAGATTTTCAAAAAAACTTCTACAAACCTTTCCAGTAAGAATAGCCATTTGACTGTTCTGTACTGCAAAGGACCTATGACCAAAGCCTGCCTCTGCAAGAATTGTGGTTATTATTATTATTATTATTATTATTATTATTATTATTATTCTTACTACTACTGCTACTGCTACTACTACTACTACTACTACTACTACTGTTACTATTATTATTGTTTTATCCTTCCAGAATGAAGACTCTTTCTTTCATCAGACCATGGTGTTCCAGTCCATTTTCTAATTTCCCTCTGACCGCCTTTCCAAGCAAATATCTTTTGCTTGAATGTTTTTCTATCTGTAACGTCTGCCTGAGTAATACCAGTTACTTTAAGATCCTCCTTAATCGCAGCGATCTATTTAACTGGCTCGGTTTTGGCCTTGCTTCTGTTTTCGTAGAATTCTACTGTTTGTTTTGTCAACACAGTGGATGCCATTCTTTTAATGTGCCCATAAAATTTGGAAGTCTATGTTTTCTCATGTCAGCATGTATATCTGTGTATTCTTCTATTTCCTTATTACATCTCAACCTATGAGTTTCTCCTTCAGTAACTTTGGAGACTAATATTTTCCTAGTAAACTTTCTTTCTTTCTTTCTTTCAAATTTCTTCAATGTCCCTCTTTCTATTTAAAATTAAAGTTTCTGCTCCATAAAGACATTCAGGTTTAATTACAGTGCTGTAATGCCTAAGTTTACTGAATTTAGTAAGTTATTTTTTATTGTAAATATTTTGTGTTAATCTCAATGCAGTTGCAATTTTTTGACAGCAATCTTTGTTTGCAGCTTTTTCCAGACTGTTTTCTTGTATGATTTCCCGGAAGTATTTAAACTGAGAAACCCCTTTTTATTTTTGCATATTTTGTGTTGAAAAACTTTGGTGCATGTTTGTTGCACGCCACACATTCTGTTTTTTTGAATGATATTTGTAGTCCTACTTTTTCTGCAACTTCTTTAAGAATTTCAGTTTGTTTTTGAGCTGTGTTAATATCCCTAGTTATAATTGCCAGATCATCTGCAAAGACGAGACAATTTACTCTAATATTACTTCAGCCTAACTTGATTGATTGATCTATATTTTGACTTGACTTTTGCTCTAGCCATTCCGTAATCACTTTTTACAAAAAGCAGTTAAACAGTAATGGGGAGAGTCCATCTTCTTGTCCAACTACAGTCTTTATATCAAATGGTTCAGAAATTTCTCCCATGAATTTTGCTTTAGAGATAGTGTCAGCTAACGTTTTGTTAATCAGTGTTAGAATTTTATTATCTAGCCCTTGCTCCTTTAAAATTTGGAAAAGAAATCATGATCAACTGAGTCATAGGCCTTTTTAAAATCCACAAACGTACATACAATATTGTTACAGAAATCCTTTGGTGCCTTAGGATTAGTTTTAAATTAAGAATTGGTTCCATACAGGATCTATTTGGTCTAAAACCTGCTTGGTATTCACCAATTTTATGTTCTAAATGTTCTTGGGCTTGATAAAGAAAACACTGCGAGAATATTTTGTATGGACTGGGAGAAGAGAGATTCCTGTGTAATTATTAACATCAGTTTTATCCCCTTTTTTATGCAGTGGATGAATTATGGCAGTTTCCCAGTCCTCAGCTATTTTCTCAGTTTGCCACATATGTCCTATTAGTTAAGTAAACTCTCTTATGGTGTTAGGGCCAGCTGATGTTAGTACTTCTACAATTATACTGTCTTCTCCGGATGCTTTCTTATTTTTAAGTCTCTTAATTTGTTTGATTATTTTGATTTTGTCAGGTTCTTTAGAGTTAGGGCTGGTGTTATTGGTTTGCTGTGGTTGGAATTTATTCACTGGTTCTGGACAGTTGAATAGTTATTTCAAAATAATTAGCAGGTACCTTTCAATTTTTCTGGTTGTTAAGAGCTAAAGAGCCATTTTTATTTTTGAAGCAAAGACTTTGAGGTTGGTAACCAGTAAGTTTTGTTTTGAATGTTTTATAAAAGTTTCTTGTATTGCTCTTTTGGAAGTCTTTTTCGATTTCAAAAAGTTGGACATTTTCATAGTTTCTTTTAGTCAGTCGGATTACTTTAGACGTTTCTTTTCTTACTGTTAGAAAGGTGGTGTACGTATTTTCAATTTTGTTACTATTCCAATTTTTTAATGCCTCATGCCTAGATTTAACTGCTATTTCACAATCCACCTTCCACCAAGAGTGTTTTTGTTTCTTTCGAAGTGGAATTAAATTTTGTGCTGTTGTGATGAACTTTTGTTTTAGGCTTTGCCAAGTGTTGGATTGTCAGAATCTGTGTTAGCCCCTTTCCTTACTTGGCCATTCAAAATTTCTTTGTAGTTAGGGTATGAAATTGCTACATCATCGATTTGAAATTCCCCAGTAAATAAATTGATTGCCCGCCAAGTTTTTTTGTTTAGAAGGGTTCTTTTTTAAATGTGTTGACGTGATTTTAAGGTTAAAATTTTTGCGTGTTTCAACAAGTCTTTGGCCTTTTGGTTTGTCCATTTATGCGCAGGTAATTCACCCACCGTTTTCTTATATTTTTTACCTTTGCCTAATTGAGTATTAAACTCACCTATTAAAATTTTAACATGGTTTGAGGGAATTTTTGAGATGATGCTTTCTAATGTTTCCCAAGTTTCATTAACTACTTCAGGTTTTTTACAGTTATACTCATTGACTGGCATATGGGCATTAATTAAAGTGTATGCCTTATTTGCGCATTTAAGAGAAATTGTCATTAGTCTATTATTAATGGGTTTTACAGCCATCATAGAATTTAAAATAGTTTTGGAGACTGCAAAAGCAACTCCCAGATGTGGCCTATTATTAAGTATTCTGTAGTGGACTGTTAAGGCAGCCAGTCCACAGTGAAGTAGCCGAAAGGGCACGCGTTAACTCACGCCGTCTGGCGTTAAGTCTGGAACAGGATTCGTAATGAATGTGATAAAGAAAAGAACGTAGCTACTAGAACACTTAACTTTTATATTGTCCTTTGGTATACAGCATTCTGGATGATACAAGTGAGACTCTATCTTGAGGTACATGCAACGTTACAAATGGTTAATGGCGCCTTGCTAGGTCGTAGCCATTAACTTAGCTGAAGGCTATTCTAACTGTCTCTCGGCAAATGAGAGAAAGGCTTCGTCAGTGTAGTCGCTAGCAAAGTCGTCGTACAACTGGGACGAGTGCTAGTACGTCTCTCGAGACCTGCCTTGTGGTGGCGCTCGGTCTGCGATCCTGACAGTGGCGACACGCGGGTCCGACATGTACTAATGGACCGCGGCCGATTTAAGCTACCACCTAGCAAGTGTGGTGTCCGGCGGTGACACCACATATTCTTTTATCAGTTTTACTTTTAAAAAGATGTTAATTACTGAAATCCATGGAGTTATTGTCCATCATTCATGTTTCTTGAAGTGCCAAAATTTGACTCTTCTGTTCTTTTAATATGTATCCCAATTTATGAAGTTTACCTGATTGCAAAAGTTTTTGTGTCTTTAAGTGTTGCAAAAAATGTATTTGTTTCAGTTTTAAGTTGGCCAGAGGACTCCAACTTCCTCTGTTCAATCACACAGCATTTTAACCTGGCTGCCACAGAATCCGAAAGACCAGTTGTGCTAGTAATGCTGGCGGTGGATTAACCACCTGGGGTAATATTGTGATTGTCAAAATGCTCCATGATTATTTTACCTGAAATTAGGTGGGGTTGAGTAAACTCATTGAGTCAACTCAGTGAGTTAAGACTGAAATGGTTAGTTGCAGAATATAAATTTCAGCCGCACTACTGGTGAACAGACACTGACCATTTTGCTGCTTTCTACAAGACATAAGCAAAGTGGATTTGGTTTTATTTTGCCATGGTCCAGGACTGCTTATTGTATATTTGCTGCTGTCCACCATACCTGTGGAATGTTCACTATCCACCAGCTATGACCCGTATAACAGCCTAGGCAAGGTTGCTTCTTAGACTATTAGTTGCAAAATCTTGAAGCATGGACCTCTGCAAGAATATTCAAAAGCCTTTGCACACATCAGTTAAGTGTACTTGTAGAGGTAGTGGCATGCACGTCAAGCTCACTTGTTATTCATGGCCTTGGTAGTTACTCATGAGTGGGGTAGCGAGAAACTTGTGGCTTGAATAAAAGAGCCCATGAATGAGGTGACTTGGTCATACTTGGTGCAGAAGTGAAGTCGGTAAAGTGCAGTAATGAATGACTTGCAATTAAGGCTTCATGCATGATAAGAACACATTTAATGAGTACATTATCCCATAATTGTAATATTCTGATCATTTTGCAGTATCTTCCCATCCTGGATACAAACAGTGTGGTATCAGAAAATAATCACACTTTTTCATTTGTTGAGTATTCACCTAGAAGCAAAAGTGTTATCTGCTACAGTCATAATCAGTTTATGTAGTTATTTCATGATTGTTCAGTTTAAGAAATTACGTTCTTCATTATGCAATACGTGCAAAACCCTTTGCATCGTTGTCTTTGTTGCTGGATGTAACCTGCACAGTTGCCAGTATTGCTTTCAGTCACTATCTGAAATTAACAATAGTATTAATAAACATTAATTTTGATGAACACAGCACTGTATCCTGTTGTCTTACTGCTTCAAAATAATGAAACACATTTTTTGAGACTAGAAGGCAAGAAAAAAGCAAAGATAGAAATATTATACGAATCATTCCCAGAATCACCCCAGTCTGAAACTTAGTGGACAGTCTGTGGTACATAAGAAGTATTATTCCAATTTTGATGCAATCGAAGGAAAGCTTTCCCTAAACCTGTTCTAACACGTTATTTAACATTCTGGCTTCTGTTTTCACCTTTTTTTGACGCATCTGTCAATATTCACAAACCATCATTTCTAACTGAGCTTTTTAGCTGTATATGGAAACAACATAACTTCAATTAGATGATGAGTGAAAGAAATGCATAAGTTTTTTTAGTTTTAGAACCTCACTATTCAGGTACTATGAGGTATGAAAATAAACTTAGGCAATTTCAAACATTTCAGATGGTTGTATGAATAAACTAGAAAATTTCTGGAAATCCGTTAACATTGACTTGGGCTCATTACTCATCTGAGATAAAATAATAGACAATTCCTAATAAAATTAAACAATTAGTAGCTTGAATTTATACCATCTGGAACTATCCTGACTTTCTCTGGGTCTGTCCAGTGGAATGTATGTCCCACCTCTTAACTTTCATAGCACATCCTTTTTGTTGTCATCATGCTATGATAAATAGCACTCAATTGTCAACAAATGTTACAAGCTTTATGTCCCCAGGGTCCCTAAGGCTCACTTCTCAGATGCATACAACTGGCTCTTGTCCCATTGCACTTGCAAGTATGCAACATTGTGGCGACAAGATTACGAGTGAGTCTGAAGATTGAGATGACTGGCACTAGTATGTAGGTATTACTAAAAGAAGCATCATCAGACTTACATAAAGAACACAAGAGCAATTTTCACCTGTGCAGTGTGGATAAATTAGCAAAGGCAAATCATACAATGGCACCAGGGATCCACAAATTCAGTTCTCTGATACTTTAGTTTCATCAGAGTCCAGTTGTTACCATGCTAGAATGTACAGACGTGCCACGGAAATTCAAAAACAACTGTAACAGAAAAGGAGGAGGACTGAATTAAGATATGTTATGTGCCTTAATGTTAAATAAATAAATAATGCCAACTCTTCTGTGGTATGAGCTCCACAACACATGCCAGCAGAACTCTATGATCTTTGGTGACAGATGAAGTCATGACCCAATGACTGTGAGGTTATCTATAAACAGTTTGGCTTGCTGATCTCATTTGAGTTCAAAAATCAACTAAATAAGCTTAAATATCCTCTGAGAATGTCTCCAGGATAAGGAACTGAAGTGTTAGGCACAGAAAAATGCCTAGACCACTCCCTAATGCCCTGTAATTAACGTCACCAAGCATGCTAATTAGGATCACCAATATATTGGTATCACAGAGATAACTATATTTACTATGAGTACACTGTGAGTATGGTAGAATTCATATGGTCTCAACTGTTGTTGCTAATTGAATGAGACATTAAACTTAGCAGCCGAAAATTAATTGGAAATTTAATGTCTGTTACCCATAATAAGAAGTGTTGCACATTATGCAGCAAGCTAAAGACCGAGACTTCATTGATTTCCTAAGGTATGGTCTGTGTGCCAAAGCAAGATAACATGGCAGCCCTTTTCTATTGTTGAAGACAATTTGTGTGTGTGTGTGTGTGTGTGTGTGTGTGTGTGTGTGTGTTTGGGCTTGCGGGCTCTCAACGTTGAGGTCATCAGCACCCTGACACACATTAAAAGAAATGAATGTTGACAAATTTAGTAAAATGGAAGCATACACACAAAGAAAGCGGGGAAAAGATGAGAAATGCTGTGTAAGAAAATGAAACATAAGGAAAATGAGAAAGGAGCATCAAGGATGCCACAGGAAATTGTCACTGGCTAGCCACTTGTGTAAAATATGGGGGAGCCAGTCACCCCATGAACAAATTAAGACCCTCTCCCTAATATCTTGATAAAAACATTGGACAAGTCACAGAACTTTGAAACTTTAACCACATTCATTAGAGGATTTCCTAAAAGAGATGGCTGATCTTCCGGCAAGTCAGCCGCAGCCCGCTGGTCAGAAAATAACACGCAATCCAATAAAATGTGGCCCATAGTGACCTGGATGCCACAAGTACCCCACATTGGAGGGTGCTCTCGCCGGAGCAGGAAGTGATGCATCATAGGACTGTGGTCTATCCGAAGCCGGGTGAAGAGAACCTTGTCCCGTCTATGTGGGTGGAAGGAAGTACACCACACACGCATTGTGGGCTTGACAAAAGGGAGTTTGTTGTCAGTCATTTCCAGCCACTCATCCTCCCACCAACGCATGACTCGTGAGCTCAACAGCGAGGTGAGTGCATGCAGGGGGATGGCACACTGAAATACCTGTGGATCGAGACATGCCTTCTTGGCTGCAAGATGTGCCCTTTCATTCCCAGCAATGGAGACGTGCCCTGGAACCCAACAGAAAGCCAACTCCTTCCCCAGTCATTGCAGTTGGAGGAGGGCATCGTGGATTGTCTGGACTATTTTATCTGCTGGGTACAAATGTTGCAATGAGTGAAGGGCACTTAGTGAATCGGAACAGACAAGGAATTTAGGAAAGAAAGAGCATCTCATTTGCTCCAGTGCCCACAAGATCACAGACAATTCTGCATCAAAGACAATAAATGCTTGAGGCAGTTGGGCCTTGAGGACACGATCTGGAAAAACAACAGAGTAACCAACGGAATCCCCCTGTTTTGACCTAGCCGTAGAAACAGCTACATAGTCGTGGTGCTCAGATAAAATGGCAGAAAATGTTGCATTAAAAATGGAAGCAGGAGTGCAATCTCTCTTGTACCGCACCAAATCTAAAATCACTCTGGACCTCTCTAGTAACCAGGGTGGCAGGCGGTTAAACCCTAGATTTGGGGTCGTACAGGTTCCACACAGAGGGACTCCAGCACGTGTTGCACACAGATCCCAAATGGCATCGTGGCTCTGGGACTGTGGGGAAAAAAAGAAGGTCCAAAGGTGGATGAGCAGCAATATGGTGAGTGGGTGAGGTTGTAGCTGCAAGAAACTTACACATCTGGCATGCCAGGAGGAGCTGTTGCCGGATGGTAAGTGGGGGTTCCCCTGGCCTCAGCACAGAGGCTGGGTATGGGACTGGTCCAATAAGCACCCATGGCCAGTCGAATCCCCATATGGTGGACAGTGTCAAGGATCTGCAAATACGAGGGCCTCGCTGACCCATACGCCGTGCAGCTGTAGTCCAGCCACAAACACACAAAAGCCTGATAAAACAGGAGACGTGCCCTGTCTGCTCCCCAAGACCTGTGGCTGAGGCACTTGAGGATGATCAGTGGGTCACACCTAGCCATGATAAGTTAATACAAGCCTTCAGTTACATCCACACGTAAGGACCTGACCAGGCAGAATGTGGCCTGGTGGCATTATCTGTTGTCTTCAGCTATGGCAACCATGCCACGTCACTGAAATCCTCATTATTGCATTATTTATGTCACAGAGAAGACAGCTATGGCACAATGGCCTCTGGCCTACTGCTCCGACCAGTGCCAAATTGTCTTAGAATACAGATTTGCCCCTGTGGTTGACAGCTGTGTGCATCCGCTGGCACATGCGAGCTGTTGATGAGGTTTCCATAACTTTCATAATTTGACAGCCAATGCAGCAATGGCAATCACTGCATCCAACCACTCTTGCCTGTGTGGTATATCTTGCTCGTGTATGCTATGGACATCTGCCACAACTTGAGCCACACCACCATGTCACGTTCCATCTGGCCAAGCCTTAAAATAGTCATGAATGCACTAACTTGTTTGAATGCCACATTGGTTTACTTTATATAATCATACAAGGTGTGTAGGAAAAGGAATGAGACTGACAACACTGAGCAGTTTGGCAGCTCTGTGTTCTACTTTTGTAGACTGGTGTGTTCGTTGCTTCCAGATGCTCAGTCCGAGTTTCAGCTCCGTACAGTCATCATGTGATTTTTGAGCCTGCCAGGAGTGAAGTCACATTTTTGTTGTGTGTTAGAAAAATGAAGCCAAAAGTTAAGTTGGCTTTTGTTTTGTGTTACGAAAATGGGGCACTGGAATTTAGAGCAATGTTATGCAATCAAGTTTTATGTTAAACCTGTGGAATCCATGAGTGTGGCATTTGAAAAGTTGAAACTGGCTTATGGGGAACATTCCTTATCAAGAGCACAAGTTTCTTCACTGGCAATAATGATTTTTGGAAGGCCAAGAACACTCTGAACATGAACTTGCTCAGGGAGACCCTCAATTTCAGAATCTGATGAAGATGTTGATGTGTGCTGTGCATGGCCCTGTGAGGCCACACTGACTTTTAAAAATAAGGATTACGGGTGACCTGTTGAACTTTCACCATACATCAAATTTTGCCCAAGAATTTGCACATGGGAAAGGTTTGTGCCAAATTGGTACCAAAAAACTGCACAACTGAGCAGCGCGCTTCGTTACAGGATCATTTAGTAAACACAAAAGCGTTACGGAGATGATAGATAAACTCCAGTGGAAGACTCTGCAGGATAGATGCTCAGTAGCTCGGTATGGACTTTTGTTGAAGTTTCGAGAACATAACTTCACCGAGGAGTCAAGCAGTATATTGCCACCGTCAGGTGGCTTGCGGAGTATGGATGTAGATGTAGATGTAGAAATAGAAATAGAAATAGAAATAGAAGGAGACTCGAAGAAACGTGTGTTGATCATCTTGAGATCATGAATGTGACCACGAATGTTGAGTCACATGTTCGCAGGTGACGAATCCTGGATTTTTGAGTATGACCATGCGACAAAGTGGCAAAGAGAGGAGTGGCACACTGAGACATCTTTGTGACCAAAAAAGGCTTGAAAGAGCAAAATAATGCCAATTGGCTTTTTTGACAGAGGGGGTATCATGCATAAATAATTTTTTCCTCAAGGATGAACTGTCAACCAAGTGTTTTACAAAAATATCCTTGAAAGGCTCAGGAAAAGGGTAAATCATGTGAGACAAGTGGATGCTGCAGCATTACAGTCCTCCATGTCACACAACCACTTCCATCACAGAATGTTTTAGCTCAAAAGGCATTCTTGTGGTTCCACAGAACCCCTGTTCACCCAGTCTGTGTCCTTGTGACTTTTTTCCCCTAACATTGAAAAGTGTCTTAAAAGGATGTCATTTTGGGTTTCTGAAGAATATTCAAAATAATATGACCAACATGTTAAAGGTTCTACCAGCTGAAGCCTTGCAGCACTGTTACCAAGACGGGGAACAACGACTCCTGGTGTATAGCTGTCAAAGGGAACTACTTTCAAGGAAAATAATACTGTTGTTTGAAAAAAGTAAAAACTTTGGTTTATAAAAAAGTAGTCTCATTACTTTTCTAAAACACGTCATATTGTAGGTAATAATCCTTGCTTTTCTCTGACCTGCATATTAGGCCATCCAGTCAGTTACATATGGATATACATCTTAACGTGCAGTATAAGAAACTGTGCAGTCAGGTTCTTGTCATAAAGGAAGTGAAATAACTCATAAAAATTCTCAGCAACACTCTCAAATATGACTGCGGGATTCTTAACCTTGAATTTTTATCAGTTGTGCAAATTCAGATGTCATGCATAAGTGATGTATATGAATGTTATTGTTGTAGCCATCAGGGCAAAGACTGGTGCAGTGCAGCTCTCAACATTAGTCAGTCTCGTGCAGGTCTCTTTATTTCTACATAACTACTGCACCATACATCCATTTGAAATTCCTTACTTTCGTTCAAATCTTGGTCTACCACCACAAAAAAAGTTTACCACGACACTTCACTCCATAACTAGATGAACTATTACTTGCTTCCTCAGTCAAGTTATGCCGTATTCTCTCCAGTTTGATGCAGTACCTCATCATTAGTCACCCTGTCTACCCATTTATGTTCAGTATTCCTCTGTACTCAGTGTATGCTTTTTTGCCTGGAGATATTAATGAGTGAGATGGCGCAGTGGTTAACACACTGGACTTGCATTCAGAGGACGGTGATTCAGACCCATATCAAGCCATCCTGATTCAGGTTTTCTGTGATTTTCCTAAATCACTTCAGGCAAATGCCGGGGTGGTTCCTTTGAAAGAGCACAGCTGATTTCCTTCCCCACCCTTCCCTAATCTGATGGGACTGATGACCTCGCTGTTTGGTCCCCTCCCAAAATCAACCAACCAACCAACCAACCAACCTGCCTGAACTCTTCACTGTCTCCATTACACTTCCTTATAAGGCTACACTCCAAATAAATAGTTTTAAGGAAGACTTCCTGATACTTATATTTAACTAGCGACCTGCCGCAACTTCGTATGTTTGCATGAAGTATCCAACACCAGACAACTTGTCTGGCAAGCAGTAATTTTGTATACCAGCCACGGAGTAGAATTATTATTCAAATTCAGAAAACAACAGTAGGTAGGTGAATACCATTATTTTCATATAACTCAAACAATTTAAGCCAGGAAAGTGCTCAGGAGGCACGAATGTTGTGCGTTCCATATTTAATTGGCATTGGAAGTGACATCTTGTGACAATGATGAGAGCTGCAAGCTAGCATACCATCTGCCCCACCTGAATGTGGCGCCAGTTTGATACAAACTGTGGCCACTTCCCAGCTGCCTGACTGCAACACCTGCACAGTGTAGTGTGCCTGGCCCCAAAAGGAGTCAGCAAGACCTGTGGTTATTTGCCAGCTGCTGACTCCAATGCCAGTCCAGTGCGAGCTACATATTCTGTGTGACCTTTCTCACATTTTCGTACCCACCCCTTAATATTTACATTGTACTATAAGCTTAATGTCTGATATGTTTAGAAAGTCAGCATCGCTTGTGCCAGTCTTCTGGTAGTGGTAGTTCATGTCGGCCTGGCACTGCTGTTGCACTATCTTGTGCCTATCTCCTGCACCCACAAACTTTTCTAGTGAATCAGTCTGTCTATCAAAATCCGTACAGTAGTTTCTGAGACTAGTCTGAACATATAGACAGAAACTGCAGCAGGGGACTTTATTCTTTATTTACAGATGTTAACATTTTTCCCTTTTTCAGATTGTTTTTTCCCTTGCTGTTGCCAGTGTGCATTTTATATTTTCCTTACTTCTACCATCATTATTTATTTTGATGTCCAAATAGTAAAATTCGTATACTACTTTCAGTGTCTGATAGCATAAACTATTAATTAGACTGCACTTTATTTTCCTTTTCTAATTTTAATGATGCATGGAATGGATGTGCAAGATGGAGGAGGTATTAGGTGGGGAGAGTGGGATCATATTGAAAAAAGATTTTATTGGTGTAGTATATGTGGGATGCACTCAGAGGAAGGGGGCAAGTGCCTATGCTGTGAGGTAGTGATGAGTTGGGAACCACTAGGAGACATATTGAAGGAGAAAAGTAAGGGAAGCTGGAAAGCCAGAGTGAGTGAAAGATATAGGAAAAGACTACAGCAGATGCGGATGGATGGATTACAAAAATAAAAAAGAGAGTGTGGAGCTGGTTTAGGCGTGTAAGTGAGTAGATGCTATTGGAAAGCAGTTAATGTTATCCATTTTACCAGATTTGTGGTACAGTTGTTAAGCATTTGCACATAGTTATAGCATTCAGTAACATAAATTATGCTACACTTCTAACATCAACATCCATTAAAGACCTGGTTTTATCATCACATCATAAAATCTAGAACAATGCCAACTAATTGCTTTTGTTGTTCTCTGAAAATACCAAATCTTTGTTTTGTATCCTTTCTTCCGATCACTGCCTGTCGAGACTATGGTTGCTTGATATTGGACCCCAGAGGCCTTTTATTCACGAGTATATGCTAATTTCAACTTCACATTAAACTGCCTTTGTAGTGTCGATCTCTCGGTTCAAAGATATGTCACCTCCAATCAAAGAACACCATACCAACACCAAAATGTCCACGAATTCGTCACTTGTTCATTTAGAATGACATAAAACTTTTTGGTATGAATCATGTTCTCTAATTCCTCTAATAAATCCAATTTCATTCTTGTATCTTTCATGTTTAGAAGTCTTATCTGATTTCTTTGAAAGCTTGTCTTGTTTTAGGCATGTGCTTAGCCACTCTGGACTTGTCATAATTACGTAGCTCAAACGTATCTTCTTGCTTGTCATTTATATGTAAAAAGCTTCTCTCAGTATGCGCAATATACTTGCCATTGCATGCCAAACATTGTACCTGAGTACAGTGTTCAATAAAACCACTGTCACCATGTTGCCTTCTTGATATTTGGATTAAGAAGCCAGATACCAGTATTAATTTGATTCTCAGTTGTACTCATGAATTCTGTTTGTAGTGTAATGACTTAAATTTCTTACTATATTTTCAATAATGTTCGGAACATTTTATCAGTCTCATCTGTTAATGAAAACTTGTTGCCCGTATACCGTTTATTACAAACTTTTATATTAATCACAGTTGCATCAGAAGTTAAAACTTTTTCCTCAGCAAGGAAAGTGAGCTCCTGCACGTACTTTTGCATCTACTTTTACATCCAGAGCCGTACTCAGCAAATCTCTGTGAAGTGCATGGAAGAGGATACTTCCCATTGTACCAGGTACTAGGGCCTCCTTCCATTCCATTTACATGTAGATGACTGTTTAAATGCCTCTTTGTATCCAGTCTAACCTTTTCTACATGTCTCCTGCTTAGGTGATATGTGGGGTAGTGGTATACTCCTAGATTCTTCACTGAATACTGCTTCTTGTAACTTTGTAAGCAGGCTTTTCATAGGCTAGTTGGGGGTTCTATCTTCAGTTGCCCATCAGTGAGTGTTTTATAAGCAGCCTCCTTTTCTGTACTGACTGCATTGTACTAGCATCCTACTGACACACCAAGGTATGATAACTGCTTTACCTACGATTAACTTGTGTGATCATTCTGTGTCATACACTTACAATTTCTTATATTCAATTATTTATATGGGCCAGCTGATTCCAGTTGTGGCTCACTGATATTGTCCTCACATGATACTATCCTTCTGCATTTTGTGAAGTGCACTGTTTTACGTTTCTGAACAGTTAAAGAAAGTTGGAAGTGCATGAAGCCATGAAATTGTTGTGCAGCTTTATTCAGGTAGTAGCTCATTGCAGTTAATTGCATTATCCATGAAAAGTCTGAGGTCACTATTTAATGTAGTCTGCAAGGATTTTAATAGACATCATTCTTTTATTTTTATTTATTTATTCTGCACAGACAAATACAAGGATTTGTTTTGGATTGTGGAAATGTTTTGCACTTCCTCTCATAACTTTACACAAACAGTCACAAACAATAAAGGTAACCAATTATACAGTTTGATTACTTGTACAAATAAAAGTATTCTACTCGTCTGAATTCCGTAGTTCAATTAAAAAAAAAAAAAAAAGCTTATTAGAAATCATCTTCAAGACACTTTGGCTTTTTAAATTTTGTGGAAGTTTTTATAAAATTTGATTCCCATCTAATAGAGACTGTTGTCTGCACTTTTTATGTTATGTCTGTCCAGATGATAATAATAGTCTCTTCTACTATCGTAAATGTGAAGATCTCTATTTAGACCAAGAACAGCAAGGGTCCCATTTCATTTCCCTGAGGCATGCCTGCAGTTATTTTTACAACAGTAAATATCACTCCAGTGTAACAAATCCGCATCCCCCTCTACCAAGAAATCCACGATCAGGTCACGAATGTCATTTAATACTCTACGTGTGTGTGTGTGTGTGTGTGTGTGTGTGTGTGTGTGTGTGTGTGTGTGTGTGTGTGTGTGTGTGTTACTCAGTGAGAATGACTGACACATTTCATTTGTCACAAGCACTCCCATATCTTGATCCTGTGCTCCCTTACTGATTACACATTTGGCACTTAAATCATAATCATATATTTCTACATAAAATTACGTCATAAGCAGTTTGCAGATTACTCCTCTTCTCACAGCTTTTCTTTTTGTCCTTACACATGGGACGTGCCACAGTGGTTAGCACACAGGACTTGCATTTGGGAGGATAGTCGTCCAAGTCTTCATCCAGCCATCCAGATTTAGGTTTTCCTTGATTTGCTTAAACCACTCCAGGCAAATGCTGAGATGGTTCCTTTGGAAAGAGCCCAGCCAATTTCCTGCCCCATCCTTCCATAGTCCAAGCTTTATCTAATGATCACACCGTTAACAGGATGTTAAACTGTAATCTTCCTTCCTTCCTTTATCCATCCCACATTACAATGGTTCCAGTGCCCATCTTCGATTTTTCCAGTGTCACATTAGCTGTAGTCAAGGGACTTTTTTGACTGCAGTAAATTAATGGTGCCATGGCCTATAACACCATGTTATGCCAGTTTGGTATCTTGGATGTGTCCAGCTCCTTAGTGCACTGCTTTGAGCCAACTGTCATGTGATGTAATGTGATGTGATGTGATGTCAAAAATTCTATCTAAAGATAATGGTGTAACTGTGCAGCACCTGCCATAAATGCTAGCATGCTGATTATGTTAATTCTTACTTCTAATTCTGATAGAGGAATAAAATTATCATTACTGAGCCTTTTACATTTAGTTTTAATATTCCCTTATGCTTTTACATACCTAACAAAAGAAAACAATTGTAGATTGAAGTAAAAGGAATGTAGTTAAGAAAGTAAAGGAAGAAAAAGCTACACAGACAACTTGGGCACTCTGAACATCAACCAATGTAAACCCCTGTAGGTTTTGATGACTTAGAACTAATATATTTTCTGACACAACTTCAACGTCCATTGGGCGAATTCAACTAAATATTACCCAACAAGACAATTCCACCTTTGACAAGTCTATCTTTTCACAGAAGCCAAGGCTTCTCACAGTTTAGTCAAGCAATCTCTCTGCACTGTGTGGCACAATGCACCTGCATTAACAGTGTCATAGGACTCTGTACAAGGAGCTGCATGGCCTGGTAGATTACACTGACTACATATTACATGTTTCATGGCCTCAGAATAAAGTCACATCTATTTCCAGCATGTAGGCTTGTTGCAAACTACCATAAGGAAGGGAAAGAAGAAAGATACAAGACACAAACAAAAGAAAAAAGGAATCCGCAAGCAGTTAAAATACGTTCAGGCTGACACTGGTAACTGCAGCTCCATTACTTCCCAAGGAACTGCTGTTGTTGCTCTGGGTTGTTGCTGTTGCTGATGTCAGGCAATGAGAAACCTCAAATCACCATTGGTGCCATTATTCCTGAATTCTTCTGTAATATGACCCTTCTGCCACCAAATGTAGCTCAGCAGTTCATCAGAAGCAGTTGTGACACCAAATGTAGTGGGTCTCAGAAGGATACGAGAGCTGCCTCCATTCGTGCCATCCCACTTCTGCCAGCAAATGAAGTGGCCTGGATGTCAATTAAGATGACATGGCCTGGGCAGTTTGTGTTCGAATGGAACTCGTGGAGGTCAAGGTTAAGACAAGGGAAGGGAGGCAGCAGCAACTAGGCAGGAATACCAAGAGTTGTATCAAACTCACTATTCATAATGAGACATGAAATCCACACCGCTGTTGGGATGAATAAGCATCCATGTCTTGCAGACACAGTCTGGTAGGACTCAGAGTTGGCTTGGTGATGATGGTTTCGTCAGAAGCAGTGTTTGCTAGGCTGGCAGCATCTTGTGCAGAACTGTATCACGAGCTAGTCCAGTGGTAACTAAGATGCTATTCTACTAGCTGGTAGGGTCCTCCAGGTATTTAAAATTTAAAAGTACAGTGACGTAACTAAAATGATGAAGCCATTAAAAACATTAGCCAGAGATAAAGGGTACAACACAAGGGTTAGCTCAGCAAGTGCTTTTTTTACCAATGATAACCTTTAAATCCTGCTTCAGTATCAGTTGCCAGATAGAATCACTGAAAGAACAACTCTCATGAATCCTCTAAGTTGGTAACACACAGTTGTGGTTTTGTATTCAGTAGACAGAACAAGGGTGGGAGTGAAAAATCAATAGTATGAAATCAATTTGGAGAAGTGTGAGTGGATCTTCTGTGGAGAGAGGAAAGCTGCTGAGAAGGCCATTGTATTTTTATGGGGGGAGAGGGAGGGGGGGCAGGGCAGGGAAATTACCTGTCTGTTCTTGCTAGAAGTAGAAATGTACTAATTCTCTAATTCCAAAGGAAACATAAACATATACTAAGCCAATGGGTTATAGACTTTTGCTGTGGAGTACTCTGCAGGAAACGTGTTGTTACTTTGAAGGGCTGTAGTTAGAACTATCGCGTAAAGGAGGGAACTGCATCACTGCAAATGCATGTTTACCAAAATATGAGAATCATGAGTTTTCAGCCAGTAGATCTTACAAAGCATCATTCATTAAAGGCACTATCAGTAATACAGGAAATCCACAACTACAAGACTAGTAGCAAGTGTACATAACAAGCCAGATCAGTGATTAACCCCACTGTACAACATCTTTCCAGTAGCAGTACTAGCAATGTTTAATGCACTGCATAATATACAGTTCTGCTTAATGGCATTGTCTATTACAGGAACACAGGATATTAAAGTTAAACATATGATAATATAAAGTATAGCAACTTGAGAGGTAATTGAGATATTTATTATCAATTTGCTTCTACATGCATGGTAACTTGAAATGACTTTTGTGTTTGCTTGTGGTAGTTCATACCATGTGTACATGCACATGACTGCTTTTTAGCATAAATCCACATCAGAAGCCATATAGGCTCCATAGCAGACTGTTTTCTTTGTGAGTATGGACGGCAAGTAACTGACAATGTTCACACTTACATGGCAATCAAGAAATGGGACAAACAGCTTCAGGAAACTGGGATTTTGCTTTTGATGTCGGGCCAGCACACCAAGCACATGGTTCCAGAGGCTGCTGTGAAAGTAATATGTACATTTTTTCTTGTGACATGACCTTTCAACAAGATGGTGAACTTTGTGAAGGATTTCTTGTCTCTTGAGTTTCCAGATCACTGGATTGGGAGAATCCAGATCACTGGATTGGGAGAAATAATCCATTGATTGCTTGGGTTCCTAGAAGCTCTGGCATTATGTCACTTGATTTTTTTGTGTTTGGGTTTATCAAAAATCAGGTGTACGAGGCACCAGTTCATTATCTATTAGATCTGTGCTTTCACAATCATGCAGCTGTCGCAAATGTTATGGCTGCAATTCTGCAAAAAGCTTGGAGAGAAGTGGAATACAGATTAGATGTCTATTATGCCACTAATGGTGCACATATCGAGGCATATCAGATCTGTCAAAAGACATTTTGAGTTACCATACTTGTAGAAACATACCATCAATAAAAATCGATTACTTCTCAAATTATTACATTTTATGTAATTAAATGTTTAACATCTGTGGCAGAAGCTGAGTTCTTTTGTTGGTGGGAAAATACTACACCACTAACTTGAACTGTGATTGGTCAATAACCTGTGAAATCTACTGAATGTAAAGTGTTTACTGCAGTATTGCAGCTAATTTCTTAAAGTTATAAACTTGACACATCTCATCCCTAGGTAAAAATGGGAGACTCAAAATGCAATTATATATTCAATGCATCATCATTGTTTTTGTAGTGCCACACACGTATCTGTAACAAACTGATGTGGGCAGAATCACACACAAGTAAACATCCAACATAGAACTGGCCGGGAATGTCCTAGTTTCAGATGGAAACTGCCAGGGCATAACATCAGTATTATTTAGTGGTGTTTTATGATGGCTGTATCATTCTGTCTTGATTGACGTATGTTTTATCAGTGTGCCTTTTGGGCCTAGAAGGATCTCCTCATCCACCAGATTATTGTATTCCACTATGTGAGTGTTTAGCATTGGACACAAAACAACCTCATTCACAGTAGAGGACTATGATATTTGTTCTAAAGATGTTAATACACAACATGTGCAAATCATAGCGTCATTTATAAACTTCCATGATAAACTGTTGCCTCTGCTTATAATTGAGTTGGTTACTCTGTCACAAGTTGGTGAAAGTTTGGAAATAAGATTCCAAGCAGTATAGTGTTTAAACCAACCTTTGGATACACAGCCACTTTACCTCCTTTCATTTCATTTCTACACTCCTGGAAATTGAAATAAGAACACCGTGAATTCATTGTCCCAGGAAGGGGAAACTTTATTGACACATTCCTGGGGTCAGATACATCACATGATCACACTGACAGAAGCACAGGCACATAGACACAGGCAACAGAGCATGCACAATGTCGGCACTAGTACAGTGTATATCCACCTTTCGCAGCAATGCAGGCTGCTATTCTCCCATGGAGACGATCGTAGAGATGCTGGATGTAGTCCTGTGGAACGGCTTGCCATGCCATTTCCACCTGGCGCCTCAGTTGGACCAGCGTTCGTGCTGGACGTGCAGACCGCGTGAGACGACGCTTCATCCAGTCCCAAACATGCTCAATGGGGGACAGATCCGGAGATCTTGCTGGCCAGGGTAGTTGACTTACACCTTCTAGAGCACGTTGGGTGGCACGGGATACATGCGGACGTGCATTGTCCTGTTGGAACAGCAAGTTCCCTTGCCGGTCTAGGAATGGTAGAACGATGGGTTCGATGACTGTTTGGATGTACTGTGCACTATTCAGTGTCCCCTCGACGATCACCAGTGGTGTACGGCCAGTGTAGGAGATCGCTCCCCACACCATGATGCCAGGTGTTGGCCCTGTGTGCCTCGGTCGTATGCAGTCCTGATTGTGGCGTTCACCTGCACGGCGCCAAACACGCATACGACCATCATTGGCACCAAGGCAGAAGCGACTCTCATCGCTGAAGACGACACGTCTCCATTCGTCCCTCCATTCACACCTGTCGCGACACCACTGGAGGCGGGCTGCACGATGTTGGGGCGTGAGCGGAAGACGGCCTAACGGTGTGCGGGACCGTAGCCCAGCTTCATGGAGACGGTTGCGAATGGTCCTCGCCGATACCCCAGGAGCAACAGTGTCCCTAATTTGCTGGGAATTGGCGGTGCGGTCCCCTACGGCACTGCGTAGGATCCTACGGTCTTGGCGTGCATCCGTGCGTCGCTGCGGTCCGGTCCCAGGTCGACGGGCACGTGCACCTTCCGCCGACCACTGGCGACAACATCGATGTACTGTGGAGACCTCACGCCCCACGTGTTGAGCAATTCGGCGGTACGTCCACCCGGCCTCCCGCATGCCCACTATACGCCCTCGCTCAAAGTCCGTAAACTGCACGTACGGTTCACGTCCACGCTGTCGCGGCATGCCACCAGTGTTAAAGACTGCGATGGAGCTCCGTATGCCACGGCAAACTGGCTGACACTGACGGCGGCGGTGCACAAATGCTGCGCAGCTAGCGCCATTCGACGGCCAACACCGCGGTTCCTGGTGTGTCCGCTGTGCCGTGCGTGTGATCATTGCTTGTACAGCCCTCTCGGAGAGTCCGGAGCAAGTATGGTGGGTCTGACACACCGGTGTCAATGTGTTCTTTTTTCCATTTCCAGGAGTGTATATCTTCATGTTAGTTGACATCAACATCAAATATTCCTTCAACCACATGAGAACTGGGGCACAATGAATTACTACTATGTATAAAAATAACTTTTTTCCAAATTGTAGTTGTAAGTTTTGTCGTAGAATAATAACAGAATATTTCCATGATATTATAAACTTCTTGAAATATGCACTCAAGATATTTCGATATCACCTCTTTAATCCTATGTTTTCATACTTGTAACAGATTACTCACATACTGTGAAGTGTTATGTAGGTGGTAAGTATTACTTTCAATGTGGTATGTGTGTTGTTTGTGTGTTATACTATTTTTGTGTGTCTGGTTCTGACAATTATTGTTCTAATTTGCAGGTTCATTCAGACACAGATAAACAAAAGGTAAGAAGGTGTTTTGGAAGTATATTCAACCAAACTCACAGAAGACAGAACTGTACATTGTATCTGATGTAGGGGTAATTTTGTGGGCCCAACACTGGGCACCTATTGTGTTGGGATGCTCCTCGCTGGCCTCATGTTGAATGTGGTGACGCTTTGTCCTATCAACTATTTTTGATGATTGATGAGTGCTGTACTGCTTAAGGTAAAATAATAATGATACTTATGTTTTCTTTCGAAAAGCGAAATTAAACACTTGCTCAGTACATGTCGGAGTGCCTGGCTTGCGTGGAAAATCAGTTGCTTGCTAATTATTCCATGTTTACCTATGGTTGCAGTTGCCTGTGATGAAGTATTAATTGAAAAGGTGTCTCAAGATTTGATGTGTGAATCTCATATGAAAAAGTGAGAGTTCAGTCCTCCAAATTTGGCATGTTACTCTTATTGTTAACTGTCTCATTGGGTAGACAAAGACCACAATTATATGAGACAGCAGAATACCAGCTGCTTGGCGTCTTAGTGTGGTATGTCTCGCCAACAAATGACCATCAGTGAATGGATCTTGGATGATTAGATGACAGGAGATCCTATGGATCAGTTATATCCGACTGATCATAATCTCTCTCTCTTTCTGTGTGTGTGTGTGTGTGTGTGTGTGTGTGTGTGTGTGTGTGTGTGTGGTCTCTCTTCCACCCACCAAAGTTCATTAGCTTCCACCTGAGTAACAATGACTCTAAGTGATTTCCATTTGTTCTCAGACCTCAGATTTCTTCTCCTGCAGGAAAAACAGGCTGCAGTCAGTAGGCACGTCCTGGTACCTGCTTACACTACAGCAATTATAAGGGGACGAGGAATGTAGCAGGTTGTTGTGACTGTCAATAGCACAGAAAGTTGTGGTGATGGGAAGGCACTGAGGAAGGAATGCCAGCAGACATTGATTTTATGACTGCCTTCTCAAAGGATTTGTGGGGAAAGATTTATGGTTTCCATGCTAAAAGCAGGCCTTACTCTACAAGACAAGCACGACAAAAACATGTTTATTTCACATAATTGTTAGCTACTCTTAAAATTTTGTACATTCACAAGAAAGGAAAGTTACTATTTTGTATGTATTACAATGATGTATTTCAGTTTTGCAGACCCACACAGTTTTGTGTTTTCTCAGAAGTTTAATGTGATTATCAGAAGGTAACAACTTGATAGTGCTTTAATTTCTCATTCTAGTTTGTAAATAAAGATGGTAATGGGAAGTCCAAAATGGAATAGACTTAATGGAAGGAGTAAAGGTCACAATGATGAAAGTACAGTGTTTCAGAACTGCAACAGGTGAGGTGATCACACTTGACATATGCAAGGTGAGGTGTGTAGGATACACAGTTAAGTAGAGGAGTGGATTGTGAGAGGGAGATAGAACAGATGAAGGAGGAGGCTGCAGAAGAGAGGAAGGTGTGATTGTAAAATAAGTGTAGTGAGGGGGGAGTGACAGGTTTGGAGATGGGTATGGAACAGGGACTGTTGAAGATAGAGGTCAGTGAAAGAATGTGTTGTAAGAACAATGTATAAGGTTGGGATCCAGATGGTACAGATAACAGATTAGTCATAGAAGTTGAGCATGTTGTCATCACCAGTTGTTTCCCCACTGGATAGTAGACAATATTCTTGGCCACATTTTGGTAGTGGCCACGCATTTGGGTGGACAGTTAGTGGACATGTCCACATAAAAGGCTGTGCAAAAATTGTAGCAGATTTGGTATATGTTATGATTGCTTTCACAGGTGAGCCTACATAGTATAGGGTAGGATACACTTGTGACGAGATTAGAATAAGACATGGTGGTTGTGTGCGTGGTCCATGTTTTGTTACCCGAGTGTGTTGGAAGTATGTGTAGATCAGTTGGGCAGAGAGTGGTTAGAATTATGAGTGGGATGTTCCTCATTTCTGGATGTGATGACAGATACTCAAAATGTCAGCAGAATTGTTACAGTGTAAGGTGGTGTTGGGTACTGAGGGAGTTTACTCCTTCATAGCTGCTTCGTGGATGTGAGTATGGTATGAGAGGTCAGTCTGTGGACTAGGTTTGGAGGGTAACATCTTTCTGTGAAGACCTTACTAAGACATTCGGCATACAGCACAAGGGAATGCTCATCACTGTAGATGAACTATGTATGTGTGGTCAGTCAATGGGGACAAACTTATTAACATGGAAGGGATGGTAGCGTTAAAATTGAGCTGTTTGTTAGAGGCTTTGATATGGACATGTTTCTGTGGCACTGTCAAAGAGGAGGGTGTTGAGGCTGTGGAGGAATTAAGATAGTGTTTTTGCCCTGTTTTCAGATCATGAAGCTATCAGTGTACAAGAAGCAGACAAGGAGTTTAGGATTCTGGATGGCTAGGAACATTTCCTGTAGGTGGCCCATAAACAGGTTGGCAAAGGAGAGTACCATGTGGAGGCCCTTGGTTGTGCTGTGGATTTATGTATATATAGTTCCCTCAAAGGAGTAGTAGTTGCATGTAAGGATGTAGTTTGTCTAGTGTACATTAAAATGAATTGGTGGGCTTGGAGTCAATAGGACAGTTACGAGGCCTTAGGCGAGGCAGGTATTGCTGTGCAGGGAAGTTGCAATGCAGAGAAGAGTTGGGATCCAGGTGGTAATGTGGTAGTGACAGCTGAAATGCCATTGGGAAAGTGGTTTGTGTCTTTTAAATGGGAATCTGGACTGCAGGTAATGGCCTGGAGGTGTTCATCAACAAGAGCCAAGATTCTGAGGGAACATAATGCGGTGACCCGGTGTAATGTTAAGCTCTCTCAATACAGCTTAAGCATTTTCGTGAACTTACTTGTTGAAGAATGCTGGTTCTGCTTTCTTGGGGGGGCGATGTCTTCTGATAGCACCGGACGCTTCTCCGAAGATTTCACTGCTAGGAAGGGGAAATTTTCACTCTCTCGCTCTCTCTCTTCTTATTTAAAAAATACGCTACTCTTGGAATATCATTCAGTGCACCAGAACATATTTATTTCCACTTTGTACAAAAAACAACTAAACTTTATGACTTAAGCCCACACATTACCGGGCACCCAGAATCAGTTAATTACACATTTTTGAACACAATTAATACATAAGCTTTTATCGTGGCTGACTATCCACGTCCAGTCCACGTACTCTCAACAGCAGTTCAACGTCTAATAAACAGTCACTATTTCGAGTCTCTCCTTTTTGTTTTTAACAATACACTGCTACATTACTCTTTGCAGTTGGCCACAGAGCTTCCGGGTTGTATTTGCTTATTCTTGGCGGGTCGCGCTGAACACTTGTCAGCGCCGACGAATTATCTCCCTTCCAGTTTCGCCTGCACAAACAATAAATGGGTGCAGTATCCCATGCTCATCCTTACACCTTGCTTTAAAATAACGCGTGCTAGAAACGGCTGTAACACAAGTGTCTCCAGACTTTCGTAAAATTCCGGGGGCACTACATATCCCTGCCCTTAGCTCGAACACTCGTTATTTTGCTGTGTTGATAATAACCTGCCATTCCCAGAAACCCTTTTAGTTGTTTAACGTTTCGAGGAGATGGACAGTTTTTAACAGCCTCGATTCTCTTGGGGTCTGGTTTAATGGCTTTTACTCCCACGATGTGTCCTAAAAACTTTAATTCCTGCCTTGCAAAGTGAGATTTGCTTAACTTTAAGGTGATACCCTTTTCCTTAAATTGCTCCAAAGTTTTTTTTCACTGTCCTACAATGTTCTTCCCAAGTAGGTGAAATAATCAAGATGTCAGCCACATAAATAACTAGTTCTTTCAATAACTTTCATCCAATAGCCTTATCAAGTGCTCTTATAAATACCGATACTGATATATTTAGTCCAAAAGGTAGTACATTAAAGTGGTAAGATTTTCCATCGAACAAAAAAGCAGTATACTTTTTTGAATCGGGATGTAATCGGATTTGCCAGTACCCATCTGTCAGATCAATGGAGCTAAAATACTGGGCCTCCTTAAATTTAGGTAATAATCCATCTACATTAACCAGATGATCTCTTTCGGTTTCAATATGACGGTTGAGAGTGCGTGCATCTAGCACCAATCTCACACCACCTGTAGCTTTTTTCACTACTACTGTGGGATTGTTATAGACACTCATACTCCTTTCTATTATATCTTGATCAATCATTTTATTAATCTCCTCCCTAACCGCTTCTTTAAGACTTATAGGTATAGGGTATGGTTTGCAAAAAAATGGAGTCTCGTCCTTAATCTTAAATTTGCAAACATAATCGCTAACGGTACCCGGATTCTCTGAAAATACTGAATGGTATTTAGACAAAATCCTCACTAAATCCATTTGCTGTTCAATATTTAACACTTCAGATTCACTTACCTTTTTGTGAAAGTCGTCTTGTGGACATGCAGTATTAGTTAACTCTATCTCTGAAGACATCTGAGCTGACGCGGTTAATTGTAATATTTGGTGTTCAGATGTTTGTTTATACACATCGCTGTCCGTCACAAACTTAATGCAATGTTTATTCTTGGGTTCCCCACGTAAATACAGTTCTTGTCTAAATTTAGTATAACATTAAGATCGGTTAACCAGTCTAAACCAAACAATACATCTCTATTTATGTCTTCCACTACTAGCAATTCGAAACGTCATATCACTTATACGGCAGTGTGCCAAGGTTTCGTATTTAACAACCTTACTCTTCTTTCCAGTTATACCAACTATGTATACCCCAGTTACTGGTAAAACAGGTAAATTACTTTTAGTTTTTAATGTATTAAAGTATTCCTTAGAAATAAATGATACTTCACTACCAGAATCAATGAATATGTCTACTTTGTGGTGGTGTAGTTATTTTGTTCATTTCCGCCAGCAGTAGCCACTCCTTGGTAGGTACTTTATGCATAAAGGAAACCTGTACCTTCTTATTTAGGCCTCTCAATGTATTTCGATGACCTGGGCCCTGGCCCTGGGTCCAGATCGCTCCACGTTTTACAGCTGTTGCTGGGCACGAATTCCTGCGTAGTTACCGGACCGATGTTGGACGTTAATGGTCCTCGTGAGCAACTCCCTCTATTTACATTCCTGCTAGGTTAGTGGACTCGGGCAAGATTGGATTCATAATGCTTTGACTGATTATTATGATTCATATTATTCCTCCTAAAATTCGGATTTTCTTGTGCATGCAAGTTCTCATTCCTGTCTTTATTGATTGCATCGAGTGCATCTACAAAAGGATAAGAGTTCCTCTACCGTTTTCCACCCACTGCATAGAATATCTTTTCTAGCATAAGTAGGTAGACGTCTTATTAAAATTCTAACTAATCCCTCTTCTTCCATTGGTCGATCTAAATATTTCGCCCTTGTCAAATGCCAGTCAAAATACTTGCGCATTGTACCCCAGGCATTACTATAGTATTTAGGATCCCACAAACCTGAGATCAACTTCTCTTGTGCACTTGAAGACTAATATTTTTCCTTAAACTTTCTCTGAAAATCTTCCCAGGATGTGAAGTTTTCAAAATTTACTGTGCCCCATTCTGAAGCTTCACTCTCCAAATAACCTACTGCAAACTCTATTTTCTTAGCATTCCCCCAACTTTTAGGTATGGCTTGGTTAAACCGTTTTAAGAAATGGGTGGGGTGTACTTCCCCATCTGGTTTGAATTTAGGAAACTGTCTCGACAAGCCTGAATTTGATCCCCATTGCAAATCAGTTATCATGTCCTTATTTAATATAATATTTTGGGAAACTGTGCCCTTCTCTAGTTTCTCCTGCATAAGCTTGAAGTCTTTCCTCAAAGTTGCTAAGTCTTTCTTGGTGTTATCTAAATCGGAAGTTACTGTAGGCGAAGACATATCAACACTTAGTTTCTCTTCAACCTTTCGTCCTATTAATTCTTCTACTTGTTCTTCTAAGCCATTCAAATTTATAAGCTCTGCAGTCATTAACTTTTCTTTGAAGTTCTGTTCTACGGATCCCACCCGTGATTTGACCCCTGAAATTTGCGCCTGTACTATGGGGAGCAACTTATCTTGTTTCTGGACATTGGTTTTTAGCCTAGTTAATTCTCGTTCAACCACATCAAATGTAACATTACATACATTTTTCAAAGAGTCGTATTTTTCGTTAAATTGTGTTTCCAAATTACTACATTTACAGTATACATCATATTCTAATTTTTGAACTAACCCTTTTAGATGAGCTTCATTTCTTTGTTCTAAATCCTTAAATAAAATATTTGTCTGTTCACTCAGGGAATCGGACAATTCTTTTTTCAATTCTTTTTTCCATTTTTGCATCTGATTACTTACGATATTAACTTGAGCCTCTAGTTTTGTGTTTGCAAATCTAACTTATAGTTTAATTCTGCCTTCAGTTCGTCCTGTTTTGTGTTCTGTGATTCAAACTGCGCTTTAACAGACACTACAGATTGATGTTCTTTTTCCATTGTGTTTTGTTTTGCCTTTAATCTTGTTATCATTAAAAGTACACTCGCTTATTTCTACAACCCCACACACTTCACAAGCAATCAAAGGTCAGTAGCAGGTCACCCGGCGTCGGTGGAAGGCGGCGGTGGCACCGGTGTATGGCGGCATAAGCGTCGATGGCCGTTGGCGTCGGCGTAGATGGACGACGGCGTCTGCTTTTGTGGACAGCGGTGTCGGCGTTGGTGTGATGCGATGTCGGCGTTGGTGTACGGCTGCATTGGCGTTGGTGGATGGCGGTGTTAATGTAGGTAGTGGACGTCGGCGATGGTGTGATGCGACGGCGGCGTCGGCGTTGGTGTTGGTGTACGGCGGCGTCTGCGTTGGTGTACGGCGGCGGCATTGGTGTGTGTCGGCGTTGGTGTGCGGCGGCGTCAGTGTTCGTAGACGGCAGCATCGGCGATTTGAGACTAACTGCAGCGTTGTGCGGTTTTCTTGATTCCCTTAATCATTGCACCATTTATTAACACGATATTTCTGGATAAGTGTCGTGGAATCGCTCTTCAGCCTCGCTGTTATCAGTTGCTATGGCAACTTCCAACTGTTTTTTAAGTATAGTTTCTTCTTTAATATTTCCCCTTCTTTCTCAGGTCCTTTCTTTACGGTCACCACGTTCTTGCGGTGACTCGGTGTAATGTTAAGCTCTCTCTATACAGCTTAATCATTTTCGTGGACTTACTTGTTGAAGAATGCTGGTTCTGCTTTCTTGCAGTGCCGATGTCTTCTGCTAGCACCGGACGCTTCTCCGAAGATTTCACTGCTGGGAAGGGGAAATTTTCACTCTCTCACTCTCTCTCTTCTTATTTAAAAAATACGCTACTCTTGGAATATCATTCAATGCACCAGAACATATTTATTTCCACTTTGTACAAAAGAAAGAAAAAAAAAAAAACTAAACTTTATGACTTAAGCCCACACATTACCGGGCACCCAGAATCAGTTAATTACACATTTTTGAACACAATTAGTACATAAGCTTTTATCGTGGCTGACTATCCACGTCCAGTCCACGTACTCTCAACAGCAGTTCAACGTCTAATAAACAGCCACTATTTCGAGTCTCTCCATTTGTTTTTTAACAATACACTGCTAAATTACTCTTTGCAGCTGGCCACAGAGCTTCCGGGTTGTATTTGCTTATTCTTGGCATGTCGCGCTGAACACTTGTCAGCGCCGACGAATTATCTCCCTTCCAGTTTCGCCTGCACAAACAATAAATGGGTGCAGTATCCCATGCTCATCCTTACACCTTGCTTTAAAATAACGTGTGTTCGAAACGGCTGGAACACAAGTGTCTCCAGACTTTCGTAAAATTCTGGGGGCACTACAATAGTAACTAGTTACAGTGGGGCATCCAGGAGGGTTAGGTTTCTGTATTTTGGGGAGCATATAGGAGATGGAAGTATGTTATGTAGGGTAGTTAGATTGAAGAGGAGATGGATTTGGGGGAGTGGTTCTGGGATGGGCTTAAGGATTTGTTTAAGAACTGGAGCTAATGCAGCAGGGGTTGTAAGTAGAAGACAGTTACCTTCTGTCAGGTAATCACTTTGGTTCATTACAACTGTTGCGCAGTCTTTATTTGCTGAGAATATTATTACTGTGTTGTGGATTACTCTGCCAAAAGGTTTTTGTTTTTTGGAAGGTACCTAGAAAAGGATGGTAAGTCTAGGTTGGAAGTTCAAAAACTCTGAATGGTACCAGAGGGTTATTGGGTAGGAGTTGGAGCAGGTCATAATTCAATGAAGGTTCAGTGTTCAGTGGTTGTTTCAGGTTGGTTTTGGTCAGAGGGGCTAGTGGAAAAAATATGTCTCCATTTTAGGATTTATGAGAAGAAGAATAGGCCTTTGACCAGTCTAGCATGTTTGAATTTGAGTGTGGGTGAAGGGTATACGTTTAGATAGGGCTGAATATTCTGTGGAATTGGAAATTTGTTGTAGATAGGTTGCAACAGTAATTTGGGTTTGTTTGAATCCTTTATTTTGTGGAGTGTTGAGAGGGATTTTTTGGAAATGTGACAGATGTAAGAGGTCAACAAGGGTGTATGATCAATATTATTGGGCAGTGGTATTTTGAGCTGGGAGTAGGACATTAGAAAATTGGATAACTGTGGGAGTGCTCTTCCAGTTTTTGGACGAGGGATTGAATTTGAGAGATTGGCTTTAGGTAATGGGGGCTGCAAAGTAACTGTGTCTTGCAAATACTGTCTCCCATGTAGTGTGATCCCTTGTAATTCACCCATCTGCAGTGTCGGAACAATACCTTGGTCACTATGCTGAAGGTGTTATTAAAGTCTTCACAGGCAAATATTACCCTCCACATCAAATAGATCTGCTTTGTCATATTCACACATGCCCCAAATCCTCAGACTAAACCTGTGAACCAACTCCAAAGGAACAACACCACAATACTCAAGATCACTCCACACTGCAACAAGTTAACCACATGCTTTACCAAAGCTTCAACTACTTACCATTGTGCCCAGAAATGAGTAACATCATACACACCCACAAACTGCATTGTCCACTCAGACTACAAAATACCAAACGAGGTGGTGTAGTGGTTAGCGCACTGATTTAAGTTTTCGGGATGTTAAACACTAATCTCCTCCTCCTCAATTTACAAAATACACTGGTTCTTCTGTATGACACACTTACTTCCAATCCCATGCAATATGGACCCTAGCCCTGTGGAAGACACAGGTGTAAGACCTGTCCGATGCTCCCACCCAACATACAGTATTCCAGTTGTGCCACACACATATCGTATTGTATCAGAAGCAAGACCACCTGTGAATGGAGTCAGGTCATATACTAGCTCTTTTATGTGGGCATAACCACCAACCAACCAACCATCCATCTGAATGAATGGCCACCTCAAAACTTTGGCAAAGTGCAGATTAACCTCTGAACGGTAACACAATGCTGAGGCCAACATGCTCATATTTCAATGGCTGCTTCACAGCTCGTGTTATCCCCCCTCCCCCAAATATCAGCACCTCTGTATTACGTAGATGGAATTGTCCTTAAGGCATATCCTTCAACCACTCAAATCATGGCCTCGATCTCTGAAAGCCCATCCAAAATCAACATCCAAACCTATCCCCATATCCCACACTTCTATGCCTCAAGGAGACCCCATCTCCCTCTGACCTACAAATTGACATGCTTTTGAGCTGATTTATGTAAGTATTTTAAATTCTTAGCATTCTAAATGTTTTGGACTTCTCTGTCCTATTTCCCCGCATGACGTGATAACACACTTTAAACAGTTTTTACTTCTGGTTAGCCACACTATTCTCTTTGGATTTGTTTCATGAATGAGCAACTAATGACCTTGTAATTCGGTTGCTTAATCTCCAAGTAACCAACCCCATTTTATTCATTCTACATTTTACCTCTCTCTCTCTCTCTCTCTCTCTCTCTCTCTCTCTCTCTCTCTCTCTCTCTCTCTCTCTCTCCAATCCATTTCTCAGTTCATTGTCTGTCAAAAGTAACTCTGCCTGTGCCAGGCAAAATCTGAAGGATGCCATACCTTTCCCAACCACTTGTGGTTTCTCTCCCTCCCAGTCATCAGCCACACTTTGCTCCAACCCTTCCTCCCCTTCCCCACCCTCCCCACTTCCTTTCTTCCCTCGCCCAACTCAACCTGTCACTCCAGTTATGCTGTTGTGGTTATACAATGTAGTCAGCTGAGACAATGCAGCTTTGAAATTTTTCAGTCTTGCTTTGGTGCGTATCAATTGCCTGACTTCTCAAAGGTCAAATGAGCTTATAAGTAAAGAGTTATTGTAAATAATCCAACAATGAGGTGACAGTAATTAGTAATTAGAAAATATCCAATTTTGTTACCTGCGATGAGTGTGCTTCAGTTTGTCACACTTCACACATCAATATTATAGTTATTTTCTCCCAGGAGGATCTTACGTACCACTGCCTTGTGGTTAGTCCTGGCAGGGACGAAGGCTAAGGGAGAAAACTCTGAAAGAAAAACTGGAGTGGGGCCCCAAAGGCGGTTGGAAGGCATACTATGTCCCCTCCTGGCAGCTCCTGCAACTGAAGCGATACCAGATGTATTGGTTTGCCTTTCCTCTGAACACTATCATTTAGGTTGAGAGGGAGACCGTGATGCATGGGTGGCTCACGTGTCGTCATATTTATTGCCCAGGCATGTAGCATCCTGGAGAGGACACTTCAGCAACGTCTAAAGACACTGGAACAACACGGGAAGAGGCAGTCACCGGTTATAAGCTCTGTCTGATTGGCGTAAGCCCCCCCCGCCAATAATGTGTTGTCCCGCCACTACCTACCTGCTTCATAGGGTATGTGGAGCTTAGAAGTGATCTTCAAGTGGGTAGATGAAGTACACCTATGAAAAACAAAAAGGAAATAATAAATTAACTGCCATTTCGTATTGCTACCTGGAATGTCAAAACTGTGTGTCCAAGATACATTGGCGATACCCAAGAGGTTGATTTCATTCGTAAGACTGCAGTTATTGATAGATTGCTTGAATTTGGACATTGTGGGACTACAGGAGATGCGGCTACCAGACACGTGTTCTATTAGAGAAGCTAATTACACGTTCTTCTGGCAGGAGAAGTCACAAGATGAGCCAAGACTTCACAGTGTAGGATTTGCGGTTAAAAACACCCTCCTGAACAGTATTGTGCCACCGTCTGGTGGAACAGAGCAGATTCTTACTTTACAAGTATGCTCTTCAAGTGGAACTATCAACATCTTTAATGGGTACGCTCCCATCTTATCATCCAGTGTAGAATAGAAGGATTTGTTTTATGATTTATTCAGCGACAGAATAGCCAAAGTGCCTGGCTCAGAGTCACTACATATTCTAGGTGACTTTAATGCTCAAGTTGGGTTGGATAATGTCATGTGGCTGATTTACCTGGGTCATCATGCAGTGGAAAAAATAAGTGATAATGGCCAGAGACTGCTAGACGTGTGCTGCTTTTATGGCCTGTGTATCACAAACACATATTACCAACTTAAAGATGGACGCAAGGTGACCTGAAGACAATCCTACTCTAATCACTGGCACCAACCTGATTTTGTCATAGCTAGGTGTACAGATCTAAAAAATTTCCTACTGACATGAAGCTATCACAGCGATGACTGCAACACTGACCATGCTTTGGTGGCGAACAGATTGAGCCTCACCCCTAAGAACTATCATCACGCTTAACAGGGAGGTCAACTGCAGATCAACACACGTCATGTTCATACCTTGCAATGAAACCAAGAATTTGCCAATTGCTTTGAAAGTGCTTTATCAAGAAACACACAAACGGAAATGAATATTGATAACAAATGAACACAATTTTCTGACGCCATGTACAACTCTGTAATATTGGCCTATGGAATGAAAGAGAATAGAAATGCAGACAGGTACGAGCAAAATTTGGAGGAGATGGAACCAGTCATTGAGGCTAAACAGAAAGCCCTGCTTACTTATAAAAGAAACCCAAATGGAAGAACTCGGGATGACTGGCGAGAAACAAAGAACAGGGCTCAGCGCAAATAACTGTGGCAAAATTTATGTGCAGGTACACAGAAAGCTGCCAATTATGGAGCCAATGAGGCAATGTACGATGGTATTAAGAAAGCAGATGGTCCAACTGTCAGAAAAACAGCTTCTCTGAAGACGAACACAGGACAAGTTATTACTGATGAAGGCAAGTAGATGGAGTGCTGGGTTGAACACTACCTCGAGCTGTATGCAGCTGAAAATGAAGTAAGCAAGGATGCACTTGATGCCACCAAACAAATGCCAGTTATGGAAGAGCTTGATGCAATGCCCACTGTAGAAGAAGTCTGCAGATCAATAGATTGCCTAGCTAATGGAAAGGCTCCAGATGAAGATGGGATCCCTGCAGAGATTATTAATATAACAAGCCTGTCCTTCTATAGCACCTACATTCACTTCTCACAACCATCTGGGAAGAAGGCTATGTCCCACTAAGTATGCGAAATAGAAAGATTGTTATTTTGTATAAACAGAAAGGAGACAGAACTGATGGCAACAATTACTGAGGCATTTCACTGTTGAGTGTAGCTGGAAACATTTATGCAAGGGTCATCCTAATGCGATTGCAATTCCTAGCATCTAGAATCTGCCCAGAATCACAATGTGGCTTCAGACCTGGCCAATCAACTGTGGACATGATTTTTTTCTCTATGACAACTGCAAGAGAAGTGCCGTGAGCAGCAGACTGCATATTGCTTGCAATTTAGTTTTTAATGTGAGTAGTTCATTCTTCCATATGCTGTTTTTCAGTCTACCCATGACAGCCGATGCTTTTGCAATTCTGTTGATAATCTCAGTGTCCACAGACAACTTGCTACATATTATAGATCCCAAGTAGGTAAAATCATCAACTACCTGGAGAGGATTGCTGTCAATGCTGATGGATGGAAGGTTGGTGGTTCCCTGTGCCATGATCTTAGTCTTTTGGAGGCTGATGGTAAGACCAAATTTTTCACATGGGTGTGATAACTTGTTGATTAGATACTGCAGCTCATCTTCGAGTTTGCTACCAGAACTGCATTGTCTGCATGTAACAACGTGCGAATCACAGTTGTATTCACTTAGGTCTTGGCCCTGAGATGGACAATGTTGAAGAGATCTATGTCAAACCTTGTATGTAAATACACTACCTCCTCACAGTCTTCAAAAGCAAATCTCAGCAGAAGGGAAAAGAAAATGCCAAACAGAGTAGGAGCTAACACACACCCCTGCTTTACATCGCTATTTACAGGGAATTATTCCTATTTTTTGCTGTTGAAACAGACTGTTGCTTGCATTTTCTCATGGAAAGAGACAGTTATTCATAGTAATTTAGGTGGGCATCCAATCGTCTTTAGCAACTTGACGAGGTCAAAGCATTTGATTTAGCGAGCAGAATTGTGCTCTCCAAGTTGCTGCAGAAAATTGGATGCCCACCTAAACTACTATGAATAACTGTCTCTTTCCATGAGAAAATGCAAGCAACAGTCTGTTTCAAAGGTAAAACATAGGAATCATTCCCTGTAAATAGCAATGTAAAGCAGGGGAGTGTGTTAGCTCCTACTCTGTTTGGCATTTTCTTTTCCCTTCTGCTGAGATTTGCTTTTGAAGACTGTGAGGAGGTAGTGTATTTACATACAAGGTTTGACGTAAATCTCTTCAACATTGCCCGTCTCAGGGCCAAGACCTAAGTGAATACAATTATGATTCGCACGTTGTTACATGCAGACAATGCAGCTCTCGTAGCAAACTCGAGGATGAGCTGCAGTATCTAATCAACAAGTTATCACATGCATGTGGAAAATTTGGTCTTACCATCAGCCTCCAAAAGACTAAAATCATGGCACAGGGAACCACCAACCTTCCATCCATCAGCATTGACAGCAATCCTCTCCAGGTAGTTGATGATTTTACCTACTTGGGATCTATAATATGTAGCAAGTTGTCTGTGGACACTGAGATTATCAACAGAATTGCAAAAGCATCGGCTGACAAGGGTAGATTGAAAAACAGAGTATGGAAGAATGAACTACTCACATTAAAAATTAAATTGCGAGTATATAATGCTTGTGCTATCAGCACCCTTTTGTATAGCTGTGAGACATGGAGAACTCTTGCTAAACACGAATCCTGACTGAACAGCTTCATTAAAAACTAAATTGCAAGTATATAATGCTTGTGTTATCAGCACCCTTTTGTATAGCTGTGAGACATGGACAACTCTTGCTAAACACGAATCATGACTGAACAGCTTCTATCTCCGTTGTCTCCGGAGGATCCTTCAGATTTCTTGGAAGAATAAAGTACCCAACACCGAAGTATTACGGCTCGCAAGCACAACCAGCATTCATGCACTGCTGAGCCACCACATCTAAGGTGGTTGGGACATGTCAGGCACATGTATTCTGAGCGAATATGAAAAAAGTGCTGTACAGAGAACTTCAGGAGGGTGTGAGGTCAGTAGGAAGATCACACCTTCACTTCAAGGATGTCTGCAAGAGAAATCTGATCAAGGCCAGCATCAATCCAAGTCAGTGGGAAAATACAGCTGGTGACCATGTCAAGTGGCGACAAGCTTTGCGCAATAGAGTTGAACTTGCAGAGAACGAACACATGCAAGAAGACATCAGGAAGAGGGCAAGACGGAAGGGGAGAGCAGCCTCTGCTGGAAGTCTTTCACATTTCAAGTACCCAAACTGCAGTAGTGACTGCCATTCTCGAATGGGACTTTTCAGCCATAGCAGATGTTGCAGAGTCTGAACCAACACTGTCATCCTTCGACAATGGACAGATTCCATGCAAGAAATAACTCTTCAGACATATATTGCTAACATGAATGTTAATACATTAAAAAACTGTATCAAATGTGGAACATGTAGATGCAGAATTGAAAATTGGTTTATCTGGTACTTAACAACTGTTTTAGCCCAGAGATGTTTATATTGTGAATGAAGAGAACCTGGTAAAGGAGGAACCCATTGCTGATTCATATCAGAACACACACTAATCATTTCAACAGGCCCATGTTCATTGTGGTTGCTATGGATGAAACAGAGTGCAAGATTGTTAATCCCTTTGACCCTGCTGGTTTTTTGCACCGAGTAGTGGTCATTGCCATGGTAACCTACCACTGCTGTGGTGGTTTACGCACACTGTTGTCTATTCTTGCCCATGTAATTATTACCATGCCTTGTGGTGCTTTCTTGCAGCACAGTGTAATTTGCCACAATTCAATGAACTTTTCTTAAGTCAAGTGATTGTTGCAATGGAAATTTATCAACAATTTGCAGCTCTTGGTAACAATAACGTGTATTATTAAAATAAGCAAATTACTTGTGATTTATTTTGATAGTGTCAGGAATGATTTTATTGGAGGAATTAATGCGTATACACTACATGTGTGCAATATTTATTTAAAATTCTTTTTGTGTGTGTGGTACAATTCAATACAAGGTATTGCACATAGTCCAATATCACACTCTTCACAACAAACATGTTTCCCTTCTTATTTTCTTTCCATGACACCTTTGTTGGTGTATCACGCTGTACAGTGTCTCGTTGGTGCACGTTTCTTCTCAGTGGAAGAAATATGTCTAAGAAAGTGTTGTCTCACTAATCATGTTGGGGCTGACATGTGGCAAGGGTGACCCACTTTTCTTCGCTAAGAGGAAATGTAGTATATTTTTCCAAGTGACCTTTCTACAAGTTGCATTTGGAACTCAGCCTCTCCTGCATGAACAGTGTGTCTGCTACCTGACAAAATAATTGTTGCACATAACAGAAATGCAAGTGACATCTGTTAGATAACACTTATACTTGATAGTGCTGCACTTCTGGGCGATACCAACTCTTAATACATTTTGTAGAGCTTCCCAAATGTTGCTGACTGTATGGCAAAGAGATACTCATAGAGCAGGCAGTGCAGCACTGCGAGGCACCCCAAAATCACTGTGGAGAGCATGTTTGGCAAGACAATGGGCCTGTGCAAGTCCAGTTTGTAGAGCATGGTGCAGCCGTAAAGCAGATCCTGAGCCCAGGTCATAGAGCCCAATTGAGAGATTAAATCATTATTGCCAAGTCTCCATCACTGGTGCTTGAACAGTGATTTATAGTGTCATTTGAGGAATTGGAAAAGAAGACGGCCATCGTTTATGTCAACAGTGTCATTTGCACAAACCCCTCGTCATTAAGTGGTGTTTGGCCACATGTTGGAGAGTTTGCTGTAGAGGATGACACAATGATGAGAATGAATCGAAGAACTATTTTATGTTTCCATTTTGATAGAATGCTGTAGTGCTTTGCCTGAAAACTATATGTTTTCTGTTTTGTCGAAATTTTAAGAGAGTATTGTTGGAACTGTCATTTTTAGCACACTGGGGAAAATGTAACCATTGAAAATGATAAAATTGAACATTTACAAACACCTGCACCAAGCAAAACAAGATGCCGGTTAACTCAATTCATACCAAAAAACTATGGACTACATTACTGCTTATGTAGAAACAAAATATCTGTGTTATGTATTTTTGTACCTTGGGAATGCAAATGTAAACTGATGAGACAAAGCAATATCACCACTTGCTTAATAGTATGTTGGTCCACTACTGGAATGCTAAACAGCAGCGATTTTGCAAGGTATGGATTCAACAAGTCCTTGTCAGATCTCTGGAGGTTTGTTTCACCAGAAGTTCGTTCACAGGTCCCAGAATTATTGTAAATTATGGTCAGGTTGTTTTTGAGCTTGGAGTTGGTGCCCAAGAGCGTCCCAGATATGCTTATAGAGGTTTAGATCAGGTGAATTTGGTGGCTGAGGCATCAATCTTAGTTTACTCTTACATTCCTCAAACTACTGTAACCTAGCAACGCAGATAGCTATCCTGCTGAAAGGTGCCATCATTGTCGGGGAAGACCTCAAAGCATGAGGGGCTGCTGGAGGCCCACCACAGAGTTCATGTAGTCCACAGCTGTGATGCTGTCTTTGATTACTACCACAGGTTCCATGGAAACCCGTGTGAATGTCTCTCATATCATTCCTGCAAGCCTGGCTTCATGTCACAGTGCACATTTTAAGCAGCCATTCACCTAGATACTGAACACAACCATCGACTTAATGTAACAAGAAACATGATGCATCAGACCAGGCTGCATGTTTCCATTAATCCATGGTTTAATTTTGATGATCCTATGCGTACTGCTGTCACAATTGATGATGTCGTCAGGTCAACAAAGGAACATGTAGGGATTGTCTCATGTGGAACTTCATTTTGAACCATGTGCACCAAAACACTTCTTCCTGCCTCTGGGACATCGGCGTTGTGACAGATGGTAGCATGGCTCAACCAGCAGCGGCCACCATAGGGAGGACATGTGTTTTGGGACAGTAGGCTTCAGTGACTGAAGGGAGCACAGCTCACACATAGGAGTCGCCAGTGGGGCGACTGTGTCTCCGAATTCTCTGGGCATCAGCGGCCTTACAGATTGCATCCACCAGCAGAACAGCCACATCT
This sequence comes from Schistocerca nitens, assembly GCF_023898315.1. Taxonomy (NCBI): domain Eukaryota; kingdom Metazoa; phylum Arthropoda; class Insecta; order Orthoptera; family Acrididae; genus Schistocerca; species Schistocerca nitens. The sequence continues at coordinate 469,478,136 of NC_064618.1, read as the reverse complement.
CTTGGGTTGCTGGACAAGGACAGTGAGGAGCTAGGTGCAATCCATGTCATCAGCCTGTTGGATGACAGGCATCATGTCCAAGAGGTGGACAGCAGTGGCAAATGAGGTGAGGCACCTTGAATTGTAGTAAACAACCACACCTGCAATTGATGAGTTGCATTGGGGCTGGAACATCTTGTCATTATCTTTTATGTCCTTGCACAGTGACAAGGGGAAAGGAAGTAAACAACAGTTCCCAGTGACATATACAAGGGTTTATTGTATAAGGTGAACATTATATAACACCTGACATTATGGCATGGAAGACACTTCCAGATTTGGACTGGGCCCAGAATAGTGATTGAAGCTGTAGCAAGGGGACGCGGCTGGTGCCTGGCAAGGCTGGCAGTGTCGGTAGCTGAGAGATGGTGGCAAAGCTCGATCACCGACAACCGAACGGGACATGGTGAGGCTGACGGGTGGCAAGAATGTTGGTGGCATCTGGTAGGAGCACTTGATCAGCGGGGTGGCCTGGGAGGTGACAGTGCCAGTGAAATGTGCTAGTGTTGAGCGAATGAACCAGGGATGACGTCAGCAGGCATGGGGGCCAATGGAAGTGATTGCTTGACCAATGCTGGCCCCCAAGTATGCGACAGTACCGACAGACGTTGAGATAGACATGAGGCTCTGACTGATGAGCGGCAGGTGGCTGGTGTAATTGCCCAGAGCGGAGAACCATCTTGATGTTGGTAGCCTTGTCATGGCCTGTAAAGGTACGTGGATTGGTATGCACCTAATCACATGATGATGATAACAGTGACTAAATTTTGTGCACAGAACTGTGTAGCCACATGATCACGAGTGAAGAAAATTGTTCCATAATTACAGTGCCGCTACTGATGCGTGCAGAGTGTAGCAGGAAACTGGTGCCTCTGATAGGGAAATGCCTATGGCCCAGCCCCTAGGTGACCTGCAGGACATGGGGTTGATGTTGGCGGCTGATGTGCTGTGGTTAGGGGCCAGTTACAATAATATCAAATGACTTCTGTTCTGTCAGTCTTAATGACAATTCGGCCAGAAAGAAACTAAATTTTTTTGATTGCATGATGAAAGCCTTCTAGTAAATAGAATCATTAGTAATTACAACAGCTTTATTTGCAGTAATTGGCATAACATGCTGTCTATTGTACTAATATTTTAATGAAATTGTTGGGAGAGTTTCTATATTAAATATATGGAAGCTATTGTTATTAGAAATATGTCTATTTAGGAACTATATTTATTTTGTTTGATAGTGAAAATTAGTAACATAAATTTTTTAAATTTTGTATTACTTTATTTTCAGATTGTGGTTGAAAAATGTCAAGAAAAAGGCATATCTAAGTATGTGTGAGTTTCCTGCAAAAATGATGGAGATCGTGAGTAATAGCAAAGTTTTCATGTATCCATTATTGTTGCCGCCCCAACCCTTCCGCTGTGACGGCCCTGCTAGGCCTTGCTTTGTTCGTGGTGAAGAACAGTTAGTATTTTTGTAAATATTTGTTTAGTGTTACATTTATAAACCTTCAAAATAGAGGAGAATTAATTGTTCATTATATGAGGGTTGCTCAGAAAGTAATGCACCACGTTGTTTTTTCTCAGCCGAAAACAATGCTACAAACATGAAACGTTACATATGGATTATTTGAAGTCTCCTGAGTGAGCGCGTCAAGTTTCCGTCACTTCAAACAGATAGTGTAGCTGCAGGACAGTTTCAAAATGGTGTCTGTTGGTAATGTACATTACAAGCTATGTGCTGCCATTGAATTTCTCGCCACAGAGAAAGGAAGCATGGGGAATATTCACGAATGTTTGTGCGAAGTCTATAGAGCATCTGTTGTCAACAGAAGTACACTTAGTCACTGGGCACGAAGGGTCAGGTCATCAGAAGATGGTTTGGCGGAGCTCCATGATTTACAGCAGGTCGGGGAGACCATCCATGAGTGTTACACCTGACATGTTGCAGCAAACTGATGCTGTCATTCGCAAGGACAGACTGTGACGTCCTTTCCCTCTTCCTTCACTCACCGGGATGAGACATGACTTGTAACGTAGTTTGTCCCCGTCGGTATGACGTGGAACAGCACCTGTAACTCTCGTAAGAACATAACTCCTTGCATGGCTTAGAAATATTCTGTTATCTGTCCGCAAGAGTCTTCTTCTAAACTTGTGTGAACTGGTAAACTGCAATCATTTAATTTTGTTTTTATGCCCGGTTAGTTCCGTGATGAAATAAAATCTTGATTCTTGATTTCATCGTTATGGTCGATTTTCACATCGTACCTAGCGAGGATGAAATTTTGCTGTCTACTATTCCGTTGCTATGCCGTTGCTACGTCCAGTTATTAACACCAGTCCGATGTAACTCCAGAGGTAACTTATGTTGGAGTAAATGTTTTTTTTAATACGCCGTAATAAACTAATCACTTTCCACTGTCCATTATTCATGTGTTCACTTAGTCACTTAAAATGTTTAAAGAGTCAATCAACTTGCATTAATACACATTGTATTGTCCGTTTAATGAGTTAGGCTAGACATAAGATTTATCTTTTGACTCAGATTTTATTGTTCTGTCTGTAATTAATTGTTTGTCCCTACAACACAAGCACACCGATTATTTTCTGTTCAGTTCAGTAATCGTGACGCTGATGACAACTTTTGACTAATCGGCGTACTTGTCTTTCTTCGTGTCTTCATTTTATTGTGTCCTACTCAAGACTACGAATTGTTTTTCTGTCGTTGATCCATTGCTCTCAAGGTTTGTAACTGTTTATCAGTATGAAGGCTAAGTCCGATAAACCAATATCACTCAATTGAAGTCTAACACCCGTCTTACTATACCGTCACATTGAGAATGGTAAAGATTAACTTTCATCAGTCGAATGACTGAGCAATACTTCAGTCTCTACCTCACGAATTATCAAACTTCCAAAACTGAAACAATCTAATTATGTTTGCATCCAGACAACTATCGCAAAAGTACTCTTGAGCGACTCAAGCGCAACTAACTAACTGAACATTTCCATATCCGAGTTGCATTGTAGTCACATTGAATTTCCCTTTTGATGCGGGTACAACTCTCTTCCGTGGTAAATGTTATCTTTGACTGAATTACTTTCTTGGATTTAACCTTCGTTCATATGATTTTGAATTTATTCTATTGATGTTTGATAAGGAATCTATGATAATCCTTTCCTCTCATCTCCCCTTTTTGTATGCTATTCTCAGTATTTGAGTGATATAGGTGTTAATCAAAATATTACCAGTGTAGATTTTATCATCAATAGTTGCTATCACTGTCAAGATGACTCACTTCCCTACATTAAGTTTCCAAAAAATTGTTAATTGGGGTTTTCTGTCCTTGGGGCGTTACAAGATACATTTGCGGAAGACATTTTGAGAACAATGAGTTGGTGATTCATACAGTGAAGCACTGGTTCCGCCACTAGGACAAGGATTGGTCCCATCAGGGCATACACACCCTTGTTTTGGGCTGGAGGAAGGTCGTAGAATGGGATGGAGATTAAGTGGAAAAATAGGGTATGTAGATAAAACACCATTCTTTCCTGTGCGTAACTCTCATTATGTTCAGTAACAAATTGTTGAAGAAAAAAAATTGTGGTGCATTACTTTCAGGGCAACACTCGTAATATGTAACTTGTTTCCATGATTCAAAAAAGTTGATTATGATTTTGGTTGAGCACTGCAGCTGAGGACTATTTATCTCACACGTCTGTATGTCTTTCACAATTATACTTAAGTGGCTTAATGCAGATACTTTTATTATTCTTCTCTTAATTTGTTTTGAATGCTTCAGCTATTAGTTCCCTCTTGCACCTTTAAACACTACCATACTGTGTGATACTAGTGTATGAAAAACTGATTGACATTTCTAAATAGCCACAGTGATGTATTACTGCTGTACTATGCATTTAAATGTATTAGGTCTCATTGCTGGATAGTTCTGATCAGTATTTGATGTATAGCATTTGCATTAGAGTTCATCTCAATGATGTAATTATGGTACTAAAATTGCAGGACATTATATAGTGGAATCTCACTGTGAGCATATGGTCTCCTAGTCCATAGGCTACTCAATACAAACAATGCCTCATAATTATTCGTGCCCAGACACACAGTAATCTCAGTCTGGTCTTCAACTTTTATAGTGCCTCTGAGTAAAGACAAGGTTGCAGCAAAACTAAAAGCATCTGCAGACTGCAGATTAAAGGGGACAAAGAAACATTCACAGATATAGTAAGAGTTAACAGTAAAATCATCCGCACTGTCGCACAGTGCATTTTAGTGTCTTGCTGTATCCTCAGGAACATCACTCTCAGGTGGACGTAATGTAGATGACATAGATCAAATTTAGATCTTCCTGCTAAGTTGACATCATGAAATGTATTGTAGACTGTCAGAAAATAATTATGCCTATGTAGTTACTGATGTCAGTTTGTGTTTTACACCTATTATTGCTGCCATACCTTCCAGTTTCTTGAGTAATAGATGTAGTGAGTTAAGTTATTCTGTATTACTTTACACAAGATACGAGTTGCTCTGCACAGTATCGTATTTTGTGTTCAGCGTCTAGATTAGATTAATACTAGTTCCATGGATCATGAATACGATATTTCGTAATGATGTGGAATGAGTCAAATTTTCCAATACATGACATAATTAAGTTAATTTAACAACATACTTAAGTTAATATAACAACTTTTTTATTTTTTTTGTGTTTTTTTTAAATTTTTTAATATAATTTTTTTCCTTAATTTATATCTAAAAATTCCTCTATGGAGTAGGAGGAGTTATCATTCAGTTGGTTATCTGCCAGACTTTTAATACTATTTGGTAAGTGACCAAAGACTTTAGTGGCAGTATAATTCACCGCTTTCTGTGCTAAAGTTAGATTTAATCTTGAATAGTGAAGATCATCCTTTATCCTAGTATTGTAGTTATGCACACTGCTATTACTTTTGAATTGAGTTTGGTTGTTAATAACAAATTTCATAAGAGAATATATATACTGAGAAGCTACTGTGAATATCCCTAGATCCTTAAATAAATGTCTGCAGGATGATCTTGGGTGGACTCCAGCTATTATTCTGATTACACGCTTTTGTGCAATAAATACTTTATTCCTCAGTGATGAATTACCCCAAAATATGATGCCATAAAAGCAATGAGTGAAAATAGGCGTAGTAAGCTAATTTACTAAGATGTTTATCACCAAAATTTGCAATGACCCTTATTGCATAAGTAGCTGAACGCAAACGTTTCAGCAGATCATCAATGTGTTTCTTCCAATTTAATCTCTGATCAATGGACACACCTAAAAATTTGGAATATTCTACCTTAGCTATATGCTTCTGATTAAGGTCTATATTTATTAATGGCGTCATACCATTCACTGTACGGAACTGTATGTACTGTGTCTTATCAAAATTCAGTGGGACTCTCACTGAATTTTGATAAGACACAGTACATACAGTTCCGTACAGTGAATGGTATGACGCCATTAATAAATATAGACAGAGTATGTTTCTGTTATAACCTTTAATCACTAATAAATTGCGTGGATATACAAAAGTAGAAACAATAGCGGGTTACATGCTATTAACTCCGTATCTGTCATTCGACTGCCGTGCCATGACATGCGACCGGCGCCGTTCATAGCCAGGTGGCGCTCCCGCACTCGGCCGAGTTGTGGAGTGCCTCTATCGCCGTGTTCGCGTACTGATGTAGCGGCACTTTTAAATCTCGTGGCACTGTCACAACACTTTTCCCCCCTTGGAAAAAAACACTCACTTCCTTGGAGACAAGGACAGTGCAGAGACATCCATGGCCTCTTGGGAGGCCCCGAGAAGATCCCGCGGAGAAACACGAGAGTATGGTCGAAAATGTCCAGGACGGAAGCTTGCGCGTGGAACGTGCCCCCTGGACGAGATGATGGGTGAAAACTCTGGAGCAGCATCCATAGGTGTCGTGGACCTGGGGTTGTGATCCAGTGAGATGGGTCCCGGAGAAGGCGGCGTCGCGACTGGGACCGGTTCCGGCGTACTCGGAAGCGGTAGCGACGTCGGCTGCAGTAACATGCACGGAAGATCGGCAGCAGCGACAGGACTGGCTTCTCGGGCTGGTGGAGGCGAAAGAAGAGGTGGTGGCACCGGCGTGGCCACCACTCGTGGGCGCATCTGGTTGTAATGGCGAACAACCATGCCATCGTCCGTACGTATTTCACAAAGCCGGCGGCCGCGAAGAGCCTGGACCACCCCTGGAATCCATTTAGGGCGAGATCCATACCCTCGTGCCCACACGTCGGCGCCCACCAAGGATTTTCCCGCACTAGGGGACCCAGTACAAGGCCTGACAGGGTGAAGCAGGTGCAGTAGAGTGCGCAGTTGGCGGCCATGTAAGAGTTCAGCAGGGCTGCGATCACCCAGAGGCGTGAAGCAATAAGAACTCAGAAATTGCAACAGAGCGTCATCTGTGGAAAAATCACTAAGGAATTTTTTCATCTGGCTTTTGAAAGTGCGGACAAGGCGCTCGACCTCCCCATTCGATTGCGGATGGAAGGGCGGTGCTGCAACATGATGAATCCCTTGTCCAGTACAAAAATCACGGAAGGCCTGCGAAGAGAACTGAGGGCCATTGTCCGTGACAATCGTGGATGGAAGACCTTCTAGCGCAAAGATTTTGGACAAAGCCAGCGTCGTCGCCGCAGTGGTGGGCGATGGACATCGAACAACAAACAGAAACTTCAAGAAGGCGTCAATCAACAGTAGCCAATAAGTGCCGAGGAAGGGGCCGGCAAAGTCAGCGTGCACCCGTTCCCACGGCTGCGCCGGATCAGGCCACGGAGAGGGCATTGTACGGGGTGTAGCCAGTTGTTGAGCACACTGACCACACGCAGCGACCATGTGGGCGATGTCCGAATCAATACCGGGCCAATAAACGTGCCTGCGGGCCAGGGACTTAGTCCGAGAAATCCCCCAATGGCCTTCATGCAATAGTTTGAGAACATCTTTGCGAAGAGAGGCTGGCACCACGACCCGTGGAGATGCGCCATCCGTGGCCAGAAGAACAACACCCTCAGGAACAGACAGACGAAGGTGCAAGGCATGGTAGTTGCGAAGGGGATCCGATGCCCGGCCCTTGGTCCTGTCCGGCCAACCCGTTGAACAAAACCGATCACCTGACGCAGGACCGGGTCCCGCGCAGTAGCCGACGCGACCTGCGAACCTGTAAGTGGAAAACCCTTGACCGCACGACGTTCTTCCTCATCAATGTGGAAACAGAGTAGTTCATCACGATCGAAAACTGGGTCGGGGCCCATCGGCAATCGCGACAATGCGTCAGCGTTGGTGTGCTGGGCTGTGAGGCAATAGTGAATCTCATAGTGAAAACGAGACAAGTATAAGGCCCAACGTTGCAGGCGGTGAGCTGCCTTATCCGGAAGCGACGCCGAGGGGCTGAACAGAGAGACCAGCGGCTTGTGGTCGGTGATAAGGTGAAACTTAGAACCATACAAAAAAAGCACTGAACTTTTTTAGAGCATAAATGATAGCGAGCGCCTCCTTTTTGATTTGAGAGTAACGCCGTTGGGCATCGTTGGGTCGTTCCAACCCATCCTCATACCGATGGGCGAGAACAGCCCCTAGGCCATACTGTGACGCGTCAGTCGCCAGAACCAAGTGCTGACCCAGACGGAATGTGGCAAGACAAGGTGCCGACTGCAAATGAGCCTTCAGGTGGACAAAAGCCTGCTCACACTCGTCGGACCAACAGAAAGGAACGTTTTTGCATAACAGCTGATGCAGAGGATGAGCCACCACCGCCGCGGATGGAATGAATTTGTGATAATAAGCAATCTTGCCTAGAAACGCCTGAAGTTCTTTGACTGAAGACAGCCGGGGTAGAGCGGTAATGGCCGCAACGTGCTGTCGTAGAGGACGTATACCCTCACGGGACAAGTGGAAACCAAGATACACAATGGAGGGTTGGAAGAACTGTGACTTGTCCAGATTGCACTTCAACCCAGCCGAATGCAGAACCCGAAACAGTGAACGCAAATTGCGAAGGTGCTCCTCAGTGGAGGTCCCCGTGACAACAATGTCATCCAGGTAGTTGATGCAACCGGGAACGGAAGCCGTGAGCTGTTCCAAAAACCGATGAAAAATGGCCGGCGCGCTAGCGACACCAAATGGTAACTGCTGGTACTGATACAACCCACAAGGAGTGTTGATGATGAGAAATTCCTTGGAAGACGCATCCAACGGCAACTGATGGTACGCCTCCGATAAGTCAAGTTTGGAAAAGAACTGGCCCCCAGCGAGCTTGGTAAATAACTCCTCAGGACGGGGAAGAGGATAAGTGTCAATGAGGCTTTGAGCATTGACAGTGGCTTTAAAATCACCACACAATCGCAGACTCCCATTTGGTTTAGAAACCACCACGATTGGCGATGCCCATGCGCTGGAGGTAACAGGAAGGAGAATCCCTGAAGCTGTTAACCTGTCTATCTCAGCCTTGACAGGTGCACGCAACGCCATCGGAATAGGGCGTGCCCGGAAAAACTTAGGGCGAGCTGTAGGGTTAAGAGTAATGTGGGCTTCAAAATCCTTGGCACGACCCAGACCAGCAGAGAACACGGACGAGAATTCAGAACACAATCCATCCAGCTGTTGATACGGAATATCCTCAGATATGAGGTGCACATCATCATCAATGGAGAACCTGAACAACTGGAAAGCATCATAACCAAACAGGTTTTCCGTGCCCGCATGATCCACCACATAAAACGTGAGGGGCCTAACAACAGACTTGTAGGCAGTGGAAGCATCAAACTGGCCAACGATAGGAATTTTCTGCTTATTATAAGTTCGCAGATTTCGCATAACGGGAGACAAGGGAGGGGAGCCCAACCCCAAATACGTGCGAGAATTAATGAGAGTTACTGCAGAGCCAGTGTCCACTTGCATGCGAATGTCTTTATCCAGAACACGAACAGTAACAAACAACTTATTTGTTTGAGAAAGCACACAGTTAACATCCATGTCCGATGCCTCGTCCTCGTCGACAGGAACTTTAGGGGACTGACACCCAGAAGCAATGTGGCCTTTTTTCCTACATGAATTACACATGGCCCAACGTTTTGGACACGCGGCCCTGTCATGCTGTACGAAACAACGTGGACAAGAAGGAAGTGCGGAACAAACCTGCTTCTGTGGTTGCTGTTTTCGCTGTGAGCGTGATGGCCCAACGCGACGTTGTTGACAAGAGTGAACCGCCGCCACATCGTCGTTCCCCTGTGAAACAGGCAAATTGTCCGCGTCGAAAGTGGTCTGTACAGTGCCTACATCACACGACGCGTCTATTTGCGCACCAGCAGCGTGAGACACTTCAAAGGATTGAGCGATGCTTAGAACTTCCGACAACGACGGGTTTGGCAGTTGTAAGGCACGTTGCCGAACTTCTTTATCAGGAGCAAGCCATAGAATAGCGTCCCGAACCAATGAATCAGCATAAGACTCATGATGAGTGTCCATGACAAACTGACATTTCCTACTCAGACCGTGTAGTTCCGCCGCCCTAGCCCGGTAAGATTGATGGGGCTGTTTACAACACCGGTAGAACGCCATGCGGGCGGCAACGACGTGGGTGTTTTTTCGGTAACAGTTAGACAATAATTCACACATTTCTTGGAAGGGCAGAGAGGCAGGTTCCCGCAGAGGGGCTAACTGAGATAGCAGCTGATAGATCCGTGGGGAAATCCAAGATAGAAATAACGACTTACACATAGGAGCCTCGACAACGCTGAAAGCCAAGTGTTGCCGCAAAAGCTTCTTATAATCCTCCCCGTCTTCAGCGGCCTCGTCGTAAGGAGGGAACGGAGGCGGAGAAGAGGAAGACAGACGATGAGTAAGCGACGTCGACAACGCCTGAATAGCAGCCGTCAGCTGTGTTTGTTGTTCAGTGAGCGCTTACATAAGCTGTTCCATGTCTGCCCCGACACAACACACAATTCCACAACAAAGGAAAAAAAATATCTGACCTCGTCGCCAAAAAGTGTTATAACCTTTAATCACTAATAAATTTCGTGGATATACAAAAGTAGTAGAAACAATAGCAGGTTACATGCTATTAACTCCGTATCTGTCATTCGACTGCCGTGCCGTGACATGCGGCCGGCGCCGTTCATACCCAGGTGGCGCTCCCGCGCTTGGCCGAGCTGCGGAGCGCCTCTATCGCCGTGTTCGCGTACTGACGTAGCGGCACTTTTAAATCCCGTGGCACTGTCACAACAGTTTCAAGTTACGAGGCATTTATCCCAAGGCACCAATGATATGACTTTCTATATTCTACATTCAGTCAGCCTCAGTGCCCAGATTCTTATATTTCAAATTATTCTTAGTCACCTTACTATTAATGTTGCTCAGTTTGTTGGATAAATTTAATAGTCTTAGAGCTATGAAAATTTGCCAGTGATGGCATAAGTACACCTTATTGTGTCTCTTGAGGTAGTCATTCTTCATCAAGATAGGGCAGCCTGATATTAGTTGGTATCAAGGTATACTTTGCAAAGCCAACATCTGTTACCTTGAATGGGTTTCACTATTACTTTTTCATAGTTTTTCATCTGTAGCCCTTGATCTTGTTCAACCACTGTTAGAGACTCTGACTCTGCGCTTATTCTTCCCCTTTTAACCACAGATGTGTCTGATATCTGTCAATGTTCGAATTTTTCAGACAATTTTGGCACTGATCATGCAGAGGTTTCTTTCTTCATGGTAGTATCAGCAAGTTCTGAGCCTCACTTTTGACATTACATTCCAGATGTAAGTCGGTATCACTACCTTTTGCATTTGTAATAAATTTCTTACATCAACTTAAGCTGGGGTTATAATTCCTCTTATTTCATTTCCCACCTCAGACCTTATTATTCCATGCATTTGCGGGGTTATTCACGTGTGTTGGGTTACACACCTGCCAAATACAACTATGGTGTTGCAAAATGCTGCTCTATCTGTCTCAGACCTTGTCCTTCATCCTTTCACCTCACGTATTGTCTGTCAATGTTAGCTCTGGGGTGCTCAGTGCTATTCATGGTAATTATTATTATCATTATTATTTTATACTTATCTTTTCCATTAATTGTTATTGTACTGCGACTCTCACTAAATATTATTATGACACATCAAATCCCCTACTTGTCAATACACATTTTCACATACACTTAATTAGTTCAAGGTCAGTAAAATATTTTCCCTCCAAAATAAGATCTACAAACAACTTGGACAAGACTCACGCTAGATATATTAACATAATTGTCCACATGTTATCCTGGACTGAACTTTGATCAAGCATGTTCTCTCCTCGTTGTCTGTGCAGCCAGCAACCACAAGGTGCTCTGGAGACAATAGTTAATCAATGTACTCACCCTTTATGCATATTTGTCTCTACAAAAGAATTCATATGCATCTATTCTTGACTTAATTGTACACTTCACGCATATGTAATCTCAACTTAATGTGGCACACAAAGGAATGTTTCAACCTAAGGTATGTCACTCATAAATCTTATGCAGCCATGATCACAAAACGTGCCCATTGTTTACAGCAAAGGGCCACTATGCAATCAAGTTGTCTTCAAAATTTAATTAATTAAACGAATGAAAATCTCTCCCTTGAGTCTAATAACAGATACCACCTCAAAAGGAATGGATAGGTGTGTACTTCAAGCTATATATTTCACGTACAATACCCTCATTGAGAATACAATTCATGGAGCACATATGAAAATGAACTGTTCATCTCCAGTGTCAGCATTTGAATGCCTAACATGATGCCACCAAAGAACAGATGTACTTCTGGAAAGTGTTGGGCGGGGTAGGGGGAAGACTGACTACCAACCATGACCTCCCAAACCTGCAGATCCCCACTCATCTTTGCTCCTCATGTCTTCTTTGCTGGCCAGAAAATAAAATTAAAGTTGATGGCACCATGAGACTGTACACTCAGTATCTATGAAAGCTATCTTGTAACATTTGTGCGGACAGCACACTCCATGCCATTCAAATTTCCATACCAACCACCAGAAGTAGACAGAAATGAATCACATAAATAAAATCGCTGATACAATGAGGACAGTTGAGAATAAAGAAGGGATGAAAAATAATGTAATAAAATGCATCCATCTCTACCATAGCTGACTGGTACGACTATTCCAAAAAATAAATAAATAAAATAAATGATTGTACTAGGAATAAAACATGGCACGCAGGTGTATCCCAAGTGACTAAAAGTAAAAGGAGAAAGGTTTTACGCTTTCACTGTATCAATGACCTTGTTCACAGAGCAGAATTTAGTGCCAAACAATAGCTTGACCCTGCTGCAGTATTCTTGAAAAACTCCTTTCTTTACTGTTTCATTTGCAATGTCTGTATTTTCTTGTATACCAAGGTATTTGTGAGCCTCTCCATGTTCGAGATTTCTAATACTGATACTTTCATCCAAATGAGTGTCCTCTGCCTGTACAAGTTCCCTCTAACAATGCTTTGTTCTGCATATTCGTCAGTGCCAGGTTGAATGCAAAAGTCATCACTTAATCATTTGACAATATGAACAGTTCATTTTGGTTCAGGTCATTTCTAGCAAATAGTTTAAAGTCATCCGTTTAAAAGAGATAGATAATTAATTTGTGGTTTTCGTGAAGCTTATAGTGAAAAGCGTGTCAGTCTGGAGAGAAGAGTTGAGCATATGTAAATTAAGAGTAGAAACAAAGAATTGTCTTGAAGTACTATAAATGTTATTGTCCATTATTTGTGTGTAGTCTGGTGTTCCATTGTTCCAAGCTAAGCTATACTTTGTTGTTACTACTACTACGGCTATTACTGTTATGCAAACTATGTCAATTATATATCAAAAGAGGCTGCAACATTCAAAATGAAGAACAACAGTAGTGTAACTTCTTTAAGTCATACATAGGCAAGTCAAAGCACACAATCTCGTGCAGAAAAATGATTTGTACCAGAAAGTGGCTGCTTGCAGTCTTTGCTGAATATGTTGTGTGTCTAGATGATATATAAGTCAAAAACTTAGGTTTTTTGATCTCTCTTATTAGATGAAAATGTTTTTTATTTCTCAAATATTACGTGCATATATCTGTGTGTTCACCACTTACCAAACATATGATAGTGGCGATTCTACTGATACTGTGTTAGATATCTTAAAATACTCTTATTCATATTTTGTGTATACATCCATACATGGTTTATATGTTGTCATATATGATCTGGGCAAAAGAGAGAAATTTTGAGGACATTTAAACTGAGTCAGAAATGTAATATAAATTAGTTTCCATTTTTGTTCTGTCTTGATTATATCTAGAATATAATTTTTCTTCTCATTGCAGATTATTGGTGATAGGATTAGAGCAATTCATGGATTATGCGCAAAAAAACCCAGAGTATTTCCCGAAGAAGCTGATATATTGCAATGTTACTCCATACATTTCCAAACTAATGATGCCTCCCAAGGAACCAAGGCAGCTGTATCTTTACATTTACAAACATGCCAATGAGCATCCTTTTAAGGTACATACTATAAATCTACCAGTGGAACATCTTGAAAGCATATGCGGTGTAAGAGCTGTCTGTAATTTCCACTGTGATATTTTATTTCGTAACTGAGTCTTATCATGATACACTGTGAACAAATGTAACAAAGAATACTATGGATATCAGTTCTTTGAGATTTTCTTCTTGCCGTACAGACCATATCACTCTGTATCAATAGGACTGACAAAAAACTCGAGGGAAAGAGAATGTCATTTTTTTCAAATATTGGAAAGTTGTGTTCCCCAGGACTGTGTATCGGGCATGTTCTCATGCGAGCTAGCTATAGAGTATCCATGTTTTTTTATATATGTTATTAGTGTGGTGTAATACAATAATAATAATACAATAATAATAATAAAAATTTTGTATCACCAGTGCATGCCTTAAAGACATTCCTACTCTACCTATTCTGACATGATTCAGAACACACGGTCCTCTGCATTATCTAAATATGTAAACAAGCTTACACATAGCCCCATTTGTTGCAAATATACTCATTTTATTAAATGTCAGTGCAGCAGTTTCACGAATACCTTCATTATGTAAACTGTGTAATGCTTTTGTGAACAATGTGGGGGATATGAGGGAAATGTACTGTGATTCCAAGAAGATGGATATTTACATTTGTTGGCACACAAATTGTTGCTGTATGTCAACAGTGACTGTAAACAATAGAATTTGTGAGGTGAATAGCCGAAGTGGTGTCTTAAAGATCTGAAATCATTTTCAAAATATAGGTAGTGTTCATGACTTGTTCTTTACTAGTTGCCCTAGGCCAGCAACTGTGGTATATGACTGTATCTGCAACTTCTAATCTGCAGGAACTACAGCTAGAGTGCCCTGTGATATCCGACTTTGTGGAGGCCACCTGTAACCTTCTGCCAGTAGAATTTTCTTTTCCCCCAAAAAGCTGTATTAGCTTTTAATATTAGCTATCTGTTTCTAAAAGCTGCTGGAAGTTGTATTTTCAGTACATGCATAAAAGGAAATTCTCAGCAAAAGTGACTAGCACAGTATCAGCCATACCCTTTGTGACTTCTTCTTGCACTGTGGAAGACAATGCCTGATGTCTTAACATGTATTGTATCATCCTGTCCTTTCATCTGTTAAGTGTTTATACATTCCTTTCCTTGCTATTTCTGCATTAACCACTTGATTTATATTGTCAGGGCAATAAATCTTCAGGATTCTTCTGTAACATCACATTTCAAACTTTATGATTCTACTTTTCTTACTACAGTCCATGATTGAATTCCAGTCAGCATTGTGCTCCAGATGTACATTCTCAGACATTCTTTCTTAAATGAAAGCTTGTTTTTAATGACTTGCAATGAACTTTACACACAATTGAATTGCAAACCCTTACAAGATTTTTTCTTGTTTATGCACACCCTCCCCCCCCCCCCCTACACACACACACACACAAGATTATGAAAGGAAAAAAAGTTTATCACTTACTACAATTCCATTGTTTGTGCAGTAAAACTACTGCATCATACATGACCTTTTAATTTATTGCTTCTTTACTAATAATTCTATTTGCAACACAGTTTGCAGACAGTATTCACGTAAACCATTAAATGATCTTGCAAAAATATATCATTGTTCAACTTGTAGTTCAGGAGATGTGATGTCATAAACTTTGAGCTGTGTGAAAACAAAAAGTGGCAGTTCTAAAGCAGCTTCTAAGAACCTGAGTCAATTTCAGCCAAACTTAGTACACATATTACTTACTATCTAGAAAGAATACTGTGGGGTTAAGGACCAGCAACCTCCTATTGGCGTGGAGGTGAAAATGTGGAGAAAGAAGGGGGGAGGAAGAGATGGACAGGCAGAGAGGGGGAAAGAGGAGATGGAAATAGATATAAGGGAGGAGGAGATAGATAGAGAGGTGGGAGGGGAAAATAGATTGAGAGAGAGGACTGGAGGAGATGGACTAATGGAATTGGAATAAAAACAAGTTGCATTAATGCTGGGTACTCAGCTAGTATGTCATAATTGGAGACTCATTTACAATTCCTTCTTCCTTCCTATAACTCAAAGAGAAGAAATCTGTCATCCTATTTGTTGTCTCATGGTGTGTGTGTGTGTGTATATATATATATATATATATATATATATATATATATACACACAAAATTCAAGCTTTCGCAAGACTGTTGCCTCATCAGGAAAGAGGGAAAGAGAGGGAAAGACAAAAGGATGTGGGTTTTAAGGGAGAAGGTAAGGAGTCATTCCAATCCCGGGAGCGGAAAGACTTACCTTAGGGGGAAAAAGGACGGGTATACACTCGCAGACACACACATATCCATCCACACATATACAGACACAAGCAGACATCTCACAAGCGTCTGCTTGGAGATGTCTGCTTGTGTCTGTATATGTGTGGATGGATATGTGTGTGTGTGCGCGAGTGTATACCCGTCCTTTTTTCCCCCTAAGGTAAGTCTTTCCGCTCCCGGGATTGGAATGACTCCTTACCTTCTCCTTTAAAACCCACATCCTTTCGTCTTTCCCTCTCCTTCCCTCTTTCCTGATGAGGCAACAGTTTGTTGCGAAAGCTTGAATTTTATGTGTATGTTTGTGTTCGTTTGTGTGTCTGTCGACCTGCCAGCACTTTCATTTGGTAAGTCACATCATCTTTGTTTTTAGATATATATATATATATATAACAGAGGGAAACATTCCACGTGGAAAAAATATATCTAAAAAGAAAGATGATGAGACTTACCAAACAAAAGCGCTGGCAGGTCGATAGACACACAAACAAACACAAATATACACACAAAATTCAAGCTTTCGCAACAAACTGTTGCCTCATCAGGAAAGAGGGAAGGAGAGGGAAAGACGAAAGGATGTGGGTTTTAAGGGAGAGGGTAAGGAGTCATTCCAATCCCGGGAGCGGAAAGACTTACCTTAGGGGGAAAAAAGGACAGGTATACACTCGCACACACACACATATCCATCCACACATACAGACACAAGTAGACATATTTAAAGACAAAGAGTTTGGGCAGAGATGTCAGTCGAGGTGGAAGAGTAGAGGCAAAGAAGTTGTTGAGAGACAGGTGAGGTATGAGTGGCGGCAACTGGAAATTAGCGGAGATTGAGGCCTGGCGGATAACGAGAAGAGAGGATATACTGAAGGGCAAGTTCCCATCTCCGGAGTTCGGATAGGTTGGTGTTGGTGGGAAGTATCCAGATAACCCGGACGGTGTAACACTGTGCCAAGATGTGCTGGCTGTGCACCAAGGCATGTTTAGCCACAGGGTGATCCTCATTACCAACAAACACTGTCTGCCTGTGTCCATTCATGCGAATGGACAGTTTGTTGCTGGTCATTCCCACATAGAATGCATCACAGTGTAGGCAGGTCAGTTGGTAAATCACGTGGGTGCTTTCACACGTGGCTCTGCCTTTGATCGTGTACACCTTCCGGGTTACAGGACTGGAGTAGGAGGTGGTGGGAGGGTGCATGGGACAGGTTTTGCACCGGGGGCGGTTACAAGGATAGGAGCCAGAGGGTAGGGAAGGTGGTTTGGGGATTTCATAGGGATGAACTAACAGGTTACGAAGGTTAGGTGGACGGCGGAAAGACACTCTTGGCGGAGTGGGGAGGATTTCATGAAGGATGGATCTCATTTCAGGGCAGGATTTGAGGAAGTCGTATCCCTGCTGGAGAGCCACATTCAGAGTCTGGTCCAGTCCCGGAAAGTATCCTGTCACAAGTGGGGCACTTTTGTGGTTCTTCTGTGGGGGATTCTGGGTTTGAGGGGATGAGGAAGTGGCTCTGGTTATTTGCTTCTGTACCAGGCCGGGAGGGTAGTTGCGGGATGCGAAAGCTGTTGTCAGGTTGTTGGTGTAATGTTTCAGGGATTCCGGACTGGAGCAGATTCGTTTGCCACGAAGACCTAGGCTGTAGGGAAGGGACCGTTTGATGTGGAATGGGTGGCAGCTGTCATAATGGAGGTACTGTTGCTTGTTGGTGGGTTTGATGTGGACGGACGTGTGAAGTTGGCCATTGGACAGGTGGAGGTCAACGTCAAGGAAAGTGGCATGGGATTTGGAGTAGGACCAGGTGAATCTGATGGAACCAAAGGAGTTGAGGTTGGAGAGGAAATTCTGGAGTTCTTCTTCACTGTGAGTCCAGATCATGAAGATGTCATCAATAAATCTGTACCAAACTTTGGGTTGGCAGACCTGGGTAACCAAGAAGGCTTCCTCTAAGCGACCCATGAATAGGTTGGCGTACGAGGGGGCCATCCTGGTACCCATGGCTGTTCCCTTTAATTGTTGGTATGTCTGGCCTTCAAAAGTGAAGAAGTTGTGAGTCAGGATGAAGCTGGCTAAGGTAATGAGGAAAGAGGTTTTAGGTAGGGTGGCAGGTGATCGGCGTGAAAGGAAATGCTCCATCGCAGCGAGGCCCTGGACGTGCGGAATATTTGTGTATAAGGAAGTGGCATCAATGGTAACAAGGATGGTTTCCGGGGGTAACAGATTGGGTAAGGATTCCAGGCGTTCAAGGAAGTGGTTGGTGTCTTTGATGAAGGATGGGAGACTGCATGTAATGGGTTGAAGGTGTTGATCTACGTAGGCAGAGATACGTTCTGTGGGGGCTTGGTAACCAGCTACAATGGGGCGGCCGGGATGATTGGGTTTGTGGATTTTAGGAAGAAGGTAGAAGGTTGGGGTGCGGGGTGTCGGTGGGGTCAGGAGGTTGATGGAGTCAGGTGAAAGGTTTTGCAGGGGGCCTAAGGTTCTGAGGATTCCTTGAAGCTCCGCCTGGACATCGGGAATGGGGTTACCTTGGCAAACTTTGTATGTGGTGTTGTCTGAAAGCTGACGCAGTCCCTCAGCCACATACTCCCGACGATCAAGTACCACGGTCGTGGAACCCTTGTCCGCCGGAAGAATGACGATGGATCGGTCAGCCTTCAGATCACGGATAGCCTGGGCTTCAGCAGTGGTGATGTTGGGTGTAGGATTAAGGTTTTTTAAGAAGGACGGAGGACGGAACTGTTCCAGGCAGGGTTCAATTTGGATGGTGTCTTGGGGAGTTGGATCATTAGGAGTAGGATTAGGATCATTTTTCTTCGTGGCAAAGTGATATTTCCAGCAGAGAGTACGGGTGTAGGACAGTAAATCTTTGACGAGGGCTGTTTGGTTGAATCTGGGAGTGGGGCTGAAGGTGAGGCCTTTGGATAGGACAGAGGTTTCGGATTGGGAGAGAGGTTTGGAGGAAAGGTTAACTACTGAATTAGGGTGTTGTGGTTCCAGATTGTGTTGAAAGGAATTTTGAGGTTTTGGAGGGAGTGGAGCTGGAAGTGGGAGATTGAGTAGATGGGAGAGACTGGGTTTGTGTGCAATGAGAGGTGGTTGAGGTTTGCTGGAAAGGTTGTGAAGGGTGAGTGAGTTGCCTTTCCGGAGGTGGGAAACCAGGAGATTGGATAGTTTTTTGAGGTGGAGGGTGGCATGCTGTTCTAATTTACGGTTGGCCTGTAGGAGGATGCTCTGAACAGCCGGTGTGGATGTGGGAGAGGAAAGATTAAGGACTTTTATTAAGGATAGGAGTTGACGGGTGTGTTCATGGGCTGAGTTGATGTATAGGTGAAGGATTAGGTGGGTGAGGGCAATGGATTGTTCAGTTTGGAACTGGTATAGGGACTGATGGAAGGAAGGGTTGCAGCCAGAGATGGGAACTTTAAGTGTGAGGCCTTTGGGGGTAATGCCAAATGTCAGACAAGCCTGAGAAAATAGAATATGGGAGCGTAATCTGGCTAGGGCGAAGGCATGTCTGCGGACGGAATGTAAATAAAACTTAATGGGGTCGTTGTGGGGGTGTTGTGCGGGTGACATGGTACTAGAAGGTCGAAAGTGTAACGTGAGGCTGAAATGAAAATGAATATAAAAATATGTGGGGAGAGATAAAGGTGAAGTAGAAAGCAAATGGAGATCTGGTGTGAAAAGAGGAGAAAAGGGGTTGGTTGGAGCAGGGTTATGTTGATCCTGTGGTGAAATAGTGTGGTAGAAAACGATGTGCATAAAGGTTAGGTGGTTGTGTTGCCGCCAAAACACGTTAAAGGGTGGAGAAATTCGGGAAAATTTCGAAAAAACTACGTGAGGATGTATTAGAAGTAGTGGTATGGTGGTGGCAGATTATGGAAATGAGGCTAACAATTGTCTGGTGGAGAAATAATAACGTTAAAACCTGTGGGAAGCGGCTAAAAATGATCGGTGATGTGAAAAAACGGAAATCGAAATAAAGCAAAAGTTATTAAAACTAGCCGAAAAGGTTGTTTAATAGCTGAAAGGAACTGTTTGTGAACTAGAAACGGTGGATTTTATAGCAGTAGCGGAAGAAAAAATGCAGTCTCCCATCCTTCATCAAAGACACCAACCACTTCCTTGAACGCCTGGAATCCTTACCCAATCTGTTACCCCCGGAAACCATCCTTGTTACCATTGATGCCACTTCCTTATACACAAATATTCCGCACGTCCAGGGCCTCGCTGCGATGGAGCATTTCCTTTCACGCCGATCACCTGCCACCCTACCTAAAACCTCTTTCCTCATTACCTTAGCCAGCTTCATCCTGACTCACAACTTCTTCACTTTTGAAGGCCAGACATACCAACAATTAAAGGGAACAGCCATGGGTACCAGGATGGCCCCCTCGTACGCCAACCTATTCATGGGTCGCTTAGAGGAAGCCTTCTTGGTTACCCAGGTCTGCCAACCCAAAGTTTGGTACAGATTTATTGATGACATCTTCATGATCTGGACTCACAGTGAAGAAGAACTCCAGAATTTCCTCTCCAACCTCAACTCCTTTGGTTCCATCAGATTCACCTGGTCCTACTCCAAATCCCATGCCACTTTCCTTGACGTTGACCTCCACCTGTCCAATGGCCAACTTCACACGTCCGTCCACATCAAACCCACCAACAAGCAACAGTACCTCCATTATGACAGCTGCCACCCATTCCACATCAAACGGTCCCTTCCCTACAGCCTAGGTCTTCGTGGCAAACGAATCTGCTCCAGTCCGGAATCCCTGAAACATTACACCAACAACCTGACAACAGCTTTCGCATCCCGCAACTACCCTCCCGGCCTGGTACAGAAGCAAATAACCAGAGCCACTTCCTCATCCCCTCAAACCCAGAATCCCCCACAGAAGAACCACAAAAGTGCCCCACTTGTGACAGGATACTTTCCGGGACTGGACCAGACTCTGAATGTGGCTCTCCAGCAGGGATACGACTTCCTCAAATCCTGCCCTGAAATGAGATCCATCCTTCATGAAATCCTCCCCACTCCGCCAAGAGTGTCTTTCCGCCGTCCACCTAACCTTCGTAACCTGTTAGTTCATCCCTATGAAATCCCCAAACCACCTTCCCTACCCTCTGGCTCCTATCCTTGTAACCGCCCCCGGTGCAAAACCTGTCCCATGCACCCTCCCACCACCTCCTACTCCAGTCCTGTAACCCGGAAGGTGTACACGATCAAAGGCAGAGCCACGTGTGAAAGCACCCACGTGATTTACCAACTGACCTGCCTACACTGTGATGCATTCTATGTGGGAATGACCAGCAACAAACTGTCCATTCGCATGAATGGACACAGGCAGACAGTGTTTGTTGGTAATGAGGATCACCCTGTGGCTAAACATGCCTTGGTGCACAGCCAGCACATCTTGGCACAGTGTTACACCGTCCGGGTTATCTGGATACTTCCCACCAACACCAACCTATCCGAACTCCGGAGATGGGAACTTGCCCTTCAGTATATCCTCTCTTCTCGTTATCCGCCAGGCCTCAATCTCCGCTAATTTCCAGTTGCCGCCACTCATACCTCACCTGTCTCTCAACAACTTCTTTGCCTCTACTCTTCCACCTCGACTGACATCTCTGCCCAAACTCTTTGTCTTTAAATATGTCTACTTGTGTCTGTATGTGTGGATGGATATGTGTGTGTGTGCGAGTGTATACCTGTCCTTTTTTCCCCCTAAGGTAAGTCTTTCCGCTCCCGGGATTGGAATGACTCCTTACCCTCTCCCTTAAAACCCACATCCTTTCGTCTTTCCCTCTCCTTCCCTCTTTCCTGATGAGGCAACAGTTTGTTGCGAAAGCTTGAATTTTGTGTGTATATTTGTGTTTGTTTGTGTGTCTATCGACCTGCCAGCGCTTTTGTTTGGTAAGTCTCATCATCTTTGTTTTTATATATATATATATATATATATATATATATATATTAATACTAAGCCTGATATGTGTGATACATTTTGAGGCCATTACTTAATAAATTATGGAGGTGAAGTATTGCAATACTGAGCAATTTAAATAAAGCTATTTGTAAGTGCAATGTTGTTTATTTATAAATGCCATTCTGTCTTGTCAGGTATGAGGCTAAGTAAATCACTTAGCATAAGAATAGCATTCAACTATACCTTTGTTTCAGTTTATTTGCATTAAAGTATTGCAAACTCTTGTGTACAGTTGACATCTTCATTTTCAGCATTATTTTGAACATCAGAAGGCACCAGGGACAATTCACTATGTTCTCCCATATGCTTCAAACACGATAAAAGCACCAAAAGATCATCCTAAGGACCTTCTTCCAGAAATATGGTTGAGGTACATCCATCCAAAAGAACAGAAAACGTAAAACACATTAATGGCATTCCCACTTGTTCATTGGTGATGTATTGAGAATACTAGCCATTACGTCAATGAAAACTGAGTCTGAACATGTATTAGGTATAAATTTGAGTTTGTATTGTGTTATAAACATTGTACATTCTGATGTGTAGAGTTAAGGCACATTAATTATAAGACTGATAACTGCTGTGATCGCATTTAAACATGCCTAGTCTTAAAAAAATAATGTGAAATACTTAAGAAGATTGTTAGAAGCTTTATTTTCTTTAAAATAAGGTCTCAAGATTTGTAGATACTACATGTACTGTTTCTCTTTCTACTTTGTATTATTTAGTTCTTTTCTTTCTTCTAGACTCTAGGATTATTGAGTCAGTGATGAAACTGTATGATTGTGCATCCATGAACTGTGGTTGCTTGTGTGTACATTTGTTCACTCAGAAATGCAAATAACATTGAAGCATTTGTATTTAAGCAGAAGAAAAATGTCTGTGTCACAACAGGGCCCTTTGCAACTGAATAAAGTGTTGCTGGAACAAAGTTGTTCTAAAGCTTGAAGTTGAAGACAAAAGCAACATCTTAAATTTCATAATCTTTAATTTCTGGTACTGAAGACTGCTGTTTTTGACAGGTGTACTCTTATGTTTGACTTTTGTTCATGTAGCAAGTTTCTTTAGATTCCTAAATGATGTACCAATCTCTTAGAAGTTTGGACTTTTCCCAAACAGTACCTAGTTTTGTTGAGAAAGAGATGGAAGCAGCAGATGGTAATTATGTAATCAGTACAAGTGGTTGTGAAGTGGTGCATGAAAGTGAACTGTATTGTTTTTGTAAACTCCAGAATCTGACTGACTCTCACTAGTTCATTTAGCTGATACGGAAACTTGGTTTGTTTTCATTTTATCTTGTATGTGAAAGTGAATTGTCTACAATAACATCCAGGTTTTCTATTTACTTACAAATGAGTGCTGCATTATAAGTTTATAACTTTTTTGTTATTGCTAATGTCAGAGTAATTGTTTTGCATTTTTTATATTATTTACAAACAACGTAGATCTTAAATTTTCTACAGAGAACCGTGTAAATATTTGAAGTATGCCTAAATTTACTCATTGAAAAGGCAATTTCTGTGAAACATTTGTTGATAAGATTTTGTTATGTGTACATACAAGGGCATGTGAAATCGTTTGGTTTATTTACATACATGGATTTCATAATAAAACACGTTTATTTTGTCTCTGTGTATTTCAGTTCTTTTTTGTACTTTAATTTAATAGTTAAACGTTATTTGACAATTGTGAACAGAAAATATTACCTGCTCATGCAGTATAATGCGCAGTGCACTAGCTTGCGAGACTGAAGGTGAGCCAGACACGGATCAAATCCACAATGTGGATTACAAACCGTTGTTAAGGCACTGGCCAGCATGAGTGTGGTTTTTAGATGGGTCCCACTATCATTCAGGGAATTGCTAGGCTGGTTCCCACTTTGTTTCAAAAAACACAATACACAAAGAGTTAAAATATGCTCACAGACAGACCAAAGTTCACGCAATTCACAGATAGGTGGCACACATGACATCTTTCCCATAGGTAACTGACAACTGCAGTGCCTGGAAGGGCATCTGGCTGGCAAGTTAAGTAAAATAAATTACCAGAACTTGAATACAGCAGAACCCTTGTGAGACAGGGTAAATGTTAATGGAAAAAAAGAAGTAGTCAACAGAAATTTTTAAGCTCTTCATAGAAAGGATAGTAAAAGTAGCATACTACAAGATCTGTTCAAAAAATTCTGTAACTTTGTCCACAAAATTTTTCAGCACTTACCTTTTATGTTTTGCACATGGTCTCCTTCGAAATTCCTCCACAATTGATATACTACTCTCAATGCTGTTTCCACTTCCAGAAGCAGTCTTGGTATGCCTCTTGCTCAATGCACAAAGCTTTGGAAATAATAAAAAGTCCACAGGGGCCAGGTCTGGAGAGTAGAGTGGATGAGGAAGCTCAGTGATTTCATTTTATGTGCTATAGTTATGCACCAGCAGGGATGAATGTGTGGGTGTGTTATCGTGATGCAAGAGCCGTGAATTGTCTCGCCACATTTTGGGCAATTTCCTTCTCAAATTTTCTCACAGGTGTCGTAACGAGTCTTGATAGTACCATTCATTAACAGTTTGTCCCTATGGCACAAATTCATGATGAACTAATCCTTCAAAGTCAAAGAAAATTGTCAGCATAGGTTTGACATTTGATGTGACTTGACAAAATTTTCTTGGTCTTGGAGAATCTTTCCCACTCCACTGTGAAGATTGAACCTTGCTCTCAACGTCATAACAGGAGACCCATGTCTCACCAGCGGTTATGATTCTCCTAAGGAACATGTTTTTCTCATTTGTGGAATCCAAAAACTCTTCACAAATTGCAAGGCGAAGTTCTTTCTGGGCTTGACTCAAGAACCATGGGACAAACTTGGTGGCTACGCGATTCATTCCAAGATGCTGTGTTGGGATTTCTTGGCATGGTCCAACTGAAATGTTACATTCTAATGCAGTCTCTCTGTCAGTCAGTCTTCAATTGGCACGCACAATTCCGTTGATGTTCCTGACATGAGCGTCTTTGATAGATGCTGAAGGGCATCCTGAATCAGGGTCATCCTTACTTTCCGTCTGGCCATTTTTAAATAGTGTGAATCATTCGTAACGCTGAGTGTGGCTTAAGCACTCATCACCGTAAACTTCCTGCCTAATTTGGTGTGTGTCTGTACAGATTTTCTGGAATTTCACACAAAATTTAATGCTGACACATTGCTGCTCCTACTTTGCCATCTCGAAATTCACAGACTGTGTGACACGACATTCTACTAGGACAGTACTGAACAATAACTAACAGATATCCGACAATTAAACTTCTGGCAGTTACACATTGAACACAGGCATGTGCAGGGATGCCAATCGCATTTCATTCCAACACACCATTGGCGCAAAATTAAGAGTGTCCCATAATTTTTTGAACAGACCTCGTACTTATGTGGAATAGAGACTCAGTGCATAAGAACGTCATAGCTTGGTTCTGAATGAGCACATACGTGACATTTGGTGTCATGACTGTAATAGTCATTCAGAAAATAAAATGTGTTTTATAGCACAAAGACAGATTTCTTGCCTCGTCCATGTCCAGTTCAAATTTGTGCTTTAGCCGTTGGAAGGTGCCAGTATGTCATTAAAGATGCAAGTAGATATTAAGCTCATTCAAAGATGTATTATGATTTACCAGCTGGACCCTGCATAGTGTCAGCATATGCAGTGTTTCCTGCTCACCAGTCAGTTTCTGCACTCCTATATGTTATGCTTCACTTGCTTATTTGTACTTTTCCTCGATTCATAAGCATCTTTTGTAGCATGGAATTCCTGCTTTTTTCAACTGTTTCCATTTTATACATCACCACTGCATTTCACAGTGCAGAACTGCTAACAGATCCATCAGAAATGAATAACTATCGCCTATATATGTGTACAGAGCAACGGCCTTGCCGCAGTGGATACACCGGTTCCCGTGATATCACCACAGTTAAGTGCTATCGGGCGTGGCCGGCACTTGGATGGGTCACCATCCAGGCCGCCATGTGCTGTTGCCATTTTTCGGGGTACATTCAGCCTCGTGCTGCCAATTGAGTAGCTACTCGACCGAATAGTAGCAGCTTCGATCAAGAATACCATCTTAATGGCCGGGAGTGCGGTGTGCTGACACCACGCCCCTCCTATCCGCGTTCTCCACTGCCGATGACGCGGTGGTCGGATGGTCCTGATGGGCCACTTGTGGCCTGTAGACGGAGTGTATATATATATATAAATGTGTGTGTGTGTACAGAAACTTAATAGTAGAAGCAAGAAAAATACATGATGTGCACAGGAACACCTCATTTTTGTAGTATGTTATTCATAAATGAGTAACTGACTGCCTCAAGGCACAGTAAGGAGGCTACCTCGTGAACACAGCAGGACGAATTCCATACCTCCCACATTAGGCAGCATCAAGCAGGACAAAGTGATTCCTAGAATGTAAATGACTTTATTTCCAATTTCTGTGACACATGCCATATTGAGGCATGACTCAGCAGTATATAAAACAATTTCTTTTAAATAATGTTTTTGAACTTGTAGGCATGAGTAAACAGCAGCCTGTTTCTTTAAGACATTGTCACATAGTTTGTAACATTCAATATGCAACATACTGATTTCATCTGCAGCGTACTGCTGAACCCTCAGAAATGACCTCAGTTGCGCATACGGTACCTGTACCTCTACGTGGTATATGCGACTGCAGTGTGCTCCATTGGCAGTCCACCACTTCAGGTGATGTGTGCAAACTACACAGTATACATGAGTTCATGAACTGGACAAGCATTAACTAGCTGTGATAGCTTTAAGCCGTCCTCAGATGGGTCAAGGCAGTTGTCATCAATGCTAAAACTAACTGCACAAGACACACAGCCCACATCACATTGGAAGTGTTTGATTTGCCTGCTTAGCTTAGTGATTTGTTATTGCTGTGCTTTTCGGTTTCAGTTGACTGCTGTATCTGACTCGCAGATCACACATTGTTTACAAAATGTGTGGGTGTAAAATTCCTACATTAGCTCTATTAAAACAAACATTTCCTCCATAGTCAATATGATAGTCATGTTGTTCAACCTGTAGTGTAAATACATTACTGGCCATTAAAATTGCTACACCAAGAAGAAATGCAGATGACAAACGGGTATTCGTTGAACAAATATATTTACTAGAACTGACATGTGATTACATTTTCACGCAATTTGGGTGCATAGATCCTGAGAAATCAGTACCCGGAACGACCACCTCTGGCTGTAATAACGGCCTTGATACGCTTGGGCATTGACTCAAACAGAGCTTGGATGGTGTGTACAGGTACAGCTGCCCATGCAGCTTCAACATGATACCACAGTTCATCAAGGGTAGTGACTGGCATATTGTGACGAGCCAGTTGCTCGGCCACCATTGACCAGACGTTTTCAATTGGTGAGAGATCTGGAGACTGATGTGGATAGATTTGACAGTGTCTAGCAAGAAAATTAGGATTGTGTCAGTATATTCGCATTGTGAAGGGACAGATCAAGATAAGATGGATAGTTTTTATGAGGCACTCAGTGATGTAGTTGTTAGAGTAAAGGACAAGGACAGTGTTCTGCTCATGGGTGATTTTAATGCCAGGATTGGAAATCGAACAGAAGGCTATGAAAAGGTTATGGGTAAATTTGGAGAGGATATGGAGGCCAACAGGAACGGGAAACAACTCTTGGATTTCTGTGCCAGTATGGGCTTAGTAATCACAAACTCCTTTTTTAAACATAAGAACATTCACCGGTATACTTGGGAAGGCAGGGGAACCAGATCTGTCATTGACTATATAATAACAGATCAGGAATTCAGGAAGGCTGTGAGGGACACACATGTATTCAGGGGATTCTTTGATGACACTGATCATTATTTAATCTGCAGTGAAATTGGGATTGTGAGGCCGAAAGTGCAGGAGGTCAGGTCCATATGTAGGAGGATAAGAGTGGAGAAACTTCAGGATAAGGAAATCAGGCACAAGTACATAACAGTGATCTCAGAAAGGTAGCAGTTAGTTGAATGTAGTCAACTACAGTCATTGGAAAAGGAATGGACAAGGTACAGGGACACAGTACTAGAAGTGGCTAAAGAATGTCTTGGAACAGTAGTGCGTAAAGGTAGGATGAAGCAAACAGCTTGGTGGAATGACACAGTCAAGGCAGCCTGTAAAAGGAAAAAGAAGGCGTATCAAAAATGGCTACATACTAGAACTCAGGTAGACAGAGAAAGTTATGTTGAAGAAAGAAACAAAGCCAAACAGTTAACTGCAGCATCCAAGAAGAAATCTTGGGAAGACTTTGGAAACAGGTTGGAGACTTTGGGCCAAGCTGCTGGAAAGCCATTCTGGAGTGTAATTAGCAGTCTTCGAAAGGGAGGTAAGAAGGAAATGACAAGTATTTTGGACAGGTCAGGAAAACTGCTGGTGAATCCTGTGGATTCCTTGGCCAGATGGAGGGAATATTTTGCAGAGTTGCTCAATGTAGGTGAAAATACGATCAGTAATGTTTCAGGTTTCGAGGTACAATGGGATAGGAATGATGATGGAAATAGGATCACATTTGAGGAAGTGGAGAAAATGGTCAATAGATTGCAGTGCAATAAAGCATCTGGGGTGGATGAAATTAAGTCGGAACTCATCAAATACAGTGGAATGTCAGGTCTTAAATGGCTACACAGGATAATTGAAATGGCCTGGGAGTCGGGACAGGTTCCATCAGACTGGACAAAAGCAGTAATCACGCCAATCTTTAAACATGGAAACAGAAAAGATTGTAACAACTACAGAGGTATCTCTTTAATCAGCGTTGTGGGCAAAATCTTCTCAGGTATTGTTGAAATGAAAGTGCGAGTATTAGTTGAGGACCAATTGGATGAAAATCAGTGTGGGTTTAGGCCTCTTAGAGGTTGTCAGGACCAGATCTTTAGCTTACGGCAAATAATGGAGAAGTGTTATGAGTGGAACAGGGAATTGTATCTATGCTTTATAGATCTAGAAAAGGCATATGACCGGGTTCCTAGGAGGAAGCTATTGTCTGTTCTACGAGATTATGGAATAGGAGGCAAACTTTTGCAAGCAATTAAAGGTCTTTACATGGATAGTCAGGCAGCAGTTAGAGTTGACGGTAAATTGAGTTCATGGTTCAGAGTAGCTTCAGGGGTAAGACAAGGCTGTAACCTGTCTCCATTGTTGTTCATATTATTTATGGATCATATGTTGAAAACAATAGACTGGCTGGGTGAGATTAAGGTATGTGAACACAAAATAAGCAGTCTTGCATATGCCGATGACTTAGTTGTGATGGCAGATTCGATTGAAAGTTTGCAAAGTAATATTTCAGAGCTAGATCAGAAATGTAAGGACTATAGTATGAACATTAGCATCTCCAAAACGAAAGTAATGTCAGTGGGAAAGAGATATCAACGGATTGAGTGCCAAATAGGAGGAACAGAGTTAGAACAGGTGGATGGTTTCAAGTACTTAGGATGCATATTCTCACAGGATGGCAACATAGTGAAAGAACTGGAAGCGAGGTGTAGCAAAGCTAATGCAGTGAGTGCTCAGCTACGATCTACTCTCTTCTGCAAGAAGGAAGTCAGTACCAAGACTAAGTTATCTGTGCACCATTCAATCTTTCGACCAACTTTGTTGTATGGGAGCGAAAGCTGGGTGGATTCAGGTTACCTTATCAACAAGGTTGAGGTTACGGATATGAAAGTAGCTAGGATGATTGCAGGTACTAGTAGATGGGAACAATGGCAGGAGGGTGTGCACAATGATGAAATCAAAGAAAAACTGGGAATGAACTCTATAGATGTAGCAGTCAGGGCGAACAGGCTTAGATGGTGGGGTCATGTTACACGCATGGGAGAAGCAAGGTTACCCAAGAGACTCATGGGTTCAGCAGTAGAGGGTAGGAGGAGTCGGGGCAGACCAAGGAGAAGGTACCTCGATTCGGTTAAAAATGATTTTGAAGTAATAGGCTTAAAATCAGAAGAGGCACCAATGTTAGCACTGAATAGGGGATCATGGAGGAATTTTATTAGGGGGACTATGCTCCAGACTGAATGCTGAAAGGCATAATCAGTCTTAAATGATGATGATGATGATGAGAGATCTGGAGAATGTGCTGACCAGGGCAGCAGTCGAACATTTTCTGTATCCAGAAAGGCCCGGACAGGACCTGCAACATGCGGTCGTGCATTATCCTGCTGAAAAGTAGGGTTGTGCAGGGATCGAATGAAGGGTAGAGCCACGGGTCGTAACACATCTGAAATGTACCGTCCACTGTTCTAAGTGCCGTCAATGCGAACAAGAGGTGACCGAGACGTGTAACCAATGGCACCCCATACCATCACGCTGTGCGATACGCCAGTATGGCAATGACAAATACACTTTCCAATGTGTGTTCACCACGATCACGGATGCGACCATCATGATGCTGTAAACAGAACCTGGATCCATCCGAAAAAATGATGTTTTGCCATTCGTGCACCCAGGTTCGTCGTTGAGTACACCATCTCAGGCACTCCTGTCTGTGATGCAGTGTCAAGGGTAACCGCAGCCATGGTCTCCGAGCTGATAGTCCATGCTACTGCAAACATCGTTGAATTGTTCGTGCAGATGGTTGTTGTCTTGCAAACGTCCCTATCTGTTGACTTAGGGATCGAGACGTGGCTGCACGATCCGTTACAGCCATGCAGATAAGATGCCTATCATCTTGACTGCTAGTGATACGAGGCCATTGGGATCCAGCACAGCGTTCCGTTTTACCCTCCTGAAGCCACTGATTCCATATTCTGCTAACAGTCATTGGACCTCGACCAACGTGAGCAGCAATGTCGCAATACGATAAACTGCAATCGTGATAGGCTACAATCCGACGTGTGTCAAAGTTGGAAACGTGATGCTACGCATTTCTCCTCCTTATACGAGGCATCACAACAACGTTTCACCAGGCAACACCGGTCAACTGCTGCTTGTGTATGAGAAATCGGTTGGAAACTTTCCTCATGTCAGCATGTTGTAGGTGTTGCCACCGGCGCCAACCTTGTGTGAATGCTCTGAAAAGCTAATCATTTGAATATCACAGCATCTTCTTCCTGTTGATTACATTTTGCGTCTGTAGCACGTCATCTTCATGGTGTAGCAATTTTAATGGCCAGTAGTGTAAATAAAAACATCAATATCCATGAAGATGTTTCAGGCAAAAAAAAAGCTCCATGTCTAGTCAGTAAGGACATCAGCGGATAAAAATTCCATTTCCAATAGTGCTGTATGAATTTACTGTAGTCTTCCACATTAGATAACAATTCTCTCATCATTCTCAATTTTCAGTAAAACCCTAAGGAAATTCTTAATTGAACTCTGTTTCTGTCCAGTAGAAGAATCTTTAGAACATGTGAAATACAAGACGTGAAACAAGAAAGTGCAAAATATCTTATTGCATGTGATGTAAATGCTCTTTTAGGTAAAGCCAATAAACTGACTGACTTCTGAGATGTAGATTTCCTCCCACATATGTCTGGTGACATGACTGCAACAGGAAAATCCAGGAAATTAGAGCTAATATGCAGATCATTGTTTACATTTGCTGCTGAGTTATTTTATGGATAATAAATAACTGATGGAATAACTGTATTTAATGAGCATTTGTTGTGGTATAGTCGTTCCTAAATTGCCGATTGTATCGAGAATGGGTGAGAAGATGATACTGGGAAGAATGTGTTTACTTTTGGTGATGAACTAGCAACTATGGCTGGCAACAGCTCCAACTTCCCAGATGTTTTGCTACTGATACATTATCAAAAAAAGCATTGAATGGTGAACTAGCTGAAACTTACTTACTTACACTTACTTTCTCTCTCTCTTAAAAAAAAAAAAAAGCATGGACTATGTGGAAGTATACTTCGCTAAGCAGCCACTGGAATTGCTTTACTGCACAAGGATGCAATATACCTGTCAACCTAAGATATAAGTGTCACTTGAGGACCTCTAAATTTCCTCCTTATGTTGCTGTGTTGTTCTACAGGCATTATGTATAATGGATAGGTTTATTGTGAAAAAATCCTGGAAGCTTTTGGAGTGATATACTACATCATCACTCTCACATCTAGTGAAATGACTACAATGAAGAATTGTGGATGTTTACCAACAGCCATGCTTTCCACGTGAGTGGTGCTGGATAGGTGTTAATGTTCTCTCTGCCACTCGGCTTAAGGTGGCATGCAGGTGTTACAAATTGGATTTTCTCGATACAGTCACCATGTAGACATTTGGATCACATCAGAAAGCTGTTTTATTTTGATGTCTAAGTTCCTAAGAAACATGTAGGTTATACAGGCAAGCATAGGGGACAAGTTCGCGCAGTGCCCATGTAATGGGAGGGGATGTACTCTACATGGTCAGTCTGTTTTCATGCAAATACTATACTAAATAATTTAATATAATTGTCAATAATTGATTCTACCCAATTAAATTATTTTGTAAGTAACTGATTGTTTTCGTTGAAATAACACAACATTCGTAAAATTCAAGGTTTTTTTTCCATTGCTCTGGATAACTGTAAATCTACAGCTCGTGGTCTCGCGGTATCATTCTCGCTTCTCGAGCACAAGGTCCCAGGTTCGATTCCCGGCGGGGTCAGGGATTTTTCCTGCCTTGAGATGACTGGGTGTTGTTGTGTCGTCGTCATCATCATCATTCATCCCCATTACGGTTGGAGGAATGCAATGGCAAACCACCTCCACTAGGACCTTGCCCTACTCTCGCCACTAAAAATATGTTGTCTTCCAGATATACAGCAGATTTTGTCTTTATGAAATATTAAATGCTCTGAGTAACCGGAAGTCACCTGTTGGGATTTTTTGTAATCTATCAAAGGATTTTTGATTGTGTAAATCATGGAATACTTCTAGATAAGCTCAAGTACTGTGGTATGAATGGGACAGTGCTCAAATGATTTAAATTACATGTAACTGGAAGAGTGCAGAAAGTTGAAATAAGCAGTTCACATAATATGCAAAAAACTAGTGATTTCTCAAACTGGGGAACAATCAAGAATGGGGTGCCACAAGGTTCAGTCTTGGGTCCTCTGATGTTCGTAATATATATTAATGACTTGCCATTCTATATTCACAAAGATGCAAAGCTGGTACTTTTTGCCGATGATACAAGTATAGCTATCACACCCAACAGACAAGAATTAACTGGTGAAATTGTAAATGATGTTTTTCAGGAAATCATTAAGTGGTTCTCTGCAAATGGCTCTCATTAAACTTTGACAAAACACAGTATATACAGTTCCACACAGTAAATGGAATGACACCATTAATAAATGTAGACTTCAGTTAGAAATCGGTAGCTAAGGTAGAATATTAAAAATTTCTAGGTGTATGCATTGATGAGGGGTTGAACTGGAAAAAACACACTGAGGATCTGCTGAAACGTTTGAGTTCAGCTACTTATGTTATTAGGGCATTGCAAATTTTGGCGATATACATCTCAGTAAATTAGCTTACCTTGCCTATTTTCATTCTCGGCTTTCGTATGGCATCATATTCTGGGGTAACTCATCATTGATTAAAAGAGTGTTCATTGCACAAAAGTGTGTAATCAGAATAATTGCTGGAGCTCATCCAAGATCATCCTGCAGACACATATTTAAAGAGCTAGAGATCTTCACTGTAGCCTCACAATATATATATTCACTTATGAAATTTGTTATTAACAATCCGAACAAATTCAAAAGTAATAGCAGTGTACATGGCTACAACACTAGGAGAAAGGATGATCTTCACTACTCAAGGTTAAATCTAACTTTGGCTCAGAAGGGGGTAAATTATGCTGCCACAAAAGTCTTTGGTCACCTACCTAATAGCATCAAAAGTCTGACAGATAGCCATATTATTCCCCAATCCCCACGAAAAAAAAGAAATTAAGTGTCATGTAATATTTTGTGTAATGTAATATCTTGTAGGCACCTTTTATTAACCTGACACGTTCCACATCATTACGAAGTGTCATACTCATGATCTATGGAACAAGTACTAATCTAATCTATACTACTCTACCCTAAATCTAATATGGAAGTCATTCCACTCTTGAATAACATGCAATGAAAATTAAACAATGCACTAAATCTCTACATATCTCACTGTTCTGCGTGTAATGTGGTTAAGCAATAAGACTTTGCACTGAAACTACAGGCAGGTTGGTCGTATTTACTAAAGACTGCAAGGAGTGTTGCGGCAGAAAAGAAACATAGGCTACAGACAGATGTCAGCAGCTATATCTCAGGTCTTATAAACCACAACATATCTATTAAAGATGATTCCTAGGGAAAGATATTACGCAATAGACAATTATCAGTAACACTAGGAAGAAAACTCTATGCCAGATTAAACACAAAGACTTAAACTGGAAGATAGTATGGGTGAATCTGTCAGCTCACACGCACTCTCGGAGGGAGGTATGCCTTATCAATGTTTTAATCTTCACAGCCTCACACTGCCACAAAATACACTTGAAAAGTCATCCATACTGCCAGCACCGCGGTATGGTTGACACGCCCATACATGAAGCAACGGGATCTCACAAAATCACACTCTGTGTAAATGGATAAAGTTTAAATGAAAGTGTGTTAGCAAAATAAACACCAAGAAAAATCTGTGTATGGACATCAAATGGATTCCAGCATTCAAGAGAACAACTCTAACTTGGTTTATGCATTTATTTTCAGTGAGGGAGGTGAATCTGTAGCGGTTCTTCACTGTTATTTAGAAATCATAGGAATCCACCAATTTTGTAGATGTGCAGTGAGCTAGGAAAATAATGACAGATTCCCACTCGTGACATGATTATTAAAAATAATCACTCATTGCTGGAAACATTCTCAGTATTTAGAGAGAGATGTAATAAAAACAAAACTTTCTTTAAGTTTGGTTGCATTCTTCTCTGCTACCTGTTTCGTGTATCTATAGGTATTGGTCTGTCTTTCTTACTGAGTTCTTCTGCTTCTGTGGCACAACACTGGCAAGCGATCACTCATGTTGTCGTCATGCAGGTGTTGCTGTCATTTCCCCATAGCCACCTCGTTTTAAAGGACGTAGTGATAGTACTCTCTCTCTCTCTCTCTCTCTCTCTCTCTCTCTCTCTCTCTCTTTCCCTTTTGAAATGTTTGACGACGAAATGAAGCTTAAGTTTAAAACAGGACAGAAAAACAAGTGTACGGTGAACCACATTATTGACACTAGCCCTCGAATATGGTAAGTCCTTACACAAAGAGAATGGGTATACATCAATTTCAAAGCACTTAGAATAAAAAGCTTCATACGGGTGCAGAAATGCTACACTTGCCATGACTTAGGGCACCCACTGAAGTGCTGCAGGTGAGACAGCAGTCTGCTGCAAATGCGCCAAACCAGGACACATCTAAACTGATTGTACTGAAAAGGTGGTTGGTTGCCTACCATGTATGAACAGAAACTGTACTTGCGACAAAGCAGGTGGTCCGAAATGCCCAACATATAAACAGTTACTTCAGTTACATGAAAAACTGATCGCTATCACAGACTAAAATTATAAAAACTATGTCTACTAAGACCTTAACATGTCAAGTGGGCCTTAATTCCACATATCTCCACAGCGCATATGAAGACATTCACTGCCAGAAACACAAGTCTACAGCTACCATGGCAAGGTAATGGGGCTGCGCAACTGTAGTGCAGCAGAAAATGGGCTTCCTCCCGAAGATGTTCAATGACACTGAAAGTCTCCCGTCTGTGGTTGCCAGCGACACAATTCAGCGTCATTACTTACAGACAACAGAACACATCGATCTACTGTGCATGCAAGGTGCCATGGACTATGGGGAAGCCAGGCACCTAAAACATAATATGTACCAATGAGTTACCATACAGACATGCATATTGCTAAGAACAGAAGAATTAGAAACAGAATTAGTTAGTAATGAGTGTGGAAAGTGTAGACATCAGAAACAAAAACAACACAAAATTAATGATGAAATGTGCACCAATGATGACACAGCTCACAAAACTTGCACAGACACCCAAGGATACAACGAAAACATAGACATAGGGAACAGCATTGTGAGAGAACACAAACATGATGCACAGAAGCACAACACTGTATACAACACCGAAAAGTGCAAAACCTACATCAAACCAGTGATGTTCATCTCAGGGGGGTTCACAAACACTAATAACACAGCACACAATGTCGCAACATATGATGATGAACTACATGGAAGGAAAAAAAGTGAAAACTTGAGGATTCCAAAAGAACAGACAACCTAACACTACATCAACCTCATAAGCTTGAATATAAACAAGAATACAACACAAAACAGGAAATACAGACAACCACAACACACTTGCAGCCTGAGCAGATAGCAAGAGAACGATCAGACCCAGGCGAAGAACACAGGACTTGGGGAACAAACGACATTTTAAAGGTGGAAGAAAGTATATGCCTTTTGAGGCTAGAAAACAGAGACACCTTCCAAACATCACTGCGACTTGTGACTAGAATTCACAACTCAGACAGTGCCACAATCTGCTATCTGACGACCGAGCAGACAGACAGACTTTTGCTGAAATCAGCTAATATACCAACAGATATTAAAGAACTGACTGCACTACTACACAAAGCCTGTACAAGAAGAGGCAAAAAGCTCATTCTAGAAAATGTGTGCAAAGAACTTGCGAGGGACTGCGGATGAGTATACTTCGATTACAGGGAAAGGGGGTCTAAATATGTTGTATATACCCGACATCCATGAAACTCTTACAGCTGAATGCAAACAACCACACACTAGTTGGTATGGAGCCACCTAAAATAGTGGATGAAGTGCATGCAGACGCAGTCTGCTTGCAGGAACTGTGCACCAGGAATGGCATCCAATGCAAAGGCTGTGATTGTTGTCAGAAATTGAAACTTTACAGTTACACAGATAGCTCATCTACGTACCGAGCACCTCACAACACTGGAGATAGTGCAATAAGCAAGAAATGGATTACTGCATTGTTATACACGCAGAACTCGTACAACATTGAACCACATCTCGGTTACATCAGAGACGTCGCCAAATTAGCCAATAACAGAAACTTACTACTAGCTGCAGACATTAATGCTAGGTCGACTACATGGCACTCTGACACAATGAACAACTGGGGGGGGGGGGGGGGGGGGCTAGTCTGTGAGGTGCTAACTGAACACGACCTATACATTGTCAACAGCCTGAATCAGCCACTCATCTACATAGCGCCATCGGACCCAGCAACAGGACCGACATAACAATTGCAAATGCAAATGCACCTCACTTATAACGGGATGGGAGGCCATGGATGGCACTACTCGCAGCAGCAACAA
The DNA here is from genome assembly GCF_023898315.1 of Schistocerca nitens. NCBI lineage: Eukaryota > Metazoa > Arthropoda > Insecta > Orthoptera > Acrididae > Schistocerca > Schistocerca nitens. The sequence goes on along the minus strand of NC_064618.1, from coordinate 469,440,815 downwards.
CAACAACACTGTCATCATGAACATATACACACAAATATACGCACCTACACAGGACTGATATCAGCGGTTGTTATTTCACAAGACGGACCGGGCAAAACTAAGATAGATGATTGAGGCCTTCCCCTACATGCAGTTGAGGAGTCAGTGGATTAAAAGCACCTATTTTGACTGACTTACTACAAAAAGCTCAAGGGGCTGCAATTCCTACAGCTGACAGGATGAAAGCTAAACGTACCTTGGACTGGAAGACTAACAAGGTCGTGTGAAGAAGCAAGAAACGAACAGAAATGGTATCAAAGAGTGACAACAGCAAGGGATAGAGATGTCAGACTCATACAGTTCAGGGAAGCAAAACAACAGCACAAACAAGAGTTACAGAAAACTCGAGATCATGGAAACGTGTGCAGAAACAGCGCCAAACCAACATTTGGGGGGAACCCTTCAAAATACAAACAGAACATCTGAAGATGGCACTAGTCGTAGCAATGCTGAGACAAGATGATGGTACTATAACAGAGGGATGGAGAAGTTCTGCAGAATTCCTGCTAAATGAACTCCTCAGTGATGACGAGCAACAGTCGGATGAACAGATTCATACTGGACAACGAACCTTAATGAACTCTTGGTATGAAAATGGTACCATCACGCTTGTGATTGCCAAAGTAAAGAACAAAAATGCCCTTGGGCCAGATGGTCTCCATTCCGAGACACTGAAAACTGTCGCTCCACACATTGTTCCCTACCTGATGGATCTACTCAACGAAGCACTGTTGCAAGGATGGGTACCTGTGGTCTGGAAAACAGCAAATGTGATCACTTGCAAATGCAGAGGGAGCTTCTTGGTCTTAGTCTGCACCAATTTGGTTTTAGGGCAGGAAAATCTATAGATGAGACACTAAATAAGGTACTAACCACTGTTAATAAGATAGAAAACAAATACACAGTTGTTATTCTAATAGGCACCTTTTATAATCTCTGGTGGCCCGCAATGTTTGCAACGGTCAGACAGATGCAAGTACGTAAGACCCTCTATGATAGCTTCTTGGACTACTGTAGAAACAGTGTGGCTGAATGGCATGTGGGAAATCAGAAATTGATTTAAAGAGTCACCAATGCTTGCCCAAAAGGATCAAGTTATGGCCCCATCTTTTGGGATATCATCTTTGAACCCCTCCTACATCAGCTGGATGGGAATAACCATGCAAAGGGGGCGATAGCATTTGCAGAGACCTCTTGGGGGTGGTCTCGACAGATTCAAGAGCACAACTTTAACACAGGAAAACACAGCTACTCACAAGCATCAGCCAGTGGTGCTAACATAATAAACTTCAGATGGCTCTACACAAAACAGTTTACATACTACTCAAAGGAACACTACAAAGTAATGATGCCTGAAATCGTGGTTTCGCAGGACAGAACGGATCAGGTTGTGAAAAAGGGGCCAAGGTCAATTACTGTTAGTTATACAAGAACACACAACTTTATTGCTCGAACCAATGCACAGTTTTCTCTTTAAAACAACAAAGATCAATTCACGGCTGAGGGCCCAAGTAACTTCTCCAGAATAAGTTTAAATGATTCCGTTTAAAACACCAGGATTTAGAGTAACGGCTGAAGGCCTTACTTAAGTAAAATTGCAATATTTTCTCAGCTGAAGGCCGAAATAATATTTCAGATCAGCTAAGGAAATTCTTTAGAAGCCAAGCATTTACAATTTTTGGCTAAAGGCCATATCAAGGAAAATTCAAATAAATTCTTTGGCTGAAAACTTGAAGTATCTTGTCTGCTGAAGGCCCAAACAATTACTCGAAAATAATTAAAGACCACTTTAAGATAAGCATTTACAGAACACGGCTGAAGGCCATTTTAAGAATTGCTGATAATTAAAGAGAAACCTTACAGACAACGATTTACAGATTAAAGCCACAGATTCTGAAACAAACGTAGCTGAAGGCCTAAATACAAAGCAACAAGAATTTTAAATGAAATATGGCTGAAAGCCTAATCATAAAATAGTTGTCATGAAATTTGGCTGAAGGCCATATACCAAACATAAACAGACAATATCAATACACGGCTGAAGGCCTGGCACAGTACCTGCGACCAAATAAAATGACAATCACAAACAACAAAGTTGTACTCAGAAGTGTTCCAAGGGTTGGCCTGGGGAAGAAACTCTAACCACAGTTTAGGTGAGACAGGCATCCAAGCATAACACTGAACAATTGGGTAGCAACATGACCTAGAGATGGCTGAGGAACCAACCAACAGCCTAATCAATTCCCTTCCACCCGACACACTCGCTGCTCTATTTCAACTGACCAACTGACTACTCCAGTACGCAAACAGCATTCACCTGCTCAGTGGAAATCACAGAAGCTACACACGGTTCCACGTAAACATACACTTGCACAAGAACCCGAACAATGGTAAAAGCAATCACTGTGGAACAACAAGGATGAATCAATTTAACACACAGAGAGTTTTCACAAGCGGTTGGCGACCAAATACATGTCATCCAATGAGACAACTGACCGAACGACCAACACAGGTTATTCCCACTCAAGTTACATGTGTCAGCAACGGTTGGGCAAGTCTTGGCTGTCTGAAGCTGATTGCAGCTTCAACCCGACTCAACTCCTTGTGCGTTCGGAACTCAGAGACATGGCGACCCGGGCACACTGGCTCAGATCCATCTGTGCAGAGGTAACTCTTGCCCGTTGGCCACAACATCTCTGTGTAAGGAAGGAACCGACCCACATCTGGCACGAAGACCAAGTGACGAGGCCCAGAAATGGTCAAAAGACCCAATAAATGTCGCCTGATGTGATGACCAACTGAATGACCGACCAACGGTCGTCCAGCTCCAATCTCCTTCCATCAGACAGATCATGTGTGTCGCCGGCAGTTGGCGAGCACTGGCTGTATGCACCTCACTGGCGCTCCGTCCCCAACTCCGTTCTGACAGACAACATCCTGGAGACACTGGCTTGGACCCAACTACACAGTGGTAACACTTGCCCATTGGTCACCAGACATCCCTGCACAAGGAAGGAACCGACCCACGTCCGGCACGATGACCAAGTGACGGGGCCCAGAAATGGTCAAAAGACCTAATACACGTCGTCCGATGAGATGACCAACCAACCAACGGTCGTCCTGCTCCAACTCCTTCTGTCGGACAGTCCATGTGTTTTGCCAGCAGTTGGCAAGCACTGGCTGTCCGCACCTCACTGGCATTCCATGACCGACTCACTGCTGCTGCGTCCCGACTTCACTACTGCTGCGTCCCGACTGAACTCCCAACTGAACTCCAGACACATGACGACCCGGAAATACTATCTGTTGTTCCAGAGGTGGTACGATAGTGCACTTACCGATAAGCACTGCTGCTGCCACTCACGGGCAGGTAAGGCAGGAAGTTAGTGACGCCAGTAAATGGAATAAGAAAATGAGGTGGCAGTATGGTAAGAGAAGATGTCAAATAATAAACGGAATGAACAGGAGCTATGCATGGCTCAATGCCCAAGGAAATTGCAGAGGACATGCGGAATGCAATTAAGGACAGTGCTCTGTGTTAGCAACAGTGAAAAACAGGGTGTCCAACATCAAACTTAGAAGAACAAGTGTGGAAGATATGCCAAGGAGCGGAAGACCTGTCATCATTGCCACTGATGAAACAGTGACTGCAATTCACAATAAGATTTTGCAGGATCATCAAACAATGTTGCAGCACATTGAAACCATATTTGGAATTTCCCAGGTGTGTGCTCATGACATTGGTGTGGATATTTTAGGAATGCAGAAAGTCTCATCTCAGTGGGTCCCGAAAGACTTGAATGCAGATCAGAGATGGGAGCATGTGCAGCGTTGTGAAGAAATTGTCTGTCAATCTGAAGCACATGATGATGGCTTTCTTGCAAGATATGTGATAATGGACAAAATACGGCCTCAGTTCTTTGATCCTGAGTCAAAACAACAGTCACGACAATGGATACCTCCTTCAACCCTTACCACAAAAAAATTCCAGGTGCAAAAATCACCCAGTAAGGTGATGGCAAAAGTCTTCTGGGATGTAGAAAGAGTAATTGTAATGGATTACTTGCAAAAGGGCACAACTATCACTGCATCATACTGTTCCACCCTCCTTCACTGTTGGAGAGAAGAGATAAAGAAAAAAAAGGCATGGATAATTGGCGCACAGAGTTCTTTCGCATCAGGACAACACACCGGCGCACAAAGCCCCCTCAACACAGGAAACTCTACATAACTGCAGGTTTGAATTGTTATGTCATCCACCATATTCTCCAGGTTTGACTCCATCAGACTTTTTTCTTTTCCCAAACCTAAGAAAAGACCCCAAAGGATGATAATTTGACAATGATGATGCAGTGATTGGTGCTTGGTTGTACTCAAAATTGAAGACCTTTTATTTGAATGCTTTGCAGACATTATCTGAACATGCCCACAAGTGTATTTGTGTACAAGTGTATTATATCAAAAAACAAATTGGTATTATGAAATTTCTGTCATTCTTTATTTGTTAGACTAGAAACTTTTTGACCCCCTTCATGTGTGTTTGAGTTCTGTTGGTTGCAGATATAGGCGTGGCCTACTTCCCCAGCATTCAAGCTGGGGCAATGCATCTGGCAGCCATAAGCATCATGCCAGTGAGCCCTGGGATGTCTGAAGAAGATTACATGGAGGACTCAAAATAGAATCTTTTTTTAGTTTGTTTTAAATATATTTCCTGTCTATGCTATTCCATTGAAATGCCAGTGGTGGTGGTGGTGGTTATTGTTTACAGTGTTAATTTTGTGGTGTGTTGTGAGTGTACATACTTGTAATTTTCCATAGCATTTATGAGTCTACTAAGGGCAGTCTTACAGTGATCTCACATACTAATATTGCGGAGATAATGTAGACTTGGTACTTAGCAAGAATGTATTTCTTATTAAATAATGCAGTGCAAAAATTGCTTAATTTGGGATATGGGTATTTAAAAAAATGCATTACACTCTGCTTATTGTTTAACATGTGATATTGATATATTTTGTTTAAAAAACTGGGCTGCCATAATTGTTAAACATTTAAAGCAATGCATTTACATGTATTTTAGAGTGGAAACGTGAGTGTTTGGAGAATATCGACTGGAAGTGCAATGAATTGTAAATAGCTGTGGGAAGTGGTTATACAAAGGAGTGCTTGGTGAAAATGTCATGACATAATTAATTTATAGTAGTTCAGGCATGCCCCAGCTTCATACTGTAATGTCAAAGTCTCTTAGGTCACAAATTATATTAATATTTCCTTTACTTTGCAGAATATTCCACGACATCATCAAATCTCAGCCCTCATCATGTCTCAGCCAACTGCTGTCCTAGGCCTTCCACAGACAGGTGGGGTGAGAATCTGGTTTTGAGCTCATTTTCCAAACTGAACATGCATTTTGTAATGGCTTAGTAGCTGAGAACCAATTTCCCCGAATTTCATGAGTAATTCAGTGCACACTGAGCTAAGACTGCATTTCCTATGTTTCTGATGAAATTAAACCAAGTCCTCATGGCAGCAACTCAACAAAAATTCTCTCCTTTGCAACCACGGTGGTGGGAGTTCTCATTCTGGTAACACTGGTAGCAGTTCTTGACAACCCACAACTCACTGTAATGGTCCCCCAACAGAGCACCATCTAAAAAGGCCAGAGCACTTTGTTATAACATGATCTCAAGGTCTATATGGTGATATCAAATAAATTAATGTTTACAAGCAGATGAACTGAAATGACATTCCTCTCCTAAGTGAACTATCTGCTTTGGTAAGTTTTAACTCTCAGTGGATGATATCACCACTATGATCATCTGCAACAGTGTCAATATGTAGTACATTTAACATTACATTTCTTTCAGCAAGTAACTGATGCAACATCAGTCTCACAGATAGCTTAGTCTTACCAGAGGTTAGTAGGTGGACAAGTAGCTTGCAGCCTGCAATCAAAACACTGGATTAGAGGACATAAAAGTGCACAGAAAAAAGAAAAATTGGTTTGTTGGTGACAGTTTTTGATGTACAGCAGGCTCATTATGAATACTGATGAATGGGTGAAGCAGTGAATGACCCAATTTAAGGAACACTGTTTGAACATTTATGCAGTAAGCTGCAGCAGATCTGACAAAAGTTAGTGAGCAGAAATGTTCTTATGTTAACACAATGCACTTGCTCCCACATGGATTGTTCCGATGCTGGGATACATGAGCTGGCCATCAAAATAATTCCTCATATACCGTACTCCAAAGGTTTTGTACTGTGTGTCTTCTTTTTCTTTCTAAACACAAAGGAATAATTTTGGCAAATAAATAAATTATTGTGTTTTAGGCTAATACTTGCAGGACACACAAAATGCATTGCCCTCAGTGGAAAAATAAATTATTACTGGTTGAATGCTCCAGCTTTCCACAAGTATTTATTTATTCCTTCTTCTGCATGCCTCCTCACAAATTGTCCTCCTTCCACCTGCTTCCACACACATACCCTGTCTTCTGCCTCACACCCAATGTCTCTTCCACCTGTTTTCTCACATCTACATTTTCATCTGCTGACTACCCCTCCCCATCTTACACATACCTCCAACACCTCCCCCACCTCTCCCTTCTCTCTGTCCATCCCATCTTCCACCACTTTCTGTCCATTGCCTCCTTCACTTTTTCTCTGTCCATCTCTTCCTCCCCCCCCCCTCTCTCTCTCTGTCCATCTCTTCCTCCCCCCTCTCTCTGTTCATCTATTCCACCCCCTCTCTGTTTGTCTCCTCCTCCACCCTCTCTGTCCATCACCTCCTCCTTGCCCCTGCTCTGTCCATCTCCCTCCCTCTGTCTTTTGTCTGTTCATCACCGTCTCCCCCCTCTGTCCATTTCCTCTCCCTGGTTGCTCTGTCCATATCCTCCTCCCCTCTCTTTCTTAGCCCACCTCCCCTTGCCCCCTTCTCTAACCATCTCCTCCTCCCCACCTCTCCCTATCCATCTCCTCCTGCCCCATCTCCCTGTACATCTTCTCCTGCCCCCTCTCCCTCTCACTCCCACTGTTCCATCCCTCATACCCCCTCTCTCCCTGTCCACACCCTCTTGCCCATTCTCTCTGTGTCCATCCTATCCTGCCCCCTCCCTCCCAGTCCATCCCCTCCTGCCATCTCTCTCCATGTCCATTCCTTCCCAACCCCTCCTGCCCCCTCTCTGCCTGTCGATCCCCTCCTGCAGCCTCTCTCCGTGTCCATACGTTCCTTCCTGCCCCCCCCCCCCCCCCCCCCCCGTCTCTGTATTCCCTCCTCTAGCCATCTCAAACTTCTCTCAGATGTGCTCATCCACACTTGTAGTCCCTACAAAGCAGGCCAATACCACTTCCACAACAAAGCAGTTGTCCAGGGCAACCTACATGTCAGGGGACAAAAACCCATTTTGCCTGTATCTCTGATTCTAAGGGAGCTAGGAGTTTCTAACACAGCAATGCTGATTCTTGTGGGGGTAGCAATATGAACACCAAATTTGGCTGAAATCGATCCATGGGTTTAGGAGATGCTGCACATACACACACACCAGACTTTTTGCCACCACTTTGACCACATACACACTCAACACATATGTTGCACAAAGCTTTTCTGCTGTCCTCTCTCTGTCCATCTTCTCTTCCACCCTCTCTCTGCCCATCTTGTGCGCCTCCACACACTTTCTGCCCATCTTCTCCTCTCCTTCTCTCTAGCCATCTCCTCCCCTTTTCTCTGGCCATCTTCTCCTCCTTTCTCTGTCCACCTTATACTTCCCCCTCTCTCACTATCCATCATCTCTTCCACAGGCCTCCTCACAACCTATTCTCCTTCCATGTGCCTCCTCACAACCTATTCTCCTTCCACCTGCGTCCTTATAACCTATTCTCCTTCCACATGCCTTCTCAAAATCTTTTCTCTTTCCACCTAACTCCTCACACACTCTTGATTTTCCACACCCCATCTCTTCCACCTGCCTTCTCAAACCCTCTTCTTTTTTCACCTGCCAACTACCTCTTTCCATCTTCCACATGTCTGCTACATCACCTCTTCCTCCCTCTTTTGCTGCCCATCTCCTCCTCCACCCTCTCTCTCTTTGTCAGTCTCTTCCTTACCCCCTCTTTCTCTGTCAATCTCCTCTCCCCCCCCCCTCTCTTTCTCAGTCATCTCCTCATGTCCCTATCTCTCTGCCTACTTCCTCCTGCTCCCTCTCTCCATACATGTTCTCCTATTCATCTTGCTCTGTGCATCTCTCTTCTCCACCTGTCCCTGTTTATCTCCTCCTACCCCTTCTCTCTATCCATCTCCTTCTTTCACAAATTCCCTATACATCCCCTCCTGTCCCTTTCTCTACCCAACACATCCTCTATCCATCTCAATCTTTCTTCAGCCATGCCCATCCAGGTGTGAGGCCCCTGCAGAACAGATCAAAGAAGGCCATTACTACTCACACCAGATGCCTGTTGTGCAGGGTAGCCCACCTGTCAGGGATGCAGAAATCGTTTTCTGCGCCTGATGTGTAGACTGCCCTGAAAAGTTGGACAACACAGTGGGATGGTATTACACCACCCAACATGTCTGTCTTGGTGGACAGCCTATCCATCAGGAGCAAAAAAACCATTTTTGCTCGTGTCTTCCCCATTCCAAAAGTAGAAACATTTGTTTATTCATCAAATATTATTTTTATACTTAGTCACCTGACCAACAAGGTTAAGAATATGCAATTGTTTTCAAAATTTATTGCCTAGATTTTTCAAAAAACTGTGTGTTGTATACAACACACTGGCATCCAAGGTAATCAAATTATAAAAATGAAGTTGGATATTGCACTGATTTTATATTTTGTATACTTATTATGGAAAGCAATCCAGTACATAGAAAGTATTCAAATACACCGTGTTACATTGAAAAGTAGTTTGTACTTTTATATGGATGATGATGTGTGACACACAATACTTGATGCCCTACATCATGTTCTATGCTCCAAAACAGGTTTTTTCTTTCACTAGATGCAAATTAACATGACATTCTGTGCAGCTGACTTTTACCCTTACACTTTCGCATCCAGGCAATCCACAGCAATGTCTTATCACTAACAATTACTGGCAGGTGTAATTGTCTTGTCTATCTTTTTGGTTGCCTTGGATATAGAACCGGGACCTTCTTTTTCATTTGAGGGTTGGATACTGCATATGCATCATCTTCAGTTTATTCTTTACTCATATATTGTCACATGCTCCTTTTTCAGCATGGAATAACCACTCTGATACATGAATCTTGAACTGCAGGTAGTCCAGAGCAGTGTGGTCCTGGCTGTTTTCAATGCATGGAGCAGCATAGCCAAATTTTAAAAAAAGCTGTCCGCTTCCAAGTTTTTACAGTTTGCTTGTATGCTGCAATGATGCTGTCAAATAAATTGATGCCTCCCATATTTTCACTGTAGCTTTAAACAATTTGTCGTCAATTGATGCTGATATACTTTCTTTCTTTGACAGCCACTTGCATTGTCCCATGGCATTTTGCCTTCTGCATCTGAAGCAAGGACTACTGGTTTGTTGTCATATTATTTTACAACAGAAATCTGTCCATCTCCTCATATAGAGTGGTCAGTTGTACCATGACCTAGTGTCCTCATTTCACTGTAAGGCAGGAGCATGCTGGAATTCAGTTTAGTTGTATGGTACCAGATGCCTGACAATGTCACAGAAAGAAGACAGACCAACAGTTCAGAGGATCTAAAGTATCTGTCCTAGTATATAATACAAACTCTAAAACCTCATCACAATACAACTTGCAGGTAACATATTTGCCAATTTCATTACAACATTGCCTTCAACATTAAAAAAATCATAAACTCCCTCTATTGACATCTCTTCGATAACATGCAAAGAAATCCAAAGGTAGTGCCACATTATTGCTTGATATTCCATCAAATTCTGACAGATTCCCATCAAATTCAGTTGGTTTCTCCAGCTCCTGAAGTACCCCATCTTCGAAAAGAAATGAAAATTTTTACTTATTTTACAATAAATCAGGCGATTACCCTTTTATTATTACAATTGTCAGTTATTATTTATTATTATTATAGCTGCTTCATTAACTATCCTTCAATACTAGAGAAATTTGAAAAACTGATAGCAGATTCCTGCTGAATATTTTCAAATAACAAAAGTTTTTATATTATACAAATCCAATGTGTCATATATGCACACATATAAAACTCACACTAAAAGGTAGTGAAAAGTACTGTCTTAGTGTTGTAAGTGGCTAACATACGATTAATAGTCTTTTGATATTAAAACAGGATTTGTTCAAGGTGGACTGAATGTGAATAAATGAATGAAAACAAACACTTAAGGAACATCGACATTGTTTTACTGTTCTCCCACTGCAGACTTTATGGAAACAATGACTAAGTTCAATAATTGATGACACAGAGCACTGAAATGTGGAAGGTGAGCAAACTATTGACGTGTGTCTCTGGCATTACATGGCTTCTGTACTGACAAAAGTTACCAGTTCCATGTGTAGTATATGATCTGGATTTGTGACTGTTGGAAAGACACAGAAGTGTTTCTGTATGTAATGGATTAGGAACAAGATGTGGGCAGAAATGGCCAAACAAATGAGAAAGGAATAATGTTGATTTCAATATTAATTGCCACCAGAGATGTTGAAAAAATGCTGCATCAATAAAACGATGTGATCAACTATTGCTCACAGCAGTTCAGGTGGAATCTGAACAATGTGTTTCTGTATACTGGCCTTCAGGTCAGGTAGAGACCAAACGTGCCCCTGCTAAACATATTCTTTGAGATATTCCCAGAACCTAGTCACATGATTCAGGTCATGTGATCTTGCAGACCATGCACATGGAAAATCTCCAGAGATAGTATATTTGTGGAAGACTGTATTAAGCAGATCTTTCACAAGATGAGCAACATGAGGTGTTGCTCCTTGTTGCATGAAAACATTGGTTTCCACACAGCTGCATTCTTCCAAAGTACTAATCACATGCTGTACAAGGAGGTCTTGATAATGTGTGGATGTCGTGGCCCACCTGATATGTGCTCCAGATATATTCTCTTCAAAGAAGAATGAACTGAAAATAAAGGTGCTTGGGACTGCTCACCACACAGACACATACAATGGCTCTTTGTGCACAACATGCGGTTTAACTGTACCCTAAATTTGGCAGTTCTGTGTATTCACTGCACCCTGCAGAATTAAATCTGCCTCATCACTCCACACAATATTGCCCATCCACAAGTCATCAACTCTGATCCATGCCCGAAACCGAAGAGCAAATTCAGAATGTTGCTGCAGATCACAAGGTTTCAGCTGCTGCTCCATCTGTATCTTTTATGGGAATCAGTGTAAAATGCACCAAAAAACTTTGTGTACTGTTGATCATGGGATGGACAATTCTCGTGAAACTGCATGAGCACAAACATTACCTTGTGCATGTGCTGCATGATCAGTTACAGCAACAGCAACAGCTACCTCATTAATAACTTCCATAGGGATAGCAAGCCATCCTCTTCCAGATGCAACACCAAGGTCATCCATGTTCAAAAAATGGTTCTGAGCACTATGGGATTTAACTTCTGAGGTCATCAGTCCCCTAGAACTTAGAACTACTTAAACCTAACTAACCTAAGGACATCACACACATCCATGCCCGAGGCAGGATTAGAACCTGCGACCGTAGCGGTCACGTGGTTCCAGACTGTAGTGCCTAGAACCGCTCGGCCACCATGGCCGGCTGGTCATCCATGTTTTCAGATTTCATTATCATAATCTTTAAACCATTTAATTACATCAGGACACTCCTGAGACCTTTCAGTCAGTGATACTCTCTCATTGCAGCACTGTAATTACTGCCATTCATATAAAACAGTTTCACCACTGTCTGTGTATGTGCGGATGGATATGTGTGTGTGTGCGAGTGTATACCTGTCCTTTTTTCCCCCTAAGTTAAGTCTTTCCGCTCCCGGGACTGGAATGACTCCTTACCCTCTCCCTTAAAACCCACATCCTTTCATCTTTCCCTCTCCTACCCTCTTTCCTGACGAAGCAACCGTTGGCTGCAAAAGCTAGAATTTTGTGTGTATGTTTGTGTTTGTTTGTGTGTCTGTCGACCTGCCAGCACTTTCATTTGGTAAGTCACATTATATATATATATATATATATATATATATATATATATATATATATATATATATATATATATATATATATATATATATATATATGGTTGCTTCGTCAGGAAAGAGGGTAGGAGAGGGAAAGATGAAAGGATGTGGGTTTTAAGGGAGAGGGTAAGGAGTCATTCCAATCCCGGGAGCAGAAAGGCTTACCCCCAAGGTAAGCATGGTTCTACAATCTTTTCCTTAAGAGAGAATGGAGGTCTAGTACTTGGTCATTCATTGGCCTCTCCTGTTAGCAACACAATGTCTGTGCCCTGGGATTGCCTGCTATAGGCCCAAGGGGCTCCTACCTTCAGAGACTGTTTATGCACTTCACTAGTACACTGCGCGTTTGAACCATGTACTGATTACAGACAATCTATCAACAGAATTAGTGCTAGCAAACGCCACCCGAGGTCACCCATCATCACTCTTAGGTAGCGAGCACAGCAGCAATGGCGGTGCTCCTATTGAAGGAGCTAGCTTGCATCTGCAGGCCACATGAGCATCAATGATATTAACTCCACCTGCTGTGTACTTAAATCATCACTCAACCCCAGCAGGCACTTGCAGTTGCAGGTCAGCTCCAGGTCACTTGCATCTGTCATCTTTGGTGGTTCACCTATTGGGGCATCCCTGCAAAGTCTACACCGAACCACCATGTTGCCCAGCAACTACCAACAATCTTACAGAGACTCAGTGCTTTATGAACATTGAGTGTGTGCTTAACTAGTGTGATTTACATTTCTATGAGCTTTGATCAAGGACAATAATTTCAGTTGTTGTTGCCCTACATCGGACTAACTTTTCTGCCAAGTCTACAGCGAACCACCATGCTACCCAGCAACTACCAACAATCTTCCAGGGACTCAGTGCTTTATGAACATTGAGTGTGTGCTCAACTAGTGTGATTTACATTTCTATGAACTTTGATCAAGGACAATAATTTGAATTGTTGTTGCCTTACGTGGGACTAACTTTTCTGTGCTGTGACCCTGAATAAAAGAGTATTGTCAGACTACCTGGAGAATCATCAATCATATGCAAGCAGAAAAATAGATACAAAAACCCAACGATGTATTCAGGTCCAACATGACTCCCTTTTCTTCAGTTACACTCTACTCCTCTCCTTCATCGACTGTCCCTGTTTCTTCTATCCAAGGTAGTACTTCTGTTACCATGCAAATCACATAGACAGTGTGTTGTTTCACACTGCCTCATCAAATACGTTCAAAACCATTTTTTGGTGTACCCTTCTGCCATTGATGCTATCAGTGGTACCAATTATCACTGTAACCATTTTCACACCCATTGCATTTTTTTTTTTTTTTTTTTTTTTGAGAACATTACATCACCAAAAGGACTAGCAACCCACTTTACAGGCAATTACCAAACTCCATTACACCTCTTGTACTCTGCCAATGAGCATGGAAGAACTTATATTACGTTTTAATGCTGCTCTTGTAACAGCGGATGCAGCTAAGCTTCAAAAAATTCAGAGAAGAATGATCGAGCGAGTCACTAAACATTTTGCCAATGCATCTGCTCTACAGACTACATATCAAAACACATAATGTACACATTGGCAAGACATCTTGGCAAATGACTAATAAGTGCCTCTGCAACTGCATATATAACATGCAATCTTGATGATGTAATATACTGATAATGAACTTAGAATGATTTCAGCCTGCACATATTTGTAATCCCATATGTGTGGTGAGGGAAGCAAACACAACAGATAATTCTCAGTGGACAGGGTCAAAAGGCCACAACAGTGTGTTGCAACAGATTACGTAATCATAGAGCTTACAGAGAAACCCAAATGACAGGATACTGAGGTGAGGGGCCAGGGTTGTTACAAAAGAAAAGAAGAAATCACTTCTAGGGTTTTGACAAGATCAATGTGTAGTTTCTTTGACAAACTGTTACATCTCTAACGTCTACAGATTCTCGGTATCCGCTACTTAAATACTACTATACAGACTCATATTATCAAGTAATTTAAACTTAATAGTAATTCCACAACTGCTGATAAAAACAGGTACAATGTCATCCTTATATACTTTACACATGCGATGAGGCTGTTCACATATAGGTTTATCAATAAAGAAATTACCTGAAGTGTCATTTTTTGTTGCAACTACAGATTGGATAATCACAAAGTTCAGTATGTGATCAAATCACAAGGTGGGAAGTTTTCTAGACTTGCAGTCAAATATTATAAAGCAGAATAAACATAAACAATAGCAGCAGTCAGCCACGCTGTTCCAGGAGAAACTTCAATATCAGTCACACTGCCACTTGTTGCTTATTCACTGAGATGCCTCATCAACGTATCCATTTTGTGTTTCAATGGCATCCTATGAGTTACAAGACAGTTGCAGATGTGGAGACAGACTATAATATGGATGCTGATACTGCTTAGGTTATTGATGTTCTGCATGGTCAGACTGTGTTCCGTGATGCACATTTTGATTTTGCATTAACTGATATTTAAGTTGTTCCTGTAACAGCATGGCTGACAGTCACTATTGTTAGTACTGTGATTTGAATGCATACCAAACCTTTATGATTACTCAATCTGATGTTGTGACAAAAACTGGAATATCAGGGAATTTCTTTGTTGATAAACCTGTGTATGGACTTGTCACAAGTATCTAAGATGACTTGTTGTTTCTGTTTTTATTAGGGTTTGTGGAATTACTGTGAAGTTTAAATTAGTTGGTAATATGATATGCTGTTACTGATTGGGTATTTAAAATATTATAATCAGCCACTATTACTAAATGTAAAATGGGGTACTCAAAAGAGAACAAACTAAATTTTTGGTGGACAGAGCTTTTGTTTTACCACATTTTGCTGCTAGCAACCCATAGAGTGAACATTGCAGACTCTGTAAGCCAAGTGCCATCGCTGAAGGAGGTCATGTCCAGCTTCAGCTGAGTTTATAGGGACAGCTGTTTGGTGTCATTGTCGGTTTTGCAGTGGTTGATTTTCATGAACAGCGGGTGGCAGTGAAAGTCTGCTTTTTGCTCAGAAAAAGTGGAAAGGAAACTCTTGAATTGTTAAAAATGGCATACAAGGATGATGCTTTGGGGAAAACTCAAGGATTTGACTGTTTTTGATTTCAAAAATATTAAAATGACAATTGATGACAAGCCTCATTTCTATTGTCCTTCAACTGGCATGAATATGTGAAAATGTTGAAAATATTCATGCATTCATCAATGAAGACTGACGATAGACCTTCTGCAGGAAAGCTCCCCAGGTGAAATCAAACATTAAAACAATGCTGACCTGTTTTTTCAATGTGAGATGAGCCATCCATTCAGAGTTTCTTCTGCAGGGTCAGACAGTTAACCAGGCTTTCTAGTTGGAAGTTTTGACTAGATTTCACAACAGTGGGCAGTGGAAGCGGCCTGATTTTTGGCAGTCGGGTGACTGGTTTTTCTGTCCACAGGACCCGGCAAGGTGTGCAGCAAACCAATCAAGGAAGGAGACTGTGGTGTTACTGGATGTCCATCAGAAGAGGGTCCTGCCCTATGCCAATACAGAGGATATCCAAGGGAAAGGGGATTGCTCGGTGGCTTCGACCTTGTTCCCCAGAACCTGGGACCAAAGGTTGAGAAGTGACATCAGCAGAGGTGGTGGGCAGCCCAGGCCTGACTACGAATACAACCTGGGAGGAAAAAAGAGGAGAGAGAGAGAGAGAGAGAGAGAAAGAGAGCAAATTTTGCCGTTGCTATCACAGACTGACGTAGATAGCTGGTGCAGCGGTCTGGAGGGAGGGACTGCAGGGACAGAGACAATCAACCAGTGGCCCATGAAGCAAACTCAGAGAGTGGAGTTAATTGATGAGATGCACGTACACTGCCAGAAACAAAAGCAGCAAGTGAAGCGAGAAGGCCAACAAGTTGACAATCTGTTTGTGGGTACTTTTGGCACTGGGAGACTGGGCTCGACCATTGTGGCCACTGGAGGAGCGATGGTAACGATAGCAGATATGGCAACAGCCATGTGCTGGTAGTACTGTAAGCAGGACTTAATAACACAGCTGCCGGATTGGCAGTGAAATGGCTGATGAGGCACTGGGAGACAAGGTTTGATCAATACAGTTGCCAGAGTGATGCTGCTAAGCCTGATGTGGCGTGGAAAAAGGGCTCCAGCAGCACTGGGAGACAGGGCTTGACTAATGTAGCCACTAGAAAACATGGCGGTGCATCAGTCACAAAGCCAGTGGGATAATGGTCACCAGAAAAAATAGTATGTGTAGACAGTGGATAAGGAGAGATGGAGTCGGGTGGCAGGAGCACCGTGTGCATGCAGAAAACAAGAACAGCTGAAAGGTTAAATGTGAGAAGGCATCACAGAATGAAGCATGTGACTGAGCATGCAAGATGCTCAAATGGCACACAAGATGGTATGCATAAGAACACATGAACAGAACAGATAACTGATGAAAAAAATGTGAGAAATTTGAAAAACACTATGACAGAAATTGACACCAAGGCCACGAGAGGAGAAAAAAAAAACACTAACAATGCCACAAAGAATAGAAAAGAGGGCATTTATGGAAGCACAAGAAGGAACTACATTGCAGTAACAAATGCAAAGTATCTACAAAGCACAAAATGAGAGAAAAATATCGCAAAGTGCCAAGAGAATTGAGAAAAATAATACACAGCTGAAAGTTACCCAGAAAAGAAGGCGTGAAACATTGTGTCATTCTTGCGAGAATGGCTGACAATGTGTGCAACTTCTTGAAGCAGATGGGGCAGCATTGGGCTCTACTGGAGAGTACTGACCAGGTGGGACATGGGGATAGCTTGGTCCAACTACTGTGATGCTAGGGAACTCCACTCAGAAATCCTTCTTGTGCACTGGGCAGTGCCATCATTGATAAATGGCCTTGACATTGCTGCAAGAGTGAGAGTGTTGGGCAATGTTGGTGAAGGGTGGTGGCTGGATGGCAGATGAGACACTGGAACACAAACTTGGGGCTGGTGCTGGAGCCAGCAAACATTATCCTCATTGCCATCTTTTATATTAATATTTTTATCTGCATGCATAAATCTGATGATTTAGCAGGTAATCTGACAATACTCATTTATTCAGGATCATAACACAGAAATGTTACATTCCATGTAAGGCAGCAATAACTACAATGATGGTCCTTGATCAGACGTGAGTTCAAATCAAAACGTCAGTTCGGTAATCACACTAACAAAGTACACAGTCAATGTTCATAGAAGCACTGAGTCCCAGGAAGATTGCTGGTAGCTGCTGGGTGACGTAGCTGAGGAGTGTTATTTTAATTACTCAGAACGTCTATCTGCTGAAAAGTATCGTAGTTTTTCGTTCGATGGACTATTGTTTGTGTCATTGTCAATTTACTGTTGTACGTTACGAAATTTCTTACTTTGGGGAAACATTTCACCACAACAAAAGTGGTGCAACGTATCCCCAGGGTGCATTTCTTCCACATCTACGAACATTTCTGACTTATTTTACCTCTGTAGTGTGCTGCTGGCAGTGAACAATGTTTGTAATCTCTTTCAGACTGGTGAAAATGCCACGGAAGTATAAGAGAATGGTTGGAAATAGGCGATACTGTGATTACAGCCCAGAAACTCTGGGGAAATGCCTACAAGCCATTAGGAGCAAGGAGACATCACAAAGGAAAGCTGAAAAACTTTTTAATATCCCAAGAAGAACCATAATTAATAAATTGAAGTCAAAGGAAGGAAGTACGGTAATTCACAACCAGGATTACCACAGATTTTTACTAATGAAGAAGAATCAGAGTTTGTAAAATGTGTTTTGCAGTTGAGTAAATATGGGTTCCCTGTTACTCCAATGGAACTCCGAATGATTGTGAAGTCATATCTTGCCAGACAGGGACATAAAGTTCCTAAATTCAAAGACTATTGTCCAGGCTATGAATGGCTCTTGGGCTTCACCAAACGCCACTCTGAACTTTCTGTACGTTTTGCAACCAACAATAAAAGGAGTAGAGCTGCAGTTGATGAGCATGTTCTCAGAGAATATGTTGAACATTTGCAAGTTGAACTGAAAGATGTGCCAGCTAGTAATATATGGAATTTTGATGAAACCAACCTAACCGACGATCCAGGGAAAAAGAAAGTACTCACAAAAAGAGGTTCAAAATATTCAGAAAACATCTGTAATTACCCCAAGAGCAGTATGTCTGTAATGTTTGCTGGCAATGCTGAGGGAGAAGTTTTGCTTCCATTTGTTGTTTATAAATCAGCACATCTATGGTCTAAATGGGCAGAAAATGGGCCCACCTGCTGCCTTTACTCACATAGTCCTAGTGGATGGTTTGACAGTAATACATTTAGCGAGTGGTTCACCAAGTTGATGCTACCAAGACTGAAAAGGCTCGAAGGAAAGAAAGTAGTAATCTGTGACAATTTGTCCTCACATTTGACAACTTATGTTCTAGAGCTCTGTGGTGAGAATAACATTTCGTTCATCTGTCTACCAGCAAACAGTACTCACATTACACAGCATTTGGACACTTCTTTCTTCATGGCCATGAAAGTGGCCAGGAGATAGGTCCTTACAGAGTGGAAAAGTAGCAAGCAAGTTTCAAAGACACTGTCTTGCAGAAACAGCATTTCCCATTTCTGTTAAAGAGACTAATGGATATAGTTGGCAAGAACTCAGAAAAGAACCTAATGGCAGGTTTCCAAAAGCGCAGCATTTATCCAATCAATGTTGATGAAATTCTTTGCCATCTACCATCATGAACTTGTGACAAAGATGCGGTACAAGACTCTTTCATTGAAACCCTTGAGAATAAGAGAACTGAATGGACTACTGGTGTTGCCAGTAACGGAGGAAGAAAGAAGTTTCAGTCACACCTGGTAAAAGTGTGACAGTAATGCAGAAAAAAGTTTTGAAGAAATACAGAAGAATTCACAAAAATCAAGATAGATTCTCGAATCAAGATAGTAGTTCAGGAGAAGATTCTGATACCATCTCTCTCAGAGATTCTTCTGAAGATGAGGACTATCTGAAATCTAATGTCAGGTCACCATCACCTGTAGAGTTTGAAGTGGATGAAACCCATTTACTAACCAGGCCTAAGATGAAAAGTCCAGAATTTGGTGAAGTTGTGCACACTGTGGGCCAGTGTGTGATCTTCAAATATGAGGGGGAATATTTTCCTGGATTAATTACTGATGTAAGCGATGATGGAGATACAATAAGTTCAATGCAAAAGTCTAAGAAATCATGGAAGTGGCCAATGCCGAAAGATGAGATGAAGTATGACTTCGATGAAATAATTTGCACCATTCAGCCCCCAAAACAGATAAGCAAACGTGGCTTATTCTCCATACCACAGCTTGAAGGATATTGGACCTATTAACTCACAATATAGGCTACATTTTGTGTTAAATCTTTAATTTGTTAAACTATTTTGGTAATAAAATTTGTTTCTGCTAACGAGATTGTTATTTTTTCTTAATTATGATGGTCAATCATTGCTCCAGTACTCTGTAGTCCTTATTTCTTTAGTAACTGCTTTATTCCCTTTCATTCCTATGATCAGACATTACTCCAGACCTCTGTAATCCTCATTTTTAATGAAATTTAGGCATCCAGTGCAAGGTATCCCCAGGGCAAGGAAACTTTTCACCACTATTTTTAAAAAACAATAAAAAATAGAAATAAAAGGTTATTTTAAGAGATATAAATACATATTACTTTGCAAAAGACTGTTGTAACTAATCAAATCATTTTGAGAAACAAAAACATTAAGGAACCCCTGTTTTTAAAATATTTTCTTAAAAAAATCTGTAAAAAGTGGAGCAAAGTAACCTCAAATTGAGGGTACTAAGTATATTGCTCGTAGACTACGTTATTTTTGTTTGCATCCATTTTCCATACGTTCCCGCATTTAATGGAGAACTCCATGTTAGCAGGTTTACACAGTATTGGTTTTCAGATTTACATAATCTTGGCACGGAATAAGTATATAATTCTGCTTTGAATGGTTTTGCTTCTTGCAGTGTCTTACAGAGTACGGATTTTGGTGTACGTGTAGATGAGTAGGCCATTTGCTTTGTAGTCTTGGTGACTAGAGCATTCTTTCTTGCAAATGCTAAAAATACGGTACAACAGTAGTTATGCAGATGTGTCCACACACCATCAAAATGTATTACAAACAGTACATTTTAGCAATACTCAATGAAAATTTCGTTGACCTCTTTAAATGCAAGACTACAAACAACGGATGGTTTACAAATAAATGCCACAATAGAAACTTATCAGAATAAGGTAGCAGATCTATTTAACAATTACCAGCATAAACAATCAGCTTAAAAATCACAAATAGGAATTCAGAGAGACACCAGTGGCAGGAAGTATATTTTTGACACCAACAAGTGAAGAAGAAATAATTAAAATAGTGGGTAGATTGAAGAATTCTCATGTAGCAGGATATTATGGTCTTAGTCTGGACACTCTTAAGAAATGTATTCATAAAATTGCATCACCTTTATCAGCAATTAGCCTATCAACTTTCAAATGGAAGATGGTCTATTTCCAGATGAGTTGAAAACTGGTCTTCAAAGCCACAAATGGATCAAGAACCCAGTCAAAATCTTCAAATGTCTTCCCAAAGTAAATTTGAAATTGCTCTGAAAGAGTATTAAATTTTTTAAATTGTTGTTGTTGTGGTCTTCAGTCCTGAGACTGGTTTGATGCAGCTTTCCATGCTACTCTATCCTGTGCAACCTTCTTCATCTCCCAGTACCTACTGCAACCTACATCCTTCTGAATCTGCTTAGTGTATTCATCTCTTGGTCTCCCTCTACGATTTTTACACTCCACGCTGCCCTCCAATACTAAATTTGTGATCCCTTGATGCCTCAGAACATGTCCTACCAACCGATCCCTTCTTCTGGTCAAGCTGTGCCACAAACTTCTCTTCTCCCCAATCCTATTCAATACTTCCTCATTAGTTATGTGATGTACCCATCTAATCTTCAGCATTTTTCTATAGCACCACATTTCGAAAGCTTCTATTCTCTTCTTGTCCAAACTATTTATCGTCCATGTTTCACTTCCATACATGGCTACACTCCATACAAATACTTTCAGAAATGACTTCCTGACACTTAAATCTATACTCAATGTTAACAAATTTCTCTTCTTCAGAAACGCTTTCCTTGCCATTGCCAGTCTACATTTTATATCCTCTCTACTTCAACCATCATCAGTTATTTTGCTCCCCAAATAGAAAAACTCCTTTACTACTTTAACTATCTCATTTCCTAATCTAATTCCCTCAGCATCACCCGAGTTAACTCAACTACATTCCATTATCCTCGTTTTGCTTTTGTTGATGTTCATCTTATATCCTCCTTTCAAGACACTGTCCATTCCATTCAACTGCTCTTCCAAGTCCTTTGCTGTCTCTGACAGAATTACAATGTCATCAGCGAACCTTAAGGTTTTTATTCCTTCTCCATGGATTTTAATATCTACCCCGAATTTTTCTTTTGTTTCCTTTATTGCTTGCTCAATATATAGATTGAATAACATCAGGGAGACGCTACAATCTGGTCTCACCCCCTTCCCAACCACTGCTTCCCTTTCTTGTCCCTCGACTCTTGTAACTGCCATCTGGTTGCTGTACAAATTGTAAATAGCCTTTCGCTCCCTGTATTTTACCCCTGCCACCTTCAGAATTTGAAAGAGAGTATTCCAGTCAACATTATCAAAAGCTTTCTCTAAAGCTACAAATGCTAGAAACGTAGGTTTGCCTTTTCTTAATCTTTCTTCTAAGATAAGTCGTAGGGTTAGTATTGCCTCACGTGTTCCAACATTTCTACGGAATCCAAACTGATCTTCCCCAAGGTCGGCTTCTACCAGTTTTTCCATTCGTCTGTAGATAATTCGTGTTAGTATTTTGCAGCTGTGGCTTATTAAACTGATTGTTCAGTAATTTTCACATCTGTCAACACCTACTTTCTTTGGTATTGGAATTATTATATTCTTCTTGAAGTCTGAGGGTATTTCGCCTGTTTCATACATCTTGCTCACCAGATGGTAGAGTTTTGTCAGGACTGGCTCTCCCAAGGCCGTCAGTAGTTCCGATGGAATGTTGTCTACTCCGGGGGCCTTGTTTCGACTCAGGTCTTTCAGTGCTCTGTCAAACTCTTCACGCAGTATCGTATCTCCCATTTATTTTCATCTACATCCTCTTCCATTTCCATAATATTGTCCTCAAGTACATCGCCCTTGTATAGGCCCTCTATATACTCCTTCCACCTTTCTGCTTTCCCTTCTTTGCTTAGAACTAGGTTTCCATCTGAGCTCTTGATATTCATACAAGTGGCTCTCTTTTCTCCATAGGTCTCTTTAATTTTCCTGTAGGCAGTATCTACCTTGCCCCTAGTGAGGTAAGCCTCTAAATCCTTACATTTGTCCTCTAGCCATCCCTGCTTAGCCATTCTGAACTTCCTGTTGATCTCATTTTTGAGACGTTTGTATTCCTTTTTGCCTGCTTCATTTACTGCATTTTTATATTTTCTCCTTTCATCAATTAAATTCAATATTTCTTCTGTTACCCAAGGATTTCTACTAGCCCTCATCTTTTTACCTACTTGATCCTCTGCTGCCTTCACTACTTCATCCCTCAAAGCTACCTACTACCATATTTCTTTCCCCCATTCCTGTCAATTGTTCCCTTATGCTCTCCCTGAAACTCTGTACAACCTCTGGTTCTTTCAGTTTATCCAGGTCCCATCTCCTTAAGTTCCCACCTTTTTGCAGTTTCGTCAGTTTTAATCTGCAGGTCATAACCAATAGATTGTTGTCAGAATCCACATCTGCCCCTGGAAATGTCTTACAATTTAAAACCTGGTTCCTAAATCTCTGTCTTACCATTATATAATCTATCTGATACCTTTTAGTATCCCCAGGATTCTTCCATGTATACAACCTTCTTTCATAATTCTTAGCTATGATTAAGTTGTGCTCTGTGCAAAATTCTACCAGGCGGCTTCCTCTTTCATTTCTTACCCCCAATCCATATTCACCTACTACGTTTCCTTCTCTCCCTTTTCCTACTACCGAATTCCAGTCACCCATGACTATTAAATTTTCGTCTCCCTTCACTATCTGAATAATTTCTTTTATCTCATCATACATTTCTTCAAGTTCTTCGTCATCTGCAGAGCTAGTTGGCATATAAACTTGTACTACTGTAGTAGGTGTGGGCTTTGTATCTACAGGGTGTTTCAAAAATGACCGGTATATTTGAAACGGCAATAAAAACTAAACGAGCAGCGATAGGAATACACCGTTTGTTGCAATATGCTTGGGACAACATTACATTTTCAGGCAGACAAACTTTCGAAATTACAGTAGTTACAATTTTCAACAACAGATGGCGCTGCGATCTGGGAAACTCTATAGTACGATATTTTCCACATATTCACCATGCGTAGCAATAATATGGCGTAGTCTCTGAATGAAATTACCCGAAACCTTTGACAACGTGTCTGGCGGAATGGCTTCACATGCAGATGAGATGTACTGCTTCAGCTGTTCAATTGTTTCTGGATTCTGGCGGTACACCTGGTCTTTCAAGTGTCCCCACAGAAAGAAGTCACAGGGGTTCATGTCTGGCGAATAGGGAGGCCAATCCACGCCGCCTCCTGTATGTTTCGGATAGCCCAAAGCAATCACACGATCATCGAAATATTCATTCAGGAAATTAAAGACGTCGGCTGTGCGATGTGGCCGGGCACCATCTTGCATAAACCACGAGGTGTTCGCAGTGTCGTCTAAAGCAGTTTGTACCGCCACAAATTCACGAAGAATGTCCAGATAGCGTGATGCAGTAATCGTTTCGGATCTGAAAAATGGGCCAATGATTCCTTTGGAAGACATGGCGGCCCAGACCAGTACTTTTTGAGGATGCAGGGACAATGGGACTGCAACATGGGGCTTTTCGGTTCCCCATATGCGCCAGTTCTGTTTATTGACGAAGCCGTCCAGGTAAAAATAAGCTTCGTCAGTAAACCAAATGCTGCCCACATGCATAACGCCGTCATCAATCCTGTGCACTATATCGTTAGCGAATGTCTCTCGTGCAGCAATGGTAGCGGTGCTGAGGGGTTGCCGCGTTAGAATTTTGTATGGATAGAGGTATAAACTCTGGCGCATGAGACGATACGTGGACGTTGGCGTCATTTGGACCGCAGCTGCAACACGGCGAACGGAAACCCGAGGCCGCTGTTGGATCACCTGCTGCACTAGCTGCGCGTTGCCCTCTGTGGTTGCCGTACGCGGTCGCCCTACCTTTCCAGCACGTTCATCTGTCACGTTCCCAGTCCGTTGAAATTTTTCAAACAGATCCTTTATTGTATCGCTTTTCGGTCCTTTGGTTACATTAAACCTCCGTTGAAAACTTCGTCTTGTTGCAACAACACTGTGTTCTAGGCGGTGGAATTCCAACACCAGAAAAATCCTCTGTTCTAAGGAATAAACCATGTTGTCTACAGCACACTTGCACGTTGTGAACAGCACACGCTTACAGCAGAAAGACGACGTACGGAATGGCGCACCCACAGACTGCGTTGTCTTCTATATCTTTCACATCACTTGCAGTGCCATCTGTTGTTGAAAATTGTAACTACTGTAATTTCGAAAGTTTGTCCGTCTGAAAATGTACTGTTGTCCCAAGCATATTGCAACAAACGGTGTATTTCTATCGCTGCTCGTTTAGTTTTTATTGCCATTTCAAATATACCGGTCATTTTTGAAACACCCTGTATCTTGGCCACAATAATGCGTTCACTATGCTGTTTGTAGTAGCTTACCCGCATTCCTATTTTCGTATTCATTATTAAACCTACTCCTGCATTACCCCTATTTGATTTTGTGTTTATAACCCTGTAGTCACCTGACCAGAAGTCTTGTTCCTCCTGCCACCGAACTTCACTAATTCCCACTATATCTAACTTTAACCTATCCATTTCCCTTTTTAAATTTTCTAACCTACCTGCCCGATTAAGTGATCTGACATTCCACGCTCCGATCCGTAGGACGCCAGTTTTCTTTCTCCTGATAACAGCATCCTCTTGAGTAGTCCCCGCCCGGAGATCCGAATGGGGGACTATTTTACCTCCGGAACATTTTACCCAAGGGGACGCCATCATCATTTAATCATGCAGTAAAGCTGCATGCCCTCGGGAAAAATTACGGCCGTAGTTTCCCCTTGCTTTCAGCCGTTCGCAGTACCAGCACAGCAAGGCCGTTTTGGTTATTGTTACAAGGCCGGATCAGTCAAACATCCAGACTGTTGCCCTTGCAACTACTGAAAAGGCTGCTGCCCCTCTTCAGGAACCACATGTTTGTCTGGCCTCTCAACAGATACCCCTCCGTTGTGGTTGCACCTACGGTACGGCTATCTGTATCGCCGAGGCACGCAAGCCTCCCCACCAACGGCAAGGTCTGGTTCATGGGGGGGTTTTTTAAATTAAGTTTGTCAATACGTTACTATAGTCAGTGAGGGGCCATACAGTTGGGAACATATCACTTGGTCCATTTTCAACTGTCTGTAACCACATATTTAATTTAGTAATAAATTAAAATTACACATACTACTCAGAATATTTTCGTTTCTGCCTCGCATTTCTCTGTTTAGTTCGTTTAAGTGCAGGAAAATATTACATCCCCATCACCACACTTTATGTAGTAAAGAAGTTGTGCAGGACTGCCAATATCAGTGGACTTGTCAATCTGAAATACGAACTCAAGACTCTTCTTTATTTTCTCATTCAAAATGTCTTCGATGTCACTGGGCATGTCACCAACTCGGCAGCTAATTATGTCAGCACCGAATTTTTCAAATTGCTGTAGCAGCTACTGGACCAAGAAGTATTTTTACCATTTCTTTAGACGCGGCCATTAACATTTCCGCTACTGTGTTTTTTTTATTTTTTTGGCCTTTACAATAAGTTCGGCTACCTGTACTTTTTGCAATACATGTACCGATGTGGTCATGAGTTTCACTTTTTTTTTTTTCATTTTGTTCCAACACCCGACAAAAGTAATTCATATCTTTACTTAACAGAGATGAATGTATTGATGGCAAACGTACACTCCTGGAAATGGAAAAAAGAACACATTGACACCGGTGTGTCAGACCCACCATACTTGCTCCGGACACTGCGAGAGGGCTGTACAAGCAATGATCACACGCACGGCACAGCGGACACACCAGGAACCGCGGTGTTGCCCGTCGAATGGCGCTAGCTGCGCAGCATTTGTGCACCGCCGCCGTCAGTGTCAGCCAGTTTGCCGTGGCATACGGAGCTCCATCGCAGTCTTTAACACTGGTAGCATGCCGCGACAGCGTGGACGTGAACCGTATGTGCAGTTGACGGACTTTGAGCGAGGGCGTATAGTGGGTATGCGGGAGGCCGGGTGGACGTACCGCCGAATTGCTCAACACGTGGGGCGTGAGGTCTCCACAGTACATCGATGTTGTCACCAGTGGTCGGCGGATGGTGCACGTGCCCGTCGACCTGGGACCGGACCGCAGCGACGCACGGATGCACGCCAAGACCGTAGGATCCTACGCAGTGCCGTAGGGGACCGCACCGCCACTTCCCAGCAAATTAGGGACACTGTTGCTCCTGGGGTATCGGCGAGGACCATTCGCAACCGTCTCCATGAAGCTGGGCTACGGTCCCGCACACCGTTAGGCCGTCTTCCGCTCACGCCCCAACATCGTGCAGCCCGCCTCCAGTGGTGTCGCGACAGGCGTGAATGGAGGGACGAATGGAGACGTGTCGTCTTCAGCGATGAGAGTCGCTTCTGCCTTGGTGCCAATGATGGTCGTATGCGTGTTTGGCGCCGTGCAGGTGAGCGCCACAATCAGGACTGCATACGACCGAGGGACACAGGGCCAACACCCGGCATCATGGTGTGGGGAGCGATCTCCTACACTGGCCGTACACCACTGGTGATCGTCGAGGGGACACTGAATAGTGCACGGTACATCCAAACCGTCATCGAACCCATCGTTCTACCATTCCTAGACCGGCAAGGGAACTTGCTGTTCCAACAGGACAATGCACGTCCGCATGTATCCCGTGCCACCCAACGTGCTCTAGAAGGTGTAAGTCAACTACCCTGGCCAGCAAGATCTCCGGATCTGTCCCCCATTGAGCATGTTTGGGACTGGATGAAGCGTCGTCTCACGCGGTCTGCACGTCCAGCACGAACGCTGGTCCAACTGAGGCGCCAGGTGGAAATGGCATGGCAAGCCGTTCCACAGGACTACATCCAGCATCTCTACGATCGTCTCCATGGGAGAATAGCAGCCTGCATTGCTGCGAAAGGTGGATATACACTGTACTAGTGCCGACATTGTGCATGCTCTGTTGCCTGTGTCTATGTGCCTGTGGTTCTGTCAGTGTGATCATGTGATGTATCTGACCCCAGGAATGTGTCAATAAAGTTTCCCCTTCCTGGGACAATGAATTCACGGTGTTCTTATTTCAATTTCCAGGAGTGTAGTTTCAATTTCCTAGGAACCACAGTAGCATTAGGTACTGAGTTTTGCACTAACCACAACACACTTGCGGATTGGGCATGTTTTGTCACCACATCAAAAAAACACGTTAGGTAAATAATCATCACTCTATTGTCTTTGAACTACTATCTGGATTTCTTTTTTTTTTTTTTTTTATTTTTTGTTTCTACTTATGCTCGATGGCGTAACTACTTGCTCTTGAAGGATCATACAGTTCAACAGACTTATTCATATAAAAAAAATAGTTTAATGAGAGCGTAACAGAAAATACTGGTGTATCAATCATAAGACTCGCACTACTGCAGAGCACAGCTGTGACAAAACTGATATGACACACTCAAATAATGGGAAATAGTGTTGGACTGACATGTTAGATTAGATTCACCAGATCAATAACAACACGATATATGGAAATCGTACTTTGCTTTAACCTTGTACAGTTCTGTGATGACTTCATATTAGCGAAGTTGCTAAATTTCAGGCAAAATCTTTTATTAGCCGTAACTCCGCAACTAAACATTTACGGACCTATGTTTATACGAACTTTTTTCTTTAGTTTTACTTGTAGAATAACATACTAAAATAGTTTCATATCTTCGTGAATCACCCTGTATAAAAGCCACTTTTCTAATGCAACTTTGTTTTCTAAGAATTTTTATCAAATTCTCCAGCTACTTCCGCCTTCTTAAAGTCTTTCAAAATGCATTTTGCTGTTCTTTCTGACAACTCTACCATTTTTGATGCGGGCAGCATTACTTTCTGTAGTACTGGAAATGGAAATTTCGTGTGGCTGTGGCCTCCCGTTGGGTAGACCCGTCGCCTGGTGCAAGTCTCATTTTGAGTTGAAGCCACTTGGGCGACTTGCATGTGGATGGGGATGAGATGATACATATTGATGTTGCCAAGAACCACTAATCAGTTCACTAAAATCAGAGCATTTCACTTACATTAAAAATTTTGAGGATGTGATATGCAAATTTTGAACACCTTTTGTCTATTACATAATCAAATATTCGAGAAAAGGAAAAAAAGAGGACAAAAAACTCGCTGCAGTATCTCACCAAGAGACTGGCTGTTAATTACTCTTCGATTTTTGCAAGCAGTATTTACTACTTTTATGATAAATGTAATGCATTTATGTTAGCTGTAACAAATACAAAATCGGCTAAAATTTAAAGACGTCTGTGCGGCCATTCTGCTTTCCCTTCTGATGAAACAAATTGATTAGTAAACTCGTTTCGCACTTTCTTGACTGGTGGTACCAAT
The DNA here is from genome assembly GCF_023898315.1 of Schistocerca nitens. Lineage (NCBI taxonomy): Eukaryota > Metazoa > Arthropoda > Insecta > Orthoptera > Acrididae > Schistocerca > Schistocerca nitens. The sequence goes on along the minus strand of NC_064618.1, from coordinate 469,411,741 downwards.
TATGTGTGTTTAAGGGTTCCAGTGGCAGTCTTTGTGCCATTCTCATTTTCGGCAATGAATGTTCGCATCGGTACTGAAGTTTGAAAAAAACTTTCACAAAATGACAAACTCAGCAAGATGCAGCTCGTGGTCTCGCGGTAGCGTTCTCGCTTACCGAGCACGGGGTCCCGGTTCGATTCCCGGGGGGGTCAGGGATTTTTCCTGCCATGAGATGACTGGGTGTTGTTGTGTCGTCTTCTTCATCATCATCATTCATCGTCATTATGGTCGGAGGAAGGCAATGGCAAACCACCTCCACTAGGACCTTGCCTAGTACAGCGGTGCGGGTCTTTCGTATCGCTCCCCTACGCTCTGTCCAAGAGTACGAGACTTACATTCCAGCAAGATGCAAGAAACTAGAACGAATTTTCATCCTACAGCGGAGTCTGCGTTTATTTGAAACTTCTTGTCAAATTAAAACTGTGTGCCAGACCAGGCAAACCCGGTCTGGCACACAGTTTTAGTTTGTCAGGAAGCTCCACGCAAGAAACTGTTCACTAATTTGCGAATTTCTTGAAACTTCCAATGGGAAGAGGGGGGAGGGAGGGGTTATGGATATAGTGGTTGCTATATTCCACCCAATTTTGTGATATGTATGGACAATACGTCATACCACAGCAGGAAGTTCGACAGAATGCCTAATAAATTTAATTTCAGGATTACGATGTTAGAGTGGTTGTGAGACAGGCAAACAATCGCGACGACTTAATGAGGAAGACTGAACTGTGGTCTAAAATCGAAAACAAACCAGCCGTGAAAGTGTACGTCGTGGATAAAAGCGCCGAGAGAAGAGGCCACAAAATAGTCCGTTTACCTCCCTGTAATTGTGACCCAAATCAGATAGAATTGGCATGGACCAAAATAAAACGCAGTTTCAGGGAACACATTGTCACTGGTGATATGCCGAAACAAAGAGTGCAGAATGTTGTTAATGCTGCTTTCCTTTCGGTTACTGCATAGGACTGGAAAAGTTACTGCAGGAAAGTGCAGCACCAGGAGGAGGAGTATTGGACACGAGATGGAATAATGTAAATGTTCATCGATTAAGTTATCATCAATACCACGCCCTGAAGCTGTGATGATAATGATCTTGAATCAAATACAAATGACAGTGATCTTCAGTGAACATCGTTTTGACAATTGTTTCAGGTACAGTTAATTACACTTTGTAAACTTTACTGCTGTGCTGTGTTTAATGAACGCAATGTGCAAACAAATTCCAAAAATCAGTTTTTGACCTTCGAGTCATAGTGTCGTAGGTTGTACATTGCACTCCACCACTCCGTCTACAGGCCACAAGTGGCCATCGGGACCTTCCGACCGTCTGCAGAAGTCTGTAGAAGAAACAGGCATTTATGAGGGCCATTTCCAGCATACGTGTAAATAGGACCCAGTACCATTTTTTCCCTCTAATTACCGTCGCATATTTTCCAACTAACCAGTCGTGGTCAACACCTCCCATGTACGCGTTATACGACTTCAAAACGGCGGGTTGTTGCGCTTGTGTCTTCTTATTTGCTTCTCTACTGTACCGCGTAGCTGCTCCCAGAGGTCCAACTTTGTCAAAATTTGTACCAATTGTAACACATCTGTTGTCGTGGCCATCGAACAAATAAGACTTCACCATTCCTGTCGAACTGGTAGTCGTAGTTTCCTCGAACTGTCTTTTTCAGTTCGTTGCTGCTCAGTAGTGGACAGTCACCAACTCGATTCTCTCTGACAGTCCCAGTTGCTCGAAACGCAAATTTCTCAGATGAATCATAAGGTCTCTACTAGTGAAGAAATTGTCAAAGTACACACAATGATTCCCGAGTGTTTCAATGCAGTCCAGCATGTTTAGGACTACTCTTGAACCCAATAGTAGGTCATCCCTTGCAGTATCTTCTGGATCCTTTCCACAGCATAAATCAAATTTGAAACAGTAGTCACTTGCTCCACAAAGAGACCAAAACTTATAGCCGAACCTAATAGGCTTGCCTCAGATAAACTGTTTCAGCCCACTTCATACATAGTATTTGAGTATCATTTCGTCAATTGACAAATTTTCCTCAAATATTCCAAATTTTTGAAAAGATTCGTTTATCATTTTCAACTGTATTATTTACTAATGGGTAACATATTCATAAATATACTTACATAATACGCTGTAAATTTCAAAGTAACTTCATATCCAAAAGAGGGGTCGTTACTTACCTCAGCAACAAAATCTGCTAAAATTACCACGTTCTAAAATGAAAATACATCAGCAGTAGCAGAGTTTCATATTCGAACGTGCAGCAATACAAACAACTGAAATGATAACACCAAGTCCCACTGTCCTATTTCGAGTACACTAAATTTTATAACAATGGAAAACAATGAATATAACTCCAATTGAGCCAACAATGCAAGTAGTTTAAAAGACACATTGTTGACTATAAATAATCACAAAAAGATCTTTGCCACATATTTCAAATATTACTAAATTGTCGATAAAGTAAATAACTGCAATAACAAAAAGTGTACCTTAGTATTCAATAATCAATTAATGGTAGGATTTATTGCTTTTAATTCCTTGTAAGCATACATTTATTATAAAAAGCATCAACAAATGACGTAGAACAGTAATAGTTGCAAATTAATAATTTATTGTGTAGTTATAAATAAATATGTGCTCTGTCCTCAAAATAGGACACTGTTACTTGGTGGGTTGAGCGGGCATATTTCCACGAGTGGCGCCTCCAGTTCCGTGTTAAGCACAAAACGCTGGTAGTGGTGCCCACACTGCTGCAAGCAGCCGACGCTGTCTTAACCTCACCGTTCCTCACCCCTCGGCAGCCATAATGCGGGGGCACAGGCGTTCCCGACAGCCCTCGCGTCAATGGTCAACTTATCGTGGACAAACAATATATGCGCAACTGACATGAAAGCATTGACAGCGATACGTTTTCTTCGGTCACCACTGTAATTGTTAACAACGTCACTGCATGCTTCCTATAGCGTCCACAGGAGGCCTGGTGTAATGATATGTTTGGGCAGTAGCCGTGAAGTGAGACTCTTAAGGGAGAAGCCCCATCGGGCTAAGGGCAAGGAACCATCTGGACGCAGATGTAGTGGCAGAAGAAAAGGATAGGCTGATGAATGGCCAGATACTATAGTCTGTCCAAAATTACTTTAGGATTCACAGTGAAGACGGAAGTGGTAGTGGCTGAAGCCCTTGTGGCAGACCCCGGCCACTTTCCACCAATGCTATTCCACCTGCAGACGCAGCAAACCGCTGAAGATGCCAACTCTCACCCCACCATCACATTTCCTGCTTGCAGTGAGCTTCAGTTGCTGTCAGCTTGCTGTCCTGTGTGATCATTATGCCCTGTGACTTTATGTGTGTTCATTTTTACAGTCGTCGGAGTTATTCTTTTACTTGTTGTTACTGTTATTCTTTGTTGTGATTATGCGTTGTGTGGTACTCAGCGATGTCAGGGGGAAGCTCGTCTAAAGTTATAAGTGGAGAAGTTCAACGATGTTGACATCTTTGGCGCGCGCAGTTTACATATATAGGTACCCACATAACAAAATTATATTGTCGTAAGTTTTGAATTTTAATAAAAAAAATCTTAATAGCAACTAATTTCAAAGGAAGTTCATCTCAGAAATTCAGTCTTCATCGCACAAAATAAATATTATTGATTACAGTATAACTGCTGTGCCAACGGCCTTGCCGCAGTGGCAACACCTATTCCCGTCAGATCACCGAAGTTAAGCGCTTTCGGACTGGGTTAGCACTTGGATGGGTGGCCATCTGGTCTGCCGAGCGCTGTTGGCAAGCGGGGTGCACTCAGCCCTTGTCAGGCAAACTGAGAAGCTACTTGATTGAGAAGTAGCGGCTCCGGTCTCAGAAACTAACATACGGCCGGGAGAGCGGTGTGCTGGCCACATGCCCCTCCGTATCCGCATCCAGTGATGCCTATGGGCTGAGACTGGCTTATTTAAGATATTTTTTCCCACCATGATAAATATGCTTAATGTTATTTTTTGTTGCGTTACAATTAAATTAGCGGATGAGAAACAATAACAGTTTCATTACAAATCGAAACCACACGGGCGCCCGATTAGTAGTTTAAGCGCGAGCGGGCCATTGCGTGTCATATTTAATTCAAATTATCTGGCATTATAGATCTCTGACAGAGTTCTGGTTTCAAAGATATGAAAATATGATGTATTCTTAAGATTTCATTCGCATAATGTATTCACGTAACTTCAATAACAAAGAACTTCCTCACATCTCCAAAATTTTGTAACGCCGTCAGAAAATGCATTTTCGTACTCTGTTCGTATACCCTCTTAATAATTTGTAGCCGCATATAAAATTAAAATCAAAACCTAGTGTAACTCTTCCAGAATACATTGATGCAATTTTCAAATTTATTAAGTGAATAGCTTGCCTGTTTGAGCTAGTTGAATGAAAGGTGTGTTCCTTGCAGGACGTGGCAACTCCTTTCCACGCCTCCATGTTCTCCTGCTGAGGTGTCAATCCTAAATTTTTGACAGACTATAGAGGAGTATGACGAGTGGAAGAGAACGAATAAACATTTGAAAGCAGAGTACATCTCAGAAAGTGGAATAATAAAGACGATTGTACCCTCATTTCTGTGTTAGCATTAACCAACTAAATGTGATAAATGATGAGTAATTGAAACCCTCAGCTGTCGACAGGTGTTGTTGATACACCTCGATGGGGACAGCTGAAAATGTGTGCTCCGACCGGGATCTCCTGCTTACATGGCAGACGCTCTATCCACCTGAGCCACCGAGGACACAGATGAATTGGAGAGAAGCTGCACGGTCATCAATGGTATCTGTTCTTTCGAGAACAGTTACTATCTTCATATATAGCTTAATGTGTTTTGCATAAGACCTTGTATAACAACTGTATAATATTAAGAAACTAGATACCATCTCACACAGTCTAAAATTAGAAAATAAAAAACAAAAATTCCCCGTACACCCAGTATCGAACTCGAGTATTCTGACTCAAACCTCTTGCCCAAGCACAGCTACGGAGTACCGAATGAAGATTAATGTTGCCGAATTGCCAGTCTTTCATGTTCATTTTCTACCGGAAATAAGCTCGGGACGGAATTTTTTATAGACATTTTTGTACTATTTGTATCCACGGAATTGTACTTGGCTTCCAAGTGCGCAAATTTTGGTTCACCCTGTATATCCAATACTGTCATACACTAATGGTTATATTTATCATTCTGTTTCTTTATATATTAGCGACGTATAACTCCTGTGAAGTAATTATTTGGATAACCATTTATTAAACTAATACAAAGTACAACAAACCTTAATCTCTTTATTTATTACAGTAACACATTGTACACCCATTTCTGACCAGCGTTTATGACTGACGGTGTTTGGTATAGTACGGAATGCTGTCGCACACAAGACGTTGCATGTGTGGAAAGAAACAAAGAACCTGTTAGTGTGTTCAGATAGAAGTGTACCCGGTTATTTTTCTGTTAAATGTGATCTGTTGCCGTAACTCAAAGTGTAACTCAGTGATGCTATTCTCTTTAGTGTGTCCACGATCCAAGCGACATGCTTCTTTCCTCACTGTTTTCGTTTCCACCCCGAAGTCTATGATAGTTTCACATTTTCACTGTAATCTCAGGCTACTAAGTCACATGATGCCATGTACAGAACATCCATTCTTGTTTGGGTAGCAGTATCTCTATATTGTCACTTCTGTGCTCGGGATGTTACCTGGCATTGACAAATTTCCAAGGTATTCACTGGTGTCTGAATAAATGATACTGAAATATTCTTCATAAATAATATAATACGTGCACTTAACATTGCCAAGTTTTTCCAGACTGAGTAGAGCGAAGGAGTTTACGGAATCTGATTTTTATCAGTGTGTGCAATGTAATTACTGGAGCATCACGTGGAGCAAAGGCATTGAGTTCTGTTCACTGAAGAGTGCGTGGTTGATCTGAAGCCTAATGACTATTGTAGAAGAGTATGGAAGTGGACAGGTTTCATTACGTGTCTCGCTTGTCAGGTGCACATTTACGCAGGTTCAAAAGGAAGATGGGTCAGTTGTGTTTTGAACCAGTATTATAAATAGATGTTGGACACTTCTTATCACTATCTAGCGTAATATGGGAGCTGGGCAGTGTCCCTTAATGATCCTATAACCTATTGTCCACGCCTCCATTCAACATTTCTGCACCGGATTCGTCTTTCAAGACAACAATGCATGAGCACATCGTGCCTCATTCATGAACTCCCTCCTACAGGAGGCAGGAACCAACTAAATGGAATGGCTTGCAGTATCTTCTGTCAGGAAACCAACTGAACATGCTTGGCACTTCATGGAACATGCCGTGCATCATTGCACATACCATTCTCACATACTGTGTGACCTGACAAGTGTCACCACTGAAGTATGGGGCGAACTTGAGCAGCGACATTTTGACCGTCCTATGGACAGCATATGGAGGAAGCTCCGCCCATGTCACAATGCATAACTTGGAGCAACATTCCTTTGAGTATTATCCAGCAGCAAATTTTGATTTCGCTGATGTGCACCTTCGAACAGGCAGCCTTTATTTTGATTGACAACTTGCCTTTTCTTCTTCGGCCGACGTTTGTTTCAAGATTATTCTGATGTTTGGCCAGCACGAGTAGCTGGCATTATCAAAAATTCACCCTCCATTGCTGGTCGCTGACTGCAATCGAGCTTGTGGCCGCAGATTATATGTACCTGACGCGCCAACATCCAAGGGCTTTCCATAGTCATTACCGCTGCGGTTTTCCTCTTCCTATCTGTAAAGGTCATTCGCTGCATCACGGAAATCCAAAATCAACTCGTCTTGAGGCTTTCTTAATTATTGTTGAAGTTGTTGTCATTTTTATGTATTTCTATAGCTTCCCTGAACAAGCGAGTGTGATAGCTCATCTCTGCAGCCAGAACTTCCATGTCGGCGAATTTTATTGTGGTCGTTCTGACGCAGCGCTTTCTCCACCAAGGCCTATTTCTCCACCTGCCCCAACCCGCCAAGCCGCTTACGTTCTGTGAGTCTGGTGATCGTCTACTCATTCCAATATAGACTTTTCCACATGTGCATAGTATGAGGTGTATTCTCGAGGTTGTAAATGAGTCCCTTTCCTCCGTTGCCGATCTGAGACACTCATTGATCTTCTTTGTCGGCTTATAAATAATCTTTACGCCGCGTTTGCACACTATATGCCCGATTCTGACCATCACTCTGTGACTGCATGGCAGAAAAGTCGTATCAGACGTTTCTTTTTCCGATGTGTCTCTTCGCCGAGTGTTTGATTTTATGAAACTTCATGTTTAACTGATGGAGTACCCATCGCACCTCAGAAACCTTTATGGGAGTTGAATATTGCGTGCGAAGTGCTGTGGCTGACGTATTCGTCTTGCTCGCGTAACGAGCGTTTCAGTCATGCCCCTTTTCTGATTCAGATGGTGATTTGACACTATGTGTGTGCTGTTTTTGATAGTGTGACCCAGATTTTCGCCATCCATCGTGACCAGCACGTCTAGAAAGGGTAGCTGTTGGTCCTTTCCTACCTCCATGGTAAATTTCAAGCGGACATCGAGATTTTTCAGGTGTCTTAAGAAGTCACCGAGCTGTTCCTCACCATTGCTCCACACAACGAAGGTATCGTCGATGTAGTTATGCCACACCTTAGATCTACAAGGTGCCAAGTCAGCGCCTGTGCTTCGAAATGTTCCATGAAGGAGTTGGCCATCACTGCATTAAGTGGACTACCCACGGCGATGCATTCCAGCTGCTCGTAGAAGTTGCCGTTCTACATTAAATACCTCGTCGTGAGACATGCATCAAAGAATTCGATAATGTTTGCTACATTTACATCTACATGGATACTCAGCAAATCACATTTAAGTGCCTGGCGGAGGATTCATCGAACCACCTTCACAATTCTTTATTATTCCAATCCCGTATAGCGCGCGGAAAGAATGAACACCTATATCTTTCCGAACGAGCTCTGGTTCTCTTATTTTATCGTGGTGATCATTCCTCCCTATGTAGGTCGGCCGTCCGTTGTGGCCGAGCGGTTCTAGGCGTTTCAGTCCGTAACCGCGCGAGTGCTATCGTCACAGGTTCGAATCCTGCCTCGGGCATGGATGTGTGTGATGTCTTTAGGTTAGTTAGGTTTAAGTAGTTCTAAGTTCTGGGGGATTGATGACCTGAGATGTTAAGTTCCATAGTGCTCAGAGCCATTTATGTAGGTCGGTGTCAACAAAATATTTTCGCATTCGGAGGAGAAAGTTGGTGATTGGAATTTCGTGAGAAGATTCCGTCGCAACGAAAAACGCCTTTCTTTTAATGATTTCCAGCCAAAATCCTGTATCATTTGTGTGACACTCTCTCCCATATTTCCAATAATACAAAACGTGCTGCATTTCTTTGAACTTTTTCAATGTACTCCGTCAGTTCTACCTGGTGAGGATCCCACACCGCGCAGCAGTATTCTAAAAGAGGACGGACAAGCGTACTGTAGGCAGTCTCCTTAGTAGCTCTGTTACATTTTCTAAGTGTCCTGCCAATAAAACGCAGTCCTTGGTTAGCCTTCCTCACAACATTTTCTATGTGTTCTTTCCAATTTAAGTTGTTCGTGATTGTAATACCTAGGTATTTAGTTGAATTTATGGCTTTTAGATTAGACTGATTTATCGTGTAACCGAAGTTTAACGAGTTCCTTTTAGCACTCATGTGGACGACCTCACACTTTTCGTTATTTAGGGTCAACTGCCACTTTCGCATCATTCAGATATTTATTCTACATCGTTTTTCAGTTTGTTTTGATCTTCTGATGAATTTATTAGTCGATAAACGACAGCTTCATCTGCAAACAACCGAAGACGGCTGCTCAGATTGTCTCCCAAATCGTTTATATAGATAAGGAGCAGTGGGGAAATGGAACCGATATACTCCAGAAAATCATTTAGTGGCACTGGTAAACAAAGAAACAACATCATAGCTGGCCAGGATGTCATTTGGACGAAGTTTTAGTTTCTTCAGCTTCTCAGTCAAATATCATGAGCCCTTTACGTAAATGTCAGCCTCCCACAAGCAGCTGGAGCTCTGACAATGCCAGCCACTAGGGCTGGCAAAATGTCAGAAAAATCATCAAACAATTGTTGGCTGAAGAACCTGAGACAGAAGGCAATAAGCAATTTGCCAAGAAGTGGCCACGAAAGATTTATGAATTTTGATTTTGTTTTTATTTTACAATAAAGTTTTTTTTTAGTTTCACAAAACTTATTCTTACATTCCCTGCTCCAGTTGAACCTGCATCCATACACGTTCGCACTTATGGAGCTGGTGTAAAACTCTTTTTGAGCTGATTAGAACATGAAGTAATTATAGCATAATAGAAACTACAAACAAAGACAGTACACACCCTCTGTAAGAGTGCTGACTGTGTGAACTGTTAACACTGGAAATTAGAAGCAACTAAGAGAAACAAGCAGTTAAGGAAACACATTTAATAGCTTTAGATTCATTTCATTTTTGTGGTATTCCATGATATGTCTATCAGTGAGAAACAGTTCCTGTTTTCATTGTGCCACTATTTTGTTAAAATGTATGAACATTCCGAAAGAGACCAAACATGGTTTGATGCGTGAACAAGTGTGTGCATCACCAGACAAGTTCTTCAACGTAATCCACAAGATTTCAGTGTTCCTGTTTAATGATATTGACTTCTCGCTTCGATATTTCGGCTGACAGCCAGCCAGCCACCTTTGTTTGAATTTTACAAATGGAGACTTGTTGGGTGCATCGCTATAATTGTACTAAAAAATTTTGTGGTGACATATATACATAGCTTTCGTCTATGTGATCGCCCTCTTCCGAATGCTGACATGCATTAAGAAATCTCCAGCTGTAAATTCGCCTGCCTGATTCCCATCCGAAACATCATAGGAATAAGTCATCACCATTTGGTTGCAATCCAGTAATCTCATGGAATACTCATTACGCTGAGAAAACGTCAAGATGCACAGTCAATCCGTGTTTTGCGAGGACATTGGCTATGCCACTGGACAGGTGAGGCCCTCTGAACACGAGCTGAGGCAGCACTGGGGCCAGTGTTGGACAGCGGCCATAGCCCAGCGGCCGGGACTGTGTGGATCCCTCTCATCCAGTTGGGTGTGTACCACTAGGTGGTAGTCCGCCGCCAGCCACCCCGAGGACACACCCATCTCCAGCAGCAGCCGCAGCGCCACCACTGTGTCCTCCCCCACGTTGTTCTTGTTGTAGTCACCCAGCAGGGCTACCTCCAGGCTACAGTTCCACACGGGACTCTGGATTCCACCGACAACGTCCGCACCGCGACCTACATACACGTAGCCGGCTCTATCTATGAGGAAGCTGTGCAAAATGTCAGGTTGCTGCTGGCCACGCAGCACTGGTCCGCACTCAGCTGGACCAGTACAGGACGGACCGGCGCTCTGTGACAGCACCACCAAAGGAGCGGGGTGCCGCAGGCGGGGGAATTCCGCTACAGAGCGGTTGCTCCATGCTTCGTGTGATACCAGCTGCAGCTTGTATGTGGCCGCCCATTCCTCGTCTGCTGCTGACCGCGCCAGTCTCCCCAAGGATAAATCTGTACAATATCAATACATTCACGTTACAAGTCTGGCTGAAACTCACCATTTAATTCTACACTACTGGCCATAAAAATTGCTACACCAAGAAGAAATGCAGATGATAAAGGGGTATTCATTGGACAATATATTATACTAGAACTGACATGTGATTACATTTTCACGCAATTTGGGTGCATAGATCCTGAGAAATCAGTACCCAGAACAACCACCTCTGGCCGTAATAACGGCCTTAATACGCCAGGGCATTGAGTCAAACAGAGCTTGGATGGCGTGTACAGATACAGCTGCCCATGCAGCTTCAACACGATACCACAGTTCATCAAGAGTAGTGACTGGTGTATTGTGACGCGCCAGTTGCTCGGCCACCATTCACCAGACGTTTTCAATTGGTGAGAGATCTGGAGAATTTGCTGGCCAGGGCAGCAGTCGAACATTTTCTGTATCCGGAAAGGCCCGTACAGGACCTGCAACGTGCGGTCGTGCATTATCCTGCTAAAATGTAGGGTTTCGCAGGGATCGAATGAAGGGTAGAGCCACGGGTCGTAACACATCTGAAATGTAACGTCCACTGTTCAAAGTGCCGTCAATGCGAACAAGAGGTGACCGAGACGTGTAACCAATGGCACCCCATACCATCACGCCGGGTGATACACCAGTATGGCGATGACGAATACACGCTTCCAATGTGTGTTTACCGCGATGTCGCCAAACACGGATGCGACCATCATGATGCTGTAAACAGAACCTGGATTAATCCGAAAAAATGACGTTTTGCCATTCGTGCACCCAGGTTCGTCGCTGAGTACACCATCGCAGTCGCTCCTGTCTGTGATGCAGCGTCAAGGGTAACCGCAGCCATGGTCTCCGAGCTGATAGTCCATGCTGCTGCAAACGTCGTCGAACTGTTCGTGCAGATGGTTGTTGTCTTGCAAACGTCCCCATCTGTTGACTCAGGGATCGAGACGCGGCTGCACGATCCGTTACAGCCATGCGGATGAGATGCCTGTCATCTCGACTGCTAGTGATACGATGCCGTTGGGATCCAGCACGGCGTTCCGTATTACCCTCCTGATGCCACCGATTCCATATTCTGCTAACAGTCATTGGATCTCCACCAACGCGAGGAGCAATGTTGCGATATGATAAACTGCAATCACGATAGACTACAATCCTACCTTTATCAAAGTCGGAAACATGATGGTACACATTTCTCCTCCTTACACGAGGCATCACAACAACATTTCACCAGGCAACGCTGGTCAACTGCTGTTTGTGTATGAGAAATCGGTTGGAAACTTTTCTCATGTCAGCACGTTGTAGGTGTCGCCACTGGCGCCAACGTTGTGTGAATGCTCTGAAAAGCTAATCATTTGCATATCACAGCATCTTCTTCCTGTCGGTTAAATTTCGCGTCTGTAGCACGTCATCTTCGTGGTGTAGCAATTTTAATGGCCAGTAGTGTAATAAAAGCTTTAACGACTATTCACCATAGTCAGAGTGGTATGTTAATGGACGGACTGCATGTAAACTTTCTGGTTTTGGAAGCGCAAATCACATCGTTCTGTTGGAGACACGTAAAGTTTATGGCCTTCGAGATACAGCGAGGAAGTGTCACTTCATATTTAAATGACAGGAAGCAAAGCGTCATATATAGCTCGTGCAGCTCTCATGATGACTCTTTCTCTGAGTGGAAAGAAATTACTACTGGCATTCTGAACTTGCTACGTATAACTGAACTTCCCTCTTAAACGGATAAAGCAGAAATAATACTCTTTACTGATTGCGAAAGCATCAGGATGTAGCCCAACAGACATGCAACAATCGATGGAGTGTAAATGAAATATTCAAAAGTATTATTAATTCGTTCTCAATAAATGGTTTATTACTTAGAAAAATTCACAATTCATTCAAATCAGTTGAAAGGAAAGACAAATCGTCACCAATAACAATGGAGCATAAGGGAAATGGAATATGTAAAACTGATTGTTCACAATTTCTTAGTGGGCATCTGATGAGATAATGAAAGTTTCAAAAGCATATTGAAATGATTTCTTATTGACAGATCCTTTTACTCCAGAGACGAATGATTCATGAGATAGCATGTGTGTCCCCGAGTTACATTCATTGTATTTTGTTGTAAATTAAGTTTTAAAAATCTAGTAATTTAATGGCCAGTGCATAGGCATGATAAACAGAGAAAATGTATCATATTTGTAAACTTAGTGCCACATTCCACAACATAGCAAGTTCTCGTAAATATGGTCCACAGAACTTGTGAAAAACTAAACTGGGAGTGTAGCCTACGCGAACATATGTGTCTTTTGATGGCATATGTTTCACTTTCTTAGTTTAAATGAAAGGATAACACTGGAATAAATACACTTCATTACATTAACTACTGGTTACTGCACCATCGATTATGAGCCACTCACGCTACGCTAATCTCCAGTTTAATTTTGTATTCACTCTGGAGGTTGGATATTGCACCTCACCACAATTCTGTTCTCCTTCAAAACCTTGATCTGACATATCCTCTCCAACGCCAATCCCGCCTTAGTATTTGCTCCACCAAAGTTCTATCACTCCCTTCAAATCCTTGAGTCCCTATCTATAAAAAGATTTGAAAGTCGTGCAACTTATTTATTTATCGTATCCAACACATCACCTTTACGAATTTTTTAAGACTACAATAAAGAGAAAACATAAAGCAGTACAACACATGGTGGTGAGAGAAGTGAAGATTAAAGAAAGTAAAATACAAAAACAAAGAAAACATGTTCATTTAAAAGAGCCGGTATGACTCTGTCTGGGATTACAATCTTTATATCCCCATGCGAAGCATAGTACATTACAGCTTGTACGGCCTTGTCATTTGCATTTAGTAAATCCTGTATCGTGCAAGGTTCATCCAATTTCCTGCAGACAAGTAGGTGTTGAGGTTCTTGCAGTTCTCCACATTCACAGAGCTCGTCTGTACTCATTGAGCCCCATTTCTTCAGGTTAACATTGCATCGTGATACACCCGATCTTAATCTATTCAAGACTTTCAGATGGTTCAACTGGTTCTAAGCACTATGGGACCTAACATCTGAGGTCATCAGTTCCCTAGACTTAGACCTACTTACACCTAACTAACCTAAGGACATCACACACATCCATACCCGAGGCAGGATTCGAACCTGCGACCGTAGCAGCAGCGCGGTTCCGGACTGAAGCGCCTAGAACCGCTCGGCCACAGCGGTCGGCTCAAGACTTTCCTGATCGTGTTTGGAAGTTCAAAGCTGGCTGTAGGTTCTCCCCTGGAGTGTCTTCCTGGTCTTCCTGGTTCCGAATTCCGCCACAGTTCTTCTCGTCGTGTTTTAGGCGGTAAAGGGATTGGATTAGTTGTTTGCAGAAAACTCCTCCTTGATTTAAGTCTTTTAGGTTGGGGGTAGTGTGCAAACATTGGATGCCTGGGATCTATTTCCTGTTTTTGTTTCTCGATTTCTGATGTCTGGAGGGGCCATGCCCATAAGTTGGTACAGCTGGTTTGTGGGAGTTGGGCGGAGGCAGCCAGTTATGATGCGTCCTGTCTCATTCAGAGCTATATTTGCTTGTTTTGCGTGGGTGGATTTTTGCTATACAGGTGCTGAGTACTCCGCAGCGGAGAAACATAACGCTAGAGCTGACGTACGGAGAACTGTGGGTTGTGCTCCCTGTATACTATTTGTAAACGTGTGGATGATGTTGTTCCTAGCATTCACTTTCATCTTTGTGTCCAAACAGTGATCCTTGAAGATGAGAGGGCGGTCGAGTTTGACTCCAAGATATTTTGGTGAGTCGCAATGAGAGAGGCGCTGTCCTCTCCATCTTATGTTGAGTTTTCTTCTGGCCTCTTTACTGCGCAGGTGAAAAGCGCAGACTTGAGTTTTCACAGGATTTGGCTTGATATGGTTATCGTCATAGTAGTCAGACAGATCCTCAAGCACTGTTGTCAGTTTTCTTCCTACGTCTTCAAATGTTTTGTCCTGAGCAGCAATGACTGTATCATCTCTGTAGATGAAGGGGCAAGCTTCTGTACTAATTGGCTGGTCATTGGTATAAATGCTGTACATCAGTGGGGCAAGAACGCTGCCTTGGGGTAGTCCATTTTTCAGGGTCGACGATCGGCTCCTCATTGTGTGCAGCGTAACAAATTAGCGTCTGTTCTGCAGCAGGTACTGGATGAATTGCGCCAGTCGGTAATCCTTCGTTGTGTTATATATGTTTGACATTAACTTATGGTTAATGGTGACAGACACGGCTGTGACGATAAAAGCTGCACCTGTGATCTGTTTCCGTTCGCAGCCATCTTCTATGTGCTGTGTTCGGTTCAAAATTTGTCAACAGCATGCCCTCCCAGGGCGGAACCTTGCTTGTTCCTCAATAAAATTCTGGTCTACATGTGCGGAGATGTGGTTGAGGATAATCCTTTCTGGGACTTTTTAGAGCTGGCAGAGGAGGGAGACAGGCCGAAAATTTTCTGTGGGGCTCTTTCCAGGTTTTGGTACAGCTACTATCTTTGACTTCCACCAGATCTTGGCGATCTTCATTTCAAGGACGCATTTGTTCATCATAGCTAATGACCACCATCTGGCAGCGGGTCCGAACATTTTTATTTGCTCTGGGCGTAGATCGTCTATCCCAGCAGCTTCACTGTTCTTCATTAGAGAGATGCAGTCTTCTAACTCTTCCAGGATAAAGGGACTACCTTGATTGTCGCCTTCTTGAGTAAATCTCTGAAATTCTTTCTTGTGTGTTTGCTGTTGGTTTTTCCATTGAGTAGGATCTGATGTCCTATTTGATTTTGTCTGACCTTATATGAATTTTAAGTGTTAGTTGGTGACTCATTATTGAAATTTTTAAGAAATTGCTAGGCCTTTCGGCTATTCTGTTTCATGTCTAGGCTTGTGATTATGTTACACCAGTTCGCTCTTCCAGAGTCTGATATGGCCTGAAGGAGTTCTTCTCCCGTCGCACTTGTTTCTTCTGAAAATGGGTTTCCCTCAAAGAGCTGCTGGTAATGTTCCAGGAGAACCTTCGAGTTTTCGTCGAGGCCAGGCATATACGTAGTATCTACGATCTCGGAGGATGTTTTTGCGTGAAATACTTTTAACTAGTTCAATTACTTCCCCATGAACCATGGACCTTGCCGTTGGTGGGGAGGCTTGCGTGCCTCAGGGATACAGATGGCCGAACCGTAGGTGCAACCACAACGGAGGGGTATCTTTTGAGAGGCCAGACAAACATGTGGTTCCTGAAGAGGGGCAGCAGCCTTTTCAGTAGTTGCAGGGGCAACAGTCTGGATGATTGACTGACCTGGCCTTGCAACATTAACCAAAACGGCCTTGCTGTGCTGGTACTGCGAACGGCTGAAAGCAAGGGGAAACTACGGCCGTAATTTTTCCCGAGGGCATGCAGCTTTACTTTATGGATAAATGATGATGGCGTCCTCTTGGGTAAAATATTCCGGAGGTAAAACAGTCCCCCATTCAGATCTCCGGGCGGGGACTACTCAGGAGGACGTCGTTATCAGGAAAAAGAAAACTGGCATTCTACGGATCGGAGCGTGGAATGTCAGATCCCTTAACCGGGCAGGTAGATTAGAAAATTTAAAAAGGAAAATGGATAGGTTAAAGTTAGATATAGTGGGTATTAGTGAAGTTCGGAGGCAGGAGGAACAAGACATTTGGTCAGGTGAATACAGGGTTATAAACACAAAATCAAATAGGGGTAATGCAGGAGTAGGTTTAATAATGAATAAAAAAAAGTGCGGGTAAGCTACTACAAACAGCATAGTGAACGCATTATTGTGGCCAAGATAGACATGAAGCCCACGCCTACTACAGTAGTACAAGTTTATATGCCAACTAGCTCTGCAGATAATGAAGAAATTGAAGAAATGTATGATGAGATAAAAGAAATTATTCAGGTAGTGAAGGGAGACGAAAATTTAATAGTCATCGGTGACTGGAATTCGGTAGTAGGAAAAGGGAGAGAAGGAAATATAGTAGGTGAATATAGATTGGGGCTAAGAAATGAAAGAGGAAGCCGCCTGGTAGAGATTTGCACAGAGCATAACTTAATCATAGTTAACACTTGGTTCAAGAATCATGAAAGAAGGTTGTATACATGGAAGAATCCTGGAGATACTAGAAGGTATCAGATAGATTATATAATGGTAAGACAGAGATTTAGGAACCAGGTTTTAAATTGTAAGACATTTCCAGGGGCAGATGTGGACTCTGACCACAATCTATTGGTTATGAACTGTAGATTAAAACTGAAGAAACTGCAAAAAGGTGGGAATTTAAGGAGATGGGACCTGGATAAACTGAAAGAACCAGAGGTTGTAGAGAGTTTCAGGAAGAGGATAAGGGAACAATTGACAGGAATGGGGGAAAGAAATACAGTAGAAGAAGAATGGGTAGCTCTGAGGGATGAAGTAGTGAAGGCAGCAGAGGATCAAGTAGGTAAAAAGACGAGGTCTAGTAGAACTCCTTGGGTAACAGAAGAAATATTGAACTTAATTGACGAAAGGAGAAAATATAAAAATGCAGCAAGTGAAGCAGGCAAAAAGAAATACAAACGCCTCAAAAATGAGATCGACAGGAAGTGCAAAATGGCTAAGCAGGGATGGCTAGAGGACAAATGTAAGGATGTAGAGGCTTATCTCACTAGGGGTAAGATAGATACTGCCTACAGAAAAATTAAAGAGACCTTTGGAGAAAAGAGAACCACTTGTATGAATATCAAGAGCTCAGATGGAAACCCAGTTCTAAGCCAAGAAGGGAAAGCAGAAAGGTGGAAGGAGTATATAGAGGGTCTATACAAGGGCGATGTACTTGAGGACAATGTTATGGGAATGGAAAAGGATGTAGATGAAGACGAAATGGGAGATACAATACTGCGTGAAGAGTTTATAAGAGCACTGAAAGACCTGAGTCGAAACAAGGCCCCGGGAGTAGACAGCATTCCATTAGAACTACTGACGGCCTTGGGAGAGCCAGTCTTGACAAAACTCTACCATCTGGTGAGCAAGATGTATGAGACAGGCGAAATACCCTCAGACTTCAAGAAGAATATAATAATTCCAATCCCAAAGAAAGCAGGTGTTGACAGATGTGAAAATTATCGAACTATCAGTTTAATAAGTCACAGCTGCAAAATACTAAAGCGAATTCTTTACAGACGAATGGAAAAACTAGTAGAAGCTGACCTCGGGGAAGATCAGTTTGGATTCCGTAGAAATATTGGAACATGTGAGGCAATACTGACCTTACGACTTATCTTAGAAGAAAGATTAAGGAAAGGCAAACCTACGTTTCTAGCATTTGTAGACTTAGAGAAAGCTTTTGACAATGTTGACTGGAATACTCTCTTTCAAATTCTAAAGATGGCAGGAGTAAAATACAGGGAGCGAAAGGCTATTTACAATTTGTACAGAAAGCAGACGGCAGTTATAAGAGTCGAGGGGCATGAAAGGGAAGCAGTGGTTGGGAAGGGACTGAGACAGGGTTGTAGCCTCTCCCCGATGGTATTCAATCTGTATATTGAGCAAGCAGTAAAGGAAACAAAAGAAAAATTCGGAGTAGGTATTAAAAACCATGGAGAAGAAATTAAAACTTTGAGGTTCGCCGATAACATTGTAATTCTATCAGAGACAGCAAAGGACTTGGAAGAGCAGTTCAACGGAATGGACAGTGTGTTGAAAGGAGGATATAAGATGAACATCAACAAAAGCACAACGAGGATAATGGAATGTAGTCGAATTAAGTCGGGTGATGCTGAGGGAATTAGATTAGGAAATGAGACGCTTAAAGTAGTAAAGGAGTTTTGATATTTGGGGAGCAAAATAGCTGATGATGGTCGAAGTAGAGAGGATATAAAATGTAGACTGGCAATGGCAAGGAAAGCGTTTCTGAAGAAGAGAAATTTGTTAACATCAAGTATTGATTTAAGTGTCAGGAAGTCGTTTCTGAAAGTATTTGTATGGAGTGTAGCCATGTATGGAAGTGAAACATGGACGATAAATAGCTTGGACAAGAAGAGAATAGAAGCTTTTGAAATGTGGTGCTACAGAAGAATGCTGAAGATTAGATGGGTAGATCACATAACTAATGATGAAGTATTGAATAGAATTGGGGAGAAGAGGAGTATGTGGCACAACTTGACAAAAAGAAGGGACCGGTTAGTAGGACATGTTCTGAGGCATCAAGGGATCACAAATTCAGTATCGGAGGGCAGCGTGGAGGGTAAAAATCGTAGAGGGAGACCAAGAGATGAATACACTAAGCAGATTCAGAAGGATGTGGGTTGCAGTAAGTACTGGGAGATGAAGAATCTTGCACAGGATAGGGTAGCATGGAGAGCTGCATCAAACCAGTCTCAGGACTGAAGACCACAACAACAACAGTTCAATTAATGTATCATATTTTTCGGGACACGAGTTTAGGTTCTGCACCTCTTTCTAAGGTGTGTTTGTCCCACTGGGCACATTTAAAATTAAAGCGGCCTATGAACTGGGTGGTTGCTGGTTTAACTGCTTCTACTAGTTGTGTACGTGGGAAGGACGCTCCCACATCCTTCCTGGTTTGATGTGCAATGTATTCGCTGACAAATATTAGGACTGTATCCGCGGTTACATCTGCTGCTGTTAAAGGAGGATGGAAATTTGGGACCGTGTATTACTTTCAGTCCAATTGAGTCTGCACAGGTTTCGAGGTCCTCTCCGCTTTTGTCTGTGCCTGTACCCCTGGGCTGAGCTATGGCAGTTGAAATCGCCCATTACTAGGTTCGTTGATTGTGATCTGAACTCGCTATTCGATGGCATATAGATATATGTCAGTGTACAGGATTGTATCTCTACAGTAAAGATTTCGATGTCTTCTTGAGCTGCCGTATTGCCCATGTGGTCTTTCAATTACTAATTTCATTCCGTGGATCTTCGGTCTTGTATTTTTTGGGCCACTGTGTATCTCTTGCATTAGTAGGACGCCACTGTTGTGTCTTTTACATGCTTCAGCGAGTAATACCTCTTTCTCACTGAGAGCCCTTCAATGTTTATGGGTTTTATCGTCAAAGTTGGCTTTAATAAAAGCCGTTTGGTGATGTCTTGGCGCTGGCAAAAACCTAACGTTGCCCAGGGTACGCCCGATCGCTTGTCATGATCTTTGAGGAGACTTCATTCGTGTAACCCAGTGCAACGATTGGAGACTAGTTCTCAGTGTTCAAAAGGTATAATTGCTGTGTTCACAAACGCAGAAACCTAGTACAGTATCCTACGACTGCAATATCAGTAAGTCACAATTTGTGCCAGTCAACTCTGTAAACACCTGGTTTAAACGATTCGTGATGGTAACGTGTTGAATGATCACCTATGCTCACTCCTAGAGAAAGGGTTGGGTTGTTTGGGGGAAGAGACCAAACAGCGAGGTCATCAGTCTCATCGGATCAGGGAAGGACGGGGAAGAAAGTCGGCTGTGCCCTTTCAAACGAACCATCCCGGCATTTGCCCGGTGCGATTTAGGGAAATCATGGAAAACCTAAATCAGGATGGCCGGACGCGGGATTGAACCGTCGTCCTCCCGAATGCGAGTCCAGTGTGCTAACCACTGCGCCACCTCGCTCGATCGTAGAGAAAGGAAATCAGTCATTGTGGAAAGAAGATTGCCTACAAAACTCTGGTGCGAACCATCTTACAATACTGTTCAAATCTATGGGACCTAAACCGATAGGACTGACAGGGTATATTTAACGTTTACAAGAAAGGGCAGCACCACTGTTGATTGGTTTGTTTCACGCACGGGAGAGCGTCATGAGAAATCTGAGAAACGTGAACAGGTAAACGCTTGAAAATAGACGTCAATTACTTACAAAATTCCAAGACCAACAACGATCACGAACACAAAATTAGACTAATTACAGCATGGACTGAGACATTTAAGGAACCGCGGGACTGCTACGGTGGCAGGTTCGAATCCTGCCTCGGGCATTTGATGTGTGTGATGTCCTTAGGTTAGTTAGGTTTAAGTAGTTCTAAGTTCTAGGGGACTGATGACCACAGATGTTAAGTCCCATAGTGCTCAGAGCCATTTGAACCATTTGAGACATTTAAGGAGTCATTCTTCCCGTGCCTCATATGCGAATAGGACGGGAAGAAATCCCAAGACAGGGTGGTAAAGGAAGAATCCTGTCATCCAATTTACTGTGAAACTTAGTGATAGATTTAAAGTGTGGAGGCCAAGGTCTAGACAGTGGAACCTTGACCTTTCATGGGCAAGTGCTCAATCAACTGAGTTGTACAAATACGACTCATGACCCGTCCACACAGCTCTACCTACGCTGCACGTTATCTCCATAGATCCCACAATCTAATCCGGTCCAGCTCATAGTTTTCATCTGCCGTGGAGTTCAAATTAGCGCACATGCTGCTTCCGGCTGAAAATTCAATCTGGCCCTTTACTGTGATTTTCGGAGGATAAATATAGATTTAGATGTGGGGGCCAGAGATGTATACTGGTATGTTTCGATTACCTTGGTGCGAAATAGCTATCAGCACCTTTACACACCTTAAGGACATGATATCGTATAAATGACTTCGATTACAAAACTGCTCATCATGTTTAGTATGGCTCCAAGCACTATGGGACTTAACATCTGAGGTCATCAGTCCCCCTAGACTTAAAACTACTTAAACCTAACCTAACCTAAGGACATCACACACATCCATGCGCGAGGCAGTATTCGAACCTGCGACCGTATCAGCTGCGTGGTTCCGAACCGAAGCGCCTAGAACCTCTCGGCCACAGGGGTCGGCTATTTAGTATGATCTGAATCCTACAAATAGAGGCTTTTAATGAGATGGCAACGAAATTGGATTTAGTTATGTTCTAGGGGAATCTCCCCTCATGTGGTTTATGTATGCGCCCCAAAGCACAACAATTTATCACTGTAAATCATATCCCAGGCGTGTTTAATGGGCTGTCAGGTTATGGGGTCTGTTTTTATTTCATTTGTTTATGAAGCAGTTGATTCCCGTTGGTTATGTAGTATGCAGTCTGTATTAGTATCTCCCCCCCTCCCCCCTCCCCCCCCCCCCCCCAAGATGATATAAGTAGGTTGTCAGTGGGCATTCTGACTGAGGTAACACTCTTATCTCAGGAGTTCACATGACTATAAGTTTTGTCATTATGACTTTACCGTAAGTTTTTGCTACTGGTATGAATAATCAACATCAGCAAAAAACATTTGCTGTTGGTGGTCTTACTGCTATGCTAAGATGGATTCCAGTGTTTGTACTACACAGTTACAAATACTAAGGCAGACTAACATGAGGTCTAAACCAGCATCTTCCTGAGCATTAAGTAAATACTATTGACATGACTATTGACTACGTACAAACATTCCAGGTTATCAGGACGACAACTGGTTAAAAAACAATGTGCTGTATGTCTAAAGTTTTAATTATTTAGCCTGAAACCGATTACATGAACGACCAAAAAGCTATTCTGTTCTACTGTGGACCACCTCTGAGTGGACGACTGTCGATTTGTCATGAGCAAATCAGTATCGGAGACAATGTCTCCCCAGAGGTTTTTTTGGTAGTGTTAAGAATGGGAAAATTCTAGTGATAGTAAGTCTGAGAGTGCGCAGAGCAGCTATAAGTATGTAGAGGGCCTGATTGTCTTGCTGACTGCTGACAGAGAGAAAGATCAAATTATACCTTCCTGATATGTAAAGCAGGCAATGTGTTTCAGGCAGACTTAGACCATTAAATGCTAAAATTTTCGCATACGTAGTTCTAAGATCGTTCTGCAATTTTGTCTACTGGGATGTAATACTAGATTATACGTTGATCACGTGGTCATGACGTCTTTTTACTGCTACGTCACATAAAATTAGAATATATAAGTATTATATTTTTAGCTGAATGTGTACATTTTGTTCAAGCCTGCAGTTTTAATGATTATTTAGTAATGGCAGGGTGCAATATCATACCCTGACACTCCTTCCTTTCAGGACCCAGAATGGTTTATAAAACTATGCATTGCATGCCTAGAGTTTTATAGTGAAAAGCGATTACACAAAACATCGATATTGGCAGTTGTTTTATAGATGATCTAATGGTGGAGTTCATAGTTACTCTGCCTGAGGACTGAAATCAGTTCGTCTGCCACGTCACTGCCTTTAGAGTCAGACTGGGAAATATGCTTTATTATGCACTTGCAACTATGGCTGCCAGGAATATAGCCTTTGCAGACTTGGTATGTTTCCATCACACAGCGCTAATATCAGTACAGTGTTGTAAATAAATACCTACGATTATCCATCAGTCTATAATTATTTATCACAAGCATAACATGTTTAGGATGTTTGTAGTGTGTTAGTGCAAATACGTAGGATTTGTTCATCAGTCTGAGACACATACCAGGTTGGATTAATAGATGTGGGCTATAACTACTGTGACAACTATATTGTAGCTCTTCCACTGAAGCATATTTTACTGGAAGTCCAGTGTTTACATACATGTATTTCCGAACAAATACTATACATACACATACGCACTGATTCATAGTATTTTTAATGGCTGTCCAAAGTCTAGGTCACTTATAAGAGTATCACAGAACATGACGCCTCTTCCTAATTTTTTTATCACATACACAGACATATTCCGTATACTTCACGCACAAAAACGGTTTTAGGGAGGAAACATCTATCTGAGTTAGTCCTAATTTCTCTTATCTTATGTCTGTTGTTCAGTTTGAGCACACTTATTTCTAGCGTGTTGATTGAATCTACCTGTCCAACATTACATTATTCATTTTGGGAGAAGTCTTCTACTTAGTGAGGGATGTGTCGCAGCATTTCTGCAAGCAACAAAAGATTCAGGTTCTATTAATAGAAGTGGGATATAATTATCACAAACCCTGTCTGAAACTATGGTCCCTAAACAAATTACCCAGCAGAGTGTCATAAGAGGAAAACATCATATGTAAAGATAACGGGCATTTTCCAGATGAGTTGTTGCACTGACTGCCTTGCAAGAGAAGGGAAAAAAAAAAAAAAGGATTCATCTCTCAGCAGTATCAGGGTCTGAACGTCACTCCGATATTAGCTGATTTATGCTTCGTCGTGAATGGTAATATCAACTGTAGTCGGAGCATTGTCGGAACTCTGACGCTATATGAGAATCAGGAGAGAGGTGGATTCGTGATGACATCTTAACGTCCAACACTTTAGATTTGGTGATATTATTATATTGAGTACATGTGGCGATGTTTTTGCTACTAAATAATGCTTTTTTGTTAGTAAAACTGTATGGGTAAATCCTGCACTTTGCAGTAGTTTTCATTAATATACCGGGTGATCAAAAAGTCAGTATAAATTTGAAAAGTGAATAAATCACTGAATAATGTAGATAGAGAGGTACAAATTGACACACATACTTGGAATGACATGGGGTTTTATTAGAACCAAAAAAATACAAAAGTTCCCGACAGATGGCGCTTCATCTGATCAGAATAGCAATAATTAGCATAATAAAGTAAGACAAAGCAAAGATGATGTTCTTTACACGAAATGGTCAATATGTCCACCATCATTCCTCGACAATAGCTGTAGTCGAGGAATAATGTTGTGAACAGCACTGTAAAGCATGTCCGCAGTTACGGTGAGGCATTGGCGTCGGATGTTGTCTTTCAGCATCCCTAGAGATGTCGGACGATCACGATACACTTGCGACTTCAGGTAACCCCAAAGCCAACAATCGCACGGACTTACGTCTGGGGACCTCGGAGGCCAAGCACGATGAAAATGGAGGCCGAGCACACGATCATCACCAAACGACGCGCACAAGAGATCTTTCACACGTCTAGCAATATGGGGTGGAGCGCCATCCTGCATAAACATCGTACGTTCCAGCAGGTGTTTATCAGCCAGGCTGGGGATTATGCGATTCTGTAACACATGGGCGTACCTCTCACCCGTCACGGTAACAGTTACAAAACCAGAATCACGCATTTCCTCGAAGAAAAAAGGCCCGATAACGGTAGATGTGGTAAATCCAACCCATACCGTGACTTTCTCGTCGTGCAATGGAGTTTCCACGACAGTTCTAGCATTTTCGGTAGCCCAAATTCTGCAGTTGTGGGCGCTGACAGACCCTCGGAGCGTGAAACGAGCTTCGTCGGTCCACAACACGTTACTCAACCAATCGCCATCTTCCGCCATCTTTTGAAACGCCCACACTGCAAATGCCCTCCGCTCCACTAAATCGCCAGGTAACAGTTCATGATACCGATGGATTTTGTACGGATAGCATCGGAGGGTACGCCTCAGTGCCAATCAAACAGTAGTATATGGAATGCCGGTGCAACTTGCGGCTGCACGAGCGCTGACTTCCCCGTGCATAGACGAACCCGCTACAGTTTCCATTTCTTCCTGAACTGTACCAGCAGCATTACGCCTTGTGCTCGGTCGGCCACTACGGGGTCTATCGTCTAAACAACCCGTGGCTTCGAACTTCGAAAGCATTCTCGCCACAGCTGCATTTGCCAACGGACCTTTAACCGTTCTAATCCCCTTCCTATGGCGATAGGATCGTAACGCTGAACTAGCACATTCCCCATTCTGATAATACAGCTTCACTAAAAGCGCCTTTTCAGGAAACGTCAACATGCTGCGACTGCTGGCGCATCTGATTCTCTCTCTCACTACAGCTCCTTTTATACACGATTGTCCTGTGCAGTCACTGACGTTTTGCTGTCCAGCGTCATCTGTCGGACATTTTGTGAACTTAGTTTTTTTTTGTTCAAATAAAACCCCATGTTATTCCAAGCATGTGTGTCAATTTTTACCTCTCTATCTACATTATTCCGTGGTTTATTATTTATTAAGTTTTCAAATTTATACTGACTTTTTGATCACTCGGTATATAAGCCACGTAATAAAAATATTTTAGAACGTTTTAAGGTCGACTTCATACAGCATTTGGAGAGCCCTCAAGCACCTCTATTTAAGAATGGGGTCTTCTTTATGTGGCAGCTTTCTTAAGTGGTGGTGCAAGATATCCAGCGAAAGCAACTGCACGTGTTGCAAAATAGTTTAAAGGAATTCTGGACAATTGACTAGCTGGACATACAGGTCAGGGATTTCCTCCATTTATCAGTTTGCGTAGTACGTTTTCCCAACGTTGTTATCATCCGATGAGGCTACGACCCCACTCTGAGGCTGTGGTAGTTCTTCCCTAGGACTAGGCGTTTCATTTATGCGTGGAATGCTGTAGGTACCTCTGAGCTACCTGGAGCCTTGTGGTGGTCGAGGGAACCGAGAAGAAATGTTGATGATTCCACAGTTATGAGGTATGTGCATCCAGTTTTTTACCCAGCTGTCAATATGTGTATAGTTTGAAATTTGAATCCCGTTGATGGGAAATTAATTGTAATCGGCTTATCGATCTCCGCAGCTCACTGAGGTCGCATTTTATGGAGCAGTGAGAGAGGTGTCGCAACTTCTCTGAATCTACAACTTATGTAGGAATAGTTTGGTTTTGCTGCATTGTGGCCATTGCTCGGTCTCATTTGTGTGTGGCGAGGATATATGTACTTCTGATTATTTCCGTATCTGCTTATGATGTCGCACACTAATATTGTGAGAGTTATATGTGTTTTTATTCTGCCTCGGAGTCCTGATCGATCTCTTCCACAGCCAGTGTGCTTGCAGGATTGTATTTAGAAGTTAGGTAGCATCGCTAAAGCTGTGTTTATTTGTATAAATATCGTGTTATGGCAGGTTAGTAGTAATGTCTTGGCTTTCCACAATTAAAGCATACATATATATATGCGAATTCACTCATTATTCATGCACAGTAAGTTTTCCGCAGCAATAATAATTTTTTAAAAATACTGTGTGCTAGCTGTCCAGTCTTTGTCTTTGGAAGACTATGAATCAGTCGAAATTATGTTAATAGCGATGCTCATGCTTTGTTACCAGTAGTTAAAATATGAGACTTATAGCAATTTCACATACATTCCCACCAGGCTAATCCCACCATTGTGATGGACGCACACAATTCGACTAGATACGTGGATAGACTAAAATTTTGCAAAACATCTAATACCTCACAAGAACCAAATTTAGAAACAATGTCTCTAGATGTGTATAGGTTAGCGCTGTGGTAATTCTTATATATACACACAGTATTTTTGGAAGTATCAGAATTTTACTAAGGTGTCACACAATCCAGTAATGTAGTGGTGACTTAACAGAGATATCTATCACACTGTGGTATTTGCTGTATATACTGTATGTTTAGGTGGATACTGGTAAAACTGCAGACCTTATAGAATTTTCTGGGAGTTCATTATTTCCATCAACATGTTTGCTTCTAACTCACACACACTACTATGTCACACACACTAGTAATGACGTAATGGCTTAGCAATTATAAATAATTCGGCACTTGCTGCATTGTGATTAGATGACATCTACATAACATTCATGATATTGATGTGATGTTGGGGATACTGGAATGGTACTCACGTAAGTGGATAAAACTTTGGAAAAACACGAAAAAAATTGAAAAAATGCGTATAAGTGTGAAAATACGCCAACGGCCTTGTCACAGTGGTAACACCAGTTCCAGTCAGAACAAAGTTAAGCACTGTCGACCTTGGCTTACACTTGGATGGGTGACCGTCTGGGTCTCCAGAGCACTGTTGGCGAGTGGTGTGCACTCAGCCTTTGTGAGGCCAGTCGAGGAGCTACTTCATAGAAAAGTAGTGGCTCTGGTCATGAAAGCTGACAACGGCCAAGGGAGCGGTGTATTAACCACATGCCCCTCCATATCCGCATCCAGTGACGCCTATCAGCTTAAGATGACATGGTAGTCGGTTGGTACCATTGGCCCTTCCGAGGCCTGATCAAATGGAGTCAGTCATATAGTGGAAAATATGAAAGAAAGAGTGAAATATATATAAAATTAGGGAAGAATGAGAGTACTTATGTATCTGCCTTGGTGTGATCTCTATTGGTGCCTTGAATGACGTAATATGCAATTGTTATTAACAAACAGACTTCGAGTGCCATGGCTTAACCTAATTTGTTACTAATAAACAGACACAGCCGATCCTCTCCCTGTACTGCCCAGCACCAGGGTGAACCCAAGCCACTGAAGTGTCCCAGTTATGTAAGGTGATGATGGGGAGGAAGTGCTTAAATAGCAGTGATGAATAATTCAGTCTCATGCTGCATTGTGATTGGTTGAGGGCATCATGACATCAATGCGACGTCAGGAACAGTGGCATGGAACTTGCATAATTGGATAAAATACGTAAAATTTAGGAAAAATACGAAAATTCTGGAAAATGTAGAAAAAATACGAAAATGGACGAAAAAATCATAAAACTGAAGAAGAATGAAACTACTTACATATCAGCCTGGGTGTGATCTCTGCTGGTGACTCAAATGATGTTACAGTAAATTATTATTAACACAAAGGGGTTGAGTGACAAGGCTTAATGTAATTTGTAATTACGAGGCCTGTTCGGAAAGTAAGATCCGATCGGTCGTGAAATGAAAACCAAAGGAAAATCAAAAAAATTTTATCTGAAACAGTTAGCCACCCCGTCCAGCTACCTCTCTAAATAGTCACCGCTCCGATTTAGACATTTGTCGTGGCATTATACAAACTTCCCAGTACCCTCGCCACACAAAGCAGCTGCCTGTGCTTTCAGCCAATGCTCTACACTGGTCTGCCTTTCGTTGTTTGTGCCGAAACGTTGTCTTCGTGGCCAACGGTTCACGTGAGCAGAGATGAACAACAGAGGGAACCAATTAATGGCTGTATTGTGGGGTGATCAAAGACTTCCCATCGAAAACGCTGCAGGAGCGTCTTCATTGCCCCTACAGAATGCGGCTGAAAATTGTCTTGAGGAAAGAAATGCATGACATTTATGTTATGTTGGCTGCAAAGTTTCAGGCGAAATCTCTCACCAGATCCACATACTTGGCGGAAGATACTGTTGTTTTAGGCATTTCTACATTATCACTTTGCGCTCTGAACTGCAAAGAGCAACGTGAAGCAATCGAAAGGCACACTAAAGACACTGCCCAACACATCTGTGCAAAGTTGCATCGGATTTTCACAGTGGTTTCCATTTTGCACCTAACTGGACCTTACTTTCCGAATAAACCTCGTAACAAATAAGTACAGACTCATGCTATCTCTACGCTGCCCAACACCAGAGTGAATCCCTAACACCCAAGTGTCCCAGTTATAAAGGATGAAATGTCTCTTTGGTCCAGGGAGGAGAGAGGAGGATGTGTAGAGCGGGGGGGATGGGGGGGGGGGAAGGAGCTCCTCTGTGTGACTTATATCAGTTCCTGATGGTTCCCGAGGTGAACGTGAGTGGGGAGGTGGCCTTGAATGTAAGTCGCCCAAGCATGTAACATGACAGTGGATGTGTATTCTGATATCCCCCACAGAGGACTGACCCAATTGGAAGTGTTTACCTACCTATCCAACTATCCCCTATACGTAACACAGTCCCACATACTGCATTTGAATATGTGCCAAACAGTTATCTGAGATTAATCCTGCACCATCTGGAATGTCTACCAGAAATGCATGGATACCCATGTCAAAAGCCAGCCACTAGCCTTCCAACACCTCGATGGTGTACTGTATGTCACTTCCTTACTACAGTAGACTTTGTCAGAAACCCCATCCATCCATACTAATATCAAGCATATCCTTTCTAGCTGCCCTCTTCTCTCCTCACAAGCTCTGCCCCTCCCTATGAATCTTGTCACTTATACCATTTATTCCTGCAGACACTTTACTGAGATACATTTACACACCACTGACAGATACAGGAAAACATCATAAACTTCTTAAATGCTAAGGAACTCCAGAGCTGGAGCCAAACATTCATCAGGCTTAACACTACACTCTCCCCATAACTATTCCAAGTATTAAAAAGGATTCCACTGACTCACTACCAGATCTTGCAAAACAACGACCCTGTATAGTATCATAGCTAAACGCACCAATCAAAGTGAATTGCATAGAACAAGTACAACAGAACAGAGTGAAACACTACCTCCACTCATTACCTCTAGACGTTTACAAGATTGCTCCATTCCTTTATAGTAATCCTTGCAACTCTATGCAACATTATCCTCTCCATGACTTACAGTCCTGCAATGTGGAAAATCTCCAAGATGCTACTTTTTCTCAAATCCCTAGTATAAATCCCCATCAGCCAGACCTTAGTTTTAAGCAAGATTATTTAATCCGTCTCTTCATACCTTCCAACCCTTCAATTAACACCTGAAACTACCCTAGCATTTCCTATTAACCAGCGTGGCTTCTTTCGAAAGGTCCCCAATAATGTCCAACTCCTGTGTCTCACCCGCTTCCTATACGATCAGATTAGCAATAAAAAATCCGCCATTTTTATGTACCTGAACCTCAAAAATGCCCATAATTGTATATGACCTTTGATCTCCATTTCTACATTTCACTTTCACGCAGTTCCAGTTAATTATGTCTTCCTTTCTTTGTCCTCCCTATCTCATCGATTATTCCTTGTCACTGTCAACAACACCAGTTCCAATACCTTCCATTCCACAGCACGTCTGCCTCAGTGCTCTGTGTTCTATCTACTCCAATGCATTCTGTATATTGTTGATGTGCCTTAGCCATCTATGCCAATATATCGATGACACTCCTGCATTCCAGAAATTTCACCCTGGTGCTGCCAGTGGTTCCTTAAGATCAACCTCTCCAGAACAGATCTAATAATTATATGATGAGCCAACCACATGTTTCACATCTATGACTTTTACCTAGCCATTTACAGCTATCATGAACCATTAATGAACAGACTAAAATACCCTAAACATATGCTCATCAGGTAGCTAACATGGAACCCTCTCTTACTAAACATCCAACAGAGAGCCCACAGTAGAAACTGCTAGTTGATCTTTACCATCCTCCTCACCTTCAAGATGTGGATCCAAATTATCTTCTCCTTCACCAATGTTGCCTCAATATCCATTCCACCAAAGCCATGATGCTCCTTGCAAATACTGGAAAGTCATTCACTCTGCCTTCCCCACTGCATGTTTTTATCTTCCCCCACATGGATGCTTAACCATCTCATCATATTCCTACCTAGCTCCCCCCTCAAATCGAACAGTATGTCCTACACTACCTACAAACTCGATCACCAACAACTCCTTTGTTTCCCCTGTATTTTCCAATCTTGTTTCGTAGCCGCATTGATACCAACACGTCTCTTCTACCGTGCATCTATTCATACTTAATACCCACGCCCAACAAACACCCTCTTCTCAGAAAATGAAATCCTCCTCGATTTTTATCCGTCCTACCAACTCTAATAATTCCCTCCCATTCCTATCACATAACAGGGACCTCCCCTCCCCATTCATCTTTCCCTATCTCCTTTCTTCTTCACAGCATCGCCTAGCCCATGATCCAGCACCTTATTCCATGTCTCTCTCTTACAATCCAACCTCCACCTAGACTCTGTTTCACAGCACAACCCATCAGACCAGTTTGGTTATACGCCCACTCTACAACCCTATAGAACCTTTAACCTTCCCTTACTAACACATCTTTCCCAGTGCAGGTTCTTCATTTTCAGTGAATGTATAGTGATGCTTTGCAAAACCTTCCCCCCTTTGTATCATCTTTTGTTTGTATCTAAAGATGAGGACAAACTCACCAGTTACATTTTTTGCGTTATCAATGAAAATAATTTTGATGACATTGTTATCATTCTAAGCACTTCAGAATCCACGTAAATGTATAGCTTTAGTTGTGTTATATCGATTTATGTATTTTAAAAACATTAGAATGAAGAGCGAAACGTTTGTACCTCCGACAGTCTACAGTTTTCGGAACAAGCTGGCCAAGAAAGTTCTATGCTGCTGCAACAGTCAGCTGAGCTATTATTGTGGTGGGTGCTGTGCATGGGCGCTTG
This sequence comes from Schistocerca nitens, assembly GCF_023898315.1. NCBI lineage: Eukaryota > Metazoa > Arthropoda > Insecta > Orthoptera > Acrididae > Schistocerca > Schistocerca nitens. The sequence continues at coordinate 469,380,019 of NC_064618.1, read as the reverse complement.
TGATCTGCCGTTAATGGGGGATGTATGTAAAATTGGTCAAATATGTAAGTTTTTAATTTTTTTGGCACCAGATTCTTCTGTAGTAGGTTTGTAATATTGTATCCAATTTTCGGAGTTTAATTCATGCTACGAATGATATATAAGCTATCGTCTTTAAGCCAACGCGCATTGCCACGCCCCATAACCTAAACGATTCTGCCTTTATTTATGATTTTTTATTACTTAGTGCCATCAGAGAAGATACCTGTAGAGCATACAAGGCTCTTATAAGCCCATTTGCAATGCGATTAATTATGGTTTATTAAAGAAATGCCAAGGTCGTGTTATAGGTGACATGCCCTTGACTTCCTCTGAATTTTGATGTCATTTACCCAGCGATTTATATGGTGACCTGCAGTTTAATGTGGACTCTGGTGCAACGTGGAATTTTTTGCACAGTCGAATTACTGGCAGAAGTGAAAAACGCTAAACAGGACAGAGAAAAGCCTAGTACCGTTTGAGGATTCAATCCCGAACTTGGGATTTAGCGGAACAAAACATTACACTTCACGTGTACGAACGCAAACATCCTGATTCACCGATGACCAGTGGGTTTCTAAGTACCGGTGGTTGTAAGAAACCTGTCTATTCGGACCAGCTCTCAGCAACCACAATCCGGTACAGATACGTAGCATTCTGGAGACACTACTGCATCGAACAAAAGTCATCTCAACTGAAGTTCCTAAAGGAACTGAGCCATCTTCGAAAAGTCATTCTTGAACATGGCTACAATCACTGTTACATATCACAGTCCAATTCCAGCGAGACGCACATGCAAAACACCGTCGAAAACACAACAGAATCTTGGGTTTTTATCATTTTGTGACTCAGACACGGAGCTGCTTAGTGGGCTTCTACATAGACAGAACGTTAAATGTCTTTGAGGACCCCAGCAAAAATATAATGGCTCACGAGTCCTGTTCTAATATACCCACTACGGAACCTACCGCTGCAGCAGTAACTTCCTGTTACAAAACCAAGTCGCTACGCCAAGCTGCCTCATTTACAGCTCCGCATCTGCTCTGTTACTTCGCAACCTAACTTCAAGGGTTGCCCAGAAAGTAATCCACCTCATGTTTTTCTTCAACAATTCTCTACTGAACATAATGAGAATTACATAGCCGGCCGGGGTGGCCGAGCGGTTCTAGGCTATACGGTCTGGAACCGCGCGACCACTACGGTCGCAGGTTCGAATCCTGCCTCGGGCATGGATGTGTGTGATGTCCTTAGTTTAGTTAGGTTTAAGTAGTTCTAAGTTCTAGGGGACTGATGACCTCAGAAGTTAAGTCCCATAGCGCTCAGAGCCATTTGAACCATTTGAGAATTACATACACGAAAGAATGGTGTTTTATCTACACACCCTATTTTTTCACGTAATCTCCGTCCCGTTCTATGGCCTTCCTCCAGCACGAAACAAGGGCGTGTATGCCCTGTCGGTACTAATTCTTCTCCTGGTCGCGGAGCCAGTGCTTCACTGTGTAAATCACCTCCTCATCGTCCTCAAAATGTCTTCCACGAATGACATCCTTTAATGGCCCAGACAAGTGAAAGTCCGATTGGGCTGTAGGATGGATGGGGTAACACAGTCGAACACTATTTTGCTATGTGTTAAGCAGTTCTCAGACTTGTGTGGGGCCGAGCGTTATCGTGTTGGAGCAAAACATCTCGTGGGTTGCTATGGCGCCGAAGTCGCCAGAAGTACGTCTTGAGTTTCTTTAATGTGTTGAATATGCTTCTGAAATAACAGTGCCGCCTCTTGGCATCACATCAATGAGAAACACAGCTTCACAGTCCCAGAACACGATGATCATGGCCCTACTGATGGAAGTAGTTGCTTTGAATTTTTTCTTCTGTGGAGAGTAGGAATGACGCCGTTCCATCGACTGTCTTTTATTTTTGGGCTCAAAATGGTGAATCCAGGTTTCATCACCTGTCACAATTGGGGAAAAGAAGGCCTCCCCCTCAGCTTCAAAACGTTGTAACAAATCAAGACAAATGTTTTTTCTGTATGATTTATGATCCACACTTCTGAATATCCAAGAGTGCGGATAATTGCATCCACACTTCCTTTGCTGCTTCACAGATGCAGCGCCAACTGCAGAGTCGTAATGCGTCTAGTTTTCGCGAATGACATCAGCTCGCTGCAACATGCCAGGTGTGACAGCCATGGATGGTCTCCCGGACCACTGCAAATCGTGGAGCTCCGCCAAACCGCTTTCTGATGACCTCACCCTCCATGCGCAGCAACTAATTGTACTTCTGTCAGCAGCAGATGCTCCATAGACTTTGCACAAACGTTTGTAAATATTCCCCATAGCTTCTTTCTCTGCAGTGAGAAATTCAATGACGGCACGTTGCTTGCAACGTACACCACATACAGACGCCATTTTGAAACTGTCCTGCAGCTACGCTATCTGTCGGAAGTGATGGGAACTTGGCACGCTCACTCAGGAGACTTCAAATAACACATACGTAACGTTTCGCGTTCGTAGCGTTGTTTTCGGCTAAGAAAAAAAAATGTATTACTTTCAAGCAGTCCTCATATAAAGTCAAATACAAGAAGAGAGAGCTCTGATTGGGATGCGGATAAACTATCATAAAAATGACGTTCACAGTCCTTAGAATACTTTTTATTCAGCATTGTATTCCGTGTGTACTTCTATGAAAGATTGTAAGTACCTGCGACTACATTCCAAAAAATCAAATAAGGTAATGTTCGGATATTGTCTGATAACATTTACAGTACTTTGAGACCTAATACTAGCAATGATTATGTAACAGACCTAACCATTTTCCGTTGATATGAACGAGACAGTGCCTCTGCAGCGCCTCACATTCGGATCCAAATCCAGTACAGTGCTTACTTTACACTGATGTTTGTACAACCTCATATACCATCGTTACGGATTGTTTGACAGAGTGATTTCCATTTGTCTCTATGGAGATGAATATTTTGATATACTGTACCAGACTGACTCTTTTAATTAATAAAGAGACTTTCTTAGATATATTTACTAATTACCGTCCTCCATAGTCGAAGTCAGTAACGCTCGCCTATGTTGCGGAGCTTGACTCGGAAGTACCAGTAAGCCTCAGAAGTACTACAGCTGAAGCACCTAGTTTGTCTCATCGCAGGCGGGTGCAGATTTTACTTACTTGTCGAGCTGGGACAGCCGTATCTGTACCGCCAGACGAAAATGAAGGCTTGGATGCCGAGGAACCCCAGGACTAAGAGAGCTGTCAGCATACGTGAGCAGGTGTTGAAGCCTGCGCAAGAACAATATTTAGTTACACTGGATTTCGAAAAACGCAGAAAGACAGCAACAGCTCGCGAAACGTAAGGTATCTGATAGGAACAGAAAAAACTTTACCAAAAAATGACGTAATTCAACAAACAAATCAGCATATACAGCAGATTATACCAAAAGAAGGAAAAATATTTAAATCTAACAGGATTCCTACATTCACTCAGTGTTCCCGGTAAAATCTCGCCAAAAAAGCTTCGAAACATAATCATTCAGCTTTAAAAGGCTCAAATTTCCATTAAGATTAGCTTCTCATATAAATATCAATGAAGAACAAGATCAAATATTCCAGTATTGCGGAGTGAATTTAAAACAATCGTGTTTCGCTACATGTAGCATGTTTACGTGTCAGACAACCATAAAACGTATTCGTTATGAAAGGTGGCTACACTGAGCCACAGCGCCAGAGATCGCGCTAGAGAGTATTGTTCCGCCGCCTCCACTGGCAGTGATTATTGAGATGTCGTAGTGGGCAGTGCTTGGGGTGAGATCGTGGTAGTCAGTGCTTGTTAAGAACTCGTAGCAGAGAGTGTTTGTTGAGATGTGCTAGTAGAGAGTGCTTGCTGAGATGTGATACTGAAAAGTTCTTGTTGAGATGTGGTAATAGCGAGTCGGTGTGGAGATATTTGTAATGATTAGAGTGATTTTGGTCAATATATGAAGGTAACGAAACTTGATTTATTTTTCATTATTTAATGTCGTAAATAATGCTTCATTACAGGTTCAGTCAACAAAGCATCTGGCTTGTGTTCTTGTATTAGAGTGTAATCCTGGTTTTCTTGCGCAATTGTAGTATTTTATTTTCTTTAATTAATTCAGTATAAATGATATTTAAAATTTCTTGTGTTATTGAAGAAGAACCGTGCCAGATGCGTACGTTGAATCACACTTCCACACACAGAACAGTTATACTTGTGCTTTGGTTTCGTAGGTTTTATAGTTGCTGGGGACTTAATTAATTAATTGTGTTAATGAAAATTTCCATTTCATTCTTTGTTGTTGTTCTGTGCAGTCAGATTGCGTAATAATACTAGTCAGGGCCAACCGTTTACGAGACTGCGTAAACGGACAGACAGCAACCAAATCAAAAATTTAAAAGTATTTGCATTTCATAATAATTAAGCCCCCATGCAGTTATTGCACCGGAAAGCAAATTACATAATATAATTTATAAGAATATACTACGAAAAAGTCAGATGCATTACAAACGAGATGATTAATTGCACATCTTTTTCCAGTTCAGAAAAGAAATTAAAAAGGCCAAACGAAGTAATGAAGTGGGTTCTTTCCAACTAGTGAAATTAAAAAAAATATTGAATAAATGAGTTTCTTAATCTCCGAAGATAGTAATGTTGTTAACTTTGTAGTAGGTACATTCTACCTATAATATACTTACCAGACAGAGTGTAATTTCTGTGGGATTTGCACAAACTATTTTTGTCTGTCGAACTCAGCTACATGGTATCTTCGCATTTTTTGTCGTTTCTGACATTAGCTCGTGACCCCGCTAACACAATGACAAAAATCGTGAATTGAAGATTCGGTGTTACTGGGCGATTCTAGAACCCAGAGCCATGTAGCGTTTTCAGTTGCATGAAGAATATCGGTAAACGGAGAAATAGTTCACAAATTTCACGATAGCTGGCTCTGTATGTACTTGTTAAAAAGTTGATACGGCGTGAAGACCCCTGACAATCGCACCGCTGTTGCCAGCAGCGCAAACTGCTGCAGGCGAAAACAAGTAGCCTTCTATAGAGGTGTGACCACACTCAGGCGTTGCCATAGAGACGATTACAAAATCGCATTTCGTTATCGGTTGAGGTAGGCGTGCGAAGCTGTTGCAGCCAGCCCACTGCACCTATCAGGGACCAACTCATCGATACCCATTATGTGGTTTTCTTCAGACTGAATCTGAAATGAAACGTCTATCTGTATGGCGAGGTAGAAGGCGAGTTCGCTTTGCGAGGATCATTATTTTCTTTTTCTCCCTTGCTGTGTCGTTACTTTTCCATAGCATTTGGTACTTTCCTCCCGGTTCACACCTGTTCCATCTTCAGCTTAAGGCGTAGGAATAGCGCTCTATATCTACAACCGGACAATTTGTCCAGCATAGCGATAATAAATTATACAGGGTGTAACAGAAAAAAGTATACCCAAACTTTCAGCAAACATTTCTCACACACAGAGGAATAAAATGTGTAATATAGACATGGGTAGGTAAACTCTTTATGTCCATTTTAGACTATATTTTCCACTTCTCTTCACAATCACATTAATCATGGGGAACACACACAAACAGAAAGCACAGCATTGCATGAAATACTCAAAATATGCACTTGGTTACATTTGGTTAGAATTTACTGTAAATTGTAATTTTTAGGTTCACCGCCAATGTTTGTTGTATCAATGGAACTAAGGTAATGTTCACATTTAACTTCCTTCGTTACTTGACATGCGATTAACCTCATGGCTCTGCCACCACCAAGCACAGCATCAGTTATTTCGTGTTCATCACGGATTTGTTTTCAGGTAAAGTGCAATGAAAACATGCTCAAATACGGAGATGTCCATTTACTGTACGGTTTAGTTTAGCAGATAGTAATGGCCGAGGCGCTCAATGTTTGTATAGGAAAAAAAATTCCAGAACGACAATGTCCCGACAGGTGGACCTTCGAATTAACTGATCGTCGTCACAGGGAGCATGGGAAGTTTAAGCCTACTATTCGCGGCAAGGGGAGGTTAGATAGACGAGGACACCTCAAATGGAGAAGGAACTTCGTGCAGTTGACGACAACCCTAGTGTCAGCGTAAGACAATTAGCTGCAATAAGTAATGTTGACTACGTGACTGTCTGGAAAGTGCTACATGAGAACCTGCTCTATCCGTACCATGTACAACGTGTGCAGGTGACATTAGCAGCGAATTGTTTCCTGTACTGGTACACTTCTACAAACTGTTGATTCAAAAATGTGTCAGTCCCACTTTAGCACGTATGTTCTGTTCACGGATGAGGCTTCGTTTCAACATGATCAGATTGTAAATTTTCGCAGACGGCACGTATGGGCTGTCGAGAATGCCCGCGAAATTGTGCGCTCTCGTCGTCAACAAAAATTTTCTGTGAACATTTGTGCCAGCATTGTTGGTGAGTGTTTGTTAGGACCTCATATTGTTCCACCCAGGTTCAACGGAAAAATTTACAATCTTTTCTTAGAGAATACTCTATCTGTTCTGTTAGAGTACGTGCCTTGACGAATGCGACAAAACATGTACTTCATGCACGATGGATCTCCTCATCCTTTCGGGGGTAATGTACGGACGCCTCTAAATAACAGATTCCGTGACAAATGGATAGGTGGTGGACCAATTCCTTGCCCTCCACGCTCTCCGGACCTAAACCCACTAGATCTCTCTATAGAGAGTGGGGGCATTTGAAAGCTCTTGGATACGGAATTCTCCAGGGCATCAGCGATAGCGAGGTTATGCGTATTCTTGCTAACAGGGTTCAGTGCAACGGTGGTTGATGCATGTATCCTTGGTAAAGGAGGGCATTTTGAACCTTTCATTGAGAAAAGAATTTCACACTGTGCTGATATTTTCCTGTATGTTTACCGTGATTAATATGTTGAAGAGTTTCAGAAACTGTCTAATACGTAAAGGAAGCGTTTTCGGAACCACGTCCAATAGCATATTTTTCATCTTCTAGCGTGCGAGGAACGTTTCCTGAAAGTTTGGCAATAGTATTTTTGTTACGTCATGTGTTCACAAACATTCCTCGTGGATAATTCAATCTCTTAGTATCAACCGTACCAAAATCTCTAAAGCAGTTCCTGAGGTTAGCCATCACATACAGATATTTATAATATGTATAGACTCTTTCTCGGTTATGTATTGTTTCCTACAGTTCCACCGGCGCGACTTCTTAGTTGCCTGCTTTTGCCATGTCGAAGAATTGTGTTACACAGTGTTTTCCGGCGCGGTTACCCGAGCTCGTTTCCGACACGACAAAGTAAAATAGCGCGCGCTATATGACCGCCAGTAACATTTTTAATGGTCTGAGCGAACTCTCATTTAATTTAACACCTGGATTCTCACTCACCTGATAAGTTGGAGTCCTCGCAAATGCAGATTTTGAGAGTATCGCCGCATGCGACGATGGAGGTGAACGTTACAGCCGCACCGAAACACACGACGAGTGTGTACCAAGGCGACCATCCTATACAAAAAAAGTCATAATTTTTCACCAGTTTAATGACCTAATAATATTAAGGCATTTAGCACAGGTTAATCCAGTGCAGAAATCTTATATGGAACCCAAAACTTTCTATGGCATTAGATAATGTGTTTTTTTTTTATTAAAATGATGTGATCGTTTGCAGAAAATGAACAAGTGACTTTTGGGACAGACATTTAAAACATCTAAACAGAAAGTACGAATGCAAAATTGATGCTTCACTATTGTCTTGGGAAAGGATGGGATGTCCTATATAGAGGTCGTATAGGAGGAGGCGAAACTGCACGAGAATGTGCCTGAAGGGGTTAATTTTTTATCAAAAACACGTATCTTCGTGTCACGTTTTGGATTTATGCACCTCAATTTTAAGCGTATCGTGCTGAACAGGTTGGGATGGATTAGATTACATCAGAGATAGACATAACTAGTGCAATTACCTATTCATTTTTCTGTGTGAGCGACACTGCTGTATGTAAGGCAGAAATTGAGATATATCCATAGAATTACGTCCATATTACCCATCGGAGTCTACAAATAGTTACTGTTGTTCTGGAAGTTCCACTGTTACTTTGATGCAGGAAGATGTGGGCTGCTGTTGTCACATACACTGATCTGCAGTGCTTCATATCTCGAATTTATTACCAACTGTTTAAGTAGCTCAAACTACTGATAATCAGTGTTCAAGTTATCCGCACTTCCACCTACAAGCTGTTCACTTTTGTCTTATGACTGCATCTGTTTATTATTATTATTTTAATAAATAATATTTCATTTCGTTCAGTGGCTCGATGCTCGGAATCAATTACGGAGAACAGTTTAACCATTTGGGTCATTCACCCATATTTAAAATAATTTATCCCTGATAAATGACAGTGAAAATGGTGATAGAATTTTTTTGTTTTTTACACGCAGGACTTAAAAAATCACATACAGCAGAACACATTTCGACTTGCTCCTTCGAATTAATACGTTTAGAAGGTGTATACCAGTGGTTGTCAAACTGTGGCCCGCGGCCAACATGCGACAGAATTAAGTATTCGTGTGGCCTGCGTTTCTCATCCGTATTTTATAATAATATGCATGTAGCAACTTACAGCCGAACCCAAGAACGTCAGATAACGTTAAGAGCTTCTTACAAGTGTATATCTCCTGCTCAGTAACAAAGAATAATACTTACAGAGAATGTTTCAAACTGCGGTTAATTTTAATTGACGTTGGTGAATTCGGCCTTGAGCCAAGCAAATTTGGTCTCTTACCTCAGGCTGAGAGGGGTAAGTAACGCAGCCACTACGGCGTTAGAAGATGTGAGAGGGGAATGTGTTATTGAGTTTTTCAGTACTGACAACTCACGTATGTGCGGGACTCATACCTGCTATGGTATAAATTTCGACACGGAGGTAGCATGGATTCGTGAAAGCACATTAGACTGTAGTTAAGGCTATTGTAATAGAACGTAGTAGGTAGAAGAAATCTGGCATTTAAATCATTTATTAAAATTTTATGATGGTGTCTCGTATTCAATAATGCATTTAAATATAAGTACATATAGTATTATTAGGCGAAGTCATTCAGTGTTTAATCTCAATGCTCTCTGCATAGAAAAATTAAAAACGCCTCACTACATTCGCATAGCGTCATAATTGCTAGATAGCTTAGGTTCGCAACTGCATGAAACTGGTGCCGACCTCTAATGATCAATTCTTTGGGGCCGGCGGCCAACTTATAACGTCTTTGCTATAGCTAGTCCATTGGGAACCCATAATCTATTAATTTATGAAGATGCCAATTAACAATGAGATCGGTACCACCCCACAATGTCAGTATTGGTCTTACAACAAAAAAAAGTTCGACGACCACTCGTTAAAACCTTATTAGGGTTTGCACAGTTACAAAACTGACAGCAGTGTGGCCACCCAACTCAAAAGGGTCGAAATTGACCATGGCTTACAAGTATAGAAGGAAGAAACACTAGGGTTTTGGAGACTGAGCACAAGCTTGAATTTTTTTTAAGGAAATCGACCGTTGCCTTTCAGAGGAACCACCCCGACATTTGGCTGCAGCGATTTAGGAAAATCACGCGAATAAGAGTCCAGTGTGCTAACCACCGCGTCACCTACAATCGATGTCAACGTGCAATGACTAATCACAGATGGGAAGTGGCAGCACTAGCAGTGTTTATAAACTGTTCAAGCGCTGTTGTCGTTAAAGTATACTGTGCATGTCAAAATGGTGCTATCCAAAACTGGTGCTGAGGCAAATATGGTGCACCACGGGCAGACGATGAGAGGGTTGGACGACGACTGCGGAGGTGTTTACTGGCGAACAGATGTCCAACTGCTAAGCAACTGACTCACCAGATGAACAAAGGGACCACCAACAGTGTCTCCTCGACGACCGTTCAACGAACATTGCTGTACATGGGCTTCTGCAGAATATGCCTAATTCATGCACCCATGCTGAATGCTATTCGTCAGCGACAAAGGCTGGAATTTGAACGTCAATCCCGCAACTGGACGTCCACTTAGAGGAGAAGGTGGCCTTTTCAGATGGCTCACGTTTTATGCTCCAATGGACAGATGTCTGTTGTGGTGCACGGCGTGTAACGTCTGAAAGCAAACGCACTGCAACAATCATCGGAAGGGTCCAGACTGGAGGAGGGAGCATTATGGTCTCGGGAATGTTTTTGTGTCATTCCCTGGGTGATCCCATTCTGGAAGGCATAATGGATCAACACAAGTATGCATCTATCCTTGGATACCATATTCATTGCTAAATGCAGTTTGTTTTTCTGTGGGATGAAGGCATGTACCAGTACGGCAGTGCAACGTGCAGTGTACATGCATGGTTTGAAGAATAACAGGGTGAGTTTATCGTATTTCCCTAGCCACCAAATTCCCCGAATTAAAACTCTGTCCAGAATCTGTTGAACCTTCTCGGTCTGGCTACCCTTGCCATAAATCCTCAACTGAGAAACCTAGGGCAGCTGGGCACTGCACTGGAGTGGCATGACCTCACATCCCTGTCGGTACATTCCAGAACCTCCATCAATCTCATCCTGTAGGTCTTGAAGCAGTCTGCACTGAAAAAGATGGCTATTCAAGCTTTTTATAGGTGGTCTCATTAATGTGACTAGACAGTATAAATGTTAAACTCGCTCCAGGTCGCTGTTATCTCTTTTATCCCGGCGAGGCCTTCACGCCTTCAATAGTAATAATTTCGGCCGGATGCATGTATACTGATGAAAAATTTAACTCATTCCTCAGCCACTGGACGCCTTATTGTCTAAAATTGAAAATTGTGGTATATACCTCTTGGGTAATATATTCCGGAGGTAAAATAGTCCCCCATTCGGATCTCCGGGCGGGGACTACTCAAGAGGACGTCGTTATCAGGAGAAAGAAAACTGGCGTTCTACGGATCGGAGCGTGGAATGTCAGAGCCCTTAATCGGGCAGGTAGGTTGGAAAATTTAAAAAGGGAAATGAATCGGTTAAAGTTAGATATAGTGGGAATTAGTGAAGTTCGGTGGCAGGAGGAACAAGACTTTTGGTCAGGTGATTACAGGGTTATAAATACAAAATCAAATAGGGGTAATGCAGGAGTAGGTTTAATAACGAATAAAAAAATAGGAGTGCGGGTTAGCTACTACAAACAGCATAGTGAACGCATTATTGTGGCCAAGACAGACACAAAGCCCATGCCTACTACAGTAGTACAAGTTTATATGCCAACTAGCTCTGCAGATGATGAAGAAATTGATGAAATGTATGACGACATAAAAGAAATTATTCAGGTAGTGAAGGGAGACGAAAATTTAATAGTCATGGGTGACTGGAATTCGTCAGTAGGAAAAGGGAGAGAAGGAAACATAGTAGGTGAATATGGATTGGGGGGAAGAAATGAAAGAGGAAGCCGCCTGGTAGAATTTTGCACAGAGCATAACTTAATCATAGCTAACACTTGGTTCAAGAATCATAAAAGAAGGTTGTATACCTGGAAGAATCCTGGAGATACTAAAAGGTATCAGATAGATTATATAATGGTAAGACAGAGATTTAGGAACCAGATTTTAAATTGTAAGACATTTCCAGGGGCAGATGTGGATTCTGACCACAATCTATTGGTTATGAACTGCAGATTGAAACTGAAGAAACTGCAAAAATGTGGGAATTTAAGGAGATGGCACCTGGATAAACTGACTAAACCAGAGGTTGTAGAGAGTTTCAGGGAGAGCATAAGGGAACAATTGACAGGAATGGGGGAAAGAAATACAGTAGAAGAAGAATGGGTAGCTCTGAGAGATGAAGTAGTGAAGGCAGCAGACGATCAAGTAGGTAAAAAGACGAGGGCTAATAGAAATCCTTGGGTAAAAGATGAAATATTGAATTTAATTGATGAAAGGACACAATATAAAAATGCAGTTAATGATGCAGGCAAAAAGGAATACAAACGTCTCAAAAATGAGATCGACAGGAAGTGCAAAATGGCTAAGCAGGGATGGCTAGAGGACAAATGTAAGAATGTAGAGACTTGTCTCACTAGGGGTAAGATAGATACTGCCTACAGGAAAATTAAAGAGACCTTTGGAGAGAAGAGAACCACTTGTACGAATATCAATAGCTCAGATGGCAACCCAGTTCTAAGCAAAGAAGGGAAGGCAGAAAGGTGGAAGGAGTATATAGAGGGTTTATACAAGGGCGATGTTCTTGAGGACAATATTATGGAAATGGAAGAGGATGTAGATGAAGACGAAATGGGAGATAAGATACTGCGTGAAGAGTTTGACAAAGCACTGAAAGACCTGAGTCGAAACAAGGCCCCGGGAGTAGACAACATTCCATTAGAACTACTGATGGCCTTGGGAGAGCAAGTCATGACAAAACTCTACCATCTGGTGAGCAAGATGTATGAGACAGGCGAAATACCCTCAGACTTCAAGAAGAATATAACAATTCCAATCCCAAAGAAAGCAGGTGTTGACAGATGTGAAAATTACCGAACTATCAGTTTAATAAGTCACAGCTGCAAAATACTAACGCGAATTCTTTACAGACGAATGGAAAAACTGGTAGAAGCGGACCTCGGGGAAGATCAGTTTGGATTCCGTAGAAATGTTGGAACACGTGAGGCAATACTAACCTTACGACTTATCTTAGAAGAAAGATTAAGGAAAGGCAAACCTACGTTTCTAGCATTTGTAGACTTAGAGAAAGCTTTTGACAATGTTAACTGGAATACTCTCTTTCAAATTCTAAAGGTGGCAGGGGTAAAATACAGGGAGCGAAAGGCTATTTACAATTTGTACAGAAACCAGATGGCAGTTATAAGAGTCGAGGGGCATGAAAGGGAAGCAGTGGTTGGGAAAGGAGTGAGACAGGGTTGTAGCCTCTCCCCGATGTTATTCAATCTGTATATTGAGCAAGCAGTAAAGGAAACAAAAGAAAAGTTCGGAGTAGGTATTAAAATTCATGGAGAAGAAGTAAAAACTTTGAGGTTCGCCGATGACATTGTAATTCTGTCAGAGACAGCAAAGGACTTGGAAGAGCAGTTGAACGGAATGGACAGTGTCTTGAAAGGAGGATATAAGATGAACATCAACAAAAGCAAAACGAGGATAATGGAATGTAGTCAAATTAAATCTGGTGATGCTGAGGGAATTAGATTAGGAAATGAGACACTTAAAGTAGTAAAGGAGTTTTGCTATTTAGGGAGTAAAATAACTGATGTTGGTCGAAGTAGAGAGGATATAAAATGTAGACTGGCAATGGCAAGGAAAGCGTTTCTGAAGAAGAAAAATTTGTTAACATCGAGTATAGATTTAAGTGTCAGGAAGTCGTTTCTGAAAGTATTTGTATGGAGTGTAGCCATGTATGGAAGTGAAACATGGACGATAACTAGTGTGGACAAGAAGAGAATAGAAGCTTTCGAAATGTGGTGCTACAGAAGAATGCTGAAGATAAGGTGGGTAGATCACGTAACTAATGAGGAGGTATTGAGTAGGATTGGGGAGAAGAGAAGTTTGTGGCACAACTTGACTAGAAGGAGGGATCGGTTGGTAGGACATGTTTTGAGGCATCAAGGGATCACAAATTTAGCATTGGAGGGCAGCGTGGAGGGTAAAAATCGTAGAGGGAGACCAAGAGATGAATACACTAAGCAGATTCAGAAGGATATAGGTTGCAGTAGGTACTGGGAGATGAAGAAGCTTGCACAGGATAGAGTAGCATGGAGAGCTGCATCAAACCAGTCTCAGGACTGAAGACCACAACAACAACAACAACATACCTTATTCTGAAGAAATAATTTTATTTAAGGAAGCAGTTGGAAAAAAAAAATATACCAATATCTTGGAGGAGATAGTACTGGCCAAAACAAGGAAAAGCTCTATAAAAGTATATCAGAAAAAAATCCTTTTGAGATTTGAACCAATGCATCCCATGACAGTCATCTGTCGATTGACACTACAGGAAGGAGTTCAATGTCTTTACTACTCTTTCACCCCTCCTTCTCAAAGAATAACAAACCAGTGCGAACATGCACTGATCAGCCAGAACTTTATGACCAACTACGTAATAGCTGGTATGTCCACCTTTGGCATGAATAACTGTGACGATGCATTGTGATATGGAAGCAATGAGGCCTTGGTAGGTCACTGGAGGGAGCTGGCACCACATCTGCACACACAAGTCACCAAATTCAAGTAAATTCCGGGGAGGTGGGGGATGAGCTCTGACGCCATGTTCAATCACATCCCACATGTTTTCGATTTTGTTCAGATCTGGCGAGTTGGGGGGCCACCACATCAATTGGAACTCGCTTCTGTGTTCCTCGAACCACACCGTCACACTCCTGGTTTTGTGACATGGCGAATAATTTTGTTGAAAAATGCCATTGCTGTCGGGAAGCATAATCGTCATGAAGGGGTGTACGTGGTCTGCGACCAGTGTACGATAGTCCTTGGCCGTCATGGTGCCTTGCACGAGCTCTACTGGACTCATTGATGCCCATGTGAATGTTCCCTAGAGCCTAATGGAGCCGCCGCATGTTGTCTCCATCCCACAGTAAAAAAAAAAAAAAAAAAAAAAAAAAAAAAAAAAAAAAAATGGTTCAAATGGCTCTAAGCACTATGGGACTTAACATCTGAGGTCATCAATCCCTAGACTTAGAACTACTTAAACCTCACTAACCTAAGGATATCACACACACCCATGCCTGAGGCAGGATTCGAAGCTGCGACCGTAGCAGCAGCGCGGTTCCGGACTGAAGCGCCTAGTACTGCTTGGTCACAGAGGTCGGCGTCCCACAGTAAAGGTGTCAACAAGCTGTTCCCCCGGAAGATGACGGATTCGTGCCCTCCAATAGGCATGATGAAGAAGGTCTCGGGATTCATCAGAACACGCAACACTCTACCACTGCACCAACGCCCAGTGTTGACGATCATGTCCCCTTTTCAGTCGAAGTTGTCGATGTCGTAGTGTTAACATTGGCGCAGCCATGGGTCGTCTGTTGCAGTCATCCATCGTTAGGAGTGTTGGGTGCATTGTGCATTCAGACACACTTGCACTCTGCCAAGCATTAAAGTCTGATGTTAGTTCTGCCAAAGTTCGCCGATTGTCCTGTTTTACCAGTCTGCCCAGCTTACGACGTCCTACATCTGTAATGAGGTGTAGCCACCCAACACTATAACATCTGGACATGGTTTTAATGTTAGTTTCGTCACGTGCTGAAGACACACACCACAGCTCTCTTTGAACACCCGACAAATTGTACAGTTTCCGAAATGATCGTGCCGAAATGATCTATCCTCGGTCAAACTCGGATAGATTGCGTGCCTTCCCCATTCTACACACGGAAAGCATGCTCATTGATGCTACATGCAATGTGCGTGTGTATGACTAGCAGTCATTCCACACCAGGTGACGCTGTTATCGCCTCCAAGGGTTGATATAGATAGCAGATCAGTGATCATAATGTTCTGGCTGATCACTGTATCTTGCTGCCCTGGGAGTTGGTCACATGCATGGGAATTACGATGCTCTAATGTGTGATCGTTGTCGATGTTTGTGGAAGACACAAATAACATTTGAAGAAATGTCCTCACGGATGGTATGCTGAAGGATTAAGTTCTGGTGAACTGGAAGGCCATGTTATTGTATCTCCTCGACCATTAAATGTTTGTATTTGGTATTGTCATAGTAGGTGTAGGAGATAGAGTGGAGTCCCGTCAGCGTAAATAACATTCACAGTCTTTCTAGATTGGTAACGCTCTCCGTTAACGCGGATAATTTGCATGGAAAAGAGTACTACCCTATGTTCCAGTCACATTTCTAGCTCACATACTGGCGCTAAAGTGAACCTGATGCCTTGATTACATCATCGCTCGGGGTCTGTATCTTCCACACATGTTTGCTGTGGTAAATTATTGTATCATTCTGTGTGAATCCCGCCTCATTCGGAAATAAAATACAAGCTATGAACATTTTTTTTTCCACTTGCTGTTCGGTATAAGACCCACAGCGTAAGTTCTCATGGTGGGTCGTTTTCGGCCTCTTGGGCGTTACTACAGTCAACCAAGGTTGGAGGGGCCAATGTTGGCGACCAACAATCCCTGCATCCATACACATTGTTGCCCATGTCCGCCGCGTGAAAGCGGGTCGTTTCGTAACTATTCCTTTTACTTTTTGTTGAAGCAACTTTGTACATATTTAAAATGAAATAATAATTTCGAGGAACGGAAATACAAAAATTATTTAGAAGGAAAGGAAACAGAAGATAGGACAGATGATAGACGTTAGAGATGCCACCTTGATGTCTGCAGATGAATACCTCAATAATGGTAATCGAGCCTTTGACCCTAGACACCATACTTGATTGTGTATTGCTGGTAGAGAAATATGACTGAGCTAGATCTAACTTTTTCGGTGTACTATACGTAGAACTAATATTATGAACATGATGATTTATAACGCCTTAGGTAGCAATAGGCTGGCAACGTTAAATATACTACATTATACGTATGCACTGATTTAATGTCACCTTTCCGTAACAATGATCGATATGTATTTAACATAACGTATCTACACTGACGGAAAAAAAATCCACAACAAGAAGAAGGAGTTATGCAACATAAACGAAAGTTGGTAATCGTATTTCTACACCTGGAAGACGATGTCTATTCAAATTTCGCGTTGGTCGCATAAAAGTGGCGCTAGCAGCACCACTATGAGGATGTAAATCAGGTTTGCTTTAAATACACATTGTAACGGTTGTGAGACTGGACGTGGTCAGTTGATGTTAGGCAAGTTATGTCTTTAAGGAGACACAGAAGCCATTATCAGAACCTCACTGAGTTTGAAAGATGTCGCGTAATAGGGCTACGAGAAGCTGGATGTTCCTTCTGTGATATTTCAGAAATACTTGGCAGGAATGTAGCCCACTGTACATGAATGCTGGCAGTGGTGGCCACAAGAATGTACGGTTGCAAGAAGGCTGGGCTCCGAACGGCCACGTGGCACGAGCGAGAGGGACTACCACCGTATTCGGCGTATGGCTCTGGCGCATCTTGCTGCGTCTACAGCAGCAATTGAGGAGCAGTTGACACCCCACTGACACAATGAACGATTACACGCTGTAGCATGCATTCCACTGATCCCAAACCACCACCACATGCGCCTTCAGTGGTGTAAACGAGATCTCAATGGAGGGCAGGCTGGACGTCTATTGTGTTTTCTGATGAAAGCAGGCTCTGCCTCAGTGCCAGTGATGGCCGTGTTTTGATTAGAAGGAGGCCAGTTGAGGGCCTGCAACCAACCTGTCTGCGTGCTAGACACACTAGCCCAACACCTGGTATTATGTACTGGGGTGTGATTTCGTATGACAGCAGGTACATTCTAGTGTTCATCCCACGCACCATGACTGCAAATTTGTACGTCGATCTGGTGATTCGACTTGTTGTACTGCCATTCACGAACAGCATTCCAGGGGGTATTTTCCAACAGGATAACGGTTGCCGACATACCTCTGTTGGAACCCAACATGCTCTACAGAGCGTCGCCATGTTGTGTTGGCCTGCTAGATCACCTGATCTGTTTCCAGTCGAGCACATAAAGGGCTCATGGGGTGACAACTCCAGTTTCACCCACAAACAGCATTAACCGTCCATATACTGACCGACCAAGTGCAACAGGAATGGAACTCCATCCCACAAACCGATATCCAGCACCTATACAACACAATGCATGCACGTTTGCATATATCCATCCAAAATTCTGGTGGTTACACCTGTTATTAATGTACCAACATTTCACATTTGCAATGGCTTATCTCATGTCGACACTAACCTGTGATCTTGCAATGTTAATCACTTAAATACGTTACCTAGGCAGATGTATTCTCGCAATTTCATTACTCTGCATTAATTATTTTTTGGAGTTGCTATTTGTTTCCCGTTAGTGTATATGCCATATATCTGTTGTAAAAGTGTCTGTATTTTATAGTCGGTTAATACGAGGGTTGCAACTTAAATAGTGGCAACTATTTATTCACAATGCGCGGGTGCATACAGCTCAAGCTGTGGCTGCTCTGTTCGGTCGATGGGACTAGGAAGTACTGTACCATCCACCATACTCCCCGGACTTAAGTCCTTGTGACTTTGATTTGATTCCAGAGATGAAGGAACCACTTCGTGGCATTCGCTTCAGAGCTGTTCTAGAGATTCGACAGGCACCATCAACAGAACAGGCTCCGCTAACGGTATATTATGACTTCCACATCGCTGGCAACGGGTTCTACACAACGCTGGTGACTACTTTGAAGGACAGTAACAGGTGAAAACATGTAACTCTTTTGTATCGATTGTGAATAAATAGTTGACACTATTTAAGTTCCAACACTCGTAGTTAAGTGCCTTCTTCTCCTTCTTCTTCTTCCACCCTGTGGGTTCCCTCGTTTAGTTGCTTATTGACTTGCCGTCTGTATGGCCCAATGCATGGGTATTCTTTGTAAGATATTTTAGAAATTTCGTCTGCTAAATTGTTCAGCTGCTTCCATTGATCAACGTACCTAAAGGCTTCGTATATTCGGCGTTCAGTGGTTGTGTTGCGTATCTGTGATGTTTCTCTCATGTTTCTGTAATTCCCAGAGAAGAGGACTCTGTGGTCTGGGGTTCCAAATTCCCCACACGTGCAGTCTAGGGTCTGACAGACTCACGCGGTTTAAGTGAGTAGGTGAGGTCCGTGCCTAGTTAACAAGTGCCTCATCCCCCGGCTACGATCGGCATGTTATATTCTTAGCTGCTCCGATATGTCAGTGGAAAATGTATAGAATCTTCTCCCCTCATTCCCGACCTTCCATTCACCTTTCCAGGTCTTAATTCGCCAGAGTTTAAGTTGGTGCTTGTTGTTAATAAATACACCGGTTATCAGTCTAATCAGGTCTAGTCTAACCATCGCTAACCAATACATTGCAACCCGATAACTGATGGTTATATCAGTCGGACATATCTCATGAACCACACACAGTGCCATTACCGATGCGGTGCCGAACGCCCGTTACAACCTACAGAGGACACTCATTTTCCCTCGTCTAACACCTGTTCTATTTGTAACGAGAGTTAATCGATGTGCCCATGTACTGGCTGCAAAGCAAAGTATTAATTCGAAGAGCGCACTGTGTTATGCTCGTGTAACTGGTAAAGGTAGTAAAGCTGCGGATCTTCTGTGCTCCGCATTGTAATTCATTCGCACAACTGCATTTTTGCCTAGTGTTCTCGTGGTGTGAGAACTTGCAGACGCAGCAGATGATATAGCTGGATAAAGTAACAGTTCGTGCAAAACTGACTATGCCAGAGTGCGGTTGATGTATTGAATATTCATCTTATCTTGTTTCAACATCGTCTTGTACCTGTCGAAACACTCCCTCCTCAAAATCCGGCGTACGAACCGTGCAAGGTCCACCGCCAACTCTTGTCCTTCGTTCAAGCGAAACATCTCATGTCTAGAGGTTGCTGCAGCAACTTGACAAACATTTATTCAGATGGAAGGCGGCGCTAAGTATGTCGTTCAGCTTCCGTGAAAAGTGTCCGACTATTAACGATGCTGGCTAAACCATAGCAGTCTACCACGCCTGCCATATTCAAGTGGAACTAATAGGACTCCGTATCACTGTTACTTTCATGACACTCCAAGGAATCAGTAATATCGTTCTGATGCCAGCACAGGCTGAAAACGATGGTCATGGAATGACATGTAAGAGACAGCTGCAGCTGCAATTGCTATGCCTCATAGCCGGAGAACTAAATACAGGGCCATACACACTAATCAGAAATGGGCAAAGAACGTCAAGAGAAAGACTGCTTCCAACACTGAGTATTAACCGTTCTCTATCATGTAAAACAGCCCATATCTTAACAAGTTTGGACCAATATTATCTCCTGGTAGAGCAGTGAACACTCTTTGATCGCTCTGTGTGCTGAGTCCTCTTCTTCATATAATGAGCAAGAAAATGAAATTATCCGTCAGAGCAAACTTTAATTGGTTGTTTTAGAGGGCTTTCATAAAGGTGTCTATTTTAACAGCTGTGGAAGACGTTTATAAACTTGTTATACAAAAGTAACCTTTAATTGTGAAAAGGGTAAATAACTTACAGAAATGTTTAATACAACGCTGAATGCAGTATGTCTTCAAGTTTCATTCCAGCTTAACCCTGTTGGTTCCCGACGCTCTCGTTAGGTGTCATGCGCAAATTAGTTATTCCAGCAGTCATCATGGAGTTGTATAACGGAGCAAAGCCCGTGCAGTGTTGTTTATGCTTTCATGAATCTAAATCCTCGACTATAGTTCAGACACAATTCATGGCAAGCCATCACCTCAAAGACAAATATTATTAACTGGTATCATCGTTTCACCGAAACGGGACGGCGAGCAGTCTCTGACGCAGCAGTTGAACAAATTCGGCAGTCTTACATTCTTAGTCATAGAGCCGCTGTATCCTCTCCTAGGTCAAGATAGTACACCACTGTTATAACTGGTCCTTGATATCTTGGGTACTGGCGTTGGAATGAATTTGATGTCCGAGCTGTCCTACTCTTATTGGCCATGACAGTACCTCATCATCACGAATAATGTTTATAGAGGCACATTCCATGATTGAACGAGCATTGCCTTGTAGAAAAATAGCATCACAATACTCTTGCGGAGAGATAGCACATGAGGACACAGGATGTTCGTGAGGTACCATTCTGATGTCAAGAGTTCTCTCAATCACTACCTGACGTGGCCTCAACTCATGCCACATGGCTCCCCACACTACGGCGCCAGGAGTAACACCACTACCTCTCCAAAATACTGGAATCAAGGGACACCTCGCCAGGTCGCTGCCATACTCGCCAACGACGATGGTCGTCTTCGGTAGTCCAGAACCCCGATTCACTGCTGGTGTCAGTGCGACGTCATTCATCAGCAGTCCGTACTTCCTGGTCATTGCACCAGTCCAAATGCAGCCGTTTGTGCTGTGGCTTTACTTTATAGTAACTCTGTTGCGCCACAGTCACAGACTGCACTGTCAAAGTGTCTTATGTCATGTTCTTGTTGTGGTCTTCAGTCCAGAGACTGGTTTGATGCAACTCTCCGTGCTACTCTATCCTGTGCACACTTCTTCATCTCCCAGTACCTACTGCAACCTACATCCCTCTGAATCTGTTTAGGGTATTCATTTCCTGGTCTCCCTCTACGATTTTTACCCTCCACGCTGCCCTCCAATACTTAATTGGTGATCCCTTGATGCCTCAGAATGTGCCCTACCAACCGCTTCCTTCTTCTAGTCAAGTTGTGCACTAATTTCTCTTCTCTCCAATTCTATTCAGTACCTCCTCATTAGTTACGTGATCTACCCATTTAATCTTCAGCATTCTTCTGTTGCACCACATTTCAAAAGCTTCTATTCTCTTCTTGTCTAAACTATTCATCGTCCACAAATTTCTCTTCTTCAGAAACGCTTTCCTTGCCATTGTCAGTCTACATTTTATATCCTCTCTACTTCGACCATCCTCAGTTATTTTGCTCCCCAAATAGCAAAACTCCTTTACTACTTTAAGTGTCTCATTTCCTAATCTAATTCCCTCAGCATCACCCGACTTAATTCGACTACATTCCATTATCCTCGTTTTGCTTTTGTTGATGTTCATCTTATATCCTCCTTTCAAGACACTGTCCATTCCGTTGAACTGCTCTTCCAAGTCCTTTGCTGTCTCTGACAGAATTACAATGTCATCGGCGAACCTCAAAGTTTTTATTTCTTCTCCATGGATTTTAATTCCTACTCCGAATTTTTCTTTTGTTTCCTTTGCTGCTTGCTCAATATACAGATTGAATTACATCTTGTTAATATGTTACGAGAGTTTGCAAAATATGTCTGGTGTCATTACACTGCTGCGTTTCTACCTATAGGACAATGCACTTGTTTTAACACATAGACTATGAAGTCATACACACTAGTAATGTTTGGATGACGTGTATTTGGAATGTGGCAAGAGTTTATGTTATCGTGTTGTGGTTTTCGTTAAATAATGCTTCTCAGACCTATGGTGCTGGATGACCATTAATGTTGTACGGAATCCATTACTTGTTCTCTGATGGCAGGCACAGATGTGAAGGGGTTCGAGGTACTGCTGCACATAAGGGCGATCCTCCCTTTTGGAGATTTGGCGTGGTCGACCAGAACATTTACAATGGTTAAAGGAAGACATCAGAGCAATTCAGAGATGTGCTGTTACATTTATTAGCAGTAGCTTTTATCAGCACGCAAGTATTTCGGAGATGCTTTCTGAACTCAAATGGGAATGTTTGGAGGAAAAACGACGTTCTTTTCGCGAAGCACTATTGAGGAGATTTAGAGAACCGGCATTTGAGGCCAACCACAGAAACATTCTCCTGCTACCAACGTGTATTTAGCTTAAGGACCACAAAAATAAAATGAGAAAAATTGTAACTCGTGTGGAGGGCTATAGATAGTCGTTTTTCCCTCGCTCTATTTGCGAGTGGCACTTTCCACGGTGCACCAGATGGTGGCTTGTGAAGTATATACACTGATCAGTCACAGCAATATGACCACTGACCTACTGTCGCTATAAATCCACACAGGTGATAGCAATGTCACCTGGTCAGTAGTGACTGCTAGTCAGACACATGAATGGTGCAGTCCTTGTGTAGAATGGTGAAGGCACGCGATCTATCTGAGTTCGACCGAGGGCAGATTGCGATGGCCCAGAGGCTCAGCATGATCATTCCGGCAACTGCACTGCTGGTGGATGTTCGAGGAGTACTGTGGTGAGTGTCTTCAAGAAAGGATGAAACCAAGATGAAACTATGTCCAGACATTGTGGTAATGAGCGGCCACCCCTCATTACAGATATTGTGGGCTGGGCAGACTGATAAAATAGAACAGGCGGTGAAATATGGCAGAACTAACATCAGACTTTAATGCTGAGCAGAGTACAAGTGTGTCTGAACACACAGCACACCAAACACTCATAACAGTGGGGCTCCACAACCAACGACCCATGCACATGCCAACAACATCAGCAGCTATAACTGAAATGGGCACATGGCCATTGGCACTGGACGCTAGTGCAGTGGCAGCACATTGCATGGCCTGATGAATCTGATACCTTCTTCTTCATGTCAATGGAAGGGCGCGAAACTCGTCGTCCAGCTCCTTGACACCTGTACTGCAGGATGGAGCTAATGACGGCTAGATTATGCTCTCGAGAACACTCACGTGGGCATCCATGCGGCCAGTGGAGCTTGTGCAAAGCATCATGATGACCAAAGAGTATCGTACACTGGTTGCAGACCATGTATACTCCTTCATGATTGTTATGTTTCCTTATGGCCGTGGCATTTTTGAACAAGATAATGCGCCATGTCGCAAGACCAGGAGTGTGATGGAGTGGTCTGAGGAACACAGTGGCCAGTTCCAATTGATATGCTGGCCCCACTGCTCGCCACATCTGAACTCAGCTGAACACATCTGACATGAGATTCAACATGGTGTCAAAGCTCATCACCCATCTTCCCAGAATTTGCGGGAATTAAGTGATTTGTGTGTGCATATGTGATGGCAACTCCCTCCAGCGACCTACCAAAGCCTCATTGTTTATGTGCCACGATGTGTTGCCTCTATTGTCTGTGCTAAAGGTGGACATACCAGCTATTAGGTAGGTGGTCATAATGTTCTAGCTGATCAGTTATGCACATAGCAGAATAGTTTACCTGCTATCACGTTCCCATGCGGTCCAACATGGGGCCACTGTCGCATCTGAATGTCCCACAAATCTGGATGTTGCACACCTCGACCAGCCAACGAAATGGAGACCCATAATGAGGCTCTTTCAAATTCAAACAGATGCTGATAAATCTGTCTCAGATATGTACACTGCATCTCCCTGTCCTTCACAGTGATCACTCGACATCTGACAGCATTTATGAGCTTTATATACCCTAGCAGGCTTGGTAACAACATTAAACATGAGCAATGGTAAGACGCTCTGGTGCTCATTGTACCTGTCACAGAGAATGTCAACTCCATGGTGTGTACGTGTAGGAAGTTACATTGACATCCAAACATTTCTTCTCGGTGCTTCTTTTTTTGTCAGGAAGAACAAATATGAGTAAATCTGTATCCTTTATATTAAATGCCAGCCGTTGTGGCCGAGTGGTTCTAGGCGCTTCAGTCCAGAACCACGTGGCTGCTATGGTCACAGGTTCGAATCCTGCCTTGGGCATGGATATGTGTGATATCCTTAGGTTAGTTAGGTTTAAGTAGATCTAAGTCTAGGGGACCAATGACCTTAGATGTTAAGTCCCATAGTGCTTAGAGGCATCTGAACCATCTATATTAAATCGCCAACTCAGCCGAGTTCGATAAAGATGCCTGTGCTATGGTGCTCAAGTCGTGGGTAATTGGTTCGAACTGTGGTTATGGAAGAAATTTTCACCATATTTGACCAGCAAGGGGGTAGGGTGGGAAAAGGTGATGGGCTAAAGTTCCTGATCACCATATGCCAACATGCTGGACTAAATTCCAAACCTCTCTGCAGTGTCTCAGTGAGTGAAAACATGTGGGACTGTTGATGATTATGCATCCGTCACATGAGGACGTTAAGTTTGGTGGCTTCCTTAGAGTTACTCAAGAGAAGTAGGTGGTAAGCCACCAGCTGGTTTCACCCCATACCTTTTCTTATCGGCACACAACACAAATGTGATGCCACAAAAGTAGTTTCCATTCAGCAAATAAACATAAAACACATCTCTCACAAAGTTTGAAACGCCTTTTGCACCCATAATTCTACACAAGCACATATGGCAAAAGATGCAAGCATAAAGTTTGTAACCCTGTTCATTGTAGTGCATATATTTCTATCAATACTGTTTACTGAGGAAGCCATTTTGTCAACACACAGGATCAATAACACATGTGATATACATAGCTGGTAGAGGACAACGTACATAGTGCATTGGAAACAAAACTTCATGTTCGTTTGTATATCAGTGTGTGGTAGCATGTACATACATCAAAGTGGCAAAAGCCATGGGGTAGCGATATGTGCTACATACAGATGGCGATAGTATCATGTACACAAGGTATAAAAGGGCAAGAGCTGTCCTTTGTACTTAGGTTATCCATGTGAAAAGGTTTCCAACGTGATTACGGCCACACGACGGGAATTAGCAGACTTTGAACACGGAATGGTAGTAGGAGCTAGATGCATGGGACATTCGATTTCGGAAATCGTTAGGCAATTCAGTATTCGGAGATCCACAGTATCAAGAGTTTGCCGAGAATACCAAATTTCAGGCATTACCTCTCACCACAGACAACGCAGTAGCTGACAGTCTTCACTCAACAACCAAGAGCAGCAGCGTTCGCATGGGGTTGTCAGTGCTAACACACAAGAAACAATGAGTGAAACAACCACAGAAATCAATGTGGGACGTAAGACGAATGTATCTGTTAGGGCAATGTGGCGAAATTTGGCGTTAAAGTGTGTGGCAGCAGTCGACCAATGCAAGTGTCTTTGCTAACAGCACATTGCCTGGAGCTCCTCTCCTGGGCTCGTGACCGTATCGGTTGGGCCCTAGGCGACTGCAAAATCGTGGCCTGGTCAGATGAGTCCGGATTTCAGTTGGTAAGAGCTGATGGTAAGGTTCCAGTGTGGCGCAAACTCCACAAAGTCAAGAACTTGGATGACAACAAAGCCCTGGCCAAGCTGGAGGTGGCTCCATAATGGTGTTAGCTGTGTTTTTTTTGTTTAATGGAAGTTTTTTTAAAAATCTTTATTCATCAAAACCAATATTATACATAGTAACCCACCACCTAAAACATTAGTAGGTCGAAGTAACATACAAAAGTTCTTAATGATTAAGCACTAACTTATTGTTAGTATTGGCTGCAGGATGGAAGGTTAGCTACTCTACGGCCATGCCTACTATTTGACCTACTACACTATTAACTCTACTCTACTAAACTACATCCTGCAGCGTTACAAGTGTGCCTGCACAATACAAACCTACTGTCTCTTGGCCATGCCCACCGAGCCAATCCCAGTGGGCGTGCCCCTGGCATTGGGCTGGCCTTAATTGAAAGTCGCTGCAGGTCTTTCAAGAGTATCCTAAAATCTATTTACTACTAGTAAATTCTAACTAGTTCTAACTATTGAGTCATAATTAGTGTGCGGTGTCTATAATTGGTAAGTTCACACCCTCCCCCTAATCCTGGACGCGACTGATCCCGATCGTCACGGAGGTCGGCCAGTACTCGCCCCGGCAGAATGGGATAGGTGTGTGATGTCACTTTATTGCTCATCAATCATTCTATCTCCATACGGTATTCTCGCAGGACTTTGGCGGCTACCTCGCTGGCTAGTCTGTCAAGGATATTAAAGGTAACCAGATTCCTGATGAGATGTAAGGTGTCTATGTTTGGCAGTGAGTTCCTTAATTCCGTGGCAACATCGTCGAAAATGGGACACTCGTAGACCATGTGGTCCAGTGTACCTATCCCGGTGCCACAGTCACACGAGGGAGTCGCCCTTTTCCCGAAACGGCAAAGATATGCTGGATACGGACCATGCCTCATGAGGAAGTGCAGCAGTCCCTTACTAGGTTGAAAATGCTTCATTCTTAAACGTTCCTGGATGTTTGGTATTAACTGGTATGTTCATCTCCCTGTCTCATGCCTATCCCAGATCTCTTGCCATAATTCCTCTCCCCTTCTTCTAATCGATGGTTTTTCCCCCACTCGAACCCCCATGATGTCCTCAGTTTTTTCAATCTGTCGCCTTTTTACCTAGTACCATGCAGCCTGCTCCCTGATTTTCACATCTAGGGGGCACAACCCTATGAGAATCAACAGTGTTCCCCCTTGGGGATGTACAGTAGGCTTCGATTGAACACAGTAGCATGTTGCGATGCACTCTCCTCACGGCCATAGCAGGAACGACACTCGTGAGCCTGTGAGGCCAGACTCCGGACCCTTAGTCCACGATGGAGGTGAGGATTGTGTTATGATACAATTTGATGAGGTGTGGGGGAAGATGGAATCGTCTATGCCCTATCATGATGAGATTATTGAGGACCTGGATGTTTGGTATTAACTGGTATGTTCATCTCCCTGTCTCATGCCTATCCCAGATCTCTTGCCATAATTCCTCTCCCCTTCTTCTAATCGATGGTTTTTCCCCCACTCGAACCCCCATGATGTCCTCAGTTTTTTCAATCTGTCGCCTTTTTACCTAGTACCATGCAGCCTGCTCCCTGATTTTCACATCTAGGGGGCACAACCCTATGAGAATCAACAGTGTTCCCCCTTGGGGATGTACAGTAGGCTTCGATTGAACACAGTAGCATGTTGCGATGCACTCTCCTCACGGCCATAGCAGGAACGACACTCGTGAGCCTGTGAGGCCAGACTCCGGACCCTTAGTCCACGATGGAGGTGAGGATTGTGTTATGATACAATTTGATGAGGTGTGGGGGAAGATGGAATCGTCTATGCCCTATCATGATGAGATTATTGAGGACCTCTAACAACCTGCATGTTGTTACTGCAATGTGCCGGGCGAAGTTCCATTTCTCATCTAGTATAAGTCCCAGGTATTGCACCTCTTGACGACGTATTACTGGTGTGCCATCTATCCTGACTGTTGGGTTTCTGGCCAGTTGGCCTTCTAAGAGCAAATAGGTTGACTTATTTGATGCAACTTTAAGTTTGGTCCTGTGGCACCATTGCGACAATATTTCTATTTTAGGTTCAAGTTCCTCTCGGCTATGGCCGCCAACCAACAGGAGAAGGTCGTCAGCGTTGGCTGTCACCTCTAGCACATCTGCACTGTTCTCCAAGGTGTCAAGGAGAGGTTCCATATTAATATACCAAAAGAGTGGCCCCGGAACAGAGCCCTGTGGACACTCCTTCGTTATTTTCTTGCCCACTCTCCCACTAGGGGATGATAGCCAGACCTCCCTATCCATACAATAGCTCATATGACATCCATATAGCGGCCCTGGACACTCTTTCTTCTGCAAGCAGGAGAAGAGCGAACGCCACCACCAGTTGTCGAATGCGCCACTGATGTCTACCATGATGCCAATGGCGATTGCGTCAGATGCAGAATGCCCAGGCCAGAAGCTGAATTGCCTACTGCTCATCCCACTGAGCACCCGGTGTGCCATGAGCCTGTCAGCCAGTAACCACTCCAGCAATTTCCCAAGCAGATCCAACAGACATATCGATCTGTAGGACTTGACTTCTTTAGGATCTTTATCCTGCTCTTTTTTGATAATTACTGCATTACCTTGTTTCCAGATGGTGGGAAACGTTCTGAGGCTCAGGGCCTCATTGTAAATTCTTGCTAGAGGTGTTATTGGTTGAGGAGCGAGGTATTGCACCACCTCCTCTATGATCCTGTCTGGTCCTGGGGCTTTACCTCTTTTAAGTGATTTGATGTGCGTCGCCACCTCGTTCTTTGATAATGGGTACACCACAGTGTTATTTTGATATTCTTCTCAAAGAGCCCGCCTAATTAGGCCTTGTTCTTCATTGTCCTCCTCTTCCTTGTTGTCCAGAAGCAGGGACCAGAGGAGGACCTCAGCAGATTCCTGCCATGACTCCGTCATCCGATTCTCATCTCTAACAATTGACAGTACCATTGGCGACCGAATCTTTTCTCGAACTATTTTGTATGGTATGCCCCAGGGGTCTATAGCCAATTGGCTTTGGACGTATTTTTCCCAGCTTTGGAGTCTGACATTTTTGCGTTCCTTTGGAATTCTTCCTTAGCGTTCCTATAAATTTGCAGCCATCGCTGTTTCTCTTCCCAGCCGACACTTCGCTAATAGTACGTCCTCGCCCTCCTGACAGACTGACGCATCTGCCCTAGTTCAGCGGACCATGGTGACAGGGAGGCCGCCACGGCCCTCCTCCTGGTTGGTACTGCTGCCTTCACCGCTCTAGTAATCGCTCCAACTAGGTCTTTGGCGTGCTTATCGACGTCTTCATCACCATCTGGCCATGTCAGGATGACAAACTCTCTTGCTAGGCGCTCCCAGTTAGTTTTGTTATAGTTGAACTGAACTTCCCACCCTATGTCCCAGTGAAACTCTCTGTCGGTAAACGCGAAGGTTATTAGATTATGATCACTTGTCGTGACTTGGTTTCTTACCATTCAGTTTTGCAGGTGACCGGCAATGTTAGGTGACACTAATGTTAAGTCATTGTTTGTACCTTCTCTTTCCCAACCAGTATAGGTGGGGGGATTTCCAGCTCTGTTAACAACCAAGTACTGCAGAGACATGATCGTTTCATTCATTTTCTCCCCTCTTCCATCCTGAGTGCCACTGTGCCACAGGGGGGATTTTGCATTTGCATCTTCCACCACCACTATCCTTCGACCTCGCAGTGCCGTGGTTATTTGTACTAGTTAGTCGATGTACACTTCTATTTCATCACCATACTGGAATACATGTTTACCAGGTGTATAACTTCCATGGGCGTCTGGGGTTCGACAACAATACAATGTTCGTCTGAGAGGGAGGTACACAAGCACTGTGACTCTTAAAGCTTTGTTTATTACTGTGATGGTGGCTTTCGGATCATTTCTGAAGCATAATATTTGCCAGTTCACTGCAGCGAAACTATATTTCCCGCAAGAGAGTATGGCTCCTGTAGACATAGTACATCAAGACTCATCTCCTCCACCACCCTCAGGAGCTCCCGCATGACCAGTCTACTGTTGTGTGCGTTTAGTTGTCCTAGCTGTATAGTGGCAGTCATGGGAAATAACTGTGAACGTGTGAATCTAGGATGGTCTTTCTCCAGTCATATGCTGTGTTTACATGATGTGTTTGCATGGAATGGACAAGGTCTTCTGTCCAACTAAACCGATGATCGACTGGAAACAGTTACGTTCGGCTACTTGCAGGCCATTTGTCGCCATTCGTGGACTTCTTGTTCCCAAGCAATGATGGAATTTTTATGTATGCCAATGCATCATGACAGCAGAACACAACTGTTCGTGATTGGTTTGAAAAACATTTTTGACAATTCGAGTGAATGATTTGGCCACCCAGATCGCCCGACGGGAATCTCACTGAACAGTTGTGGGACATAATCGAGTGATCAGTTCGTGCACAAAATCCTGCAATGGTAACACTTTCATTATTATGGACGGCTACATAGGCAGCATGGCTCATTATTTCTGTATGAGACTTCCAAGGACTTTTTGAGTCCATGCCACGTCGAGTTGCTTCACTATGCCAGACAAAAGGAGGTCAGACATTATATTGGAAGGTATCCCATGACTTTTGTCATCTCTGTGTAGGTCCTGTTATTTTGGAGGGATGTAAGCTCAGTGGGCGGAGCACACGCAGGACGATCTGAAGCGCTGTAGATGGTGCAAAACTGGTGCCATGCTGTCACTAGACCCTCCGCTGCTGACTGTGAGTTAAATCATGGCAGTGAAGTGGAATGTTATGCCAATCGATAATATGGAATCAATGCAGTATGATGGGTCAATGTGGAGATGTGACGAAGTTGCAAAAAGGAGTTATCGTGTTTGGACGTGTCCATGTCCACACGGTGAATGAAACTGCATATTTGTTGGTTTAGAACCTTAAACTGCTCAACGTGAGTGACTACAAGTAATGTTGGCATCACTTACAGTCCTGTAACATGGTGTAGGAATAGTGGTTGTAGAAAAATCCTAGCCGTCAGGGACCAGAGCTGAATGTCAAGCCCTATCAAAGAGAATAAGTGTCAAACCTGAAAGTGAATGCAGATCCCTCTTAGCTATAAGGGGCGATCAAAAAGTTTTCGTCTGAGAGCATTGCTGCATAGTATATGCAACCCTGTAGGACTCTGAAGCATGTATATAAACACTGATTTGTAGGCAAGGAATTAGTGTGGCATTCGTGCTTTTCCGACCTGCGTGCGGTAAATGCGGAAATTTGAGCTACGGTGACATTATTACACTATGTGATCAAAAGTATCCGGACATCTGGCTGCAAATGACTTACAAGTTCGTGGCGCCCTCCATCGGTAAATCTGGAATTCAACATGGTGTTGGCTCACCCTTAGCCTTGATGACAGCTTCCACTCTCGCACGCATACGTTCAACCAGGCGCTGGAAGGTTTCTCGGGGAATGGCAGCCTGTTCTTCACGGAGTGCTGCACTGAGGAGAGGTATCGATGTCGGTCGGTGAGGCCTGGCACGAAGTCGGTGTTCCAAAACATCCCAAAGGTGTTCTATAGGATTCAGGTGAGGACTCTGTGCAGGCCAGTCCTTACAGGAATGTTATTGTCGTGTAACCACTCCGCCACACGCCGTGTATTATAAACAGGTGCTTGATCGTGTTGAAATATGTAATCGCCATCCCCGAATTGCTCTTCAACAGTGGGAAGTAAGAAGGTGCTTACAACATCAATGTAGGCCTGTGCTGTGGTAGTGCCACGCAAAACAACAAGGGGTACAAGCCCCCTAGATGAAAAACACGACCGCACCATAACATCACCGCCTCCAGATTTTACTGTTGGCACTACACACACAGGCAGATGACGTTCACCGGAAATTCGCCATTCCCACACCATACCATCGGATCGCCACATTGTGTACCGTGATTTGTCACTCCACACAACGTTTTTCCACCGTTCAATCATCCAATGTTTACGCTCCTTACACTAAGAGAAGCGTCGTTTGGCATTTACCGGCGTGATGTGTGGCTTAAGAGCACCCGCTCGACCATGAAATCCAAATTTTCTCACCTCCCGCCTAACTTTCATAGTACTTGCAGTGGATCCTGATGAAGTTTGGAAGACCGCTGCGGTCGCAGGTTCGAATCCTGCCTTGGGCATGGATGTGTGTGATGTCCTTAGGTTAGTTACATTTAAGTAGTTGTTAGCTCTAGGGGACTGATGACCTCAGAAGTTAAGTCCCATAGTGCTCAGAGCCATTTGAACCATTTGAAGTTTGGAATTTCTGTGTGATGGTCTGGATAGATGTCTGTTGTTACACATAACGACTCTCTTCAACTCTAGGCAGTCTCTGCGAGTCAGCAGACGAGGTCGGCCTGTACGCTTTTGTGCTGTACGTGCCCCTTCACGTTTTCACTTCACTATCACATCGGAAACAATGTACCTAGGTTTGTTTAGGAGTGTGGAAATCTCTCATACAGACGTATGACACAAGTGACACACAATCACCTGACCACATTCGAAGTCCGTGAGTTCCGCGGAGTGCCCCATTTTGCTCTCTCACGATGTCTAATGACTACTGAGGTCGCTGATATGGAGTACCTGGCAGTAGATGGCAGCACAATGCATCTAACATGAAAAACTATGTTTTGGGGGGTTTCTGGATACTTTTGATCACATAGTGTACCAAAAGCATCCGGACAGGACCAATATACTGTTATTCCTTTCTCGGCTGCCGGAGGACAAACACCAGTAGACTTACATTGGAGAATGGAGAATGTGTATGGGGCAACATGTCTATCGGGAACCACAACTGTGGAAAGGTGCACCAAGTTCTAGTGCTGGTCGCAATTCGACAAAAGACTCCAGTCGATCTGGGAGGCCACCCTCATCCATTATGGACAACAGCAAGTGGGCAGTTGATGATGTGATTAGGGAGTACCAGCGCATAATTATTTGTGGCCTAGGAAAGCATCTCGACATCAGCTTCTGTAGCTTTCAACATATTATCCGCAAAAGTTGGGCTACTGAAAGGTCTGCAGCCAGTCGATACCATGAGCGTTGAATGCTGAACAAGAAACAAACCAGACGGCAGTTTGCCTGAGGCACCCAATGTTAAGGTTACACATTACTTAAGCGCATTGCTGCTGGCGACGAAAAGTGGTGCCAGCATTGGGAACCGGATCTGAAAGCATCAATGATGCAGTGGTGTCATCCATTGTCCCGTCGTCCCAAGAAATTAAAGAGTCAGCTAGCTATTTGCTGGAAAGGCTATGCTCACCCTGTTCTTTGATTACTGGGGTCTATTGCTTATTGCTTTCAAGGAAGCTGGTGTTTCTCAGTGGCGGATAGTGGACCTAACTTCTGATGCCAGGAAACATATTGGAAAATTCCCTTTCCTTCCCTTTTATTACACGCATCTAGCACTTCTAATGAGAACCACCACTGCCACTACTACCACCACAAAGACGACGACAGCTTCTACCTCCACCACTGCTAATCTACTACTACTGATGCTGCTGCTAATAATAATAATAATAATAGTAATAAAGTTGACATTATACCGATTATACTATCAACTACAGGAGTCATACCACACAATATCCACCAGTACATCAACGCAATACAGCTACATCCAAACGTATATGTACAAATACAGAAATCCGTAATTATTGATACATGTTCAATAACCCGAGAGTTCCTAAATACAATGTAACATATACCGTGCAGTTAAAAGGAAGTCATGCTTGATCAAGGTCCGCGTCACATTTATTTTAGACATAACATCTGAGAAAAGAAAGAATAATAATAATAATAACCCCGTGGAGGCTCGGGAAAAGAATAGGCCTTCTGTATGTTCTGCCAGTCGTAAAAGGCGACGAAAACAACAAACCACTAATAGGGCTAACCCCCCTTTTAGTGTGATTAGTTGGTTCAGAACAGAACTAATGAAGCCTCGGACAAGCGCTGTCATGGTTGGGGATGATGCTTGAACCCTATGCCCGTCCACAATGGTAACGACACTGCTAGCCACACGGAAAATGACTTAAATCCAAATAGAGGTGTTTTGCAGGACATGCTTCCTGCAACCACTCTAGAAGGAAAACAAAGACAGAGGATGAGATGGTCAGATGAAGTTAACCGACACCTCATGTTCTGTTATTACCAAGCAACAAACTTAGGAACCAACACAACTGGATACAGATCACAAGTATACACAGCATTTATTACCAGATACCCAGAATTAAAATTTTTAACAGAACAACGACTAGCTGATCAGATTCGTGTAATAATCAAAAATAACAGGATACCCCAGTCAGAATTAGAAAACATCACACAACAAGTACGACAAATACTGGAACAAAATAATGTGCAGTCAGAAGAAGAAGAAGAAGAAGATGAAGAAGAAAATACAGTAACGAACTCAAACATCCCAGAGCAAACAAACAAAGAACAACACACATCAATTAAACAATCAGAGGAAAACGAAATCTTAAGACAGTCACCAGAACAAGCACAAATAGAACACAAAGTGACACACATGTTAGATATAGAAGAAAAACTTCAGCTGACATATATAGAATACAAAGACACAAATACAGACATTAGACCATTCTTGCATAGACCACCAAATAACCCACAAGTCGAAACAACATTAACAACTATCAACACAATCATACACAACAAAATAAATGAAAACACAACTATGGAAGAGTTACAACTACTGGTTTATATAGGAGCACTCACTACACTAAATATACACACTAGGCAGAGATCAGAACAAACCAACACACAGAAGGAATCCACAAAACCAGCATGGCACCACAGGCTACAGATCAGAATAGAAAAACTGAGAAAAGACATCGTACACCTAACACAATTTATAAGAAATGAAATATCAGACAAAAAACGAAAAAGGTTAGGTAAAATCTCACAACAAGAAGCGATAGAGCAATTAGATGAAAATAAGCAGATATTACAAGTATTGGCCAAACAACTTAGAAGATACAAAAAAAGTGAAAATAGAAGGAAACAAAACCAAACATTCAACACAAAGCAAAATAAATTTTACCAGACAACAGATAACACACACATTAAAATAGACAATCCACCAAACATAACAGATATGGAACACTTCTGGAGCAACATACGGTCAAACCCGGTACAACATAACAGACATGCACGGTGGATACATACAGAAACAGACACATACAAGATGATACCATAAATGCCTGAAGTGATAATTTTGCAACATGAAGTCACCTGAGCAATTAATTCTATGCACAATTGGAAAGCCCCTGGAAAAGATAAAATAGCAAATTTCTGGCTAAAGAAGTTCACCTCAACACATTCACATCTAACTAAATTATTTAACAGTTACATTGCAGACCCATACACATTCCCTGATACACTTACACATGGAATTACTTATCTAAAACCTAAAGATCAAGCAGACACAGCAAACCCAGGTAAATATCGCCCCATAACATGCCTACCAACAATATACAAAATATTCATTTCAGACATTACACAGAAATTAATGACACATACAACACAGAACAAAATTACAAATGAAGAACAAAAAGCCTGTTGCAAAGGAGCACGAGGATGTAAAGAGCAACTGATAATAGATGCAGAGGTGACATATCAAGCTAAAACTAAATAAAGGTCGCTACACTACGCAGACATTGATTACCAAAAAGCTTCTGATAGTGTACCCCACTCATGGTTACTACAAATATTGGAAATATACAAAGTAGATCCTAAATTGATCAGTTCCTAAACATAGTAATGAAAAATTGGAAAACCACACTTAATATCCAAACAAATTCAAATAATATCACATCACAGCCAATACAGATTAAGCGTGGAATATACCAAGGAGACTCATTAAGTCCTCTCTGGTTCTGCCTTGCTCTGAACCCACTATCCAACATGCTAAATAATACAAATTATGGATACAATATTAGTGGAACATACCAACACAAAATCACACATTTGTTATACATGGATGATCTAAAACTACTGGCAGCAACAAATCAACAATTCAATCAATTACTAAAGATAACATAAGTATTCAGCAATGATATAAATATGGCTTTTGGAACAGACAAATGTAAGAAAAATAGCATAGTCAAGGGAAAACACACTAAACAAGAAGATTACATATTGGATAACCACAGCGACTGCATAGAAGCGATGGGAAAAACAGATGCCTATAAATATCTAGGATACAGACAAAAATAGGAATAGATAATACAAATATTAAAGAAGAACTAAAAGAAAAATATAGACAAATACTAACAAAAATACTGAAAACAGAATTGACAGCAAGAAACAAGACAAAAACTATAAATACTTCTGCTATACCAATATTGACCTACTCATTTGGAGTAGTGAAATGGAGTAACACAGACCTAGAAGCACTCAATACACTTACACTATCACAATGCCACAAATATAGAATACATCACATACATTCAGCAACAGGAAGATTCACATTAAGCAGAAAGGAAGGAGGAAGAGGATTTATCGACATAAAAAACCTACAGTATGGACAGGTCGACAATTTAAGAAAATTCTTTATAGAACGAGCAGAAACTAGGAAAATACACAAAGCAAACTACTCATATAAATACATCAGCTACACCTTTGCAATTTCATAATCACTTCTACAACTCTTTAGATCACATAACATCAACAGATATGAAGAAAGTAAATTGGAAAAAGAAAACACTACATGGCAAGCACCCATATCATCTAACACAGCCACACATCGATCAAGACGCATCCAACACATGGCTAAAAAAAGGCAATATATACAGTGAGACGGAAGGATTCATGATTGCAATACAGGATCAAACAATAAACAATAGATATTACAGCAAACATATTATTAAAGATCCCAATACCACAGCAGATAAATGTAGACTTTGCAAACAACAAATAGAAACATTAGATCACATCACAAGCGGATGTACAATACTAGCAAATACAGAATACCCCAGAAGACATGATAATGTAGCAAAAATAATACATCAACAACTTGCCATACAACATAAACTAATAAAACAACACGTTCCCACATACAAGTATGCACCACAAAATGTACTGGAGAATGATGAATACAAATTATACTGGAACAGAACCATTATAACAGATAAAACAACACTACATAACAAACCTGACATCATACTCACCAATAAAAAGAAGAAATTAACACAACTAATCGAAACATCCATACCCAATACAACAAATATACAGAAGAAAACAGGAGAAAAAATTGAAAAATACACCCAACTGGCTGAGGAAGTCAAGGACATGTGGCATCAGGATCAAGTTGACATTATACCAATTATACTATCAACTACAGGAGTCATACCACACAATATCCACCAGTACATCAACGCAATACAGCTACATCCAAACTTATATATACAACTACAGAAATCTGTAATTATTGATACATGTTCAATTACCCGAAAGTTCCTAAATGCAATGTAACATATACCGTACAGTTAAAAGGAAGTCACGCTTGATCAAGGCTCGCGTCACTTTCCATTTTTAACCAGACATAACGTCTGAGAAAGGAAAGAAAAAGTAATAATAATGACACTAATTTTTATTTACAAACGAATTGGTAGATTGGGTATTTGAGCTTTGTTTCTTGTAAAACACGTTAACTTGACGATACATCTTCCAGAATCTTTCGATGAGACTGTCATACCATATGTCTTGACTTTCAAGTGATCGCAGTACTGGTATTTCAATTGAGGTACAAGCAAGAACTGATAGGTGATCTGGGCCTCCAGCGCTTTTTACGCATTTAGGATAAGAAAAACTCCTTTCCACTGACGCACTTTTTGTAAGAATGGTAGCAATTAGACAAAACAGTTTGAAAGCTTCTGGAAAAATTTGGTACGTTTCACTCTCAGTCATTGTTTTCACCCAAACTGACAGAGTGAAATGTTTATTTACGCTGGGAAGAAAATACAGGCTGCATGTGACAATGAACCAATACCATCCACAGGGAAATGCCAAGCGTAATTGACAAGCCGAAGATTGTCGCCTAATTGAAGGGAGATGATGATGATGATGATGATGACTGGTTTGTGGGGCGCTCAACTGCGCTGGCATCAGCACCCGTACGAAGTCCTAATTTTTACACAGTCCAATTTTTTTTTCACACTCCAATCTAGTCACTGTCACGAATGATGATGATGATGAAATGATGAGGACAACACAAACACCCAGTCCCCAGACAGAGAAAATCCCCAACCCGGTCGGGAATCGAACCCAGGACCCCATGATCCAGAGGCAGCAACGCTAGCCACTAGGCCACGAGCTGCGGTCGTTTAAGGAAGAGCATTTTATCACAATGTGAAAATCTTGTTTCTAATTGTGTTGCAACATTGCCCAATACGTGGAAGTATACCTGTTTGTATTTCCTCATCAATGGTTTGCCATTGTATTCATCCATCAGTTCAGCTGTATTACGGTAGCTTCAGGTTGTGAATTAGGCGAGCACTTCACGAAATTTAAAAAGTCGATCAATCTGTCTTCGTTTTTTAAGTTTCTCGTGTGAACTATGCATTCTGAGACAGCATTATTGCAAAACTGTGCATCATTTTTTCTGAAGAGTGTTAAAAAGCAGTTCAATCTTTAAAAATTTGCTTTGAAAAACGCAGAGAAGAAAAACCAAGTCCAGATCTAGAGGTCTATTTTTGAAACCACTGGCTTCTCTTGTACTCGTTGCACTAGAATCTGCTCTCTTAATAAATGTACCCCATTGTGAGACAACACTGCCAGTGCCTTCATGGAAAGATGTTTTTGGTTTCGTACTGAACCATGAATTTAACCAGGCGTGCACCTCTTCGTCCTAAGCAAATCGACAGCCACGAATATCTTATTTTAGTGCTCCATCAACATGGAAATCGCGCGGGAAGAGATCAGGATTGTATGGAAGATGTGCAGGGTTACCACGAAACTTGTGCAGCGTAGACGAAAGAACTTTGGTTAACATGTGGGCAGGCATTATCCTGCAACAGAATGATGCTGTTTCGATTACGCAGCAAACGTTACGCTGGAAAGCCCTTGTACAACCTCGATACGGTCCCGATCCCTTCCCTTGCGGTTTCCATACGTTTGGAGCCATGAAGAAAGATATTCGTCGCCATCGATTGCTTCGGAAGAAGAGATGCACGCCTGGTTACAATCACGGTTTCGTAGGCAACCGCAAACATTTTTTCATGAAGGCACTGACTGTCTCCTCTCGCAGTAGCGAAAGTGTATTAACGTTTATGGCAATTACTTCCGAAATAATAAACAGTTTACATTCATTTTTCCGTCTGTCTCGTTTCCCTTTGAACGCCCCTTATACACTGACAGCAACACGAATAAATAATTAATGTAGAGTAATGAAATATTTTGAATACATTTGCCTAGGAGACATATTTAAGTGATTAACAATGCAAGGTCACAGGTTAATGTAAGCGCGAGATAAGCTACTGCAAATGTGAAATGCTGCTACCTTAATAACTGGTTTAAGCACCAGAATGTTGAATGCAACCAAGCAGACGTTCATGTATTGTATCTTAAAGGTGCTGGATGTCGGTTTGGGGGATGAAGTTCCATGCCTGTTGCATTTGGTCAGGGACGGATAACGCTGTTTGTGAATGATGCTTGGAGTTGTCATCCAATGATATCCCATACATGCTCGATTGAAACAGATCTGATGATCGAGAAGACCAAGGCAACAGGCCAACAATCTGTACAGCATGTCGGGTTACAACAGCAGTATGTGGGTGATCGTTACTCTATTGGAAAACATCCCCTGGAATGGTGTTCATGAATGGCAGTACAACAGGTCAAATCACCAGACTGACGTACAAATTTGCAGTCGGGGTGCATGGAATAACCAGGGGAGTGTTCTTGCTGTCATACGAAATCGTACCCAGACCATAACTACAGGTGTGGGTCCAGTGTGTCTAGGTCGCAGACAGGTTGGTTGCAGGCCCTCATCTGGCCACCTTCTAACCAACACACGCCCATCATTGTCAATGAGGCAGAACCTGTTTTCATCAGAAAACAACAGACTTCTACTCCACCCTCCAATGAGCTCTCGCTTGACACCAATAAACCCGCAAATGGCGGTGTTGTGGGGTCAGTGAAATGCACACTACAGGGAGTCTGGCTCAGTGCTGTCCTTGAGAAAATCGATTTGTAACAGTTCGTTGTGTCACTGTGGTGCCAACTGCTGCTCAAACTGCTGCTGCAGATGCAGCATGTTGCACCAGAGCCATACACCGAACACAATGTTAGTGGTAACATAATGTCTGTTCTGGCGCATTTTGTTTCTGCAGGTTGCATACATTCAGGAGGAAGCATACACTCAGGGACAAATTAACCCCCTCCTCTTACCCTATTGTTACACTAATTGATTTATGACCCCCCGGGGATAATTCTTCCTACCAAGAAACCTCCAACCCTCCTCCTCCTCATCCCCACACCTCTGGGAAATCCCCAACCCCTTTCCCTTCCGCTCAC
This sequence comes from Schistocerca nitens, assembly GCF_023898315.1. Classification (NCBI taxonomy): domain Eukaryota; kingdom Metazoa; phylum Arthropoda; class Insecta; order Orthoptera; family Acrididae; genus Schistocerca; species Schistocerca nitens. Next base: position 469,339,658 of record NC_064618.1, on the reverse strand, counting down.
CAAACCAAGCACGCTTTCAATATCAAATTAATTGACTAAGTAATTAAATTGATCAATTAATTATCGCATCCTCATCTTGGGAAATCCCTCAGCATCTCCATCCCTCTCCCATTCTGCCCCTCCCCATTTGAAAATTTGCAGCAAAAAGATTCAATCTGGAGAGGAAGGATTCATAATATGAAATTGAAATCAATGTCAATTACATAGCAGACGATATACTGTTATTTATAAAATTGAATTTCCAGGGGTTATTCGGCATGAGAAGCTCACATCCAGCAAATACATGTCTTAATTATATAATTACTCTTCTGCAAATTGGAGATGTTGTGTTGTTGCAAAATTTTCACATGTGCACCTCTCCTTGAGTCACAGGGATCGACTGAGCTAGTGCACAACGCCACCTAAAGATGATTTTCCACCCCTCCCTTCTCAACCATCCCACAAAAAAACCGGCGGGAAAAATTGCTCAATCTGTGCTGAGATAGGACTGGCAGGATCCCATCACAGCTAATTCAACTACATTGCTGAGGGTATAATAATATATTGTTTTTATAAAATTCAGTTTGCAGTAGGTCTTGAAAATAAATCGAAAAGAAGAAACTAAATACACAAATGGATCGAACTTTTTCCAGTCATGCAGGGATTATTGCCATGAAATCGCAGTCAATATAACTCACCGTATCTAATTACACTGTTACATATCTAGCTAAAAATCTCCCTACTGGATCCTCGTGCATGCCGCACTGCACCACATGCACTGGACTACCAGCAATCCTTTGAGCCATGTGTGCTGGACTGAGTGGCGCCAGTCGCCTGTGGAGGAATGCTTGATACTAGATGTTGGCATCCCTTGAAATCTGATAGTCTCCTTCAAGTTCTGCTCCCAAACACACAGCTTCCATAGCAGGTCAGTAGAAGCAGCTGCTCCATATGATGACCCTGCTGTCCAGATACTTACTGAGTTAGTTCAAAATACCACCAGTGGAGGACGCTGAGAGAAACAACCTTCGCACCCCTCCTCCGTCAAATCCTCTATTTCTGCATTCCCCTCGCCCCACAGGTTACTGGACAAAGTCATTTGCCAGCAACTCTTTTGATATTGATACCTGAGAAACTCCTGTTGGAACACATGCTATCTCTCTCTCTGTGTTTGTCTCTGTTTCTCTCTCTCTTCTCCCTCTCTCTCTCAAGAGGTTACTTCCTGACCAGCAAGCATCTCTCATGTGCCACCGGAAACCACACTAACCACTCTTCTATCCGGAACAAAGTAGTGGATACCTGGTAAATCTATGGCCATCCCCAAGTTACTGGGCTGTGGATGTATCGGAAGTAGTCCATTTCTGTTACCCCTCACTCACTCAAATTGGTTGACTAATTAAATAAATCGATACCCTCTGTGTGGGAAAGGTTTTACTTGCTTCCTATTGGTAGATACTAGGACTGGCATATTTGGTGGGAAATTCTGGGGCTATCCATGATTTCATCCCATGACCGCCTGGTTTCCAGGCCCTACTTTCCCCCTGCTGGTTTTTCCTTCTCACCTATTGGTGGATACTGCCACAGTTAGATCATTTGGCGGGAAATCCATTATGTTGAATGTAGCTGAAAATGGTAGTGAGAATTCTAAGATTCAGCTGAATTGTACTAGACGCTTAAACAATTTGCAGAAAATGTGGCAGGGGTTTGACTGGAGTGTGTTCGAAATACCACTATTGAAAACAAGAAATTGAGGAATCGGGAATCTGACGTCGAGATTGGAAGTGTTACTTTTGACGTTGCAACTAGAAGCTGTGCTGTATAAAGTGATAGTTGTAATTTCAAATTTCGGCTGGAATTTATGCCATCACGATTGTGTAATTCCCAACCATCCAGAGGTCTGCTAAATGCATTTATTAAAGAACTCTCAAGCTGGTTCTCTCTGCTGCACCAGGAAGAAGAAGGAGAGGATCTACTGTGTGATAGGAGAGTAATAACAACAAATGCACCTTTATTTAAACAAATACCATTCCATCTGTCTGTTGCAAGACAGAGTCCCCTGGGATGTATTGTGAAGCATTCAACACCACACACAGCAGCGGTCACCACAGGGGCAGGGCACTCTGTAAACACATCCATTTAAACCAGTATCCGTTCTGTAGTAGCTGTCATAGTTAGAAGTCGGAGATCACGGGAACGTCTGTATGCCACAGCTGCACATTCGCCACGCTGGTAGCTGAACGCTCACCTCCTGGCATTCACACACCGGCCGTCCTGGTACTCAGAGGTTGCAGGCAGTACCACTGTGACCACCCAGCTTTTAACCAATCAATTTACATAAGGAGGGGGGTAGGGGGGGAGGAAGGAATAAGCAGGCAGAGAAGACACTCATTATATTGAATCTTCTCAAATTTCCACGTAAAAATCAGAATGCTCGCCAAACATGTGATCATGAACGCTGCCCCACACATACTGAGTATTAGTTCGCTATTCATTCACCCGGAGGGAGACACGTTTAGGTCAACAGCACCCTTGTATCCTGCCTGACCAGATTGGGAGCCTCAGTGGTGGCTTGTGCCTTAAGCCAGAAGAGTCCATTCATTCTGGTCACTGGCTACCTTCATATTGTGCCCGGACACCAAGCGGGATCGTTCTAGGAAACCAGACAGATATTTATCAGTTTAATTACAATCAAATATTATGATTGCAGAAACAGCTGTGTAACATTCGACAATGAGCGAAGTATTGGAAATACCTCTGCCCGAGGACTGTGGGTCTACAAATATCAATTTCCCATGTAAAGTTATGTCCTCCTTATGATTGGGCATATTTTCCACAGAAAACCTTTCACACCCCTTACGACTATCGATTTACTGAAATCGCAACTTTCCACTGAAAGGGTACAGTACCGCCAGACATTGAAAATAGGTACAACATACTTCATTATTTTTGTCAGTGCACTCCCACAAAATAAATCCCTACAACCAGTTTGGTGAGATCTGTGAAATGAATGAATGTATGGTCGTCTGCTAACCGCAGATAGTGAATGTGAATATATGATCATCTTTGAGACGACCCTTTGGCCACCTTTGGTGGGACCAAAGAGATGAAATTTACCTGAGCTTTGAGCGCCTCAAATGTGGCTGACCAATACGGTAGCAAGGTGCTCCCCCACTTCAGCAGAGGTGCGAGAGGACCTGGAGTGCGGCCATGTTTTAGCACTCTGCCGCTGGATCTTGTGCTGTTAAGACCTGTTTTAGTTGTGCTCCGTAATGACAAAAGAGTGGAGACATGATATGCATGTGGAATATTTAAGAGTAGTTTGAAATAATAATTTCTCTATTTCAGGAACTTTTGTGGGGAGAATTAAATGTCAGGCAGGTAATATTAATGGGATTGTAGTAATCTTCGGAAGTGACCAACGGTCACAATGAAACCACGTGTAGCAATAAGTTGAAATACTTCTGTGTGCTTAAGTTAAGCTGAATTACTAGCGTGTGAACGATAAGTTGAAATATTTAAGAAATAGCGTGTGTACCATAAGCTGAAACATTTAAGGAATGGCGTATGCAGGACTTGAAATTAGAGACGAGTACTTCCACGTGGTGAGTACTGTGTGAGTCTCAATCTGTGTGCGAGACAAAGGATAAAGAGAAGTACTCGTCCATGGTATCAGTTGAGGACTCGTGTGTGTGATGAATATGTTCTTAATAGAGGGTGATTCAAAAAGAATACCACAACTTTAGGAATTTAAAACTCTGCAACGACAAAAGGCAGAGCTAAGCACTATCTGTCGGCGAATTAAGGGAGCTATAAAGTTTCATTTAGTTGTACATTTGTTCGCTTGAGGCGCTGTTGACTAGGCGTCAGCGTCAGTTGATGCTAAGATGGCGACCGCTCAACAGAAAGCTTTTTGTGTTATTGAGTACGGCAGAAGTGAATCGACGACAGCTGTTCAGCGTGCATTTCGAACGAAGTATGGTGTTAAATCTCCTGATAGGTGGTGTATTAAACGTTGGTATAAACAGTTTACAGAGAATGGGTGTTTGTGCAAAGAGAAAAGTTCTGGATGGCCGAGAACGAGTGATGAAAATGTAGCACGCATCCAGCAAGTATTTGTTCGCAGCCCAGGAAAATCGACTCGCAGAGCTAGCAGAGAGCTGCAAATTCCACAATCAACTGTATGGAGAGTCCTACGAAAAAGGTTAGTTATGAAACCTTATCGTCTGAAATTGGTTCAAGCCGCCAGGCAGCCCGTGACAGAGCTCTTCATCACTGGCCTCCAAGAAGCCCTGATCTTACCCCCTGCGATTTTTTCTTATGTGGGTATGTTAAGGATATGGTGTTTCGGCCACCTCTCCCAGCCACCATTGATGATTTGAAACGAGAAATAACAGCAGCTATCCAAACTGTTACGCCTGATATGCTACAGAGAGTGTGGAACGAGTTGGAGTATCGGGTTGATATTGCTCGAGTGTCTGGAGGGGGCCATATTGAACATCTCTGAACTTGTTTTTGAGTGAAAAAACCTTTTTAAATACTCTTTGTAATGATGTATAACAGAAGGTTATATTATGTTTCTTTCATTAAATACACATTTTTAAAATTGTGGTATTCTTTATGAATCACCCTGTATTACTTTGCATGATATGATTCCGTGTGACGCTAGATTCAAACTCTGAGAGAGAAGCAAGGTGAGTCGGCCGTCTATCCAGCAACGCCACTTGGCTTGCATTGCACAGGAAGACGTGCAAATATCTCCAGAGTTCATAGTAGGAAAGTAGAATTACAAAGTGGGGCAGTGTCGTGTGAAACTGGGATAAATACTAATTGAAGTGGGAAAGCTGAAAGTGATAGTGTTGTGACTATTTAGTGTTTTGTATTCCATGTCGTAGTGTGGTGTATGTCATGTAATTTGGGTATGTGTGGTTGGCATGGGAGTGTAGCAAAGTAGTTTCAAAAGATTAGTGGGTTATGCCTGTTCCTTCGGTACCGCTCGGTCTGGAGGAAAGTTTCGTGATGATGATTGTGAGAGTCGAAGTGTGAGGTATAATAAAAGATCCACCATCCTATCCAGAAAGTGCACTGTAGCGTTAAATAATTACGAGACCATAATATAGAGATTCACCAATGTAAAGCCATGCCCACTGGGCGGAATTTCTCATGTGTTATTGTTGTAGGTTATAGAATTTGTGTGTTTAGGTTATAGAATTTATCGGAATAAATAAGATAGTGAAAAGAAAAAGATTGGTGGACTTTTCCTTCGAATTGTATGTTGTCATGATGTCCTGAATTTATAATGTGTGCGCCATTCATATTCAGTGCGGTGGCCACGTGTTGATAAAAGCCGTTAAATAAAAGACAAAAAGAAAATGTGGTATTGCCAGTGCGTAGTGAACAGTCAGAGTTCTGTAAATCACTGATAGTCAGATATGCATTTCCGTTGCGTATTATTCATACAGGAGGATAATTTGAAACTTAATTGTGAGTACAAGAGTTCATGTTACTCGATAAATAAGAATGAATCCACTCGCTTGGCAGACCACTCATCTTGCAGGCCTGACTGCTTGATGCCACAGTATGAGCAAGGCATGTGGGTGCCTCTCATAATTTTGATCCTGCCAGGATTTTTTTTTGCCATGATTCTGCTGTTAGGGTTTGCTGTTAAGATTTTTTTATGGAATGTATTGTGATAGCGCTAAGAAGTAAAATTTTTTTGTTTGCAATTTCTTTCTGGATTGGTGAGAATCTTTTATTTTTTTTATGTAATCGCTTGCTACATCAGCTAAGGCTGGAAGATCGTTGTATAATTTTTTTTGCGTAATGACCGTAGTAACTAGGTCGCAGTCGAAAAGTGTAGTCACCATGGAGAATAGCGATTCTGGGGTGAATGTAGCAGTGCAGCAGGAAGTAGGTGTCGACCATGGGCTAATGAGCGGGAACGGCAAACACTCGGAAGGGGCTGAATTGTTCAGTGGACCGCTGCTAGGTGATCCTTTGAGCGGCGGGCTTTGTTCACAATCGGGGGCTTTTCCCGACGATGCGGGCGAGCCGGGACTAGGTCAGGTATGCAGTGAAAGTGCAGCTACCCTTAGCGAAGCTACGGTTTCTCAGGCGAATGAGGTGAGCGCACCGAAAGTAGCAAATGACAATGTGCTACTGCAGTTTTTACAGAAGGTGGATAAAGATAATAATGAAAGATTAGAAGCGATGAATAGAGATAATAAGGAGAGAGATAGGGAGAATAAGGAAAGATTTGAAGCAAATAAGGAAAGATTGGAAGCAATGGATAGAGATAATAAGGAAAGATTGGAAGCGATGGATAGGGAGAATAAGGAAAGATTGGAAGCAAATAAGGAAAGATTGGAAGCGATGGATAGAGATAATAAGGAGAGAGATAGGGAGACTAAGGAAAGATTGGAAGCAAATAAGGAAAGACTGGAGGCAATGGATAAGGGAAATAAAGAGGCAATGAGGAAGCTACACACAGTTATCGATGAGCGTCTGTCCGCAGTTAATAATCGGTTAGATGAGGGGGAGAAGAATCTGGATGCGTTGAAGCAAGTATGTGATGCCGTGAAAGAAAAAGCCAATAATTTGGAGGTACGAATAAGTGCAATAGAGAACGATATTACAGAACGTAGGGACTTGTTGCGGGATGAGCGAATCAAAGAGATAGTGGAGGACTTACTTGCAGATAAACAAGGGGCATTAGACAGCGTGGAAGCTCAAGTCACCCAGCAGGAAGTGGCGCTAAATAAACACAGGGATGAAGTTGCGGAGGTAGTGGTCAGAATGAATACGATTAACGCAGATGTAGAAAAAGTCAGTATGAGAGGCGAAACAGGCTCTGACAGTACGCAGCGAGAGGTTTATGCCGACCAGGAGGAGATACAATCACTATTACAGTTTAAAGAGGCACAATTAGAAATAAATAGGAAACATAGGGAAGAACTAGCACAGTTGCAAATAATGTGCAGTGGCGAAGGTGACACACCACCAGTTAGATTGCAGACGGAGGGTGAGATAAATTCAAAAAAGGAAAATAGGCAGAAAGAGGAAGACGAATTCAGAGAGTCAGAAGAACGGTTGTGTCGGATAAAACAGGTGGCAAACCCAACTGGGTATAGTCCAAGGCTGTCTCAATTTCAAGATTCATTACCTTCATCGTGGGGACTGCCCCTCAAAATGAAGTTTGTGTCTAACCATTTGAGGGACAAGGCTAGAGCGAAAATGCAGGAAGTTATTAAAGACTGTAGTAGCTATTTAAATGAATTCTGGTCGAAAAGTAAGCAGGACCAGGTTACGCAAAGCATATTGATGATGCCAAATTGTAACGAAGGTGGTATAAGAGATCCAGTGGCGTGCTATCAGGAAATGCTGAGACGAAATAGGTATTTGGATGTGCCATACGAACCTGGGGAGCTCTTTAGGATCTGTATAACGAAGTTGCCAGTGAAATTGCGCAGAGATATAGTGATAGCAGGCAGAGGCTTAGACGATTCTTCGTCATTTCAGCACTTGTTACAGGAACTTGGTAATGAGAGCAACATCGTAAACGGAGCCACGACTCATGGGTCAGACAGAGTCGAGGATAGGAATGGCAGAAACTATCAGAATGACAGAAGAGCATTGAATCCTGGCATTTCATTCTTGTCATAATGGATTGAAGAATAGGAGAAACTAATCCAACATATCAGCCCTTAGCATCTTGCCTTAAAACACATGCCACTGGCACTGAAAATTGTCTATGTAACAGACATACTCTATTGATATGTAGGAATGCAAATACCATACTTCTGATCAGAGAATAAAACACCAGTAATGGCATCTGTTAGGCTGGTCTCTCAGAGCAAAATTTGCAAATTTTTATTTCGAACACTAAAGTAAAAGGACTGTTTCCTCAAAGAAACCAGTTGCTAAAATGTTATGTAATAATGCCAATTAGTCCAGTATAATTAGTGCGATTTGACTATTGCAGGTACTTAACACGGAATGTAAAAAGTCAACATTGTGACCGAAGTTTTTAGATTAGCTGCCATCTGATCGGTAGTATGTCATTGTCATAGTGACAGTTATAATGAGGAGCTGCGTATGGTTGTTCGGAATCTGGTGTTAGGGAAAGAGGCCACTAGCACCAAAGTTTCTAACACTTGGGCTGTCCCATTTCTCCCACCTTGTATACTCTCTGCACACATTTAATTTTCATGTAAACACAGATTCCTAACTAGCAAATTTTTTACTGTGTATAGTTAACCATTTAGAGTGAGGCGGCTTGTCCATGAAAATGCTGTACTGATTGAGACGATCATGGGAAAACAATCATGTGGGCTTCATCACATTTCTAACATCAAATTATGGAAAAGGTAAGGGTAGATCGAAAGTAGGCAACTTATGGTAGATGGTCAGTGTATTTATTTGTGGTGTGTAACGTTGTGCAGGGGCAAATCGAACATAAGAATTTTCACGCGGGATGTCAGGAAGTATGACGGAATAGACTGGTCGAATGAGTCATGAACAGGAGTCGACGGAGTGGTGTATGTACGTATTTTTTGTCGTATGAATAAGGATCAAGCAGAAACGACGTGGTGATTAATGAGTGGATAAAGATGGTAGATAGTGAGAGAAGCGACGTGATAAATAGTAGTTGATAAAGGTGATATTTAAGGAGAGAAGCGACGTGAAGCAGTGTAATTAATAAAGAGAGATTCGACGTGATGAAACAGTGGTAAATAAAGGTGAGTAGAATTAATAATGTGGAGATGTCTTAGATGTATGTTACAGAGAGGCCTGTGTATGCTGCAATCGAGATTGATGCGAATGGCGAAGGAAGACCAGGAAATGATGGAGTAAAGGACGGACGGTGAGCCGAAATACGAATGAAGAGATGAGGACAACTGCACAATGTGAAGGGACATAAAGGGAGTATGAGATCCAGATGGTGAACGTAGTGGAATACTGACGTGAGATGTAATATAAGTGTAAATCTAATTCTTACCATAACATTTGCTATATAAAAAAGAAATTGTTGTTGTTGTTGAAGTCTGGTACCAGTATAACTAATCAAAACGGTACCAAGAATGTGTACAGTTATTTTGCAGGATGAATAATTTGTGTATTTTTTGTTTTTAGATGAAATGTCGCAATTGTAAGTTGATATTTAGCAGGATGAATAATCGGTAAAGTGAATGCAGAGGTAAGCCAATGGAGAGAGGTGCCAGAATGAGAGGACGAATTCGGAGGCTGGAAAGCTATCTCCAAAACAGCTTCATCTGTTATGTGGTTGAGTATAAGGGAGCAAAGGTATGGTATGTTGTCGTGAGTGTGGTGGTGTTAAGGTTAGCTGACTTCAAGACCTATTCTGTTAGTGTATTAATGGATTGAATGAGAAGGAAAATGTGATGTCTGGTGAGTGAGAGTCGTAGAGTAGTGTGATCAATGCGCTCACTCCTGTAAAGGGGATGCTACCAATCCGTAACTAAAACATTATTGTGTCATTGTTTGATTTGGATGAACCTCGATGGCAGGTCAGGATCTGACATCATGTGGATGGTACATACGTGTGCTAGAAATGTTGTTATATATAATAAAATGTAAAATGTATAAAGAGATACTAATTTCAGTCTGTCACAAGCACAAAGGTGCATTGTATGTTGTAGATTTAGAGCCACCAGTTTCTAAAATGTTTATTGTGTTAGGATGTTAAAGTAGTTTACTATTTAATAACATGTGGTAGGTAATTGTGAGCTGGGTAGATTATTTCTTATTTTTTTGTTAGAACACTTTCAAGGGGTATTAATTTCAGTCTGTCACAAGCACAAAGGTGCGTTGTATATTGTAGTTTTAGGATCAACAGTTTCTAATGTTTTCACTGTGATAGGATGTTAAAGTAGTCTACTATTTGATATTGTAATTATGAGCTGTATAGATTGTTTCTTATTCCTTTTTTTTTAACACTTTCATGTTTTGTATGAGGGATGACAGGTACAATCAGTAGCACAAGTATGGGCTGTATATAGAAAAGGGATATGTTGTATGTGTAGAAAACTAGGGTGTATAATTTTATTTTTTTTTAGGAAAAAGATTCTTTTATTACCAATGTATCTAATAGATCATACATGTAATCAATGAGTATTTAAATACTGTAAGAATATCCTTTTGTCTGTAATGTTGTGAGATGCACGGAAGGGTCTGACTGAATGGGTGTCGTAACGCACATACCGCTATCAGGGCGAAGCTGACGTCGCCATGGGAGAGGTGACAAAGCTGCGACACTCCCCACTCCACTGCCGGTCGGGGTACACTCCACGCGCCCGCTACAGCAGGTCAACGGCCTGGGGCGACACGCACGTACCACTGGCCATTCATAAGTTCCGCCACCCTTACGACTGGGGAAAGTATCCCACGGAGGCAACAGCGGGTGGTTTCTTCTGCTCAATGGCGGAGCGACGGCAGAATGAACGACGCACGGCAGAGTCCGGAGGGCATTTTTTACCAGCAACTACGTATTAACTAGTACTGGACTGTGGAGCTGTGAAACAAGATGACTGCTCGTATGTCTCCATAAGGTGGAAAGTGAAGGACTGGTGTTTCCGAGTTGTGAGTGGTGAAAAAGATTTTGTCTTTAGCAGACAGGACGATTGTTTTGTTTTGTCTTGACCACTGAACGGTGGGATCCATAAACTTTTGGCAGTGACTTGTTAAGTGCGCTTTGTGAATTGCATGTGGGACGCTTGGTATTCTTGAAGAGGACAGTTGTCGTTTGGTGACTAATTATTGTATGAACGCAAGAAACTAGAGTGGGACATTGACATTTGCGTCTGTAGTAGGAGACATTTCTTGAATTGGTGTGGGAATAAGTGCTGTTTGTTGGAACTTACGACTTTTAATTACACCATGAACTGCAAGGACAGAACCGTGGGTAATAGTAGTTGTAGGGCCATTTCTGGACGACCAGATTCGTGTGGATGGTACGCTGAGGGTGACTATGACATTTGTGTTTAATGTGAGATACAGTTTACTGTTCAGTGCATGTTCAAAATGCCGATTTGAGTGACTTAAAGACTTTCGTCCGGGCAACCATGGGAGAGCTTTGACACCGAGACAGTGTTTCTAGGGAACCTGTCAGCAACTTTTTTGACCCCAAGAAAATCACAGAATGAAATGATTCCGTGTGACTCGCAAGATAGGGAATAATGTATTTGTACTTGTAATTGTGTAAATTTTTTTATGTGTTTCATTCCTGAAGGGACAGCAAGTGTAATTGTATTTCATTAACATTTGTGTTTAGACTAGTTAGTGCTTTTTTTTGGTTTGTTCTGGGTTATCAAGTTCACGTAGCATGTTTATTAGAATATTTGGTACAATGATGCTTTAATTATTAGCCAGTGGCGTAATACTAACGTAGCATTGATCAGTAAGGTTGTCACAGGGGACAAGGGTTTGCATTGCACAACAAATATCGGAATTAACTGATGCATTTTGATGTCGTGGACAGTAATGATCTTGTTGGTGTGTTGACTGAAGCCACTTATTTTCATTATCACAGTGGTGATATTTCACATTAAAGTGTAATGAAGGCTAGTCGAAATGCAAGTTCTTGTCGTCTAAATGTGTAACAATAGAGAAATGAGCAGTAGAGTAAGATACGAGAGCTACTGGAGGATTCAAGCACTTATTGCTAACTATTTATTGCGTGTATTGATCAAAGTTGATGGACTGACTAGCTCAGCAGCAGGTATTTGTACTGGTGGACAAGGATAAGGTTAAACTCACAGTCGAGTAGTGGTGGCAATTGCTTAGGTGATGATAGTTAATGAGGTATGACATGATGTCTTAGACGAACTATATTACGTAACCAGTATGTAACTTGTGGTATATATCATTGTTTTTCTTCTCAGTTTTATTTCTCTGTAGGCTTGACGTATATTTTAGAGTACTGATATGGAGCCTGACTTCTACGTGTAACTAGTGTACGAAATTTTTTTCTTTTGTTGATTTTGTTTTGTATTTAGACATTGCCGTGTAAAGATTATTACAACACAATTTAGGAATGTCAGATTACTTGTTCTGTGTTTGGACGGTGAGCTATTTAAAAATTTCATGAGTACAATTAGTATTTTTCTTATTTGTCATAGAATTAGTGAAGTTTGGATTACTCCTAAAAATAACGGAGATCCCGGTAACTAAGCAAATTTTTATCTCACCATTATTTTTTATTTTCTGTATGATGTAATGTTTTATTTGTCATTTGGATTGATGTAAATTTGTATGTGTACGTTACTCCGGATTGTGGAGAGTACAATAATGCAACAACTGTGTCAATAATTTGGTAAAGTAACAGCATTTGGTCGTCTATTTGAGGTCACCAGGGGCTAAGGTCTCCTCCTGGTTATTTTGATGAATTGCTACATTTGTTCTAATACAGTTTTCTTAAAAAAATCCTCGCATTGCAAGGATAGTACCGAGCTATTTTTTTCTGCATGGGTAGCCGGTGGTGAAAGGGTACAGTACCGCCCGACATTGAAAATAGGTACAACATACTTCATTATTTTTGTCAAAACAACACATTTTTTTTGTAAAATAACTCAATTTCAATTAATACAGCGAAGCCGGATACCAGTGTGGGAAAGAATCACAATTTATTTATTTAATTGATCACATGTGGACTCCCACAAAATAAATCCCTACATCCAGTTCGGTGAGATCTGTGAAATGAATGAATGTATGGTAGTCTGCTAACCGCAGATAGTGAATGTGAATATATGATCATCTTTGAGACGACCCTTTGGCCACCTTTGGTGGGACCAAAGAGATGGAATTTACCTGAGCTTTGAGCGCCTCAAATGTGGCTGACCAATACGGTAGCAAGGTGCTCCCCCACTTCAGCAGAGGTGCGAGAGGACCTGGAGAGCGGCCATGTTTCATCAATCTTCCGCTGGATCTAGTGCTGTTAAGACCTGTTTTAGTTGTGCTCCGTAATGACAAAAGAGTGGAGACATGATATGCATGTGGAATATTTAAGAGTAGTTTGAAATAATAATTTCTCTATTTCAGGAACTTTTGTGGGGAGAATTAAATGTCAGGCAGGTAATATTAATGGGATTGTAGTAATCTTCGGAAGTGACCAACGGTCACAATGAAACCACGTGTAGCAATAAGCTGAAATACTTCCGTGTGCTTAAGTTAAGCTGAATTACTAGCGTGTGTACGATAAGTTGAAATATTTAAGAAATAGCGTGTGTACCATAAGTTGAAATATTTAAGGAATGGCGTATGCAGGACTTGAAATTAGAGACGAGTACTTCCACATGGTGAGTACTGTGTGAGTCTCAATCTGTGTATGAGACAAAGGATAAAGAGAAGTACTCGTCCATGGTATCAGTTGAGGACTCGCGTGTGTGATGAATATGTTCTTAATATTACTTTGCGTGATATGATTCCGTGTGACGCTAGATTCAAACTCTGAGAGAGAAGCAAGGTGAGTCGGCCGTCTATCCAGCAACGCCACTTGGCTTGCATTGCACAGGAAGACGTGCAAATATCTCCAGAGTTCATAGTAGGAAAGTAGAATTACAAAGTGGGGCAGTGTCGTGTGAAACTGGGATAAATACTAATTGAAGTGGGAAAGCTGAAAGTGATAGTGTTGTGACTATTTAGTGTTTTGTATTCCATGTCGTAGTGTGGTGTATGTCATGTAATTTGGGTATGTGTGGTTGGCATGGGAGAGTAGCAAAGTAGTTTCAAAAGATTAGTGGGTTATGCCTGTTCCTTTGGTACCGCTCGGTCTGGAGGAAAGTTTCGTGATGATGATTATGAGAGTCGAAGTGTGAGGTATAATAAAAGATCCACCATCCTATCCAGAAAGTGCACTGTAGCGTTAAATAATTACGAGACCATAAAATAGAGATTCACCAATGTAAAGCCATGCCCACTGGGCGGAATTTCTCATGTGTTATTGTTGTAGGTTATAGAATTTGTGTGTTTAGGTTATAGAATTTATCGGAATAAATAAGATAGTGAAAAGAAAAAGATTGGTGGACTTTTCCTTCGAATTGTATGTTGTCATGATGTCCCGAATTTATAATGTGTGCGCCATTCATATTCAGTGCGGTGGCCACGTGTTGATAAAAGCCGTTAAATAAAAGACAAAAAGAAAATGTGGTATTGCCAGTGCGTAGTGTACAGTCAGAGTTCTGTAAATCACTGATAGTCAGATATGCATTTCCGTTGCGTATTATTCATACAGGAGGATAATTTGTAACTTAATTGTGAGTACGAGAGTTCATGTTACTCGATAAATAAGAATGAATCCACTCGCTTGGCAGACCACTCATCTTGCAGGTCTGACTGCTTGATGCCACAGTATGAGCAAGGCATGTGGGTGCCTCTCACCACATCAAATCTATACCCCCCTTAGGACAAGACATAATACCACCCATATCGTTTCCCTTGCACCTGTTGGAACACTGACCACAGTTACTTTACACTCTAACACACAAACATTTCAGACAAGCAGTACAATTATCATTTATTATGTATAGTGTCCGAAGAAATCATGGTATGTCCACACTCCCACTTTATAGATGTCTCGATTCTCCTTAGTTCTAGAAAATTACTTGATGTTAAGTCTTCCAGTCAATCAGATTCGAGGACAGATTGGAAAGACATCACGGATATGACCTGTCAGATACCTCCCTGCGTGGCAAGTGGTAAGGACAGATCATAACGACCGGGGGAGTACATTAGAATTTCATGAGCAGGATAGCTACAGTCAGTTCTCAATTCTGATTGGATGGAAGACATATATGTTAAATCATTTCGTGGAAGTGACAAAATCGAGACATCTCGTGGGGATGAGATGGCTGGGAGGTTGAGGTGATATTCTCATAGAAGGTAGCTGGACACTTCTAAGCAATGTAATGAACATCGCAGTCGATAATGCGGCAGATATGTGTGGGTCTGCTTAGGGGAGCCCATGAGAGGACGTTATGCAAATACATGATGTTACAACCGTATTGCCTGCCCTGTTTGTATACTATAGCAGATGTAGTTGAGCCCTTGCATTTGTGTATTGTGCAGGTGTTTACCAAATGAATCTATCACCTCTTATGGTCGGATGTACTTGTCAACGTCTTGAAACCAGAATTCTCCACGTCAAATCTATCTTCCCCTTATGGCTAGTCTTGCGTAAATTTTTACAGGAATAGCAGTCTGATCACTTCCCATACCTCTGGTGATATGTCAGAACACAACACCGCAGTAACATTACGTTCCAGCAATGTAACATTCCTGATTAGTAGCTTGATTATCACTTACAAGAGTATAGCAGTCAAAAATTTATGGTATGTCCACACTTACTCCAGCTGGGTGTCGTTTCGCACAGCCTACCATAGTTTCCCAGTAGTAACACACTCCCGCCACATCATCGTTACCACATATTTGTCGAGGACTAAAGGACGTAACTACAATTACAAAGCACTCACTTCTTTTATTTATGTTACGTAAGTTCTTGTATGATAGTCGTCGTACGCCTGAGCAGAAAGAGCTGACACACTTAGTGTAGAAACAATAACTTACAAATGTCCAGCTAACTTCTGTGAGAACATCACCTCAACCCCGCAGACACCTCGTCCCCACATGATGTCTCGATTTCATCACTTCCAAGAAATGATTTAACATATATGTCTTCCAGCCAATCAGATTCGAGAATAAATTGTAGCTATTCTACTCCTGGTATGTCGTAAATAAATGGATCGATCCCCGGATTTCACCATGAGAGCAGCGTCATCAAACATTGATGTAACAGATAGTGACTATCGGTATATTCCCATCCATACTCTGTCCTCGCGATATCGCTGGAAAAAATCCACAGTTCATTGAATGGTGTGTATGTTGGAGTCAAGTAAAGCAACGAACTTGGTCTAAGATATTGTTGTCGATGACGGATGAGCAAACTGCCGAGGTCGGAGCTGTGTAACAATAGCTTTTGCCATATTTTCAGCAATTTTACGTATTTCCCATCAATTTCACAGTTTTACCAGGTTTTTCCATAATTTCATAACATTTTACCCAATTACTCGAGTTCAAAACCACAGCTCTCGCGATGCTATTTCCGTATCGTTGCTAAAAGACAACCTCCATTGCTTTGCAAGTGCTATATATATATGGACATACCGCGAACTCTGTTAGTCACCTGAATGACATGATGCAAATACTGTTTCGTAGTGCAGGCAATAGCCAGCAGCAGAGAGGAGGTGCAAAAACTATGTGCCTTAGTCGAGACACTTTATAAATCCAGTAAGATTTTATTACAATTGACCACCTCCCCATATGTGGATAGGATTCACAAAATATTCTCACTTTCTGGAGGTCCCCAGCGCCCACTGTACACGTCCGATTATTGTTCGGAAATTATGCTATTCTTGCATCAGTCCTCTAAAATGATGGACAGCTACGGAAAATGCATGAAACAACGACATCTTATGAGAAAATAGACAAATGCATAGCAGCGGTGTTTGACATGGGAAATTACACGCCATGCTGCATTAACCCCATGAACAGAACACAGTCTCTTCAACACATGTGTCACGCAAATGTATACAGAGGGATTGCAGTACTTCACAAACCCGTAACTGATTTAGGATCACTGTAGTTGTGAAACTGAGGACTCGATTTACGTCCAAGATATGGCAGGGGAATGGAGTACTTTGCATACATCTACACTCGTCTAGAGATGATGTCGAAACAGGTTTACCATTGGCTTGGTGGACATGATTCACCACACATGCGCTGACAGTCGTCCGCTGAGTGTGGTATGGGGAGGCTTGGTGTTAACGACTGCAGGTAGATAGTGCTCTAAGTCAAACCCAGAACATGCAGTTGTATACGAGTTGAACATAGGTTATACCACACAGCTGTACAGTCCGAGAGAACAACAGAAAAAAATGGTTAAATGTGCTATAAATGACCAGCTACAACATCTCTCTCTCCCTCCAGTATGCGTCATCAGTCTACCATTAAATCATATTTCGTTACAACCCCTTTAAAATGATTACTCCATCAACTTTCTACCATCCTTCAACGGGATCCATCTCAATTTAGAAGCAAATGCTTCTCTTTGGTAGGAAAACATCCAAGACAGCGGTCAACTTGCATGTTTTTTTATTACTTCAGCAGACATAAAGAATATTGTTGTTGTTGTTGTCTTTAGTCCTGAGACTGGTTGATGCAGCTCTCCATGCTACTCTATCCTGTGCAAGCTTCTTCATCTCCCAGTACTTACTACAACCTACATCCTTCTGAATTTGCTTAGTGTATTCATCTCTTGGTCTCCCTCTACGATTTTTACCTTCCACGCTGCCCTCCAATGCTAAATTTGTGATCCCTTGATGCCTCAGAACATGTCCTACCAACCGGTCCCTTCTTCTTGTCAAGTTGTGCCACAAACTCCTCTTCTCCCCAGTTCTATTCAATACCTCCTCATTAGTTATGTGATGTACCCATCTAATCTTCAGCAGTCTTCTGTAGCACCACATTTCAAAAGCTTCTATTCTCTTCTTGTCCAAACTATTGATCGTCCATGTTTCACTTCCATACATGGCTACACTCCATACAAATACTTTCAGAAAAGACTTCCTGACACTTAAATCTATACTCGATGTTAACAAATTTCTCTTCTTCAGAAATGCTTTCCTTGCCATTGCCAGTCTACATTTTATATCCTCTCTACTTCGACCATCATCAGTTATTTTGCTCCCCAAATAGCAAAACTCCTTTACTACTTTAAGTGTCTCATTTCCTAATCTAATTCCCTCAGTATCACCCGACATAATTCGACTACATTCCATTATCCTCGTTTTGCTTTTGTTGATGTTCATCTTATATCCTCCTTTCAAGACACTGTCCATTCCGTTGAACTGCTCTTCCAAGTCCTTTGCTGTCTCTGACAGAATTACGTCATCGGCGAACCTCAACGTTTTTCTTTTGTTTCCTTTACTGCTTGCTCAATATACAGATTAAATAACATCGGGGAGAGGCTACAACCCTGTCTCACTCCCTTCCCAACCGCTGCTTCCCTTTCATGCACCTCGACTCTTATAACTGCCATCTGGTTTCTGAACAAATTGTAAATATCCTTTCGCTCCCGGTATTTTACCCCTGCCACCTTTAGAATTTGAAAGAGAGTATTCCAGTCAACATTGTCGAAAGCTTTCTCTAAGTCTACAAGTGCTAGAAATGTAGGTTTGCCTTTCCTTAATCTATTTTCTAAGATAAGTCGTAGCACAATGTTGTTAAAACCAAGCAGCTTCTGTTCTGTAAGGTATTTGTTAGCTGACATCGTATAGTTGTGATTGGTAGAGAATAGTTTAGTTTCACTGATCTGCAGTGGATCCATGTCGGGTTTTACTCACATTCCTCTTGCTGTCATACACTCTTTCCCATACACAAGAATTTTTCTGCACTAAGCAGACGTGTAATTTCTCCCTTATTCCTCCTCAATTTTCCCATCTTTTGGGTATTTTCCCTCAGTTTATACGTGTTTTCCGTCAATTTTTGTAATTTTATCGATTATATGTCACTTCTGCAATTCTGATTATGACCTCACTTCTAGCCACGTATTCTAATAATGCGTGTAAATATAGAATAACTGGCAACACGTAGCGCAACACTGCAATTTTTCTCTCTCTCTCTCTCTCTCTCTCTGTGTGTGTGTGTGTGTGTGTGTGTGTATGTATGTGTGTGTGTGTATGTATGTGTGTGTGTGTATCGGATTCACGTGTGGACCACCAAGGCACAATGTAGGTTCGATGCGAATGTGAGAATACTTTTAGCAATGATATAGAAATTGAGAGCCATGGTGCAATATCGTCATCTGGTAGGAAAGGAATGCTTTCAGAATCAGAACGGGAGGTCTCTGAAAAGCACGAAAAACATTGTCGCTAGGTTTCTTTTTTCGAAACAGAGAGCAGGACTCCGCGTGGCCGCCGTTAGAGGAGCAATAGACGGAATTCGGATTTACGAAAAATGTTGAGTCGCACAAAATAAAGTTAACAGCGTGTCAGAGACGACTGGACAGAACACACATAGAAAGACCACACCTGATGCCTGGGAATGCTTCTCGGAAAGGAATTCTTTCAGAATAACAACGGGAGGTCTTTGAAAAGCACGAAAACCGCTGTCGCTAGGTTTCTTTCTTCGAAGCAGAAAACAGGCCACAGTGGAATAGCAACTCTATTTTTAACAAATACCTGCATATTACGTGATGAAGGCGTGGAGCAAACGAGGTTGCACCTGGTCAGCTCGTGTATGGGCAGAGTCTGAAAGGATAGGAGCGAAACATGAATGCTATAGGCCAGAAGGAAAGTAGTTTACACCTCCAATACGCTTCTCAAGCCTCACTGGGCCAAGAAACGACGCAAGTCATACCACAGTCAGCATTGCCAACTACTACTTGTGGTAGGGGATGAACATAAGGTACAGTGGGGGAAAGAAAAAGATATACAGGACGGTCTCAGCAGAGAGAAGGAGAGAGGTCTCTTCAGACCGGGCCGTGGGTAGAAGGGAGAGAGATCTCTTCAGGCCAGGGCCGTATGTAGGCGGAACACTTCCTGTTCTGTCGGCCTAGAAGAGCTTTTTTTTTTGAACACTTGCGTTCACAGGGTTCGAATATGTCGTAAAATCTCCAGAGTGGAGATTACGTATTTCGACCCGAGTTAGTTACGTTCTGCGGAACAATGAGAGGTCAGAGGTGTACACGTCGCTAAGCCGAAGCGAGTGGACATCGTCAATAGTTTAGCTAGGGAAAAACACAGTTTTTCGCCTCACGAAAACTCACGGCAGTTTTCGACTGCTGATACAGTCAATGCCAGAATGGTATTGAGGTTTACAGGTCCGCACAGTGTCGACGCGCCGCCGTTATCATACGCAGCTGCCAACCACAGCAGCCGCCGATAAAGCACGGTAAATATCGCATTTGCTCAGGTGGTCAGTGAGGGAGTCACAAGCTTGTGGGTGCACTTCAGTTCATTTGGAGATTGGAGTTACGTTATGTATTTTCTTCTCATTCTCTCGTGTTCATTCTAGCCACATATTGCGTGTGTGTTCATAGGGCTTAAAAGCTAGAAAGGAATCGGTAAATATATGTTATTGTCCAGATAAAATAGCGTACACAATAGGGTATATTGAATTGTTGCGAGCGTAATAATTTGGAGGGTAAATTGTTTTGTGATCATTCTATTGTAAGTTACGCTAGGGGTTCTTTTCTCATGTAGGGACGCTTTTGAAAGGTTGTTGTGTGTTCATGTTTATCACGATTAATTTCCTTTAGTTTGTGAATTGATTGTCAGGATCTCCCTTATTATAGAGGATTTTCCAACGTCATCAATTACACCTCTGAAACCCAATGTGTATGGTGATTCTGTAATAAAAACATTTAGTACAGGTAATAGATGTTTGTGTGTTCTAGAGTAGAGGATAGCCCTTCCTCACTGCAATATTTTAGGGCATGTATGACGGCTGTTATTCTGAATTCTAATAGTGACTTCATCCGGGGCCTCCTTACCTTGCAGGGCCTGGACTCGCAGGCACATTAGTTCTGTCAGATACCTCCCTGCGTGGCAAGCGGTAAGGACAGATCATAACGACCGGGGGAGTACATTAGAATTTCATGAGCAGGATAGCTACAGTCAGTTCTCAATTCTGATTGGATGGAAGACATATATGTTAAATCATTTCGTGGAAGTGACAAAATCGAGACATCTCGTGGGAATGAGATGGCTGGGAGGTTGAGGTGATATTCTCATAGAGGGTAGCTGGACACTTCTAAGCAATTCTTTCTACATTAAATGCGTCAGTTCTTCCTGCTCTGGCACACGATGACTATCATGCAAAAACGTATGTAACATAAATAAAAGACATGCGTGCTTTTTAATTGTGGTTAAGCCCTTTAGCCCTCGACAAATATGTGATAATGACGATGTAGCGGGAGGGTCTTGCTACTGGGAAACTATGGTAAGCCATGCGAAATGACACTCAGCTGGAGTGAATGTGGACATAACATAATTTTTAGGATGCTATACTCTTGTATATGAGAATCAAGCTACTAATCAGGAATGTAATGTTACTGTGGTTTAGTGTCCCACATATCACCAGAGGTATGGGAAGTGATCTATTCCTGTAAAAATTTACGTCCAGCCATAAGGGTAGGATAGAGATGACGTGGAGAATTGTGGTTTCAACGCATTGACGAGTATATCCGACCATAAGAGGTGATAGATTCATTTGGTAAACACCTGCGCATTATACCAATCCAAGGGTTCAACTAGATCTGCTATAGTATACAAACAGGGCAGGTAATACGGCTGTAACATCATGAATACGCAGAACGTTTCTCATCAGCTCCATTAAGCAGACCATCACATATTCTTTGACGCATTATCGACTGCTATGTTCATTACACTACACCAGGCCATATCTGTGATGTCTTTCCAAAGCGTTCACCCATGGGGTGCTACTGATTATCACATAGTGCAAGGCGGCTGTGCTTTACAAAGCACATTTGAGAGAGTCTTGGAGGGACGCAGCACCCTCCAGAAGTGCTGACTGAAAGTACCTACAGTCTGTTCTCGAATTTAATTGACTGGAAAAGTCAACATCCAGAATTTCCTAGAACTGATAAGAATCGAGGCACCTAGCCAATGGAAATGTGGGCATACCATAATTTTTTCAGGCGCTATACATACATAAATGATAATCACATTACTTGTCTAAAATGTTTGTGTGTTGGAGTGTAAAGTTATTGAGGTCAGTGTTCCAACAGGTGCAAGGAAATAGATGTAGATGGGATTACGTCTTGTCCGAAGGGGGTATACATTTGACCTGGAAAATTACGATTTCAGTACATCGATAGTTGTAAGAGGTATGAAAGGTTTTATGTGAAAATTTATGTCCAGTCATAATGAGGATGTAGACTTACATGGGAAACTGATGTCTGCAGAGCTATAGTCCTCAGGAGGAGGTATTTCCGATTCTTCGCTCCCTGTCAAATGGAACCTGATTGGTGCTGCAATATTTAATTGTAATTAAATATTTAATTGTAATTAAACTGATAAATACGTGGCTGGTTTGTTAGGATGACATCACTTGACTAGAACGAATGGACATTTCCGGCTTAAGACGTGAGCCGCCACTGAACCTTCTAAATCAGTCAGGCAGGATATGAGGGTGCAGCTCACCTAACGACGTCGCCCTCTGAGTGGGTGAATAGCGAACTAATACTCAGTATGTGTTGGGCAGCATTTGCGATCAGGTGTGTTGCGAGTATTCTCCGATTTTTACGTGGAAATTAGAGGAGATACAACATGGTCAGTGTTTGCGGTGGACCATTATCCCCCCATGTAAATTGGTCAGGCTTGGCCAACGAGCAGTGGTGCCCTTCGGAAGTTTCCTCGATCTCCGATGTCTAACTGTGACAGCTACTGTGGAATTTATTGTGGTTTAAGTGTATATGTTTACAAAGTGCCCTGTCCACGTGGTGATGGCTGCTGCGTGAGGTGTTGAGTGCTCCTCAATACATCTCAGTGCACTCTGTCTTGCAGTGGAAACTGGAATGGTATTTGTTTAATCAAAAGTGGGTTTTTTGTGGTTACTGTCCTATCACTTGGTAGATACTATCCGCTTCTTCTTCTTCCTGGTGTAGTAGAGAAAACCAATTTGGGAATTCTATAGTGCTTTAAAAATATACTATCAGACCTGTAAGTGGTTGCAAATTACACAACCATGACAGTATAAATTCCAGTAGAAATTTGAAATCAGAATTGTCATTTTATGCAGCACAGCTTCCAACTGCAAAGTCAAAAGCACCACTTCCAATCTCAATGTGAAATTCCCGATTGATCAGTTTCTTGTTTCTGATAGCGGTATTGTGAGCACACTCCTGTCAAACCCCTGCTGTGTCTACTAAAAGTTGTTTAAGCACAGCACAGTTGAGCTGAAACTTGAAATTCTCACTACCATTTTCAGCTACTTCCAACATAATGGATTTCCCACCAAACGATCTAACTGTACCAGTATACACCAATAGGAGACAAGGAAAATCCAGACTGGGGAAAAGTAGGGCTTGGAAACCAGGCAGTTGTGGGATCGAATCGTGGATATCCCCAGAATTTCCCACCAAATATGCCAGTTCTAGTACCCACCAACAGGAAGCAAGGAAAAACTGTCCCACACAGAGGATATTAATTGATTTAATTAGTCAGTCAATTTGAGTGAGTGAGGGGTAGCACAAATGAACTGTTTCTGGTACATCCACAGCCCAGCGGCTTGGGGACAGCCAGATATTTACCAGGTATCTGCTACTTTGTTCAGGACAGAAGAGGAGTTAGGGTGACTTCCAGCAAACGTAACAGATGCTTTCTGGTCAGGAAGTAACCTCGTGTGTGTGTGTGTGTGTGTGTGTGTGTGTGTGTGTGTGTGTGTGTGTGAGAGAGAGAGAGAGAGAGAGAGAGAGAGGGAGAAGGAAGAAGGAGGGAGGGGGGGAGAGAGAGAGAGAGTGTGTGTGTGTGTGTGTGAGAGAGAGAGAGAGAGAGAGAGATGGATAAAGAGAGAGAGGGAGAGAAAGAGAGAGGGAGAGGGCATGTGTTTCGACAGGAATTTCATCAAAGAGTTGCCGCCACCAGATGTTTTGTCCAGTAGGAAGTAACTGGGGGAGTGAGAAGTCTATGGGAAGAGTGGGCTGGAAGGAGGTGGGTTGGGGTAGTAGTTTTTCTCAGTATCCTCTGCTGGTGGTATTGTGAACTAACTCAGTCACTATCTGCACAGCAGGGCGAGCACATAGAGCACCTGCTTCCACTGACATGATGCAGAATGTATGTGTTTCGTACAGAGCAGGAATTAAATCTGCTATTAAATTTCAGAGGAAGCCAGCATCTGGTATCACGCACTCATCCACAGGTGACTGGCACCTCCCACTTCTTTTCTATGTATTTTACAAGACCTGCATCTTCCAAAATTAAATTAACAGCAGAAAATGGTGAGCTTTTGCCACCAAATAAAGAAATCCAATCTCTGCAACTGGTACACAAATTGATTTTTATAAATAAACAATATATTATTCTGCTCTCTGCAATGTAGTTGAATTTTCTGTTGTGGGATAGTTTTAGTTCACCATCTCAGCACAGACTGAGCGATTTTTCCAGCCAATTTTTTCTTGGAGGGGTTGGGAGGGTGGGGATAAGGGGTAGGGGATGGGACACCCTCTGATGGTGGTGTTGTGCGATAGCTCAGTCGATTTCTGCATGTCAAGGTGAGTACACACACGAAAATTTTCCAAGGAGAGAACACCCACAATTTGCATCAATGCACTTATGTAAGTAGTATGCATAGTTGCTGGATGTGAACATTTGGCGCCATATAAAGAGGTCCAACTCTGAAAATGGAATTTTATAAATAAATAGTATATATTCTGCTATGCAATTGACAATGATTTCAATTTCGTAATGTGAGATCCTTCCTCTATAACCCATATTGAGTCTTTTCCCCACCAGTTTCGAAAGAGGGGATGGGGGGAGTGGGGGAGGGGAGAGGAGGGGAGGGCTGACAGATTTTAGAGAATGGGAAGGAGGTAATTAATTGACTAATATAATTTATTAGTCAATTAATTTCATATCAGAAGAGAGCTTGTATTGGCGAGGGGGAGGGGTTGGGGATTTCCCAGAGGGGTTAGGGAGGAAGAGGTGATGGGTAGGAATGGGGGTCTCTCAAAAGGAGACATTAACCCCAGTGGGGCATAAATCAATTATCACAGCAGTAGATTAAGGGAAAGGGGAGGGAGTTACGAGGGCAGTTCAGAAAGTAACCTCCGATTGGTCACAGTGCGGGTTGTGGGGGGAGTAGCGACGCCATCTGTGCGTTCACGCACTCAACAGGTCAGTCGGCATCAAGCCGTGGTCGAGTGAACGTCGTACCTGCGCTAGTTTAGTTTTTGTGGCAGTTTGAAATGTGTGCTGCAATAGAAAACCCCGCCAAATGTGAAGTGCGTGCTGTCATAAGGTTTTTTACAGCCAAAGGATATTCTGCAGCAGCTATTCATCGTGAGCTTTGTGCCGTGTACGGACCAAGAGTTATGAGCGAAGGAGTTGTCCGTGAATGAGTACGTTTATTTAAAAGTGGACGAGAAAACGTTCATGATGAAGAGAGGAGTGGTAGACCATCATTGGTGACTGACGAACTCGTTCAGACAGTTGATGCAAAAGTTCGTGAAAATCGACGTTTCTCAATGTCGGAGTTGTCTACTGGTTTTCCACAGATTTCTAAGACTCTCTTGTACGAGATAGTGACAGCAAGATTGGGTTACCGTAAGTTCTGTGCACGATGGGTGCCCAAAATTCTTACCGACCACCACAAAACTCAAAGAATGGCCTCTGCATTAGACTTTCTGTCACGTTATGGGGACGAAGGAGAACCATTGTTAAACAGAATCGTGACCGGTGACGAAACCTGGATTAAGTACGTGAACCCTGAGACAAAAGAACAATCAAAGATGTGGGCACATTCAAATTCGCCTACCAAACCAAGAAAAGCCTCGCAAGATTTTTCTGCCAGAAAACTGATGGCAACGGTGTTTTGGGATGCCAAAGGGGTGTTGTTGGTTGAATTCATGGAACGTGGTACGACCATTAATCAAGACGTGTACTGTGAAACAATAAAAAAGTTACGACGGGCTATACAGAACAAACGCCGTGGTATGCTGACTTCCGGTATCGTTTTTTTTGCACGTTAACGCCCGTCCTCACTCTGCTCGCAGAACAACGGCCCTTCTTGAGTCCTTCAAGTGGGACGTTATCAACCATCCACCTTACAGCCCAGACATGGCGACAAGTGATTATCACCTCTTCATGCATTTGAAGAAATGGCTCGGGTCACAGCGGTTTGATGACGACGAAGAGCTCAAAGATGCGGTCACAGGCTGGCTCCAGGCACAAGCGGGTGATTTTTATGCAGAAGGAATTTCAAAGCTTGTGAAGAGATACGATAAGTGCCTCAATCGCTATGGAGACTATGTAGAAAAATAGTGCAAAGATGTAGTTGTAAGATATATATATTAAAATATTTTTATTTAACTTGGTGTATTTTTTTAAATCAACCGGAGGTTACTTTCTGAACGGCCCTCGTATTTTGCCTCTTAATGTATGTTTGTCCCTGAATGTATGCAACGCACACAAACAAAATGCATCAGAACAGACGTTACCCTACTACTGATAGTCCTTCCTCTCGGTAGTGCCGTGTGGCCGCCCAGAGTCCGGTCTTCTTGCAACCATACATTCTCGTGGCCACTACTGCCAGCAATCATGTAAAGTGGCTACATTCTTGCCAAGTCTTTCTGTAGTATTGCAGAAGGAAAATCCAGCTTCTCGTAGCCCAATTATGCGACCTCCTTCAGACTCACTGGAGGGTTTATAATGGCTTCTTTGTCACCTTATAGACAGTCTTGACTAACATCAACTCACAACGTCCAGTCTCAAAGGTTACTGAAGCTCACGACTGTTACAGCGTGTGTGTACAGCAAACCTGATCGGCATCCTCACAGTGGCGCTACTAGCGACACTCTTACGTGACGCATCTAGAAGCACAACTACCAACTTTCGCTTATTTCGGACAACTCCTGATAGTTTTTTTTGTTTGTTTGCATAAGTGTATTTGGATCTGATGAAACGTCCCTGCAGTTTGATAACTCTATGGGATCTAACCAGCAATGAGGCGCTTTATTTGGATATTACATACCTGAGAAACTTATGGAGATTCCCTTCCTTAACAAATTGAGGCAATTACCAAGGATACAGCTTGTGTTAGACGGTATTAATGTGGTGTCTCTAACAGGTGACTAATTTTTGTGCAATTTACTTTGCCAGGAAGTAACTATTTCCATTCTCGGACAATATGTCAGCTGAAAAACTAGAAGGCATCCATTGGCCACATGTGGTGCAATGAAGTATGTTTAAGACCTTCATCATCCAACCCTAATCGATGGACTGATCGTTACTACTAAACCTGACTTCCCTTGATTTTTATGGGGGTTTTTGAAGACAGAAGTGCACAGAGGAAGGACTTTTTTGTCGCGTCTTTGGCTGGTTTGATGCTGCTCGCCATCTTTTCCTGTCTTGTGCTAATACTGAGACCTCTACATAACTGTATCTTCTACGATCTGTTTTGAATTTTCTCGTCTTCCTCTACCCCTATTTTTTCCCTTTTCTGGTCATTCGAGTGTCAAGTTCATTATTCATGGATGCCACAGCAGACGTCCCACAACCTACCCCTTATTCTGATAAGGGTTGTCCATAGATTTCTTTCTTAATATTTTCCTGATAGCACTTCATTTCCTTAGAATCTGTTCACTTAATTTTATCGCTCCTTCTTTAGCGAAGGTGGACAAATGAGATAAACTTCTACGTTAAATCACGGACACTGCTTCCTCCATGAGGAAATGTAGAAGTGCTTTAAGACTTGTTTAACGCTATAAGTTCTCTTAAGAGTAAAAGAAGACATTGCAGTTTATGGTGGACTATTTTGTATAGCTGTTGTTGTACAGCGTTAATGAAGGTTAAAACAGCATTACGAAATATACAGCTGTAACAGTATTTTTTATTAAAGACGATTGATTTCGGTCAAGATCAGACCATCATCGGATCCAAAAACATCTCAGCTAAGCATTTACACAAATCAGTCCAGGCCATGATAACAAGCACACACAAACGTTTCTGAGGTTAGCAGAACATATATGTGACGCACATACAGCTTAATATTTGTAATGGAACGGTTTACAACTGGTATTCCAGACCCATAAATAGCGGAGTATTTTTTTGGTCCCCATGATGGTCTGATCTTAGACTAAAATCGATCGTCTTTAATAAAATAATATGGTTACTTTTTTTTCTTTTTACAGTTGGGGTGCGAAGTGTAGATTATTTCGCCGATGGTGCACCCTGGGCAACGCTGCGTCATGGGTCAGCGGCGAAGAATCTACTCAAAAGCGGTGACCGAACGCACGAGTGCCTCCCGGTACAAGCAAAGGCGAACGAGCAGTAGGAGAGCCCGCCCCAGCGGCAACAAGCGGGACATTATTATGTATATGCCATCTCAATAGAGAAGAATATACGCAGGCGAAAGAAGAAATCCTGGAAAAAATCTTAGTAAGGGAAGGAGTAAATGTAGTGTTTTTACAAGAATCCAGTCTGAGGAAGGAAACGATTTCGTAACTTGTAATCCCTGGTTTTACTTTGGTTGAATGTAACGGACATGTCACACAAGGCCTAGCAGCCCTGGTCCAACAAAATCTCACAGGAAATGTGAATACAGACCTAGAACAAACGGAACACGCCATAAGAATCAAAATGAAAGAACCAGCTCTTTACAATGTGTACAAACCTCCATCTAAACTTTGGCCACTGGAGATACTGCCCAAAGCCGAACACCCAGCTGTGTACGCTGGCGATTTCAATTCACAACACACTAATTGGGGTTATTCAGAATGCAATACAGAAGGTGAAAGACTGAGTAATTGGGCTGAGGGGAGAAATATCCACCTCCTGTACGATCCAAAAGACCGAGCGACCTTTTCATCAGCAACATGGGGATCACAAACAACACCTGACTTGACCTTCGTTACAGGGGGAGCAACAGGAGACGGGCTCCAAGCGGAAAGTATTACCGAAGTTCCCTAGAAGCCAACACTGACCTGTGCTCGTCGAATTGAGACTGTCGATTTTTGTCTTACAAAACCCTCCAATCCCACGATGGAATCTAAAACAGGCTGACTGGGAGACATTTAGGACTCTCACAGAGAGACAGTGAACCGTATTCCTCCACTACCAGAGAACTATGAGCGGTTCACTACTCTGATATATAAATCTGCACTGAAAAGTATACCACGCAGTGCGATGAAAGAATATACTCCGTGCTGGACGAGAGAGTGTGAATCATTATTGGAAGTATACCAGGAGACGGAAAACTATGAGGTTGCGGAACAACTGGTTCAAACAATGAACGAAGAACACAGGTGTAGATGGATGGAAATGATGGAGAGCTTGGATTTCACCCATTCTAGCTGCAAGAGCTGGAATCTGCTAAGAAGATTAGGAAAAGCTACAACCCTTCACAGACCACAGACGAGAATGACACCCACCCAGATAGCGTTGCATATAAAACAAACCTCGAAAATACATCTAAGAACATTTGAAAAGAAAGACTTCGATCATATGATAAAAGAGGTTATGAAGAACAAACAGGAGAACACATATCTGATAAAAGATGTAGAGATTCAAGAGATCAATAACGCAATGACAGGGGTGAACGCCGGCAAAGCAGCGGGAGTAGATGGAATACTACCAGAATTCCTTAAAAATCTAGGACCAGTAGGAAGAAATTGGCTAGCACAAATCTTCCCTGGTGCATCAATCAGAACAAAATACCTACTACATGGAAATAAGCCAAGTCAGGGAAGACTGGGGACAACCCCAAATATTTTAGACCAGTTTCTCCTTTGTGCACTGTGTATAAATTATTTGAGAGAATTCTGATGACCAGACTCTCCTCATATGTAGAACCCTTCCTACCAATGGAGCAAGCAGGTTTTAGGCCCAAAAGAAATTGCTGTGATCAAGTCCTTGCTCTCAAACCTTTATCGAAAAGGGCTATCAGGATAAGAAGAAAACTGGCGTTGTCCTGTTTGGTCTAACCTCAGCATATGATACAGTGTGGAGGGATGGCCTACTTTATAAAGTGATAGAAAAAACTCAGAGCAGCCAGACCTATAAACTTACGAAGAACACTTTAACTGTAAGAAAAATTAGAGTAACTCTTAATGGCAAAACCAGCAGATGCATAGAGCTCAACAACGGACCCCCGCAGGACTCGGTAATGGGCCCCTCATTGTTTAACTTGTACACTGCAGATATCCCAGAAACAATGACCAATAAGTTTATATACGCGTACGATATGGCAGTAGCTTATCAAAGCAAATCCTTCGAAAAAATAGAGCAGAAATTGGACGAACACCTAAACCTGTTGCACCTATACTACAACAAATGGCACCTACAGCCGAATCCAGACAAGACAGTAAGTGTTAACATGCATCTCAGTAACAGGGAAGCCAAGAGAAAGCTTAACATCTGCATGAATAACCAGGCCATTAAACATGAAGATAATCCTCGGTACCTTGGAAAAGCTCGACTGGTCCCTAACGTACAGAGTCCATCTAGAAGGTACAAAACAAAAACTAAAATGTAGAAATGCCATTCTTGCCAAACTTAACGGAACCACTTGGGGATGTGATGCAAATAGCTTGAGAACTTCAACCTTAGCACTGGCATACAGCGTGGCCTAGTACTATGCACCTGTATGAGCCAGAAGTGTGCATATATCAAAAATCGATATCCAGCTAAGAGAAACAATGTCAATAATATCGGCAGCACTTAGACCTACACCTACAGATTAGCTACCCATACTGTCTTAACATAGCACCACCTGAATCAGAAGAAATCAGCTACTATCAAGAGAATATAACAAAATACTGGCAAACCCAAACCTTCCTATATACTAGGACCTAACACCAAGAAACCGCTTGACACCAAGATCACCTCTATGGAAAACAGGTGAAGAGGTGTTTCCGTTCGACCCAGAAAATGAATGGAAAAGCTTATAGAGTAGAAGCACAGTAAAGAACAGAAAACTGGTTACTGACCCAAGCATACCAATAGAGGGCCTTAAGCTTTCCAGACGAGTGTGAACTACGCTGAACCGTGTGAAGACGGGTGCCGGAAGATGCAGGGAGATGATGACAACATGGCCCCTCGTGGAGGACCCTCAGTGCGATTGTGGACTCAACCAATCAATGACTCACTTGATTGAGTGTACTGTGCATGGTTTTAATGGTAAACTGGAGGATACACATAACCTCACGGACAATGCCATTGAATGGCTTAAAAAATAAGCCATACTGTATAAAATTTTGTATTTTGTATTATGTGATTAAGTAATGCTAAATATGTCATTTTAATGCTGCAATGCCCTAGTTTAATATTTCGCCTTGTAAATGCCGATCGAGTAAATAAATAACTGTGAAAGTTGTGTGTTTCATAATGCAGCTTTTAACCTTTATGGTGTACATTTAGAACCTTTGTTGTGATTTGTTTAAATTCGATTGTGAAATGTTGTAAATTTATTGTGTGTTGCCCTAAATCTTCTCCTTGGAAAGAACAAGTGGACCTTTTAACGTAACAGGGTATTTATTGACGTACGAAGTCATTGTCACAACAAAGGCTTATAATAGTGCATGGGCAGTTCAGACGTAGACTTTAGCTTGGGGCAATTTATCAGTTGGATTTGAAATTATTTGATGCAGTTAATACGCCAAAACACATTACCTTTTTACTCACCTGGCAACATGTATTCACATCTAGAGATGAGGAAAGCACTGAAGGTCAAGCCGATTTCAGCAAGCACGAGTATCAGCAAGCGTCTGCCGCAGGCTTTGTGACCTGAAAGACATGTTTTGTCTGTCAGTTACTATAGTAACGTGCCGCTACAGTTCAAGGCCGAGCGCGCACACATGGTTCAAATGGCTCTGAGCACTATGGGACTCAACTCGCGCACACATGGAAAGATGTTTTCATACAGAGATTACAGTTTTGACTATCTTTCCCAAAATTCAACGCTTTATGTCACCTGGTATTTTATGGGCGAGAATCCGATATGCTCAAGAAACGTGTTCTATTACATTATCAGAATGAAAACTCGAACCCACATATAACAATTGAAACAAATTGTAAAACAGTTCAGATTTCAAGGCCCGTTTATTAGAAGGTGACCGGTTTCGATCATCACATGATCACCTTCAGTCCTTCGACCATATTAATAGACAATGGCTGCGCAAGGTGCTGAAACCGCTGAATGACGATACGGTAGTCAACTGCATGTTCCATGCTCAAAAATGATTCAAATGGCTCTAAACACTATGTGACTGAACATCTGAGGTCATAAGTCCCCTAGACTTAGAACTACTGAAAACTAACTAACCTAAGGACATCACACACATCCATGCCAGAACGTGCGACCGTAGCAGCAGCCGACCAATTCTACGAGTATATTGCTCCAGAATTTGGAGCCCTTATGGAGTGGGCATGACAGCAAGCGAATCCACGACGCCCTGATAGAATCTTAACAGGTGGACACAGTCCATACGAAAGTGTAACACAGGGGATCGGATAACTTAAATGGGAATGTCTGGAAGAAAACTGACTTTCTTCTCGCCAATTTAAACCACTGGCTTTCAGGAAGAACAGTGTATAGTCCTACTTCCACCATCGTATAGACAGTCATTTTCCCCATACTCAGTATGGGAGTAAAATAGGATAAAGAGTCACTAATATTGTACACTCACCCCGCACTGATCAGTGGCTTTGGGAGCTTGTACTGTATTATGTAGAATTACAGAGAGAAGACATCTGAGAATGGCAGAATGAGCTTTTCACTCTGCAGCGGAGCGTGCGCTGGATGATACTCCCTGGCAGATTAAAACTGTGTGCCGGACCGGGACTCGAACCCGGCACATTTGCCTTATGAGGAATAATACTGTAGAGACTGAGTTACCCAGTCACGAGTCAGAGCCTCTCCTCACGGGAGATACGGTACTGGCGGAAGTAGTGCTGTGAGGAGCCGTCGCGAGCCGTGCTTGGGTAGCTCAGTCAGCGATGCACTTGACTGTATATGCGAAAGATTCCAGGCTTGAGTCCCCGTCAGGGACATAT
Source organism: Schistocerca nitens (assembly GCF_023898315.1). Taxonomy (NCBI): domain Eukaryota; kingdom Metazoa; phylum Arthropoda; class Insecta; order Orthoptera; family Acrididae; genus Schistocerca; species Schistocerca nitens. Next base: position 469,306,881 of record NC_064618.1, on the reverse strand, counting down.
TTTTAATCTGTCAGGATCTTTCATACCAGCGCAGACTCCGCTGCAGAATGAAAATCTCATTCTGGACACATGAGATTGTCAACTTGCTCCAGTAACATCAGAGTATTTCTGTCAAAAATATTGAGATGGGTGGTTTTTCAAATTGGGCTGACATCAAAGTCAAGGATGGACAGCAGGTGAAAGATGGCTCCTTCTTAGTTCATTGACTATGATCAAGGCCGGTTCGAGAACATTTTTTCACACAACCACTTTATGATTTGGGGCCATTTCCCTCTCCCCTTTTCCCTCGAACAGTTTCACCTATGTCAGCTCTATAGTAAATGTGGTACTTCCCACATATAAATCTTACGGTTGTGGCGCATCTGGCGATCCTACCAGTTTGGTGCCTCAAGCAGCGACTTGTGTCGCTTGGACCTTAAACCGAGCGTGACTGTGGCAATAACTTATGACCACAAGTGCGTCATCCATAAGTTTCAGGAAAAGACCGTCTAGTGAGACGACTCGAGCAGATAACCAATATCTGGCGTTGCACAAGGAAGGAATAAAACAGCGGCCACCTCTTGCTGTGGTTTTCAAGAGCGCTTTACATGCTCAGATGTTTGCGCCGATTTCTTTGTTCAGACAGTGATCGCACAGACAATTCGTTGTTTGTGAATGAATAGCCGACAGAACAATTTGTCTGTGTTACCGTCTGTGTTCGGTCTGTGCACTTGAACTGATGGAGACCGGATGAAGTGCTTCATATAAGGCACGACATATTTCCGGAATGTTGTGGCTCAACGACGAAGGCGATATAACAGCATAAAATTTCAGATCAGCATAGCTACTGCCAATTGCCAATATCTCAACGTCAAGTCTCTTATAAGCACTTACCGATTTTCTCATTCCAGTGTCATTTCTTCTTACTTACGATGTAAGAAACAGCAACAACATAAGTACCGCTTCGCCCTAGGTAGTTAAAACAGCCCTCTTTTTCAGCTTTTAACTCTTTCAAAAGACCAGCGCGAAAGCGTTAAGCATTTTAAAAGTCAGTCTTTTGCTGATCTTCTCCATACTAATATTATTCTTTTTATAACTTCCGAAGTAAAAGCACTAGGCAGAGCAATCAACTTATAAGCAAATTTACTTAATTTGGCCATAACCGGAAAATACTCTGCACTTTTGGACTACTTACTCAGGATTGTGCAAAAACTGCATTGCGGTAGGTAGGTCTAAATGCGAACTAAATACTGCAGACCAGATATGCAGAAGGTCGTTGCGAACATGGACTGCTCAGATGAACCTGACCGTTTAAAACCGATACCGGTACTTTAGTACCGAATAACGGGTATTTTTCGGTATTTGTCTGGTCCCATTGTTTTAGTGGAACCGTGTACCTTTCACAACTGCGTTCAGTATCTCTTGGAAAGACAGTTACAGTTGTATAGCGTTCGTTAGTTTTTACATTGAAACTTCCGCAAAAGAGTCCTTGAAATGTTCTAAAACTGGAAAGCAATGTGGCCAGAGTCGGTCATGCCAGGCTCCGTAGTTATATACAGCAAGATCGGCCTACGCTACTAAGATTTCCTATACGACATAGATACAGGGTCAGATACGGTTTTTGTATGTGGAACTAGGGCACATGCAGCCTCTGGCGCATCAGATGGCGCTTAAAAAAACTATTTCAAATGTGTGTACTGGTCCACGTTTTTGTGGAAACAACTACAGTTTCGTCAGGCAGTTTCCATTATCATTTCGACAGCATTTGTTTGACATTCGCCAAATAAAAGTAGCATACCTAATGTCTCCTCTTTCGTATGCATGCAAGAAATGTTGAAGCAGAGATGAACCACCAGTAGACAATGCAGGTCCTGCTAGTTCTGCAGTGCAGACAAGTAAACAATCGAAACGCTTCATATAACGACGTAGCCTGGCATGAGCGTGTTTACAATGCAGTAGCTAGTTTCGGCCGGCTTGCTTTTCAGTTTTAGAATATTTCGCGGCTTCTTTGCGAAGAGTTTCAACCTCAAAAGTAATAAGTATTATGTCGCTGTACTCATCTTTTCGAGCGCTTTCGGATGCTGTTAAAAAAAAAGTATGTCATTCTATTTTTAAAAATTCGTACTAGCTTCAGTATCACGGTGTATACTAGAGTTAAAATTATTTAATAGATACCAAAGTACGTGCCCCTTAGCATACCATCACTTGCATAAAACCTGGAACCGTTAAGGAAATTTAAAGGTGTTCGTCTTGACAAGAATTAGAAAGTCACCTCATTGTGAATCCACATTTGACCAGCTTATTGCACAAGAACACTTTAGAACACCCTAATTTTTGATATGTTGTGGATTTATTGTTTCTTTTCTTTGATTGCTATTAAACTTAATGGAGATTCTGTAGTCTGAAATACACGGCATTCCGCGAAACTTGACATCAGGGTCGTGAGCACACCTTCAGTTGTGCACGGTTTAAGGAGCTTTTGCGCACGCGTAACTGGCGTGACGTAATTGCCTTACTGGCCAAATACATACGGATTGGATAAACAACGTGCATGTTCACAGTGAGCTCAGCTAACCCTTACCACTCAACTACAAGTTTATGTCAATGCCATCAGGTGGTAACACACTACAGCAGACTTTTATCCCCATTCGCTTCGCATAAATCCTGCTAGACGTAGGACACTCCTTAGATATGCAAATTCACTCACTATACAGTAAAATTAGATCGGACATCAGCATATGTTATAACTATACTGATAGGAAAATCTATTTTTTGGGATTCTGAATGAGATATACTATATTAAATTTTGGATTTTGTCACACAGTAATCCATTTGAGGCGCTGAGAACCATCAAGCATATCATCGTCGATTGTGAGACTGTAGCTTTTGTTCATGCTTCTGACATCTCGTGTGCAGTGTCAACATGAACTCTGTTGAATCTGTTTCAAGTGCTAACCGAAAAGAAAATTACCAGGAAAAGTTAACTGCAGGGCACATCCGTTGACTGAGAAGGTGACGGAATCAAATAAGTGTGACTGCAAGCGAACATTTAAGAAAGAAGTGTATAATAAGTATAAATTATTGTTTGTGTGCAACTTAAGAATGTCTGATTTTTCTGCGCCGAAATTAGTTCAGTAACTAAAAGATGTATTAGGGATTAGTACACTTGTCCGAAAAATTTAAAAAAAAAGATTCGAAAATTCCCACTAACACAAGAATGCGGAACGGAGAGTAGCGAAAGCTTAAACAGTATTTTGTTCTTGCCCTAAACTGTACTTAATTGTTTCAAAACAACAAAATTCCCCAGAAACAATTCTTTCTTTTTTGAGACAAGTTATGTATATTATTATTACTGTTATTATTATTGTTGTTGATATTGATTGTAGTTGTACAAATGTGTTGATAAGCATAACTGCTATGTAGCAAATGCTATTAGCTTTACATTCTCATATTAACAATAGAAGTTACTATCATTGGTGGATGTCGTAGACACCAAAATCATATCGTTACTCAACTCTCTGTGAACTGTATCGCTGACCGGGTTGATCACACTCCTTATTGACATTATGGTAAAGCTGTCATCTATCCGAAGATTGGTTTCAACACCAGATAGCATTACTAGTACAGTTGCGCTGCATAAATGACGTAGTAAATAGTGGGATTAACTGTAGTATTGGTGGAAGTGATAAGAAAAGACACTTAAATGAATTTGTAAGAGAGAACCTGGGAGCCCACGACGTTTCTCTGTTTTTCTCTTTGTTTGGTCGTTTGTTTTGCACATAATTACAACCGCAAATCATTACGTGTTAGTCCACTGTGTATTTTATATCCTTACATAATATAAATTGCACTTTATGTGAAATAAAAATTGGTTGATCGCGTAACTTCTGCGCTTTTTGTGTAATCAAAGCATTTCCTTTTGATGCAATTTACATGCACAAACATAAAAGTATATGTACAATTATTGTTTTTATTTTGTTCTCAATAGAACGTTCTTCATCATGATCAAAAGCAAGAGTGTCCTGTTATTAGTGATCAATGCGAAAGTTGTTTATGAATAACAGAAGCATGGTTTATGTACTTTCGACGAAGTATTGAAGCAATGTTAGATATATTTTGCTTTGTGTTTATTTTACGTTTTTGTTGAGTAAATTGCATCTTCTAGCCCTATTCATAAAAACCATAATGTCACTGAAAAGTTTAGTTGGATTCTAGGCGCTACAGTCTGGAACCGCGCGACCGCTACGGTCGCAGGTTCGAATCCTGCCTCGGGCATGGATGTGTGTGATGTCCTTAGGTTAGTTAGGTTTAAGTAGTTCTAAGTTCTAGGGGACTGATGACCTTAGAAGTTAAGTCCCATAGTGCTCAGAGCGATTTGAACCTTTTTTTTTTTTAGTTGGAAAAGCCCTCTTTTTTCGCTATTTCGACGGATAAAGGAAGTTACGAGTATAAAACCACTTGTTTTGACATCTTCAAACTTTTAGGAAATAGTAGGAGTGTCAAAATTAGATGGGACGCCTGTTTATATTCTTAGTCCTGAAAATGTTCTCTTGACTGCCATACAACACTGACGGAGATCTCGATTGCCTTTTATAGCCAGGTATCCGGTAGGAAGTCATAATACAAAATTTGTGGAATATTCGATCAGCACTTGGAATAACAAAGACATATGAAAAACATAAATTGATGTTTCTCAATAACATTAACTTTATAGATCGTTTTCGGCTGAAGACAAAACAGATAGTCCACACATCAGCGAAAGTATATAACTGGATTGGATTGTTTGGGGGAAGAGACCAAACAGCGAGGTCATCGGTCTCATCGAATTAGGGAAGGACGGGGAAGGAAGTCGGCCGTGCCCTTTCAAAGGAACCATCCCAGCATTTGCCTGGAGCGATTTAGGGAAATCACGGAAAACCTAAATCAAGATGGCCGGACGCGGGAAAGTGTATAACTGTTTTTCCAAGATACGTGACCTTCTACAACTATATATTATCCATACAGAAACACAAGCGTAATGAAATTCACAAAGAAGTTTTGAACATAAAAACCTTGTATTACTTCAAAATAGAAGAATACAAGTATAAAAACGTGCAGGCCAGAAACAGTGTACAAGCATGTATTGGCAGAGACTACTTTGTCATATGGACAAAAGTGTGAATGTGATGAGCAGGCCAAAGGGGAAGGGGAGAGCAGAGCAGAGGAAGGAATCAGTGGGATGAGAGTGGATAACACTTATAAGAAGCATATTATCTAACGATGAGAAAGAATACTTACTTGCTGCTGCTTGTTGTAATTGTCCCCCAACCACAGTCTATTTACTCCTTCCTCCCCTCTGCGTCCCCCCTTTTTTGCCTGTCCAGAACAGTAACCATTTATTTTGTCCATATGACGTAGTAGTCTGAGCTAGTACTCACTTATACACCGTTCACTTCTAATCTTTGAGTATAACATAATATAAGCTTTATTTGTTCAAAGTTTCGTTGAGAATTTCATTATGTTTGTGTTTTTCAAGGTATATATTAGAAACGTCACATGTTTTAGGAAAAACCATCCTTGTGCAGCTATAAATTCTCGCTGATGTGTGGACTCTCTGATTAGTCTTATGTTATCTGAGGATGGCCTACAAAGCCAAAAGCAGATTCATAACGAAATATAAAAAAATGCTATTGTAGAACATAAATACTGGAGAGAATTGGAAAAATTAGATCGCCTGTCAAAATTGATCAATATCATTTGCTGGGAGTTCAAGAGAGACTGAACAATATGAAGAATCATTCAATACGTGCACATGAAGTCAATCAAAATAATTTGATTGTTGATAGTCGTCTACATTTAACACACTTAAGCGGCTGGGAGCAGAACACCATAGTTCCTTCATTAAATATCATGTTGCTTCATCTTTTCTGATTTGTGAAGCAGTCAATCAGCCGGTAAGCAGTTCTACGAAGGAACCACCTGCTTGTATAGCGCCGGCAGGATAACTCAGCGTGTTCGGTCACAGCACTGGCTGCTCTCTGTAATTAAAAAAAAAAATAAAAAAATAACTGCGTGAAGTATTCAACGATGAACTCGAAGGGGTGTCCTGTGACGTCCGCCCAGACCAAATTCAAGGAACGAAATGAAAGGAAAAAAAGAAGGAAAAATAGCGTAACGCGCAGCGCTCTACCTTAAAACTCAGGGAGGTTAGCCATAGCGCACCGAATCCGCGCTGCTGAGCCTTAATGTGGGTTTTGGGCTGTTTCCCACACATGGTTAGGCAAATGCTGGGTTAGTCCCCAAATTCTGCCTCAGAGCATACGATACACAAGCAAGTAAAATATGAAGACACGCAACATATGGTGCACAAAACTTCTCTTCCTTACATTACATTGACGCCTATGACACAGGAAGAGCATCTGGCGACAAAGTTGAAGTAATAATATAAAAACTTCACAAATCTTGCAAAAAGCGCACACTGTACCAGGCCGTATAAACGCTTTCGAATACAAAGAAAAAAAATAGTTTAACATGGAACCCTAATCTCAGCGCAACTTAACTTCTTTACTTTTGCAAGCGGCTTCCTTTGCTGTAAGTTACGTCAAATGTGACAAACAAATTCTGTCAGACACTAGTCCTAACGACTACTGATCCGATACTTGGTATTATATGCATACATGTCGCAGTTTCTCGTATGATCTCTGGAAAATTTGCAGTAACGTTTAAGTAATATTGTCGACGTCGATTAAAAGTCTCTGTAAATGTTTTTTCTACCCACTGCAATACCTGCTTTCGTAAACGAAGCTGCTAATGTATGCTAGTGCTGTGATGTTCAATCTGTAGGTCTCCCTGCATTTAAAACTCACAGTGATGACCTGTAGAAGCGACTGCTTGCGTTCGTAGCATATTTGAACTCGATGTTGCCCTATGGAGTAAACTTCTGTTGTAGTGTAGTTAATGTCGAAAAGTCAATATCTTGCAGTAGCCTCTTCAGCGATCTTCAGATTCTTACACTCGTGTGTCAATATAGTCCCTCTCTAATGGCATTTGTAGTTAATAATAAGACTGAATTTAAAATGAACTGTGAAATTCATAACCATAATACTAAAAGTACAATGCTGTGTAAAACTTAAAGAAGAAAGTAATATACTCATGATGTGTCACTTCCAAGTAACGTAGATCGATTCTGCTTGGGTTGTACACAGGAAGCGCTGTTAACATTATAGTAAGGAGGAAGCTGACAGAAATATGCAATGAGACGAACAGAAGTGACACTTTTATTCAAAGACAATAACTATACTGGAGTCGCCGCGATTCATGATGATCCCTTGGACATTACAAAAGGCAGAAGACGCGTCTTAAGCCGAGTGTGTGATTACTCTAGACCTGATTATATGCATCATAACAACCTTAAAATATGCAGTGCAAATATGTACAGGACCAACTTCGAGGTATATCGCACGCAGAGGGGCACTCTCGAACACCCCGGAATATTTTATCTAAAAAACAACATACGAACTGAATTTTTATGAACAGCATTAACTTTTAATTGATACTATTGGACCAAAGCATTATTTGCAATTTATTTTACAATTTTCTACTATTGTAAACGTAAACATATATTTACTATCAAAAACAGTCTTCATCACAATTTATTTATTACTGTGGTGATTTACCACCAGAAGTAGGTTCTTACTCATTGGTCTGAAGATGACCACAGTAATGGTTGAAACCGGTCACCGTAATAAATAAATTGTGATCAAGACTATTTTTGATAGTAAATGTTTGTAAGACATTGATCACTGTTCACTCCCACAGTGTATTCAAAAGTAAGTAAACGTAAACGACAAAGTACTGTTCCAAATGTTCGGTAGTAAGATTGAGTCTTCGATCACTCAAAACATTTTTATGGACCGTTACCGTTCTACATCAACTGATGTAACTAGGCAGTATTTGAATTTCGGTGCTATGTTGGCACTTATTATTTCTGGTAAAAGTTCACGCGTCCCATTGATAAAACTATCAATTTGGCACAAGGTTTCAAAGCCTGGATTATTGTTTAAAATTATTTCAAACTTTTCTTTAAGTTTTCTTGGGAATCCCTCCGGCAATGAGGAGTTCACAAGAATAATTTTATTAATTAACTAAACAGATTCATTCAGCGCTAAACCTTGAGCCTCAAGTTTTTTAATGTTGTTGAGGTCTTCAGTCCTGAGACTGGTTTGATGCAGCTCTCCATGCTACTCTATCCTGTGCAAGCTTCTTCATATCCCAGTACCTACTGCAACCTACATCCTTCTGAATCTGCTTAGTGTATTCATCTCTTGGTCTCCCTCTACGATTTTTACCTTCCACGCTGCCCTCCAATACTAAACTGATGATCCCTTGATGCGTCAGAACATGTCCTACCAACCGATCCCTTCTTCTAGTCAACTTGTGCCACAAATTTCTCTTCTCCCCAATCCTATTCAACACCTTCTCATTAGTTATGTGATCTACCCATCTAATCTTCAGCATTCTTCTGTAGCACCATATTTCGAAAGCTTCTATTCTCTTCTTGTGTAAACTATTTATAGTCCACGTTTCACTTCCATACATTGCTAGACTCCATACAAATACTTTCAGAAAAGACTTCCTGACACATAAATCTATACTCGATGTTAACAAATTTCTCTTCTTCAGAAACGCTTTCCTTGCCATTGCCAGTCTACATTTTATATCCTCTCTACTTCGACCATCATTAGTTATTTTGCTCCCCAATTAGCAAAACTCATTTAATACTTTAAGTGTCTCATTTCCTAATCTAACTCCCTCATATCGCCCGATTTAATACTTGGCAGGTATATGGGAAAAATGAGTGCTTATCACAGCAATGTCTTTTTTAATGCTGGAATCATTAAAAGCTTCCTTGCACTGGCAAACTGCCAAAGCCTCTGCATTATCGAAGTCGTTTACTATCCCTCCAATGATCTCGAAATGTTCGTTGTAAAACAACACAATTTCGACCCACGTACCCTAACGAGTTACCACTGGTTCGAGAGGCAAAAGCACATTTGGCAGTTTTTCATTGTAGATCTTGGTAGGAGCAGGAGCCTCCAGAAACACTTTCTTTGTTGATGAAATCTGTTTATTTACATTCACACACGTGGAAAGTACTTCTTCAGCAAGGCGATGTACTCAATGAGCAAAGCACGTCACATTAATCAAATAGGGATAAAATACTCGGAGGGGTTTTCCTGCTTTGATCATATAGGGAGTAGCATCTGAAACAAACACAATTCCATCTGCAGAAGATTCTGGAAATATTTTTCTAGTACCCTCATTCACAAATCTGGCGATCGTAGAATGATTTAAAAGTTCTTTGCAGGCCACTAAATAGGAAGAAGAAGACTCTTCTTTTAAAGCACTAACAATTAAATTTGCAGTGTAACGGCCACAAGTGTCTGTAGTTTCGTCGATTGAATTCCAGATAATCCTGTCCTTGAAATAAACGATATCGGAATTGAAAAACAACTGCTATCACTTAGTAGCGGAAAAGCATCCGGACCAGACGAAATACCCGTAAGATTCTACAGTGATTATGCTAAAGAACTTGCCCCCTTTCTATCAGCAATTTATCGTAGATCTCTGGAAGAACGTAAAGAACCTAGCGACTGGAAGAAAGCGCAGGTCGTTCCAATTTTCAAGAAGGGTCATAAATCAGATGCGAATAATTATCGGCCTATTTCGCTTACGTCAATCTGTTGTAGAATAATGGAACATGTTTTATGTTCTCGTATTATGACGTTCTTAGATAATACAAATCTCCTTCATCATAACCAACATGGATTCCGCAAACAGAGATCATGTGAAACTCAGCTCGCCCTATTTGTCCAAGAAATTCACAGTGCCGTAGACACTGGTGAGCAGATTGATGCCGTATTCCTGGACTTCAGGAAGGCATTTGATACGGTTCCGCACTTACGTTTAGTGAAAAAAATACGAGCTTACGGAATATCGGACCAGGTTTGTGATTGGATTCAGGATTTCCTAGAAGAAAGAACACAACATGTCATTCTTAACGGTTCAAAATCTGCAGATGTAGAGGTAATTTCGGGAGTACCGCAAGGAAGCGTGATAGGACCTTTATTGTTTACAATATACATAAATGACTTAGTTGACAACATCGGTAGCTCCGTGAGGTTATTTGCAGATGACACGGTTGTCTACAAGAAAGTAGCAACATCAGAAGACTCGTACGTACTCCAGGAAGACCTGCAGAGGATTAATGAATGGTGCGACAGCTGGCAGCTTTCCCTAAACGTAGATAAATGTAATATAATGCGCATACATAGGGGCAGAAATCCATTCCAGTACGATTATGCCATAGGTGGTAAATCATTGGAAGCGGTAACGACCGTAAAATACTTAGGAGTTACTATCCGGAGCGATCTGAAGTGGAATGATCACATAAAACAAATAGTGGGAAAAGCAGGCGCCAGGTTGAGATTCATAGGAAGAATTCTAAGAAAATGTGACTCATCGACGAAAGAAGTAGCTTACAAAACGCTTGTTCGTCCGATTCTTGAGTATTGCTCATCAGTATGGGACCCTTACCAGGTTGGATTAATAGAAGAGATAGACATGATCCAGCGAAAAGCAGCGCGATTCGTCGTGGGGACATTTAGTCAGCGCGAGAGCGTTACGGAGATGCTGAACAAGCTCCAGTGGCGGACACTTCAAGAAAGGCGTTACGCAATACGGAGAGGTTTATTATCGAAATTACGAGAGAGCACATTCCGGGAAGAGATGGGCAACATATTACTACCGCCCACATATATCTCGCGTAATGATCACAACGAAAAGATCCGAGAAATTAGAGCAAATACGGAGACTTACAAGCAGTCGTTCTTCCCACGCACAATTCGTGAATGGAACAGGGAAGGGGGGATCAGATAGTGGTACAATAAGTACCCTCCGCCACACACCGTAAGGTGGCTCGCGGAGTATAGATGTAGATGTAGATGTAGATTGCGTATTTCTTCCAGAACATTTACGTAAATTGTCGGTATGTAATTTTTACACGATGTTGATTCATCTGGTATATTTTGATTTACGCAATATTTGCGCAGGAAGCCTTTGAGGATAGGGTTTGTAACTTTGTGTGGAGGAATATTGCTTGCAACGAATGCTTCATATAAATCCATGTTAAACCGACGTTTTTGGTTACCTTTGGACAAATTACAGCTACTGCAACATGCTGTTCTCAGAAGTTGTTGTCATGGTGCTTTCTTCTGCTTTCCTGTCATATGAAGACTTGTCTTTACATGCTGGTGTATTTGAAACTTGTTTTTGCACGAAACGATTTTGTCGCAAACTCGACAATATAAAACAATTCCGTCGTATGTAAATGTTCCAGGATGGTCAGGTATCCATGAAACGTTTCTTTTTTTTCGGGCGGCATAGCGCACAACATATTACACACAACGATTTTCTCGCAAAATCGGCAATATAAAACAATTCCGTCATATGTAAATGTTCCAGGATGGTGAGGTATCCATGAAACGTTTCTTTTTTCGGGCGGCATAGCGCACAACACATTACACAGTACACGTCGTAAACACTTTCAGCTGTGTACAAGTAAAGAGAAAGCTAAACTGAAACAATGGAAGTGCGACTAAAAGCTTGCTTAGTTTAATTTAATTGTTGCCGACGCTTACGGTGGGGCAGCGGAAGGGATTAACCGGGGACGTGGGCGCAGGAGCATTGACTCTGCCCGTTCTTGATCCTCTTCTGTAATGATTTCTCTAGGCAGTGGCATCTCGATTAGCGATTGCACGCAGTTCTAGGTCGCGGTCATTATGTTAGACATCAAAACTAGATGGAGCTAGAGACTTCCCGACAAAATTTTTAAAATATTGTAAACATAGAGCGAAAATATTCATCGTCACTAGTTTTTACTTAAAATATGCAATAACCGGTGGAAAGGAGAAAATATACAAATGCACATGCAGCATGCAAATGCATATAATCCGGTCTCTAGTGATTATCATGGACGGCAATTCGTGCTCTGCAGTGTATCTCCATGCTGGAAAGGAATTCTTGTGGTAGGTCTTTCCATTCCTCCACCAGGGCGGTTGACAATTACTGGATGACCATTGGTACACGCGGATTGATGCATGTGGAAGTCTCTCCAACGTATCCCGCGACGTGCTCCGAGGGAATTAAGTCGCAGGAGCGAGCATTCGTGGAGGGGATTAACCGGGGTCGCGAGTATTCCCCAAATACCCTCGCGTTCCAAGAGGTCCTCCACCTAAGCTTTTCGATGCGGTCGCGCATTGTCATGGGCGTACAGTGTTCGAAGATTTGGAGGTTCAAAACATGGTTCAAATGGCTCTGAGCACTATGGGACTTAACATCTGAGGTCATCAGTCCCCTAGAACTTAGAACTACTTAAACCTAACTGACCTAAGGACATCACACACATCCATGCCCGAAGCAGGATTCGAACCTGCGTCCGTAGCGGTCGCGCGGTTCCAGACTGAAGCGCCTAGAACCGCTCGGCCACTTCGGCCGGCGATTTGGAGGTCAGTAAGCCCATGCAGCATTATGCTTCCCCAAACTATGACACCTGGATAACAAAAACGAACATGTTCAACAGTGCTGGACGTATCCTCATACGGCGAAAGATGGAAACACGTAATGCGGCCAGGAACATTGCACCTTTCATGCTATTCGAGAGGAACTGTTTAAGCTCTGCCCTCGAATTCTTTTTTCCCCTTTCCCTCATTTCATTCTCGACTTTAAACTGAGATTACAAAAGTCATGGGATACCTCCAAATTTCGTGTCTGATCTCCTTTTAACCGGCGTAGTGCAGCAACTCGACGTGTCATGGATTCAGCAAGTCGATGGAAGCCCCTGCAGAAGTACTTATCCATACTGTCTCTAAAGCCCGCCATTATTACGAAAGCGTTGCCGGTGCAGGATTTTATTCATAAACAGACCTCTCCGTTATGTCCTGTCGATGTTGGATGGTATTCTGTCGGGCGATCGGGGTAGCCAAATCATTCGCTTAAACTGTCCATAATGTTCTTCAGGTCAGTCGCAAACAATTTTGGGGTGGCATGGCGCATTGTCATCCATGAAAATTTGGAAACATGACGTCCATGATGATGATGATGATGAGTCCCATACTCCTTTACAGAGCGTAGGGGAGCGACGCGGGAGATCCGCGCCGCCTTACTAGGCAAGGTCCTAGTGGAGGTGGTTTGCCATTGCCTTCCTCCGACCGTAATGGGGATGAATGATGATGATGAAGACGACACAACAACACCCAGTCATCTCGAGGCAGGAAAAATCCCTGACCCCGCCGGGAATCGAACCCGAAACCCCGTGCTCGGGAAGCGAGAACGCTACCGCGAGACCACGAGCTGCGGATGAATGGCTGCAAATGGCCTCCAAATAGGCGAACATAACCATTTCCAGTCAACGATCGGTTCAGTTGGACCAGAGGACACAGTCCATTCCATGGAAACAGAGGCTACGCCGTTATGGAGCCACTACAAGCTTGCAAAATGCCTTGATGCCAACTTGGATCCACGGTTTTGTTAGGTCTGCGCCACACTCGAACCTTACGAGTAACTGTTACTAACTAAATCGGGACTCACTTGAGCCGGCCGGAGTGGCCAAGCGGTTCTGGGCGCTTTAGTCTGGAACCGCGCGACCTCTACGGTCGCAGGTTCGAATCCTGCCTCGGGCATGGATGTTTGTGATGTCCTTAGGTTAGTTAGGTTTAAGTAGTTCTAAGTTCTAGGGGACTGATGACCTCAGATGTTAAGTCCCATAGTGCTCAGAGCCATATTTTTGACTCACTTGACCAGGCCAAGGTTTTCCAGTCGTCTAGGTTCCAACCGATTATGATCACGACTCCAGGAGCAGGCGATGTAGATCTTTTAGCAAAGACACACACGTCAGTCATCTGCTGTTAAGGCCTATTAAATGGCGCCGCACGGTCCTACCGGATACGTTCGTCGTAGTCCCACACTGATTTCTGTCGTCACTTCACGCAATGTTGCTTGTCTCTTATCACTGACCATTCTACGCAAACGCCGTTGCTGTCGGTCATCAAGAGCAGGTCGTCGGTCACTGCGTTGTCCGTGGTGAGAGGTGATGCCCGAAATTTGGTATCCTTGGCACTCTCTTGACACTGTGGATCTCGGAATATTGAATTCCCTAACGATTTCCGATATGTAAACTCTCTTAACTGCTGTCGTGCGGACATAATCACGTCCGTAACGTTTCCGCATTAGTCATCTGACAAGGGAACCTCCCCATCGCACCCCCCTCAGATTTAGTTATAAGTTGGCACAGTGGATAGGCCTTGAAAAACTGACCACAGATCATTCGAGAAAACAGGAAGAAGTTGTGTGGAACTATGAAAAAAATAAGCAAAATATACAAACTGAGTAGTCCATGTGCAAGATAGGCAACATCAAGTATAAAGTGAGCTTAGGAGCGCCGTGATCCCGTGGTTACAGTGAGCAACTGCGGAGCGGGAGGCCCTTGGTTCAAGTCTTCACTCGTGTGAAAATTTTTCTTCCTTTATTTTCGCAAAATTATGATCTGTCCGTTCGTTCATTGACGTCTCTGTTCACTGTAATAAGTTTAGTGTCTATGTTTTGCGACCGCACCGCAAACTTACAGTTCGGAAAATATTCATTGACCTTGTTATTGAAGTCGCGAGCTATATTTGCTGGATTCATATTGCCCACGGAATACATCTCACGTATTTAATGCACTCTCGTCCAAAGTAGCGAACAGTCAACTGCCACACAGGGAGCCTCGTTAGCAGGAATACTCTCTCTTCCGTGCGCTGTTGTCGACTGACGTCTACATCTACATCTACATCTATACTCCGCGAGACACCTTACGGTGTGTGGCGGAGGGTACTTATTGTACCACTATCTGATCCCCCCTTCCCTGTTCCATTCACGAATTGTGCGTGGGAAGAACGACTGCTTGTAAGTCTCCGTATTGGCTCTAATTTCTCGGATCTTTTCGTTGTGATCATTACGCGAGATATATGTGGGCGGTAGTAATATGTTGCCCATCTCTTCCCGGAATGTGCTCTCTCGTAATTTCGATAATAAACCTCTCCGTATTGCGTAACGCCTTTCTTGAAGTGTCCGCCACTGGAGCTTGTTCAGCATCTCCGTAACGCTCTCGCGCTGACTAAATGTCCCCATGACGAATCGCGCTGCTTTTCGCTGGATCATGTCTATCTCTTCTATTAATCCAACCTGGTAAGGGTCCCATACTGATGAGCAATACTCAAGAATCGGACGAACAAGCGTTTTGTAAGCTACTTCTTTCGTCGATGAGTCACATTTTCTTAGAATTCTTCCTATGAATCTCAACCTGGCGCCTGCTTTTCCCACTATTTGTTTTATGTGATCATTCCACTTCAGATCGCTCCGGATAGTAACTCCTAAGTATTTTACGGTCGTTACCGCTTCCAATGATTTACCACCTATGGCATAATCGTACTGGAATGGATTTCTGCCCCTATGTATGCGCATTATATTACATTTATCTACGTTTAGGGAAAGCTGCCAGCTGTCGCACCATTCATTAATCCTCTGCAGGTCTTCCTGGAGTACGTATGAGTCTTCTGATGTTGCTACTTTCTTGTAGACAACCGTGTCATCTGCAAATAGCCTCACGGAGCTACCGATGTTGTCAACTAAGTCATTTATGTATATTGTAAACAATAAAGGTCCTATCACGCTTCCTTGCGGTACTCCCGAAATTACCTCTACATCTGCAGATTTTGAACCGTTAAGAATGACATGTTGTGTTCTTTCTTCTAGGAAATCCTGAATCCAATCACAAACCTGGTCCGATATTCCGTAAGCTCGTATTTTTTTCACTAAACGTAAGTGCGGAACCGTATCAAATGCCTTCCTGAAGTCCAGGAATACGGCATCAATCTGCTCGCCAGTGTCTACGGCACTGTGAATTTCTTGGACAAATAGGGCGAGCTGAGTTTCACATGATCTCTGTTTGCGGAATCCATGTTGGTTATGATGAAGGAGATTTGTATTATCTAAGAACGTCATAATACGAGAACATAAAACATGTTCCATTATTCTACAACAGATTGACGTAAGCGAAATAGGCCTATAATTATTCGCATCTGATTTATGACCCTTCTTGAAAATGGGAACGACCTGCGCTTTCTTCCAGTCGCTAGGTACTTTACGTTCTTCCAGAGATCTACGATAAATTGCTGATAGAAAGGGGGCAAGTTCTTTAGCATAATCACTGTAGAATCTTACGGGTATCTCGTCTGGTCCGGATGCTTTTCCGCTACTAAGTGATAGCAGTTGTTTTTCAATTCCGATATCGTTTATTTCAATATTTTCCATTTTGGCGTCCGTGCGACGGCTGAAGTCAGGGACCGTGTTACGATTTTCCGCAGTGAAACAGTTTCGGAACACTGAATTCAGTATTTCTGCCTTTCTTCGGTCGTCCTCTGTTTCGGTGCCATCGTGGTCAACGAGTGACTGAATAGGGGATTTAGATCCGCTTACCGATTTTACATATGACCAAAACTTTTTAGGGTTCTTGTTTAGATTGTTTGCCAATGTTTTATGTTCGAATTCGTTGAATGCTTCTCTCATTGCTCTCTTTACGCTCTTTTTCGCTTCGTTCAGCTTTTCCTTATCAGCTATGATTCGACTACTCTTAAACCTATGATGAAGCTTTCTTTGTTTCCGTAGTACCTTTCGTACATGATTGTTATACCACGGTGGATCTTTCCCCTCGCTTTGGACCTTAGTCGGTACGAACTTATCTAAGGCGTACTGGACGATGTTTCTGAATTTTTTCCATTTTTGTTCCACATCCTCTTCCTCAGAAATGAACGTTTGATGGTGGTCACTCAGATATTCTGCGATTTGTGCCCTATCACTCTTGTTAAGCAAATATATTTTCCTTCCTTTCTTGGCATTTCTTATTACACTTGTAGTCATTGATGCAACCACTGACTTATGATCACTGATACCCTCTTCTACATTCACGGAGTCGAAAAGTTCCGGTCTATTTGTTGCTATGAGGTCTAAAACGTTAGCTTCACGAGTTGGTTCTCTAACTATCTGCTCGAAGTAATTCTCGGACAAGGCAGTCAGGATAATGTCACAAGAGTCTCTGTCCCTGGCTCCAGTTCTGATTGTGTGACTATCCCATTCTATACCTGGTAGATTGAAGTCTCCCCCTATTACAATAGTATGATCACGAAACTTCTTCACGACGTTCTGCAGGTTCTCTCTGAGGCGCTCAACTACTACGGTTGCTGATGCAGGTGGTCTATAGAAGCATCCGACTATCATATCTGACCCACCTTTGATACTTAACTTAACCCAGATTATTTCACATTCGCATTCGCTAATAACTTCACTGGATATTATTGAATTCTTTACTGCTATAAATACTCCTCCACCATTGGCGTTTATCCTATCCTTGCGGTATATATTCCATTCTGTGTCTAGGATTTCGTTACTGTTCACTTCCGGTTTTAACCAACTTTCCGTTCCTAATACTATATGCGCACTATTTCCTTCAATAAGCGATACTAATTCAGGAACCTTGCCCTGGATACTCCTGCAGTTTACCAATATTACGTTAACTTTTCCTGTTTTTGGTCTCTGAGGACGGACGTTCTTTATCAACGATGCTGATGTTATCTCTGGTAAGCCGTCAGGTATTTTATCGTTTCGCCCAAGGGGGGGTCCCTCTAACCTAAAAAACCCCCGTGTGCACGCCACACGTACTCTGCTACCCTAGTAGCTGCTTCCGGTGTGTAGTGCACGCCTGACCTGTCTAGGGGGGCCCTACAGTTCTCCACCCAATAACGGAGGTCGATGAATTTGCAACCATTATAGTCGCAGAGTCGTCTGAGCCTCTGGTTTAGACCCTCCACACGGCTCCAAACCAGAGGACCGCGATCGACTCTGGGCACTATGCTGCAGATATTAAGCTCAGCTTGCACTCCGCGTGCGATGCTGGTTGTCTTCACCAAATCAGCCAGCCGCCGGAAGGAACCAAGGATGGCCTCAGAACCCAAGCGGCAGGCGTCATTCGTTCCGACATGTGCTACTATCTGCAGCCGGTCACACCCAGTGCGTTCAATAGCTGCCGGAAGGGCCTCCTCCACATTACGGACGAGACCCCCCGGCAAGCACACCGAGTGCACACTGGCATTCTTCCCCGACCTACCCGCTATTTTCCTGAGGGGCTCCATAACCCGCCTAACGTTGGAGCTCCCTATAACTAATAGGCCCGCCCTCTGTGACTGTCGGGACCTTGCCGGAGAATTGGCCACTGGCCCAACAGGCGAGGCATCCTGTGGTGGCTCGGAAACGATGTCATCACCACTAGGAAGCACCCCGTACCTGTTGGAAAGGGGTAAGGCAGCTGCCACGCGGCCAGATCCCACCTTCGCCTTTCGGCCAGGCACACGCGAGCCCACCACTGTCCGCCATTCACCCTGGAGTGATGGCTGACCGGTAAGATGCTCACTGCCGGAAGACGCAGCGACATCAGGGGTTCCATGTGATTCCAAGGCCACCGAAGTAGGCATAGGTCTCACCACAGTTGCCCCAACGCCACTACGAGCCGACGCCTGCGCCTCGAGCTCGATGAGCCTAACAGACAAAGCCTCCACCTGCCCCCGAAGAGTGGCCAATTCTCCTTGCGTCCGCTCACAACAACCACAGTCCCTACACATGACTATGTTTACCCTACTCTATACGGTGACAAATTCCCAAGATAATCTTCTGATGAGCTACTCTGATAATCAAGAAACACTCACTGAAATACGAGACGCGAAAACTACGTCGTGTGTTTCGATGTTTGTTTAGGTATAGCATCCTCATGCTACGGCGCAGTTACCTCGCATCGGACGGACAGATAATAATTGTCTGAAATTAAAAAAAAATAAACTCTTCACTCGAGGGAAGACTTGAACCAATGACCTCTCGGTCCGCAGCTGCTCACGCTAACCACGGGACCACGACGCTCCTGAGCTCACGTGATCCTTGATGTTGCCTATCTTGCACATGGACTACTCAGTTTGTATATTTTGCTATTTTTTCATAGTTCCACACAACTTCTTCCTGTTTTCTCGATTGATCTGTGTTCAGTTTTACAAGGCCTATCCACTGTGCCAACTTCTAACTAAATCTGAGGGGGGTGCGATGGGGAGGTTCCCTTGTGAGTACAAATGACAGCTCCGCCAATGCACTGCTCTTTTATACCTTCTGTACACAATACTATCGCCATCTCTACATTTGCATATCACTATCCCATGATTTTTGTCACCTCAGAGTAATAACACAAATACGACACTACACTGCACAATAACACAGCACATAGACATAAACGACACAGCTACACAATATGCATGCACTTCATAAGTTGGTCGAAGGCAACGGTAAACAAACTCCGCGACGCGGCGAACCTGCCCAGGACAGCAATGCGATATTCGAATATTCTCCCGGAAGTTCACTGGTTCAAATGGCTCTGAGCACTATGGGACTCAACTGCTGTGGTCATCAGTCCCCTAGAACTTAGAACTACTTAAACCTAACTAACCTAAGGACATCACACACATCCATGCCCGAGGCAGGATTCGAACCTGCGACCGTAGCAGTCGCACGGTTCCGGACTGCGCGCCTAGAACCGCGAGACCACCGCGGCCGGCAGTTCACTGGTGAATATGGGATTGAATTATACTCTGGACAGCATCCAATAGCAACACCTATGTCGTAAATTGCAAGTGCAACCATAAACTCGTGTTTCTGCTGAGTACTTAAGTACCTTTATATAACACATTAGTCAAATCAGCGAGTCTCTGTACTTATACAAGGTATCAAATATAGACGTCACCGAAGGCAAAATTATACATCACATAGACGAAGTTAGTAGCGACTAAAATCGTTTCTTTATGCCCGTGGACGGGCATGAAGTATAGACGTTTTCGTTACTGGCATCTAGTCATGGTAGCACGATCAACTGGAGCGGCATTGTTGCTTTGTCCAGAGTTCCGTTGGCTCTACATTTATCAGGTTTCCTCATTCCAGTGTACACACATCATATTTAGACCTTCATAGGGCCTCGCCGCGGTCACTGCCGGTACGGCAGGGACCTACGACTGCCTAGCAAGTGAGATTGTTGTTATCATACGTACGATAACGCCGCCTCTCCCTGCGCGCCGCGTCCTGCCCCCTAGACGGCCGGGTGTCTTCACTGTTGCCTGGCATCTTGCGGACTGGAACCCACACGACTCGCCCAACACGCCCCACCTCGCGCGCTGTTGGCTTTTCGTGCCTCTTCCGCCTTCGAGGGCAGAGGGCATACTTACTTACTGGCGGTAAACACTATCGCATAAATAAAGGAACCTCACTTTCTGAGTAAGATTTCTGCACATCCCTCCGATGCAGACCGGGCGAAGTGGCGCAATGGTTAAGAAAATGGACTCGCATTAAGTGGGACATTGGTTCAAATCCCCGTTCGGCCATGCTGATTTAGGTTTTCCATAGTTTCTGAATGGTTCACTCATGATGTATTTCATTTAGAAATAACGAGGTGTGTGAGATAATTAATGAAACTGTTCTTTTATCAATCAAAGTTTCTTCTTAGAAACAACAATACTGTCCCCTTCAAAGTACTTCCCATCGGAAGCTAAACACTGGCAGAGTCATTGTTCCCAGTCTTGGTAGCAGCACTGAAAAGCTTCAAGATGTAGGGCCTTTAATATCTCGGTCACATTCCTTTGAATGTTCCAAAATGAAGTACTTTTAAGACATCTTTCAGATTCTGGAAAAGCAAAAAGTCGCAAAGACTCAGGTCGGATAGACAGGGGGGCTGCGGAACAGCAGGAATTTTTTTTGAGGTAAAAAAATTCCGTGATGGAAGCGAGAGTGTGACATGGGGCATTGTCATGACGCAACATCCACTTGTCTGCAATGTCCGGTAACATATCTTTGTAAAAATATCATTGTGAAACACGTGACTGACAATTTGTCACGGGGGAACAAATTCTTTATGGATGATATCCCTACTGTCAAAAAAGCAAATCAGCATTGCTTCGATCTTTGATTTGCTGATTCGAACTTTTTATTGATCAAGGAGATGTCCCAGTGTGCCACTCCTCACTTAACCGTTTTGTCTCAGGATCGTACTCAAAACTCCATGATTCATCACCGCATGAATGAACCATTCGTCGTCATTGGCAGTTCTCTCAAGAAGATCAACACACACGTTTATTTGAGTGTCTTTCTGCTCAATTATGAGGTTCTTCGGTACCAATTTGGCACAAATCTTTCGCATGTGCAAAGCTTCGGTCAAAATTTGATGTGCGGTAAAAGAGTTTAACAGGTCATCCATAATCCTTGTTGTTAACCGTCGGTCTGCTCTCACAAGCGCACGCACACGTCCGATGTTTTCTTCGGCATTTGAAGTTGAAAGTCTCCCTGAGCGAGGTTCATGGTTCAAATGGTTCAGATGGCTCTGAGCACTATGGGACTTAACTTCTGAGGTCATCAGTCCCCTAGAACTTAGAACCTAACTAACCTAAGGACATCACACACATCCATGCCCGAGGCAGGATTCGAACCTGCGACCGTAGCAGTCGCGCGGTTCCGGACTGAAGCGCCTAGAACCGCTCGGCCACCGCGGCCGGCTGAGCGAGGTTCATCTTCAACTTGCCCGCCTCCCGTATTCCACTAGCCTTTCTAACTGACCTTGTCGCAGTATTTCGGCATTTGTGCTAAAATAATGGTGCATTCGTATTCCATCGCGTGAATGTCCGACAAACACTGCTCAGCTACGGCGGACTTGTTGGGATACGTCGGTCGTGTGTGCCACAGGTGTTCTCGACCCTGATCAATATTGCGCACTTTCTGCCCCGTATATACACTCCTGGAAATTGAAATAAGAACACCGTGAATTCATTGTCCCAGGAAGGGGAAACTTTATTGACACATTCCTGGGGTCAGATACATCACATGATCACACTGACAGAACCACAGGCACATAGACACAGGCAACAGAGCATGCACAATGTCGGCACTAGTACAGTGTATACCCACCTTTCGCAGCAATGCAGGCTGCTATTCTCCCATGGAGACGATCGTAGAGATGCTGGATGTAGTCCTGTGGAACGGCTTGCCATGCCATTTCCACCTGGCGCCTCAGTTGGACCAGCGTTCGTGCTGGACGTGCAGACCGCGTGAGACGACGCTTCATCCAGTCCCAAACATGCTCAATGGGGGACAGATCCGGAGATCTTGCTGGCCAGGGTAGTTGACTTACACCTTCTAGAGCACGTTGGGTGGCACGGGATACATGCGGACGTGCATTGTCCTGTTGGAACAGCAAGTCCCCTTGCCGGTCTAGGAATGGTAGAACGATGGGTTCGATGACGGTTTGGATGTACCGTGCACTATTCAGTGTCCCCTCGACGATCACCAGTGGTGTACGGCCAGTGTAAGAGATCGCTCCCCACACCATGATGCCGGGTGTTGGCCCTGTGTGCCTCGGTCGTATGCAGTCCTGATTGTGGCGCTCACCTGCACGGCGCCAAACACGCATACGACCATCATTGGCACCAAGGCAGAAGCGACTCTCATCGCTGAAGACGACACGTCTCCATTCGTCCCTCCATTCACGCCTGTCGCGACACCACTGGAGGCGGGCTGCACGATGTTGGGGCGTGAGCGGAAGACGGCCTAACGGTGTGCGGGACCGTAGCCCAGCTTCATGGAGACGGTTGCGAATGGTCCTCGCCGATACCCCAGGAGCAACAGTGTCCCTAATTTGCTGGGAAGTGGCGGTGCGGTCCCCTACGGCACTGCGTAGGATCCTACGGTCTTGGCGTGCATCCGTGCGTCGCTGCGGTCCGGTCCCAGGTCGACGGGCACGTGCACCTTCCGCCAACCACTGGCGACAACATCGATGTACTGTGGAGACCTCACGCCCCACGTGTTGAGCAATTCGGCGGTACGTCCACCCGGCCTCCCGCATGCCCACTATACGCCCTCGCTCAAAGTCCGTCAACTGCACATACGGTTCACGTCCACGCTGTCGCGGCATGCTACCAGTGTTAAAGACTGCGATGGAGCTCCGTATGCCACGGCAAACTGGCTGACACTGACGGCGGCGGTGCACAAATGCTGCGCAGCTAGCGCCATTCGACGGCCAACACCGCGGTTCCTGGTGTGTCCGCTGTGCCGTGCGTGTGATCATTGCTTGTACAGCCCTCTCGCAGTGTCCGGAGCAAGTATGGTGGGTCTGACACACCGGTGTCAATGTGTTCTTTTTTCCATTTCCAGGAGTGTATGTCTTGCCACAGTGGTACGGAATAATGTGGTATACTCCAGTCTTCCATAAACGGAGGTAATCATTCACTCTCCCCAGTAATCATCCGTGTTTTATTGGGCGGGCAGAAGACGGTTTTTACCGAGCAAAGACTTAACTTAAGAATACTTGTAAATTTCAATTAGTATTGGAGAATCTAGTATTACTTGTTCACAAAACATGTCAGTCAAATTCTGACGATTGCAGAATCGCCCATCAATAACACTATACACAGGCAGTTGGGACATATATATTCCGTCCTTGTTGGTTAATGGTGTGGTAATAGGAACGACATCCGAGCCAAATCCGTTAATAACCATCCTGATTCTGCCCCAATACTGGGCAAAGGCACAAGAGAAACCAGAAAAGAAAATGTCTTCCACCGCTAGGACTTGAACGGGATTCCTGCGTCGAATGTCATCACATTTGAGCGACTGCACCCTCAGAAGGAAAGATTTGGTTCAAAATTCCGTCGACGTCAAGGTCTAGAGACGACACACAACTTCTGATTAGAGTAGGAAATCGAATATATTCTTTTCAGAGAACCATCCCAGCATTTGCGTTTAGCTGTTTCAGGAAATTCATTTCATTTCATTGCTTGCATATTCAAAGACCTGCTGCACAATAATTTAAAAACATGACGTCCATTTTACAATTTTACTTATAATCGTACATTGTTTCACGTTACTAGCACAAACTGTTTTGAACAATAAAAATAAGGGTAATAAGAATGAGTTACAAAGAAAATTAAACTAATTGAAAAAAAGGAAGGTGTAAAATAATAAATGTTAGTAATTGAGGAGAAAATAATAGATATTAAAGGGACGATCTGCAGATTTTCTTTTGCTGTTAAAACGAAATATAACACGTAAATCAGGGTTAGTATTGTTGCTATTCCAGATGGGAGGACTTTGGCAGAAATATCAAGCTGTCTCACCTGAAGTAGCATAGAAAATTATGTCTTTTTACGAGGTGTGTGAGAATCGTGATGAGACTGACAACACTGCGAGCATCTGGCAAAGCTGTGTTTTTCCACTCGAGTAGACCGGTGTGTTCATACCTTCCAGATGCTCAGTCCGAGTTTCAGGTCCATACAGCCATCACGTGAGTTTTCAGAGCGCCATCAGTGAAGTTGTGTTTTTGTTGTATGTTACTAAAATTGAACAGCGGAATTTAGAGCAACGGTTTGCCATTAAGTTTTGTGTTAAACTTGAGGAAACCGCGAGTGTGACCTCCTTTGAAAAGTTGTCCATCGAGACTCTGGCTATAACCTCAAAAACCTTGGGAACCCGAATTGAGGCTAGTTAAGAAGATACTCAGCTGACACAATGTTCTTTCGGACTGGACGGACGGACAGTCTAGACCAGTGGTCTCCGAACCTTTTCCCTTAAGAGCCGGTTGACATTGTAGGGCGACACCTCGGGCCGCATGAGAAGGAGGAGGAGGCTAAGTGTCCATTCGAAGAAAGATTCAATTTTCAATAGACCGTGGTTGCTGAGTGGTTGCTGATAGAAGCTTACCACTTACAAGTTTTGACTCTACTAATTATAAGGCATCACAATGAATATTTTTAAGCGAAAAAGAAAATAATATATTGGAACTATACGCATTTTTCTGAAGGCTTACATAATGACCAATTTTCCTTACCTAAGCGGAATCAGAGTACAGTGCAACAGGACCTACTGTTTGTTGTTCCGAGCACATTTTTTAGGTATTTTCACACCCTCGTGTCTAAAAGAATACCAAGTGGCTGCACCATTTCAATAGCATTTTCATATTAGGCTATTTGGAACAAAGATGATTTTAAAAACTACAACTTAATTAATTCAAAATTGTCACAAAGGGATACAATTGCGGATGAGAGGTTTGTATATAAAAGAGTTTGGATGTTAGTTTACCTACTGCGTTATGCATGTTTATGGACGCAACTAACTCTTACATGTTAGTGGGGTGAACACCATGGCCACTTTTCCCGATCGGACGGGCAAAATATGCAGTTGCCTTTCTTCCTGTCCTGGTCATTTTACCTCACCTTCCCCTACCGATCTGACTGTTAATTGGTAACCTACATGAATTAGGCAACTGACAGTTGATGGTTGGAGTGCTGACACATTATCTGCGTGTCCAGTATTGCTGGCAACAGATGTGGTATGCATGGGGATCATATCAACCTGTATCGCATCAAAAACAGCCTGAAGATGACCCACTGAAGTGTTGAAACTGGTAACGACAAAATAAAATAAAATCATAAGGACGGCTGTAGATGTTTTTATTTACTTGCCACGATAGTAAACGGCTGTCATCCCAGAGACCTCTTGCTAAAAGGATGGACATGCAATTGGTATAATATCTGTAAAATAAAAATTCATGCAGCCAGAATCATCCCAGACTGCTTTATTACTGTGGTCGGCAAAAATATGCAGTGGACCGACTCTGTAGACTATCTTGGCCTTAAGCTTGACAGAAACCCAACGTTTTGTAAACAGATAGATAGGGCCTGAAGTAGAGGTGTGCTGCTTACTATCAGTTCTATCCTCTCCTTAAGGGTGGGGTGGGAGGGGGGCTATCAACAGAGATGAAGCTAAGAATCTACACTACTGGCCATTAAAATTGATACACCAAGAAGAAATGCAGATGATAAACGGGTATTCATTGAACAAATATAATATACTAGAACTGACCTGTGCTTAAATTTTCACGCAATTTGGGTGCATACATCCTGAGAAATCAGTACACAGAACAACCACCTCTGGTCGTAATAACGGCCTTGATACGCCTGGGCATTGAGTCAAACAGAGCTTGGATGGCGTGTACAGGTACAGCTGCCCATGCAGCTTCAACACGACACCACAGTTCATCAGGAGTACTGATTGGTGTATTGTGACGAGCCAGTTGCTCGGCTACCATTGACAGACGTTTTCAACTGGTGAGAGACCTGGAGAATGTGCTGGCCAGGGCAGCAGTCGAACATTTTCTCTATCCAGAAAGGCCAGTACAGGACCTGCAACATGCGGTCGTGCATTATCCTGCTGAAATGTAGGGTTTCGCAGGGATCGAATGAAGGGTAGAGCCACGGGTCGTAACACATCTGAAATGTAACATCCACTGTTAAAAGTGCCGTCAATGCGAACAAGAGGTGACCGAGACGTGTAACCAATGTCACCCCATACCATCACGCCAGGTGATACGTCAGTATGGCGATGACGAATACACGCTTCCAATGTGCGTTCACCGCGATGTCGCCAAACACGGATGCGACCATCATGATGCTGTAAACAGAACCTGGATTCATCCGAAAAAATGACGTTTTACCATTCGTGCACCCAGGTTCGTCGCTGAGTACACCATCGCAGGCGCTCCTGTCTGTGATGCAGCGTCAAGGGTAACCGCAGCCATGGTCTCCGAGCTGATAGTCCACGCTGCTGCAAACGTCGTCGAACAGTTCGTGCAGATGGATGTTGTCTTGCAAACGTCCCTATCTGTTGACTCAGGGAT
Source organism: Schistocerca nitens (assembly GCF_023898315.1). NCBI lineage: Eukaryota > Metazoa > Arthropoda > Insecta > Orthoptera > Acrididae > Schistocerca > Schistocerca nitens. Next base: position 469,280,030 of record NC_064618.1, on the reverse strand, counting down.
CGAGACGTGGCTGCACGATCCGTTACAGCCATGCGGATAAGATGCCTGTCATGTCGACTGCTAGTGATACGAGGCCGTTGGGATCCAACACGGCGTTCCGTATTACCCTCCTGAACCCACCGATTCCATATTCTGCTTACAGCCATTGGATCTCGACCAACGCGAGCAGCAATGTCGCGATACGATTAACCGCAATCGCGTTAGGCTACAATCCGACCTTTATCAGAGTCGGAAACGTGATGGTACGAATTTCTCCTCCTTACTCGAGGCATCACAACAACGTTTCACCTGGCAACGCCGATCAACTGCTGTTTGTGTATGAGAAATCGGTTCGAAACTTTCCTCAGTCAGCACGTTGTAGGTGTCGCCAACAGCGCCAACCTTGTGTGAATGCTCTGAAAAGCTAATCATTTGAATATCACAGCATCTTCTTCCTGACGGTTAAATTTCGCGTCTGTAGCACGTCATCTTCGTGGTGTAGCAATTTTAATGGCCAGTAGTGTATAGGAGTGTCATCCTTCTGACGATGCTGTATGGATCAGAGGTGTGGTTTATGGCAGCAAATTCGCCTCTAGACAAACTGCAAACACTGCGGAATAAGATCCTTCACATCACAGCAGATGCCGACCACTACGCGACAAAAACACACATTAGGAAACTTCTAGGCAAACTATCCATCTTTGCCAGCGTGAAGTAGAAGTCTGAATATCTCTGTGACGAGACTTCCACTTCGACCCACCAGCTTATTCATCAGCTAGGAATACAATGCCGAACATAACAGCTACAGTCCGCATCGCCTTCAGGAGGAACAGCGACCGTTAGAAATGAAAATTGTGGAGCAGCCACAAATCGAATACAACTTTCTTTTATCGTCATGCTTCACTCGACAGACGTAAGCATCTTCAGAAATGAGGTAAATACGAAGTGATAAACCAACACAAAATGAAATAAAATTACAGATTCAACTTACAATGTGGCAACTTAAAATTTAGTCGCCAAAGGCCACTGGTTAAATATATCTGTATCGCAGTAGTGGAAATCAGTATAAAGACAGGATCCCTGCGAAAGTAATAGTACACTGTCTGCAGCGGCATCTATAGAATTTATTATGTATGTTGTAGGCACATATAAGACAAACAATCATGACGGAATTACATCGTTTGTTTCATAACACGAGTAACAAAATAAGGCTTTTGTACTTACTAGATAGAAATTGATATAATGGCACTCACTGCCCTGTTGTGCTATTGCATTGCTAGTACTTTATGCAACCTCCGTTCTTCCTCATTACCTCAACAACTCTCTTCGGCATTGACTTTTACGGCTTTTAGTCCTTGCATTGAAATTATCTCCCACTCTTCTCGTATCGCTCTTTTCAGCTCGCACAGGACAAATAGCTGGAAACAGTATCAAAGCAAGACGTCTAGAAGTAACCACCTCGAACGACATTATGTGGAATGACCACATAAAACAAATAGTAGATGAAGCATACAGTAGTGGAAATCAGTAGAAAGCCATGGATATTGGTAGAAAAATTAACACTGTCGGTTGAAATAGTTGTGCAGTGTATATACAATAGTATGAGATCTAGTATACCGGCAGGTGCAGTCAAATGATATCGCATTTGATGCCAGTAGTACAGTATACAACAAGATATCTCCAATTCAGGAGGTACAGGTTGGAACTCGGTACAAAGGCAGTCGTGCGACGTTAGTGTGTGCATACGTGCCGTTGCTGCAGATAAGGAACTGACACCGTTAGTGACACTGCGTGTTGTATACATAAACCACGATTGTGACAACGCCACGCCGAAAACAGTTATCATATGATGAGAAAGCAATACTTAGTGTATGCGAGGGAATGGGAGTCTCTAATCGTCACATCGCCAAGAAGTTGAGCCGCTGCAGTACAATGACTGATAATTTCGTTAGATTGGGCACATGATATGGACAGAACGGAAAATACGGGCAAAGCGAAAAATTACTTTTGCGCAAAACAAGGGCTACGAACCATTATTATCCTCAGCTTAATGCTGATTTACAGTTACCAGTAATTGCCAAATGTGCACGACAAATTTTGTCACATGTTAAACATTTTGCATTTAATAAATGAATGTAGAAACCTACTCTAACACCCAGACATAAACAGCAGTTTGCTGTAATGGAATGAGAGAATGTGATTGTCCGAAGTTAGTGGGATTAGAAGTACCTTCCTCCACACACTGTCAGGTGGCTTGCGGAGAACTGATGTAGATGTTGATGTAAAGAACGACCGCTTAGATGGGTAAGAAAGCACGTATCCAAAATTCACAACTGTTTATTAGAATAATTTTAAAATGAATTCATAAAAAGAGAACTAAAATTGTGATTGCCACTTTTACGGGGGTTAACTATGTGACCTGCTCGTAACAGCTCATTAATATCGTTAGCAACAAATTACATTGCAACTAAGAGACGATATATGCAACAGTCAGACATAGCGAATTCGATCGTCCTAAGGGGCGGATATTTGCTACTGTTAAATGGTATTGTGTTTTTATATTGCATTAGGCTAAATGACGTAGTTTACCAACAAAGCGTTCATCGATAAGGCTCTACTCGCTCAGCAAGAAATTAGACACGGTCCAGTCACATTAATGCAACCCGACTATGTTCGACGTCAGCTTGCAATAACCACTCACAGACTGCACGTGGCAGCACTATCAGTGGAGGATATACAAGTACAAAGCGTGTCGGTGGACGGGGAAATACTGCAGTCGTTGTTATGCAGAAACGGAGTGATTCATCTGACGTCCGATAGGGCAAGGGTGGAAGTATTTCCGAAACGGCTAAGTTTGTAGATTCTCTGCACGCCACCGCTATCTAAAACTGGCGCCGAGGCATTTGTGGTGCACCACGGGACATAGATGACAAGGGTAAACAGCGACTGCAGAGATTTGTACGGGCGAGCAGAAGTGCAACTGTTGAACAACTGACCGCCCAGATCAACCAAGGGGCTACCAACACTTTCTCCTCAACGACCGTTCAGCGAACGCTGCTGCGTATGGGCCTCTGCAGCAGGCGCATAGTTCTTGCTAGGTCTGTTGATATTTTTAAAAATATCGGGAATCCGATATATCGATATTTAAAATAAATATCTTTTCTAATCTCAATTGTCGATAAAAGTATCGATATGTCGGCGGACAAGTATCGATGTACCCGCCTACAAAAATAGTGGCTGCACATTGTCAATATACTGCAGGTTTTAGAGCTGCATAATGGAAATGAAAACGTTGCACGTTGACGCTTGGCTATGATGTTAGTTTTGTGGGGGGCTCAACTGCGCGGTCATCAGCGCCCCTACAAAGCCCCAATTTTTTCACAGTCCAATTTTTTTTTCACAGTCCAATCTAGCCACTGTCACGAATGACGAAGATGATGATGAAATGATGAGGACAACACAAACACCCGGTTCCCGGGCAGAGAAAATCCCCAACCTGGCCGGGAATCGAACCCGTACCCTGTGATCCAGCGGTAACAACACTAGCCACTAGACCTCACGCTTAGCGATAACCACTTTGCTAAAATGGTAACTACATGTAAGTAGCACAATAAAAGATGTCTGATGGGCCCATCGTTCGATTTCGTCACATATCGGATTTACGCGGAACACTGCATGGCGACTTCTCTGCTTTTTCATTTCTACAAACTCCAGTGACCTAGCAGTTGTCGTGTTAACTCTGCGTGGTGAAACTAAACATTCCACTTTCCGTTGGTACCGCCGAGCTTCGATTACGTCAGCACTTCCACTCACAAGTCTCCGCGCACCGCAACATTCAGATCTTTCCAGAATGAGATTTTCACTCTGCAGCGGAGTGTGCGCTGATATGAAACTTCCTGAAAGATTAAAACTGTGTGCCTGACCGAAACTCGAACTCGGGACCTTTGCCTTTCGCAGGCTAGTGCTCTATCAACTGAGCTACCCAAGCACGACTCATGCCCCGTCCTCACAGCTTTACTTCTGCCAGTACCTCGTCTCCTTCCTTCCAAACTTAACAGAAGCTCTCCTGCGAAGGAGCTACCCAAGCACGACTGGCAGAAGTAAAGCTGTGAGGACGGGGCGTGAGTCGTGCTTGGGTAGCTCAGTTGGTAGAACACTTGCCCGCGAAAGTCAAAGATCCCGAGTTCGAATCTCGGTCCGGTACACAGTTTTAATCTGCCAGGAAGTTTCATTCAGATCTTTGTTCATTTTCTTCAGTGGTTTTTTTAAGAATGTCGATGTGAAGAAACAGCACCTTGGTGGGCTGTTTCTTCACATCGGAAATCTTGTTATTTCATTCACACCTCCATGCCCCCCCCCCCCCAGTGCAATGGGAGTTCTTCTTCTATCGCCACATATACTTGCTTTACACAGTCAAAGAGAGAGATTGGACATGATGAAAGCTCAAAAAGTAGGAAGACTCATTCACACAATGAAAGTAAAATTATGTCCTACTACAATTTCAAGAGAATAACTTCAAATATTTTCCGAAAATTGTGAAAAAAATATTGACATCGATAAATAGGGGAAAATACTTCGGAGATATATATCGATGTTTTCTGGAAAAAGTATCGATTTAGCGATATTTTATCAGAAGCCCTAGTTCATGCGTCCATGCTAACAGCTGTTCATCGGGGACAAAGGCTAGAATTTACGCGCTGATACCGCAACTGGGCGTCCACCGAGTGGCAACAGGTGGCCTTTTCAGATGAATCACGTTTTAGGCTCCATCGGACAGATGGCCGTTGTATCGTCGAAAGAGTTCAGGCCGGAAACATGAATGTTATGAAATGGCAACCGTTATTTCTCGGCCGTTGTTGATGCTTTCTCGCGTTTTGTATGGCTTGTTGCCAGTAGCGTCGTTGTGGCCAGTTTAACTATTCGTCGTTTATCTGACATATTTTCTATCTTTGGTCCTCCGAGACCACTTGCAAGTGATGACGCCCAAACCCTCGTGTCGCGACAGTTTAAGAAGTTGTGTTGTGAGAATGCGGTATGTCATACTATCACTATACCATACTATTCGCAACCCTCATTTGCAGAAAGGGTCAATTGGAACCTCAAATCCGCTCTTATTGTCTTCCACCAGAATTTTCAGTGGAAATGTGTCACTACCCTGGTTAAATTCGGCTCTCAATACCGCTAGTCATGAAGCAAGTAAAGCTACTCCAGCTTCCTTGATGCTTAGTTATCCACTGAACTCCCCGTTGGCCACTCTGTGGTCGATTGATGATCATCTTCCTGAAAAAGGTAACACTGGAGGGTACTAGTGACAACTGGAAACGTGCACAAATAAATGGTCACCTCACTTCGAGTGTCCCTGTGAAATTTTAAAGGTTTTTAATCTGGTCAGTCTGTTGGTCCAGAATATTTGGATGCGGAAGACTTCAAGAGTTCATGTGTCGAAGGATAAAAGAGAAGGGTGGTCGCTCTCTTCCTCATCTAGTTAGAGGGAAAGGGGGGGCCTTTCGATTTTCTGTGGGGGAGAATAAGCTTTGTCGGTCGCCGGCGGTGTATCGATTCCGCTTTGTGGTATCTCTCCGTTGTGCACTTTGGTGGGTCTGCAGCGCTGTTTGTCAGACTTTTCGAGCAGCAGGGAGGTGGCCCAGAGCTGGCGAGTTGGGCTGGAAACGGACACCTTTCAACAGCAGGCCTCATCTTCTTCCGGGTGCTCTGTGATGGGAAGGCTGTTTTGCGAGCAGCTCTTGAGTGTTTTTTCAGTGGGCCGATGCACATGGAGAGCACACGTAGCGCGTCCCAGTGATTTCAGCAGGAAGGTTAAAATGATGTGCTAGAAGGAGATAGTTTCGTCTTCCCTGCATTTTATGGGCGCTAGTTCTGTCAAATAGGTACAGCTAAGAAAGTTACGTTGAGGGTTGCAACGGACCGAGTTTTATTCAATGTAACGCAGTAAATTTTCCTCGTGAGTGTAAGTGTTCTGGCGATGGAATAGAGGGCCGTTAGTATGAATATTTGGTATCTTGTTTGCTATTCACATAGAGCCTAAAATGATTATATGTTTAGTTGACAATGACTTGTATGTAACTTACGATTACATGGTGCAGCAAGAGCAAGATTTAAATCTCCATTGATTCCTTGAAAGCCCCGGTGACAGTAAGTTGATGTAAATATCTGGATGGTCTGTATCGGTTTGGACCATTTACGTGTGATTAATCCAATTATAACATGCAAGGTAAACTACACTGATTTATGTAATATCGTTAAATCAAGTGTAATATTACTTTCTTGTTACTTGATATAATTTGGATGAGTTATTCGTATTTAACACCAGGTTTATTTCGGCCAGGACTGGCTGCACACAAACGTTAATTGGATAACTGCTGTATCGTTTAGTTGGACCACTCTGCAGTTAACGAGGATCGTTTTGTTGTGGGCGATTCGTTAGCTTCTCTCGCATCTCACGCGCTTATACACACATCGAAAAAAGTTTTGCATCACCCCGGTTCCCAGAACTCCTGAAGATAAACATTGACTGTGGATATTGTATCATAGACAAAGTCCCTATGACTGTTCAGAGATGTCACTAAACCCGCCCAAAGATGTAAACAACAATGCATGAGCAGCGCCTATTAGTCGGAGGGCGTCCGACAGCCGATCAGTTTCAGTCATTCCACCAGGAAGGAGGCACACGGCTCGTGTTGTCTGCAGTTCAACCATGCCTGGACGGTCAATACCACGGTTCGATCGCGTCCGCATTGTTACTTTGTGCCAGGAAGGGCTCTCAACAAGGGAAGTGTTCAAGCGTCTCGGAGTGAACCAAAGCGATCTTGTTCGGACATAGAGAAGATACAGAGAGACAAGAACTGTCGATGATTTGCCTCGCTCAGGCCGCCCAAGGGCTACTACTGCAGTGGATGACCGCTTCCTACGGATTATGGCTCGGAAGAAGCCTGACACAACGCCACCATGTTGAATAATGCTTTTCGTGCAGCCACAGGACGTCGTGTTACGACTCAAACTGTGCGGAATAGGCTGCATGATGCGCAACTTCACTCCCGACATCCATGGCGAGGTTCATTTTTGCAACCACTACACCATGCAGCGCGGTACAGATGGGCCCAACAACATGCCGAATGGACCGCTCAGGATTGGCATAACGTTTTCTTTACCGATGAGTGTCGCATATGCCTTCAACCAGACAATCGTCGGAGACGTGTTTGGAGGCAACCGGTCAGGCTGAACGCCTTAGACACACTGTCCAGCGATTGCAGTAAGGTGGAGGTTCCCTGCGGTTTTGGAGTGGCATTATGTGGGGCCGACGTACGCCGCTGGTGGTCATGGAAGGCGCCGTAATGGCTGTACTATACCTGAATGCTGTCCTCCGACCGACAGTGCAACCATATCGGCAGCATACTGGCGAGGCATTCATCTTCATAGACGACAGTTCGCGCCCCCATCACGCACATCTTGTGAATGACATCCTTCAGGATAGCGACATCGCCCGACTAGAGTGGCCAGCATTTTCTCCAGACATAAACCCTATCGAACATGACTAGGATAGATTGAATAGGGCTCTTTGTGGACGACATGACCAACCAGCCACTCTGAGGTATATACACCGAATCGCCGTTGAGGAGTGGGACAATCTGGACCGACAGTGCCTTGATGAACTTGTGGATAGTATACCACGACTAATACAGGAATGCATCAATGCAAGAGGACGTGCTACTGGGTATTAGAGGTACCGGTATGTACAGCAATCTGGACCACCACCTCTGAAGGTGTCGCTGTATGGTGGTACAATATGCAACTTGTGGTTTTCATGAGCAATAAAAATGGCGGAAATGATGTTTATGTTGATCTCTATTACAATTTTCTGCACAGGTTATGAAACTCTCGGAACCGAGGTGATGCAAAACTGTTTTTGATGTGTGTATGTTCGTCTTATGGCTGTGATCGGTCTGTTGTGGTTCCGTGTAATACAAAAATGGTTCAAATGACTAAAATGACTTCACTTCTGAGGTCATCAGTCCCCTAGAACTTAGAACTACTTAAACCTAACTAACCTAAGGATATCACACACATCTATGCCCGAGGCAGGATTCGAACCTGCGACCGTAGCGGTGGCGCGGTTTCAGACTGTAGCGCCTAGAACCGCTTGGCCACTCCGGCCGGCCGTGTAATACAGCTGCCGTTACTGACGCTTGTGTGCGATTCTTTCCCGGGGATGTTGATTTTGTTCTGTATCTTAAAACAGCTAATGTGGTAACTTGTTCTCGCGTGGGATTGTATCAGTGTAATTTGAGATAGTATCCTGGACATTACTGGTCATTAATATCCAACCTTAGTGCGGTGTAGATGTGCTCTGCACCTGTCTGACCTCTCTAATCGTGGGGCAGTATCGGTGCATCTTTGTGCTGTCGAAGTGTTGGCCACAGCTTGTGGATGGTTGTCTGACCAATTACAAGTTTCTTTTACCATTTTTAAAATTCTTGTTCGTTGAGTGTTCAAATTTTCTTATGATTAACTGCTGTTGTTTAAAGGGAGGGTTTTTGGACTTGCTGTTATCGCCATATGGATGTAATATTTGTCACTCCCAAGGTTAATTGTTTTGGAAACTGAAATCTATTTTCAATACTGAAGTTGGTAGTTCTATATCTTATTATTTACTGCTTTAAGTGATAGTTTCTTGTCTAAATCAATTTTGGCATCTGAAGTTGATTTAAAAATTTCAGTCATTTAAATCCACAGTTTGATTGACAGTTCATTATCGATACTACTAATGCCACTTTGAAAGCAAGGTGTTAATTATTTTTGTGATTGAAATCACTTTTTTTAATACTGAAGTTATTTAACAATGGTGTTTCTATGCTTTATTGTTTACTGGTTTAGATGATTTTCTTGATTAAGTCAGTTTTGGTAACTGAGGTTGATTTAAAATGTTCAGTTATTTAAATTTTATTATTTACGGGTTTAGATGAGTTTCTTGTCTTAGTCAACTCTGATAATTGAAGTTGATGTAAAATTTTCAGTCATTTAAATTCACAGAGTTTGACTAACAATTCATTATGGTTAGCATCAACACGACCTTGGTCGCAAGATGTTAATCATTTTGGAACTGAAATTTGATTTTTAATACTAGAATTGTCTAGCATTTGTGCTTCTACATTTTATTATTTAGATCTTGAAACGAATTTCTCGTGTTACTATTAACTTCCTGCCCATCTCCGTAGCTCAGTGGTCAGTGTGGCCAATGCCATGCAGGGGGTCTGGGTTCGATTCCCGGTTGGGTTGGAAATTTAATCTGCTCGGGGAATCGATGTTGTGTTATCTCATCATTTCATCCTTGACAATCAAAAGATCTGCACCAGGCGGACGAATACCCGGATGGGGTATTCCAGTCAAAAATGCAATATAATCATTTCATGTTTATTTATCAACCCCGTTTTGGGCATATAGACAATTCCACTGTCAGTTTTGGTAACTGAAGTGGATTTCAAATTGTCTGTCATTTCAATTCAGTGAGCAACTCACTGGTTCCGAGCCAACAGGACGAATTTAGGTGATTATGTAATTTTGTATCACAGCTTACTCATTAATCGAAATTCGAATGCTTGTATCCTGATGGAAATGTTATTTGGTTTGGATAATAATAGACTGTATGAATGACTATGAATGAATGTTGCTGCCACGCAAAGAGGGAGAGAAAATGGGACGGAGGGAGGGGGGGGGGGGAGAGAGAGAGAGAGGGAGAGAGAGAGAGAAAGAGAGAAGTGCTGGGTACTACGCTCATTGAAGATCTCAAGTATCGGATGTGCCCATTAACAGGGAACAGTGTGCATTTGAACCAGCGTGTTTTTTCAGTCCATGTTTTTCACCATAACAAGTCAATAAAAGGTATTCTACAAACATAAATACATAGATAAAATTATCATATTAAGACAAAGGTGTACAGTGTGTAAGGTGTCAGGCAAATCCAACACCTTCCATGAAAACCCTGACATGATAAGCAAATCCAGTAGTATGTCACATAGCTCCGAATAAATCGTGATATTAAATTAACCAAAGTAATACGAGTAACGAGTGAGCAAATGGAATACCACAGACTAACACAAGAATGCCTAAATGCATGTCATACATTCCCACCGTGAGACAGACGCAGTTCCGAGGGGAGGAACGAGAACAGAAGCCGAGAGCAGAACCGTGTTAAGTTAGAAGGCCCTACGATAAGGGACGGACACCCACGTCGCCAGCTAGCTGTTAGGACCACCCCCAGCCCATGTTAAAAGCTAGAGCCTTAGCGTGAGACTTTTTCGCGTCTCTGTTACGTCAGGACCACCCCCCCAGCCCATGTTAAAAGATAGAGCCCTCCAGAAGAACAGTATAGATATCACGATAACGTTAAAAGGACCACACCAGCTGCAAGTTTTAGCGTGAGACTTTTTCGCGTCTCTGTTACGTTTCAAACTTTAAAAACATTGCCCCACCACGAAAAGTATAATGTTTCTCATTGGATAGACAGAATTTTTGTAGGCGGAGCTTAAGGTTAACATTGAGACCCTGATTGGTCAGATGAAAACACAGCCAGATAGTTTTTTTCAAACCAACTTCGGTAAATTGTAGTAAGGAGAAGTTAGGAGAGAGTTGCTTCCGAGACGGCGAGGTGAGCGGAGCTGTGCTGCCCGTCGCCCCCTGACGAACACCGACAAGATAATGAATGCACGCGATGCCACATAACAGCGCATAAAGCTTCACTCAGAACTGCAGAAGTCTTATCTGTTACACCCCCTTTTTGCGTAATACTAATGTCGATCGTCAATTAAAGCTCATGGTGTTCACATTTGCCACTTGAAGTAAAAATCTGAAACGCGATGATTTTTCTGTTATATAGTTATTGAGAAGCCACATCAGCCACTGTAATTTACGACAAGTTAGATAAGTAATTAACGATAACTGAGGGTCACTGTAGACCATTTTGATAGTTTTCTCTTTTGCGAAACTTAATTTAAACCTAGATTATAGATGTGATATGGCATAGGTCATCCTTCGATCCATTGTAGAACTTGGAAACCCATTCAGGGAACATTCGTTCACATTTTTGTTGAACGCAGTTGGTTTTTACCATCCTGTATTAAAACATTTCCTTTTATCAATAGTGCAATTTATAAACAATGTTTTGTGAGTAGAATAAAATTTCCAATGGTAAACTTAACTGCTTTTTCGACGTTATTTTACCAGCTAACTAAAAATAGAAAAGCGTTGGACCCCTTCCACTAAATTTAGTTAGTATTAAGATTCTTTCACAGGGAGTGCAGTGGAGCTGACGCTGAAATCATTAAGTATTTGGTTATATCATCGCTAGTCTCACTGAACTCTTCTGAATTCTACATGTCATGTGTGGTCTGACGTCTCCTTACCAGCAACAGGTCCCAGGTTCAAACTAGTCAATTCCCTAAAAAACACGCTCAGAGCGTCGTTGCGCGAAAGTGGTAGGGAGACACGATATAGAACAACAGACACCACGCAGAATGTTAGAAATGGAGCTGCTCTTTTATTCTTCTTTCAGTTCACGGAGAAATATATTAACGATACAACAGTTCTTTAAGACTTGAAAAGCAGCTAAATCTATAATTGTTATATGGTGCAAAGCATTATGTGCTCAATACTGGAAGGCACTTTTGTTGAAATGTGCAGTGCTTGCTGGCACATCCTCGCTTGCCACTTATCGACATGTGTGGCTGTGTGTAATAAAACGCTATCTCCTCTACTAAAAGTAACTCAAATATGTGCCCCTACGAGTAGGCGTATGGTATATGTCACAAGGGTACTCTGACACGCCTGTTAAAACAATTTCTTTTCAAATTTCGCAGTATGGTCTCCTTTGACCGCTATTCATGTGCTCCAACTAGCTTTCCTTCCGTGGCATCTAGGAAAGAAGATTCAGTCGAATTCTACAAAAGATCCGGTTATAGAAGTGATTACTTTTTCATCAGACGAAAATTTCTTCTCACCAAGCCAAACTGTCCAGTTACCGAAGAATCACATGAGCTACATCGAGGACATCAGCGCAAGTTAGGTCCCAGGTACACTTGTTCAGTTGTGGCTAGTGCTTGTGCATTGCTCCAGTGAAAGAACACTTCGTTTGGCAGTCTTGGTGATTTTGATAGACTTCTGCTTCAGACCCTCCAATAATGAAACGTAAAATGAAACATAATACCCATAGATGACAAAAGTCAAGGGATAATTCCAAATATCGTGTCGGACCACCTTTCGCCCCGCGCAGTGCAGGAATTCGACGTGGCATAAACTCAACAAGTCGTTGAAAGTCCCCTGCAGAAATACTGAGCCACGTTGCCTCTACAGCTGCCCATAATTGCCAAAGTGTTGCCGGTGCAGGATTTTGTGCACGAACTGACCTCTCGATTATGTCCCACAAATGTTCGGTGGGAGTCATGTCGGGCGATCTGGGTAGCCAAATTCTTCGCTCGAGTGGTCTAGTATGTTCTTCACACCAAATGCGAACAATTGTGGCCCAGTAACACGGCGCATTGTCATCCTGCGGTTCCTTTCGTCCATTACCTACACCTACCTGTGAACTCGTTGCAGCAGATCGCCGGTAGGAAAGCCAAGCAGAAACCTACCGAACTGCAACTCGCACCGGGTAGCATACAATGTAACTATTCCAAGAATTGGGAAAAGATCTTAATTTTGAATGAAAGGTGGAAAAACTGGCAAAGCTTCTGTATATTCTGAGCTTTGATGATGTACACGTTCACTGCCAAGCCCGTGCTAATCTTAACACAGTCATGCACAAACCCTTTCATTCACGTTGGCAAGTTTATGGTAACGTATTTCCCGAAATCTGACCAGCTACTAAGAACTGATTGTTCTTAAATGAAAATGCTCGCCATACTATTAAGTTTATCGGTGTCTAAAGCATGCAAGTTTTTAGTCGCAGATCTGCACAATATGCCACGCGGAATTACTGTCTTTTCTCAAAATTGCCTAATAAATCCGTACTTTCTAAAAAAATCATACCGGAATAAATATGCCTTCACTTTAAAACACTTTTGAAACATGTAGCACAACTAAAACCGGCAATTTATAACATCCTTCGGAGCTCATACTATACACGACAAATTCCAGTCAAACTGCCTATTGGCTTCTGTCTCGGGTTCTTCGGCCGACGTTCATCTAATGATTTTACTGACGTTTCGCTAACACGAGTGGCTGGCATTGTCAAAGCTTCACCCTCCATTGCCGGTGGTGAACTGGAGCCGCGCTCGCGGCCGCAGACTATATTTACCTGGCGCTCCAACGTCCGAGGGCTCCTCCGCGGTCATTTCCGGTGCGGTTCTCCTCTTGCTACCTGCGACGGTCGTTAGCTGCAGTACGGGAAGCCAGGATCCGTTTACCTTAAGGCTTTCCTCTTTCTTGTTGAAACTGTTCGCGTGTTTTTGTATTTCTACAGCTTCTCTGAACAAGCGCGTGTGGTAGTGCTTCTCTACAGCCAGAACTTCCGTGTCGGCGAACTTTATTACGTGGTCGGTCTCACTCAGTGCGTGCTCTGCCACGGCCGATTTCTCCACCTGCCCCAACCTGCATTGTCGCTTATGCTCTTTGATCCTGGTGTTAACTGATCGTCCAGTCATTCCGACTTAAACTTTTCCGCATGTGCATGGTATATGGTATATTCCCGACATTGCAAGTGGGTCCCTTTTCTCCTTCGCCGATCTAAGACACTCTTTGATCTTCCTTGTCGGTTTGAAAATCGTGTTTACGCCATGTTTGCACAATATACGGCCGATTCCATCCGTCACTCTGGGAATGTATGGCAGAAATACCGTACCCGACATTTCTTTTTCTGATTCCTTACTTCACCGAGTGTTTGGCTCTGTTACACTTCTAATACACTCCTGGAAATGGAAAAAAGAACACATTGACACCGGTGTGTCAGACCCACCATACTTGCTCCGGACACTGCGAGAGGGCTGTACAAGCAATGATCACACGCACGGCACAGCGGACACACCAGGACCCGCGGTGTTGGCCGTCGAATGGCGCTAGCTGCGCAGCATTTGTGCACCGCCGCCGTCAGTGTCAGCCAGTTTGCCGTGGCATACGGAGCTCCATCGCAGTCTTTAACACTGGTAGCATGCCGCGACAGCGTGGACGTGAACCGTATGTGCAGTTGACGGACTTTGAGCGAGGGCGTATAGTGGGCATGCGGGAGGCCCGGTGGACGTACCGCCGAATTGCTCAACACGTGGGGCGTGAGGTCTCCACAGTACATCGATGTTGTCGCCAGTGGTCGGCAGAAGGTGCACGTGCCCGTCGACCTGGGACCGGACCGCAGCGACGCACGGATGCACGCCAAGACCGTAGGATCCTACGCAGTGCCGTAGGGGACCGCACCGCCACTTCCCAGCAAATTAGGGACACTGTTGCTCCTGGGGTATCGGCGAGGACCATTCGCAACCGTCTCCATGAAGCTGGGCTACGGTCCCGCACACCGTTAGGCCGTCTTCCGCTCACGCCCCAACATCGTGCAGCCCGCCTCCAGTGGTGTCGCGACAGGCGTGAATGGAGGGACGAATGGAGACGTGTCGTCTTCAGCGATGAGAGTCGCTTCTGCCTTGGTGCCAATGATGGTCGTCTGCGTGTTTGGCGCCGTGCAGGTGAGCGCCACAATCAGGACTGCATACGACCGAGGCACACAGGGCCAACACCTGGCATCATGGTGTGGGGAGCGATCTCCTACACTGGCCGTACACCACTGGTGATCGTCGAGGGGACACTGAATAGTGCACGGTACATCCAAACCGTCATCGAACCAATCGTTCTACCATTCCTAGACCGGCAAGGGAACTTGCTGTTCCAACAGGACAATGCACGTCCGCATGTATCCCGTGCCACCCAACGTGCTCTAGAAGGTGTAAGTCAACTACCCTGGCCGGCAAGATCTCCGGATCTGTCCCCCATTGAGCATGTTTGGGACTGGATGAAGCGTCGTCTCACGCGGTCTGCACGTCCAGCACGAACGCTGGTCCAACTGAGGCGCCAGGTGGAAATGGCATGGCAAGCCGTTCCACAGGACTACATCCAGCATCTCTACGATCGTCTCCATGGGAGAATAGCAGCCTGCATTGCTGCGAAAGGTGGATATACACTGTACTAGTGCCGACATTGTGCATGCTCTGTTGCCTGTGTCTATGTGCCTGTGGTTCTGTCAGTGTGATCATGTGATGTATCTGACCCCAGGAATGTGTCAATAAAGTTTCCCCTTCCTGGGACAATGAATTCACGGTGTTCTTATTTCAATTTCCAGGAGTGTATAATTTGTGGAGTACCCATTGCTCCTCAGAACACTTTCCAGGTGTTTCATTTCTCGTCTGATGTGCTGCGGCTCACATATTCGTCCTGCTCTCGTTACGAGCGTATTAATCATGCCTCTTTTCTGGCTCGAGTGGTGGTTTGATAATTTGTGCAGGTATCGGTCCGTGTGTTGGTATTCGATATACGCTGTGTCCCAGGTTTTCGCCGTCCCTTGTGACCAGCACATCTAGAAATGGCAGTTTCTTGTCCCGCAGCACCTCAGACGAGAAATGCAACACCTGGAAAGTGTTCTGAGGAGCAATGGGTACTCCACAAATTACATTAGAAGTGTAACAGAGCCAAACACTCGGCGAAGTAAGGAACCAGAAAAAGAAATGTCGGGTACGGTCTTTCTGCCATACATTCCCAGAGTGACGGACAGAATCGGCCGTACATTGCGCAAACATGGCGTAAAGACGATTTTCAAACCGACAAGGAAGATCAAAGAGTGTCTTAGATCGGCGAAGGAGAAAAGAGACCCACTTGCAAGGTCGGGAATATACCGTATACCATGCACATGCGGAAAAGTTTATGTCGGAATTATTGGACGATCAATTAACACCAGGATCAAAGAGCACAAGCGACATTGCAGGTTGGGGCAGGTGGAGAAATCGGTCGTGGCAGAGCACGCACTGAATGGGACCGACCACGTAATAAAATTCGCCGACACGGAAGTTCTAGCTGTAGAGAAGCACTATCACACGCGCTTGTTCAGAGAAGCTGTAGTAATACAAAAACACGCGAACAGTTTCAACAAGAAAGAGGAAAGCCTTAAGGTAAACGGATCCTGGCTTCCCGTACTGCAGCGAACGACCGTCGCAGGTAGCAAGAGGAGAACCGCACCGGAAATGACCGCGGAGAAGCCCTCGGACGTTGGCGCGCCAGGTAAATATAGTCTGCGGCCGCGAGCTCGGCTCCAGTTCACCACCGACAATGGAGGGTGAAGCTTTGACAATACCAGCCACTCGTCAGTAAAATCATTAAACGAACGTCGGCCGAAGAACCCGAGACAGAAGCCAATAGGCAGTTTGTCAACAAGTGGCCACGAAAGCCTTAACGATTTTGAGTTTCCAGTCAACAATACATTCAGTTGGACCAGAAAACCCAGTTCATTTCATGTAAAACACAGTCCACACCATTATAGAGCCACCACTGGCTGGCACGGTGCCTTGTTGACGACTTGGATCCATGGCTTCGTGGGGTCTGCGCCACAGACGAACCGTACCACCAGCTCATACCAGCTGAAATCAGGACTCACCTGACCAGGCCGTGCTTTTCCAGTCGTCCAGGATGCAATCGATACTGTCATGAGCCCGGGAGAGGAGCTGCGGGCGATGTTGTGCTGTTAGCAAAGGCATTCGCGTCGGTCGTCTGCTTCCAGAGCCCATTAACGCCACATTTCGCTGCGCCATCAAATAAAATGGTTCAAATGGCTCTGAGCACTATGGGACTTAACATCTGTGGTCATCAGTCCCCTAGAAATTAGAACTACTTAAACCTAACTAACCTAAGGACATCACACACATCCATGCCCGAGGCAGGATTCGAACCTGCGACCGTAGCAGTCGCGCGGTTCCGAACTGAACGCCTAGAACCGCTAGACCACCGCGGCCGGCTACTGCGCCATCCTAACGGATACTTTCCTCATATGTCCCACATTGATGTCTGCGGTTATTTCCCGCATTGTTGTTTGCCTGTTAGCACTGACAACTCTACGCAAACGCCGCTGCTGTCGGTCGCTAAGTGAAGGTCGACGGCCTCTGCGTTGTCCGTGGTGAGAGCTAATGCCTGAAATTTGTTATTCTCGGTGTAGACTTGACACTGTGGCTCTGTCCCATGCGTCTAGCCCCGACTAGCATTCCGCATTCAACGTCTGTTAATTTGCGTTGTGTGGTAATGATCACGTGGGAAACCTTTTCATACGAATCACCTGAGTACCAATGACAGCTCCATAAACGCTCTACCCTTTTATACCTTGCCCACGCGATACTACCGCCATCATATATGCACATCGCTATCCCATACATTTGCCTCCTCAGTGTTTAACAAAATGGTTCAAATGGCTCTGAGCACAATGGGACTTAACTGCAGTGGTTATCAGTCCCCTAGAACTTAGAACCACTTAAACCTGACTAACCTAAGGGCATCACACACATCCATGCCCGAGGCAGGATTCGAACCTGCGACCGAATCGGTCGCGCGGTTCCAGACTGTAGCGCCTAGAACCGCTCGGCCACTCCGGCCGGCCAGTGTTTAACATGACAATCTTGAGTTGTCGGGTGTACTGCTGGATATCGTCGTCTGTGTTTCGGTGACGTGACTCATCGTCTTCAATAGTTGCTGATGATGGCAACGAATAAATTTGAGTCCGGCATTACACCCTACAACAAAGATACGTCAACAAATCGCGGAAGAAGCCTGAAGAATTGCATGAAATAGGGCTACCATATTTTCAAATTAAGAAACCGGGAGTATTATAAATAATCTTTATGTTAACCTGTGCTACCTTTTACAAAAGCATATTTCTCGGTTAATCGAACCTTCTTAAACAACTGTTTCTTGTATTTGATGTTGTCATAGCATTGAGAACAAATGGAGTCATTTTGTTAAATTGGAGCATAAGTTCATGGCATTTTTGTTTTGTATTTTGGTATTCCGATTACTATGGGTTTATTTATCGATTGTCATTTTGTATTTGTAGTTCACTGTTGATATTTGAGTTCACATATTTTCATTTTGTTATATGGAGGTAATGAGTGAAGCTGTGGACGGTACATAGTGGAATGCCAAGTGGAGAAATCGGAACATTTCAGACATATTTTCTGGATGAGTTCAGTAGAGGGTTAACAGCAGAGAACGCAGCCAGGAACATTTGTGCCTTGTATGGGGATAATGTCAGTGAACAGAGTATGGCAAGAAAACAGTTTTATCGTTTTAGGGAGGATCGAAAAAAAAATGGCTCCGAGCACTATGGGACTCAACTGCTGAGGTCATTAGTCCCCTAGAACTTAGAACTAGTTAAACCTAACTAACCTAAGGACATCACAAACATCCATGCCCGAGGCAGGATTCGAACCTGCGACCGTAGTGGTCTTGCCGTTCCAGACTGCAGCGCCTTTAACCGCACGGCCACTTCGGCCGGCTAAGGAGGATCGTTTTGACATCAGCGACTCTCCACATTCCAGAAGACCTTCAGGGTTTGATGAAGATCGTTTAAACACATTAATCCACAACGATCCACGTCAGTGTACTTGATAACTAGCAAATATGATGCATTATGATCATTCCAACTTCATGTGAATTTGCATATAATGGGGAAGAGTCAAAAATTTGGGTACCACGTGCTCTAAGCCAAAAATCATCAACTGGCTCATGAAAAACACCGACCATTCCCATGCTGTATCTTTACTGGCGACGAGAAATGGTGTCTTTAGTATGGTAACATAAGGAAGAGAAAGGAATGTTTGATCCGTAAAAAGGCAGAAACTCCCCATACAAAGACCTGCGCTCATCCATGAAGGATAATGTTATGCATATGGTGGAGCAGCGACGGTGTGGTATTCTATGAATTGCTACTCCGAGGTGTATTATTCGCGCTAAGTTCACACTCGGCGTTGTGGCTGTTGGTAGTGACCGTAAAGGCATTTACCATTTACGGTCGCTCCCACCAGACACCGCGCCGAGTGTCAACTTAGTTTGCGTGAATAGAAACCATCACTGCTGATATTTACTGACAACAACTGAGACGTCTTGCAGACGCAATTAGGAAAATTGCATGAAGTGATGCTACCCTACGATAACGCCTAGCCGCATTCTGCTAGACTGCAAAAAACACTATATAGGAGTTTGGTTGGGAAGTCATTCCGCACACACCTCATTCACGTGATCTTACGCCCTCAGATTTTCACCTTTTCCGTTCTCTATCGAATAAGCTTCATGGACCTTCCTTTCCGGATGAAAATGTGCTCCGAACATGTCTCGAAGAGTTCTTCACCTCAAAACCTCCTGATTTCTGCTGTCGCAGAATGTAAAAATTACCCTAGTGTTGGCAGTCTACTGTAAATAATGAAGAGAATTTATTATTGTTGACTAAAGTCTCTGTTATGTTTATCTGTGGTGTTGATTAAACTTATGAAAAAACGCTACGAACCTATGCAGTAACCTAATAGTTTATTTTTAGGCATACGGTAACGAAAACATTGTCTTTAATGAAAACGGCTAATCTCAATGAAAACGTCACGACTATGGCTTGGCTAACTCAATGCGCGATACGCTAAGGAGCGAAGTTGATCAGGTCGCCATGGCAAGACAGTCAGCGATCGCCTGAAGTGTAGCCAACCTGCTTTTATTTCTCTCAGTTCAAGCCCAGTTTCAGTTTGTCAGATGACACTTGACATCACATAACAACAAATTGACATGGACGTCCAAAAATGGGATTTTTTTTACTGTTTTAGCACATTTACAGCCAGGGTTTGAAACAGAGCCTGAAGTGTAGCCAACCTGCTTTTATTTCTCTCAGTTCAAGCCCAGTTTCAGTTTGTCAGATGACACTTGACATCACATAACAACAAATTAACATGGAAGTCCAAAAATGGGATTCTTTTTACTGTTTTAGCACATTTACAACCAGGGTTTGAAACAGAGCATTAAAAATCGAGTGTAATCCGAATAAACCTGAGAGAGCATTGTTGTGATATTACCTGTATCCAAATGATCAAGATATTATTTAGAAATTCCTCTACTCTTTTCTATCCAATAAAAGTTAGTGGCAGCATATATCTCGTCTAGCCATCTCGTCTAGCCAATAAATCGAGTTTCACCTTTTTGCAGTACACACACCTTTGCCTTTTCCCATTTTTATTATAGCGGCGGTTTGGAATCGGGACTGCGAGTGTGAAAACAAATTTAACAAGGAAACTTATCCACCATTATGAAGCCACTCGAGACATCCTGCAGGCTGTGCAAAGACCCTCCAATTTTTGCACATGCACATAACCATGCAGCTTTTTTGCATTCATTCGTAAGATATGTCTACAGTATCGGTTGCATCATGAATTTTCATTCGCCAATTATTCATGATATAATATTTATAATTTTTCTAGAGTTTTATGTGCAGTAACCACTATGCCCCAATCAGAATGAACATCTTCTGTGACTATGCCGCGCCTTTGGTGTAGAAGTACAGGGCATCCCACGGAAACCTCCCTGATTTCAAAGACCCTGGAAAAAAAACCCACAGTAGATATGACAATGAAAAATTCATTATATTGTAGAGTATCTCAAAGAATTTATATTCCCGCGTCAGAAGTGGCAAGTATTGTCGTCAGAGCGCAGCATGGTCGCATGAAATGAAAATCGAGACTCCACAGCAGGACGCGCAAGCAGTAGTGTGGTTTGCAGAAACAAAATCGCCGATTACTGTGCAAAGAAATTATCGTCGTGTGTATGAATGTGATCCACCTGATGTGAAAAAAATTTAGGAATGATATAGTAAGTTTCAGGCAACAGGAAGTGTTCTCACACATTTGGAGGTGCACATTATGGAGTTTCAGAAGAGACTGGGGAGGATATCAGACAAACGTTTCTCAGAAGCCCACATAAGTCAATTCTAGGCAACTTGATGTAACTTGGTCAACATTGCATCGTGTAGTTCACCAGCGTCTTCGTATGTGTGCTTACGAAGTGCAAATTCTGCAACATCTGACGCCGAATGACAAACCACGCCGACAACAATTTGCTGCGGATAAGCTGCAGCATATTGATATGGATGCCAGCTTCTTGGAAAGAGGCCGGCCGGAGTGGCTGTGCGGTTCTAGGCGCAACAGTCTGGAACCGCGAGACCGCTGCAGTCGCAGGCTCGAATCCTGCCTCGGGTATGGATGTGTGTGGTGTCCTTAGGTTAGTTAGGTTTAAGTAGTTTTAAGTTCTAGGGGACTGATGACCTCAGAAGTTAAGTCCCATAGTGCTCAGAGCCATTTGAACCATTTTTTTTTTTTTTTTTTGGAAAGATGTTTTTCTCAGATGAGGTAACCTTTCACCTATCAAAAAGGGATTTGGGGTTCGCAAAATCCTCACTTGTCATTGAACATCTTCGTGATAATCCTAAACTAAACGTCTGGTGCGGGCTAATGCATGACATGATTGTTGGACCATTCTTCTTTGCGGAAGAAACAGTGAATGGGTCAGTGTATCTGGACTTGTTGGAGCAGTTTGTGTAACCTCAGATATAAGACTTGCAACGCAACATCATTTTTCAACAAGATGGAGCTCCGCCTCATTGGTCAATGGCTGTTTGCAAGTTCTTGGATAGGAAATTTCCCAGTCGTTGGATCGGACGTGGAGGACCCATTGCCTGGCCACCGCTTTCACCCGACATTACGCTGCTTGATTTCTTCATGTGGGAATTCGTGAAGGACCGTGTGTATGCTACCAAAGTGGACGATATTCCTACGTTGCGACATTGTATCACTAATGCGATTGCAACAATACAGAGGAAATGTTACAAAGAATCTGGCAAGAAACTGAATATAGACTCAATATTCTTCATGTTACAAATGGTTCACATGTAAAGGTGTATTGATGATAAATAAATAAGTTCTTTGAGAAACTTTACAATGTGGTGCATTTTTGATTGTCCTATCTACTGTGTTTTTTTTCCTGGCCTTTGAAATCAGGGAGGTTTGACACCCTGTATACTGGCAACGCAAACTGCATTTGGATTTCATCCAGTTCGGTTTTGCTCTGTGTCAAACGCAAGCTTTTAACTGCAGCAAGTATCTACTCTTCACCAAAACAGGGAAACATGTCAAGTTTAATATTTCCCGTGGCAACCATCAAACAACTACATTTCACGTCAGTTTAGACAAAAGCAATACACCAACATTTATACAGCTTTTTTTTTTTTTTTTTAAAAAACTCTGCTACTCAACTTATGGAAACAAATTACGCTAAGAAAAAACTTCAATTACAATAATATATACAGAATCGATGCTACTGATCAGCCATGTTGGCACCGTCACGGTGTACTCCATTTTTCTCTAGCTCCGTGTTACCTTCCCGAAGACAGAAAGTTGTAATGAATTTCCATACAACAAACTATTTTCGTTTACTGGTTTTACTACTTAATGTAACTGTAACGAAACATAAAACAAAATTTATCCATTTCGTAACTCATAAAGTCATTTTTAACGACGATCCAATAGACGGACATGAGAAGCTGTGTAGCATCTCTGACTGAACTTGACTGCGAATATGTATTCCAAGACACTGAACACAGCTCCAGGGAATACAAATGAAGGATTAGGACTGTATTAAGACTACAGCGAATGTTTATTCATCCGATTTTCGGAGATCTGTTTCATTTTTCGCTTACCCCCATAAATTTTTTTCCGAAGATATTACTTTAAGTGTTGCACTATGTTAAGGAATGTTGTGTAAGTCTGTTTCCTTGAGAAATCCGAGAAATCAAAATATCTACACCAACGTCTTAGTGCTCAACCATGCCTCCGCAGCCGAGCGAACCGGTAAGTATGCATTCCCCATGTAAATATTTTTGTGTGATTTTAGCGAACTCACGGTTTTTGGCCCGTACAAATAACATTAAATAATGAAATTGTAATGTGAGCACACCTTAAAAGCTACTATAGAATACTTATGTAACATATTTTTGTGTTGCTTTGGAGTTTTAATGTTTCTAATTGCGCTCTACAAAATGCGGAACTGAAGTTTGCCCGGCTGTCTCGTATATGCAAATCAGGGAGCTGGGACCTGTATTTCAGGAGCGCCAAATTGTGGGTGGAGATCCAGAAAATTTCAATAGAGATTTCTGACCATATATATTAGCGGTCTACCTTGATCAGCATAATATGAAGTATTATTTTATTTTATTATTAATATTTGTATCATTAGCACCAGCTATGCGAGAGCTCAAATGCTAGTGTTTCCTAACAGGTTTTACTACGCTGTATACGCCCAAACAATTCATTATGTTGTTTTTCATTCCCAAGTGTCTAAATTTTTATTTCAGCATTGTTCAGTTTCGACAACTGGTCGTTAGTTCTCAGAAGCGAAAGTAGTTATTACAGCAGGCTCTCGATCATAAGTGTAAAGATTATACGGCTTGCGGATTATCCGTGTATAGTTCTCGATTTTCGAAAAGATAAAAGAAAACCTGAAGTAGTTTGTTGTAATTACAGTTAATATTTTCATTTAGAATACAAATTTCTATTTGTAACGACGTAGATGACGAAAACATCTGCGAGAGCTTAAATGATGATGCCTTCGATCCGGCATTTGAGAAACTATGTAACATGAATATAGTGATTAACAATAACTGACACTGTTTGAAATCGTATTTCATGTGCTTCCCCTAAAAGGCTGAATTTTCAGGTAGGATTCGCGGTTTAGCTATACCAGATTATGTATTTTGCTTGAAACTGTCTATCCCATCAGTCATGCCTGTGCCATGACGTAAGATATGACATGTCTCATGATACATCTGCGTAGGTGTATTTTTTTCGTTTTATAACTTCATTCTGTAAAGATATGCCGTATCTAAAGAGCAGTTTTCAATTTTGTGTGCGCATACAACTTAGGGTTTACAGTTTGTTGTTATTTTGTACTAGATTTTCAAAAAGCTCGTCTGTATTCAATTCAAGCAAGGGTGATTATGACCTCGATGTTTAGTGCCGTAACCCACAAATCATCATTAGTCGTCATCATCATCATCAACGATTTGTAAAAGTGATAAGTTGGAAAATACTGGCGTGACGTATAACCATTAGATTTTTGCTATCTTTCTCTGACGACACTTGTGTTGTCTTTAGTTTCTGTTGGCAAATCAATAGTTTGTGATCCTTTTTTAACGTGTGGTAATATTGAGTGAGTTCTTCTTATGAGTTTAAATGAGCTGGAAAATTGATTTGGAATTTTTATATAATATAAAAGGCCATAAATAAATCATAGATTGCTACATATCCAGTGATTCCATTGTGAAATATTGAAGATTGACATGATGGATGCTAATCACTAATGTAGCTAGTATTGAAAAAGCATTTGAATGATCAGTTTATAAGGTGATGACTCGTTAAAGGAAATAATAGCCATGAGAAACAAAGCTTAATAAGGGCAGGTTTTTGATTTGCTCGTAGCTAACAATGACTATCACTACGTGGGTGTATTTTTGGATTAGCACGAATTTTATCTCATATGAAATCACTAATCAGCAAAAGAAAACTATCTGGGAGGATTATATTAACAATCTTTCTGCAGATGAAACACTTGAAGTACGAGAAAATAAAGTTGACTAGGGTTTATCGGGTCCTGCCATCACAATTATCGAAATCAGATGAGCAACAGGACGGCCGAAGATAGGAAAGTAGAATGAAATTTTCAGTCTTCATCGGAGTGCTCTACCAACTTCTTTTTTTTAATTTTTATAGTTTGTAATTTTTTATTGTATTTTTTGATTTATTTTTGTTTCATTAAAAAAAAAACGATCCTGCAACTGCCATAGCCGAGCGCCCGAGTCGTCTTCTCGTATGTTGGGAGGGGTTCCTCCCTATTCCGTCCATAGAGGATCAATATGCTCGAGGATTTTTCTTCATTTTCAGTATCTCATACCCGGAACGCCCCAGTGAGCAGGAGGATCTGCAAATAATGAACCTAAATAATTTGTGAAATAGGTTCTGTACCTCGGGTGGCAGCTGAAAGCTGCGTGTATCGTCATCAGTGGGGACCAAAAGTCGAGTGTGCCTTTGTGAGCATCGGAAAATATGTAGTACAGGTAAATGCTTTTTAGCCAGTCAACGGCGTTCGTCCTGGTTGATGGAAAGTATACGCCGTCGGGTGATTCAAAAAGAATACCACAACTTTAAAAATGTGTATTTAATGAAAGAAACATAATATAACTTTGTGTTATACATCATTACAAAGAGTATTTAAAAAGGTTTTTTTTTTAACTCAAAAACAAGTTCAGAGATGTTCAATATGGCCCCCTCCAGACACTCGAGCAATATCAACCCGATACTCCAACTCGTTCCACACTCTCTGTAGCATATCAGGCGTAACAGTTTGGATAGCTGCTGTTATTTCTCGTTTCAAATCATCAATGGTGGCTGGGAGAGGTGGCCGAAACACCATATCCTTAACATACCCCCATAAGAAAAAATCGCAGGGGGTAAGATCAGGGCTTCTTGGAGGCCAGTGATGAAGTGCTCTTGTCACGGGCTGCCTGGCGGCCGATCCATCGCCTCGGGTAGTTGACGTTCAGGTAGTTACGGACAGATAAGTGCCAATGTGGTGGCGCTCCATCCTGCTGAAATATGAATTTGCAGCTCTCTGCTAGCTCTGCGAGTCGATTTTCCTGGGCTGCGAACAAATGCTTGCTGGATGCGTGCTACATTTTCATCACTCGTTCTCGGCCGTCCAGAACTTTTCCCTTTGCACAAACACCCATTCTCTGTAAACTGTTTATACCAACGTTTAATACACCACCTATCAGGAGGTTTAACACCATACATCGTTCGAAATGCACGCTGAACAACTGTCGTCGATTCACTTCTGCCGTACTCAATAACACAAGAAGCTTTCTGTTGAGCGGTCGCCATCTTAGCATCAACTGACGCTGACGCCTAGTCAACAGCGCCTCAAGCGAACAAATGTACAACTAAATGAAGCTTTATAGCTCCCTTAATTCGCCGACAGATAGTGCTTAGCTCTGCCTTTTGTCGTTGCAGAGTTTTAAATTCCTAAAGTTGTGGTATTCTTTTTGAATCACCCTGTATTATCAGGGGAGATAGACTCCGGCAATCGCTGCAAGAGTAATGCCAGCATGCACTGCATGAGTAGCCAGCACTCACTGGTCACAGCAGAAGTCAGGCGGTGTGCATCCGAGTCAATGACTGAGCATGTCAGACACATGGGGTCGTCCGTCAAATCAATGGACTGTAGCCTCTGAGGAGTAGTGAACTTCCCATTCACAACGATGTACCACAATTAACACACCGTCGTAGGTAGAAAAGGCGTGTGTACCACTCACCACAACGTGTTCCAGGCAACTTCAGGATGTCTGTGTGTGACCGTATTGATAGGTTGCTGCTGTTGATAGAGGTGATAATAGTCTTTCGTGCTGGGCATCCGTGTCATCGGAAGGTCTGACCGTAAGTAGCTGAGGTCAATAAAGAGCTCTCTGATGTGGGCGAGTGCTTGTGAAATGTGTCCTACAGAAACCGGGGGATGCAGAGAGTGTGGTGCCACATCAGTGATCAGAGTGCACATCAGAGTGGCGTGGGCAGAGGTCCACGTGCAACGCGTAGTGTTGAGATAAAGCAATTGCGCATGGTTATAGACGTGAATTAAACCGATACTGCCCGTCCACTGCGGCAGTGTCAGGATTGCGTATCGGACCTTAAAAACAACGCCGACGCTCACGAAATGTCCATAGGCTGCTTGAAATCTGTCGGCCATTGTAACCGGCAAGGGAAGGACATGCACAAAATAGTTCAGTTTGTAGACAAGATAGGTGTTGACATAACGTGTTCTGAGGAGCCTATCCATGCGACACAATTTGTTGTCCCATATCAGAGCACGTGTTTGGTGTAGGAGCCGGCAGTACGTAGCTGCCAGCGAGCGGCGAACATTGCTATAGAACTGCACTCCTAAACATTTGAGTATGAGCACCTTGTCAAAGGGCACCACCATGGCATGGAAAAGCCCCCATCCGACATCCATGTATTTTGTCTTCTTCATGTTGATGACGCTCCCAGCGACCGCCCCATACTGGCATAGCCACTGGAGCGGCATATGCATTTTTCATCCTCTGATCTGGCCAGGAACACCATATCATCGGCAAATGCACCACAACGCAAGGTCACGTCCCGCAGGGACATGCCTGTTAACTGGTGCTGTACACCTTGTAAAGCTGGTTCAAGTGCTGCCACAAATAATATACCTGACAAGGGGCACCCTTGTCACACTGACTGTCCAACAACAATGTGATGAGACTGGTAATTGTTGACCGTTGACGAGCATGCTCTATGGGCCAGTCGAAGGACCACCTGTGTGGACACTGGAGAGAGGCCCATGTGTTCTAAAACTGTGCGTAGGAAGCCGCGGTCAAATACATGGTCAAAATCGATGGTGACAAGGGTGCCTCATATTTTGCAGGCCGCCATCAAAGCAATTATGTCACAGTATGATCCTAACGTTGTATGAATGTAGATGACACTACCTAAACATGTCTGATCGGTGTGGATGGCTTTTCTGATAGCGGTGTGGAGACGCGCGCGGAGGATTCAGATGAAGATCTTGTAGTCGTTGTTGAGGAGTGTGAGTGGGTGAATGTCCTGCCACCTACAACCACCATTCAGTTTCGGTACTGGGATCAAGAGGCCATCTGTGAATTCCGTGGGGACAGTAAAATCAGGGTGGAACAGTTCTTGAAACATTTGAGCAACTTGTCGCCCAGAAGGTCACAAAAAGTGTGGTAGAATTCCAGGAATAACCCATCCAGCCCAGACGATTTGTTTGGTGCTCCACATGCCAAGGCCTACGGCATCTCATTGGATGTAATGGGCAAGAGCAGAGTATCATCTGGTACCACGTCCCTACAGGCGGGAAAATCGTGGAACAGCACATCATAATCATGTACGTTTCGCAGATCTTCCATGTACAAGGTCCCATAGTGTTGGGCGAACATGTACACTGTGTCCATTTGTGTCACTGCGCAGCTGCCCTCCTCCGTGTTTAGCGCCGTAATGAGCTGATATTTGCGGTGACACCTCTTGCGCACAACGTGATAGACTGATGCCGTTTCATTGGGGATGCAGTCTTGTGCTCACGCATAGATGCGGACACCTTCTAGCTGCTTTGCCCTGATGTGAAACAGATGAGATTTGATGCATTGTACGGACATCTGACGTTAGGGAGACAGCTATTGCGTCGCCAGCTCACATAACACTACAGTAAAATTCCGATGTCGTCCTTTGCCAGTTCACTCTGTCAAGCCCGTAGGCCATCAGGGTATTTCGGAGTGCGGGTTTGACACATCAACGTGGAAGCATACATGGGCAGGCGCCTGAAACGACGACGCCACGTGTCAGTAACTGCTTGCCGACATGCTTCCTTGCGAAGGAGGGTGACGTTCAGCATCCATGGGCCCCTGTGAGGTCTTGTTAGTTGTTGGGGTAAGGTGATAGTGCAGATACACGTGAAATGATCCGTGAAGGCCGTCGGCCAGAGTTCTGCATCACGGGTTGCTATGCAGAGGTCCAGACGACTGGCAGAGTGGCCGGTAAAGTGCGTATATCAGCGCTGGTTCCCATGATGTTACAGCCATGTGTCGTGGAGTACGAGGTCACATACCAGTGCCTGTAGAGCCGGGCATGGGACGTAATGTGGTATCTGGTCCTCGGGCCACCCACTATGTAATGGTCCATATTTTTTTGCAAAAATGGGGATACCTCCTTCGAACAGAAGACCGCGATGCGAAGTACCAGAGGTGGTGTAGACGTTAACAAGATGGACTGCGCCAAGTGTGACAGCAATGCCTTCTCCGTGTCACATCCGTCACTTCTATGCCATCTCAGAGGAGGATGGCTGTCCCTTCTGCGCCATCACCAGAGGGTAGGCTGTAGGTGGTGTAGCCATATAGGTCTAAACACAGCTCGGGACAGACCTCCTGGATAAGAGCAATGTCCAAGTCTGCCGCTCTGATCATGTCATGTAACATGTGGCTCTTGACAGTGAAGTGGACACCATTGACATTGACTGTTCCCACATGGAATGACTGAGACAAATCAAGTGGTGGAGGCAGTGTGCTGGTGCTAGCCCACAGTGAGCTTGTACACCACACAGCCACACAGCCGCATGACGTGCATTACTGTGCCGTATGATCCCCTGACGGGTAGAGCCCTCCAAGCTCAGTGTCAATCATAGGCTCTGGAGGAGGTATCGATGTGTGCTGTGCATCATTGGCCTCCCTGTCGTTTGTCCAATCACCAAGTGAGGATTGGGAGATCAGTGGTGGCTGGCTACTTTCACAGGAGCCCACATTTTGGGAGTTGACCCGATGCACCTCGTTTTCAGGGCAACCAGATGTAGGAGTGTGTTCCTTGTCGTCAGGCGCCTTCTACTGAATGAGGCCGATGGAATCTGTTGCAACTGTAGGCGTGTCAATGCAGTTGATGTCTTCTGCCATTCTCACATCCCTGTCCCATTCTTCAGCTGACAATCGCCTCTTCTTGTTTTTCTTGGGTGATTTTTGCTTGCGGGTTCGAGATTCGACATCCACTGGAGGGCGGGGCTTGACACGGTCTCGGTCATTGGGAACCCCGGTATCCAACCCTGACAGTGATGGCGGCTGGGTGCCCACGACGCCACGGTGGGCAGAAGTTGCAGGAACCTCTGCACCTTTTGGCTGCGGTGGTGTCGTCGTTGACGTCTTCAGCGCTGACTCTCCAACGGAGTTTGCAGTGGCTTGAGGCTTTGATCATCCATAAAATCATGCTGTGCCGCCTCCACATATGTTAGTGGGAGAGAGGTCATCGTGGATCATTGGGAAAGTTCATTGTAGGGCACCTGAACGAAACAGCGCTGCAGACATTCAGTTCTAACATGACCCGCCTAGCCGCAGCCTGAGCAGGTCCTCAGTTGGCCATCATATATAACAGTTGTGTGGCAGCTGCCAACGAAAACATATGATGGAACATGCTTCTTAAGTTCTATGCGAATTTGTTGTACCCTGTTAAGGACAGGGTACATTTCGAATGTATTCCATTTCTCCTCTGTGTGGCTCGGAATTGTTCCATATGGCTGCAGCCCATCAATGACAAGGTTGGCGGGAACTTCAAACTGTAGTTCAAAGATGCGCATGGTACGCATCCCCAGACCAGCATGGTCAACTGCTACCAAGCTGACATTACCGTCTGCATGGCAGAAGCGAAAGCCATTTGCAGATCGTTGGAGGAGTCTGTCTCAGTCTGCTTCGTCAATCAGTTTGAGGTACACTGTGCTAGATACAATAGACAAATGAATGCCTATCAGTTCTTGCGGTTCTAAGTGCATGATGTCTCGAAGAAACCGTTCAATTTCATGGGCCTTTGGTCTTGTGTACAATGCATTGAACATTAGTTTGATTGTAGCTTGTTGATATGAGAACGCCATAGTGGGTCAGTACCGTACTATAAGGTAATACAACAATGCAACCGCATGCTAGCGGGTAAACAAACAATGCCTGTGGAGCACTGCTCGGTGCGCCAAGCCTGTCCGCACAGTATCACAGCTGAAAGCCGACTGCCAACTGAGCTACCCAAGCACAACTCATGACCCCTCCTCACAGCTTTACTTTCACCAGTTGGTCCAGATCAAATGCCAGTTGAAACTATTAGGCCGGCCGCTGTGGCCAAGTGGTTCTAGGTGCTTCAGTCAGGAGCCACGCTGCTGCTACGGTTGCAGGTTCGAATCCTGCCTCGGGCATGGATGTGTGTGATGTCCTTAGGTTTTAGTAGTTCTAAGTCCAGGGGACTGATGACCTCAGATGTTAAGTCCCATAGTGCTTAGAGCCATTTGAACCATTTTTTATGAAGTTGAAACTATTAGATGATAACAGTATCTTAGTTCTCCAAAAAGTATTTAATCAGATTTATAATACTGGGAAATTTCATGATAAACGGCTTATGTCACACTTCATCCCTTTGCCCAAGAACAGCAATGCAACAAAATGTGGAGATTACAGACTAATTAGCCTAATAAATCATACCCTAAAGATATTTCTCAAGATCATTCAATATTGAATAACTGTGAAGTATGAAGGAGATATGTGATCTTCACAGTTTGGATTTAGACCGAGTCTAGTACAAGAGAACATTGGTTGCAATTCAAGTGCTACGATCAGAGGAAGAATGTAATGCTGTGCTTCATAGATTACGAAAAAGCATTTGACAGAGTGTAACAACATAAACTTGACATAGATGTAAAAGATATTCACTGCACAGAAAATCTTTATTGGAATCAAACAGCTGAGGTTAAAATTGGCAGTCAAGTGACAGAAGCACAAAGAATCTGTAAAGGAGTTAGACAATGATGTGTGCTCTCACCACTCCTCTTTAATCTGTACTCAGAACGTGTATTCCAGGTGGCACTTGAAGACCATGAGATATGTGTCAAAGTTAGTGGGGTATGGATTAACAACATAAGAACATAAGATATGCAGATGACACATTCTTAATTGCTGATAACATGAACGGCCTAGAAGACCTTACTGCAGTGGGAGAACACACTAGGAATATGGGTCTCAGCATCAACAGCAAAATGACAAAATTTATGATAGACACTCACAATTCAGATGAACATCAAATGTAGAACTAATGCATAACAATCAACCCATAGAAAGAGAGAATAGGTTCAACTACTTAGGGATGTGGTTACGTGAAAACTGGTCGTCTGACATGAAAATCAGGTGTGGAATAGTGCATTCATGAAATTTAACAATGTTTTTACAAGCACTGTCTTTGATCTTAATCTCAGAATTAGATTTATAAAGAGCTATGTGTGGTCAGTACTACTTTTGTATGGTGTGGAAAGTTAGACACTGAAAGTAAACACTATAACAAGTTGGAAGCATTCGAGATGTGGTTGTATCTAAGAATCCTTAAAATTCCATGGACAGCAAGGAAAACAAACCAAGAGACATTGAGAATAGTAACCACAATCAAAAGTAAGAAAACAGCTTACGTAGGTCATGTGATTTGAAATGAAAGGTATCGTATTTTCAGCTGATAATCGTGGGGAACATTGAAGGCAAGAGAGGAATTGGTAGGAGGACGACGTCATAGCTCAGCAATGCCAGACAGTGGACAGGAATAAAAAATGTGGGGGACTTGATCCATACTGTAAGAGGAACAGAAGACAGCAGATGTGACTGCAAGCATCGATTAGTGGATATGCAGCAGCAGCAGAAGAAGAATGACTAAAAATTGGAAATCAATATGTAGTTGACTGGAAGGAATACTGTAGGCAGTGTGTCTCTGCTGTTATCTGCTATCTGCCAAAAATTTCATGGTCTATGAAACACATTTTATTACACCATTTTTTAGGTTAATTCCAGTTCGCAGCATATTTCTCTCCACAATTTGTCACTATACTTATATATGTCCCATAACTTGGTTTGTTGCCTGCAAACCAGGTAATTTTTCGATTTGGACATCCTTACTCACCTGAGTTTTTCACTACCTCAGTTTCTCCCATGACAAGATAGTCATCATAGGCAGTGTCCTTATTGTACAACAAACGCAGATTTCACATCTTGGTTCTTTTGTGGTGGATGCAGTACTCTATTTTCCATGTGGCAGGGCTTCTGCTAATCGAAAGAATTTGTAGTGTCAACATTCACTTCATATTAAACGTATTTTTATGTATAAAAAAAATTTATTTATAAACAAAAGGGTGGGGTAAGTTCAGAAATTATGTTTAATATGAGTGAGGAACCTATTATTTCTGTGCATATTATTTACAGACATTGTACGTCAATTGTCAAAAATGGAGGGAGGACCCACTACATAACTTTACCCCAAATAATGAATGCAAAACAAAGATTATAGTAACTGATTTATCTGTAGCCGATGTAGTTTAAGGCCCAAGCAAGTCAAGCGACCCCTTGGGGCACCAAGCTGGGAGGGGAACCAGAGGCGTCATAGTGTAAAATTTCTATTCAGGGTGTATCATGATTTGTAGCGAAAACTGACATGGATGAAAGTATACGATAACAGAAGCAAAAACGTTAACAGTATACATGGATCCACACACAAGTCATTTGCGAGGTACTGCAAGTGTATGTTTATGAGCCACACTGACTTCTGTATCAAATATCATCCTACTTAGTATAAAAGAATTTGAAATGTAAACTTTTAGGTTAAGACCCTATCAAATTGGGCTCAAATTTCACCCAAAGACTACCTTAATAAGTAATATAATACAGCTCTAGCACATTACATATTGTAATTTATACTCAAACATGTGTTACACATGTCGTCCTCACATTTTGGGGCAATACCACACTCGTCTCTGCATCGAGTGACAAATTATTTCAGACACCCTCAAAACATGGCATAAATCTTGATAAGACTGTACAGTTCTCTGCTCCAGTTCTGTACATTTCATTTTTGAGACGACTCCAATGGAGAAATCTGAGAATATTGAAGTCAGGCAATGCAAGCCAAGGTACGGTACAAGCTGTGTGCGACCTGTCTGTCTTGGACCATACTGGCATGTCAGATGTCGTCTTATATTCAAATCAAAATGCGCCTGTGCACCATCATGTATGTATCACATCACTCAATGTTACACAGAGTGAGCCCAGTTCGATGATGCTCCAATCAAAAAGTTTATGTTTCAAATATAAGAAGGCGTGCTGAAAAGTGCTGTCTCCGAATTTTTTATGTGAAAATTCTTAAATCTTTTTAAATAAAACAAATGTTAGTAACATTCTACATCTTTATTCTTCATGTCTACATATTTGCAGCCCTCTCCCGCTAGATGGCCCCAGATTGTAGTGTGTAACATGGCGGTGTGTAACATAACTATGTCGGGGCATGGGAAACAGCATGTGATAATTGAATTACAAATTCGAAGAGTTCGTCCACACATGGAACACCATTTTGTTCATGATGACAATGCTGGACCATACACGAGCATTTCAACTTCTGCAAGAATCTAACAAATTGGGCTCACTGTTATCGAACATGTTCCATACAGTCGTTGCTCCCATCTGAGTTTCATCTGTTTCCAGAACTTGCAGAAAACCTTTGGGGACCTGACTTTGATAGTGATGAAGTGGTGGAAGCAGAGGTGAGGTTGTGGTTCCGTCAACAAAGTCAAAACTTTCTGCAGTGACGATATTATCAAACTCGCCCCTCGTCAGGAGTAATGTGTTTGTTGCCTGGATGACTAGGGCCTATATTGAGAAATAAATATGTAGACATGAAATATAAAGATGTAGACTGTTAATAAAGTTTGTTTTATGTAAAAAGCTTTATGAGTTTTCACTTAAAAAAATTCAGAGGTATTACCTTTCAGCATACCCCCGTATTTATGCTAACTAGGACAAATTTCATTCTGAAGTCTGTGGTAGCTTGTAACCACAAACTCTCAATTATATTGCAAACATCTCTTTTGTGGGACCATGTTCGCTCTTAACGTTTTTGTTCCTGTTGTCATATACTTCCACATGTGACAGTTTTTGCTATTAATTATGATCCACTACATCTACGCAATAACAAATTTTTAAAACTGCCTGGCAGATTAAAACTGTGTGCCTTGGGACTGGGACCGAGTTTGAGTCTTCGTCTGGCACACAGTTTTAATCTGCCAGGTAGTTTCAAAACCAGCGCACACTCCGCTGCAGAGTGAAAATTTCATTCAACAAATTTTTATTTTAATGTTTATAGATAAACAAATAATAATGCTTATGTAGACCCCAGCAAGACCCCAGCTTGGTGCAGATCTTCCAATCTGACATCACTTCAGTGACAGACGTGGCTGTTTTAATTACTACTGTCAACAGTAATCCAACCCAGGTCTACAGCATGAAAAGGATGAATGCTGTCATTTTTTTGTCCTCTTTCTTTCAATCTGTTACTTCGTCATCTTTTTTTGTCAGTGTTTCAGTGCAGATGTCAGATGACAGCTTTCAAATTATGTCATAAGAACTTCACATAGTCTTTCTAATTTTTTTATATCAGGGCGTCCTAGACACCCCCCCCCCCTCCCCTCGATCGGACATGGTGAGCTACTGTGCTGGCACCATTCAGGTACGAAGGGAAATTGTTATATTACACTAAAGTGACAAAAGTCATGGGATACCTCCTAATATCGTGTTGGACTTTCTTTTGCCCAGCATAGAGCAGCAGCTCAATGTGGCATGGGCTGAACAAGTCATTTGAACTTCCCTGCAGAAATATTGAGCCATACTGCCTCTATAGCTGTCCATAATTGTGGAAGTGTTGTCGGTGCCAGATTTTGTGCACGAACTGTCTTCTTGATTATGTCCTATACATTTTCGATGGGATTCATGTCGGGCCATCAGATTGACCACATCATTCCGATCGAATTGTCCACAATGTTCTTCAGACCAATGTGAACAATTGTGGCTTGGTGACACGTTTCCATTGTCATGAAGCGGGAGAGGGGGGGGGGGGGGGGGGAGAGTATGCGCAGCCACTTGTGCACTGCCTGCTGCCCCTCTTCATTGGAACGAAATTTCTTCTTTCCTCCCTTTGCATCTTTGAGTGGTCCAGACGTGTGGTAATCACTCACTGCAAGGTCTGGTGAGTATGGCGGATGTGGCATAGTATCAAAGTGCAGGTCATTAATTGTTGCAAGTGTTGCACAGGCAATAGGGTGCATTGTCATGTTGAAAAATTACACCTGTAGTCAAAAATCCAAATCACTTTGATCTTAGTGCTAAATGAAACTGACTTTAATGTATTGGAAGACAACTCCTCACTCATCCCAAAAGAGAGTCAGCAAAACCTTCCCTGCAGATAGCTCCATCCAGAACTTCTTGAGTTTTGGTGATGAGGAATGGTGCAATTCCTTGCTTGCTGTCTTTGTTTTGGGTTGCTGGTAGCACACCTAAATTTTCTCTACTGTAATGATTCTTGCGAAGAACCCATCAACTTCTGCTTCAAAGTGCCGCAGACGTTCTTCACAGATGTCAGTGTGTCAGTCTTTCACTTCTAGAGTGAGCTGCAGTGCCAACTGTCTTGCAGACTCTCTGTGAAACTTAAGCAATTCATGAACAATGTGCAATGTGAATGTAAAATGACAACTCGTTCCACGTCACTACAATTATTTATGCAAGTCATCCATCGAACATGGAAACAGCTAACTAGCTGCAATAGACTCTGGTGTCACAGTACAGTGTACATGATCTGGGTACCGACCATCTGTCACAGAAATCATGCCATTTCCAAACCTTCTACTCCACCCTTGCACTTGCTGCCATGGCAGACAAGCAGCATAATACTGGGCCTTCTTTCCCTGATGGGTTTCAGTAGGTTTTGTACCTTCACTGCTCCGAAAATGTATGACAGAACACTGTTCCTCCTTGGTGCAAGTTGAAAGTGGGGCAGTCATTTTGAACTGGTGTTGTGTGGTCACATTTTGCTTGTCTGTGGTATGCTTCCACCTTCAGGGCATTCCTTACATCAGTGGTAACAGTACTGCCAGCTTACAGAACAGTGGTAAGAAATGTCAGTTTTTAATTATTTTGCTAAGGATTTCATTTGACTTCCCCTTGTACATTTATTATGTATAATAGAAGTAAATTTGTCTGTTGTATCTATATAATGTGAAAATATTCATAACCTAGCTGCATGCAGAAACTGCTCATTTTTCATATAGTAAAATTGTTCAACTGAAATTTTGTCATCAGTTCAAGATATTGTTGTAATGAGGATTTTGGCAAATGATAGTACAGAAAAATGCAAGTATTTTACTACATGATGATGTTTAAACTTTATTTCCTGAAATATAATCACAAGTACAGTATTTTTTGGGTGACTCCTGTGGAATATGCTGCATACTTACTACATTACAAACAACTTTCATGCAACCATCATTCGTTTTCAAACTTCATGATTTATTTGTAGCTTCTCTACTTCTCCGTTATAAAACTTTTCATCGAAAAACATTGAGGCATACTGAGCAAAATCTCATCTGCCCTGTGGTCACAGCCCTGGTCACTTATAAGATATTTTAATGAAGCATTCAATTTTAGGTATTATTATAATTTATATTGTATTTAAATTCTGATGGAAAAAGATTAACACAAGTAGTTTCACATCATTTCATGGTCAGCAGAGAATAAAGATACCCTTTAAATGGCTTCATAAAATATGGGGCATTGGGTATTAAATATTACATGATGAATGTTTTTAACAAGTTACATGATGAAAAATTTTAACAGTTAATATTAAAATATGCGTATTTTCATCAGAATTAAATTAATACTTCATTTTCTTACAGTAGTGGTAGGTTCATTCATCAATCTTATAATAATAATAATAATAATACTTTACTCAATGAATGATTTAGTACTTATGTATAAAAACAGGTTACAATTCTTGATACATAGCACAGTAATACATTCTTCTGAATACATCATTGATTAACAAAATGATTAAATTACAAATTAAAATGGTTTGCTTAACATTATTTACATATTTTTTTCGAAGCACTTCTTACTCTGCATATAAGTATGGTATTCTTCTAATGTGTAAAATGGATCTTGTAACAGGAATTTCTTTGGCTGAAATTTGGGCTTCATTGTGGATAGGGTCATAATGTTACTGGGCACTGCATTGGCTAACTTTAAACCTGTGTGTTGTGGACCCTTTTCATAGAGTGCTGTTGTGTGGCTGCTGATTTAAATTTTTTTTTTATTTCTTGTGTTGTACTGATATTAATTGGAACAAATGTTGGGCTTCAGTCTTTTCACTAGTAATATGGCTTTTAGAATGTACATGTTTACTATGGTTAGTCCACCAGTTTCTGGAAACAAGCCACGGCATGATTCTATATATTTTGCTCCACAGATGACTCTTATAGCCCTTTTTGAAGTAGGAATAGCTTATTTAGATTTGCTTAGCTTGTTGCTCCCAAAATTTCTATTCCATAATTCAGATGAGAGGAAGATAAAGCATGATATGCAGTCTTTAGGACAACAGAATCTTTGCACAACTTGCTAATTGTATTAATTGCAAATATATTCTTAGACAACTTACATGCTAGAGTGCCAACATGTGTGTCTCATTTTAGATTGCTTTGATTTGTTAAATGGGGGAATTTTACACTAAACTCTTCTTTTACTAATTCATTGCGTATGTGTAGTTTAATTTCATCATTAAAACTACTGTTGTTAAACTCTATGAGACATGTTTTACCACTGCTTACATTCAAGTGGCTTTAATTAAAGTACTGAACAATTTAATTTATCACATTATTACAGTGAGTCTCTAGTTCATTAAATGATTCCTTTTTACACGCAATGGATGTGAGGGAAATGTTCGGGTTAGTTACACCAAACAACCCCCATTAGCAGTAGTTCATTTATTCAACTAAAAACAAGCAAGGCTCACAAAGAACTGGACAAATTGTATTTGTAATGTAAATGTAATGTTGACAAGTCCCCAGTACATCAGATCTGTGATTTGACTTTGTATGTTATGGGATAATAAAAATTCTGATTCTAAATATGAACCAAAATACACCATCTTTGCTTACTGTCATATGCCAACCTCTTTTCAGTATTTTGAACATGTATGTGTGTTGTGTGGGAAGGAGGGGTGAGGGGGGTTAATAAAATGACTGTCAATGAAATTACATGTAATGCAAATAAGATATTAGTTATTCATAGTACTGATCCATATTTACAGTACACCATTGTTATTATGAGCAATTTTTTCTATAGTGAGTGCAGTGTTTGCAGTTTGTTGTTTGACTACAGAGTTGTGTGTACATTGACAGTGGAAGACTTTAGGCCTCTAGTGTTCTGTCTACAGACACTGTTAACTTTAGAAGTCAAAGAATACTGCACGCAAACATATTGTTGTAATCATTGTTAAATATGTTTTATTTTTGTGTTCTGTGCTCAGTTTTTTCTAGAATTAGCAGTGAAGCAGTTTGATTGATTGGTATGCTTATTTATTCGTATGACAATACAAATTGTATGGATGTTGTCAATTGTGTCTTATGAACTAAAAGATACATGGGTTCTCATGATGTTTACAATTCAATGCTTATAATTTGTACACACCCCTTCTTACAATATTTATAATTATGCCACGTGCTGTTGCTTTATATAGGCCTATGTGGTATTTGAGTCTACTAAATAGCTATGTACAGTTATTCTGAATACTCATTTACCTTGTAGCAACTTTTGCTTAATAAATATGTTTTTAACTTTTGGCTAAAGATTTGAAGTTCATTTACACCTTTTATTTCCTGTGGCAGTCTGTTGTACAGTTTAAGGCCATTATATAGCACACTGTTCTATGTTTTGGAGTTGTTTTTCCTGTTTAGGTATAAGCTGTGGCTGGATCTAATTTCATTGTCATGATTGAGTGGTTTGTAGCATACAGATGAATATTTTTCCTTACATACATTACAGTCTGGAAAATGTATTCACATGAGACAGCCAGAATTTCTAAGTTTTTTGAATAAATCATTACAATGGGCCCTACTACTGCTATTTGTTATTATCTGTACAAATCTTTTTTGTACCTCGAAGACAGACTGAATATTCCCATCATTTGTTCCCCAAAACATGATTCCATAACTGAAGATTGAGTGCATGTATCCAAAATATGTTCCCAGTCTTAAGTTTCTCATCTGTTCTGACTCCCTGAGTGCCCTTCAGACCATGCAACACTTGTACCCTGCAGATACGGTCGTCCAGAACATCCATGGTGCCCTACTCCACCTGAAACGGCAGGGGAAGGAGGTTTCCTTCTGCTGGGTGCTGGGGCACATGGGTACTAGGGGAAATGAACTGGCGGATGTGGCTGCCAAAGATGCATGTTCCCTCCTGCACATTGTTGAATGTGACGTTCCCCTCCATGCTGTTGCCTCCCTTTTGCGTTTTTGTGTTATGCGTCAATGGGAAGAGGAGTGGCTGGCAGTCGGTGAAAATAAGCTGCGTCTGGTCAAGGCCACCGCGCGGCCATGGCGTACGTCCTACCAGTCCTGCAGGCGGGATGAGGTTCTCCTCGCTTGCCTCCGCATTGGGTAGAGTCCCTTAACGCATGGTTTTTTACTCCGGCAGGAGGACCCCCAATCTGCAGTGCTTGTGGCATCCAGATTACTGTCCGCCACATTTTACTTGACTGTGTTTTATTCTCTGACCAGAGGACGGTGGTTTCCTTGGCACCAGATTTGCCCTCTATTTTGCAAGACGACGCAACGACTGTGGTTAAGGTCTTATGGTTTTCTGTCCTGTCCAATTTGTTGCCCTGGATTTTAGGGAGAGGATTTTAATGTGCTGCTAGGTGACTGGCTCACCCAGGTTTTTGCTAATAGGTCCGCCAGTCACGATTACCAACTTGTTTCACTTCAATTCCTGTTCTCTTTTCCTTGTGTTTCCTTTCCTTTTTAGTGTGTTTCTTATCCTCTTGTTTTGCCTCTGTATGTGAGAATTTGGAACTGCATCAGGTCTGTGTCTTTTAGCTGTTCTCCTTGTTCGCTGTCTGTCCTCGTCCCTTCACCGCATGTGTTACTGTTTCTATGCATTTGGGCACTGATGACCACACTGTTTAGCACCCTAAAACCTCAAACCACACACACACACACACATACACACAAACATCATTTTGAGGCATGAAATATTGCATACTGGTGCAACTATTCTTAGAGCCTAACATGCTGTAGATAGTCTCTTTGTTAAAGCTTTTACATGTTCTGTCCATTTTAACTGACAGTCTACCTTCAACCCCAAGAATTTGGTATCCATCACACATTCCTTTACATCATCATTAATTGTTAATTTATCATCATTGTGTCTGTTATTCAACCTGAAGTATATACAATTAGTTTTGATTACTACCTTGCAGGATGCCTATATTAATATTTTGTGGATCTGATAAGTGTTTTACTAGAAATCCCTCTGAAGTATGTGAAATCTCAACACACTGCATCTGGTTTTCTAGGTAGGACTTAAACCACTTCTTAACTATACCTCTTATTCCTATTAACTCTAATTTATATAATACAATTATATGGTCCACTGTATCAAATGCCTTTGATAAGTCCATGAAAATTCCATTCACATGATCATCTTCGTTTAGTGCCTCAAGAATGACCTTTGTAAGCTGTGCCATACCCAATTCTGTTCCTCTTTTGGGCCTGAAACCATGTTGTTCTTTGCAAAGAAGGTTAAACTTATTTAGATACTGCATTAACCTATTTTTCATTACTTTTTCAATAATTTTGGAAATGGTGGACAGTAGGGAGATTGGTCTGTAGTTTTCTACATTTTCTGCATCACCATTTTTAAGGATTGGTATTACTTCCACTTGTTTTAGCTGTTCCAAAAAACAGCAGATTTGAATGATTCATTGATTATTTTTGTTAATGGAACTTTTATGGAATTTGCACATTCTTTAAGGACACAAGCTGGGATTTCATCTAGACAAGTTGATTTTTTATTTTTTAATTGATGTATAACTTGTGTGACCACTTTCTCAGTTGCTGGATAGAGTGACATTGAGTTTTGTGGATGCTTCTGTGTGGGTAAGACATGTGTCTAGAAAGTTTTGTTGTAATTTCTTAGCAATGTTGTTGAAGTACACATTTACAAAGTAAGCTATTTCTTTTGGGTGGTTCATTTGTCAATTTTTTTCTTAATTTGTGAATTCAAGAGTTTTTGCCCCATGTTTGCTTCTGCCTGCATTAGTATTTTATCGTTTGAGATTTTTTTAGCAGCTAGTAGTACCTTTCTGTAGATTCTCTTGTAGTTCTTATAAAATTGCAAAAAAGCTGGGTCAGTCTGCCTATTTTTAATTGAAGTGAGATACCTAAGAGTTTCAGAGGATTTTTGATCCCTCTGGTTATCCAAAAAGATTTTTTCTGAAGCCACGATGGTATGCAAAGTTTTGGGGAATGCTTCCTCAAATTTTAGTATAAAAATTGACATGAAACTATTAAACATTTTGTTCACATTCATTTCCGCATAGACTTCCTCCCACCCTTCATATTGTATCTGGTGTGAAAATTCATACAGGTTTGACTTTGAGAAGAGCCATTTGTATACTTTTAATTTAGGGTGCTTTTCTATACAAAAATTTACTTTTAATATCTGACACAAATGATCTGATAAGCACATATCTTGAAAATGTATACAGCATTTTTTCATGTCTATATCTGTTGCTACATGGTCTGTGAATGTAGAAGATTGTTTTGTTACTCTAGTGGCACAGCTTACAAGTGAATTCATGCCATAACTGTACAAAACATTTAAATGGGCATGGCTGACAAATCTGACTTCATTGCATTGATATTGAGATCCCCACAGATTAATATGTTTGTTTTTGAGCGAGGTACCTTAGCTAGTGTCAGATTTAGTTTTGAGAAAAAAATATCCACATAACCACTTGGTGATTGGTACATACAAAATACCTGGTCAGTCATCGACACTGCAAAAATCTTATTCGTGTAAATGAAAGCTCACTATCCAAGTTGTTGCCCGCTTTCTTAGATGCCTGAGAGAAGCACAGAGCAAAAGTATAGTTGTTGTAATATATGATGCGGGTGGAGCTTGCTCCTTTTGTACCATTCCTTATCCCAGTGCACTGTAAGTATGGGGTGTAAGCTCATTTTCACTGCTCTCTGCAGCTCATACTGAAAACCAATCTGAGAGAAGGTTTTATTCTGCCTGGATGTATGCTTTTTTTTTTAGTGAAATGTTGCACATAATTGTGAAAAATACTACAAGAATAAATATATAAAGTATTCCAATCATAATTACAGACTGTTAATGGATTGTACATTAAGTGTAAATAACATTTTAATTGTTTGTAATATAAGTGTTTATTTTGACAGGTAAGGCAGTTATGCAAGGAATTCCATCTCACTGATGTTCAAGTTAACCAACTTATGTCTTCTTTTTTGGAGGACGTAAAGCTTGGTCTGGGGAAGGATACACATCCAAATTCAATTGTAAAATGTTTTATAACATACGTGCAGGATCTTCCAAATGGGAAAGGTATGTTTTATAATAAAATTTCTGATGTCACAAGGCATATTTAAGTTTTCAGAAACGTCAGGTAGCTAATGTTTACTGTTGTATATAAATATCACAGTATGCATCTAGAAATGGTTAAAAATTTGCAGAGCCTCTTCTATTAACAACTACTGATAGTGCAGGCACTTAACACTGCCCACCCCAATTACAAGTTGAGTAGCACCATTTTAGTTCTCCTCTTTTCCATCTAATGAACATGACAATTTACCATTCATTATTATCATTCTCCTGTTTTGGAATTGGACATGAGCTGTTTTCTTTAATTCAAAGTCAATGTTAATTAACAGTGCACCCTGCTATTTATTCATGGTAGAGATCATAGCATGTTAGAACATATTTATAAACTTCATCTGGCATACTGGTGATCATTGTCATTCCATTCCACATTGAACCCTATCACTTCTGTGCAAAGATTTGTGCAGTCCTGCTCTGAGATGACACAACTCCTTTGCCAGCCAAGTGCAGTACAGTTGACCTACACTTTATTATTGTTAGTCAAAGGTCTGCCAGAAATGACATGCCACTCACCAGAGATTTAAAAAAAGTGAGATTAAAACTTCCACAAATTTGACATGTAGGAATACTGAAACCTAACAGTTCTCCAGTGCACAAAAATATTTCACATTGGAAATTTAAGGACTCCTAAAGTTTCAGTGTAAAATAGGCTAAAAAATGTGCAAAAGACAAAAGAAAGAAAATGTGGCACAAAAAACCTAATATGGATATCATATTGCATTGCATGGTCCCATAGAACATGGAAAAGAAGTAAAATTACAAAATATATAAATACATTTACTTTCACACAAAATAGAATCTATCAGTATTTATGGATCAGCATGGCCTTAGAAAGCATTGCTCCTGTGAAATGCAACTCTCCCTTTTCTCACATGATATCTTGCGAACCATGGATGAAGGGTATCAGACGGATGCCATATTCCTTTACTTCTGGAAAGCATTTGACTCGGTGCCCCACTGTAGA
The DNA here is from genome assembly GCF_023898315.1 of Schistocerca nitens. Lineage (NCBI taxonomy): Eukaryota > Metazoa > Arthropoda > Insecta > Orthoptera > Acrididae > Schistocerca > Schistocerca nitens. The sequence continues at coordinate 469,235,904 of NC_064618.1, read as the reverse complement.
CTCCTAACTAAGGTACGAGCATATGGGATTGGTTTCCAAATATGTGAGTGGCTCGAAGACTTGTTAAGTAATAGAACCCAGTACGATGGTGAGTGTTCATCGGAGGTGAGGGTATCTTCTGAAGTGCCCCAGGGAAGTGTGGTAGGTCCGCTGTTGTTTTCTATCTACATAAATGATCTTTTGGATAGGGTGGATAGCAATGTGCGGCTGTTTGCTGATGATGCTGTGGTGTATGGGAAGATGTCGTTGAGTGACTGTAGGAGGATACAAGATGACTTGGACAGGATTTGTGATTGGTGTAAAGAATGGCAGCTAACTGTAAATATAGATAAATGTAAATTAATGCAGATGAATAGGAAAAAGAATCCCGTAATGTTTGAATACTCCATTAGTAGTGTAGCACTTGACACAGGCACGTCGATTAAATATTTGGGCGTAACATTGCAGAGCGATATGAAGTGGGACAAGCATGTAATGGCAGTTGTGGAGAAGGCGGATAGTCATCTTTGGTTCATTGGTAGAATTTTGGGAAGATGTGGTTCATCTGTAAAGGAGACCGCTTATAAAACACTAATACGACCTATTCTTGAGTACTGCTCGAGCATTTGGGATCCCTATCAGGTTGGATTGAGGGAGGAGATAGAAGCAATTCAGAGGCAGGCTGCTAGATTTGTTACTGGTAGCTTTGATCATCACGTGAGTGTTATGGAAATGCTTCAGGAACACAGGTGGGAGTCTCTGGAGGAAAGGAGGCGTTCTTTTTGTGAATTGCTACTGAGAAAATGTAGAGAACCAGCATTTGAGGCTGACTGCAGTACAATTTTGCTGCTGCCAACTTGTATTTCGCAGAAAGACCACAAACATAAGATAAGATAGATTAGGGCTTGTACAGAGGCATATAGGCAGTCATTTTTCCCTCATTCTGTTTGGGAGTGGAACAGGGAGAGAAGATGCTAGTTGTGGTATGGGGTACCCTCCGCCACACACCGTATGGTGGATTGCGGAGTATTTATGTAGATGTAGATGTAGATGCATGATCAACTGATTTATTCCTTAAGGAATAAATGTGTACTCACTTTAAGCATGGTTGAGCATTTTCCTTTGTTCACAAAATACCAGTATCAAATTTTAAAAAGGAAGAAAATGAAACTGCTGCTAATTGCCTGGTACAAACATAAAATCCTGCAAATGAATTATAGATTTAAACAGATTAAAGATGAGTAATGTGAAACATAACAATATTAATAAATGTATGCATTATGAAATTCTAAATTTACAATGACAAAAATCCCTACAGGTAAATCTTAAATTTCAAGGTCATATATATCTCTGTGTCACCAACAACTAAACAGTACATAAAAAGCATCAATTTTTTAAGAACAATGAAAGGATTGAAAGACACAGTGCATATCAGTTAGTCTCTAATTATGTTTCTTTTACAAATAATAATACTTCAGGATCAAAAATGAGGGGCACACAATAGGAGATTTCTGAAGAAACATGTGTAAATAGTATATATATGAAAACACACAGAAGAGAAAACAATTTTAAATGAATGGTACTGTAAAATATGATGTGCTATATAGTTTGACAGAGTAAATACATATGTACAAATCAAATTTGAAATCAATCTGGATGTAAACTCAGTCTGGCTGTAACAATTTGTGGGGCTATGAAATGGAATGAGCACATGGCCGCAGTCAAAGCAGGTGGCAGAAGAGGGAAGTGCAAGCAGCCTACAAAGGAGACTGCATAGAGAATACTTGTCTGACCCATCCTAGAATATTAGTCAAGCACATGGGACTAATACCAAATACGCCTAACAGGCGATATTGAACAGATACAAATGACAGCCCAAATGGTCACAGGTCTGTTCAACTCATGAGAGAGCATCACAAAGACACTGAAAGAACTGAAATGATAGATGCCTGAAGTCTGGTGAAAACTACCATGTGAAAACCAATAGTAAGTGAGGTATACAGAAATACTTTGCAACTCCTCTATGTATCATTCCTACAGGGATCATGAAGACAAGATCCGACTAATTACAGCACTGACAGAGGCATTTAAGCAATCATTCTTCCTGCATACCATACAAAAATGGAATGGGAAAAAGCCTTCACAATTGGTCAGTGGTATGTATTCTCTGCCATGCACTTCACAGTGGTTTGCAGAGTATGGATGAAGATTCAAGTGTAGATACTCTGCTTTCTTAAATTTACTTGATTGGCACTTATACTCACTCACTCAAACACACACACACACACACACACACACACACACACACACACACACACACACACACTGTACACTGGCAATGGTACTATTATCCCACACTTCAAAAAGCACACATCAACAACACATGAGACAGTGAATTGGGTGACACCCCAAGTATACAAGTATACAGGCAGCAACTACTGGTGCTACAGTGTTGTATGAGGGGTGCCCAGGAGGTCATGTGACATGACGAACTCCAACATGTCATCCATGCAGAGCTTATATACAGCAGAAGCTGTTAATACTGTATGGCACAGGTGGATGGGATGGACACAGGATGTTGAAGTTGCTCCTAGTTCACCAGGCTTGTAGGTGGCATCTGTCAATGCTACAGCATATCCCAAGGATTGTTGGGAAGGTCACATGGCATGGCAACTTACAATGTGACAGTTGAGCAGAGACAGCAGACATTAGAAGTTGGCTATGCTGTACAGCTAAGATGGTGGGGATGGTTATGTGACAGGGTATATAGTCTCAGCATGCCACACTCACAAGCAGCAGCTACTCGTACAACCAAGTTATAAGGTATGAAAAAACGGTTATGAAGCATCATGACATACAACTCATCCCATAAATCAGTTGCTTGGAGTCATGATGGCTCAATTTCCTTCCTATTTTCTAATTATTATGCACCACTTGAACAAGAAATATGAACTCATGGCAGCATCATAACAGTAGTAATGTTAGTTCAGTACATATAACAGCAATCTACCTAATAAACAGCACATAGTGAAACTGAACATGTCTCAATCCAGGAACACACAATGACAATCAAGATATCATTGTTTTTTACCATGTAGACATCATCATTGGTAATTCATTTCACTAAATTATTAAAGTTTTCTTTATTTTTAGTTTAGTCATCTAGTTCCATAGTACCAAATTGAGGAGAAAATATCCAAGGTCATGGAGCATGGGAATTTGTCAGTACATAAAATTACAACACAAAAATAATAACAGATAAAATAAAATGTTTATGAACCTAAAAAAAGACAAGCCATTAGTTTATGTAAACACAATCAGCAGTATGACACAGGAATCAGCTTAATTTTTCAAGGAACTCCTCAACAGAATAGAAGGAGTGACTCATAAGGAAACTCTCCAGTTTAGATTTGAAAGCACATGGATTGCTGCTATTCTTGTGGTAGCTTATTGAAAATTGATGCAGTAGTATACTGCACACCTTTCTGCACAAAAGTCAAGGAAGTGCAATCCAAATGCAGACTGGATTTTTGCCTAGTATTAATTGAGTGAAAGCTGCTAATTCTTGGGAATAAGGTGGTATTATTAACAAGAAACAACAGTAAAGAATACATATATATTGAGACGCCAGTCTCAGAATACCCAGACTAATGAACAGGGGTTGAGTAGAGCTTCGTGTACTTACACGGCTTATTGCTCGTTTCTGAGCCAAAAACATCCTTTGAGAATAGGAAGAGTTATGCCAAAATATAATACCTTACATCATAGGCAAACGAAAATAAACAAAGTAGACCACTTTTTGTGTTGAACTATTATTTACTTCAGATACTGTTTGAACAGTAAAAATGGCAGCATTAAGTCTTTGAACAAGATCCTGAATGAGGGCTTTCCACGACTATCTATCCGAACATTAGAAATTTGAACTTTTCAGTTTCACTGATCATGTGCCCATTCTGTGAAATTAAAACACTGAATTTTGTTGAATTGTGTGTTAGAAACTATAAAAACTGAGTCTTACTATCATTTAGTATTAGTTTATTTTGTACAAGCCATGAACTTATGTCATGAACTGCACTATTTGGAATAGAGCCAATGTTGCACACAACATTCTTTACTACCAAGGTTGTGTCATCAGCAAACAGAAATATTTTAGAATGACCTGTAATACTAGAGCCATATCACTTATACAAATGAGGAACAGGAGTGGCCCCACCACTGTTTTCTGGGGCACACCCCATGTAATTGTTCCCCACTCAAACTCATAGCCATTCTCAACACTGTGAATAATAACCTTTTGCTTTCCATTGTTAAAGTAAGAGGGGAATCAATTGTAAGCTACTTCCCATATTCCATAATGGTCTTACTTCTGGAGCAATATTTTGTGATCAACACAATCAAACGCCTTAATTAAATAAAAAATTATGCCTAGTGTTTGACACATTTAGTTTAATCCATCCAGTACCCCACAGAGACAAGAGAGTAGTGTTTTCAGTTGTTAAATCACTTCTAAAACCGAACTGTACATTTGATAGCAAATTATGTGAAATAAGGTGCTCAATTATCCTTACATACACAGCATTTTAAATAACTTAAGCAAACACTGGTGGCATAGGAATAGATCTAAAATTGTCTACATTATCCCTTTCTCCCTTTTTATTAAGTGGCTTTACTAATGAGAACTTTAATTGTTCAGGAAACTGCCCATTCTTAAAGGAAAAATTACGAATATGGCTAAGTACAGGGCTCGCATGTGCAGCACAATTCTTTAATATACTGCTAGGCCCTCCTTCATATTCATGAGAGTCCTTAGTCTTGAGTGATTTAATTATTGACTCAGTCTCTGCTCTACCAGTATCATAGAGGAGTATTTCAGACATCAGTTTTAGAAAGGTATTTTCCAACAGAGTTATATAATTCCCTGTAGAAACTAAGTTTTTATTTAATTCACCAGCAATGCTCAGAAAATGATTGTTAAATACTAGACATCATGTATCTGACTCATCAGTAATAGAAATATTTTTACTACGAACTGACTTTATATTGTCGACCTTGTGCTGCTGATCAGACACTTACGTATGTCTTACTATACAAACACCACACAAAAAACCACACAAAAAACCCACTGGCACAGAAGTGATATTCTTCAATTCTGTTACTGATTATAGTGCACAGTTCATTAATATTATCACAGTGAGTTATCTTGACCAGTTTATAAATGGACCTAAGAAAAGTTAAACCAAAACATGTACAAATTCTTGAAACTTATTTGTAATTAAGACAGTCCTTTCTTCCGTGATGCAGCTTTGAAATTTTCCACTTTTCCTTTCGCGCTTCTTTTCTTACATTTATTTAGCCCTCTTCGGTTTTTTCTTCCTTCTCTTCTACAATTGCTATCTTCTCTCCATTACCTTTTTTCTCTGCTGCCTTTGTGGTGTCTTCTTCTGTTTGTCAACAAGGTGTAATAATTCACTTACATTATCAGACGTTTCCAATGGTTAATTACCTGTGTACCTTGCACAACAAATGTCTGGCTCAGACAGTGATCAAGGTGTCTTCATTTAGAGGAGCATTCAAGAAGATATTTTGGCCACAATATTCTTGCAAGGAACTTCTCATATTTCTTTTATTTCTATTTTAATTGTTGAGCAAAAACATTTTTTCTTTATAATTTGAAGTTTCTCATGCTGTCTCAAACTCAGCAGTAGTTATGTACTGATTAACCATATAGTTGGGCCAAGTGTGTGTGCTAGTACTCATGTAATGAAGGCAACATTCTGTTTTTTAATCTTATGACTTCATGTGAATGAAAGGAACTTTGAATTGTTTCATGAAATCTATGGGATTATTAGGATCAATTTCTTTGAATTGACAGTTCTTGTCAGTATTATCAAAAACAATGTTTGTAGACAAATTCACATCACAACCTTTACCAGTGAATGTATTGACTTCTTCACCACTGTCTGGACCCCAATTATGCAATTGAGGATGACATCCAGTTTGTCACTGAAACTGCTCCTCAAGGTAATGTAAAGATCACTCTTTGAGCATTATGACAAACCCTGAATGAATAATTCTGTTAAATGTGCATATGCAGAGCTCCAGGGGTCACAGGATGGGGTCATCACACATGGTTGTGTTAAATGTACTTGCATGACTAATTTCCAGATATATACAGTACCAGCAGAGTACTATTCTCTAATCAATGTCATTTCCAGTGTTTTCACAAGGGCTTTTCGTGTGTGTAAATATTTACAAAGTGAAAAAAAAGAACAGTATATTGTAGATCACAGAGGTAGACTTTGAAACATATGCTACCTATAGTTATTCTAAGAGTATAACAGGAAAAGTTTTAAACTTGAATAGATGAATTATATAGTTACAGGATTAATTTGTGTAACAAATTCAAAATATATTTCACTTTAAATAGTTGTGATTGGGGATGCTTGGAGTTACCGATGTCTGATATTGGTTTGTTCTCCAGAAAGAAACATTCCCAAGTAGAATATAAAGACACAGAACAACAGTGATTGATATTTTATTTCTAAATTGATCTGCCTATCTTCAGATACATGTGAGCTGATTAATAAATGGTTTGTCTGTTCATGATGGTGAAATGGGTTCAATAAAGTATTCCCATAAATCAAGTTTAACATCATCATCATCATCATCTTCTTCTTCTTCTTCTTCTTCTTCTTCTTCCTGAAATGTTTCTGTTCATTCCCAGATCCTCTTGTAATTGTCTCTTTTCTCCAACAGTCTATTTTTTAAAATTTTCTCTCATCGTTGCCCTCTCCAATTCACATCATCCTTCACCTGGTCTCTTCATCTTGTTCATGGTCTTCCATTTTGTCTTCTTCCAGATTCTATCCACTCCAGAGCTTTTCTCAATAGTCTTCCTTTTCCCATTCTTTTATCATGGCCAAACCATTTCAGCCTATTTCTCTCCATTTAGTTTTCTTTTGCAGACTGGTGTGAAGTGTTTTTTGTACTGTTTCATTTCTTGTCTCGTCCCTTCTCATCTTAACCAGGATCCTTCCTAGAAAGTGCATTCTGTTGCTTATGTTCTGCTCAAATTTTTTTTGTCCATGTCCAACATTCTGATCCCTGTCAGATAGTATGATTTATATTTCATGATATTTGTTCTGACAGGTATTTTCTAATTCCTAATTATGTCTGATACACAACAGTAAAATTTTGAGCAATTATTTATCCTCTCCAAAATTTTCTTCCTTAATGATTCCTTTTCTTGTCAACTTACTTTCTAGATATTCGAAAGCCTCTACTTCTTTAATAATTTTTCCATTACAACTCATATCTTTCATTTTTTTCATTTTCCCTGCTGATTTTTATTATCTCACTTTTTGTTTTGTATGTCTGTGACTGCAACAACAATGTCTTTCCCAAATTCCCATTTCTTTTGTACTTGTGGTGACTATCAACCAAGTCATGCGTAATATCTAGGTTTGGCAAGCTCTTTGTGATCAGTCTGTGGCCACACGCAAAACAGTATACACATGCACCGAGAATCGAGAATGTATGTAGCTGTATATGCGTGCTTCTGAGTAATAAAATAGTGCTTATTACATGTGGTATAGTGTACATCATTGGATCCGGCAATCCTACAACACTAAACCCATACTGGTGACCCCGAATTTTATTCACGAGAGCTAGAATGAACTCTTGTCTACCGTCGGGTGGTACACAATGTATCACTTGCCGCACGCTACACAATACAAGTGCCAACTAGGTGTTCCAATGGATGCTTCGGCATGGTTTTCTAACTATCCACCTTGTGTTCGCAATAGTTCGACACAGTTCCCAAACACACTGACTAGCTGTACTCAACAGGACAGCGCTTCTACTTTCCAACAGCCACGTATGCCGGCATCATGTATGAACAATAACTTTTTGTTACCGTACATGAGTCAGCGGTCATGTGGCAGTGCATCATACCAACAGAATGCTTTTCATGCTCAAAACTTTGAATGCAAGTGTTTTATACTGAATATAAACTTTCCATGTGTTCTGAGTGCTCAACAATGGCTGACACTATGTGCTCAAATCCCAGTGACTATATTTACAGGTTTCCCCAGTGCCAGTGTGAACTTTCTGCCCAAATCAGTGGCAGTACAAATCAAGCCAGATGCTCAAGACAGTAAATTTCATGTTTATCCCAGAACTCCGGATTTTGCACCAGCCCCCACGTCCAACGTCCGCTTTATGAGTGTTTCCGATGGCACATGCCATTCCCTGCTGCGTCTGCCACGTGTGTTCCACAAACATTAGGTGATTTAAACAATTTTAATGCACCTGTAGGGGAGGGGCCTGGAAACTGTACTCCATCATTCTCCGCACATCGGTCAACTACAGTCGACTCTACTGTGCCGGTCCATTTTACGCCTGTTGGCATTACTCCGTCGATTGCTCGACTTGTAGATTTCTTGACCAAGGCCGAGCCAGCTGCACCTACTGTGCCATGTGCAACTGACAGTGTCAGAAGCTGGTGAACTGCTACTGCACCTAAGCCAATTACGCTGCAGAGCTACGGACAGGGGGTGACAGTTTCTGACAAACAGTTACTTCAAGACTTCCCCATCCGTTAGCCTAAGCTACCACCCCTTTGCAAGGACACAGTTTGCCTTGGTTGACCATGTCCTGCAGCTACAGGGTGTCGTTGATGGCAATTCAAAGTTCCTTTGCTTACTATGTCACCTCCATGATGAACTGGACCTGATCTGCGATATTGTGGCTTCACCCCCCACTACGGATAAATATGCATTCGCCCGACGCACCATCCTTGAGCAACTATCTACACCAACAGAGGAAGCTATCGGCCTCATCAGTCATGAGTTGTTGGGTTCCAGATCCCTGTTGCAGCTCTGTCATCATCTCCATGTCATAATTGACACACACCACATGCCAGACGTTACACTTTGGACCATCTGGTTGCTCAAACTTCCTCTGTAGGTTCAAATTCACCTTCTCCATGTAACTTCAACCCCACTAGACTCTAAACTGAAGATCGCAGACCAGATTTACAACATTCTGCCCCACCTGCATACCCCCCTCCCCGCCCCCCTTCCAGGGGGCCCTCAGGCCTTAGGGGTTGGCACACCTGCATGGCAGTTTCCATCGTGCTGTACAGACTGCGTACAACTTGCTCTGCCACTTTGAACTCAACCAGCGCGACAGACAACCCCGCGCGCCGTCCCACTTGGTGTTATTTCCATTCCCACTTTGGCGACGCGACTAAGAAATGTTGTACTCATTGTGCATTCCAAAAACTAATAATGTGACCCAATTCAGGCACTATGGGCCATGTTGCACTGCACAGATGCCTATCACTTAATACTTCCTCACTTCACACACCAGGACGCTTGTACGTGAAAGATGCAGTGTCTTCCCTTTCATTTCTAGTTGACACGGGGGCCGAGGTTAGTATGATACCTTTGTCTGCAGGTATTAAATTTGAGCATCAGCCTAGCCCCCCCCCCCCCCCCACTTTGAGTGGCCAATAATTCCCTGATCCAATCCCATGGAATAACTAATTTAAGCCTTAAACTGCAGGACGTTAGTACCCCCTTATAGTGTACTATCATTATCGCGGATGTGGATGAACCAGTGCTTGGGGTAAATTTTCTCTTAGCCCGTGCACTTTCACCTAACCTACAACGAGGTACACTAACCTTTAGCTTGAAAGACCGTACCACCGGTTCAGATATATCTTCCCTCTCATCCGAGAGCACCAATCTATTGTGTGAGCTAGCCGAAACCACTGTTGCAATGCTCACTCTTAGATGACACAATGACAAACATTGGGACAGCAATGAAGCCCTCTGCTTATGCCTCGTCACCATGCAAGCCGAGCTCATGGATGCTCGTAAGCAGGTTGCCCAGCTGTCACACATGGGCACTCCCCCAATCCTCGCACTGCTTCGTCACACTCGCCGCCGATGCCGCATGACATTTCTACTGCCAGACAGAAACTGTGCCCACGATACTACCGAATGCTCCACTGAGCTCCACGACAAGGACTACCAGTGGATCACCACCACTGCTGCTGACCCACTGGCCTGGGATACACAAGCATGCGCATTACAGGTTAGTCATACTGCATCAGGTGTGGGTCCATCAGTGTTCGTGATCAACAACAGTACTGTCCATAGAATCAATACCACAGAAGGTCCACCAGTACACACAAAGGCTAGGCATTTTAACCTGGGAAAATGTAAACATTCCAAAGCTATTATTCAGGAACTTTTAGACAATAAGCCTATTCACCCTTCTTCTAGTAGTTGGTCGTCAGCCGTTCATTTGGTGCCCAGGAAAGATGACACTCTCTGCCTCTGAGTTGACTATCGGGCACTTAACACCAGAATAATTCTAGATAAGTATCCTGTCCCAAATATTCAACACTTTGCTTCCCAGCTGCATGGGGCACAAATTTTATATGTAATCAAATGTCACAAGGCATACCACCAACTGCAAATGGCACCGGGGGACACTAAAAAAAACGCTATCATCATCCTGTTCAGGTTCTTCGAGTATTTGTTTATGCCATTTGGCCTTAAAAATGCTGCACAGACGTGGCAACGGTTTCATTGACTCATTGGTTGGAAAACTGGACTTCGCATATGCATACCTGGATGACTTGTTAATTTATTCTTCGTCCCTCGAGGAAGGAACATGAACTCCATTTAAATAAAGTGTTTCAACTATTACAAGCAAACGGTGTCACAGCGAACAATGCTAAGTCACAACCCTGCCACAGATTGCCACTTTTCTGGGCCATGGGGTTTCTGCCGATGGCATCCGCCCCCTACCCGAATGTGTCGAGGCCATCAGTACGGTGCCTTTGCCCAAAGATTTTGAGGGCCTCTGCCGCTTCCTTGGAATGTTAAATTACTACTGCAAGCAGATTCCCCATGCTGCTGACATACAAGCTCCAGTGACGGATGCTCTTGCAGAAAAAACACTTCAGGGTCTCGGGCGGTCACGTGAACTCCAGATATTTGTTGCGCATTTGATAACCTAGAGTCAGCCTTACAGATGGCCGTTATGCTCACTCACCCCATTCCTTATGCACCCATCTCGCTTACTACAGACGCAAGTGATACAGCACGGGGGGCCACGTACAAAGAGGACCTTGGCATGTCCCTGGCAGAAGTACTGTACGAAGAACTCCTCACACTCCCAGCAGAGCTAGTTGAGCCTTCACTTCATCCGGGTCAAATCTGCGACTCGACATTCGTCGGGCATGTTAAGGAGCTAATCACTAACATTAACATGCCTCCTCCTTGACCGCACTCACTCCCTCTCATATTTCTGCATAAGGACATGGCATCATGCACTCACATCATGATGTGCGATGACACCGCCCGACCAACACTCAGACCTCCATACTCGGGCCCGCACAGAGTCATGTTGTGGTGTACCAACACGTTCGAAGTGCTCATTAATGGCACACTTCAAACGGTATCTGTCTGCCACCTCAGCCAGCGTGGTCTCTGGGAGAACTGCCCGATACCCCACCCAGTCAGGCCCCACCTCCCTGCTACATCCGCCTCACACGAGACATCTACCGACGCTCCATGGGAGAGTGACGCCCATTCCCGCAAGTGTGACGGTACCCACTCCCAGTCATGTGACAGTGCTTCAGGTGCATGTGACATTCCCATACAGAGTGACACATGTGATGACTCCCCCTAGGCAGCCCCCCACCTCTCCCCTGTTAGGATTTAGTGACGTATTAGGGGCCAGCCTCGGAACGTGTGATGTCGCCAATGATGACTCGTGTGGAGATTCTGTCAACCCGTATACAGAAGTGGTAGTGAATGTCAACACAGATGTTATTCGCAGCTCTAATGTGTGTTTTGTTATGCATCCAGATAATGTGTGTGTCTTCTATGAACAAGCCAGCTCCCCCAATGACAATTTAACCCACATTCATCTTCTACAATCTGTCCCCTTGCCGGTTGGTACTGACCCATCAACAGTTAAAGTCCTACATACCGCAACAGGCATTCAGGTCCGCTACCACAGCTCTTCACAACCCACCATCCCCTCCCTGGATCTCTTGATTGCTGTACAAGGATTCGCCCGGTTGGGCAGGACCATCCACCCCCCTCGCTGGCTCGTAGACTTCAGTTACTAATGTAATGTAATGTAAGGTATGGTTTTGGTTTAAACACCCTCCCCCTCCCCCCTAGGTGTTTCTTTTACATGTATACCCCAATATTTGTTATGTGCTCCACACTCTAGGGGAAAGAGGGGGGGGGGGGGGCTAATGTGGCTACTATCGACCAAGTCGCGTGTAATACCTTGGTTTGGCAAGCTCTTTGCGAGCAGTCTGTGGCCGCACGTGAAACAGTACACACGTGCACCAAGAATCAAGAATGTATGTAACTGTATATGTGTGCTTCTGAGTAATAAAATAGTGCTCATTACATGTGGTATATTGTACATCATTGGATCCGGCAATCCTACAACACTAAACCTATATACTGCTCGTTTATCTGTAAAAGTTAAAGTGAGCAGTAGAAGTTTAACTAAGAAGGAAAAATTACAGTTTCACATAATTGTAAATTCTCATTTAATCACACTATCAAAGAGAATTTTGCTGGATAAAAAGTGGGAAGAAGTTGTATCTTGTGCCAAAAACCTGCAGTTAAAGGGTTACAAAAATTGTCAGGCCATTGAAATGTAGTAACTCGTCTTTTGGTGCTATCTAAATCAAAATATTGAAATGCAATATGAAACTGATAGCACCTCCTTGAGGTACCTTTGTAGTCAGTCAATGAGTCAATTTGTTTTTTCTGGAAGTCTGAAACATACAGTAGTAATTTTCTTTCAGAAATATGGAAATTAACAAGTAATCTCTGATTATAGACCCATATTTCTCTTCACATATTTTTAAAACCTGGATAAAGCGTATAATACAATGTTGAATAACTTTTCTGTACTACATTTTAATAACTGGTCAGCTTGATTTCTGTATAGGGCTGCCTACGGAGAAAGCTACTCACAAAGTCAATTCTGGGAACAGCATAGTCATAACTAGTTGTCAGTTTACAGAAGCAGCCTGTCATTGTATGACCTGGCATGTCCCATATTCCTGAAGGCTAACCTTCATCAGAAATGAATGAACAATGATATAATTATAGATGTTGTTAGCTTGAGAGCAGGTTAGAAAGAAATGAAAAGCTGACTGTCTTCTCCAAAATCAAACTAGCTTTCCTGCAAGATATGAATGGTGGTATTAAAACTAGCATATGTGGTTTTGCAAGTGCAGGGGATAGTTTTCAAAAGTATCTCTCTCTCTCTCTCTTTTTTTCATTTTGTCACACATTTTAATACTTGCACAAACTCACTCAGAAAACCCCTAGGGTACTTCTCATTGGCCTAGAATCATGAAACCCGGCAAAAAGTAAGTTTCACAGTACAACCAAAATCTGTAAAACTGTAAATTTGTAATTATACGAAAAAAAAAATTTGTTTCATTTGTTATCTGACTGTCTGTCTGTCTATTATTACCCCTTTTTCTCAGGATTGGGTAGGTGCATCACATTGAAATTAATGTCACATACTAAAGTCTATGGTCCTTTGGTGAGATAAAAAATTAGAGCTTCTATGTCAATGTAGTCAAAAGATGTGGCCATTTAAGTCATATATTTTGATATTCGCAAAGTCACTCATCAAAACCTACAGGGACTTCCCATTGGTCTAGAATCATGAAATTTGGCAAATGGGAAGGTTGTACAGTACAACCAAAGGAAAAAAATCTGAATACTGTAAATTTGTAAATATATCACAAAAAAGGACATTTGTTATCTGACATCAAACTTTAAGTTAAAACGATCAATGGTTCTATATTCAGGTTGACTGGGTCACTGTGGCAGAGTCAAACATCAGGCAAGAAATGACTTTATTGCTCATATGACATGTTTTGGAATTAATCCAGGAGTGATTACTGCACATAGGTATGACATTTCAAGTTGTATGTGAAACCAACATTTGCAGACTAATGTAACAAAAATGTGTTTCACATAAAACTTGAAATTCCATATCTCTGTTCAATAAACACCCTGAATATCTGACAGTGGATTAATTTTGAAACACATCACATGAGCCATAATGTCATTCCTTGCCTGTTGTGAACCAGTCAGCCTGAATGGAGAACTACTGATTATTATAATAATGGTCACCTGCCTCCAGAATTACTTTACATCATATTTATATTACTGAAATTGAAACAGTCTCCAAAATTTTGTACCCTGGGACCAATATCTTGCTAGTATCAATATCAATAGTAGGAGAAAATGGTCAAGGTTCTTAATTCCCGGCATGGATGAATTGTCTGCAAACATAATTAAGTTTGTGCAGAACCCTCACTGCTCAAGTGCCACTTGCACGTGGCCAATTTTTATATTCCAGAGGATGATAAAAGAGTGCTGATGAGGCAAAAAAATTGTAGAGGAATCTGGATTGAACAAGCTGAGGGAGGTGGGGTGATTAAGTCCTATTGTGATTTTAATAGTCAAAATTTCTTTAGCAGTTTTACAGATATACAAAAAGGGCAATATTTCTTTGAAACAAACTAGCAATGACAAATGAAGCCATAGTGACAGAAAACTTTTGCTGTCACTTGTCTTGTGACGTGTTTGTCAATAGAAAAATAAGCACACTAGACAAAAAATTATTCACTTCCAGGAGACGTCACGTAAACACCCTGTTACACTGTTTGTAGATGTGACTGTGACTGGTCTCAGTTCAATGAAGAAGAGGATCCACAGATTTCTTCAGACATGCTATATGCAGCTGAAGCCACTCATTGCTGATTAGACAAGGTGCAACAGAGTGTTGGAATATATGTGTGCAGCCGTGTGTACATAGCTGATGTCATGTTGGAGGATGGGAGTGTCCACAGCATACTCATCATGAGGATATAGAAGTAGGGCAACAACTGGTTATTAAGAATGTGGAAATAAAATATCCTGGTACATATTTACAGTAACATAAATGAGTGATTCCAAATCATGACACAAAAAGAAATACCAAAACATCACAGATCCACATCTGGCCTGGATCATACCCTTTACCCACTAGGTTAAATGCCCTTGGTTAAATGCACTTGGTGTTTTGCAACATTTTAAAATATACTGGTGATGTGAGGGAGGATAAGATTACAACATGAAGTTACCAACACTTCTGACATGTACTGCCATTTCCTGAGCATTTTGGATACTTACAGAGTGACATAATTTTTTATTTTATTTTTTTCCATGAAGAAATTTATTCAGGTGTGTCTGACTGAAACAGGTTGTGTCCTGTTATTAACGTAGAATTATTTTTAAGTAAAACAAATAGTTAAGTACCAAAAGGATTACAGTGAAATTATATACTTAGAAAATGTAATGTTAGTGTCATTATGTTCTTCTTTTCTAAAGCTTATAATGTTTGATCAACAATTTCTAAAACCGTTTCAATGGTATTTTTACTCAGTTGGAAACTAAACTGTTTCATGTTTCTTAAAGTAGCTACTAAGTTGAATCTGACAGTATCTGGTCATCCACTGATATTAATATAAACAAAAATTGCTTTTTATGCAAGCAACAGGGAGCTTACTTCAAGGAAATTAATTTGTTATATTTCCTAACTTAAATTTTACTTTTATTCCCAAAATTAATCCACAGCTATTGCCATAGCATATAATTTATGATTTATGTAAAACTGTAGGAGCAAAGGAGACTGCTCACTGAATAGCAGAAGCCTTGTCATCAACAGGCATGTACAAAACAAAATGTCATAGCTTTCAGAGTAAATCCTTTTCCAGGCTCGTGTTGTACATCCAGTCAGGTTTGTGTGTGTGTGTGTGTGTGTGTGTGAGTGTGTGTGTGTGTGTGCGTGCGTGGGTGTGCGTGTGTGAGTACTTGAACTTGACAAACAATTTATTCCAAAAGCTAGCGTGCTTTCTTTCTTTTATGTGTGTGCCTACTCTTTTGTGTGGACCTGCTATTTGGTTAGGGTTTTCCTTTATTCCTAAATTATTTATATTATAATTTATGCAACATAGGACACAGTTAAATATATATTAAATTGAAAGCCATATGAAAGCAATACTATATTTGGGTGACGGCTTCTAAATTATACCACTGTAATTCAGAATACACATAACTTCTTGTCATGTATGACGGTTGGGTATGTAGTACCAGCAAAATTAATCTTCTCTTCTTTTCATTCTTTTACAATACAGAAAGAGGGAAATTCCTTGCACTTGATCTTGGAGGTACTAATTTTCGTGTTCTGGTTATTCACTTGTCTGAGAAGCACTTTGACATGAAAGCCAAGATATTTGCAATACCACAAAAAATTATGGTGGGAACTGGAACACAGGTTTGTTGGTAATACATCACTGATAATATAGTAGTTTGATTATAGCAGAACATTCTGCAGTGTAGTCAAATTTTCGTTCCAATAGCCCACTACCAAAAAATTCTACTGTTATGTTTAACACTGATTCTTATGTTTTCTTGCAGCTGTTTGATCATATAGCTGAATGTTTGGTAGCATTTGTTAAGGAGCATCAATTACACACAGAAGTGCTGCCTTTAGGATTTACATTCAGCTTTCCATTAATGCAGAAAGGACTATCTGTAGGAATTCTTGAAAGGTGGACTAAAGGCTTCAACTGCTCAGGTGTTATTGGACAAGATGTAGTTCAGATGCTGAGAGATGCACTGGACAAAAAACCGGTAATGTAGTATCAGAGTCTTAACAATAAATTTTATTCTTCAAGAAAACCTGTCCTCACTCCTATAGATGAACCCTATCTCTAAAACTCGTGTTATTTGGTTCCCTTCTCCTCAGTTAACCATCTTGCATGAGTCAACTTCCGCCTCCCTGATGCTGCCTTAAGAACATGTTCACATTTAACCATCCATTCCCCAAAATTGTCTTCACTTTTATAGATGCCAAAAAGCATAACTCTTTTTCAGTTTTGTTACTTATGGATATCGCAGCTGTAATGATAAGCAATCTCTCTCCAAATACCAGTGAGGCCTTGTAAAGTCTACTTACTTAGTTCATTGCCCCATAAGTCATTTCATGTGACAAATCTTAGTTCTGTAGAACTATGACAATTGGTGGAGATGTTAAGTTGCAGACAGGCACTTCAAAAAGACTACTACACAGGTAGCTTTCAGCTAAAAGACTTTCTTCTGAATTAGACAACATTCACACACACATTCATGCAAACTCAACTCACACACACATGACCACTGTCTGTGGCTGCCGAGGTCAGACTCTGAACAACAGAGCATGATGGGAGAATCAGTCTGGATGGTGAGGTTAAGGAGGAGGCTAGGGCAGGGAGGGGGAGGAACAGCAGCATAAGGGTGGGGAATGATGAAGTCAGGAGGTTAGATAGTGGATGGTTGCGGCAGGCGGGGGGGGGGGGGGGGGGCAGAAAAGGAAAGAAATAAAAAAGACTGGATGCTTTGGTGGAGTAGAAGTAGTGCTGGAGTGGGAACAGGAAATGGGATGGTGGGCGAAGGACAATGACTAATGAAAGTTGAGGCCAGGAGGGTTCTGAGAACAGAGCATATTGCAGGGAGAGAAAATATTGTCATTATTTCATCATGGATTTTCCATTATGTGGAACTAGTCAGCTTACTGAGTATTAACATAATGATTATTTAAATATGGCTGCTTGCTGACCCTTTACAGTGGTTTTCATACAACAGAAAACAATCTTTACCTTCATAGCACAAGTTAGTGTGTAATACTTATGCACTAGATAAGAACTAGTTTCTAAATAAATATTCATCTACGGAATAGGAGTCACCCAGAAGCAGGCCCGGATCTATGGGGAAGAGGGGGGGGGGGTGTTTATCTGCTTTGGGTGGCAATTTCAGGGGCACCAAATTTGTATTCTTGAAGAAAAAAACCTTGTTTCACAAAGTCTATAGTATACAGCATACATTGGCCTGTCAACTATTCATACGATTTTGAAACACAGACCTGTTGGTTTTTGAACATTTTTGAACACATTCTAAGTTAATTTCTGAATGAATCATAAGTTTATTTTTGAATGAATGTACAGGGTGGTCCATTGATAGTGACCGGGCCAAATATCTCTCGAAATAGGCATAAAATGAAAAAACTACAAAGAACAAAACTCGTCTAGCTTGAACCAATTGCGGAAAAGGTCGATACATGTTGATGTATGGCTATTGTGATCAAAATGACCAACAGGCATATGCTGTGTATGCTGCTCGGTATCCTGGACAACATCATCCAAGTGTCCGGACCGTTCCCCAGATAGTTACGTTATTTAAGGAAACAGGAAGTGTTCAGCCACATATGTAACGTCAGCCATGACCTGCAACAAATGACGATACCCAAGTAGGTGTTTTATCTGCTGTCGTGGCTAATCCGCACATCAGTAGCAGACAAATTGCGTGAGAATCGGGAATCTGAAAAACGTCGGTGTTGAGAATGCTACATCAACATCGATTGCACCCGTACCATATTTCTATGCACCAGGAATTGCATGGTGATGACTTTGAGTGTTGTGTACAATTCTGTCACTGGGCACAAGAGAAATTACAGGACGATGACAGATTTTTTGCACATATTCTATTTAGTGACGACGCGTCATTCACCAACAATGGTAACATAAACCGTCATTATATGCACTGTTGGGCAATGGAAAATCCATGATGGCTACGACAAGTGGAACATCAGTGACCTTGGTGGGTTAATATATGGTGCAGCATTATGGGAGGAAGGATAGTTGGCCCCCATTTTATCGATGGCAATCTAAATGGTGCAATGTATGCTGATTTCCTACATAATGTTCTACCGATGTTACTACAAGATGTTTCACTGCATGACAGAATGGTGATGTACTTCCAACATGATGGATGTCTGGTACATAGCTCACATGTGGTTGGAATGGTATTGAATAGCATATTTCATGACAGGTGGATTGGTCATCGAAGCTCTGACGTCCCCAGATTACTTTCAGTGGGGAAAGTTGAAGGATATTTGCTATCGTGATCCACCAACAATACCTGACAACATGCATCAGCGCACAGTCAATGCATGTGCAAACATTACGGAAGGCGAACTACTCGCTGTTGAGAGGAATGTCTTTACACCTATTGCCAAATGCATTGAGGTTGACGGACATCATTTTGAGCATTTATTGCATTAATGTGGTATTCATAGGTAATCAAGCTGTAACAGCATGTGTTCTCAGAAATGATAAGTTCACAAAGGTACATGTATGGAACAACTGAAATAAAATGTTCAAACGTACCTACATTCTGTATTTTAATTTTAAAAAACCTACCTGTTACCAACTGTTCATCTAAAATCGTGAGCCATATGTTTGTGACTATTATAGCGCCATCTATTGCAAAGCGAAAAAAGTGGTCCAACTAAAACATTCATATTTCTTTACGTACTACATGAATATGTAATAAAAATGGGGGTTCCTATTTCAAAAAATGCAGTTGATATCCATTTGACCTATGGCAACGCCATCTAGCGGGCCAACCATAGTGCCATCTGGTTTCCCCCTTCAAGCTAGACAAGTTTCATTCTTTGTAGTTTTTCCATTTGACGCTTATTTCGTGAGATATTTGGGCCGGTCACGATCAATGGACCACCCTGTGTGATGTACATGATGTCTCTGCCAGGGGAATCCCCACTGCATCTAGAAAGAAAAACCTTTCCCACAGACCAAACGGGATGAGGCTATATGAGCTCAGCTGAATAAATTCGAATGGGTGAACGTCAATTGCTGTCTGTTTATATGGTTGACTGGTTGTGTGAATGATAAGCACTG
Organism: Schistocerca nitens; assembly: GCF_023898315.1. Classification (NCBI taxonomy): domain Eukaryota; kingdom Metazoa; phylum Arthropoda; class Insecta; order Orthoptera; family Acrididae; genus Schistocerca; species Schistocerca nitens. The sequence goes on along the minus strand of NC_064618.1, from coordinate 469,216,073 downwards.
TTATAATTGTTAGCAAAATCCATAGATTGAAACTACCAGGGTGTAAATAAATGACTAACAGGAATAACATGTAAGAAAGGCTACATACTAATATTCTAAATGTATCCAAGAAAATGAAATTTTGACAGACAATTTTTTCCAGATCGCTACAGTACTAAGGGCCAGTTGTACTGTCAGACTGTTCCCACTTAGCAGCTGCTTAAGGTGTATTCTTTGAATAGCGTGGAAAATGCATTGTAAGAACACTTACTTACAGAGAATAAATAACACTTACTAATGCTTAAACAGAGAATAAATGTGGGATAACTGAACTGGTGATTCCAGCAGAGTTAGTGAAGTTAACTGGAAAATGAGTGTTGACAGTGACAGGAATAGTTTCAAAATTAGTTATGACATGATTGTTTGTTAGAATGAGGAAAGAGGAGAAACTGAGACATCACACAAATTATATGGAAGAATATGATGATTCTAAATTTGTACAAAAATTTTGTACTACTTCTTTTCAGTCTCATGCTTGAGAATTTAGAGTTTATGAATGCAGTGTGAAACTGTTTCCCAATGTACAACTTTTTGCTTGTAGTAGGCTTAATAGGCATTTGATATGGGTGCTTTGTGAATTATATTCCGTTGTGTTCTTTGTGTAAATGAGGTAGATACAAATGACCATTTGTGCCAAGACAGTCTTGCTTATTTGGTGTGTGTTACAATTGCTGCAATATCAGAAAGGCCAATTTCACTTCCTGTAGCAGACAGTGACAAAATAGGTGTAATCAGATCAAGAAACCACACCAGTCTTGGATACTATTCGTATTAACAGATTTTTTGTTATTAGACAATGACATTCTGATTTTTCATGTAGCACAACGTTTCACGAACTTTGATAAGGTAATAGATTGTTTCGCAGAAAGGAAAGCACACTGTGTAAAGCTGTAGCAAGATTAGAGAGAAAAAATTGCTGGAATCTAAGGATTGAAGAAATGTCTACTGTCCTGCTTGTCTCATGTCTTACTGGATTTATGTTTCCTGTATTTGATTTTATGTCACACAAAAGAGAAAGTCATTAGCTAGTAGGCAATAAAGAGTGCAAATTTTCTGAAGAGTTCCTTTTCTCCCGGTTACAAATAATCCCATCCAGTATTAATTGTGAGTATTTTTTAAGGAAGGTAGGATCTCAAATCAGCTGATTGGAAGCAGGCACCACAGGACATTTTAATTTCCATGTCCTGAATATACATTCGATGGCTTCCATTACAAAACATGCAGCTTGAATTCCACAGAGTGAAATACAGTGACGTGTGATAGAAGAATGCTGCAAAGAGGTGTGGCACTGCACTTTGGCACACTTGAGACTAAATAATGTCTTAAATTTCCCCGAATATATATGTTTTATATATCAAACTCCACAGAGAGATGTGCACTACAAAATGAATATATTATTGAAAAAATGATTTTTTTTAATGTTTGAAATCCTACCTCAAACTCTTGGGGGAGGGGAAGGGGGGAGGTCATTTTTTCCCTGGTTCAGAAGTATCATACATCCACAGCTGCCTAGAAGGGCCAAAATCAACTTACTTTCAGAGTTAACTTTGCTCTGTGACAGACATTTAATACCATTAAGTGAGCATCGAAGATTTTGGTAGCAGCTTTATTCATCCCTTTTTGACCTAAAGTCAGTTTTAAGGAAGTGTAATGGAGATCACTTTTTCTTCTAACATTGCAGTTATGGATATTATTATACATTCGGAATTCTAGTAGATTGTTTACAACAAATTTCATGATAGAAAATGTTTGCAGTAACACTTCCATGAGAATGTGTAACTCCTTAAACAGTTGTCTACAATATGATCAAGGATGAGCATAGCATATTATTTTGATGACACAGTTTTGTGAAATGAAGACGTTTCTTCGTAAAGATGAGTTGCTCAGAAAACAGTCCCACATGACATTTCTAAATAAATATAAGCAATGTTAGTGAATATACTGTTTAGTCTCTCTGCAGGACTTGCAATAACTTGAAGTACAAAAATGGCTGAACTGTGTTTAAGAAGATGTAAAATGTGTTTTTCTGTGATGTACATTCTTGTTATTATGTACAACCAAAAGCTCTGAGGAACTCTGCCTTGCTTACTAACTCCTTCTCAAGGTTTAATTTAATGGTTGCTGTTGTACTCCTCAATACTGCGTGTCTTTAAAATTAAGGGGGAGACCATTTTCAGAAAGCCAGTCAACAACCTTTTTAAACACATTACAGTATTTACAATTTTCTCTGTTGCTGTTTGTCTGTTGGAATGGATTATAATACTTGTATCATCTGAAGAAAGAACTGATTGACGAGAAGTATATTAATGAAAGATTATTAACATGTATGAGAAATAACAGCGAACCAAGTATTGAACATTGTCGGGCTCCATTAATGATTCCCTCCCACTCAGAACAGTGTCCCCTGGCAGCAGTTGGTGGATTATGGAGCAGAACACACTGCACTCTTTTTGTTAAATATAATGTAAGATATTTGTTAGCATTAATTCTATAAAACCTTAGTGTTATAACCTTTAATCACTAATAAATTTCGTGGATATACAAAAGTAGAAACAATAGTAGGTTACATGCTACTAACTCCGAATCTGTCATTCGACTGCCATGCCGTGACATGCGGCCGGCGCCATTCATAGCCAGGGGGTGCTCCCGCGCTTGGCTGAGCTGCGGAGCGCCTCTATCGCCGTGTTCGTGTACTGACGTAGCGGCACTTTTAAATCTCGTGGCACTGTCACAGCACTTTTCCCCCCTTGAAATAAAAACACTCACTTCCTTGGAGACACAGACAGTGCAGAGACATCCATGGCCTCTTGGGAGGCCCTGAGAAGATCCCGCAGAGAAACAGAGTATGGTCGAAAATGTCCAGGACGGAAGCTTGCGCGTGGAACGTGCCTCCTGGACGAGATGATGGGTGAAAACTCCGGAGCAGCATCCATAGGTGTCGTGGACCTGGGGGTGTGCTCCAGTGAGATGGGTCTCGGAGAAGGCGGCGTCGCGACTGGGGCCGGTTCCGACGTACTCGGAAGCGGTAGCGACATCGGCTGCAGCAACACGCATGGAAGATTGGCAGCAGTGACAGGACTGGCTGCTCAGGCTGGTGGAGGCGAAAGAAGGGGCGGTGGCACCAGCGTGGCCACCACTCGTGGGCGCATCTGGTCGTAATGGCGAACAACCATGCTGTCGTCTGTACATATTTCACAAAGCCGGCGGCCGTGAAGAGCCTGGAATCCATTTAGGGTGAGATCCATACCATCGTGCCCACACGTCGGCGCCCACAGAGTATTTTCCCGCACTAGGGGACACAGTACAAAGACTGACAGGGTGAAGCAGGTGCAGTAGAGTGCGCGGTTGGCGGCCATGCAAGAGTTCAGCAGGGCTGCGATCACCCAGAGGTGTGAAGCGATAAGAACTCAGAAATTGCAACAGAGTGTCATCTGTGGAAAAATCACTAAGGAATTTTTTCATCTGGCTTTTGAAAGTGCGGACAAGGCGCTCGACCTCCCCATTCGATTGCGGATGGAAGGGCGGTGCTGTAACATGATGAATCCCTTGCCCAGTACAAAAATCACGGAAGGCCTGCGAAGAGAACTGAGGGCCATTGTCCGTGACAACCGTGGATGGAAGACCTTCTAGCGCAAAGATTTTGGACAAAGCCAGCGTCGTCCCCACAGTGGTGGGCGACGGACATCGAATAACAAACGGAAACTTCGAGAAGGCGTCAATCAACAGTAGCCAATAAGTGCTGAGGAAGGGGCCGGCAAGTCAGCGTGCACCCGTTCCCATGGCTGCGCCGGATCAGGCCACGGAGAGGGCATTGTACGTGGTGTAGCCAGTTGTTGAGCACACTGACCACACGCAGCGACCATGTGGGCGATGTCGGAATCAATACCGGGCCAATAAACGTGCCTGCGGGCCAGGGACTTAGTCCGAGAAATCCCCCAATGGCCTTCATGCAATAGTTAGAGAACATCTTTGCGAAGAGAGGCTGGCACCACGACCCGTGGAGATGCGCCATCCGTGGCCAGAAGAACAACACCCTCACGAACAGACAGACGAAGGCGCAAGGCATGGTAGTTGCAAAGGGGCTCCGATGCCTGGCCCTTGGTCCTGTCCGGCCAACCCCATTGAACAAAACCGATCACCTGACGCAGGACCAGGTCCCGCGCAGTAGCCAACGCGACCTGCGAACCTGTAAGTGGAAAACCCTCAACCGCACGACGTTCTTCCTCATCAATGTGGAAACAGAGTAGTTCATCTCGATCGAAAACCGGGTCGGGGCCCATCGGCAAATGCGACAACGCGTCAGCGTTGGCGTGCTGGGCCGTGGGGCGATAGTGAATCTCATAGTGAAAACAAGACAAGTATAAGGCCCAACATTGCAGGCGGTGAGCTGCCTTATCCGGAAGCGACGCCGAGGGGCTGAACAGAGAGACCAGCGGCTTGTGGTCGGTGATGAGGTGAAACTTAGAACCATACAAAAAAACGCTGAACTTTTTTAGAGCATAAATGATAGCGAGCACATCCTTTTTGATTTGAGAGTAACGCCGTTGGGCATCGTTGAGGGTCTTGGAAGCATAGGCGATGGGTCGTTCTGACCCATCCTCATACCGATGGGCGAGAACAGCCCCTAGGCCATACTGTGACACGTCAGTCGCCAGAACCAAGTGCTGACCCAGACGGAATGTGGCAAGACAAGGCGCCAACTGCAAATGAGCCTTCAGGGGGACAAAAGCCTGCTCACACTCGTCGGACCAACAGAAAGGAACGTTTTTGCGCAACAGTTGATGCAGAGGATGAGCCACCGCCACCGTGGATGGAATGAATTTGTGATAATAAGCAATCTTGCCTAGAAACGCCTGAAGTTCTTTGACCGTAGACGGCCGGGGTAGAGCGGTAATGGCCGCAACGTGCTGTCGTAGAGGACGTATACCCTCACGGGACAAGTGGAAACCAAGATACACAATGGAGGGTTGGAAGAACTGTGACTTGTCCAGATTGCACTTCAACCCAGCCGAATGCAGAACCCGAAACAGTGAACGCAAATTGCGAAGGTGCTCCTCAGTGGAGGCCCCCGTGGCAACAATGTCATCCAGGTAGTTGATGCAGCTGGGAACAGAAGCCGTGAGCTGTTCCAAAAACCACTGAAAAATGGCCGGCGCACTAGCGACGCCAAATGGTAACCGCTGGTACTGATACAACCCACAAGGAGTGTTGATGACAAGAAATTCCTTGGAAGACGCATCCAACGGCAACTGATGGTACGCCTCCGATAAGTCAAGTTTGGAAAAGAACTGGCCCCCAGCGAGCTTGGTAAATAACTCCTCAGGACGGGGAAGAGCATAAGTGTCAATGAGGCTCTGAGTGTTGACAGTGGCTTTAAAATCACCACACAATCGCAGACTCTCATTTGGTTTAGAAACCACCACGATTGGCGATACCCATGCACTGGAGGTAACAGGAAGGAGAATCCCTGAAGCTGTTAACCTGTCTATCTCAGCCTTGACAGGTGCACACTACGCCATCGGAATAGGGCGTGCCCGGAAAAACTTAGGGCGAGCTGTAGGTTTAAGAGTAATGTGGGCTTCAAAATCCTTGGCACGACCCAGACCAGCAGAGAACACGGACGAAAATTCAGAACACAATCCATCCAGCTGTTGATACGGAATATCCTCAGATATGAGGTGCACATCATCATCAATGGAGAACCCAAACAACTGGAAAGCATCATAACCGAACAGGTTTTCCGTGCCCGCATGATCCACCACATAAAACGTGAGGGGCCTAACAACAGACTTGTAGGCAGTGGAAGCATCAAACTGGCCAACGATAGGAATTTTCTGCTTATTATAAGTTCGCAGATTTCGCGTAACTGGATACAAGGGAGGGGAGCCCAACTCCAAATACGTGCGAGAATTAATGAGAGTTACTGCAGAGCCAGTGTCCACTTGCATGCGAATGTCTTTATCCAGAACACGAACAGTAACAAACAACTTATTTGTTTGAGAAAGCACACAGTTAACATCCATGTCTGATGCCTCGTCCTCATCGACAGGAACTTTAGGGGACTGACACACAGAAGCAATGTGGCCTTTTTTCCTACATGAATTACACATGGCCCAACGTTTTGGACATGCGGCCCTGTCATGCTGTACGGAACAATGTGGACAAGAAGGAAGTGCGGAACGAACCTGCTTCTGTGGTTGCTGTTTTCGCTGTGAGCGTGGCGGCCCAACGCGACGTTGTTGACGCAAGTGAACCACCACCACATTGTCGTTCCCCTGTGAAACAGGAAAATTGTCCACGTCGAAAGTGGTCTGTACAGCGCCTACATCACACGACGCGTCTTATTTGCGCACCAGCAGCGTGAGACACTTCAAAGGATTGAGCGATGCTTAGAACTTCCGACAACGACGGGTTTGGCAGTTGTAGGGCACGTTGCTGAACTTCTTTATCAGGAGCAAGCCATAGAATAGCATCCCTAACCATTGAATCAGCATAAGACTCATGATGAGTGTCCGTGACAAACTGACATTTCTGACTCAGACCGTGTAGTTCCGCCGCCCAAGCCCAGTAAGATTGATGGGGCTGTTTACGACACCTGTAGAACGCCACGCGGGCGGCAATGACGTGGGTGTTTTTTCAGTGATAGGTAGACAATAAGTCACACATTTCTTGGAAGACAGAGAGGCAGGTTCCCGCAGAGGGGCTAACTGAGATAGCAGCTGATAGATCCGTGGGGAAATCCAAGATAGAAATAACAACTTATACAAGGAGCGTCGACAACGCCGAAGGCCAAGAAGTGTTGCCGCAAATGCTTCTCATAATCCTCCCAGTCTTCAGCGGCCTCATCGTAAGGAGGGAATGGAGGCGGAGAAGAGGAAGACTGACGATGAGTAAGCGACGTCGACAATGCCTGAAGAGCAGCCGTCAGCTGTGTTTGTTGTGCCTGAATAGCAGCCATCAGCTGTGTTTGTTGTTCAATGAGCGCTTGCATGAGCTGTTCCATGTCTGCCCCGACACAAACACACAATTCCACAACGCAGAAAAAAAATATCCGACCTCGTCGCCAAAAAGTGTTATAACCTTTAATCACTAATAAATTTCGTGGATATACAAAAGTAGAAACAATAGCGGGTTACATGCTACTAACTCCGTATCTGTCATTCGACTGCTGTGCCGTGACATGCGGCCGGCGCCGTTCATAGCCAGGTGGCGCTCCCGCGCTCGGCCGAGCTGCGGAGCGCCTCTATCGCCGTGTTTGTGTACTGACGTAGCGGCACTTTTAAATCTTGTGGCACTGTCACAATACTTAGTTTTTCTATCAAAATATTGTGATTTACTCCATAAAAAGGCATTGGATAAGACATTTAATTCTTGTATAATCTATTAAGAGAGTGACAATCCAGGAATGATGGGTGAATGTGTACATAGCAACCTTTCTCAAATCCAAGTTTTGCTCTACTAAGTGTATTGTTACTACCAAGATAAGACACTATTGTAGATTATTATTATAAAATAATACATTACACTGCAATGAAGCTTTCATGCTGCTGTGACAGTATTATGATTTACGGACCATTAAGCTGAACCTGTGTTGTGGGCCTCACCAGTGGAAATTTTGTGACAACTAACCTATAAAAATAGAATTTTAGAACAATTTTCAGATAAAAAATCTATAATGCTGAACTTTTAGGTTTATTATTTTATTCTGTAAAATTTTTATTAATGCCAGTGAGTTTAAAAATGATATTTTGACTTCAAACATCGTTGTTGGATGGATACATATTATACTTACATTAAATTATATACAATACTTAAATGAATGCAAGTTTTGAATAATCTTACTGGCTAATTGGTTTGCACTTTCACTTGATACTAATCAAACTAATTATACTGTATTCATAGCTTATTTCTCTTAAAATGTCACTTTCAGTACTGAACTTAAGAATTCCCAACTAAAATACTCATGATAGTCACCTTAACTTTAGTAAGACATCATGAGTTGGTAAGCTATCTTCTGCATTGTCCACAATAGCTCCTTAATGAATCAAGTTATGTGAATGGTTTTCCATTGATTAATGAGCTTAAGGGCTTTTAAAACAATATAAATAAATAAACAAACAAAATAAATTTATGCATCTCATTTTAGATGGAATGAGATACAGAAGAAATCAACTTTCCACAACACTGAATATACTTCAAGCTGCAAACCAAGCATGCTTTTAAAAGTCTTAGTGATTTTGACGACTGAAATCCCATGTGTGTGACTGAGCACCACAGGGCATTTGATGCTAGGGCGTGTGGAGTTTGTCGCAGGTTCGAATCCTGCCTCGGGCATGGATGTGTGTGATGTCCTTAGGTTAGTTAGGTTTAAGTAGTTCTAAGTTCTAGGGGACTGATGACCACAGATGTTAAGTCCCATAGTGCTCAGAACCATTTGAACCATTTTTTTGTGTGGAGTTTGAGAGATGAATGCTCATCTATTTCACATATACTGTCCACCAAAAAATTCAGCTAAATAAGACTGTAAAATAAACATGTCTCTAATCTTCTACAATTAAAAGTGGACCTGCAACACAGTATTTTTTTTAAACCTTTTTTATTTTAAATTTTCAGTGTGTGTGTCCCTTTGTGTAGGCCCTTAGGCTACTGCTTAAATTGTGTGTACATAAATGTGGCCCTGAAGTCATGATCCACCCAATGATTGGTTGACTCATTTTTTTTATTTTTTTCATAGCATTCTGTAGAGTTTCAAAAGGAAGAACTTCAGGGTGAAACAATCCAAGAAATACATTAACAGAGTGAATCAGGTATTGGAAACTGAATTAATAATTAACTGTTATTAAATGGCAGTAAACTATTTGTGCTTGCATAAGCTAAATTTGTTGTTGTTATTGTTGTGGTCTTCAGTCCAAGGACTTGTTTAATGTGCCTCCCTATGCTACTGTATCCTGTGCAGGCCTCTTTATTCTGTGTGATTACCACAACCGACATCCATTTGAACCTGCTTACTGTATTCAGGCCTTGGTCTTCCTCTACAATTTCACCTCCCCTCCCCCCACTTCCCACCACTGCCAAATTGACAATTTCTTGATACCTCCTATCAGTTTGTGGCATATATTTATTTTTTCCACAATTTGATTCAATACCTCCTTATTTGTTATTTGATCTAGACATCTAATCATCAACATTCATCTATATCATCACATTTCAAAAGGATATCTTCTCTTCTTTCCTGAACTATTTGTCATACATGTTTCACTTTGATACAAGGAAACACACCAGAAAAATACCTTCAGAAAAGAGTTTATATCACTTAAATTGATATTACATATTAATAAATAGCTGTTTTTTTTCTATTTCCAATCTGTATTTTATATCCTTTCTACTTTGGCAATCATCAGTTATTTTAGTACCCAAATAGCAAAACTCATCTACTGATTTTAGTTTGTCATTTCCTAATCTAATTCCCTCAGAATTTCCTGCTTTAATTCAATTGCACTCCATTGCCATTGTTTTGCTTTGTTGATGTTCGTCTTATAATTTCTTTGCAACACACTATCCATTCCATTAACTCTCTTCCAAATCCTTTGGCATCTTTGACAAAATTGTGTGTCATTGGCTAATTTCTAAGTTTTCATTTCTTCTCCATGAACGTTAATTCCTATTGCAAATTTTTCTTTGGTGTCCCTTAAAAATTAAATAACATTGGGGACAGGCTGCAACTCTGTCTCACTCCTTTCTCAACTACGGCTTCCCTTTCATGTCCTTTGGCTCTTGTAATTGCTTTCTGCTTTCTGTACAAGCTGTAAATAACATTTTGCTCCCACCGAATTCCAGAGAGTGTAGACCAGTCAACATTGTCCAAAGTTTTCTCTAAATCTACAAATACTATAAAAAAATTTTAAAATTTTGTACATGGTTGGAGCAGCAACCTTAGAATGAAACCTTCTTGTAGAAATAGTAAACAGCCAATCAGTTGCAAATCGAATGGTTTATTGTAACCCCTTTACCATGGTTTCAACATTTATAAAAACATCTTCTTCAGAAGGAAATTAGAGGATTACATGTTGTGATAGAAGTACATTGAAATATAGCTGAAAGGCATCAATCAAATATAAAATTTCACTTCTATATTAAATTAAGATAGGAACAACATGGTTGTTGTTATATGATACTTCCTCAGCAATGTATAGCTAGCGCTTTCTCAGTTATATGAAATAACAGCTGTTTACCTTGTATTGCTAGTCTAATTTTTGCATACTGTAATGAGTACACTAGCTGTACATTGGTGAGGAAATATCATATTTCAGCAACCATTTTGTGCTTGTTTTAATTTAATATGAAGGCGAAATTTTATATTTGACTGATGCCTTTTGGCTACATTTTAGTGTACCTCTGCCACAACATGTAATCCAGTTGTGAGATTAAAAACCTTCATGGCGTACAGATTGTTCCATAAAATTTTGGACAATCTGCCAGATGTCTGCAACTTGCTGTCATGATGTTTCAGTGCAGTCTTCTGGCCATCTTCAGCTGAATACTGACAGGAAAGGCCCTGAGCTCATGTATTTAAGACCCTGTTGGCACATGTGAGGAGTGTCCAGTTGGGGTTGCCCATGTGCTGTTTGACTGCAACTCTGTGCACTGCGTCACATACCCCCACATGATTTCTGTGATGAAAGCTGGTTTCATCGATATCAGATCAATTGTTTTTGCTTGGCAAATGACACTGATTATGCAGAGCATAAAGTTTTTCTATGACGGGATTCCATGCAGAATTTAGCCAGAAACCACCTCATCGATTAATAAGGGACTCAATCATATTTGCACCGATTCATTGTTGATTAAGTCCAAAACTTTGGCACATCGGCCATGGTTTTCATTTGGTCATATCCAGTTGTCCGTATTTCCTTCTGAAGAAGACTTTTTATAAACATTGAAACCATTGGCTGTTTACTATCCCTACAAGAAAATGCAATAAACATAGGATTGCCTTTCTTCAACATATGTACTACGATAAGCTGTAGGGTCAATAAGCCTTGCATATACTTACATTTCTCTGGAACACAAAGTGATGTTCCTTGAAGTTGGCTTCTACATTTCTCTATTCTTCTATAAATAATTTGTGCCAGTATTTTGCAACCAAGAATTATTAAACTGATGGTTAAGTAGTATTCATATCTGTCAGCACCTGCCAGCTTTGAAATTCTTTGTGACGTTTGAGGATATTCTGCCTGTCTCATATATCTTGCACACTAGGTGAAATAATTTAGTCATGGGTGGCTCCCTCAAGGACCTCAGTAGTTCTGCTGCTGTGAAAGCAGCTGCTGCTTTCTCCATTATATTAAATAACTGCTGTTTACTTTGTATTGCTAGCTTAATTTTTGCACACTGCACTCTTTACACAGTTTAACACACTGCAATGATATTTCTCATAACAAAGTATATTCCGGGTGTGCTATATAGATGTAGGCCTGTGAGTCATGAGCATTGATGCTTATCAATCAGCTGACAGTAATTTGCTTCTTGAGTCTAGATCATTTGCAGAGGCAGTTAATAACATGTTTTGTCAATTTCCTCCTTGATTTAGTGAGATTCCCGATTTCTTTCTTTGTACTAGATGGGAGGTAGTTGAAGAGTTTTGCCCCACAATAAAAGCCCCATTCTGAATCCTAGACAAGGAGGCATTATGTTACATTAATTTTATTTCACGAATCATTTGGAGAAAGGTCTGTGGGAAGGGCAAAGACATACATTTTTTTAAACTGCAATAGCGCGAAATGACTTAATGTTACATTTGATTGTTCTATTACAGTGCCAGCATTGATTTCAAAATAACCCAGAGCTTTAATTTTAAGAGTTTCCGTGCAAATACTCGAGAACACTAAACTCTCAAATTCTGTCTTAAATTCCAATACTTAACTATATCTACGAGACATTTAATATGTTCTAGCAAGTTGTATTGTTAAGCTCTTATCAGAAAACCAATTTTTTTTTTTAATTCTCTTCACAGTTTATTTTAGAACTAACATCGGATATAATTCATATAACTCACTTTACCCCAAAAATGACTCCACTAATGAATGGAAATATGTAGAATAAACTGATTCCTCAATTTTTAAATCATCTATACCATTAATCATGTTTAATGAAAATGCAAAAGATTTGAAGTCCATCATTTTGGTCCAGAAAGGAGCCCAGTAATTAGGAACAGACATTTTCAGTAACTTGTCAGCAGCCCTAGAAACGTTAACTGCAAATAAAGTTCAGTTTAAGAGGAACCTATAATCTATTATTGTTCGCCAACTCCTCCTACACCACCGAAGAGTTTCATAGTAGAATTGACAACTGACTAGTACAACTCACAACCCATCCTCACAGCTTCTCTTCTGCGAGTACTTCATCTCCTACCTTCCCAACTTCACAGAATTTCTCCTGAAACTTGCAAGACTAACACTCCAGAGAGAAAGGATATTACAGAATTGTGTGTTGGACCAGGACTCAAACCAGTGATCTTTGCCTTTAGCAGGCAAGAACTCAACCAACTGAGCTACCCACACAGTCATGGCCTGTTCTCATAGTACCTGCCCACAGAGGTCTTAGGTTCAAGTTCTACTCTGACACACAGTTTTAATCTGCCAGGAAGTTTCAACATAATTTCTGCTTCTTTGTTTTCAACTGCAGTTGCCTTTGGACCCACATTTTTTTCATTCTCCAAGAATGTTGTTCATTCTCTTATTGCATCCACTTTCTTCCAGCTCCTGATTTTTTTCCTGTCCTAAAAGCCTGCTTCCTCTTTTGCTTATTTAGACAGTGTTATGTTTCTTACTGTGTCCACATCGGTTCTCATGTGTTTGATATCTCTTCCTGCTTCCCCCAGCCAGGTGATTTTGGATCTGTAATTGTTTAGTAAATAAAAAAAGTTATTCTCACAGTGTTCATCTTGCAAATGTGTCCATACAATTTTAATCTCTCTTTTCTCATTGTATCTGTTAACTTTTCAATTTTCAGTTATAGGTATTTATGTGTTAAATCTTAATCTATTCTGATACACTGCTGCTTTTGTGTCCTAGTATTTTTCTTTGGATTCTTCATTCAGCTTTTTTCTAACTTTGCAAGCTGTTCCTTCTCTAGTCTGCATAGAGTATTCAGGGTATGACCACTATTGCATAGTGTTCCATGTTTAAGATTTTATTTAGTATACGTGTTCCTTGTTATTTGAAAGGCCCTCTCCATTTTATGTATTGTAGTCTATGTTGTTTAGTATCCATTCTCCTAGATACTTAGAACAGTCTACTTTAGATATTTTGTTGTTATTTATTTGAAGCTTTTGAGTTGCATTACTGATGTTTTTCAAATGAGATTTTTAATCCAACTTTTACTGCTTGATGTTGTAGTTTAGTCATTTGTTCTTGTGCACTTTCAGTTGAGTCTGTAATAACTGTCACATCATTTACAAATGTTAAAACAGTCTACAGTGCTCTTGTTTGAATTTCTCCGTAATTGTATACCCTTAGTATTTTGGCCCTTGTCCATTCTATAATCACTTCCTCTAATGCATGGTAAAAAGGAGGGGTGAAAAGCCATTTCCTTGTCTTTAATCTAAGCTTTTCAAAATTTTCTGACAGCACTTACATAAATTTTACTTTTGATGTTGTGTTGGTTAAAGCTGCTTTAATTATTTCTGCTGTTTCATTATCTAGTTCAGACTCTTTCAAAATGCTGAGTAATGTATTTCTAACAATAGAATTGTATGCCATTTTAAAACCTGCAAATGCTACCACATATTTGAAGCTTCTGATTATAGTAATTTCTAAAGATGTGCTTTAAGTTTATGACTTGTTCTAGTCATGTTCTACTCTCCCTGATCTCTCGTAACTGTGGATCAAGTATTCTTTCAGCTCTGTTTAAAAGTGCATTAAACAAGATTGTATAGGTCACTGCCAAGAGGAACATTCCTCTATAAATGTTAGGATCTGTTTCATCTTCATTTTTCTTTAGGGTATGTCCATCCAGATGGCAGGGTGTTATTTCTCACATTCTTGAATTATATTCATTAGGCAAGCTATCATATTGTCACTAAGAGTGCATCCATAATTCTGCAACTTTACTGCCTTCCTCATACACTGTTTATTTTTAACTCATTTGTTACCATGCCATCTGTCTAGGTGATGAGTAAATCACTCAAATAGGAGTGAAACTCTTCTTAATCAAGTTGATAGGATTTGCAGTTGAAGTTTTCAAAGAATTTCATCTCTCTTCCATGGTTACAACATTAAAAAATTTTGGCATACGCTTTTTGTGGTACCGTACTGTTTCAACAACTTGCATTTTAAATTTAAGGTATTTGATTGCCAATTCATAGCTCATACAAAAGTGCAAGTTCAATATACACATTTTTAGCCATGCCAAATTTCTTTCTTAGTTTGGTATCTCATCCAGAATATACTCTTGCAGGCCATGTATACCCTTCAGTGGAGCATAGTTTGAAAAATTTTATACCATACTTATGTGATTTCATTGGTATGTACTGTCTGAACCTCCAAGGAACCATTGTCTCATTGACTACAGCATCTTTGCCCGGTGAAAATATTTTTTGATAGTTATCAGTCAATATATTTAGAAATGGTAAAAATTTTCCAAGACTGCTACTCTCATCCATCGTTTTATTATTTGCAAAATGCAGAAGTGCTGTTCGAGAGTAGAATGGTACGGAATGAGTATGAAAGTGATTCAATTAACCCCCTGCCAGACTCTTAAATGTGAATCGCAGAGTAGTTACGTAGATGTGGATGTAGATGTAAACATAAATTACTAAATTACTTTAAATTGTCTTAAGTAACATGTAATATGCATCAAAGCAAGAACATGAACACAGTATTCAAGTAAACACAATAAAAATATGATGTAAAGAGTACTCACATTGTCATAGTTTTCACACAAATCAGTTTCTGTGACTGTCTTTGTCATAGACAGGAGTACAGCATATCACAATTGAAATGTGTATCATCTACTCACATGTGGATCTGGAATCAGATACTGCAGTAAATGGTTTTCCTGATCTGGCAGTTACATTTCAACATGTCAGTCAGTTAGCAAAGTTGTTTTTGTTGCCAAGTTATTAGATGAAGCTCTGTATTGTTGGTGGCTTGGTGATCAAATGCTGGACTTTGGTTTTAAAAGTCTGGGGTTTGATACTAATTTTATTTATTTATTTATTTCATTTATTGCTTCTTTTGCCTCTGGCAATGCTTCTTAATGTACAGAATGCTGAACTGCAACATGGATCTGAGTTCTCATTAAGTTTTTGGTCCCCATATACCTGGGTGGGTAACTCTGTTCAAAGGTCTGACGAAGACAAGGGTATACTGCCTCCTATATACTACCATGCTCAGTAAATTAATGTGATAGTCAGCCCACCATTGGATTGATGACAGCTATGTTTAAGCTGATGATGCAAATTTCGTCCCCACAGGAGTCTAAGCCATGGTCTATGATCTGTAATATGTCAAACAATGGAAAATCCAGGATGGAATGTAACAATATTATGAAAAGAAAAGTTGCTACTCACCTTTATAGTGGAGATGCTGAGTTGCAGATAAACACAACAAAAAGACTGTCACAAATAAAGCTTTTGGCCATTAAGGCCTTTGACCTGTAATATGTGTGTTTTTATCATGCTTAATATACTTGATGTAACAACACTGTCATCTACCATTTGTATTTGCTTTCACAACAGACATGGCACTTAATGGACAATGCTATGTGGCTGAGAATTATCATCTGTTGAATGATGTATTCTCTATAATATTTGTTATAAGGATATCTATGACAACACTATCTTTTGAAACTACACCACTTGAATACACCATATGCTGTTTTCCTAGCATTCTGGGCCAATGTGATGGACACCTCCTGTGTTACAGAGCCTTAAGTGCTGCAAATTATATTGTTTCTTGCCATTTACTTTACACATATCTGACTATTTTTGTGTTTTTTCAACTATAGAGAAGTTTCTTGAAGTCTGAGAAGTTCCTTCTGCTTATTTTCCTCCATGTTTACAGCATAAAACCTTCAATAATAAATAGTGTGAGTCACTGATGTGCAGAAACATCTGAGGTTGAAGAGTGACAGTCTTGTTGCTAGCTGTCTTATGCAGTGTTACCAAGCATGCCTCATGTTAAATCATATCATCAATGAACATTGTCAGGTGATCTGTGTTATATGACATATTTAATTTGTGAGCTGGATTCATTTTCTGAACTAGGATCAATCTTTATCTGCAGTCAGCAACAATTACATGACCGGCCATGAAAGTAATATATAAGTTTTGCTATTTGCGTAGCAAAATAACTAAAGATCACATAAGTAGAGAGGATACAAACTGCAGATGGCACTGCAAGAACAGTATTTCTTAAAAAGAGAGATTTGTTAATTAAGAACACAAATTCAATGTTGGGAAGCCTTTTCCAAAGGCATTTATGTGTTTAGCCTTATACTGAAGTGACACTGTATGACAGTTCATACAAGAAGAGAATAGGGGTGCTACAGAATGATGTTTGAAGATTACGTGAGTGGATAGAATAACCAATGAAATTATACTGAATCAAGTTGGGTAGAAAGAAATGTATGGCAAAACCTGACTAATAGAAGTGATCAGCTGACAGGACAGATCCTGGGGCATGGAGAAATCTTTATTTTGGCAGTGGATGCATGTGTGTGGGGAGGGGGAGGGGGAGGGGATGAGGAAAGCGTAGAGATGAAGAGGCTCGCATAAGATCAACTAGTGAGGATAGTTGCATCAAACTGGTCATTGGAACTGACACTGTATATTGATGTTATTCCTAATAAATAATATTTTTGATGCTGTTTCAGAAGGATCATTACTCCATTACTATCAGTTTATTGCTACTATTACTATTGATCCAATCCTGAATCATAACTTTGTTATTTATTACATCCTGTAACAAGTTGTAAAAATCTTGTAAACATGACATATTACATAAAGATATACAATAGATCTAAAGATGACAGTAAATAAATAATGTTGTTACAGCACTGCTTGATGGGATGCTTGTCTTGGTGGAAGATAATAATAGTTAAAATTTTACATGAAGCACTTGCTAAGAAAATGTGGATACTTTCAGTGTGCCTTTCATGATATTGGTTCATAATTAAATTGAATCATGTGGTGTTGGAGATTATGTAAACTTTATAACATAAAAACCAAAATCCCTTCACGCACAAAGAAATGGTAAAGAGTACCATACCTTTTTGACCTATCTTTTTGATTACAGTTTTAGTACTGTTTTAAGGTTCAAAAATGTAAATGCCAACTCTGTATAACATGAAGAAAATCTGTTAGCCTCAGAATGAAACTTAGAGAAGCCATTTCTTTGTTTTACATGTAGAGTCTACTTTTTCCTTGCTGATACTGTTTTCCATACTCCGTTTCAATTGCTTTGTCCCAAGTTCCAGAATATTTGAGTGGAATGTTGGGAAGATCAATAACTCTTTTAACTTGCATCACTGAGTATAAGAATCACAAGATATTTTGTAATGTACTTAGACAACATTCTTTTTATGTGTAGGATGTGAAGATTAACATTGCTGCAGTTCTTAATGACACTACAGGTACACTGATGTCATGTGCATGGAAGGATCACAACACAAAAGTAGGACTCATCATTGGTAAGAAATGAATTACATCACATTTTTGATACATCCTATTTGCTTTCCCACAATCCATAAGTCTGTATCCTTGTAATGCAGTTCTGTGGTATGTGTCAGTAGGAAAAACTATATAAGGTGAAAATTAAGTATTAATTTATTAAGGGTCACTGGAGCAATTGGCCATCTAATGTGACTAGGAAAGAATGCAAGTCCTTCAATCTTTAAGAAGGATATATGAGCAGATGTGTAAAGCAGTTGTCCCATATGAGTCAGTTTGTTGTTGAATTATGGCTCATGTCTCACATATATATGTGATGACTTCTTAGAAATGGGAAAAAGAATAGATTTTGCAGGTATCAATTGTGCATAATTCAGTGCACCCTACTCAGTAGGGGGTGGTGTGATCACATTTGGGTTGAAGCCATATTTATTGAATTCTGTAAAATCCAAACTGTGTCTTATTAAACAGCATTTCTGCTTACAGAGTAATGAATCAAAACATCAACTGCATTTAGTCTATATTTCAGTAGATACATAAGGTCTGCTGTTGTAACTAACTTAAAACATTGTTAATGTTGTTGTGGTGGTGGGATAGTCTTCAGTCCTTAGACTGGTCTGATGCTGCTTATAATGTGCTTCCCAATTTCTGAATGTTAACAATTTATACATTCAAAAGACCAAAATCAAGTAGCTGTCCCAAGGGTCTTAATTTTTGTTGGAACTAAGAAGTGAAATTTTGCCACCACTGAGATTTGGCTGCTAACACCTATATAAAGGAATATTAGTGTGAAATTCATGTAAATAGTCTGTTATAGGTACCCCTGCAAATAATGTTTATTATTGTTGTTTATCAAGACTGTTCAAACAATCGTGTCAAAATGTGTGAAAAAATAAATTAATGAAAAAAACCCACAATTTTAATTGCTCATAGTGTTTCATCTTCCTTCTTCATTGGTAATTGTTTTTTTGTCTCTTGGTTCTTGAGCCCTCTTCATTTTGGAAACTTTTTCTCTCTGTCAGTCTTATGACACTAGACTGCCTGTCACATAGACAAGCATATGAAAATTCTAATACAGTCACAGATGAATCTTAAACTAGGTATAGATATTAGTAAAAACAAAAAACTGAATATTCATGAGCACAGTTACTGTATATACATCACAGTCATACTAAAAGATTTATTACTACAAATAAATGTGATAGTTATCAAATTAAAAACAAACTAGCATTTTTATGCATATAAGTGGGTGTATAACAACCAGAGCCAGTACAAATATCATTTCTCATCTGGAAGTAATGTCTTATCAAATACAAATAAAATAAAGTTTCAGACTATTTACACTCTGTTTTCTTTTATCAAAGTTCTCATTTTAATTGCATGCTGTTTTGCAACTTTTTTATGTGAGTCCTTTCTTTTCCATTATGACTTGTACAATTTACTGGGGGACATAATCACCTTTTGTCCCCACTCCCAATGACTTCTTCTTTCAGATCAACTTGTTCTAAAATGCAAACAAACATAGATAATTATTGTACTTCATTTTTAGTCAGATGAAACAAAATTATAATACAGTTTTAGCCAAACAACTTTCAAAATGACAGTATTTGCTTGAGCTTCCAGCTATGTAAAATCATTTAAAATCCATGAGCTTTTGACCAAGTACACCCTTGCCATTGTCAAGTGGTGATTGTTGATTGGTTTCTGCTGCTGTCCTTATATAGTGGTGTTGCTACCTATGACATCACTGTTTCCCAGTCTAATGCCATATAAGGTAATGTTTTGTTTGCAAGACTGCTGTGCCCACTTCAAACTTACAAAGGCTGGGTGCCAAGCTGTGCTTAACTGCAAATCATCGTCTTTATTCATTGTTTTTGCAGAAATTTTTATCTTGACCACTAGTTTTATGATGCTGTCTCAAAAACCATTTGTCTGTATAATAAATGTTTTGCCAAAAGCAGTTCAATGTTTGTTTTCCAGAGTATCTTCTGCTATCACTAATTTCTCAGAACACCATGAGTGGAAACACCTTTCAAGTTCTGTACAGTGCTGTTCAACGATCTGTGCAGTCTGTCCAACATAAAACTGTTTACAACCACATGGTATTTTGTACATGCCTGGTGTTGTGAGGTCTGCATCATCTTTCACTGTCCTAATGGGTAGTTGAATGTTTGATTGAGGCTGAAGATTGAATGGATTTTATGCCTGCTGGCTAATCTTTCTATATGGCACTGGAATGCTCATCAGTGAGACTAGAGATGGTAGGGCTGTTGTCGTGGATGACAGCAGCAACAATATGATAGTCACCACTTGACATTGGCCGTGGAGTAAGTGGCCGAAAGCTTGTGGATTTGAAACCATTTGACATGGCTGGAGGGTTGTCTGAATTTTGTCAGTATATATTGCCTCAAAACCGAGAACTTGCAATTTACAGGATATTCACACTTCATATTTTATCATCCATAATAGTTACTTCTTTTCTTACAATCTTAATGAACCTCTTCCTGTCTTACAGTATTAAAGAACCTCTTTATTTCTCAATACATGACAACAACTTATTCACGAAATACTAGACTTATTCTCAACAATGTACAAAAAACGTCATTACCTTTATCAATATTGACACATATAACAGCCAACTCTGACTTCCTATGCCTTAGCATTCTTAAAGTTTCTGTTACTTAACACATAATTATACTAAGCAGAGCAAAAGTCTCTGCACAATAACATAGTAATATTCTTGGCCACTTTTAAAATTATTTCTTTCTCTTCAATTATCTCTCTTTAACATACACTGTTAAGCCAAAACATAATGACCATCTGCTTAGTACTATGTTGGTCCTCCTTTGGAACATAATACAGCAACAACTGAGCATGACATAGATTCTAGATGTCCTTGGTAATTTTCTGTAGGTAAATGGCACCAGATGACCATTGCACAAGTCATGCAATTCCAGTAAATTATAGGAAATTGGTTTGTGGGTGCAGAAGTAGCTCTCGATATGAGTTCTGTAGGGTTCAGACCATGCAAATTTGTTTGCCAAAATGAGTGCACTATCAAGCCTCTCAAATCATTGTGGCATCATTCTAGCTGTGCGGCATGAAATACTTGTTGGAAGATGTCATCACTGTCAGGGCAAAAATCAACCATAAAGGGATGCAAGTGGTCTGCAATGACGTACACGTAATCCGCAACAGTCATGGTGCCTTCGATTCCTTTCACGTGCCCCATGGTAGCCCAGGTGAATGTCCCTGACAGCATAAGGCTACCTCCACCAGCCTGTGTCCATGATGCAGTGTATGTTATAAAGCAGCCATTTGCCTGACTGACATATTTGGACACAACCATCAACCTGGTGTGGCAAGAAACATAATACACCGGACCATGTGACATGCTTGCATTCATTCTCAATTCAATCTTGATTGTCCTGTGCCCACTTCAATCATATTTAATGATGCCACTGGGGCAACATATCCAACAATGGTCTCTGAGTGGTATGTTCTGAAACATTTACACCTCCACCAGCATTGCACTTTGTCATCGTATGGGAAAGCCTGCTGCCTGCACAGTCTGTATGTCAATCACCTTCCCACCTGCTGATGGTTTCACTGTCCAGTAACACCGTTCCTTAGAATGCTAATCACAATAGCATGTCAACAGTTAATCACAGTTGAAGAATAGAAAATCCAGGACGGAATATAACCATATTATGAAAAGGATAGTTGCTACTCACCATATAGTGGAGATGCTGACACATGCAGACACAACTCACATACACATGACTGCAGTCTCTGGCAGTGTGGCTTCAGCTGCCAGAGACTGCAGTCATGTGTGTGAGTTGCATTTGTATGATTTTGTGTGTGTGTGTGTGTGTGTGTGTGCGCGCGCGCGTGCGCCCGCACGCCTGTCGTCTCTTTTTAACAAAGACTTTGCTCGCCTAAAACTTATTTTGTGAGTCTTTTTGTCGTGCCTATCTGCAACTCAGCATCTCTGCTATATGGCGAGCAGCAACTACTCTTTTCATAGTATTGTTAATTACATTTCCCATTTCCTAAATGCTTATTCCCAGGCAATTTCCTATAACAATCTGCTCTGTGTTAAAGTTGCTTCTGTCATGGATTTCCCCATCTGTGGCAGGTATCACTGCTAGAATGATTACTCATTCATCTCTGCTGCTTTTATATACTTTTCTTACCATGTCACATGCCTGCAACACCTTCAGGTGTCATTCACTGTCAGAGTGGATAATGATTATAGTGTTTTGGCTCATCAGTGTATGTTACAACACTGGAAGCTCATGTCCTAACCGTGAGGAGTCCATTTGACTGCAGTGTGCAAAAGAGAGGGCAAATAAATTTTGCACAATTTATTGAAAGTTTCCCCTAATGACACAGTCACTAGCACTTCTTGCACAGTCATGCAGATATTAAATGGATGTGCAAAGTTACAGTGTAGTGCAGGCTTGATGCTCTTCCATAGGCCTTGCATTGCGCTGTAATATAACTAACAACCACATTCCCTTAGCTATGTGGCAGGGCCAGGAGCCTGTAGGTTGCATTCGGTAAGTGCTCGTGTGGTGAAAGCTAGTGAGGCTGTACCATATGGATAGCAATTTATAGATAATGAGTGCCACTCACTGGGTTTCACCACATGGATGCACCACTACAGTGTGCGTTATAGATAGAATTCATACCCAGGATTTGAAAAAGACAAGCAAATGTTGTAAATAATTTCCAACAAGATATTTTTTCACTCATTTATAGCTGACTGATATGGCACACAAAGAAACATGCAACAGAAAATAGTATTTACACTAGCTTTTGAGTTCTTTCTCTGGCCAAAGTATACATGTTCATAGATACAACTATGCAGACACCCAAATGCACACTCCTGGGTTATGCAGACACCCAAATGCACACATCTATCACTGTGGGCATAATGTGAACTTTAAAAATAGTAACTAAGTGCAGATTTATGACTTGTGAGGTTTAACTCCTTAACATAATGATTTTTGTGAATTATGTTCAAAAAAATAAATTGTTTTTATTAATGAAAAACATCCTATAATGAATAACATTAGATACAAACATATAAAGGTAGCTTTTAAAGCTCAAAGTAATGAGTTACAAAACTTTGGAGATCAACAATGATAAAATCCCAAGTATACTTGTGCACTGGACTTTAACTAAAATATCCTGAAACTTGAAGTCATTTTTTTAGCTTCTATGTAGCTATGAAGTCTAATCATATATTTAACAATGGTTTCAGTGAGCATAAATCTTGGGGAGCTGGCTGGAGCACAGCGGATGTACTTGTCTCGTATCACTGGCAAGCACTTGTCACTCATATGAAAACTGTTGTCACTTTCAGTCTCTAATGAAGTAACATAACATTTTTTGTTATTTTCTGAGCCACTAAATGCAATGTCAAATGCAGGTTCACAATAGCCATCATTTTTCGAAGGCATTGTCTAAACAACAATATAAGAGAGAGGCTGAAACCGCATGTTTTGTTGTTGAGAATCCAAAGCTGCACACAGTAATGATGGTATCTAACGGCAACCAATTCAACCAAAACATGACAGCCAGGCTACAACTGTAGAACCAGATGCTCTCTAGTGGCTGAACACGTAACTGTCAGTGCAGAAATGGATATAAGCAGGGTTTTATTTTTTTTAAGGTCTGTTCTTAATTTTCCCTAGTATACTCAGGATTTTAAGTTTCTATCAAAACATTCAAACTGAGATAACTCGAGGTTTCATGCTAAGGGATTAAATGCAAACAAATGTGTAGTGATTGCAAATTTCATTTAGCCCCTGAGCAGAGGATGCTGGGAGTGGAAGCTTGTGATCAGCTCATAGCACCTTGGCTGCTGAGACAATTCCAGCCTACTTTTTCCAGAGCAACCAGCTTACAGCTTATAAAAAAAAGTGTAATGGATTAATGTGTCAAAAGATTGACACAAAAGTTGATGGAGAATCACTAGATTTAGCAGGTACAGCCTCTTCACTCAGTTTTGTAAATAAAATTAACAATCACTATGTACGACAACATCACAATTGGTAATTATTGTTACAGCACACAATACCTTCACGTAACTAAGACTGGCAATGAGCATAAATGTTCTAGGTTCGCACAAAGTCAGCCAACACAAATATGGTGATCATGTTGTGGTAGCAAAAAGTTATCTGATTGAAGAGAATGGTAAACTATCTCATAGAAACCAGCAAGGCAAGTGCAATACTTCTTATGAATATGTGGAAATATTGATACAGCCAGAACAGCACAAATCTGAAGGCACAAATAAAGGATAGTGCAAAGATGCTCCCCTGTGAGTCAAACAAACTTGTGACTATCTGTGCTGTCTTTTTTCTTAAAGTGTTCAATATTTGCTATTAGTCTTTTTCTGGTATATTTCCCACACATTTTAGCAATATTCTGAAAAATGATACACAAGTATTCTGTGAGCAGTATCCTTTGTTAACTGGCAACATTTGCCGTATATCCTGCCAATGTCCCAATGAACCAAAGTCTGCCTCCTGCTTTATCTATGACTGAGGCTATGTAATCATTCCATTTTATATACCTGTGAATGGGTATATCCAGGTATTTCATAAGTCAATTTATTCCAGTTGTGACCCACTGATGTTTCAGTCATAGGCTACAATTTTTCTGAATTTTCCAAACTGCACAGTTTTACATTTCTGTACATTTAAAGCAAGTTTTCAGACTTGGCACTAATTTGAAATCTCATCAGAATCTGACTGTTCATTGGGGCAACATTTTTCACATAGTCTTCATTATAGGTAAAGGCATCACCTGCTAGAACTGTCTTCATTAGAGCATTCATGCAGAGTCACAGTTTATGGACTTGTTTATATTTCTTCATGTTAACATTCAGTACACAGGTGCATTTACTAGCATTGCCTGTAAATGTTTGAACCAGTAAACATGCCCTTTGAATGGATAAATTTTACTGTTACTGCATCTGGTAAATATTAGAGAGATTGGAAAGTAATGTTGTTTATTTACACTAAATTCAAACTGATAAATTGTTAAACAATTTTTTAAATCAGTGATGTAATCAGCCTCATTATCAACAATCTTTTGCGATCTAGTGTGGGAATTTTTTATGCTGGATTGTTAAAAATAAATTGGTTTTTGAGCAAAATATCTGGAGATGGCATTTTGGACATCATTCTCCTTGTTGAGTTTATCTCTTAGAAAATGTTGCAGTGATCATAATAAATGTAAATCTGGTGGTGCAGTATTGGGCATGTACAGTGAGGCAATGATTTTCACTCCAATTCATTATTTTTTTCCAGTGTTCCACTTACTCATTGCAGTCTTGTATTATCATGTTAAAGAATAATACTTTTTTCATTGATAACTGCTGGCCACTTATCAATTAAAGATTGATTTACTCAATCCAGTTGTTCACAGTAAAGGTCTGCATTCACAGTTTGTCCTAGTATCAGAACTTTAAAATGAATGACCCCACAAATGCTCCACCAAATATACAAAAGTGCCCTTCTGGGGTGTAAACCTGGCTTTTCTGTAGTTCATGGGATACATTTGGAGAGAGCTACTGCATTATGCAGCTTGGATTATCACAGGGAGACTCATCTGTCATCTCCAGTGATCAAGCAATAAAAAAAAGAAAAGACTTGTCTATTGTGCCTCTGAAGCAATATGTTGCATATGATGGATTGGTTATCTTTGTTTGTCTTTACCAATCTGCTACAAATGTTCTTGGATGGTCGACCAAGGTTGACTAAAAGTGTTTGACAGTTCCTCGACTGTCTAACATGAATTTGCTGCAACTTCCACACTTAACATGTCATTCTCTAATGTTGTTAGTCTTCCTTGTTGATGTCAGTTGGAAAAATCAAAATGATTGATTTGAGCTTATTAAACCAACTTTGGCACTTAAAAACATCTAATGCACTTGGATAAACATTGCACTGGATGAGATTTGAAAAATTGAGAGCTTAAAGTTAGAAGACAGGATAATACGCAAGATAGATTACTGACAAAACATCATGCACGAGTTAATAAGAGCAGAAAGCTGAATGCATTGTATGTGGTACAGATGGGGGGATTAGGCAGGTCAGAAAATAAAAGATTTAGAGAACTAAAAGGGAGTGAAGGAAGGAATAGTTACTGAGAAGAAATGGTGAGACAAAAGGAACTGACATAAATTAAGGCCAGGTGAGAGGCGAGCAGCAAAGACATGTAACACCAGTTCCAACCTGCAGGATTCTGAGGAATTGGCATCTGGGGGAAGAATCCAGATGGCACGCATGGTGAACAAACACTGAAGTCCCTGTCATGTTGTAAAGCATGCTCTGCAACAGGATATTGTGTGTTGCCTGTGTCCATGCATCCTAGCTGATAACTTGGTGGTAGTCATGCCAATGTAAAAGGCCATACAAGTGTTTACATAACAGCTGAGACACACAGTGTCATTTCGCAGGTGGCTCTCCTTTTGATAGTATATGATTTGCCACTTACAAGGGTGGTACAGATGATGGTAGGAGGGTTCATAGGGCAAGTCTTACAGTGGGGATGGTCACAGAGGTAGAAGCCATGAGGTAGAGGAATGAGTGCAGAAGCAGCATAGGGTATGACAAGGATATTGTGGAGACTGGGAGAGCAACAAAAAGTTATTCTAGATATGGTGGGCAAAATATTGGACAGAATGGACCTCATTTCAAGGCATGATTTTAGGAAGTCATAGCCTTGTTGAAGCAGTTGATTAATATGTTCAATACCAGGATAATACTGAATGACAAAAAGTGTACTCCTAGTTGTTTTTTAGAGGAATCAGAAGTACTAGAACTGGATGTGATGGCATGGGAAATCTGCTTTTGAACTAGGCTGGAGGCATAATTACATCTACCGAAGGCTGAGGTGAGAATGGTAGTGTACTTCTGTAAAGAGTCTGTATCTGGACAAATAAATTTGCTTCAAATGCCAAGACTGTATGGGAGGGAATGTTTGACATGGAAAGGATGGCAACTATCAAAATGTAAGTACTGTTGTTTGTTGGTAGGTTTAATGTGGACGGAAGTGATGTGTAGCTGGCTTGCATTGAGGATGAGATCAACATCAAAGAAAGTGGGATGGGATTTGGAATAGGATCATGTGAAATTTAATTCGGAAAAGGTATTCAGAGATTCCAGGAATTTTAGCAGGTCAGCCTCACTGTAAGTCCATATGGTAAAGACTTCATCAATGTATGTAAACCAAACCAGGGTCTGAAGACTTATGGATCCCAGGAAAGGCCCCTCTTAGCAACACATGAAAAGGTTGGTGTAGGAAGAAGCCATCCTGGTTCCCATGGCAGTACCCCTGATCTGTTTGTATATCTACCCCTCAAAGGTGAAGTAGTCATTGGTAAGTACAAAGTTGATTAAGGTTAACAGGAATGACATAATAAGTTTGGAATTAGTTGGGTGCAGATTGAGGAAATGCTAAGCAGCCGATGGACCATTTATATGGAGGCATTTGTATAGAGGGAGGTGGCATCAGTGGTGGCAAGCAAGGTGTGTGTTGAGAGTGGGACATTCACAGATTTCAGATGATCTGGGAAATGGTTGGTGTCTTTAGTAAAGGAAGGAAGTCTTTGTGATATAGGTTGCAAGTGTTGATCAACTAAGGCAGATGTATGTTTGGTGGGAAGTTATGTGGAGGGTGGGTAAGAAAATTGCTATCAAATTTGCAAATAAATTATCAAAAGATAATTGTGAGAAGGCTTTGCAGTGTAATGAATTGTGAGTGAAGTCTAGAAAAAATGTAGGGGCAAAACGTTGGTTAATACAGTTGGTATAGATAAATAATTGAGCAAACTGTCACATAAAGTCAGAACAAGACAACAGACTGAACAAGATACATGACAACAAAGAATAACAGAGTATTGCATAAAAAGGAATGATGGCAACACAGGTAATATATCAATGAAAATAATTAATTTTTAAAAATATAATATAATCGGATGGAAAAAAATCTACTTACCAAGTGGTGGCAGGAGAACACACACGTAAAAGTACTAGATTCTGCAAGCTTTTGGAGCCAATGGCTCCTCCTACTGGCAGAATGGTTGAAGTGGAGGGACAACTGGTGAAGGAAAAGGATTCGTTTAGGAAATGGAGAGAGTTCAGAGAAGTTGCCCAGGACAGGGGAGACTTATCGGATGGGATGAGAAGCAAAGACTGATTGTATGAGATTTGAAAACCTGAGAGTTTAAAGGTGGAAGATAAGATATGGTAATACACTAGACAGATAACTGACAAAACATCATGCATGAGTTAATAAGAGCAGAAAGCTAAATGCATTGGTCGAGGGGGGGGGGGGGGGAGGAGGAAGCAGACAGATCAGAAAAAAAGATATAGAAAACTAAAAGGGAGTGAAGAAAGGAGTAGTTACTGAGAATAAATGCTGAGGCCAAAAAATTAACATAAATGAAGGGCAGGTGGATGGTGAGAAGCAAGGACATGTAACACTAGTTCCCACTTGCAGAAATTTGAGAAACTGACATCTGGGGGAAGAATCCAGATGGCATGTGTGGCGAAAAAGGCACTGAAATCACTGTCACATTGTGGAGCTTGCTGTGCAGCAGGATAATGTGGGCTGTCACAATGCACCCTTTGCCTATACCCATTCATTTTAACTGGTACCTTGGTGGTAGTCATGCCAAAGTAAAGGCCAAACAAGTATTTACATAACAGCTGATACATGATATGTCATTTCATAGGTAGCTCTCCCTTTGATGGTATATGATATGCCATTTACCAATTACAGGGCTGATATAGGTGGTGGTAGGAGAGTTCATAGGCCAAGTCTTACTGTGTGAACAGTCACAGGGCTAGAAGTCATAGGGTAGGGAAATAGGTGCAGAAGTAGCATAAGACCTGACAAGAATATTGCAGAGATTGGGAGGGCAATGAGCAGTTATTATAGGTGTGATGGCCAAAATGCTGGACAAAATGGACCTCATTTCAGGGCATGATTTTAGGAAGTCATTAGCCTTGTTGAAGCAGCTGATTAATGTGTTCAAGATCAGGATAATACTGAATGTCAAGAACTGTACTCCAAAGTTCTTTTTTGGAGGAATCAGCAGTCCTAGGATTGGATGTGATGGCCCAGGGAATCCTCTTTGGAACTATGCTGGTGGGGTATTTATGCCCTGTGAAGTCTGAGGTGAGAAAGGTGGTGTACTGCTGTAAATAGTCTTGATATTAACAAATAAATTTGCCTTGAATGCCAAGGCATGTGGTAGGGAATGTCTGACATGGAAAGGATGGCAACTGTCAAAATGTAAATTCTGTTGACTGTTAGGAGGTTTAATGTGAACAAAAGTGTGTAGCTGACCCTCAAAGAGTATGAGGCCAACATCAATGGAAGAAGCATGGGGTGTGGACTAGGTGCACATGACATTTAATTGGGAGAATGTGTATAGAGATTCCAAGAATTTTAACAGGTCTGCCTCACCATGAATCCATTTGGGGGAAATGCTGTCAATGTATTTAAATCAAACCAGGGGCAGTAAACAAGGCATACTAACATTAAAATATCTTTGGAATGACTCTGAAGTAACAATGAAGTGATAAATGACAAATGAATATCGACATGTGCAGAAATGACCTTTCTGGACCTTTTAATGTATTGTCAGTACTGAGCAGTATATTTTAAATGTATTACATTGCAATGTGGTGTCAGTGCAAAGGACTGTTGAAATGGTTGAAGCAATAGCAGAAAGCCTAATAAAATTTAATGAAAGCAGTATCCATGAGAAAATAACACTTTTACACTTTTATTAGACCAGAGAAAGAGCCTGTTATCTGAAATGCTCCTCCTCATGCCATAAACTTGAAACTTCAAACACTTAAGTGCCTATGATAACAGACAGGGAATTTCACAAAAAAAGAAAGAGAATTATAAGAGCCTAAAAACAACAGTGCCAATAAATAAGTCAGATTGACAAAAAGTATGAATTAGAGGGGAGAGATTATTGTACACTTGACACCCACAGTAGAGGAACTTCTGCTAATACACAAAATAATGATGCCACAATGAAAGGAATTTGAATCACAAAAATCTCAGTCCAGGATACAAATGAATAGTAGAGGGAACTGCAAATGATGATACACCAAAATAAAAGCAAACTTACTGTAAGACCACTAAAAGATACAGACTGTGAGGGAACCCGTAAGTGAACTTTCTTATGGAAACATTCCACATGGGCATAATCTGATGGAATTTATTTATTTATCATATGGAAAAAAATATATATATGTATATATAGCCAGCTTCATCCTGACCCACAACTTCTTCACTTTTGAAGGCCAGACATACCAACAATTAAAGGGAACAGCCATGGGTACCAGGATGGCCCCCTCGTATGCCAACCTATTCATGGGTCGCTTAGAGGAAGCCTTCTTGGTTACCCAGGTCTGCCAACCCAAAGTTTGGTACAGATTTATTGATGACATCTACATGACCTGGACTCACAGTGAAGAAGAACTCCAGAATTTCCTCTCCAACCTCAACTCCTTTGGTTCCATCAGATTCACCTGGTCCTACTCCAAATCCCACGCCACTTTCCTTGACGTTGACCTCCACCTGTCCAATGGCCAGCTTCACATGTCCGTCCACATCAAACCCACCAACAAGCAACAGTACCTGCATTATGACAGCTGCCACCCATTCCACATCAAACGGCCCCTTCCCTACAGCCTAGGTCTTCGTGGCAAACGAATCTGCTCCAGTCCGGAATCCCTGAACCATTACACCAACAACCTGACAACAGCTTTCGCATCCCGCAACTACCCTCCCGACCTGGTACAGAAGCAAATAACCAGAGCCACTTCCTCATCCCCTCAAACCCAGAACCTCCCACAGAAGAACCACAAAAGTGCCCCACTTGTGACAGGATACTTTCCGGGACTGGACCAGACTCTGAATGTGACTCTCCAGCAGGGATACGATTTCCTCAAATCCTGCCCTGAAATGAGATCCATCCTTCATGAAATCCTCTCCACTCCATTCCGCCGTCCATCTAACCTTCGTAACCTCTTAGTTCATCCCTATGAAATCCCCAAACCACCTTCCTTACCCTCTGGCTCCTACCCTTGTAACCGCCCCCAGTGTAAAACCTGTCCCATGCACCCTCCCACCACCACCTACTCAGTCCTGTAACCCGGAAGGTGTACACAACCAAAGGCAGAGCCACATGTGAAAGCACCCACGTGATTTACCAACTGACCTGCCTACACTGTGACGCATTTTATGTGGGAATGACCAGCAACAAACTGTCAATTCGCATGAATGGACACAGGCAGACAGTGTTTGTTGGTAATGAGGATCACCCTGTGGCTAAACATGCCTTGGTGCACGGCCAGCACATCTTGGCGCAGTGTTACACCGTCCGGGTTACCTGGATACTTCCCACTAACACCAACCTATCCGAACTCCGGAGATGGGAACTTGCTCTTCAATTTATCCTCTCTTCCCGTTACCCACCAGGCCTCAATCTCCGCTAATTTCAAGTTGACGCCACTCATACCTCACCTGTCATTCAACATCATCTTTGCCTCTGCACTTCTGCCTCGACTGACATCTCTGCCCAAACTCTTTGTCTTGAAATATGTCTGCTTGTGTCTGTATATGTGTGGATGGATATGGGTGTGTGTGCGAGTGTAAACCTGTCCTTTTTTCCCCCTAGGGTAAGTCTTTCCCCTCCCAGGATTGGAATGACTCCTTACCCTCTCCCTTAAAACCCACATCCTTTCGTCTTTCCCTCTCCTTCCCCTCTTTCCTGATGAGGCAACAGTTTGTTGCGAAAGCTTCAATTTTGTGTGTATGTTTGTGTTAGTTTGTGTGTCTATCGACCTGCCAGCGCTTCGTTTGGTAAGTCACATCATCTTTGTTTTTAGATATATTTTCCCACATGGAATGTTTCCCTCTCTCTCTCTCTCTCTCTCTCTCTCTCTCTCTCTCTCTCTCTCTCTCTATATATATATATATATATATATATATATATATATATATATATATACTCCTGGAAATTGAAATAAGAACACCATGAATTCATTGTCCCAGGAAGGGGAAACTTTATTGACACATTCCTGGGGTCAGATACATCACATGATCACACTGACAGAACCACAGGCACATAGACACAGGCAACAGAGCATGCACAATGTCGGTACTAGTACAGTGTATATCCACCTTTCGCAGCAATGCAGGCTGCTATTCTCCCATGGAGACGATCGTAGAGATTCTGGATGTAGTCCTGTGGAACGGCTTGCCATGCCATTTCCACCTGGCGCCTCAGTTGGACCAGCGTTCGTGCTGGACGTGCAGACCGCGTGAGACGACGCTTCATCCAGTCCCAAACATGCTCAATGGGGGACAGATCCGGAGATCTTGCTGGCCAGGGTAGTTGACTTACACCTTCTAGAGCACGTTGGGTGGCACGGGATACATGCAGACGTGCATTGCCCTGTTGGAACGGCAAGTTCCCTTGCCGGTCTAGGAATGGTAGAACGATGGGTTCGATGACGGTTTGGATGTACCGTGCACTATTCAGTGTCCCCTCGACGATCACCAGTGGTGTACGGCCAGTGTAGGAGATCGCTCCCCACACCATGATGCCGGGTGTTGGCCCTGTGTGCCTCGGTCGTATGCAGTCCTGATTGTGGCGCTCACCTGCACGGCGCCAAACACGCATACGACCATCACTGGCACCAAGGCAGAAGCGATTCTGATCGCTGAAGACGACACGTCTCCATTCGTCCCTCCATTCACGCCTGTCGCGACACCACTGGAGGCGGGCTGCACGATGTTGGGGCGTGAGCGGAAGACGGCCTAACTGTGCGGGACCGTAGCCCAGCTTCATGGATACGGTTGCGAATGGTCCTCGCCAATACCCCAGGAGCAACAGTGTCCCTAATTTGCTGGGAAGTGGCGGTGCGGTCCCCTACGTCACTGCGTGGGATCCTACGGTCTTGGCGTGCATCCGTGCGTCGCTGCGGTCCGGTCCCAGGTCGACGGGCACGTGCACCTTCCGCCGACCACTGGCGACAACATCGATGTACTGTGGAGACCTCACGCCCCACATGTTGAGCAATTCGGCGGTACGTCCACCCAGCCTCCCGCATGCCCACTATACGCCCTCGCTCAAAGTCCGTCAACTGCACATACGGTTCACGTCCACGCTGTCACGGCATGCTACCAGTGTTAAAGACTGCGATGGAGCTCCGTATGCCATGGCAAACTGGCTGACACTGACGGCGGTGGTCATTGCTTGTACAGCCCTCTCGCAGTGTCCGGAGCAAGTATGGTGGGTCTGACACACCGGTGTCAATGTGTTCTTTTTTCTATTTCCAGGAGTATATATATATATATATATATATATATATATATATATATATATATATATATATATATATATATATATAAACAAAGATGATGCGACCCACCGAACGAAAGCACTGGCAGGTCGATAGACACACAAACAAACACAAACACACACACAAAATTCAAGCTTTCACAATAAACTGTTGCCTCATCAGGAAAGAGGAGAAGGAGAGGGAAAGACGAAAGGATATGGGTTTTAAGGGAGAGGGTAAGGAGTCATTCCAATCCCGGGAGCGGAAAGACTTACCTTAGGGGGAAAAAGGACAGGTATACACTCGCACACACACACACATCCATCCACACATATACAGACACATTTAAATATGTCTGCTTGTGTCTGTGTATGTGCGGATGGATATGTGTGTGTGTGCGAGTGTATACCTGTCCTTTTTTTCCTTTTTTCCCCCTAAGGTAAGTCTTTCCGCTCCCGGGATTGGAATGACTCCTTACCCTCTCTCTTAAAACCCACATCCTTTCGTCTTTCCCTCTCCTTCCCTCTTTCCTGATGAGGCAACAGTTTGTTGCGAAAGCTTGAATTTTGTGTGTATGTTTGTGTTTGTTTGTGTGTCTGTCGACCTGCAAGGACTTTCATTTGGTAAGTCACAACATCTTTGTTTTTAGATATATTTTTCCTACGTGGAATGTTTCCCTCTACTATAACCATATATATATATATATATATATATATATATATATATATATATATATATATATATATATATATATATATATATATAAAAAACAAAGATGATGTGACTTACCAAATGAAAGTGCTGGCAGGTCGACAGACACACAAACGAACACAAACATACACACAAAATTCAAGCTTTCTTAACAAACTGTTGCCTCATCAGGAAAGAGGGAAGGAGAGGGAAAGACGAAAGGATGTGGGTTTTAAGGGAGAAGGTAAGGAGTCATTCCAATCCCGGGAGCGGAAAGACTTACCTTAGGGGGAAAAAAGGACGGGTATACACTTGCACACACACACACATATCCATCCACACATATACAGACACAAGCAGACATCTCACAAGCAGACATATTTAAAGACAAAGAGTTTGGGCAGAGATGTCAGTCGAGGCAGAAGTGCAGAGGCAAAGATGTTGAATGACAGGTGAGGTATGAGTGGCGGCAACTTGAAATTAGCGGAGATTGAGGCCTGGTGGATAACGAGAAGAGAGGATATATTGTAGAGCAAGTTCCCATCTCCGGAGCTCGGATAGGTTGGTGTTAGTGGGAAGTATCCAGATAACCCGGACGGTGTAACACTGCGCCAAGATGTGCTGGCCGTGCACCAAGGCATGTTTAGCCACAGGGTGATCCTCATTACCAACAAACACTGTCTGCCTGTGTCCATTCATGCGAATGGACAGTTTGTTGCTGGTCATTCCCACATAGAATGCATCACAGTGTAGGCAGGTCAGTTGGTAGATCACGTGGGTGCTTTCACACGTGGCTCTGCCTTTGATCGTGTACACCCTCCGGGTTACAGGACTGGAGTAGGTGGTGGTGGGAGGGTGCATGGGACAGGTTTTACACCGGGGGCGGTTACAAGGGTAGGAGCCAGAGGGTAGGGAAGGTGGTTTGGGGATTTCATAGGGATGAACTAAGAGGTTACGAAGGTTAGGTGGACGGCGGAAAGACACTCTTGGTGGAGTGGGGAGGATTTCATGCAGGATGGATCTCATTTCAGGGCAGGATTTGAGGAAATTGTATCCCTGCTGGAGAGCCACATTCAGAATCTGATCCAGTCCCGGAAAGTATCCTGTCACAAGTGGGGCACTTTTGTGGTTCTTCTGTGGGAGGTTCTGTGTTTGAGAGGATGAGGAAGTGGCTCTGGTTATTTGCTTCTGTACCAGATCGGGAGGGTAGTTGCGGGATGCGAAAGCTGTTGTCAGGTTGTTGGTGTAATGCTTCAGGGATTCCGGACTGGAGCAGATTCGTTTGCGACGAAGACCTAGGCTGTAGGGAAGGGACCGTTTGATGTGGAATGGGTGGCAGCTGTCGTAATGGAGGTACTGTTGCTTGTTGGTGGGTTTGATGTGGACGGATGTGTGAAGCTGGCCATTGGACAGGTGGAGGTCAACATCAAGGAAAGTGGCATGGGATTTGGAGTAGGACCAGGTGAATCTGATGGAACCAAAGGAGTTGAGGTTGGAGAGGAAATTCTGGAGTTCTTCTTCACTGTGAGTCCAGATCATGAAGATGTCATCAATAAATCTGTACCAAACTTTGGGTTGGCAGGCCTGGGTACCCAAGAAGGCTTCCTCTAAGCGACCCATGAATAGGTTGGCGTACGAAGGGGCCATCCTGGTACCCATGGCTGTTCCCTTTAATTGTTGGTATGTCTGGTCTTCAAAAGTGAAGAAGTTGTGGGTCAGGATGAAGCTGGCTAAGGTAATGAGGAAAGAGGTTTTAGGTAGGATGGCAGGTGATCGACGTGAAAGGAAGTGCTCCATCGCAGCGAGGCCCTGGACGTGCGGGATATTTGTGTATAAGGAAGTGGCATCAATGGTTACAAGGATGGTTTCTGGGGGTAATGGATTGGGTAAGGATTCCAGGCGTTCGAGAAAGTGGTTGGTGTCTTTGATGAAGGATGGGAGACTGCATGTAATGGGTTGAAGGT
Source organism: Schistocerca nitens (assembly GCF_023898315.1). Taxonomy (NCBI): domain Eukaryota; kingdom Metazoa; phylum Arthropoda; class Insecta; order Orthoptera; family Acrididae; genus Schistocerca; species Schistocerca nitens. Next base: position 469,180,314 of record NC_064618.1, on the reverse strand, counting down.
GTTGATCTACGTAGGCAGAGATACGTTCTGTGGGGGCTTGGTAACCAGCTACAATGGGGCGGCCGGGATGATTGGGTTTGTGAATTTTAGGAAGAAGGTAGAAGGTAGGGGTGCGGGGTGTCGGTGGGGTCAGGAGGTTGATGGAGTCAGGTGAAAGGTTTTGTAGAGGGCCTAAGGTTCTGAGGATTCCTTGAAGCTCCGCCTGGACATCAGGAATGGGATTACCTTGGCAAACTTTGTATGTGGTGTTGTCTGAAAGCTGACGCAGTCCCTCAGCCACATACTCCCGACGATCAAGTACCACAGTCGTGGAACCCTTGTCCGCCGGAAGAATGACGATGGACCGGTCAGCCTTCAGATCACGGATAGCCTGGGCTTCAGCAGTGGTGATGTTGGGAGTAGGATTAAGGTTTTTTAAGAAGGATTGAGAGGCAAGGCTGGAAGTCAGAAATTCCTGGAAGGTTTGGAGAGGGTGATTTTGAGGAAGAGGAGGTGGGTCCCACTGTGACGGAGGACGGAACTGTTCCAGGCAGGGTTCAATTTGGATAGTGTCTTGGGGAGTTGGATCATTAGGGGTAGGATTAGGATCATTTTTCTTCGTGGCAAAGTGATACTTCCAGCAGAGAGTACGAGTGTAGGACAGTAAATCTTTGACGAGGGCTGTTTGGTTGAATCTGGGAGTGGGGCTGAAGGTGAGGCCTTTGGATAGGACAGAGGTTTCGGATTGGGAGAGTGGTTTGGAGGAAAGGTTAACTACTGAATTAGGGTGTTGTGGTACCAGATTGTGTTGATTGGAATTTTGAGGTTTTGGAGGGAGTGGAGCTGGAAGTGGGAGATTGAGTAGATGGGAGAGACTGGGTTTGTGCGCAATGAGAGGTGGTTGAGGTTTGCTGGAAAGGTTGTGAAGGGTGAGTGAGTTGCCTTTCCGGAGGTGGGAAACCAGGAGATGGGATAGTTTCTTGAGGTGAAGGGTGGCATGCTGCTCTAATTTGCGGTTGGCCTGTAGGAGGATGCTCTGAATAGCCGGTGTGGATGTGGGAGAAGAAAGATTGAGGACTCTTATTAAGGATAGGAGTTGACGGGTGTGTTCATTGGCTGAGTTGATGTGTAGGTGAAGGAGTAGGTGGGTGAGGGCAATGGATTGTTCAGTTTGGAACTGGTATAGGGACTGATGGAAAGAAGGGTTGCAGCCAGAGATGGGAACTTTAAGTGTGAGGCCTTTGGGGGTTATGCCAAATGTCAGAGAAGCCTGGGAAAATAAAATATGCGAGCGTAATCTGGCTAGGGTGAAGGCATGTTTGCGGAGGGAATGTAAATAAAACTTAATGGGGTTGTTGTGGGGGTGTTGTGAGGGTGACATGGTATTGAAGGTGGAAAGTTTAACATGAGGTTGAAATGAAAAGGAAAGATAAAAATATATGGGGAGAGATAAAGGTGAACAAGAAAGCAACTGGAGATCTGGTATGAAAAAAGGCGAAAAAGTGTTGGTTGAGTTGATCCTGTGGTGAACTTGGGTTGGTAGACAGCGATGTGCATAAAGGTTAGGTGGTTGTGTTGCCGCTAAAACACGTTAAAGGACGGAGAAATTCGGGAAAATTTCGAAAAAACGTATTAAAAGGAGTGGTGTTGTGGTGAAAGTTTACGAAAATGGGGCTAAAAATTGTCTGACGAAGAAATAATGACGTTAAAATCTGTGGGGAGCGGCTTAAATGATCAGTGATGTGCGAAAAACGGAAGTGGAAATAAAGTGAAAGTTATTAGAACTGGCCGAAATGGTTGTTTAATACGTGAAAGCAGCTGTTATTGAACTAGAAACGGTGGATTTTATAGCAGCGGTAGTGTTGAAAGCGGAAAATAAAATTTTTTTGGTTATGGTTTGGAAGTGGGTTACGTATTATTGAGTATATATAGGCGGGATAAAATTGTATAGTAGATTACGGTGAAAAGCGGAAGGTGAATACAAAGTGAGATTACTGGGAAAAACAGAAAGAGAAAATAGAGAGAAAATAAGACGACAAGAAAGATTTCGAAATGCAACAGCGACAATAACAAACGTAATTGTTGGGTTCAAATTAATGATATGGTTATAATAGAGGGGAAACATTCCACGTAGGAAAAATATATCTAAAAACAAAGAGGATGTGACTTACCAAATGAAAGTGCTGGCAGGTCGACAGACACACAAACGAACACAAACATACACACAAAATTCAAGCTTTCGCAACAAACTGTTGCCTCATCAGGAAAGAGGGAAGGAGAGGGAAAGACGAAAGGATGTGGGTTTTAAGGGAGAAGGTAAGGAGTCATTCCAATCCCAGGAGCGGAAAGACTTACCTTAGGGGGAAAAAATGACGGGTATACACTCGCACACACACACACACATCCATCCACACATATACAGACACAAGCAGACATCTCACAAGCAGACATATTTAAAGACAAAGAGTTTGGGCAGAGAAGTCAGTCGAGGCAGAAGTGCAGAGGCAAAGATGTTGAATGACAGGTGAGGTATGAGTGGCGGCAACTTGAAATTAGCGGAGATTGAGGCCTGGTGGATAACGAGAAGAGAGGATATATTGTAGAGCAAGTTCCCATCTCCGGAGCTCGGATAGGTTGGTGTTAGTGGGAAGTATCCAGATAACCCGGACGGTGTAACACTGCGCCAAGATGTGCTGGCCGTGCACCAAGGCATGTTTAGCCACAGGGTGATCCTCATTACCAACAAACACTGTCTGCCTGTGTCCATTCATGCGAATGGACAGTTTGTTGCTGGTCATTCCCACATAGAATGCATCACAGTGTAGGCAGGTCAGTTGGTAGATCACGTGGGTGCTTTCACACATGGCTCTGCCTTTGATCATGTACACCCTCCGGGTTACAGGACTGGAGTAGGTGGTGGTGGGAGGGTGCATGGGACAGGTTTTACACCGGGGGCGGTTACAAGGGTAGGAGCCAGAGGGTAGGGAAGGTGGTTTGGGGATTTCATAGGGATGAACTAAGAGGTTACGAAGGTTAGGTGGACGGCGGAAAGACACTCTTGGTGGAGTGGGGAGGATTTCATGAAGGATGGATCTCATTTCAGGGCAAGATTTGAGGAAATCGTATCCCTGCTGGAGAGCCACATTCAGAATCTGATCCAGTCCCAGAAAGTATCCTGTCACAAGTGGGGCACTTTTGTGGTTCTTCTGTGGGAGGTTCTGGGTTTGAGAGGATGAGGAAGTGTTTCTGGTTATTTGCTTCTGTACCAGGTCGGGAGGGTAGTTGCGGGATGCGAAAGCTGTTCTCAGGTTTTTGGTGTAATGCTTCAGCGATTCCGGACTGGAGCAGATTGGTTTGCGACGAAGACCTAGGCTGTAGGGAAGGGACCGTTTGATGTGGAATGGGTGGCAGCTGTCGTAATGGAGGTACTGTTGCTTGTTGGTGGGTTTGATGTGGACGGACGTGTGAAGCTGGCCATTGGACAGGTGGAGGTCAACATCAAGGAAAGTGGCATGGGATTTGGAGTAGGACCAGGTGAATCTGATGGAACCAAAGGAGTTGAGGTTGGAGAGGAAATTCTGGAGTTCTTCTTCACTGTGAGTCCAGATCATGAAGATGTCATCAATAAATCTGTACCAAACTTTGGGTTGGCAGGCCTGGGTAACCAAGAAGGCTTCCTCTAAGCGACCCATGAATAGGTTGGCGTACGAAGGGGCCATCCTGGTACCCATGGCTGTTCCCTTTAATTGTTGGTATGTCTGGTCCTCAAAAGTGAAGAAGTTGTGGGTCAGGATGAAGCTGGCTAAGGTAATGAGGAAAGAGGTTTTAGGTAGGATGGCAGGTGATCGGCGTGAAAGGAAGTGCTCCATCGCAGCGAGGCCCTGGACGTGCGGGATATTTGTGTATAAGGAAGTGGCATCAATGGTTACAAGGATGGTTTCTGGGGGTAATGGATTGGGTAAGGATTCCAGGCGTTCGAGAAAGTGGTTGGTGTCTTTGATGAAGGATGGGAGACTGCATGTAATGGGTTGAAGGTGTTGATCTACGTAGGCAGAGATACGTTCTGTGGGGGCTTGGTAACCAGCTACAATGGGGCGGCCGGGATGATTGGGTTTGTGAATTTTAGGAAGAAGGTAGAAGGTAGGGGTGCGGGGTGTCGGTGGGGTCAGGAGGTTGATGGAGTCAGGTGAAAGGTTTTGTAGAGGGCCTAAGGTTCTGAGGATTCCTTGAAGCTCCGCCTGGACATCAGGAATGGGATTACCTTGGCAAACTTTGTATGTGGTGTTGTCTGAAAGCTGACGCAGTCCCTCAGCCACATACTCCCGACGATCAAGTACCACAGTCGTGGAACCCTTGTCCGCAGGAAGAATGACGATGGACCGGTCAGCCTTCAGATCACGGATAGCCTGGGCTTCAGCAGTGGTGATGTTGGGAGTAGGATTAAGGTTTTTTTAAGAAGGATTGAGAGGCAAGGCTGGAAGTCAGAAATTCCTGGAAGGTTTGGAGAGGGTGATTTTGAGGAAGAGGAGGTGGGTCCCACTGTGACGGAGGACGGAACTGTTCCAGGCAGGGTTCAATTTGGATAGTGTCTTGGGGAATTGGATCATTAAGGGTAGGATTAGGATCATTTTTTTGTGAAGGACGATCAAAGGCAGAGCCACGTGTGAAAGCATCCATGTGATCTACCAACTGACCTGCCTACACTGTGATGCATTCTATGTGGGAATGACCAGCAACAAACTGTCCATTCGCATGAATGGACACAGGCAGACAGTGTTTGTTGGTAATGAGGATCACCCTGTGGCTAAACATGCCTTGGTGCACGGCCAGCACATCTTGGCGCAGTGTTACACCGTCCGGGTTATCTGGATACTTCCCACTAACACCAACCTATCCGAGCTCCGGAGATGGGAACTTGCTCTACAATATATCCTCTCTTCTCGTTATCCAACAGGCCTCAATCTCCACTAATTTCAAGTTGCCGCCACTCATACCTCACCTGTCATTCAACATCTTTGCCTCTGCACTTCTGCCTCGACTGACTTCTCTGCCCAAACTCTTTGTCTTTAAATATGTCTGCTTGTGAGATGTCTGCTTGTGTCTGTATATGTGTGGATGGATGTGTGTGTGTGTGTGTGCGAGTGTATACCCGTCCTTTTTTCCCCATAAGGTAAGTCTTTCCGCTCCCGGGATTGGAATGACTCCTTACCTTCTCCCTTAAAACCCACATCCTTTCGTCTTTCCCTCTCCTTCCCTCTTTCCTGATGAGGCAACAGTTTGTTGCGAAAGCTTGAATTTTGTGTGTATGTTTGTGTTCGTTTGTGTGTCTGTCGACCTGCCAGCACTTTCATTTGGTAAGTCACATCCTCTTTGTTTTTAGATATATTTTTCCTACGTGGAATGTTTCCCCTCTATTATAACCATATCATTAATTTGAACCCAACAATTACGTTTGTTATTGTCGCTGTTGCATTTCGAAATCTTTCCTGTCGTCTTATTTTCTCTCTATTTTCTCTTTCTGTTTTTCCCAGTAATCTCACTTTGTATTCACCTTCCGCTTTTCACCGTAATCTACTATACAATTTTATCCCGCCTATATATACTCAATAATACGTAACCCACTTCCAAACCATAACCAAAAAAATTTTATTTTCCGCTTTCAACACTACCGCTGCTATAAAATCCACCGTTTCTAGTTCAATAACAGCTGCTTTCACGTATTAAACAACCATTTCGGCCAGTTCTAATAACTTTCACTTTATTTCCACTTCCGTTTTTCGCACATCACTGATCATTTAAGTCGCTCCCCACAGGTTTTAACGTCATTATTTCTTCGTCAGACAATTTTTAGCCCCATTTTCGTAAACTTTCACCACAACACCACTCCTTTTAATACGTTTTTTCGAAATTTTCCCGAATTTCTCCGTCCTTTAACGTGTTTTAGCGGCAACACAACCACCTAACCTTTATGCACATCGCTGTCTACCAACCCAAGTTCACCACAGGATCAACTCAACCAACACTTTTTCGCCTTTTTTCATACCAGATCTCCAGTTGCTTTCTTGTTCACCTTTATCTCTCCCCATATATTTTTATCTTTCCTTTTCATTTCAACCTCATGTTAAACTTTCCACCTTCAATACCATGTCACCCTCACAACACCCCCACAACAACCCCATTAAGTTTTATTTACATTCCCTCCGCAAACATGCCTTCACCCTAGCCAGATTACGCTCGCATATTTTATTTTCCCAGGCTTCTCTGAAATTTGGCATAACCCCCAAAGGCCTCACACTTAAAGTTCCCATCTCTGGCTGCAACCCTTCTTTCCATCAGTCCCTATACCAGTTCCAAACTGAACAATCCATTGCCCTCACCCACCTACTCCTTCACCTACACATCAACTCAGCCAATGAACACACCCGTCAACTCCTATCCTTAATAAAAGTCCTCAATCTTTCCTCTCCCACATCCACACCGGCTATTCAGAGCATCCTCCTACAGGCCAACCGCAAATTAGAGCAGCATGCCACCCTTCACCTCAAGAAACTATCCCATCTCCTGGTTTCCCACCTCCGGAAAGGCAACTCACTCACCCTTCACAACCTTTCCAGCAAACCTCAACCACCTCTCATTGCGCACAAACCCAGTCTCTCCCATCTACTCAATCTCCCACTTCCAGCTCCACTCCCTCCAAAACCTCAAAATTCCAATCAACACAATCTGGTACCACAACACCCTAATTCAGTAGTTAACCTTTCCTCCAAACCACTCTCCCAATCCGAAACCTCTGTCCTATCCAAAGGCCTCACCTTCAGCCCCACTCCCAGATTCAACCAAACAGCCCTCGTCAAAGATTTACTGTCCTACACTCGTACTCTCTGCTGGAAGTATCACTTTGCCACGAAGAAAAATGATCCTAATCCTACCCTTAATGATCCAACTCCCCAAGACACTATCCAAATTGAACCCTGCCTGGAACAGTTCCGTCCTCCGTCACAGCGGGACCCACCTCCTCTTCCTCAAAATCACCCTCTCCAAACCTTCCAGGAATTTCTGACTTCCAGCCTTGCCTCTCAATCCTTCTTAAAAAACCTTAATCCTACTCCCAACATCACCACTGCTGAAGCCCAGGCTATCCGTGATCTGAAGGCTGACCGGTCCATCATCATTCTTCCGGCGGACAAGGGTTCCACGACTGTGGTACTTGATCGTCGGGAGTATGTGGCTGAGGGACTGCGTCAGCTTTCAGACAACACCACATACAAAGTTTGCCAAGGTAATCCCATTCCTGATGTCCAGGCGGAGCTTCAAGGAATCCTCAGAACCTTAGGCCCTCTACAAAACCTTTCACCTGACTCCATCAACCTCCTGACCCCACCGACACCCCGCACCCCTACCTTCTACCTTCTTCCTAAAATTCACAAACCCAATCATCCCGGCCGCCCCATTGTAGCTGGTTACCAAGCCCCCACAGAACGTATCTCTGCCTACGTAGATCAACACCTTCAACCCATTACATGCAGTCTCCCATCCTTCATCAAAGACACCAACCACTTTCTCGAACGCCTGGAATCCTTACCCAATCCATTACCCCCAGAAACCATCCTTGTAACCATTGATGCCACTTCCTTATACACAAATATCCCGCACGTCCAGGGCCTCGCTGCGATGGAGCACTTCCTTTCACGCCGATCACCTGCCATCCTACCTAAAACCTCTTTCCTCATTACCTTAGCCAGCTTCATCCTGACCCACAACTTCTTCACTTTTGAAGACCAGACATACCAACAATTAAAGGGAACAGCCATGGGTACCAGGATGGCCCCTTCGTACGCCAACCTATTCATGGGTCGCTTAGAGGAAGCCTTCTTGGTTACCCAGGCCTGCCAACCAAAGTTTGGTACAGATTTATTGATGACATCTTCATGATCTGGACTCACAGTGAAGAAGAACTCCAGAATTTCCTCTCCAACCTCAACTCCTTTGGTTCCATCAGATTCACCTGGTCCTACTCCAAATCCCATGCCACTTTCCTTGATGTTGACCTCCACCTGTCCAATGGCCAGCTTCACACGTCCGTCCACATCAAACCCACCAACAAGCAACAGTACCTCCATTACGACAGCTGCCACCCATTCCACATCAAACGGTCCCTTCCCTACAGCCTAGGTCTTCGTCGCAAACGAATCTGCTCCAGTCCGGAATCCCTGAAGCATTACACCAACAACCTGACAACAGCTTTCGCATCCCGCAACTACCCTCCCGACCTGGTACAGAAGCAAATAACCAGAGCCACTTCCTCATCCTCTCAAACCCAGAACCTCCCACAGAAGAACCACAAAAGTGCCCCACTTGTGACAGGATACTTTCCGGGACTGGATCAGCAGGGATACGATTTCCTCAAATCCTGCCCTGAAATGAGATCCATCCTTCATGAAATCCTCCCCACTCCACCAAGAGTGTCTTTCCGCCGTCCACCTAACCTTCGTAACCTCTTAGTTCATCCCTATGAAATCCCCAAACCACCTTCCCTACCCTCTGGCTCCTACCCTTGTAACCGCCCCCGGTGTAAAACCTGTCCCATGCACCCTCCCACCACCACCTACTCCAGTCCTGTAACCCGGAGGGTGTACACGATCAAAGGCAGAGCCACGTGTGAAAGCACCCACGTGATCTACCAACTGACCTGCCTACACTGTGATGCATTCTATGTGGGAATGACCAGCAACAAACTGTCCATTCGCATGAATGGACACAGGCAGACAGTGTTTGTTGGTAATGAGGATCACCCTGTGGCTAAACATGCCTTGGTGCACGGCCAGCACATCTTGGCGCAGTGTTACACCGTCCGGGTTATCTGGATACTTCCCACTAACACCAACCTATCCGAGCTCCGGAGATGGGAACTTGCTCTACAATATATCCTCTCTTCTCGTTATCCACCAGGCCTCAATCTCCGCTAATTTCAAGTTGCCGCCACTCATACCTCACCTGTCATTCAACATCTTTGCCTCTGCACTTCTGCCTCGACTGACTTCTCTGCCCAAACTCTTTGTCTTTAAATATGTCTGCTTGTGAGATGTCTGCTTGTGTCTGTATATGTGTGGATGGATATGTGTGTGTGTGTGCGAGTGTATACCCGTCCTTTTTTCCCCCTAAGGTAAGTCTTTCCGCTCCCGGGATTGGAATGACTCCTTACCCTCTCCCTTAAAACCCACATCCTTTCGTCTTTCCCTCTCCTTCCCTCTTTCCTGATGAGGCAACAGTTTGTTGCGAAAGCTTGAATTTTGTGTGTACGTTTGTGTGTCTATCGACGTGCCAGCTTTTTTGTTTGGTAAGTCACATCATCTTTGTTCTTAGATATATTTTTCCCACGTCGAATGTTTCCCTCTATTAATTATATATATATATATATATATATAATAGAGGGGAAACATTCAACGTAGGAAAAATATATCTAAGAACAAAGATGATGTGACTTACCAAACAAAAGCGCTGGCACGTCGATAGACACACAAACGTACACACAAAATTCAAGCTTTCGCAACAAACTGTTGCCTCATCAGGAAAGAGGGAAGGAGAGGGAAAGACGAAAGGATGTGGGTTTTAAGGGAGAGGGTAAGGAGTCATTCCAATCCCGGGAGCGGAAAGACTTACACACTGATATCCAAACACACTGCTGAAATCCTTGGATGTCCCCTGGTAAAGTAAAGAGTTGTGCCCTTTCTTTCAACTGGCTCTCCATTTGAGCCAAGGACAGAAATCCTTGGATGTCCCCCGGTAAAGTAAAGAGTTGTGCCCTTTCTTTCAACTGGCTCTCCATTAGAGCCAAGGACAGGTTTGTGAGGTATGTTCTTCTTCTGAATATTTTATCTGGATTATTTGCAAAGAACAGCACTTGGGAATTAATTCCATCGATATCCAGATATCAGAAAAACAAGGCCAAGTGCCATCCTCTAAGTGGAGCAGGATGTACACATGTAATTAATAGTATGCATGCCACCTTTGGTTGCATTGTAGTCCAGATTTACAACAGACATTCCAATAGAAGTGTGTTTCATCAGTTTTATGCATTGATGACAGAAAAGGCACAGCCTTATTTCTGTTTGTTTTTGCATGAAACAAGACAGAAATCATCTTGGAATCCAAAAAGACAGTTTCCAGTTTCTCATGACCTGTTAAGAAAAAGTTCTGGAGGAATTTCCTTCTTGTTCTCTTTCAGTTTCCCTATGAAAGTTAGCCCATTTTCTAGAAGATACTGTCCTAAAGGATAACTACTACAATAGTTATCTCCTGTGAATGCTCTTAATTGGTTCAACTAATCTTCAAAATATCCATAGGCTGGTTAGATACAAGATATGGTCCAGGATTCTGTTTGCCTCAGTATACTTCAAAGTTACAAGTGTAAAATGTCTTGGTATTACACAGTACATACAACTTCAAACCATACTTGAAGGCTTATTGGACATGTACTGCACTAAACCACAACTTCCATGAAAACCAACGAGAACTTTATCTGTGGTTGTGAACTCTCCTGAACTGTAGTTATTTCTGTAGTTGTTCAAAAATACAGAGTGGAGATCATGGATGGTAGCAATTTTGTCAATTACAACTCACTCATTTCTCATGGAAGTATCATCAAACCTTAGTGACGAGAGAAAGAACAGAAACTACTTGTAACTAAGTGCTGGCCTGGGAATAATCATTCCTGTGCCATTTGACACCCACAAGTCTATTACATTTGAGTGTCCTCCTTCTCGTACAGCAGTGAGAAACAGACAATCTCTTGTTATTTATATGTCTATTGATGTCCATAACAACACAATCAATTATCTCGGGATCAAAAAATTTGAGAAACCTTACAGTTTCAGTTTTAGTTCCTGTAGCATTATGTTTTGGGCCAGGTAAGACCTTTGATTATATTCTTACGTTTTGTTTTACTTGGCACCAGTTACGGATTATTTATCCATAATGTTTCCTGGTCCTTACCAATTTAAAAATGGCACTCATCACTTGGTAATTCATTCACTTCATTCCCACCATCATCCAATTGCTCAGACTCACTGGAATAATCTTCAGCCTTGACTATTTCTGCTTCACCATTGCTGTCAAAGAAATCAGCATAATACTCTTCATAAGATGATTCCAGAAGAAGGCATTCTGTTTCATCTGGCGTCAATCCTTTTCTTTGTGCGAACCTTCTAGACAATAGCAAAAGTATAATACTAAACTTCATTAACTAAATAATCATTCACTTAAAGTCTTTTTGTAAAATATAGTTTCTGACCTTCATAATATTCAGGAGAGATTACGCCACATTTACTTATATCACCGGGCATGTGCGGTATGCAGTGCTACTTCAGTGTAGTTGTCCTTTTTACAGATCAGTCACGGCTCTTATGAAGGGTCTTATAATGCAACAATAGTGAAACTTGTTGCCTGATAGTGTCATTGGAGCATATCTAGCTCCATTGTTGTGCGCTTAGTGTGCTAACTTAATTACAGAAATAAAACTGAATTGGCAGTATTAACTTCCAATTTCCCTTCTTCCTGTATTTTCTAAAATATTTGAAATGATAGTTGCAATTCAGATTCAAACTTTGTGCCAAAAATTTAATGTAATCTCAGAAAACCAATTCGGCTTCTGAAAAACCAAAAGTACAATTTATGTCCTAAATGAATTCATGAATAACATTTGTTCCACTTTAGACAAACCACAAAAAGCTGTGACTTATCCAAAGCATTTGAATGTGTGAACTACTCCTTACTATCATATAAAATGAAAAGAAATGTAATTATGGATAGTGCCTTTCAGTGGTGCAACTCAGGTCTGACAGAGAGAAAGCAAAGAGTTGTCATAACATTGAGCAAAAGGAAATACTCTTCACAGTGGAGAACTATGATTTGTTCTTATTTAAGAATTATAATTCTGTTTTATTTGCTAATGACATGTCACTACAGATCGAAAATAAAAACTGCAGAAGAAATTCCTGAAAGCATTATAAATATATATGCAAAAGATATACAGAGTAATATTACCAGCTGCTATAAGGACCAAATTTGTGTAACTACAGAAAATGCGGAACATAACCAAACAGTAGGAAGAAAAGTAAATGTACAAATTATGTAATGGTATAGAATAAAAATAAACTAGCACATTTTTATATGACTACTTCAGCAACATAGCTTCCCAGCAACAACAGAAGTTTGGTCTCAACAGCAAACCAAACTGAATGATACTGCCCCTCACCACTATGGAAGAAATAAGCAATGCTGTGCATAATACAAAAAATAATACCTTGAAAATTAAGGTGAACTGCCTGTGTGCAGTTTTACATTTGTATAGGCAGCATAAAAGACTGCATTGTGCACAGTACAAACAAATTGTTCACCACAGGTTTCTTTCCAGACTTCTTACAACAAGAAAACGTCCTGCTCCCTCATAAAAAGTGCGAGAAAGAAATTTGTGGATCCATATCATCACTTACATTCTTACCCAAGTTAGTGGAAATTATAATGAACAATAGACTCATGGCCTGGTTTAAGTAGAAAGATCTTGTATGTAAAGAACAGATTGGCATCAAACCTGGAAAAACACAAGATCAGCAATATCCCAGTTCACAAATGTTGCCTTAGATGCACTGGACAAAAGACATGTAAGTGACACTTTCCTCATCTTAAAAAATAGCTTTGGACAGAGTAGATGGAAAAATACTACTAAATAAAATGGATGTATTATAAACAAGGATGATAAAAAAATAGGTTATTTCAATCATACCTAATAAAAATGGAGTAAAGTGGTTAGGCATATCCCAAACAAAACCTAACCATGCTGTAAACCACCTCTGCACTTCAGCATACAATGATGTAAGAGAGTCTCAAGAAAGTGTGCTGTGCCCAAGAGTGTTTCTGATATACATCAATGGCTTTTATTAAAATGTAATTTGGTTGGGAACAGTACTGTTTGTTAATAATAGCAAAGCACTGGTCATTAACAAGTCACCATACATACTAAGGGACAAAGCTGAGGAGAGAATCAAGCATATGCACAAGTCTGCATAGTTACCACACAAACTGGACTTTTTAAAATATTGTAAATGCAAATTGTAACAGCTTGCTGTGCACTCTGAATAATAACTTTGGGGCAGACTCCATTCGCTAGAGCAACATAAGTTATAGCGTAATGTTGTTGGAAACAAATGTGGAGAATAGTAACTGATCTTCAAATTATAAAAAAAAGTCTATGTGGGGCAGAAAAGCTCCCTAGTACTTACCTTCAGTAAGTAAAACTTTTATGTATGTCTGTTGTTGGTTTGCTCCTTGTATGTAAATACTGGCAGGTACTTCTTTCTCATAATTTAATAGTTTTCTTAACTGAGCTCACCACATTAGGAGCGAGGGACCATGTGGAAGTGGGATCGGGCAGGGGGTTGTCTTCCAAGTTTGCTTTGTCATTGAGCCGCCAAGCTGGTTTGAGAATGTCAAACGAGTTCAATGGTGGGTATGCTTGGGAACCAACCTTTGAGCATTGACAGGGTATGCATGCACAGGATCAGTTTGTGCAATTTTTCCCTAAACCCTGTCCATACGAAATTCTCCGTTATTGGCGTGTGGTGCCCCAAATACTAGGATGTGCAAGGACATGGATAGTAGCAAAAATCTTATGGCACAAGACAGCTGGAACTAAGCTGCAGGCCTTACCTGTGGAACTGTTACAGAGCACCGGTAGGGAAGAACCCAGAAGTCAGCGCAGCTCGATTGAGAGTGAGGTAGACTCACTGTGTAATAACTGCTGTATGTCATCATCAGTCTGTTGCTGGGCTGCTAGTTTGTCAAAGTCCCAAGAGAATGAGATCGTACCAACTCATGACATGTAGACAGCAATGACATTTTCTGCGCCCTATATGTAACAGACATCAGTGGTGAATTGACATATTAGGTCCATGTGTCAGAAGAGTTTGGGGGAGTGGGGGGAGGAGCTCTGTTTTGAGGATACGCGCTGCATCAGCCAGCGACTTGTGGTCTGTATATATAGTCACTGGCCTACCCTTGATGTCCTCGTGGAAATGTCCAACTGCTTCGTAAATGTCAAAAAGTTCTCGATAAAAAGTGGACCATTTATGCTGGGAGGCAGACAACTTTCATGAGAAGAAACGAAGTGGTTGCACAGAACCCTTGACCTGATGAAGAAGCACCGCGTTAATGGTTGTATCACTTGCGTCTGCCATGATCGATGTTGTTGTTGTAGTGGTCTTCAGTCCTGAGACTGATTTGATGCAGCTCTCCATGCTACTCTATCCTGTGCAAGCTGGTTCATCTCCCAGTACGTACTGCAGCCTACATCCTTCTGAATCTGTTTAGTGTATTCATCTCTTGGTCTCTCTCTATGATTTTTACCCTCCACGCTGCCCTCGAATACTAAATTGGTGATCCCTTGATGCCTCATAATATGTCCTACCAACCGATTCCTTCTTCTAGTCAACTTGTGCCACAACTTCCTCTTCTCCCCAATCCTATTCAATACCTCCTCATTAGTTATGTGATCTACCCATCTACAGTATTATTTCACATTTCGGGAGCTTCTATTCTCTTCTTGTCCAATCTATTTACCATCCATGTTTCACTTCCATACAGGGCTACACTCCATACAGATACTTTCAGAAACGACTTCCTGACACTTAGATCTATACTCAATGTTAACAAATTTCTCTTCTTCAGAAACGCTTTCCTTGCCATTGCCAGTCTACATTTTATATCCTCTCTACTTCAGCCATCATCAGTTATTTTGCTCCCCAAATAGAAAAACTCCTTTACTACTTTAACTATCTCATTTCCTAATCTAATTCCCTCAGCATCACTCGAGTTAACTCAACTACATTCCATTATCCTCATTTTGCTTTTGTTGATGTTCATCTTATATCCTCCTTTCAAGACACTGTCCATTCCATTCAACTGCTCTTCCAAGTCCTTAGCTGTCTCTGACACAATTACAATGTCGTCGATGAACCTCAAAGTTTTTATTTCTTCTCCATGGATTTTAATACCTACTCCAAATTTTTCTTTTGTTTCCTTTACTGCTTGCTCAATATTCAGATTGAATAACATTGGGGAGAGGCTACAGCCCTGTCTCACTCCCTTCTCAACCACTGCTAATATCTGCCATATGGTTTCTGTACAAATTGTAAATAGCCTTTCGCTCCCTGTATTTTACCCCTGCCACCTTCAGAATTTGAGAGAGAGTATTCCAGTCAACATTGTCAAAAGCTTTCTCTAAGTCTACAAATGCTAGAAATGTAGGTTTGCCTTTTCTTAATCTAGCTTCTAAGATAAGCCATAGGGTCAGCATAGCCTCACGTGTTCCAACATTTCTATGGAATCCAAACTGATCTTCCCCGAGGTCGGCTTCTACCAATTTTTCCATTTGTCTGTAAAGAACTTGCTTTAGTATTTTACAGCCGTGACTTCTTAAACTGATAGTTTGGTAATTTTCATGTCTGTCAGCAACTGCTTTCTTTGGGATTGGAATTATTATATTCTTCTTGAAGTCTGAGGGTATATCTCCTGTATCATACAATTTGCTCACCAGATGGTAGAGTTTTGTCAGGACTGGCTCTCCCAAGGCTATCAGTAGTTCTAATGGAATGTTGTCTACTCCCAGGGCCTTGTTTCGACTTGCTACCACATTCTCAGTGAGTATATTAAAAAATTGAAAGATGATGACCATGCTCCTTGGATGTAGTTGACAAAATAAGAATTTCTTAGGCCGTACGGCATGTAGCAGTACTCATAGAGTCTGAAAGGGGTGATTACTGCAGTCTTGGAGGTGTCATCCATCTGCATTGGGATCTGGTGGTATGCTTTCGGGCAGTATCACACTGAAGACTGGAGCACCATGGAGCTGTTGGGTGAAATCCTATATGTGTGGTATCAGATAGTTGTCTAAGATTGTCTGGGTGTTCAGTTGTCAGTAGTTGCCACACAAACGAAATGAACTATCTTTCTTAGGAACTAAGTGACTTGGTGAGGATCAATTACTGCTGAACGGGCAGACAATACTGCTAGCAGTTCTTGCATGCTGCAATTTTGTGGTGTTAAGGCACTGAGCCTTATGGCATACTGGTTGGCCTTCCATGGTGTTCAGTTGGTGACAAGTGCCATTAGTAATTGTGACCACCACCAATGGGATTACCTGAGCAACAACAGTGGAGGCAGACATAGCAACACTTGTGACAATAGGGGCTGGAATGTCACTGACTTGTGGGAGTAGGTGTCGCAGTGAAGGTGACTGTGGTATCTGCACCATAGCGGTATCAGCGTTGTTGTGTCCCTGCGATGCGGCCACATCCTCTGCTGCCTCGAGTGCACATGTCTGGACAGCTGATGCAGCGGTGATCAGCTGTTGTAGGCACATGTTCTTGGCACGAAGGTCATTAGTCTTGTTGTGCTGAGTTGTTAGGTGGGCCAGGGCAGCAGTGAGTTCTGCAGCGAGGCAGTTGTAGCAGCAGACAGGGCATCACAGTATGTGGCAGGAGGCAGTAGGGTAGTAGCAAAGACCCCTGGTATCTGGTTACCAGTAACATGATGCATGAATGCTCCTGCTTCGAGTTCCGATGAGAACCCAAAATTGCATAAGAACTCCATGCTGATAATGGGGAAGTTGACATCCACAACACGGAATGTTCAGGTGCAGTGTAAGGCAGACAAGAGATGCAGTTGAATTTGGCCATGCTATGGACACAAATTGTGGATTTGTTGGCTGCTGGGAGTGGCATAGAAGATGGCAGGAGTGTAGGAGGAGTGCTCAACTTGGGAATGATGCTAGTGTCAGCATCTGTGTCTATGAGGAAACAGAGCGAGCTGATCCTGTCATAGATGTATAGTCTGTTGGCATGATGGGCAGTTGGAGCAGTCGGCCGAGGATTTGATCAGCACCCTGAAGTGTTGGTATGAGCCGTGGTGCCTATTTGGACTTGTGCTTCACATTTGGGGAGTATCAGGTTGTGTAACAAAAATGCGTGGCATCCCCAAACTTCATGTGGTACCAACATAATGGGTATGCCGTATGTGGCACCTGTCCCGGTGAGCTGGTGGCAGGGGGTGAGGCAATCTGCTGCAGCGTGGGGGTAAGCGGATCAGCTGGGCTATAAGTGGCAGCAAGTACAGTGGTTTGGCCACTAGGTGGTACCATCAGCTGCTGGTGTGTGCTGGATGCTCAACCTCTGCTGGTCGGCCACTGAAATGCAGAAGTTGGGGATGGTGCACTGCTACCAACTCCTGGCATGCCAGAGAAACCAGCAGATGTGAGCTAGCTGTGTTTAATGATGCTGTATGTCTGGTCTGATAGGTGCAGCTTTCTTTCCAGGGCAGTATTTTTGTGAACCAACAAGATCTGACAGAAATTTTACGAGCCACAACAACCAGTGTACGAGGTCGGGATGTTTGCATGTGCTGACCTGAGCTCATAAGTGGTGCCAAAGGTGAGAAGGCTTACAGTCCCCTAAAGACACTTCATGAATAACAGAGTGGATGGCTTCTACACGTGGGTCCGTTAAGTGCTTGATGATGCAGATTGTTGCAGTTGCATATTTGTGCTGGCTCAGTGGCATGAGCAATTGATCACTGACCAGATCCAGCTTGTCGTGTAAATGACTCATCAAATAGATGAAGTGTGCATCATCTCCCAACATGCCATTGATGTCCAGGATTTATCCACCAGAACGAACAACGTTGTAGGGTTGTCCTTTTGAAGTTGTGGAAGCTTTGGAAACCACCTGAAAGGTGGCTGCTGTAGCAACATTGGAAGATGGCGGTGGGGGAGGGGGGGGAGAGGGGGCGGTTTACCCAGAAACTGGTATGCAATCTGTCTGTGATTCAGCATAAGTAAGCATCTGTCCATACAATGCACAAGGCATGGGAGAAAACGCGGTAGTCATGGGCATCATGGCGGTAGCAACACGGTCGCAGGTTGTTGACACAGGAACATAATGACATGAAAGTCAGGTGGGAATACTTGCTCTTGTGTCAGGCTGGCAGAAAATGTGTTTCATTCAAATGTTGTAGGGCACTGTTTTGAAGGCAGTGCTTGTTTCACCTGCAGTACAAAGTCGAGGAAATGTCGTACATGTCAGCATGGTGCAGTCTGTGTGTGCCACGGCTCATGAACAGTACTGCTGGTAAAGTAATGTTGTGCCTGCATGGGAACACATAGACATGGAAATGCACTCAGAACCATCCATGTCTGAACCACAAGCAGCTTGTCAATGAAAGAGACTGTAGGCAGACTCATGGCCATTTCTGGATCACACACCATGTGGTGGTTCATTAGTACTACAGCACATGTGTAATGTGAAATGAGAGTAGCACAAACAGGTGCGCGGTTGTATCGAAGAAGTCCGCAGTAACCACTATGGGAACAGGTCATACAATCATTGTTTAAGGACCTGAATACCACTTTGTATATAAAATCTGTATTTGTTGAGAACACTGTACACAACACACAGTCATAAGTCAAGTGCCGAATAAAGACTAAAGAACAAAACAGCAATGGTGGCACTAGTTTGAATAGTCAAAGATTTTGGTAGTTCAGGGATAGCACATTGCATCAACACTTGATTCAGGTGGTTGATTACTGCCACAAATGTAACTGCAGCACCCACTTTCCAACTGGTAGAAGAACTGATTTTCAAAACTATTGTTTGATTTCGCCCACAGTCAGACATCTACTGTGAGAAAACAATGACTTCCATGCCTTCTTGAAGAGTCAACAGGTAGTGCCACTTTCCTGCTAGTTTGTTCTGAGCTACCAACATATAAATATGAGCAAACACTACTTACTTTTCATGTACACCTTTTATTACTAAATAAATATCTAAAAATCACATTTGTGGTGCTTTGTTTTGTAAAATTAATAAAATCTAAAACACTTGTGGAATTCCTAAGAAACCAAGTTGGTGCTTTATTTCAACTTTGGTATTTAATCTGAAATCTGCCACAATTATTTCTAAAAGACCACTTTTTCCCCAGAAGCCAACCAGTCTTGTTGTTTACTGATGGTTATTGAAAATTAGCTCCATGCTTGAGCAAGCAATAGTATGGTATGCAGGCATCTGAAGTACGGATTATATTTTGTATGCCTGCTGCACTATGAGTAGTTGTCACATGATGTGAAGTGATGGCTTATCAGCTCTAGTGGAGAGGCTGGAAATGGATGTCATTCTAAATGGCCCTGCAGTCAACCCAATTTCCTCATGGTGGACTGTATCCAGTACTGTAAGGTTGGATAGTCTAGCTGATCATTAACCAGTATATTCATATCAGGCAGGGATTGCACAAAAGCTTTATAACTCATAAATAAGCAGGTTCTGTCTGCTCCACATTTTCTATGTGAAATACATTTTAAAATGAAGGCAACTTTTTCCCCAGGTTGGCTGTAACATTTATTAAGACCTCTTGTTAGTCACTCAACCTGTTTTGGCCTATATATCCATTTTTGAATGTTCACAAAAAAATGGCAGCAAAGCTACAATCCATGATGGTTTACAAACTGTATTAGAAATAGTACCATTCTACTCTAGTTTGTAAACTGTCACAGGAACTTCCTGTGAGTTTGCTGGCATTTTTATGCAAGCACTCAAAAATGGCTATCTGTGTGACTAAGGAAAGGTTTTAATCAGTACTGCAGACTAAGCTGAAAAACGTTTATTCAACAAATTTATGAATGTGGTGACCACTTGAAGAAGATATACATTTTAGAACATTAAGGGCTTTGAGTGGAGGAGTTTTCAACCCCCTTAGGTGTGGCAACCATGTAAACTTCTGAATGAAAATGAGGTCCAGAAACCACAAGTTTAAATTGATGGCCTTCAATTCAAATTCAGGGAAATTAGAAGGGTGCCCATTCCACTCCAAATTCCTTTATCTGCAATTGTCCTGTATTTCCTGCAATAGTGGAAGACGAATTAAAAACTGAAAAGCTCCCCACAAATAAAGAGCAGTGGACAGGACTCTCTCCCATTGGTATAACACTATCAATAACCAAATGGTATCATGCATAAAATGTCACTTTGAAAGACACCATTCTATTTTATAATATGATATGATAGTACATCTTCAACTCAATATCTAAAAAGTGTGGAGAGAGGACGAACCATAAAAAGATGATTCCCCAGAAGTTCCATGAGTAGAACTATCATTAGACATTGTGTTCCAAGTTGTGGGATGGGTTAGACACAGAACCCACTGAGAAAGTGGCTTAAGGATTGCCTGGATTATAGTTTGCAGACCAGTAGCAGTTGGCCATCTGCTCCAAAGTCTTCTCCACATAGCTTGTAAGGGCAATAAATTGATAACCATTTTTGAATGTACTGTCCTTCCCAGGCTCAAGAGGGCAATGAAAATAGCAGTCTTATATGAGTAAGGGAATTTTTTCTATTCCCATATTAAGTTGAAAAGTTTCATAAGGATTTTCTCAGAAGTATTTCTGGTGACATTCCACAACATGCTGTACTTGATTTTATCATACCTGGAGCCATATCAAGTGCTGTAGACAATGCTGAATCCATATCCCACATAGAGAAGGAGCAGATGTAAACTTCACCACTGATGGAATTAAACTCATAACTGCCTCTTTCAGCACTCACCTGGTAGTGACTGAAAACAAATTACGGCTGGCAGTAGTGTTGATTTGGGCAAAATGCTCTGCCAAGGTTTGCTCATTGTCTCTCTTGCTGATCAGCAGGCTCTCATTCTTCATTGAAGGATCAGTGGGGTATCTCCCACTTATCCCTGAAATCCTTCTAACAGCTTTCCGCACATTCATTGGGTTGATGTAATGGTTGATGGAATTGCTCCTTTGATATCTTTGTATTCTCCTTATATATATGACAGCATTTTGCTCTTGCCATCTAAAAGACACTTAAGATTTTCATCAGTTGGCCTGTACATGGAACTTGCACAGTTGTTCATCTGATCCTGATTGCCAAATAACACTCGTCATTACACCAAGGGGCAGACAGTTTTTGGAGCTGTCTAGAAGATTTTGGCATAGATGCATCAGTCTCATGGGGTATCATAGGACGGAAACAAACCATCTATAATTGGCTTTAATTATGTTCAAATCAAACCAATTGATTGTCTAACACCCAGCTTATATGTTGAACACCCACTTTGGCATCTGTCGTGTGTACTGTGCTCAGTCTGATCAGTATATCCTGATCAAAATGGGGTACTTCAGTGTACAGCTTCAGCCACTTCACACCTATCGGTGTGTACAAGGATTGGACAGCGTAAGGATAGAATGAGTCTTGTGGACAACCACCATAGCAGGTCTGATGTGTACACTCAGTTCCATGTTAAGAAGATATGGGTTTTATATCAGTTAGAGACTCTCAATAGCTCAACCGTGTGGTTGGTGGAACACCACGGTATTAAAATCCCCACAGAGGGTGAACTAGCAGGGGAGGTGATTAGGTAGTGGAGATTATCTAATGCTAGAAGTAAAGCAGCAGTTGTTTGCAAATTGGTCTAGTGTTGAGACATGTGTTACAGTATATGTTGTTTATCAACAAGGCAACACCATCATAAGCCCTCTCCCCACCAAGATTGTTGTTTGTATGTTAAATCATAAATCCTTTAAAACAAGGATGTTAGTCATTTTAAAATGGATGTCTTGCAAGTACAGAGTCTTAAGTGTCCTATTTCTCTTAATTCCTCCACATTAGTAAGGAATCCATTAACGATACACTTCCATATGGTTTCAATTTAGTAGTGAAGTTGTTCTCTATCTTCTGTTTTCTGCTGAGTTGGTGGGTCTATGGAGATTCACAATTTGAATAGGGAACTTGTGGATTCCCTTTTAGATACTTCAGTAGATTCTGTTGGCAGGGTGTGGCATCTCAGTCAGAATCAAGTCAGTATGGTTTTATGGTTTCAGCTTGGTTTTCCAAGTCCTGTATTTTTTGTTTTAAGATTGATATTGGCAAGGTATTGCTTGAGGCACACCCGTTGGATTTTCAATATCTGCCTGTCTGAAAGACATGATTGTTTCCAGCTTACTGCTAGCTTAACCATTTGGTGATAACCTTGGTTGTTTTTGTGGCCTAAAACAGAGTTTGCATGCCACTTCTTCACATTTGCCACATGTTTCCTGATCCTTGCAATTTATGATGATGGACCATAGTATAGGCACGTAAAACATTTCATTGGCTTTGGTATATAGAGTCCCTCCTTGACCTATTCTGGTAACAATGGTGTGTTTAAGGTGAGTGTAAATGTAGCAGCTTTCTCAAGCACTCTATCCATTCACTTCATTATGTTTCTCACATCAACAGTTCCTTTTTCTCATTCATATTTCAACTTCTGGATGTGCATTCCCATTAGGTATCTGGATGACATTACATTTTTTTTGTGAATTTTGGGACCTACTGGTTTTTCACCAGCTATGGAAAATCCAGCAAGTGTGTCTCAATCAATCAACTTACCAGTTCAAATCTCAAAACACAAAAAAGATAGGACTTGGAAAACAAAGTTCAAACCATAAAACCATGCTGACTTGATTCTGATTGAGATGCAATGCCCTGTCAGCAGAATCTACTGAATTACCTAAAAGGGAATCAACAAGTTTCCTATTCAAATCATGAATCTCCAGAGTCTGCCAACTGAACAGAAAACAGAAGACAGACAACAACCTCACTAATAAATTGCACCCATATGGAAGTGGCTCATTAACTGATTTCTTACTAATGTGGAGGAATTAAGATTAATAGGACATGTAAGACCCCTGTGCCTGCAAGACATCCATTTTAAAATGATTGACATGCCTGTTTTAAAGAATTTATGAGTTAACACACAAACAACTATCTTGGTGGGGAGAGGGTATAAGACGGTGTTGCCTTGTTGATAAACAACACATATTGTAATTCATGACTCCACTCTAGACCAATTTGCAAACAACTGCTGCTTTACTTCCAGTATTAGAAAAAGTGAAGATAGCTTTTACCTGCCCCTAAAGCTGCTCTAGATGATGAGAATCTCCTCTACATTTTTATTTCTCCTGCTAGTACACCACAGACCACAGGGCTGAGCTATTGAGAGTTTCTATCTGATGTAAAATCTGTATCTTCTGAATATGGAACTAAGTGTACATTTCAGAACTGCTGTGGTGGTTGTCCACTAGCCTCAGTCTCTCCATACAGTTTTTGTAATTGGGTGGCTGCAAAGAAGTAAATGTTTTTACAAGAAATATTCCATTTCTAAGCTGCTTTACTTGTCTAAGACTATGGATATTAAAAGAAGAGATCTTTTCAAACTACTCCTGTAAGCTGCTTTGCAATTCAGGGCTTTTTGAATATAACAACAGGAAACATATTCAAAAGACACCACATTACATTTCAATTAACAAGAATGATCTTTTAGTTAGTACTGAACAACATGAAACAGTGGTAATACTGGACTCTCATTAATGAGAATGGCACCTCAAATGCCTGTTCGTACATCCTGATATACAGTATGTTTCCTGTGGTTTCCTCAAGTAATTAACACGAATTCTAGAACAACTCCCCTTCTCCAATCTAAGCATATGCTACTTCTATAATGATTTTGTTCTCAGTAGGGCATGAAGTCCTGATTTTCCTTTCTTTCCTCCTCCTTTTCATTGGTTGGATGTCATTGACCCAAGGCAGTGAATACATCCATTTGAGAATATTTTATGCATTAAATGGGATCCATAATGCTCCCCTGAGCAATAGAAGATATAAATATTCATACAGAGCCCCTTTTATCTGGAAAAGTATTATACAATTGGGATGCCTTAGACAATCCTGAGGTTGCACAACAAATGTCTGTTTCATCGCAGCAGCTATCCACTGTGTCTGCACATAGCATGCCTTGGGGTTGAAAGGATTTATGTCAAGCTTTGTACCATATAGCAGTCCAGGCAGTTATGGCAAGATCTCCATTCTCTATAACATGCAACATTCCACCACCAAACTGAACTGTGTTACTAAAGCATCTGAAACTTAAGCCAACCAAATCCATACTCAGCCTAGATGTGTGAAGTTATCTGTTTGTCATAACACAGGGATTAAGAAGAAGTTATCAAAGTGGCATGGATACACTCAACATTATATCCTCCCTCCCCCTCCCCTCCCCCCTCCCCACTCCTGCCACACCCACCCACACGCAGATAGCAGGAGACATGTGAGCTATGTTACTGAATATTTTCTCCAAGTATGTTTAGGGGCAGATTGTCTTCAATTTTAAATGATATTTTATTCTTATGATTTTGTTATCTATAACAAGAAAACAATTTCGTTGATAAATTTTTAATTAATTTTGTTGTTTTTCATTACAGTTGCATAATGATATTTAACAGCTAACTCCCTTCATATTACGTCAGTGTCCACTCAGTCAGAATTTGGCAAAAAATAATCCTCAGTTAGAATGTTAGTTGGTGAATTTGCTGGATCTGTGAAGCAGACTTTTTTTTTAATGAATGTTCAGTGTGGTAAATGGAACAAACAGCTGCAACAGTTATGCCTTTCATAACTAGATTTTATAGTGATGTGGGGCATGTGAGATAATCTCATAGATTATTAATTGTACATCTTAAAAACTAGCATGTAAGAGACACTACTTCTTCTCATTTCTTATTATATTTCTGAATAAACATGTTCTCACTTAATGTAGGAACTGGTACAAATTCATGCTATGTAGAAAAAACTGAGAATGCAGAACTGTTTGATGGCGACAGGAGCAAACCATATGTAATCATCAACACCGAAAGTGGAGCATTTGGTGATGATGGAAAACTTAATTTTATTAGAACAGAATATGACAAAGATGTAGATGACAATTCCATAAATCCTGGAAGACAACTGTAAGTAGTTACCTTTAAAATAATCTATGAGGAATCACACGCAAAGAGTTTCTAATCCTATAAAATTAACTTGAAATAGATTATTTATTTGAGAATAATGTTTCCCATCATATGTCTTCAGTTAATAAACCTGAAATGAGACACAGATTCTCAGCAATATTGGGGAATCAACAATTTAAAACAGCAGTGATTACAATATTAGCATTAAACATAACCTTAATGTTTATAACAGAGGGAAACATTCCACGTAGGAAAAATATATCTAAAAACAAAGATGATGTGACTTACCAAATGAAAGTGCTGGCAGGTCGACAGACACACAAACAAACACAAACATACACACAGAATTCAAGCTTTCACAACAAACTGTTGCCTCATCAGGAAAGAGGGAAGGAGAGGGAAAGACAAAAGGATGTGGGTTTTAAGGGAGAGGGTAAGGAGTCATTCCAATCCCGGGAGCGGAAAGACTTACCTTAGGGGGGAAAAAGGACGGGTATACACTCGCACACACACACATATCCATCCACACATATACAGACACAAGCATACATATTTAAAGGTCTGCTTGTGTCTGTATATGTGTGGATGGATATGTGTGTGTGTGCGAGTGTATACCCGTCCTTATTTCCCCCTAAGGTAAGTCTTTCCACTCCCGGGATTGGAATGACTCCTTACCCTCTCCCTTAAAACCCACATCCTTTTGTCTTTCCCTCTCCTTCCCTCTTTCCTGATGAGGCAACAGTTTGTTGTGAAAGCTTGAATTCTGTGTGTATGTTTGTGTTTGTTTGTGTGTCTGTCGACCTGCCAGCACTTTCATTTGGTGAGTCACATCATCTTTGTTTTTACATATTTAACCTTAATGTTTGTTATATATTCCTAAGCATTTTGTTTGTCATTAGCTTCTAGTAAGAGGCATAAATGCATTTATAAGCAATATGTGTTTAACATTCACTAGCAGTTGTTAATTATGGATGCAATAAATTCATAACTTCTGCATGCAAACTAGCTACTTGCTTTTTGATGAGGGGAAGTTAAGAAGATGTGAGCATGGCACAAAGGCAGAGTTGATCTTAATTAAATTTAGTACATGTAATGCTGACACCTGCTGTGTGATAGTGTAAACTGATTGTCGAACTGAACTGCAAAAAAAAAATTTGTTTATACAGTGTTTTAAGATAGTTGTGTTGTATGTTATTAATTCAAATGAGTAAACTAGAACACTGTGATGCCATAAAATGCTTTTTGCATATAGGGGTTGTAGTATGAAAAGTTAGTGTGGATCATGATTGGATGGAGGAGTGAACTGAGTCAGGCAGGGTTCATTATTGATTTTGGATGGAGTCTGATTGGTAGGGTTAGTGGCAAAAAAGTGTTTCCACTCTGTGGACTGGGCAAAAGGAGAGAATGTCTTTAACAAGTCCAGCATGATTAAATTTGGGGAGGGACTGATGCCTCAGTGGGATGGAGGCTCTTGGAGAATATGCTCATGACTGTGCTTTGGGTCTGTTTAGGTTCTGGATTCTGTATGATAGTGGGATGGAGTTTCTGAGGGTATGTAAATGTAGTAAGTCAGTGAGGCAGGATTTGTTGACTCTGAGGGGATGAAGGGGAGGTTTGGAGGCTCTTATAAAAGTGGTGGTAGGTGGAATTACAGGGCAGGAGTAGAAGGTGAACAGGTTGATAGTTTTTTGAGGTGACATCATACATGCTGCTATAGTTCCTGGAGGGCAAGAGATTCAGTCAGTGAGATGGGATGCAGGAATTTGGGATTGCAGAGAAGGAGAATTTTACAGATAGAAAGGAGGTATTGCTAGGAGGTTTGGGCCTGATTTATATGGTTTTTGCAGGACTTGTTTGGTGATGGCTACAGACTGACAGAATATGAACAAATATAGGTCATTATGGTGGGAAAGGTAATTTTATGGTAATGCCATCTGAAGGTCTAGGTATAATTGTATCGGTGGTGAGATAATGGCTTGGAAGCCAGAGCATGTGCAGTTTGGAATGTGACAGTAAAATGCAGGAAAGAAAAGGAAAAGGACAGACACATAGCAAAGTAATACTTTAGAGAACAGTAATGTAGGAAAGCAGCACTAGCTTGTGGGATGGAAGGAAAGCCGTTAGGTAAAATCAGACAATGGGCAGTCCAGGAGCGAATAACAACAATATGATTAAAAGCATAGATTGCTACTTACCACATAGAGGAGGCACTAAGTCACAGGAAGTGACAATGCTGCCCTCCAATGCTAAATTGGTGATCCCTTGAAGCCTCATAATATGTCCTACCAATCGATCCCTTCTTCTAGTCAAGTTGTGCTACAAATTTCTCTTCTCCCCAGTTCTACTCAATACCTCCTTTAAGTTATGTGATCTACTCATCTAATCTTCAGCATTCTTCGGTAGCACCACATTTCGAAAGCTTCTATTATCTTTTTGTCTAAACCATTTATCGTCCACGTTTCACTTCCATACATGGCTACACTCCATACAAATAGTTTCAGAAAAGACTTCCTGACACTTAAATCAATACTTGATGTTAATAAATTTCTCTTCTTCAGAAACACTTTCCTTGCCATTGCCAGTCTACATTTTATATCCTCTCTACTTCAACCATCCTCAGTTATTTTGCTCCCCAAATAGCAAAACTCATTTACTACTTTAAGCGTTTCATTTCCTAATCTAATACCCTCAGCATCACCCTAGTTAACTCAACTACATTCCATTATCCTCATTTTGCTTTTGTTGATGTTCATCTTACATCCTCCTTTCAAGACACTGTCCGTTCCGTACAACTGCTCTTTCAGGTAGTTACAATGTCATCGGTGAATCTCAAAGTTTTAACTGCTTCTCCGTGGATTTTAATTCCTACTCTGAATTTTTCTTTTGTTTCCTTTACTACTTGCTCAATATACAGATTGAATAACACTGGGGATAGGCTACAACCCTGTCTTACTCCCTTCCCAACCACTGCTTCCCTTTCATGCCCCTCGACTCTTATAACTGCCATCTGGTTTCTGTACAAATTGTAAATAGCCTTTCGCTCCCTGTATTTTACCCTTGCCACTTTCAGAATTTGAGAGAGAGTATTCCAGTCAAGGGTTAGCAGTCCATAATCATCAGCAACCTAGTCCTGCAGAATTATATAAACCAGTCTCAAACCTCCTTGCAATACCTCCTCTCCATCCATAAAATTCTCCTTTTATGAATCCCAAATTTTCACACCCTCAGAGAAGCAGAGCAGCACGCACATCACCACCTCAAAAGTCTCTACAGTCTGTTCACTTCCTACACCTACCTTGGAGTACCACTATCCACCATTTCTCCAAGTGCATGCAAACCTTCCCTGCATCCCCACATAGTTGACAAACACTGTCTTGCAGACCTACTAAATTTACTACATCCTCAGAAGCCCCCTCCCACCAAACATACAAAGTCCAGAACTTATACAGACACAGTCATAAACCTGTTCTCCAAAAGCCTCATTCCCACATTTTGCCCGACTCTCAAATTTAATGATGCTGGATTTATTACAGACTTTCTCTCCTACTCCCGGTCCCTGAAGTGGAAACACTTTTTTGCCACCAACCTTATCAATAAGATTCAGTCCAAAATCAATAACTTAGCCTGACTCAGTTCACTCCTCAATTTAACTGTGATCAATCCCACTGCCCCTAAATCACTCCACCGGCTACCAGATTCGTTCACCAATGAACTCTCAAACAGTGACACCATTCCAGAAATCTAGTGGGATCTCCAGTCTCTTCTCATATCCTTAGGCCCCAGAAAATCTCCCCTGAGCCTGTCTCCCTCCCCACCCCTTACACTCCCCACACTCCTACTTTCTAGATTTTTCCTAGAATCCATGAACTCAGCCACCCAGGATGCCCTGTTGTGGCTGGTTATTATGTGCTCATTGAGAGAATCTCTGCTCTCATGGACCAACACCTTCAGCCTATTACCTGTAACATACCCTCCTAATAAAAGACTCCAACCATTTCCTCCACTGAATCTCCACAGTTCCTGTTCCTTTACCACCCAGTTCAAATGGTTCAAATGGCTCTGAGCACTATGCGACTTAACTTCTGAGGTCATCAGTTGCCTAGAACTTAGAACTAATTAAACCTAACTAACCTAAGGACATCACACACAACCATACCCGAGGCAGGATTTGAACCTGCGACCGTAGCGGTTGCTTGGCTCCAGACTGTAGCGCCTAGAACCGCACGGCTACTCCGGCTGGCTTAACACCCAGTGCTCTGCTTGACATTGTTGTTGCACCACCCATACACTATCATCCCTAATGCCCATGACATTGCCACTATCAAACCTACCTTTCCCAATGCCTGACTGGCTTCAGATCTACTAGCTTCATCCCAGTTACCACAACCAACTATATCGTCACCCACAATTACTTCTCCTTTAAAGGCGTCACTTACAACCAGATCCATTAGTACAGCAATGAGTACCCATGTCCTATGCCAACATATTCATGGGACTTCTACTGGAATCCTCCTCAACCACCCAGAATCCCAAACTCCTCACCTTTTTCAGATTCATTTATGACATCTGCATGATCTGGACCATTGTTGAGGACATTCTCTCATTCACTTCAGCTGGTCTTCCCAATAAAACAAGCCATCTTCATTGATGTTGATCTCCATCTCAAAGGATGGCTACATCAGTACCTTCATTCACATCAGACCTACCAATCACCAACAATACGTCCACTTCAACAGCTGCCACCAATTCCATACGAAGAAGTCTCTTCCATACGTCCTAGCCACCCATGCTTGTGTCACATCTGTAGTGATGAGCAGTCCCTCTTGAAATATGCCAAGGGTCTCACAGATGCATTCACAGACCAAACTTACCCTTCCAACTTTGTTCAGAAACAGGTCTCCCATGCCTTGTCTCTCTAGTCACCTTCCATCTCCCACATACCCACCATCTGACCATAAGGGAGCACTCCTATTGTGACTTAGTGTCACCCACGACTCAAGCAACTGAATTGCATTCTTTTGACTACTTCTCATCATGCCCTGAAATGCAGAATACCCTACCCACTATCCTCTGCCCCCCCCCCCTATCCCACAGTGGTATTCTGTTGGCCACTGAACCTAACAATATTCTTGTCAATCCCTAACCAGCCCTGCTCCCAATCCCTTGCCTCATGGCTCATATCCCTAGAATAGATCATGATGCAAGACCTGTTTCACACATCCCCATGGCACCATCTATTCCAGTCCCAGAACAGACATCTCCTATCCCATCAAAGGCACTCCCCAACACAATGTACTTCACTTCAGTAAGTGCCTCACAGCCTACACCATCTGGATCCTTACTACCAACACCGGATTTTCTAAATTATGCAGGTGGGAACTCTCCCTGCAACATATTTGTCATACCTGTAACCTCCCTGGCCACAGCCTTCTCTAGTATCATCCTGCACCTTCCTGTCCCCTATCCTCTCCAGCACTGCACACACCTTCTGTTCCAATAGTCTTTTCCTCTTCTCTACTTCTCTCATCTCCCCTGTCCCTTTTCCACCCACCATTCTCCCCTCTCCTTGCACAGCCTCCTGACTCTGCACCTAACAGTCCTATCCTGTCCCCACCACATCCCTGCATGGTCTCACAGGTAGCACAACACTTTCCCATCCACCCCAGATGGCTGCTCATGTCAGATGCTGTTGCAGTCTGCAGTTGGGTCACAGGGGCCAGAGACAGAGACCATGTGTGTGTGAGTTTCACTTATTTATAGTTCACTTATCTAAGAAATGTTTGTCATTCATCACACACTCTTGGATCTCTTGAGCACAGTAAAATCCTACTTTCATCCATTTTGAAATGCTAGTTTTAAATTTATTTACAGGCAACATGTAGGCACTTTCAGGTAATCTGTTGAAGTAGACACTACCAAAACATTTATAACTGTTATACCTCTTTGCTGACATAGCATATGGAATGTTATATGTCTGCCCACTTCTTGTGCTATGGTCATAGATTGACCTGCCTCCATAGGTGATAAGTACTTAAGCTTTCTTTGACAAATACGAGACCATTATCGATAGTCCTAGGTACTGTAGGTCAACAGAAGTGACCGATTCCCATATCTGCTTTGACCCATGATGTAAGGCTGTTGTCATGTGTGATGTCATTAGGGTGCGGAGTTTATGAGTTGGATGTGTTTGTAGATGTCTTCTTGTGTTTGATGGTGCCCTCTGGTGGTGGTGGAGGTGGTGGTGGTGGTGGTGGTGGTGTTGTGTGTGTGTGTGTGTGTGTGTGTGTGTGTGTGTGTGTGCTAATGTAATGTGTTGTACTAGGGTCATTTGAGCTGGTTTGCTGTTTGTGGTATGGTAAGATATTTAATTTGCTGTGTGGCTTTTGTTGTTATGTATGGATATGATGATGAAATATAACAATGCTATGTTTTTGATTTTTGTTGTGGTTGGTTTGGGAGTTTCTTTGTTTGTTTTTCTTGTTTTTAGATGGGTGGGTGGGTGGTTGGGGTGGCCAATGTAGTCAGCTGTGCCGTAATTTGTTGATGGTAAGTAACTGTTTTTGTGAGTCTGCTCTTCCTGAGTTGTGATGTTGTGTGTTTTTATGGTGTATTGATAGTGTTTTATTTTCTGTAGAGATGTTTGATTTTTGGGTTTTTGGATGTGTATTGGCTTTGGTTTTATTTTTTGTAGTTGTATGGGTTGGTTTTTTGGTTTTCATATTTGTAGGTGTTGGTTTTTTGGTTTTCGTAGTTGTAGATGTTGTTTTTGTGGTACTGGCAGTTGCAGTTGAGCTATATAGGTCAAGGGAAGCATCCGATTCCTGTGGATTTCTTTTTTTCATCATTTTGTGTATTTTGGGATCATGGTGTGTTTTTTACTGTTATAATTAGCTTGTCCCACCCAAAAACCGCCAATTTCCCATGGTTGTGCCGTTAACTTGATTGTATTTTTGGAGGGATTGTTATTGTCTTATTTATATGTACTTTTGTGTTTGTTGCCATGTGTATGTAGTGACATCATAAGCGCCATATTGGAGACACTGAGAATGGTTATTTCTGCCATACTTACGATGTTATGGGTCAAAGCAGATGGGTGGAATTGGACACTTCTGGAATCCCGGTACTGTTATTATCATAAGTTGTTTGAAATAATCTCTACATGATTTGCCTGGGTTAAGATCTGGAATGCACCTGATAACTTTCTTTTGCTATTTGAATACTAATTTTGAGCCTACAGAATTATCCTTTGGTAGTATTGCATAACTTGGGTGGGAGTGGAAGAATCTGAAATATGCACATAACAGGAGTTAACTTGTATTGTGGATATACGACATGAGCTAGGCTGCCTTCAGTAGTACATTTGCCTCAAACCAATTACTAAATCTCTCTGTCACTACCACCATACTAGTTAGGGCATTTCTGAAGTTAGTATCGCATGTGATGAGTGCTGTTGTATGTGTGTATGGTACTGCATCACATGACACAACTGTGAGCAAATTATTTATGTAAGTAATAAACAAAAAACATCCAAGAGCAGATCGCTGAGGTATACCTTTTGTAACTGAAAGACAATTTGTCTTTTGACTATTTATTTTCACTAAATGTTTTCTATTGTTCAAGTAAGACTGCATTAGGGACAGGGCCTTCTCTGCTACTCCTTAGTGGTGGAGTTTTCTGAGAAGAATATTGTGGGGATCCATATAAAATGCTTTACTTAGATCCAACTGTATTATGCAGATTATCTCTTTATTTTCAAAACAGTTGTATATCTTTGCTGCCATATTCTTAACTGCTTATTGAAACCCATATTAAGTATATCATTATACTGCAAATATTGGCTCATCTGTTTACGCATGCAGTATTCTATTTTTTATATATAAATGATATAGGTCAATAGTTATCCTGAGAGGCTACATCTGCTTTCTTAAGTACTGGTCTAATTACAGGTATTTTTAGACATTCTGGATAATTGCCTTCATTTAAGATTTTATTAAATATTTTACTCAATGGGATTACAATTTGTTTGTTTATTTAATAATATGATTTGGGAGGCCATAATAATCCTCTGTTCTAGAATTTTGCTGTTGATCCAGTCACCACCTTCTCTGCTGCAATGAGTTCAGCAAAAGTTGTGTGTTGCTTTATTGTTTGTTACTGGCAATAGTGCCTCTGCCTTACTCACATACTCCACATTGTTGTCATCTGAGTGACGACTGATGAAATAAACATTTAGGATCTTTGGTGGAATTAATATCTAGTGTACTTTGTCATCACAATTTATTTCTTTTCTAATAATTTCCCACACAGCTTTGCATTTATTCACTATGTTTTGCACTCCTACTTTGATTTCAGATGTGTAAAGCTTTGTCACATTCATAAATATTTTCTTGTAACCTTCGCTATGATACAGTATGTCATGATTCTTATTTTACTTACATGTGGGGCGTACTGTATTTCGTGGTTGAGTGCAATGGCTGTGTTTGCTTGGTTCAGGTCTAAAAATTTTAGGGCAATTCATTAACATGTGCTTTGGTTATTATTTAGTCCCATTTTATTGTCTTCAGTTAATTTGTCAACTGGCTTAGCTTTGAGTCAGTAATCAGTCTTGTAGTTCTTCTATGTTCAGTGAAGGTTCCACTTTAATACTGTTAAGAATGTATCTGAGTCATAGTCCATCGCCGGCCGGTGTGGCTGAGCAGTTCTAGGCGCTTCAGTCTGGAACCACGCGACCGCTGCAGTCGCAGGTTCAATTCCTGCCTCGGGCATGGATGCATGTGATGTCCTTAGGTTAGTTAGGTTTAAATAGTTCTAAGTTCTAGGGGACTGATGACCTCAGACGTTAAGTCCCATAGTGCTCAGAGCCATTCGAACCATAGCCCATCATGATCAGAACTGTAAAATCTGACTTTGTAAGATTCTACTTTGTTTAGATGAAAATTACATATTACATTATATAAGCATGCTGTCTGCCTTGTGGGTTTTCCATTAATGCAGCAGAAATTAAAAGATATTAATGTATTTAGCAGAAGTTAACATTTCTATTCTTAAACCTAATGGCTATATTGATGTCACCAAATATTAATATTCTGTACTCAATATGTTTAAATAGCTAGGGTATCAGTTTCTCCAGCAGTTTCAGAAACAAGTCTTTGTTGTGACTCAGGAGGCAGTATATCAATGCAGTTTCATATTTTGTCTCTAGGCACATTTCAATTACATCCATAACTTCAGCAATTAAGTTCACAGTATTTTTAACATAGACAGATACACCAACCTGTTTTGCCACTGTTCTGTGGTAGATAATTGTCAAGTTG
The DNA here is from genome assembly GCF_023898315.1 of Schistocerca nitens. NCBI lineage: Eukaryota > Metazoa > Arthropoda > Insecta > Orthoptera > Acrididae > Schistocerca > Schistocerca nitens. The sequence continues at coordinate 469,146,144 of NC_064618.1, read as the reverse complement.
TACTTATATGGAACACTTAATTTTAGTTCCTCATGTCTCAGTCAGTGCTCATTTAGTAATAGTACTTTGCAGTTTTTGTTTTCCAGTCAATTACAAAATTCATTAACTTTATACTTAGAGATGGCACATTGGTATGCAAGAATGTGATACTTTGTGCTTGGGGGTTATCTGTTTGAGGTAATGTACTTCCTTGTTCCTGATGTGTTTTGGGATACTGCACTGTACTGTGTGGGTAATGTGTACAATCATAGCTATTCTTTTTCTTCACTTGGGGATTATGAGGGTGACAAAATTATTTGGCATATGACTGTTTACTATGCACAATATTATATTACATGGGAACCCACTATACCGTGTGCTGGCTCCATTCCTCCATTCCTGCCAGGTTGGTTTCTACTACTGAAGTGGTATTATCAAGGTTGAGCTAAATTCCACAGTACTGTTTTTAATGTAATTACATGTGTGTAGAGTTATTTGTCTCTTATCTTTGTGATTAAGATGGATACCGCTCTTGTGTGGCTTTCACAGGTTTTCTCAAGACCAGCACTAAATTTTGTGATTTCAGCATAGTCGCAGGACCAGCTTGGGAGAAAATATCTTTTAGGAACGTTTGTTTGATGTAAGTTAACCACACTGGTTTTAGGTTTCCTACTGTGAATTTCCCGTTCTTGCAGTAAATATCATTAGCTCTTGCACTGGAAACCATGTAGTCTTTTGTGCCCATGTGCACAGAGTGCTGTATTATGTTTTTGATAACATAAAAAATGGAGCAGCAGGACTACTTGTACCTTCAACAGAATACCTATAATTTACATTTTCATTTAGGAAGACCAGAATCCCTCTATCATCAATATCAGCCAACACAAGAGTCTTTTTTTCTTCTGGTAATTTTCCTTGTTACTTTCTCGTGCATATTCTGTCGTAAATTTTTCACCTCTATATTGAGTCTGTTATGTGTAAACATACAGCTTTGTACACCGTTACTGCTGCCTAATACTTTATTCTTGAGTTTGCTTCTCTGGTGAGCAGGATTAGAACTTATGTATATGCCTTTTATTTCTGGTGAATTTTTCATTCACTTACTGCAAGCCAGCAGCTTTGCACACCTTCCGTGATACTGTTTTTGCCTCTTTCTTTTGATGACCAGACTTTATACATATAGAAACATTTCCTCTTCATTTTATCATCCATAAGTGATAATACAATGTGCATCTGGACAATTCAGAGAACAGTCTCAGAAAATAATACAAAATACCTTTACTGACCTTCAGAGTAATCACCATTAGCTATAACACACTTCTGACATCAGTCATTTAGCTGTTAGAAACTGTCAGCAAATACTTCTTGTGATATCACTCAAAACAACATGGTTATGCATTTTTGGCTATCCATAATGTCTGTGAATGTTTCCGAACAATAGTGCGTACACTGTCTTGCTTATTTAACTCTACTGGTCTCAGTCTCAAAGACAGCTGCCTATCATCCACAAGCATTCCTCACATTCACCTCATTGCAAAATGGAGCAACACATTAACATGAAGTTTTCGTTCAAATTAGGAAAAACAACTACAGAGACTCAGAATGTCAGTGCAAGTGCACTGGATTGAAGCAGTGAGCAAAAATCATGTTTTTGAGTGGTTTAAAAGCCTTAGAGATAGAAAGGATGGTGTTAAGGATGATTCGCATTTGGGTCAACACATACAATCACAGACTACATTGAACGAGTGTGACTTATACTTGCAGATGATCAGTAGCTGTCTTTGAGAATGGAAGCAGAATAGTTGAAGACAAGTAAGGACAGTGTAAGCACTATTGCTCACAAACATTTGCAGATGATGCAGATATCCAAGAACGCGTGACCACAGCATTTCAAGTGATTACAAGAGAAGTGTTTGCTGACAGTTTCCAACAGCTTTACAACTAATGTCATAAGCATATTGCAGCTAATTGCAATTACTTTAAAAGCCAGTAAATGTATTTTGCTTGCAACACTTGTTTCCTTTTTCTGCTGAGAACATTCACCAAACTTTTCAAACACATCTCATATGCCATCATTACCCTCACTGTCTCTGCTGTTCATTGTCCAGTCACATTTAGAGCACAACACTGCCCATGCTTCCAGTTTATCATGAAGTTTGTTGTTTTCTTTCATTGAGGACTCAATTTTAGGACACCAAAAATGAAGTATGCTATTATATTTCACTCATTGAATGTCTTTTTTGCTGTTATTGTGTCCTTGTTACACTTTTCACTGATTGAAGAGGAAATATCACTTATAGGAGTATATTTATTTTGTACTTTCTGTTCAAATTGTTGGTTTTCTTTTAGCAGGAATAGAGCAACGTGTCATTGTTGAGTGACTGTAGGATAGTACAAGATGACTTAGACAAAATTTCAAATTGGTTAATGAACGAAAACTACCTTTAAATGTAGAAAAAATGTAAGTTAATTCTGTAATGTTTGGATACAGCATTAGCAGCGTCTTGCTTTGCACAGTCATTTTGTTTAAATATCTGAGTGTAATGATGAAAAGGGGTAGGAAATGGAACAAGCATGCGAAGATTGTAGTGGGGAAGGTGAATGAAGGTGAATGGTCAGGTTTGATTTTTTGGGAGAGTTTTGGGAAAGTGTGGTTCACCTGTAAAGGAGACTGCATATAGAACACTAGTGAAACCCATTCTTGAGTACTGTTTGAGTATTTGGGATCCCCACCAGATCAGGATAAAGGAGGACATGGAGCAATTCAGAGATGGGCCTGTAGGTTTGTTACCGGTAGGTTGGATCAACACGCAGGTGTTCCAGAGATCTCTGGAAATTAAAATGGAAATCCCTGGAGGGAAGGTGATGTTCTTTTCAAGGAACACTACTGAGAAAATTTATATAAATTTAGAGAAAATGGAGCTGACTGTAGAATGCTCCTACTGCCACCAACATATATTTCACTTAAGGACAATGAACATAAGATAAGAGGAATTATGGCTCATATGGAAGCATACAGACAGTTGTTTTTCTCTCACTCTGCTCGTGAGTGAAGCAGGAAGGGAAATGACTAGTAGTGGTACAACGCACCCTCTGCAATGCACAATATGATGATTTTCAGAGTATGCACGTAGATATAGGTATAGATGTAGATGCAGATGTAGAGGTTGCTTCAATCTGTTGATTTCTCTGCAGTAATGTACTGTATTTACATTTTAAAATATGAGTTGTGTGCTTCAGTTTCTTGACATTCTTTTGCTTAGTGCGTTCAGCTTCTCTTAACCCTTAGCCACCACTTGCAAAAAATTCCACAATGTCATCTGTTGATCTGCAGAGCTTGGTGAAGGTATCATGGTTGTTCCTGAGCTTGTAAAGGCAATAGTGATGAAATCTGAATGGAATTTTTATATTTTATGAAGTTGCCAAGACTGTTAATAGTTATAGTTCATTACTGATAACATGATGATGTAATATCTTAAAAAAAAATTTTTTTTTTGTTTATTCTTTGGCAGCAAAGATGTCATGATTCTGGGATAGCTGCTAAGTACAGTCAATAAAGAATTCTTAAGCAGGTCAAGTGGTGTGTGTTCTTGGTGATTTAAAATTAGACTAAATATCGTCAAGCAACATCTTTTGGGAACTGCCGCAAATATTACATTACAGCAGCTATATTTGGTGACCCCGACATGATAATAAGAAGATATGATGACAAACAGGAGCGTTTCCAAAGATCGCATGGAAGCAAACAAGGTTAGCATCAAAATTCCGCCTTTTTGGAGTGAAAAACCCAAATTTTGGTTTTATCAAGTAGAAGCACAGTTCAGCATTTGCAAAATTGTCACAGAAGAAACTAAATTTAACCACCTAGTGTCACAATTAGAACCAAAATACATCGAGAATATTTGCGACATTATTTGCGGCACAGATGCTAATAAATGGCTAAGGAACATCTACTGAATATTTCCAAAGAAAGTGAAGATAAGCGTATTAAGAGATTAGTTACTGGAATTGATTTGGGAGACCAAGAACCTAGTCAGTTATTACGCAAAATGCAAGCCTTGGTAGGTGTAGATGTGTCAGAAAAAGTCCTAAAGACATTTTGGCTAGAAAAACTTCCGGATTCTATAAGGAACATTTTAATTGTCAGTGACGAGGGACTCAAAAAGGTGGCTATAGTGGCTGATAGAATAACAGAAATAAATCCCCGTAACGAATTGTTCGTCACAAAAAGTGGTGCTTGTAGCCAACAGGATGTTTCGATAACAATGAGTGACTTGATGACAAGAATTTCGGGGCTAGAGCAACTAATGGCCACGCTGTCAACTGGTTATAGAGGCAGGTCTCGTAATAGAAGCTGTGAGCGTCAATGTAAAAGAAGTCGTAGTAAGTCTCAAAATAAATACAACCCCAAGGGCAAGTACTGTTATTACCACTTTCGCTTTGGGCAGAACTGCAAGCCTGAAAAATGCACACCTCCACATAGCTGGACTGAAAAGGGAAAAGCGACCCAGCAGCTGAATTAGCGGCAAGTTCTGCTGCCCAAGTCCATTGCCGCAAAACCCGCTTATTTGTAACCGACAAAAAAATGGGACTGCAATTTTTAGTCGACAGTGGGGTGGACGTTTCTGTAATTCCTACTTATGCAAATGTTAATGGTGAGTCACCATATAAATTTTTTGCTGCAAATGGTACCAAAATTCCTACATATGGAATCGAACTTTGTACTATTGATATGGGACTGCGACATCAATTTCAATGGCCATTTATAGTTGCGAAGATCAATAAAGCTACATTGGGTGCTGATTTTTTGAATAAATTTCAATTATTAGTAGATGCCCATAATAAAAGATTAATAGATGATGTAACCAAGCTCAATGCTGAGGGTAAAGTTATGTCAATCTCAGAGGAAAACGTCCTGAGCACCATGAGCCAAAACACAAAATTTACAGATCTACTGTTACAGTATCCAGACATAGCTGAACCTAATTTGGTACCTAGCAAAATTAAACATGATGTCAAACACTATATTACCACTGAAGGCCCATTTGTGTTTTCTAGGTCAAGACAATTAGACTGAAAGCGCTTGGTGATGGCAAAACAAGAATTTAAATTCACGTTAGACAATGGCATCATTAGACCATCTAAATCTGCATGGGCAAGTCTTCTCCATATTGTACCTAAGAAGGATGGCTCAATACGTCCGTGTGGAGATTATAGATGGTTAAATGAAAGAACAATTCCAGACTGTTATCCTGTACCTAGAACAGAAGATTTCTATTGAATTCTTCAAGGCAAAAACATATTTTCTAAAATCAATCTCTTTATGGCCTATTATCAGATACCTATTACTGAAGAAGATAAGCACAATACAGCTGTAATCACACCATTTGGACTGTATGAATTTAATGTCATAAGCTTTGGTCTGTGGAATGCACCTTCAACATTCCAGCAATTCATTAATGAAGTTATGTTTGGGCTATATTTTGTGTTTCCTTAACTTGATGACATTTAAATTGCCTCATCCAGTATTGAAGAACACTGAACACACCTGAAACTAGTCCTGGAGCGATTGTCTAATTATGGAAGTTAATTCAACATATCAAAATCAACCTTTGGAGTAAATGAAATTGAATTCCAGGGGTACTGGATAACATCACAGGGATCCCATCCACTACCTGAGAAAGTGCAAGCAATTTTAGAGTATAAGTTACCTGACAAACTGCATGAGCACCGCAGATCTCTTGGCATTGTCAACTACTACCTTTGCTACCTTAAAGATGTGGCACAGACTCAAGCTGTTTTGCATGACTATCTTAAGGGAGCAAGAAAGAATGATAATAGACAAATTCAGTAGACTCAAGAAGCAAAGAAAATATTTGAGAAATCTAAACAAGATATAGTAAATTCTGCATCATTGGCTTTTCCTAACTCGGAGTTACCCCTAGCATTATGTACAGATGCATCAGATATTGCTGTTGGTTCTGTGCTCCAGCAACTGGAAAATGGAAATTGGAGACCTGTTGCATTCTTTTCACAGAAACTGAGTAAATCACAGAAGGGTTACAGTACCTATGACCAAGAATTATTGAGAATTTACCTTTCTGTAAAAAAGTTTAAGCATTTACTGGAAGGAAGAGACTTCATAATCTTCACTGATTATAAGCCTCTCACATTTGCTTTCAAGCAAAACAATGATAAGGCATCTCCTCGACAGATGAGACAGTTGCAGTACATTTCACAATTTTCGACCGATATTCATCATGTCAGTGGCCATGACAAGATGGTTGCGGATGCCCTATCCAGAGTTGATGAAGTAGTAATTCTGGACTATGATGAAATTGCCAAAAACCAGCAACAAGATCAAGAACTACAGCAACTCCAAATAGGGAACAACTCCTTAAACTTCAAGTCATATCAACTTCCATCAGGGAAAATATTGTGGTGTGACACATCCACTGCAAATATCAGACCTTATATTCTTCAACCTTTTCATTATCAAATATTTCTTCATTTTCATGGTTTAGCTCATGTTGGCATGAAGACAACAGTGAAACTGTTGAGTAGCAGAGCCATTTGGTCAAACATCAAAAGTGATGTGCGACAGTGGACTAAATCCTGTGTCAGTTGTCAGAAAACCTAGGTCACTCACCACACAAAATCACTGCTAGAGAAGTTTGAAGAACCTGATGAACATTTCAGTGTTGTACACATTGACCTCATAGGACCTTTTCCTCCTAATGGCATGACTTATTGTTTAACTTGTATTGACCGTTTCACATCTTGGATTGAAGTCATACCACTTGAAGATATTTCAGCTGAAAAAGTGGCAACAGCCTTCTACCAGCACTGGATTGCAAGATTTGGTGTACCATCACAGGTAATCACTGACCAAGGAACACAGTTTAGATCACAGTTCTTTAATAATTTGGGCATAGTAAGTGGAATGAAATTTCAGCACACAATGCTATATCATCCTCAATGCAATGGTAAAATTGAGTGACTACATAGAACTCTGAAGTCTGCAATCAAGGCCCATAACAGTTCTAATTGGACAGAAATTCTGCCTACTGTTCTATTGGGGTTGCACACTGCGGTGTGAGAAACATCAAACCATTTCATTGCACAGATGGTATATGGAAAAACTATAAGACTTCCTGGTGAATTTTTTTAAGAGCCCACTACAAAGATTGAACTTGATTCATTTGCATCTAATTTGCAAAAGCAAATGCTTCATTTGAAACCTAGTAGGCCTACACAAAGCAAATCAAGATCAGTATTTGTTCCAAAAGATCTGCAAACCTGTTCCCATGTCTTCCTGAGATGTGACAGGGTTAGAAAACCATTAGAACCTACATATGATGGTCCCTTTCCTGTCATTTCAAGACATGAAAAATATTTCACTATTAAAAGGAAGTGCAAACACATAAATGTGTCAGTGGACTGACTTAAACCAGATTATCTGCTGCAAGGAAAATGGGAATCAGAGAAGGAACTTCCAAACTTTTCCAAGGACACTGAACCACAACATCCCACAGAGGAACCATCTCCAAATATCATAGTATCGAAGTCAGGACGGATTATAAGGTTCCCTCCTCGATTCTTAGAGCAGTTGTCTCTGTGGAGAATTAATTCAAATATCATACCAGACATTGTAAAAAGTTTTTGTAATTATTTTGTATCATATCTTTTGTCATTCCAATATGTTTTTTTTTATTGTTTTATGTTAATGTTGTGCTGATTTTTTTTTAAGGAAAATTCCTTCATCACCATGTATTAATTCATAGCCATGTTACTGGTGGGGGAGTAGTGTAAAGTCAACAGTGATGAAATCTAAATGTAATTTTTATATTTTATGAAGTTGCCAAGACCGTTAATAGTTATAGTTCATTACTGATAACATGATGTAATATCTGTAAAAAAAATTTTTGTTTTTTTGTTTATTCTTTGGTAGCAAAGATGTGATGATTCTGGGATAGCTGCTAAGTAAAGTTAATAAAGGAGTCTTAAGCAGGTCAAGTGGCGTGTGTTCTTGGTGATTTAAAATTAGACTAAATATCGTCAAGCAACATCTTTTGGGAACTGCCGCAAATATTACGTTACAGCAGTTATAAGCTCATTAAACGGCTGGATCTGTAGTTGTTTCCAGATCTCTCCCACGCAACAGCCTCACTACAGCTTGGATAACAGGATTACGCCACTGCTCCCAGCCACAATTTTGTTGAACAACATTGTGATAATCCTCATTTCATAGTCCCCAATGTTGAGTCCTGCCTTTTTAACAAAACAAGAGTTTCTAGTTGTGACTCACTTTTACATAGTTGTTTCACACTTCATACAGATGATTCTTGTGGCAACACTCTTTTTAATGTAGCAGTGACTGGAGTCTACCACTTCACGTGTTCCAGTAAGCAGATAATGCATTGATATGGATGCTACATATATGATTTCATTTATCTGCTTTCATCTTTCTGTACCCCTTTATTCTACTAGTTTTGCATTAATATAACACACTATAAATTTTGCATCATAGTAAATTCTTAGTTTCTTACAGTTGACACTTTCTTAATCTCTATTTTTAATTAATTTAACAAAACAATTGCATTCTTATTTTACCTATGCCACTTTCTAAGAGATATCTTTGTTTGTTTCACTTTCTGTCAAATCTGATAGCTAAAAGAGAAGCTTATGAACAGTAGATTTAAAGTGCTCCAACAGATGTAAGACAGCATGTATTATCATATACATGAGCATACTCATACCTGAAAGCAAGGGGAAACTACGGCCGTAATTTTTCCCGAGGGCATGCAGCTTTACTGTATGATTAAATGATGATGGCGTCCTCTTGGGTAAAATATTCCGGAGGTAAAATAGTCCCCCATTCGGATCTCCGGGCGGGGACTACTCAAGAGGATGTCGTTATCAGGAGAAAGAAAACTGGCGTTCTACGGATCGGAGCGTGGAATGTCAGGTCCCTTAATCGGGCAGGTAGGTTAGAAAATTTGAAAAGGGAAATGGATAGGTTAAAGTTAGATATAGTGGGAATTAGTGAAGTTCAGCGGCAGGAGGAAGAAGACTTCTGGTCAGGTGACTACAGGGTTATAAACACAAAGTCAAATAGGGGTAATGCAGGAGTAGGTTTAATAATGAATAGGAAAATAGGAACGCGGGTAAGCTACTACGAACAGCTTACTGAACGCATTATTGTGGCCAAGATAGATACGAAGCCCACACCTACTACAGTAGTACAAGTTTATATGCCAACTAGCTCTGCAGATGACGAAGAAATTGAAGAAATGTATGATGAAATAAAAGAAATTATTCAGATAGTGAAGGGAGACGAAAATTTAATAGTCATGGGTGACTGGAATTCGAGTGTAGGAAAAGGGAGAGAAGGAAACGTAGTAGGAGAATATGGATTGGGGGTAAGAAATGAAAGAGGAAGCCGCCTGGTAGAATTTTGCACAGAGCACAACTTAATCATAGCTAACACTTGGTTTAAGAATCATGATAGAAGGTTGTATACATGGAAGAACCCTGGAGATACTAAAAGGTATCAGATAGATTATATAATGGTAAGACAGAGATTTAGGAACCAGGTTTTAAATTGTAAGACATTTCCAGGGGCAGATGTGGACTCTGACCACAATCTATTGGTTATGACCTGTAGATTAAAACTGAAGAAACTGCAAAAAGGTGGGAATTTAAGGAGATGGGACCTGGATAAACTGAAAGAACCAGAGGTTGTACAGAGTTTCAGGGAGAGCATAAGGGAACAATTGACAGGAATGGGGGAAAGAAATACAGTAGAAGAAGAATGGGTAGCTTTGAGGGATGAAGTAGTGCAGGCAGCAGAGGATCAATTAGGTAAAAAGACGAGGGCTAGTAGAAATCCTTGGGTAACAAAAGAAATATTGAATTTAATTGATGAAAGAAGGAAATATAAAAATGCAGTAAATGAAGCAGGCAAAAAGGAATACAAACGTCTCAAAAATGAGATCGATAGGAAGTGCAAAATGGCTAAGCAGGGATGGCTAGAGGACAAATGTAAAGATGTAGAGGCTTATCTCACTAGGGGTAAGATAGATACTGCCTACAGGAAAATTAAAGAGACCTTTGGAGAAAAGAGAACCACTTGTATGAACATCAAGAGCTCAGATAGAAACCCAGTTCTAAGCAAAGAAGGGAAAGCAGAAAGGTGGAAGGAGTATATAGAGGGTCTATACAAGGGCGATGTACTTGAGGACAATATTATGGAAATGGAAGAGGATGTAGATGAAGATGAAATGGGAAATACGATACTGTGTGAAGAGTTTGACAGAGCACTGAAAGACCTGAGTCGAAACAAGGCCCCCGGAGTAGACAACATTCCATTGGAACTACTGACGGCCTTGGGAGAGCCAGTCCTGACAAAACTCTACCATCTGGTGAGCAAGATGTATGAAACAGGCGAAATACCCTCAGACTTCAAGAAGAATATAATAATTCCAATCCCAAAGAAAGCAGGTGTTGACAGATGTGAGAATTACCGAACAATCAGTTTAATAAGCCACAGCTGCAAAATACTAACACGAATTCTTTACAGACGAATGGAAAAACTAGTAGAAGCCGACCTCGGGGAAGATCAGTTTGGATTCCGTAGAAATACTGGAACACGTGAGGCAATACTGACCTTACGACTTATCTTAGAAGAAAGATTAAGGAAAGGCAAACCTACGTTTCTAGCATTTGTAGACTTAGAGAAAGCTTTTGACAATGTTGACTGGAATACTCTCTTTCAAATTCTAAAGGTGGCAGGGGTAAAATACAGGGAGCGAAAGGCTATTTACAATTTGTACAGAAACCAGATGGCAGTTATAAGAGTCGAGGGACATGAAAGGGAAGCAGTGGTTGGGAAGGGAGTAAGACAGGGTTGTAGCCTCTCCCCGATGTTATTCAATCTGTATATTGAGCAAGCAGTAAAGGAAAAAAAAGAAAAATTCGGAGTAGGTATTAAAATCCATGGAGAAGAAATAAAAACTTTGAGGTTCGCCGATGACATTGTAATTCTCTCAGAGACAGCAAAGGACTTGGAAGAGCAGTTGAACGGAATGGATGGTGTCGTGAAGGGAGGATATAAGATGAACATCAACAAAAGCAAAACGAGGATAATGGAATGTAGTCGAATTAAGTCGGGTGATGCTGAGGGAATTAGATTAGGAAATGAGACACTTAAAGTAGTAAAGGAGTTTTGCTATTTGGGGAGCAAAATAACTGATGATGGTCGAAGTAGAGAGGATATAAAATGTAGACTGGCAATGGCAAGGAAAGCGTTTCTGAAGAAGAGAAATTTGTTAACATCGAGTATAGATTTAAGTGTCAGGAAGTCATTTCTGAAAGTATTTGTATGGAGTGTAGCCATGTATGGAAGTGAAACATGGACAATAAATAGTTTGGACAAGAAGAGAATAGAAGCTTTTGAAATGTGGTGCTACAGAAGAATGCTGAAGATTAGGTGGGTAGATCACATAACTAATGAGGAGGTACTGAATAGGATTGGGGAGAAGAGGAGTTTGTGGCACAACTTGACCAGAAGAAGGGATCGGTTGGTAGGACATGTTCTGAGGCATCAAGGGATCACCAATTTAGTTTTGGAGGGCAGCGTGGAGGGTAAAAATCGTAGAGGGAGACCAAGAGATGAATACACTAAGCAGATTCAGAAGGATGTAGGTTGCAGTAGGTACTGGGAGATGAAGAAGCTTGCACAGGATAGAGTAGCATGGAGAGCTGCATCAAACCAGTCTCAGGACTGAAGACCACAACAACAACAACTCATACCTACATGCAATACATAATGTGTGAACCTTATGATGTAAACGGTCACTTTCTGAATACAATAAATGAGCTGACCTCCAATATAACCCAAAAGGATCATGTGCAACTGATCTGCTTGGTGCAGTGATCCTTCGGAAATATGGTTCCCACTGGGATATTATCAAACCCACAAATGCACATATGGCATCTATGGGTTCAGGGGGGCCTTACCCAATGACCTGCAGAATGTCAGTGACCCCACTTGATGACAAAAGTTGCTTCTGTGTTCTCCAACTTCTAAAGCATGGACTATTAATAGATATTTGATTGCATTCATTATTGGTCACTGAAATTACAATACCCTGAAGGCAGCATGCAACCAGTTTGAAAGCGGGTCTAAGTGCTTGGATATGTATATAATTACCATTTCATCACAACCACACAAAGCAGTTAGGGGCTGCTTCTGTATACAAGGAAAGGTTGTGTAGTGGGTCTCTCATACAATAATCAGATTTGATTTTTGTTCATTTATGAGAAGATGTGTTATGCCTCATGTAAGGAGAAGAAAAGTACATCAGCTTTTGTTGGAATTTGACAGTGGCAGGATATGGCTATCAAGACTGCAGTTTCTCATTATGACTGCCATGTGGAAATTGGCTGAGGAGGGCCATAGTCAACGCCATGCAGAATCTCAATGACCTCACATAACCACAGCCCAATAAGACAAACATACTGTTTGCCTGACTATGCAGCATTGTATTGCCATGTCACATACCTTGAGTCAAGAAATGTACTTGTTTGCAACAAAACAAGTATCCACATATACAGTGTGGCTACATTTGGACAACTATTGACTGTCAGCACAACAATTGTTATGGCTATCCTCAATATGGCAACAGAGAGAGGTGTGCCAACAATGGAATGCCCAATGATGTCACTGACATAGGAATGGTACCACATCATCTCTATATGTAAAAGTTGATGTCCCGACTGACTGACTCATTCACTGATTTATCATTGCTTGGGATTTCGATCTTATACTGTAGGCATCACTTCAGGAGGGATTTTTTGAGATTCCACACCCAAAGGGTGAAATAGGGGATGAAAGATTTTTTGAAATCATGTTGCTATTAAGGCAATTTCGAAGCTAAACCTATGAAAATTGGTATTTGGTTTCTTGGTCATAAATAAAGAAATATGTGTTAAGCATTTTTTGAAACTTGACCCATATGTGGGTAAAACTGGGTGAAATTTTTTAAAAATAAATCATTATTAAAGAACTACTAAAGTATTGTTAAAGCTAGATCTATGAAAATTGGTATTTGACTTCTCAGTCAGAAATAAAAAAAAACAATGTGTTTCAGCATTTTTGAAAATCATTGGGCGGGGGGGGGGGGGATGGGTGATGAATTATTTTAAGGAAATTTTTCGTTGTATTAAAAAAAAAATTGAGAGGTAAATCTCCGAAAACTAGTATTTCACTTCTCAGTTAGATACAAAGAATTATGTATTAGGGGATGAAGTTTCTATGGAAATACCATCACAAGAACACAAAAGACATGATCAATGAAAACCTTGGACTCAACATACCAGAACAGCTTTTTCTATGATATCAATTCATGAAAAAAGTTTAGAAGGTATTGCATTATGTGAACAACATAAAAATTCAATTAAAGGAAAACAAAAACAAAAATCTGTGCAGACCATACAGTCTACATGAGTGAAGCAGAGGGCACTAAGCTAGTCTTTTCATATGACACTCTGTTCTGCATACAGCATCGTGATGGACATATCCATGTCTTGAGGCTCTGAGAAGAATGAATGTTGCCAAACTGCATTCACTGCTGTGTGGGCACAGCACTTGGCTTTCTGAGAGGAGGTACCACTGGGAACACAGACTCCTTATTTGGACAGCAGGTACTACATTTCTGTCATGTTAAGGACAATGGTCATGACCTACCTTTGAGATCTTTATTATGTTACCTTTTCAACAGCATTACACAAGACTGGATGCAGCCCATGTTGTCATACATACCTCATACAGAAAGTGTTCAGCTGCTGCCCTGTGCACCACATTCTTCGGATCTCTCACCAACTCCAGACATCTGGTCATTGTATGCCATCAGTCACCAAACACCGCAACTCATGAACTCTGGCATAGAGTTGAAGCAGCATGGGGTGATATTCCTGTATGTGTCATCAAAGCTGAATTTGACTCAGTGCCCTGATATATTGGAGCAATTGTTGCTGCCAGAGATGGCAGCTCTTGTGTACTAAATTTTTCAACCTGTATACTCCCAAGTTTCCTATACATTTAATAATATATTTATCCTACACTGAGATAACAAAAGTTATGGGATAGCTGTATGTGCATATAAGATGGTGGTAGTATCATACACATGAGGTATAAAGGTGCAGTGCATTAGCAGAGTTGTGGTCTGAATTCGGGTGATTAATGTGAAAAGGATTCCGAAGTGATTATGGAAGCACCATAGGAATTAACAGCCGCTGAATGCAGAATGGTGGTTGGAGCTAGATGCATGGGGCATTCCATTTCAGAAATCATCATGGAAATCAATATGTTAAGATCCACAGTTTCTAGATTGTACCAAGAGTACCAAATTTCAGTGATTTACCTCTCACCATGGCAATGCAGTGGCCGAATGGCCTTCACTTAATGACCAAGAGCGGTGGCATTGGCATAGAATTGTCACTGCTAACAGACAAGCAACACTGCATGAAATAACTGCAAATGTCAATGTGGGACATACACTGAACATATCTATTAGGACAGTGTGGTGAAATTTGAAATTAATGGGCTATGGCAGCAGATGACCAATGAGCATGCCTTTGACAATAGCATACCACCTGCAGCACTTCTCCTGGGCTCATGGCCATATCAGCTGGACCTTAGATGACTGGATATCATGACCTAGTCAGATGAGTCCCAATTGCAGTTGGTAAGAGCTGATGGTAGGGTTCGAGTGTGGTGCAGACTCCACAAAGCCACAGACCCTGGTTGACAGCAAGGCACTGTGCAAGCTAGTGGTGGGTCCATAATGATGTGGGCTGTGTTTACATGGAATGATTGGGTTCTCTGGTCAAACTGAACCAATCATTGATTCGAAATGGTTATGTGAACTACTTAGAGACCATTTGCAGCCATTCAATGATGGAATTTTATTGGATGACAATGCTCCATGCCACCAGGCCACAATTGTTTGTGATTGGTTTGAGAACATTTTGGACAATTTGAGCAAATGGTATGGCCAACCAGATTGCCCGACATGGATCCCATCAAACATTTATGGGACTTAATTGAAGTCAGTTCATGCACAAAATCTTGCACCAACAACACTTTCACAATTATGGCTGGGTATAGAGGCAGCAGGATTCAGTACTTCCACAGGGGACTTCCAATGGCCCATGTCACAATGAGCTGCTGCACTATGCCAGGGAAAAGGTCAGACACGTTATTAGGAGATATCTCATGACTTTTGTCATCTTAGTGTATGTGCACAATAAGAAAAATTTCATTATTTGCTATCTTCCTAGTGTTGCATTTGTAATGGCCAATTGTGAAGACAAAAGGAAAAATAACCAACATTTTTGTAAACCACTCTGTGCCATATTTAGTAAGTGCTGAGAATCTGGAATTTTTAGGAAAGAGACAGGCACTTTCCATGTAATTACAACCTGTTTCTCTTGTCCCAATATTCTGTACAATATATAAGTCCCTGATGCATCATAAACTGTGTAACTATTTTGAAAAGCATGATCATATGTCCACCTGTTGGTTAGGTAAAATGGAATGGCATTGTTGGTCGGGAGGCCCCAGTTGGGGAAGTTTGGCCACCGAGTGCAAGTCTTATTTCAGTTGATGCCACATAGGGTGACTTGACAGCCAGTGATGAAGATGAAATGATGAGGAGGACAACGCAATGCCCAGTCCATAAGCTGAGAAAATCCCCAACCCGGCCGGGAATCAAACCCAGGCCTGCTACATGGGAGGCAAACACGAAACCACTCAGCTAAGCAGGTGGACAGTTAGTTAAGTTTCCAACAAGAAAAGAATACTGACATTGCTGTCCTTGAAATCATTAATCAAGAACTTACTGCACATGAAAACATAAAATAGTAGCTCTTAACTCATCCTTAGTTGTAATAGAATCATTTTTAAGCAACAGGATGCATATTGTCAGTTTAAAATAGACACTCTGAAGGAAATAAAGGCAGGTATGCCATAGGACTGAATTCTGGGGTAATTGTTCTTCATAGCTGTAATGAATGATTTGTTCAGTTACATAGGATCTCAGCCAGTTATCTACACGGTTAATCAAAAGTACCTCCAGTCTTTCAGAAGATGACTGCACAAAAACTATGAGACATATAGAAAAATGACCCATGTGAGTGGGTTGAGCATCGCTCCAAGTTTCGATTCATAGTATGCACCGTGTCATAGTTGCAGAATGCAACACAAGAGGGCAGGTGTGTCACAACATAGCTATGATGGAGTGATGCTCAACTGCCAGTGTTGAATTGGATGTGCTTCCTGTCATGATTCTCCTTTCCTTCAGTGGCACCCACAGTCACCAGACTTAACTCTGTGTGATTTATCCTTACTTTTCTGTGATTTCCCTAGATCGCTTCAGGCAAATGCTGGGATGATTCCTTTAAAAGGGCACAGCCAAGTTTCTTCCCATTCTTCCCTAATCCGATGGGACTGATGGCATCATTGTTTGGTCCCCTCCACCAAGTCAACCAACAACAACAACCAGGATCCTAGATTGCTTCAGGCAAATTCCAGGATGGTTCCTTTAAAAGGGCACAGCCAAGTTTCTTCCCACTCTTCCCTAATCCAATGGGACTGATGGCATTGCTGTTTGGTCCCCTCCACCAAGTCAACCAATAACAAGAACTAGGATCCTAGATCGCTTCAGGCAAATGCCAGGATGGTTCCTTTAAAAGGGCACAGCCAAGTTTCTTCCCATCCATCCCTAATCTCATTGGACTGGTGACATCGCTGTTTGGTCCCCTCCAACTTCCCATCCATCCCTAATCTCATTGGACTGGTGACATCGCTGTTTGGTCCCCTCCAACTTCCCATCCATCCCTAATCTCATTGGACTGGTGACATCACTGTTTGGTCCCCTCCACCAAGTCAACCAACAACAACAACCAGGATCCTAGATCCCTTCAGGCAAATGCCGGGATGGTTCCTTTAAAAGGGCATAGCCAACTTTCTTCCCATCCTTCCCTAATACGATTGGACTGATGACATCGCTGTTTGGTCCCCTGCACCAAATCAACCAATAACAATGACCAGGAGGATGCAGCATATTACCTTGGATGAAGAGTCATTGCCAGATGTAGAAGTAACTTTGGGTGTACCCCAGGGAAGTGCATTGGGACACTTGCTATTCATGTTGTATATTAATGACCTTGCAGACAATATTAACAGTAGCATCAGGCTTTTTGCAGATGATACAATTATCTATAATGAAGTACTACCTGAAATAGGGTGCCTTAATATTCAGTCAGATCTTGATAAGATTTTAATGTGGTGCAAAGATTGGGAATTTGCTCTCAATGTTCAGAAATGTAAAATTGTGCACTTAAAAAAAAAAGTAGTATCCTATGACTATAATATGAATGAATCACTGTTGGAATACTATAATATCAACGAATCACTGTTGGAATCGGCCAACTCATACAAATACCTGAGTCTAACACTTTGTAGGGATATGGAATGGAATGATCACATAGGCTCTATCATGAGTAAAGCAGGTGGTAGACTTCACTTATTCTAGAATACTGGAGAAATGCAGTCTACAGAGGAGATCGCTTGCAAATCACTCATGCGACCCATCCTAGAATATGGCTCAAATGTACGGGGCCCGTACCAGGTAGGATTAACGGGATTTTGAACGTGTACAGAGAAGGTCAGTACAAATGATCATAGGTTTGTTTAATCCATTGGACAGTGTCAAAGTGTCACAGAGATAGTGAAGGAACTGAGCTCACAGATACATGAAGACAGATGTAAACTACGTCAAGAAAGTCATTTAACAAAGTTTTAAGAACCAGCTTCAAATGATGACTCTAGGAATATACTACAGTCCTCTATGTTCTACTCACGTAGGGATCGTGAGGGTAAGATTAGAATAAGTACTGCATACACGGAGGCATTCAATCAATCATTATATTGAGATTTGCCATGTCACAAACTTTGCATGTCTAGGCAGAGTTATAAACATTGTGAGATGCTCTATATGCTGACATTGCCACAAGTTGTGATGAATGGAATGGGGCATAGCTGTTAGCATTGCTGGCTGACATACTACAGGTTGCCAGTTCAAACACAACCATCAATAAGCATTTGTTATTTAATGTTTATCAGTTCTGGAAGGTTGTAGAAATTTCTTATGTTTGTATTATTTATGTATTCTGAAATACTTAATGTTTGTGTAAATTGTAGCACTTTAAAATCAGCAGTTCAGTTCTGTTATTGCTGTACCTTGATGTTCATAATAAATGTGCTTTCAGTGCCAAGTGTTGTTCTTCAGTTCCAAAGTCCCAACTTGAAAGCAGGGACGTTAATGAAGAACAACACTTGGCACTGAAAGCACATTTATTATGAACATCAAGGTACAGCAATAACAGAACTGAACTGCTGATTTTAAAGTGCTACAATTTACACAAACATTAAGTATTTCAGAATACATAAATAATACAAACATAAGAAATTTCTACAACCTTCCAGAACTGATAAACATTAAATAACAAATGCTTATTGATGGTTGTGTTTGAACTGGCAACCTGTAGTATGTCAGCCAGCAATGCTAACAGCTATGCCCCATTCCATTCATCACAACTTGTGGCAATGTCAGCATATAGAGCATCTCACAATGTTTATAACTCTGCCTAGACATGCAAAGTTTGTGACATGGCAAATCTCAATATAATGATTGATTGAATGCCTCCGTGTATGCAGTACTTATTCTAATCTTACCCTCACGATCCCTACGTGAGTAGAACATAGAGGACTGTAGTATATTCCTAGAGTCATCATTTGAAGCTGGTTCTTAAAACTTTGTTAAATGACTTTCTTGACGTAGTTTACATCTGTCTTCATGTATCTGTGAGCTCAGTTTCTTTGGGATTGGAATTATTATATTCTTTTTGAAGTCTGAGGGTATTTCGCCTGTTTCATACATCTTGCTCACCAGATGGTAGAGTTTTGTCAGGACTGGCTCTCCCAAGGCCGTCAGTAGTTCCAATGGAATGTTGTCTACTCCGGGGGCCTTGTTTCGACTCAGGTCTTTCAGTGCTCTGTCAAACTCTTCACGCAGTATCGTATCTCCCATTTCATTTTCATCTACATCCTCTTCCATTTCCATAATATTGTCCTCAAGTGCATCGCCCTTGTATAGACCCTCTGTATACTCCTTCCACCTTTCTGCTTTCCCTTCTTTGCTTAGAACTGGGTTTCCATCTGAGCTCTTGATGTTCATACAAGTGGTTCTCTTATCTCCAAAGGTCTCTTTAATTTTCCTGTAGGCAGTATCTATCTTACCCCTAGTGAAATAAACCTGTACATCCTTACATTTGTCCTCTAGCCATCCCTGCTTAGCCATTTTGCACTTCCTGTCGATCTCATTTTTGAGACGTTTGTACCTTTTTGCCTGCTGCGTTTACTGCATTTTTATATTTTCTCCTTTCATCAATTAAATTCAATATTTCTTCTGTTACCCAAGGATTTCTACTAGCCCTCGTCTTTTTACCTACTTGATCCTCTGCTGCCTTCACTACTTCATCCCTCAAAGCTACCCATTCTTCTTCTACTGTATTTCTTTCCCCCATTCCTGTCAATTGTTCCCTTATACTCTCCCTGAAACTCTGTACAACCTCTGGTTCTTTCAGTTTATCCAGGTCCCATCTCCTTAAATTCCCACCTTTTTGCAGTTTCTTCATCATCTGCAGAGGTAGTTGGCATATAAACTTGTACTACTGTTGTAGGCGTGGGCTTCGTGTCTATCTTGGCCACAATAACGCATTCACTATGCTGTTTGTAGTAGCTTACCTGCACTCCTACTTTTTTTATTCATTATTAAACCTACTCCTGCATTATCCCTATTTGATTTTGTATTTATAACCCTGTATTCACCTAACCAAAAGTCTTGTTTCTCCTGCCACCGAACTTCACTAATCCCCACTATATCTAACTTTAACTTAGCCATTTCCCTTTTTAAATTTTCTAACCTGCCTGCCCGATTAAGGGATCTGACATTCCACACTCCGATCCGTAGAATGCCAGTTTTCTTTCTCCTGATAACAACGTCCTCCTGGGTAGTCCCCGTCCAGAGATCTGAATGGGGGACTATTTTACCTCCGGAATATTTTACCCAAGAGGACGCCATCATCATTTAACCATACAGTAAAGCTGCATGCCCTCGGGAAAAATTACGGCTGTAGTTTCCCCTTGCTTTCAGCCGTTCGCAGTACCAGCACAGCAAGGCCATTTTGGTTAGTGATACAAGGCCAGATCAGTCCATCATCCAGACTGTTGCCCCTGCAACCTCTGAAAAGCCTGCTGCCCCTCTTCAGGAACCACACGTTTGTCTGGCCTCTCAACAGATACCCCTCCATTGTGGTTGCATCTACAGTACGGCCATCTGTATCACTGAGGCATGCAAGCCTCCCCACCAACAGCAAGGACCATACTTATTTCAAATTATCAGTCAATCATATCTGGCTCTTTTCAAAATCCACTTCAACCAGCAGTTTTCACTGATATTTGCACAAGGAATCAATTAATTTATTTCCCTGTATCTCTAAAATGTGTTCTGTAAGTTGTAATGAAGTACATATCCTTCACTTCAATGGGCATTCATGTTCCTTGGTAGAGAAATGGGAACAATGTTCTCATTGATGATCATACATATCTCTCATAACTTTTATTTTGTACTATATATCCATTGTTGTTTTAATCTACATAATATGTTTTACTTGTTACAGGCATGAGAAGATGATATCAGGAATGTATATGGGAGAAATAGTTCGACTGATAGGTGAGAAAGCTCTAAAAATGAATGCCATCCTGGGTGGAAAAGGTTCTGATGCATTTCTAAAGCGAGGGGGTTTCTTCACTAAATATGTATCTGAAATAGAAAGGTATTTATAGTCTTTTTTAATTTAAATTGTTTCTTTTCTTGTATTAAGGTGCCATTAAAAGCAAATTTTCCATATTTTTTCACACCAAAGAGAATTTTATAATTGATATAAAAAATTAATATTTTTGAGTGTTGTTATTTCATGTATCATATGTCGCTTTCATAACTGATTAGCAACTGAGAAAAAATGAGAAGTTTTCAGGACATATCAGTCATTCATTCATTCATTCATTCAATTCGTTCAAAATATCTTATCATGAATAAAAGCCTCCAGGCATATGAAATGAGGCAAAGGACATGCTAACAATGTGAACGAGAAAGTTCATGGTTCCAGATGACAGATTCTGGGATGGTCTACATGTTTAGAGGAATTGTTAGAGATCATGTTAGACTTCTACAATGAGATCACTGTAGTAAGGTTTGTGAGCAGAGATGACAGAGTGCTGGCTGAGACTTCCAGCCATGTATGATTCATGACCACATGGGTGGAGTTCTTGCCAGCAGGAAGTATGTTAAGGTCAGGATTGGGTTTTAGGCAGTAATTAGCTGGCTGTTGCATGGCTGTCATGTTTTATTCACAGGGAAGGGATTTGAAGAGGAATATGAAGCCATGTTGGAGATGAGGAATTTCTCAAATGTGACTAGGAGGTAGCGGGGTGGAAAGGAGGGATGATTACTGTTGGAAGGAGGCTGAAACTGGTTAAGGTAAGGTTCAGTGAGTAGTTTTGGGCCTGTATGCTGTTTCCTCTGTACAGTTTTCTTCTATTTATTTTCACCTGTACTGTCTTACTTTGTTTTCCAGGGGTTATACAATGTCTAACACACCCTTAAGTATTGCAGCTAACTCTAGCTTCTCAGATCCACACACACGATAAAAAACTTGTATGTGTCTTCCTTAGTGCACATCTGCAAATCCATTCACTCACCCTTCTGCATTGTTCTCTCCACCTTATTACTAGTCTGAATCTCTTATACATTTATTGAAAAAGCAATCACTTCTTTCATTAACTGTTTACCCTACTAGTTTATTTTTTTATTTTTGATGTACTCTCTTTCCCTGTTTGATTTCTATAATACCAAGTAAGTACTTTTCCTCTTTCTACCTCTGCCAGCTCAGAACCTTGTTTCTTTCCCTAGCCCAAATCAGTTACAAATGCTGTTTCCGAAAACTTATCTGGCTCTTCGTACACCATTCAGGAAATATTACCTTACCTATGGTCACCACCCCTCCTTTCATTCACCTTTTCCAGTTCCTTCAAATCCTAGCCTTCATAATTGTAGTACTGTGTAAGTACCTTGCCCAAGCATTGACCCTATTCAACTCTCCCCCTCCCCTCCTCCCTACACTGATAACCTCAGCATTGGGCACCAGTAAGCTCTGAACACACACACTCAACCACCTTCGTTCCTTTCACAAGATAATTTTATTCTGTCACAACAGCATCTGGTATTCCACCTTATGAACATCTGATCTGCAGACCAACATCCTATCTATGTCTGGAACACTTATTGATTTGAGCAAAGCATTTGACTCAGTGTCACATGACATAATCATCAAAAGCTAGAATATTATGGCACAGAAAATAGATCTCTTAGTTTATTCAAATCTTATTTAAGTAATAGGTTACAGCTAGTATGTGCAAGTAAGCATAGATTGGCAATACTTCAACTAAAAAGGGCACCAACCCAAACCTCTGTTCTTGGGCCTTTCTTGTTTATTCTCTACATTAATGACTTTTCAAATTACATGCCATGTAAGAACATACTACATGCTGATGACATGATATTCATAACCACAGGTGAGAATTAACAAAGTGTATACTAACAACAGAGAAATGATGCAAATTTCTAATCTCTGGTGTCATGCCAATCAGCTGTGCACAAACAAAACAAAAACAGAACAAATAATTTTTATCTGAAGGTAACCAAAAATGAAAATAAAACAGTGAAACTACTTGGACTGTTCATAGGCCACAAACTTACTTGGGAAGAACACACAAATTATCTGTGCAGCAAACTAACTTGTGTACTTTTTTTATTGTATATATTAAAGAACAATGTGAGCAAACAGTTGGTGCTCCAGTTGTATTTTGCTTCCTTCCATTTTCATCTGCAGTTTGGGATGTTGCTCCAGGCAATTCCCCAGGAGCTAAATGTATTTTCAAATGGCAGAATATACAATCAGAGTTTAGTAGGATTGCCAGCCACAAAGTACTGCAGAATCCGTTTTAAATGCCTCAGCATAACTGTTTGATAGATGCCAGAGAAAATCTGGAAAAATTCAACATGAGATGTGATGTGCATATACACAAAACCAGAAATAGTCACTTATTGAACTTGTCTTACTTAAGACTTTCTGTAGTCCATAATAACTAGCAATACCTACTTGAGTACATAATTTTTCAGTAAGCTGCCTTACTCAGCTTGCACAGTATCACTAAATAAATATAAGAGCTTATTACAAACTTGGCTGAAATTCATTGAATTCTGTTCAATAGAAGAATACTTTGAAACTAATCATTGTAATACATGTTTTTCCTGAATGATAAACTAAATCTTTTAGTTCTTAAATAAGCTGGTTATTTCCTATGTTATTTTCCATATAAGTAATTGTCTACTGTATAAAACTTCCCTCTTTCCTGACGAAGCAACCGTTGGTTGCGAAAGCTAGAATTTCGTGTGTATGTTTGTGTTTGTTTGTGTTTCTATCGACCTGCCAGCACTTTCGTTCGGTAAGTCACATCATCTTTGTTTTTAGATATATTTTTCCCACGTGGAATGAGAGAGAGAGAGAGAGAGAGAGAGAGAGAGAGAGAGGGAGGGAGGGAAACATTCCACGTGGGAAAAATATATCTAAAAAGAAAGATGATGTGACTTACCAAACGAAAGCACTGGCAGGTCGATAGACACACAAACAAACACAAACATACACACAAAATTCAAGCTTTCGCAACCCACGGTTGCTACGTCAGGAAAGAGGGAAGAAGAGGGAAAGATGAAAGGATGTGGGTTTTAAGGGAGAGGGTAAGGAGTCATTCCAATCCCGGGAGCAGAAAGACTTACCTTAGGGGGAAAAAGGACAGGTATACACTTGCACACACACCCATATCCAACCGCACGTACACAGACACAAGCAGACATTTGTAAAGGCCAACACAAAAAACACAAATGTCTGCTTGTGTCTGTGTATGTGTGGTTGGATATGGGTGTGTGTGCGAGTGTATACCTGTCCTTTTCCCCCCTAAGGTAAGTCTTTCCGCTCCCGGGATTGGAATGACTCCTTACCCTCTCCCTTAAAACCCACATCCTTTCATCTTTTCCTCTCCTTCCCTCTTTCCTGACGTATCAACCATGGGTAGCGAAAGCTTGAATTTTGTGTGTATGTTTGTGTTTGTTTGTGTGTCTATCAACCTGCCAGCACTTTCGTTTGGTAAATCACATCATCTTTGTTTTTACAATGTGACCAGTGTCACTTTCAGTTAAAATAGCATTCAAGGAGGAATTAGAGCAACTCCAGAATCTTGGTGCTGTAGAATCTGTTGATGTAAGCAAGTGGACCAAACTAACAGGAATGCAAAAAATAATGGAATGAAGTTCTACAGCTTTGTGAAGCTGTCAATGCTACAACATGCAGTCCCTAGTAGATTCATTTACCATTTCTAGGTGAGATAAATTGCTAGAAAAACTAGTCATTGAGAAGTACTTTGTCAAAAATAGATCTAATAGATGCCCATTTGCAATTACCATTACATGTTGAATCACAAAATATGGTCACCTACATGCCATTTGGTACCTACTTAGATCTGCAGTTTCCATTTCAAATATCTAGTGCACTGGCAATTACCCTGAAATACAACGTGTGACAGTAAATAAAAGTACCAGAAGAATGATCAGGTGTCAATGTAACTTTGAATACATACACACCATCAGCAAGCATATAAGTGATTAGAGTTGCAATTCTCTGTGGCTGGTAGAAAGGCCACCAGTGTGTGTTAGTGTTGTCTGTGTTGTTACCAGGCCTAGTATAGCATATAAGGCTCATGAACAATGTCAGATGTTGAGTGATCAACTTGAAGGACATTGAGATGGTGCATACTGATGTGAGATAGTATTAAGAGCACCTAACAGAAATCGAAAAGGGCCTCATTGTGAGTCTCCATTTGGCTGGCTGGTCAGGTTGTGCAGTATCCAGATTTGAGACATTTGGATATCACTGTGGCCCAATGTAGGACTGCAAGGGAATATGATGGCAGGCATACTCATTGTCAGTGTTAGTCACCCACACCTGACCTCCATAAGGCAGGATTGTTGTATAGTGCACCAAGCACATCGTAACCTCTTTAAATCTGCACCTGCCATTTGAGAACAATAACAGACACCATGCAATATTCTGTCATTCTGCATCATTGATCAGAGACTAGCAGCATTTGGGCTACGGAATTAATATCCCATTGGTAGGTTTCCACTAACACCACAACACAAATGACTGTGTGTGGGATGGTGCCATGACTTTAAAGGACATAATGCTGATGAACAGTTTCATTGTGCACTGCCCCAGGTGACCATCATTGGTGAGTATGGCAGTGTCCTAGGAAGAGGTGCCATTCTTTTAATGGTTTGGAGTGTCACTCCTGATATCATGGCATGGGGAGCCATCAGATATGACTTCAGGTCATGGTTGGTAGTAACTGAGGGGACTCTGATGACAAATGGTACGTCATAGACATCCTGCATCTTTGTGTGTTAGCTCTCATGTCTATCTTTTCACTGTTGTACCACACTACTCACGAAATTCAAAACTGATGTCAATGGTAAATTGGTACCAAAAATACCTCCAGCAGATGCGTATCAGAGGCACATTGAAATTTGAAAATATTAGTTTCCTCCATTTTTTTGTTTTCAGATTTAATATTAAACTAAAAACAGGGATGTTACCGTAAAATATGGTGAACAGTGATTAACTAGCTTAGCAGTAGTACCATTTCCTGTTGCTGAATTTTCAGTAGCAGTAGATGTATCTGCTGTTATTATGTTTGATGGGTTGAAATCAAACAATGGAATGCCCAGGACAGAATACCAACAATAATTTTTTTGCATTTAATTGGTTGCTAACATCATTTTATTTCTTAAAGGTCTGTGAACTTTTGCCATGTTTTTACCAACTTCAGTGTACCATGAATGTCATGTTAATTATGAAGAACCTTTTCAGCAGTCCTTTAATATGCACCTCACTATAAAAGATCTTCTATCCAGCAGGCTACAAGGTGACAGCTAAGGGGGTACAGGGCTGATAGGTATGGAAAAGGAGACAATTCATTTCGTGAAAGGCATAACAGTTGCCTTTGATAAGTTCTGGCATTATTTTGGAAGAGCTTCTTTCCAAATTTACAGTTTCATGCTTTTTTAGCTTGTTATTTAGTTCAGTTTCACTGACTTGAAACTGTATGTGTTCAGCTTTGTTAATTTGAAAAATAAATACTGTGTGATATACTAAAATGCGAGATAATCAGAGGAAAATATATTTACGTAAAAAATTCTGCAACAACGATCTTCCAATTTATTTAGTTCAAACCAGCCATGAGGACCTTATGTCTGTATAGTGTGTACTGATAAATGTGTGAACAAAATAAGTTACTTTGATCGTTTAACGAGCTTAAGTTAAACATTTTATGGTGTGTATATGCGGATTAGTAATTGTTCTCGGTGAGTAACTAAAAATACGGCGATCTGTTGAAAGAACAGGGACATATTGTACTTTGAAACTAACTAGTGGACAATGGCCGCGACCAGTTCGGAAAATTTGAATTCTATTTACGAAATAAGTGAGGAAGCGTGGAATAAACCATGTTCCTGTAACAAAACAGCAAGAAAAGGCGTGTGTTGTGTAAAGTGTAACAGGAAATTCCATTACTCGTGTGTAAATTCAACGAATCGAGTGAAAAGCTGGAAATGCAGTGATTGTTTTCGTACTGACGGTGACGATATGGACGAAAGCAAAACAGACCCGTTAAAAACGTGTGTGTGCGAAAAGTTACAGAATGAACTCAGAATAGTAAGAAAGGAACTTAAGTATTCGAAAACAATTATATGTTTGCTAACAAACGAACTACAGAAGCGAGAATCAGGCAAGATAGAAATGTGCAAAAACTACAGATTTGATGCACCCAACATAAATCACGATTCACAACACAGTGTGCATACCACAACACAGAACGCAGTTCAAAAAGTTCAAGAAAACAGCATAAGTAGCAAGAAACATTCGTACAACAGACACAGCACTAACACAAAAAGTTCACCTAAACACAAAAAAAGAATAACAGTGTTTGCAGACAGCCATGGCCGATCAGTTGCAGCTAACTTAATGCATCAAAGTCATAATAATTTCGTAATCCAAGGAAATGTTATACCAGGTGGACCATTAACTTTAATACTTGAAAGCTGTAACAACTTACAAGATCTCACAATGAATGACACAGTTATAATCTGGGGTGGCACAAATGATGTAGCCAAAAACGAAGCAGACAAGGCATTAAATGCTATAACATCACTATTAATTAAGCTTCAGCACACAAATGTAATCATAGTAGGGATACCCCATAGATATGATCTTGAAAGCTGGTCTTGTGTGAACGATGAAACCAGGCGAACAAATAGGAAAATAGCCAAAATAGTGAAATCTTTCCAAAACACTCAGTTTGTAACAGTTCCTGAGAACAGAGAATGGTACACTTCTCACGGACTACACCTAAATGCTAAGGGCAAGGAAGAAATGGCCAGAACTCTACTTGCAGCCATCTCTCCAAAAAATCAACTAAAGCCTGCAATATCACTTGAGTGGAAGGATCCAGATGGAACTGAGCAAATAATACCACAGCAAGAAAAAATTACAGTACCAGAAATCAACCACAATGTTGTCAAGAGGACAGTAACGAACAATGGAGTAGGAAGATCAGTTTGCAGGAACAGGATATTCAAAAGTCCAGAAACACATTGTGCTCCTAGAAGATCCTCAAGACCAATAAAACCCAGAGTTCAAAGTGACATGTTTTTGTGGGAAAGTAAAGCAACTAACATATTCCCAGGACTGGGTAAAAACAACTGGCCAAGCCAGCTAGTTAAAACAACAGAAGCTGTTGCATCAACGGCAGACTCTTCAGCATCACTTACTCAATCAAATGTGGTGGAGTATACAACTCCAGTTACTGCAACACCAGGCAGCTCGGCACCTCCTCGGACTGTACGG
Source organism: Schistocerca nitens (assembly GCF_023898315.1). Lineage (NCBI taxonomy): Eukaryota > Metazoa > Arthropoda > Insecta > Orthoptera > Acrididae > Schistocerca > Schistocerca nitens. The sequence goes on along the minus strand of NC_064618.1, from coordinate 469,117,959 downwards.
AGCAAGAAGACACCTCAGCAGCTACCTTGACAACTAGACAGACAGAAGCCAGGTTGGGTAGTAGATCAAGAAACGCAAGATCGCCAAAGAACAGGAACACTTTTAGTGCCTGGATCCAGAACTTATGTAAGTGAACCAACTCAGTGCATTTTAAAGGAAGATAATCAGAGTGACCAGTTAAAAATACCACTAAGGCTCATGCACCTAAACATACAGTACCTTAGAAATAAGCTTAATATATTACAGGTTTTTGTAAGTGAACAGTCACCTCATATAGTAGTGTTAACTGAGCATGGATTAAAATCTGATGAAATTATTTACTGTAAACTAGAGGGCTACTCCTTAGCAAATAGTTATTGTAGACAGCAACATAAGGGTGGTGGTGTGGCAGTTTACATTAGAGAGAATCTCGAGTACAAGAAAATAAACTATCTAGACCAGTATAACAAAGAAGGCTTGATTGAAGTGACAGGCATTGAAGTCCACACCAAAGAGTGTAGAGAGGTTATGAGAAAACATAAAGTTATTGGGATTTACCATCCACCAAAGGCTGATGTAGTTAGCTTCATAGACATATTTAGTAGAGTAGTGGGACGTTGTGGTCCCAGGGACCTAACTATACTTGGTGATCTGAATATTGAGGCAAAATCTTCCAGTTTGTGTAATATGAGGCTAATAGATACTCTTAACTCATATAATCTCGTAAATGTAGTAAACAGTGATACCAGGGTAACAAAGTCCACATCTAGCAGAATTGATTATGTTATACTATGTAAACATATTAAAGACAGTGTTAGGTGCTGGAATATGGATTTTCACTACTCTGACCACAAATGCCAGCTTGTAGAGTATGTAAACACAAGCATCCCAAAAATGACAAAAGTTATCGAAAATAAAAGAATCCTAAAAGAGGGTAACATCCTTGCCTTAAGAAATAAATTAGCTATAGAGGACTGGGATCTGGTTTACCAGACTGAAGGATCTGAAAACAAATGGGCCAAATTCTATGATACTATGCTAAGACACTTTGACAGATGCTGCCCTGTTAAGAAAATACAAAGAGTGTTCACCCATAACCAAAGTGCAAAAACCAACAGACTGATACTTCCAGCAAATATGATAAAACTCAGGCAAAACATCCAGGACCTGGATGTGTTACACAAGTCAACAAACCTGCAGGTTTTTAAGGCCAAGTACAACGAAGCCAAGAAAATCTTTAAGAAAGAGCTTTCAAATCTAAGAAAACAGATATACAGCAGTGAAATAGCTCAATCAGACAATATACCCAAGACCTCATGGAGAATTGTAAATCAATTTCGCAAAGCCACACCGAAGCCAGAAACTGAATTTTTAATTATAAGACATGAAGGAAACACAATTAAAGATCCTAATAAAGTCTGCAATGTTTTCAATAAATACTTTATATCTGCAGCTGTTAGTCCAATTAATAACACAGTTGTGAGTAGTGAGGTAAAGCTCTGCCCATTTGAAGAGCCGCCTTTTGAATTCAAACAAGTAAGTGAAAAAGAAATAGGCAGGATAATAAATAACCTAAAGAATAAGTTCTCAACTGGATGGGATGGTTTGAGTAGTATCGTGATTAAAAAGTGTAATAAGGAATTAGTTAAAATAATCACCCACCTGGTAAACTGCAGTATCAGAGAACATACATTTCCAAATGTATTGAAATGGAGCACAGTTAAACCAGTGCATAAAAAAGGATCCAAGGAAGAGGTTTCAAATTTCAGGCCCATATCATTAATACCTGTCTTCAGCAAAGTATTTGAAGTTGTGCTGCTGACACAACTTAGTGACTATTTCTTGAAAAATAAGTTCCTAACAGAGACACAACACGGATTCCGAAAAGATCATAGTACTATGACAGCAATTACGGAATTTCTTCACAAAACGTATGGTGCCCTTGATCAAGGAATGCAAACAGCTGGCATATTTCTAGACCTTACTAAAGCCTTTGACTCGGTAAACCATGAGTTACTTTTAAGTAAACTTGAGTCATACAATGTAAATGCCGCATCCATGCAATTGCTGGCTACATATTTATTTAACCGCATGCAGTGTACAATGCTGACTTACAAAATCAATAATCAGATCATTAATTTTCAGTCCAAATATGAGACAGTCACACAAGGTGTACCCCAGGGCTCAATTTTGGGCCCTTTCCTTTTCCTAGTGTACATAAATGATATAGAGCAACCTCTCAACTCCCAATTGGTAACCTATGCAGACGATACCTCACTGTTATTTCTTGGTAAACAAAATGATGAGTTAACGTTGGTAGCCACTGAGGGACTACAGCAAATAACTACTTATTTCCAAGATCAAGGTTTGAAAGTTAATATCAGTAAATCTCAGTTATTGCCATTTAAACTTACAAACTCACACCAAACCTCTATCAGTAACATAGGTGGAATTGAAGTAGTGGACACAGAAGGCTGCAGATTTCTAGGTATTCACCTAGATGAAAATCTAAGATGGGTAAACCATATCAAATTTTTATGCAATAAAATCAGCAGTTCATTACATCTAATCAGCCAGTTATCAAAGGTAGTTCCACATCAGACATTAAAAACAATTTATTATGGAACCATTTTTCCACAGATTAATTACGGGATAGAGATATGGGGTTGTGCTGCCGACATACATATGAACAGAATATTAACCCTACAGAAAAGAGCAATCAGAATTATCCATGGATTAGGGTATAGAGATTCATGCAGGGAAATCTTTGTCCATCATAAATACCTAACAGTCTACTCACTGTATCTTTACAAATTAATTATATTTTTTGTGACACATCAAAACAAAGAAACAAAGTGCTCTGATATGCATGCCTATAATACAAGAAATAAAGACTGCTACTACAGACAAAGAACAAAATTAAAAACAACAGACCATAGTCCATGCATTAGTGGTCAAATATGGTACAACAGATTACCGAGCTCTATAAGGTGCCACAAAGGGAACTTATTCAAAGTGAAACTGAAACATTTCTTGATTGACAAATGTTTATACTCTTTAAGTGAATATTAATATTAAACTAAAATAAGTTATTGTGTATATATATATATATTGTACTAAACTTGTAAAAAAATGCTATGACGTTTGCAAAAGACACCAGTTGGTGTCTCCATGCAAAAAAAATACAATAAATAAATAAAAAAAAATAAATAAAATAAATGATTGTCCTGTATGACAACAAGATTTCATAATAAATAACTTCTCACAATATGGTATGATCTTGAGATTCACTCCTTTTTGTGAAGTATTTTTCAGTGATCACATTGCAGTGTCCCATAATTTCTTGTGCACCTAGCTACCATAGAAAATCCATCACACATACCAAAAGAAAAATTAATCAAATAAACTAATATATTACAAGAGAGAAATGCTGGCCAGCATTTACTTTCATGATATGAAGTGTATTGTATTGCCAATAGACACATACAAAAGTAAAAGTGATACATTTCCTAGCTTTTGGAACTAATAGTTTCTTCCTTTGAGGGGAGAGATGTATAGGTTGGGGAAATATGAAAGGAAGGGCAGTCTACTATAACAACCACTTCAATAACTTCTATACAGTGACACTTCCACTGAATGGACTTCTGTCATTATTCTCAATAAAGTGTCACAGAAGGGCATGTTCACTTTACTAAAATACAGTTTTTTACTTAGATGATTGCCTTGAAGTTAGTCTCATTGTCTTCTTTTCAGGTTATGACTTCACTCTCCAGATTTGGCTGTACAAAGAAATATACTATAACCAGGTTTGTTAAGTTGGCAATTTTTTAAATTCACATAAAACAATTTTCTCATTGAAATTTCTGTAGTCATAAATTCATACGCAGCTGATTCACAAGATATGTCTCATGTAAGATTCCACAAGATTAACATTTCTGCAACTAAACATTACTACTTTTTACATCTGTCTTTCCAACAGTCTGTCATACAACCACTCTTCTCACCAAGGGCCAACAAGAAGTGGTCCAAAGCTTACATTTGAGGCAAAGAGGTTTAAATGACTTAAATCATAGTGAAAGACATTGTTTTGGTCAATTGATACATAGTTAGTGAAACTTAGTAAAAATAAATTTACAAATTTTTTCTTATTAAAACAATCATCCTAATTACATATAATAATAGTTCTGCATGAATGATACATTTTGTTTAACATAGTTTTATATGAACTTTTGATCTTATAAATGGTATTTGTGGTTTCAGAAAGTTTCTCGTGTTTGATTATATCACAAAACTCAGAATCAAGGATGAAAAAGAGTCCACCTGTAGCAAGGGTGAGGGTAGGGTTCTGTGAGACATTATTTTCCAATATGATTTCTTCCTTTTCCTGATCAGTGCATTCTTGATGTTTTAATTATGTTAATCTCAAACATGGCAGTTATTTCATCCTGTAAATTGTTTGTTTCTTATTGCATGCAATGTTGATAGATTTATCTTTTTATTTACAATTTTGCTCTTTACCCTGTCTGTTCAGTTCAAATGAAAATAGTTTTTTACAGACTCAAAAGTCTATATAAATTTTTTGTGTTAACTTTAACCTTATTGTAAGAATCTATAATAGTGGGCACAAAAATATTATCTTCTCTTGACACAATTAATATCTTTAATATTTCAGCTTAGTGAAGTGTTCAGTATTGATAGCTGTGAGCTAGAAATTGTGGAAATTACATCAAACTTTTTATTTATATTTTACAGTGATAAACCAGGTTCTTACACAAATGTTAAGAGAATAATGAATGAGCTTGGTCTTCCACATGCAACTGAACAAGATTTTATAGACTTCAGACATATGTGTGAAGCTGTTTCTACAAGAGCTGGTGTCATGGTCTCTGCTTCAATGGCTACATTACTTAATAAAATGGGTTTTGAACAAGCAACTATTGGCATTGATGGTTCACTCTATCGATTTCACCCTGGGTTTGCAGACCTAATGACAAGAAAAATTTCACAATTAGTGAAGCCAGGGATTAAAGTAAGTACAGCCAATGTTACACACACACACACACCAAAAAAAGTTTTGCATCACCTCGGTTCCGAGAGTTCTGGAACCTGTACAGAAAATTGGAATAGAAATCAGCATAAACATCATTTCTGCCATTTTTATTGCTCATGAAAACCACACATTGGATGTTGTACCACCATACAGCAAGACCTTCAGAGGTGCTGGTCCAGATTTCTGTACACACCTCTAATACCCAGCAGCACGTCCTCTTGCATTGATGCATGCCTGTATTCATCGTGGCATACTATCCACAAGTTCATCAAGGCACTGATGGTCCAGATTGTCCCACTCCTCAACGGCGATTCAATGTAGATCCCTCAGAGTGGTTGGTGGGTCACATCGTCCATATACAGCCCTTTTCAATCTATCCAAGGCATGTCTGGAGAACATGCTGACCACTCTAGTCGAGCAGTGTCATTATCCTGAAGGAAGTCATTCACAAGATGTGCACTATGGAGGCGCAAATTGTTGTCCATGAAGACTAATGCCTCGCCAATATGCTGCCGATATGGTTGTACTATCGGTCGGAGGATGGCATTCACGTATCGTACAGCCATTATGGTGCCTTCCGTGACCACTAGCGGCGTACATTGGCTCCACATAATGCCACCCTAAAACAGCAAGGAACCTCCACCTTGCTGCATTCTCTGGACAGTGTGTCTAAGGCATTCAGCCTGAGGGGGTTGCCTCCAAACACATCTCTGATGATTGTCTAGTTGAAGGCATATGCAACACTCATCAGCAAAGAGAATGTGATGCCAATACTGAGAAGTCCATTCGGCATGTTGTTGGGCCCATTTTTACCATGCTGCATGGTGTCGTGGTTGCAAAGATGGACCTTGCCATCAATGTTGGGTGCGAAGCTCCGCATCATGCAGTCTGTTGTGCACAGTTTGAGTCATAACATGACGTCCTGTGGCTGCGCGAAAAGTGTTATTCAACATGGTGGCGTTGCTGTTAGGGTTCTTCCGAGCCATAATCCCTAGGTAGTGGTCATCCACTGTAGTAGTAGCCCTTTGGCGGCCTGAGCGAGGCATCTCCCTGTATTTCCTCCATGTCTGAACTACATCACTTTGGTTCATTCTGATATGCCTGCACACTTCCCTTGTTGAGAGCCCTTCCTGGCACAAAGTAACAATGCAGATGCAATCAAACCACAATATTGACCGTCTAGGCATGGTTGTACTAAAGACAACATGAGCCGTGTACCTCCTTCCTGGTGGAATCACTGGAACTGATTGGCTGTCGGACCCCCTCCATCTAATAAGCGCTGCTCATGCATGGTTGTTTACATTTTGGGTGGGTTTAGTGACATCTCTGAACACTCAAAGGGACTGTGTCTGTGATACAATATCCACAGTCAACATCTGTCTTCAGGAGTTCTGGGAACCGGGTTGATGCAAAACATTTTTGATGTGTGTATATTCAGTGAGAAGTATCCATTAACTGAAAAATTCAGTTTAATTCACTCGCAAGTCATGCTTCATCATAAGACATGTCATCAGATTTAGTGATGTGTTTTATGTTCTATGATCCATAGCTAGTAGGCCATATCACTGAATTTTTCTGTTAAATTCAAAATGGTTGTCAGGTTACAAACCACTTTCAGTGGGGGAGCAGGTTTTTTAAGTGACCCTACTGCATATGGAATATGATTGGTGAGGTTGGCCCCAACCGTTTTGGGCAGGGAGTAACACAAGGGGTATTCATAAAAAATTTAATTATTATTTAATTTCTTGCAGTGTAGTGTGGTACAATTTAAAGCTTCTGTGGTGTTTCACAAATCATCATTCACCACTATTTGAAAAAAATGGAAAATTTATGGTACTTTCATTGTATTGGAGAGAAGACAGCAAGGCCACTGAAGGAAATCTCTTGACTTGACAATACAGGGTGAGTCAGAAGGAAAGATTCATACTTTGAGGGGGTGATCGTATTAGTTTCTTTCCTCTTAGCCCCCACCCCCCCACCCTCACCAGCCAAAAAAAAAAAAAAAAAAAACCATTAATCGCTACACTACTCTGCACCTTACTCTTTTATCTCTAGTGACACTTAGTAAAGCCTTAAAGGCTGTAATTTTTCCTCCCATCCATTTATTTCCTTCTCCAGAGCAAATATTATTAATACCAGTAGAACAAAGCATGTGCCTTTCCTCCTGAATCAGCCTGTGTACATACGATATGGTTCCATACAGTTATCAGTGACAAAAATACTAGAAAATACAATCTCATTCAAATAGATTACGGGTGGAGAGTTAATAGTGGGCTTAGCAGTGTGACATCAGCCATGCTTGTACCTCCATGATAATTCATGGCTCTTTGCACTAGTATATAAAGTAAGCAAAATAGATTCCAAATTGTCAGAGATCAGTAGAACAATAACCTAATAGGTCTTGGTTTGCTGTATATGAGTCACCAATGCTTCCCAGCATAATACTGTGACAGGTGATGAAAGAAAACTGTAAGCTGAAGAATGAATCACCCATGTAACTCAAGTGTCTATTTTTAATTGAAATATATCAAAACTTAATTGTGTTGATTGAACCAGCTATTATTATTGTTTATAAAAAACATGAACATAAAATACTTGAGCCATAACAAGTAAAACTGACTCTGTGATGCTATGCAGTTGATATGGTAAATAGTTTCATTGGGGAGAACGTAGTTATATGAGAAATGGTGAACTAAATGAGATTCTCCTATTGTACTGCTATATAATGATATTTGCACTGGACAGTGAAATAAAAGAACGGGAGGCTATGCTGCGTGGCACTAGAGACAATAAAGGTTAAGGTGAGGAGAATCATAGAGATAAAAGAGATTCTCTTTAAGCTTCAAGCTTCTTAAAAATAGGTGAGAGGAAGGAAATCCTGCTGTTAGATAACAACAATGAAAGAGATATGGATCAGCTCCTGCAGAATGAATTAGATAATAAGTACCAGGTCACAAGCTTAAGCAAGCTAAGTGAGTGTATTACACGTATTAGCTTTGTGAAAGAATTTGTTAAAAGATCATCATGTTGTAATAGTGTGTGGAACAGGAACCATTACTGATGGATATTAAGGTTTCTGTGTTGTTACTGACTTGACAAGAATTGGTTCAACAATAGACCATACCTATTTTGAAGCTGTTTTAACTTGAGGCATTATTATCAGACCCATTGCACAGCACTGTGAGTGGGTTAACAGTGAGGTACATTAATTATTTTGTGAATTACTGAGTCAAAATTGGTTTGGCGGGTAGTGTTTTCCAAGTTATGGCCTATATTTCAGTAGAAGAGTTTAAGGGCAAGTCATCTGGACTGATAGCAGTAGTATTTAATTGTGTCTATGTGTACTCTGTTTGATCTGAAGAAGGATCCATCTGAAAGCTAATAATGTTATCAATATTTTTTATGTGCTAATTGTCCACGCAGTCTTTCAGCAGTATGTTGAGTTGTTACATTTACCCCTTCCATTATTTATATTCTACAAAGTACTATAATTTACCATACTTGTAATACGTTGTTTGCAACATCATTTAACCACTTAAATACAAATTTCTGTTAATGATGTATGGGAAAAGGAGGAACACCTATTTACATTACAAAGATCTGCAAATATAAAAACAATATTCTTAGGTTTTGTCGCATTCACAATTTTGAAAGTCCTTTTACAGAAAAAGAAACTCAATGAAAAGTAAGTGATTATTACAATACAGAAGGCTTCAGTTGGCAATTTAGAGCTATTAACAAAATGATTTGTCATTTCATTAACCTTTTTTAACTCATAAAACTAACGTTAAAAATAGAAGAAATTTTTCAACCATAGGCAGTATGACCCCCCCATGAACCATGGACCTTTCTGTTGGTGAGGAGGCTTGTGTGCCTCAGTAATACAGATATCCGTACCATAGGTGCAAACACAACGGAGGGGTATCTGTTGAGAGGCCAGACAAATGTGTGTTTTCTGAAGAGGGGCAGCAGGCTTTTCAGTAGTTGCAGGGGCAACAGTCTGGATGATTGACTGGTCTGGCCTTGTAACAGTAACCAAAACAACCTTACTGTGCTGCTACTGCGAATGGCTGAAAGCAAGGGGAAACTACAGCCGTAATTTTTCCCGAGGGCATGCAGCTTTACTGTATGGTTAAATGATGATGGCGTCCTCTTGGGTAAAATATTCCGGAGGTAAAATAGTCCCCCATTCGGATCTCTGGGCGGGGACTACCCAGGAGGACGTCGTTATCAGGAGAAAGAAAACTGGCATTCTACGGATCGGAGTGTGGAATGTCAGATTCCTTAATCGGGCAGGCAGGTTAGAAAATTTAAAAAGGGAAATGGCTAAGTTAAAGTTAGATATAGTGGGAATTAGTGAAGTTCGGTGGCAGGAGAAACAAGACTTTTGGTCAGGTGAATACAGGGTTATAAATAAAAAATCAAATAGGGGTAATGCAGGAGTAGGTTTAATAATGAATAAAAAAGTAGGAGTGCAGGTAAGCTACTACAAACAGCATAGTGAATGCATTATTGTGGCCAAGATAGACACGAAGCCCACACCTACCACAGTACTACAAGTTTATATGCCAACTAGCTCCACAGATGATGAAGAAATTGATGAAATGGATGATGAGATAAAAGAAATTATTCAGGTAGTGAAGGGAGACAAAAATTTAATAGTCATGGGTGACTGGAATTTGAGAGTAGGAAAAGGAAGAGAAGGAAACATAGTAGGTGAATATGGATTGGGGGGAAGAAATGAATGACGAAGCTGCCTGGTGGAATTTTGCACAGAGCATAACTTAATCATAACTAGTAGTTAGTTCAAGAATCATGAAAGAAGCCTGGAGATACTAAAAGGTATCAGATAGATTATATGATGGTAAGACAGAGATTTAGGAACCAGGTTTTAAACTGTAAGACATTTCCAAGGGCAGATGTGGACTCTGACCACAATCTATTGGTAATGAACTGTAGATTAAAACTGAAGAAACTGCAAAAAGGTGGGAATTTAAGAAGACAGGACCTTGATAAACTGACTAAACCAGAAGTTGTAGAGAGTTTCAGGGAGAGCGTAAGGGAACAATTGACAGGAATGGGGAAAAGAAATACAGTAGAAGAAGAATGGGTAGCTCTGAGGGATGAAGTAGCGAAAGCAGCAGACGTTCAAGTAGGTAAAAAGACGAGGGCTGGTAGAAATCCTTGGGTAACAGAAGAAATATTGAATGTAATTGATGAAAAGATAAAATATAAAAATGAGTAAATGATGCAGGCAAAAAGGAATACAAACATCTCAAAATGAGATCAACAGGAAGTGCAAAATGACTAAGCAGGGATGGCTAGAGGACAAATGTAAGGATGTAGAGGCTTATCTCGCTAGGGGTAAGATAGATACTGACTACAGGAATATTAAAGAGACCTTTGGAGAAAACAGAACCACTTGTATGAATATCAAGAGCTCAGACGGAAATCCAGTTCTAAGCAAAGAAGGGAAAGCAGAAAGGTGGAAGGAGTATATAGAGGGTCTATACAAGGGCGATGTACTTGAGGACAATATTATGGAAATAGAACAGGATGTAGATGAAGATGAAATGGGAGATACGATACTGCGTGAAGAGTTTGACAGAGCACTGAAAGACCTGAGTCGAAACAAGGCCCCGGGAGTAGACAACATTCCATTAGAACTACTGACGGCCTTGGGAGAGCCAGTCATGACAAAACTCTACTATCTGGTGAGCAAGATGTATGAGACAGGCGAAATACCCTCAGACTTCCAGAAGAATATAATAATTCCAATCCCAAAGAAAGCAGGTGTTGACAGATGTGAAAATTACAGAACTATCAGTTTAATAAGTCACAGCTGCAACATACTAACGCGAATTCTTTACAGACGAATGGAAAAACTGGTAGAAGTTCACCTCAGGGAAGATCAGTTTGGATTCCATAGAAATGTTGGAACACGTGAGGCAATACTGACCTTACGCCTTATCTTAGAAGAAAGATTAAGGAAAGATAAACCTACGTTTCTAGCATTTGTAGACTTAGAGAAAGCTTTTGACAATGTTGACTGGAACACTCTCTTTCAAATTCTAAAGGTGGCAGGGGTAAAATACAGGGAGCGAAAGGCTATTTACAATTTGTACAGAAACCAGATGGCAGTTATAAGAGTCGAGGTGCATGAAAGGGAAGCAGTGGTTGGGAAGGGAGTGAGACAGGGTTGTAGCCTCTCCCCGATGTTATTCAATCTGTATATTGAGCAAGCAGTGAAGGAAATAAAAGAAAAATTCGAAGTAGGTATTAAAATCCATGGAGAAGAAATAAATACTTTGAGGTTCGCCGATGACATTGTAATTCTGTCAGAGACAGCAAATGACTTAGAAGAGTGGTTGAACGGAATGGATAGTGTCTTGAAAGGAAGATATAAGATGAACCTCAACAAAAGCAAAATGAGGATAATGGAATGTAGTCGAATTAAGTCAGGTGATTCTGAGGGAATGAGATTAGGAAATGAGACGCTTAAAGTAGTAAATGAGTTTTGCTATTTGGGGAGCAAAATAACTGATGATGGTCGAAGTAGAGAGGATATAAAATGTAGACTGGCAATGGCAAGGAAAGCATTTCTGAAGAAGAGAAATTTATTAACATCAAGTATTGATTTAAGTGTCAGGAAGTCGTTTCTGAAAGTATTTGTATGGAGTGTAGCCATGTATGGAAGTGAAACATGGACGATAAATAGTTTAGAGAAGAAGAGAATAGAAGCTTTCGAAATTTGGTGCTACAGAAGAATGCTGAAGATTAGATAGGTAGATCACATAACTAATGAGGAGGTATTGAACAGAATTGGAGAGAAGAGAAATTTGTGGCACAACTTGACTAAAAGAAGGGATCGGTTGGTAGGGCATATTGTGAGGCATCAAGGGATCACCAATTTAGTATTGGAGGGCAGCGTGGAGGGTAAAAATTGTAGAGGGAGACCAAGAGATGTATTCACTAAACAGATTCAGAAGGATGTAGGTTGCAGTAGGTACTGGGAGATGAAGAACATCGTACAGGATAGAGTAGCATGGAGAGCTGCATCAAAGCAGTCTCTGGACTGAAGACCACAACAACAACAACAGGGAATATGATGATTGTGCTGCTTAGATGCTAGGTGCCCATTAGTGTGTCATTATATAATGAAAGTTGAGCCTATCATGTCTAGTTTATACTCCTAGATTTATTTTTGTTGTGGGTCAACTCATTGTTCAACAGCAATGTTTGTCACTACGCTGATGGCTGGAATGTCATCCTTTCTAGGATATTCATTCAAGGAATTGTCCAAAACACTATTTGCCTCCTTGTGTTTACAAATCAGTTGCATGACACTTAACCATATGCTGATACTGGGTACCTGTTAAGACCACTGTTGCACCAGTGAACAGCTGGACTGCTGCTATAGTAGCTCAGCCATGCATAGATGCTGCCCTCAGCTTATTCTACTTTGCTTGTCAACCACTGATGGAAGACCATAGTACTGGTCTTGTTTCCTGGTCCCAGGACAAGAAGTTGGTATTCTATGTAAACACTCATTTCTTTGGCATGGCAAATTATATACTTAATGAACTGATTTATCCTTTTGAGTATGATACCCCAGTGGAAAATTTCACAAAGATCTGTAGGCTGTCAATCACAAATAGAATTGTTATTGAAAAGAGTGATTTCACCACTGTGATTTTAAAAGAGAGACTTATTACTCCTTTGTGAGTTGCAGTCAACATAGATTTAGTGGATAGATCTATCAGGATAAAAGGTATGAAATGATATCCTTGACCAGAGTGCACCCTCTTAAACATGTAATTTAGCATCCTTTGTCCTAGCCACTCAGCTGTCAAGCTACTGTGGAAACTGTGATCTGTACAGAATGCAAATGCAAAAATAATTTCTCATTTATTAGTAGAGTAATCTGCAATTGTGACATGCTCCAGTTGTGTTCTGTTTTCACCCCATTTGTAGGTAATGATGTGGGGCAATAACAGTGGAGCAGTGAGAGATGACAGACATGTGGGTAGGGGCTTATATAGACTCCTTGGGCCTACATTCCTGCTACACTGTATTTTCCCACATTTCATAATGTGTCCCAAATCTGCTCATAGGGGTGGCAATCCCTTACAGCAAAAGTAATACTTAATTTTCCATGAAAATCATACAGTAAAAATATGAACTAGATTGCACTATTGCTGGATAAAAAGTGGCCTTGTCCTTAACAGGGGATGTCATAGCAGTACCTTTTTATACATTCACCTGGAGACTCCAACAAAGCTAAACTTTCTTAAATTAACATCCTTGTTCCTATGTCTAGATCTGCATACAATCTCTTATATTGTACAAACCACTGTGAAGTTCATTTAAGAGCATGGTACCATCTGTCTTAAGGATTTCTTCCTATTCCAGTCACATATAGAACCTGTGTGCATGCTGAAATTAGTTAATTTTGTCTTCATTATCTCTACACCTACATCCACACTCTACAAACCACTGAGAAGTGCATGGCACATTGCAGCACCACTTATTATGGTTTCTTCTTGTTATATTCATGTATAGACTGTAGGAAGAATGATGCCTCTGTATGTGCTGTAATTAATCTAATCATGTCCTCATGACCCTTATGTGAGTGGTAAGTAGGGAGGGTTGTAGTATATTCTAGAGTCATCATTTAAATCTGGTTCTTGAAACTTTGTAAGTAGGCTTTCTCAGGAAAGTTTACACTTATCTTCAAGGGTCTGCCAGTTGAGGTTCTTCAGTAAATCCATGATGCCCTCCTGTAGAACAAACTACAACTACATGTGCCATCTATCTTTGTATCCATTCAATATACTCTTTTAGTCCAGTTTGGTATAAGTCCCACACATATGAGCAGTATTCTAAGATGGAACCCAGAAATGGTTTGTAACCAGTCAGCTTTGTAGACTGGCTGCATTTCCCTAGTATCCTATCAATGAACTGAAGTCAGCCACCTGCCTTACCTGTGACTGAGCCTATACGATCATTCTATTTCATGTCCTTAAAAATTTTTACACCCAGGTTGACTCAGATTCAGATTCTTAATTGGTCATTCAGCATTATACCATGCAATAGCCTTCATCAGTTCACTTAACCTATTAATTTTACAAAATAAATTTTTACATATTTAAGTTGATATTAGGCCTTTCTAAAACTTCTTCTAATGAATAGAATGGATTAGTTAACAAGAAGTTATGTACTTTTCTTTAAATAATTTGTCAGGCTTGATTGACGTATTCTTAGACAATTTGTTATATATTTTAATTGCCATGTTCTTATGACTATCGTTAGTTTTACCTAATTTCTTTTGTGGCAACAACAGATAAGTATAGGTTCTTGTATAGTAGTCATGCCTTTGATTCATTACAGAGTATTAACCCATGCCTTAAAACAGATCAAAAAAAGGCAAAGTACAGGGTGTTTCAAAAATGGCCGGTATATTTGAAACGGCAATAAAAACTAAACGAGCAGCGATAGAAATACACCGTTTGTTGCAATATGCTTGGGACAACAGTACATTTTCAGGCGGACAAACTTTCGAAATTACAGTAGTTACAATTTTCAACAACAGATGGCGCTGCAAGTGATGTGAAAGATATAGAAGACAACGCAGTCTGTGGGTGCGCCATTCTGTACGTCGTCTTTCTGCTGTAAGCATGTGCTGTTCACAACGTGCAAGTGTGCTGTAGACAACATGGTTTATTCCTTAGAACAGAGGATTTTTCTGGTGTTGGAATTCCACCGCCTAGAACACAGTGTTGTTGCAACAAGACGAAGTTTTCAACGGAGGTTTAATGTAACCAAAGGACTGAAAAGCGATACAATAAAGGATCTGTTTGAAAAATTTCGACGGACTGGGAACGTGACGGATGAACGTGCTGGAAAGGTAGGGCAACCGCGTACGGCAACCACAGAGGGCAACGCACAGCTAGTGCAGCAGGTGATCCAACAGCGGCCTCGGGTTTCCGTTCGCCGTGTTGCAGCTGCGGTCCAAATGACGCCAACGTTCACGTAACGTCTCATGCGCCAGAGTTTACACCTCTATCCATACAAAATTCAAACGTGGCAACCCCTCAGTGCCGCTACCATTGCTGCACGAGAGACATTCGCTAACGATATAGTGCACAGGATTGATGACGGCGATATGCATGTGGGCAGCATTTGGTTTACTGACGAAGCTTATTTTTACCTGGACGGCTTCGTCAATAAACAGAACTGGCGCATATGGGGAACCGAAAAGCCCCATGTTGCAGTCCCATCGTCCCTGCATCCTCAAAAAGTACTGGTCTGGGCCGCCATGTCTTCCAAAGGAATCATTGGGCCATTTTTCAGATCCAAAACGATTACTGCATCACGATATCTGGACATTCTTCGTGAATTTGTGGCGGTACAAACTGCCTTAGACGACACTGCGAACACCTCGTGGTTTATGCAAGATGGTGCCCGGCCACATCGCACGGCCGATGTCCTTAATTTCCTGAATGAATATTTCGATGATCGTGTGATTGCTTTGGGCTATCCGAAACATACAGGAGGCGGCGTGGATTGGCCTCCCTATTCGCCAGACATGAACCCCTGTGACTTCTTTCTGTGGGGACACTTGAAAGACCAGGTGTACCGCCAGAATCCAGAAACAATTGAACAGCTGAAGCAGTACATCTCATCTGTATGTGAAGCCATTCCGCCAGACACGTTGTCAAAGGTTTCGGGTAATTTCATTCAGAGACTACGCCATATTATTGCTACGCATGGTGGATATGTGGAAAATATCGTACTATAGAGTTTCCCAGACCGCAGCACCATCTGTTGTTGAAAATTGTAACTACTGTAATTTCGAAAGTTTGTCTGCCTGAAAATGTACTGTTGTCCCAAGCATATTGCAACAAACGGTGTATTTCTATCGCTGCTCGTTTAGTTTTTATTGCCGTTTCAAATATACCGGTCATTTTTGAAACACCCTGTACACTGTCCTTATGTACTCAAATGTCGCACAACACATCAGTCTCTTCAACAGATATATAACTCTTGACAACCTAACCGCTATGTGATCAACATGAGAGTTCCATATTAGACTGATGTCAATACCTAAAAACTTTGCCTTTTGTTTCTCTATTTTTTTAGTCTTTGACAGACTGAACCACATATTCTGGGTCTTTTCCTCATTTAATAGAGGACCATTTGCATTAAACCATGATGTTGCATTTTCTTTTGCCAATTTCATACCACTTACCACATTATCAAATACATGGTTTACAGATAGAAATGTTGTGTCATCTGCATACATATATGTCTTTACATCTATATTTCCTGGAAGTCATATATGTGTACAAGGAAGAGAAGTGGTCCCAATTTAGATCCCTGCGGTACTCCATGTTGAATGTTGAGTGTGTCTGACAGATGACTTCCTGAACTCACCACCTGTTTCCTTTTATTGAGGTATGATTTGATGAGCTTTAAACTTTTATCACATATTGCATAGTACTCAAGTTTAGAGAGCAAAAGTGAGTGGTCAATATAGTCAAAGGCTTTGCTCAGATCATATAAGGTTACCTGTGTGTGAGCTTGGTTTTCGAATGCTGCTAAAATGTGTCTGACTAAGAGCTCTATGGCATGTATAGTTGACCTTCGTTTTCTGTAACAAAACTGTGATGCACTTAACAAATCATTTAGTTCTAGGTACTCATACATCTGCTGATATATTATACCTTCAAAGACTTTTCCTAGTACTGGAATTAGTGAAATTGGTCTGTAGTTTGCAGGATCTGATTTGATACCCTTCTTAAAGACTGGAGTCACCTTGGATAGTTTGAGAGGATCAAGAAAAACCCCTTCTATGAGGCACAGGTTTATAGAATATGTTAATGGTGTTGCAACGTAATGTATGATTTCTTTCAATAGATTGTTTGACTTATTAAAAATATCTGTACTGTATGATTTTTTCATTTCTTTGACTATTTTAAGAACTACATGTTGGCCTACCTCTTTAAAGTGTTTCAATGATGATCTGGCCCTATTATGATTTAGGTTTGCACTCTTAAGATAATATATATATGTTACATTGGGTTTACTGATCAACTTTTTGATATCATCAGCACAGCTTACAAAATATTTGTTGAATGTATCTGTTGGTATTGGGACTGTCTTGTCAAAGTTTCTGACTTCACCTTTAACAGTGTTAATTACTGACCAAGCTGTTTTGCATTGGTTTTTACTATTTTTTATGAAATTTGTGTTGTATCTTCGTTTCGCCAATTGTAACGCTTTCTTATACAGATTCATGGTAGTTTTTTCGAGATCCTTAATTTCATTAGAATTATTTACTTTGCCGAGGCACTTCAACAGCAGTAGCTTATTTTTTTAGATTCTCCAGTTCTTTGTTGTACCACAATTTACCCTTTCTTGTTTTGTGATATTTATTTGGAACAAGATAGGCTTTTAAAGTACCTATTAAGTAATTGTAGAATGTTTCATAAACTGTTTGGGCACTGAAATCACAGTTTTGAAATAATTTGTCCCAGTTAGTTATGCTCAGCTGGTGTGTTAGTTTTCTGAGATTGTGTTTTGTTAATATTAAGGTATCAGATTTTGTTAACTTTTGTGCAGCCTTAGTCTCATCCCCTTTTATAAAATGTCTTAATTCTACTGATAACATGGAGTGGTCTGAGAAAACAAATTCCTTTACCTTGGTGGAGTACATATCATGAGCACAGTTGACAAAAGCATTATCCAAGCACACTTTTAGTCTTGTTGGTTCTGAATTTACATGATAAAAGTTGTGTTGCCTTAGCATATTCAGTAACTTATTTACACTGGGTTTGTTACATGTTACACCAAAGCTTGAATTAAAGTCTTCCCCAATTACACTTACATGTTGTTGCCACTTCATTATGTAGCAGAGTACACAGTCTAAATTATCTAAAAAAAGTTTTATCATCTGAGTCAGGGGAATGGTAGATACATACTACGATAAGTTTCATTATATCACATATGATCCCAGTAATTTCAAAGTGTTTCTCTACATGTGCCCAACTCAGATCTAGTGCTCTACACTCTATTTCATTTGAAACATAGATAAAAATACCACCATTATGGTACTGAGATCTGCAAAACTGTTTCCATGTTTATAAGCTTCTGGTACATAGTATTGTATTTGTTCTGGTTTAAGCCAATGTTCAGTTAGACATAAGAAAGAATACTTATTCTGTGGCAATGACTCCTCCAGAATTTCAACTTTACTTTCAAGACCCTGAATGTTTAAAAATAAAATGTTGCTGTGATTTATCTGTGAGTAAGCAGGCTGGTTTTTCACATTTTTATTTTCTCCTTGGCTTGAAACCATAAAAAATTATCACTGAATGACACAGATATATTTTTCCTTTGGCTCCTCCTTAAGCATTGCTGTGTTGCTGCTCCAGTTGTTGTTGGTACTGCTACTGCTGCTGCCGTTCTTGTTGCTGTTGGTTTTGTTGCTGCTTCTGATGATAATGATAGTGCTGCTGTTGTTTCACTTATTTCTGGTGTTTGTTGTTCCACAACTGCTGTGCCTTTTTGTGAATTGTTAACATTTGGGCTGTTCACTTGCATTAATAAAATTTCACATTTGTCTTTGAGAAGTGTAGCTTCATTGACAGCAGATTTCACATTTGAGTCTCCAGGTAAAACACACTTCCTGTCCATGAGAGGTATGACTTTTCTATCACCACACTGCACATTTGGGATTTTATTTACTAGTTCTAAAATGTTTGTTACTATTACATTTTTTTCCAATACATTTAGATGAGAACCATGTGTTGTGTGAAATCTTTTCCCTAAATTGCTGATGTTCACAAATGTTACATTTTGAAACCGCTTGCAAATATTTTGCAGCTCTTTATTTGCAGTTTCAATTTCTTTATGTACACAGGACCATTCTATCAAGTCATAATGGAGTGGCACTGAAAAAACAATAACATTTTTTCCTCTCAGCTCATACAGTTTTCTTTTTAGCGAAATTAAGAGATCTTTTTTTCGTTCCTAGTGACATCATTTGATCCCGCCAGGAAGGTGGAGAAGTCCTTTTTGCTCAGTGAGGAAATATTTTCTTGATTCATTGATGTAGCAGCACTGAATTTTGCTCCTGGTTTTATTGTACAATTAAAATTAAAATTCTGGCTGCTTGTATGCCAAAATTCAGTGGCTATATTTCGTCCTTGGCTGTCGGCATACAGTTCAATTTTACAGGTACTTTCTGTTCCGAGATTACCTGTTTTCTGCCTACCTTTGCAGTAAGTGAAGTCTTGTTTGGCACTACTTATTGTGTCTTTTTTGTTAACACATGTCGATATTGTCTCAGCAGAACAGCTTAACGCTGTAAGAAGTTTTGTGAGCACTTTCACGTATGATCTTTTACTTAACTGCTGCTGAAATATTCCATGTTTTACCTCATTCACAAAGTAGTTTGGTTTTCCACATGGTACACTCGAACTGTTAACAACACTGTCACAATCAGTAGTCGAAAGAGCTTGAAAGTAATTTTCGTTCACTACATTTATGTTTCTTTCACCTCCTTCTGTATCTTGTATTATCTGTTTGCGTCTTTTGTATTTCACTTCCGTCCAGTTTCCTGATATATTCGTACTTTCATGGCATGTTTTTGTCATGTTCCGTTCACTTTTTTCTTCTTTAAGTTTCTTGATATCCGTCTTCAAGGAACTAATAATAAATTGTAAACTAGACACACGTTTGCTGAGCATACCTATTGTGACTCTTTGATAATGTATTCATAGGATACTTTGTTTTTCATCTTGTGAAGTGCACAGTTTTACATTTCTGAACATTTAAAGCAAGTTCCCATGTGCACACTACCTTAAAATCTTACCTAGATCTAGCTGGATATTTGTGCATCGTTTTTCAGACAGTATTTCGTTACAGATAACTGTATCATCTGAGAAAAGTTTGAGGTTACTACTAGTATTTTATGCCAAGTCATCAATATACAATTATACAACATGAACAACCAGTGTTCCAATACACTTCCATGAAGCATGTCCGAAGTCAGCTTCTGCTTCTGTTGATGACACCCCATCCAAGATGATATGCTGCCTCTGCCCTAGCAAGAAATCCAGTTAAAAGTTCTGCTTGATACTCCATATAATTTTACTTCTGCTCATAAACATTGATGTGATTGACTCAGTCTGGGCTGCTACAAGGCATGTTTTTTAAGTAAGTACCGTTTTGCCACACCGCAGCCACAGTGTTGCGATCGGCATTCTGCGCATGAGCACTGGGTACTTACATCTGGTTGTCTAAGCACTGACGCCATTACAGTCTGATTCTTCCTTGTTTATGTTGTGTACTGAGTGTTTAAGATGCCTCCAATAATTGTGAGTCCCCCTGAGTGTGAAGTACGAGCTGTTATAAGATTTCTTAGTGCTAAAGGCCTAAAAGCGATCGATATTCATCGTGAGATCTGTGCAGTTTACGGAGAAAACATTATGAGTGATGGAATGGTAGGAATGGCTGCACAAATGTGCATGATGAACAATGGCATCCTTCAGTTGTTAATGAAAGTTTGGTGCAGGAAGTGGACAATAAGGTGAGAGAAAACAGAAGCTTTATGATTTCCTCCTTGCGGGATGACTTTCCTAATGTTTTTCGTAGTGTTTTGTATGGCATTGTGACCGAGCACTTGAATTACCAAAAATTTTGCACACGTTGGGTACCGAAAATGTTGACAGATGTGCACAAAACCAAATGTTTAGACAGTGCATTGACTTTACTTGAGTGGTACCATAACGACGGTGATGATTTCGTAACTCAAATTGTTATGGGCGATGAAACATGGGTGGCCTACGTCACACCAGAATCAAAGCAACAGTCCTTAGAATGGCAGCATTCAGATTCACCCAGATAAGTGAAGTTTCAGCAAACAATTTCTGCCCGGAAAAACGTGCACATTTTTTTGGGACAGAAAATGAGTATTGCTTGTGGAATTTCTGCCTAATAATGAGACAATCAATGCAGTATCGTTTTGCTGCAAGACAATGCCCGTCCACATGTGGCAAATCAGACCAAAGATCTCATCACATCTTTTCGATGGGAAACTCTAGATCATTCTCCGTACAGCCCTGATCTTGTGCCCAGTGACTACCATCTGTTCCTGCACTTGAAGAAACACCTGGGCGGTCAGTGTCTTCAAGACGATGATGAAGTCGAAACAGTGGTGATGCAGTGGTTAACAAGTCAGGTAGCAGACTTCTATGAGGAGGGTATTCAAAAACTGGTACAACGTTATGACAAGTGTCTCAGTATTACCAGAAATTATGTAGAAAAGTAGATTAAGGTACAGGCTTTCGTGTAAAAATAAAATTATTGAGATATCTTAGCACTTTTTTTTTTAACGGTACTTACTTAAAAAACTCACATCTTATATGGACACTTAAAGTTAGTCAGCAAATATAAGTATGAACAGCCCCACTAAAATGGTTCCCTTCATTAGAATTTGCAATAGACTTGATACAAGAACAACCTTTAGTCTACAAATGACTACTAGATGGAGCTGTTATTATTATTATTATTATTATTTTAAAGGGGCAGATGTGGACTCTGACCACAATCTATTGGTTATGAACTGTAGATTAAAACTGAAGAAATTGCAAAATGGTGGGAATTTAAGGAGATGGGACCTGGATAAACTGACTAAACCAGAGGTTGTACAGAGTTTCAGGGACAGCATAAGGGAATTGACAGGAATGGGGGAAAGAAATACAGTAGAAGACGAATGGGTAGCTCTGAGGGATGAAGTAGTGAAGGCAGCAGAGGATCAAGTAGGTAAAAAGACGAGGGCTAGTAGAAATCCTTTGGTAACAGAAGAAATATTGAATTTAATTGATGAAAGGAGAAAATTTTAAAATGCAGTAAATGAAGCAGGCAAAAAGGAATACAAACATCTCAAAAATGAGATCGACAGGAAGTGCAAAATGGCTAAGCAGGCATGGTTAGAGGACAAATGTAAGGATGTAGAGGCTTATCTCACGAGGGGTAAGATAGATACAGCCTACAGGAAAATTAAAGAGACCTTTGGAGAAAAGAGAACCACTTGTATGAATATCAAGAGCTTAGATGGAAAGCAAGTTCTAAGCAAAGATGGGAGAGCAGAAAGGTGGAAGGAGTATATAGAGGGTCTATACAAGGGCGATGTACTTGAGAACAATATTATGGAAATGGAAGAAGATGTAGATGAAGTTGAAATGGGAGATACGATACTGCGTGAAGAGTTTCACAGAGCACTGGAAGACCTGAGCTGAAACAAGGCCCCAGGAGTAGACAACATTCCATTAGAATTACTGACGGCCTTGGGAGAGCTAATCCTGAAAAAACTCTACCATCTGGTGAGCAAGATGTACGAGACAGGTGAAATACCCTCAGACTTCAAGAAGAATATAATAATTCCAATCCCAAAGAAAGCAGGTGTTGACAGATGTGAAAATTACCGAACTATCAGTTTAATAAGTCACAGCTGCAAAATACTAATGCGAATTATTTACAGACGAATGGAAAAACTGGTAGAAGCCGACCTTGGGGAAGATCAGTTTGGATTCCGTAGAAATGTTGGAACACGTGAGGCAATACTGACCTTATGACTTATCTTAGAAGAAAGATTAAGGAAAGGCAAACCTACGTTTCTAGCATTTGTAGACTTAGAGAAAGCTTTTGACAATGTTGACTGGAACACTCTCTTTCAAATTCTAAAGGTGGCAGGAGTAAAATACAGGGAGCGAAAGGCTATTTACAATTTGTACAGAAACCAGACTGCAGTTATAAGAGTTGAGGGGCATGAAATGGAAGCAGTGGTTGGGAAGGGAGTGAGACAGGGATGTAGTCTCTCCCCGATGTTATTCAATCTGTATATTGAGCAAGCAATAAAGGAAACAAAAGAAAAATTTGGAGTAGGTATTAAAATCCAGGGAGAAGAAATAAAAACTTTGAGGTTCGCCGATGACATTGTAATTCTGTCAGAGACACCAAAGGACTTGGAAGAGCAGTTGAATGGAATGGACAGTGTCTTGAAAGGAGGATATAAGATGAACATCAACAAAAGCAAAATGAGGATAATGGAATGTAGTTGAATTAAGTCGAGTGATGCTGAGGGAATTAGATTAGGAAATGAGACACTTAAAGTAGTAAAGGAGTTTCGCTATTTGGGGAGCAAAATAACTGATGATGGTCGAAGAAGAAGTCGTTTCTGAAAGTATTTGTATGGAGTGTAGCCATGTATGCAAGTGAAACATGGACAATAAATAGTTTGGACAAGAAGAGAATAGAAGCTTTCGAAATGTGGTGCTACAGAAGAATGTTGAAGATTAGGTGGGTAGATCATGTAACTAATGAGGAGGTATTGAATAGGATCGGGGAGAAGAGTAGTTTGTGGCACAACTTGACTAGAAGAAGGGATCGGTTGGTAGGACATGTCCTGAGGCATCAAGGGATCACAAATTTAGCATTGGAGGGCAGCGTGGAGGGTTAAAATCGTAGAGGGAGACCAAGAGATGAATACACTAAGTAGATTCAGAAGGATTTAGGTTGCAGTAGGTACTGGGAGATGAAGAAGCTTGCACAGAATAGAGTAGCATGGAGAGCTGCATCAAACCAGTCTCAGGACTGAAGACCACAACAACAACAACAACATTTTAAAGTATGTCATTTGTTTCTGGCAAAACAATAGCAGCCCAGAAATTAATACTGTTGTTTGTTTACAGCAAGTCTTGAAAGATACAGTTTTTTTCTAAAGATCTAACTCAAAAACAATGTCTCTATCACTTTGTTCACCTTTTGGTAATCAATTACATTCATAAAAGACTGTTTACTATTTGTTTGTAGAATTTCATGTTGACTACACTTCCACCATTGATAAATGTTGTGAAAGTCAACCAAAATCAATTGTTTGGTTTTTCCAAAATGAACCAAAATTAACAAAAGTAGTTGATCCGATAAGCCCCACCATGAAAATGTTCATTTGTTTCTTTTATTACATTGAACACGTTTCAATAATTGCTTCAGAGTATCAAAGAACAGTTAACTGCTGAATGATACAGAACAATATATTTACCACAAGTCACTGATGGAATCATGACAAACAGCTAAGAATGTTACATCTTTCTTCATCATGGTAATGCCAACTGGCACATACTGTCAAACGATCCATTATTTGACACATAACATGACCGAATTAATGTCTCATTGGCCGTATTTAGCTGATTAATTGCCTAATGACTTCTTTTTGATCCATAATGTCAAACAGAAAGTGGATAAACAATGTTTTTTATCACATTAAAAAAATGTTACATCCATCCAAGACCATGTTTTTGAGGTACTATAGTATTTGTTCAAACACATGCAGAAGATTATAAATTTTAAAGGTGAATGTTGTAAGGAACAGTAAGATGGCTGTTAAATTTAAAGGGTACCGAGGTACATATATGTTGATTTTGCACGCAGCATAAGACTACTCCTGAAGCCTCAGTGTTTATCTTGCCAGCCTCCCTGACAGATCCTTCAAGAATGTCAGCCATCATGAAGAATAGTAGTCCACTAAACAGTGAATTGTCTGCAAAATACTTACTGGCCAATCAAATAACTGAAAGGTACTCTTTTACAGTCTGGGATAATTCTTCTCAGACTGTGAGAATACTCTGAAGGCACATGTATTTGTTTTTTTCAGTAGCTTTTGGGCTTGACATGAGAAGTGCACTTATTTCGTAAATGCTAATGTCAGTGTGTAATTCCATCTTCACATACTTACTGTACAATGTCAAGACTAAAGAGGCCATTGGCACCTGCTTAAGGAGAAAAGGAAACCTTTCCTGCACCTTGTTCCAGAAATATTTGACATCATCCTGTAGCAGTATTCGCAGTAGTTTGGCTTGGAACTGAAATCCTTCATGATGCTCTGATAAAGGAAACATAGTCCAGTGCAATATCTTCTGCCATTAATGTGTTGAGGAATTGCAAAATTTCTTACACCCATTATTTTTACATATCAAGAAGGATTCCATTCCTATAAGCAAGCTGAAGATTTTTTATTTCTTGGGCTGCAAAGAAACATTTTCTCATGACTCTTCAGGCTTTTCCAGCTGATTTCATTATAAAGCTCTGGGTCTGTCCCAGATCATGTTTTGTAAATCCCACAATATTTTTTTCAAAGCAACTGCTTGAAATTATCAATATTAAGTCCAGAGCCCCTGCTGGGAAATGAACTGTGGCCTTTCATGCATGCACCAAGTCACCAGTGCTGCTGCCAAGCATCACTGTGACTGGGAGCCAAACAGAAATTGGTAGCTAGGTGGATCCTCATTATTGCATTATTAGATTACTAATAATAGTACTGTCTCCTTTATTCCATGGGTCCCATAGATGAAACTGAGTGTATAATCTTTGTCCTCTTGTATATTGTGTGGTGTCATGTACTGTGGCTATTCTCTGCTATTGTATATTTTCCCACTTGGCTCAGATGTATATGGAGGTAGTGTACATTACACACATCTTATACTGTACAAGTTGTTTGGCCAATATATGTCATTCCACATTCACAAGGAATCTCATTCCTGAGGGTTAGATCATCTTTGTCATCACTCAACAAATTCCTCAATTTCACAGGGGTAGAGTCCTTAAAAAATTTTGTGTGGTTTACAAAACATGATTTGGTGGCAGACCTCAGAGCCATACATAAAATATCTCAGCATGGGCATTAAATGGCTTAAATGTTATTCATGCATCATCAAAAAATGACAAGACATTTAGGCCACAAAAACTATTTGTCCACTTTAAGATTTGCGGCAAGTTATACATCACACATTTGAAAGTGACTGAAACACTGCACAGATTAGATTACATGACACTTATTTCATAGACAACATTAGATGCACTATGAAAGTAGTCTTACTACACTCAACCTCATCAATCTTAACAACCAGTTTGCACATCAACAGAGGAGAAATACTCCCTACTTTCATACCAAGCTGTCATTCGTTCATGGTTCTGGGTAGATCCCTTTTGGAGATTTTGCTCCACAGGCACAGAAATTCCATACATTATCTTTCATTATCGTGTATACCACTAGCCAGAATCATATATGCTCTGTTGGTTCTATGATGCTATAAATAGCATAGAATTCATTGTCTCTCATATTAGCTATTGCTCATCTTGGAATTTTATAGGTTGCTATCATG
Organism: Schistocerca nitens; assembly: GCF_023898315.1. Classification (NCBI taxonomy): domain Eukaryota; kingdom Metazoa; phylum Arthropoda; class Insecta; order Orthoptera; family Acrididae; genus Schistocerca; species Schistocerca nitens. The sequence goes on along the minus strand of NC_064618.1, from coordinate 469,091,703 downwards.
ACAGGTAGCATACCTTGTGGGACTAGCATTCCTGTAAGAAAGGATGTGGCGGTAGTAAAGCTGTGAGGACGAGTTGTGAGTCATGCTTGGGTAACTTACTTGGTAAAGCACTTTTCCATGAAAGACAAAGGTCCTGGGTTTGAATCCTGGTTTGGCATGCAGTATTAATGTGGTAAGAAGTTTCACATCAGTGCACACTCTACTGCAGAGTGAAAAATTCATTCTGTGATCTGTAAATACATTATGGATGAATTCATCTACTCATTAAGTCTTGTGATCTGCTCTACAAAAGACTAGATATTCAAACTGAATGAATCTGCTCATTAAATATTCTTTTTAAATTTTTTTCTCTGAGCTGTTGGCAAAAAGTTCATTCTATGCTGACAAACAGTATCAATTATTCTTAACTTTTGAGGAACTGACATTAAAGCTGTCAAAAATTTTCTCATTTAATGTAGCAACTATTACCAAATAGCTATGGCATAGCTCTTTCAGTTGAGAAAAAAACCATCTCTGCTTGAGTGTAGATTACATGTTGAGTTTCTATATAGTGCCTGTGATCAGAAATGTAAGGTTTTTGATGTAAAATCTGATTAATCATGTGTTTTTACCCAGTAGCCATGGTACTGTTGAAGAGCAATAATGTAGATTTCTAAGTGAGACAACAATTCGCATCTTGCTTTAAATGTTGAGAAACGGAGAATTGTGTACTTCACCAAAATGTTAACTGTGGTCTCCTATTACTATAACATCAACAAGTCACAACTGGACTCTGTCAATTCCTCATCGAATAGACTACTAAGGAAATGAAATCAGTCTACAAAGGAAATTGCATACAAAACACTAACGTGACCCACCCTAGAATATTCCTCAAGTGTTTGGGACTTGTACTAAATAGGACTTAAAGGGAATGTCGAATATATACAGTGAAGGGCAGCACAAATGATCACAGGTTTGTTTGACCCATGGGAGACTCTCACAGAGATGCTGAAGAAACTGAACTGATGGACACTTCATGTTAGATGCAAACAATCCTGAGGAACTGTACTTATAAAGTTCTAAAAACTAGCATTTAATTAAGAGTCTGGCGAATCTAAGAATATTTTACAATCCCATACGTATTGCTCCTGTAGTGATGATAAGATTAAGCTAATTTCAGCGTGCACAGGGGCATTTAAACAATCATTCTTCCTGCACTCCATACCTGTATGGAATGGGAAGAAGTCATAACAACTGATACATCATTAAATGCCCTCTGCTGTGCACTTCACAGTGGTTTACACGGTGTGGACATAAATGTTGATGTAGTTATTGGAGTATTAAGGAAATGTTTACTCACCACTTAATACTGTAACTGCTGTTTTAATTAGTGTTTCAAAACTATTAGTAACTATTACTTCAAAATGAACATAGAAATTTAAAAAAATATTTGTATTACAGTTCAAGTTAATGTTGTCAGAAGATGGAAGTGGAAGAGGAGCAGCTCTAGTTGCTGCTGTTGCCAGTCGGGGAGACTAACAGCAGTCAGAGTTAAATACTTTGTTTTTTGTTTTAAGCAGATTAGCTTAAATCTGTCATTTCTCTTGTAGAAAAATTATTTGCCTTAATGTTTTGTGGCCTGGGTTTTTCACCAGCAGATATTGTAAACAATGAGACCACCACATCTCTTTGTATTAAACAAATGAAATATGATGAATTCAACTGTATCTTTGTGTAAAGATCTGTATCTAGATAAGGATGTAAAGGAAAAATGAAAACTCACTGCATAAACTGCCTGTAAGTACATTCGTTATGGATGTTTCTTTGTGTTGCTGTGTGAGAGTGCTTTAACAGGCTTACCAATTCAGCTAAGTGGCATATCATAAGAAAAATATGCTTATTCTCACAGGTGCAACAGATTATATATGTGGCTGGCATACTTGTTGGAACTTATATCAGGAACTCCTACATAGACACTTTAGGGCCAGTTTAGTACAAAATTAACATTATGTTACAACAGATTAAATTATAAATTAGTCCACAAAAGCAAACAATAATAGTTCATGATTGAAATTGATACAATTCCAACTATGACTACTTTGTTGTGCCTGTGCATTGCATTTATGTTCTAAGCACAATGCGTGAGATCTCTCTCTCTCTCTCTCTCTCTCTCTCTCTCTCTCTCTCTCTCTCTCTCTCTCTTTCTCATACAGAAGTGTGTGCCAGCTCATATAGTGCAGATAACAGGCCCAACATTCTAGTCATGTTGTAATCAAAACATATGGCAGTCACTATCCAAACACAACTTTACATTGGCCTGCTAAGCAATTACATGTGACCAGTGAACAATATCAGTGGCTTTCCTCGCCAGAGATAGACAATGCTTCCACTTGTACCTGCAGTAGGATTACTAAACAAGGCAAATCACATCATTATGATAACTTGCTAATATCCACAGGAACTGCCCCTTGCAACTCCAAGACAAGCTACACATAACAGATCATAACTGAATGTACTGCCATACTGTAGGTAGTGCTTTCCAGAAATCCTTTCAGGGTGTGTGGCATATAATTCACACAGTGAATGGAATAGTCAGTGTAGTCATATAGATGTTAAGTTGGGTTAAAATAATGAAAGCTAAGGCCTAGAAAAATGCACTTCTTATCTTTCACTGAAGATAGATTTGTAAGCAAACACTCAAGAATGCCTGTATCACTATTCCTTATGGAATAATGGTCCTTAGACTGACATTAAATAATTTTACAGGCCATATCATGGACCCAACCATGATGTTTTGTTCCAGCAATTGTTGCAATGTTTTTGTTTTCCAGTATTTTTCAACTAGATATACTGATGAAAAGAGAAAATATAAAAGTGCTTTATATGAAGCACAAAAAGGAGAACACAGATGTCCAAAAAATAAGATCAACAGGAAGTGCGAAATGGCAAAATAAGAATGATTAGATGAGAAATGTAAGGCTGCAGATGAATAGATGTAGGACTACAGGAAAGATAGATGACATCAAAGGAAAGAGAAGTGCCTTTCTGAATATTAAGAGCTCAGATGGTAAGCCAGTACTAAGCAAAGAAGAGAAGGCTGAAAGGTGGTAGGATTATATAGAAAATTTGTACAAAAGGAATCACACTTGAAGGTAGGAACAGTATTATACAAATAAAGGAGAAAATAGATGAAGGTGAGATGGGAAATATGGCACTCTGAGAAAAATTTCACAGAGCACTCAAAGATGTAAGTTGAAACAAGGTGGTATTCTTAAAATTTTTGAAATGCTTGGGAAAGCCACTATTCCAACTGGTGTGTAAGACTTGTGAGACAGCTAAAATAACCTCAGACTTCACAAAGAATGTAACTGTTGTGACATTGCCACGACATTTAACAGTGCTGTCACGACAGTACGTGCAAACGGCGATAGAGGCGCTCCGCAACTCGGCTGAGTGCGGGAGCGCCACCTAGCTACGAACGGCACCGGCCGCATGTCACGGCATGGCAGTCGAATAAGAGATACTGAGTTGTTATCATGTAACCAGCTATTGTTTCTAAGTGAGTGTGTTTGAATATCCACGCAATTATTGGTGATTAAAGGTTATAACACTTTTTGGCGACGAGGTCGGATATTTTCACTGCGTTGTGGATTTGTGTGTTCGTGACGAGGCAGACATGGAACAGCTTATGCAAGCGCTCATTGAACAACAAACACAGCTGATGGCTGCTATTCAGGCGTTGTCGACGTCGCTTACTCATTGTCTGTCTTCCTCTTCTCCACCTCCATTCCCTCCTTACGGCGAGGCCGCTGAAGACTGGGAGGATTATGAGAAGCATTTGCGGCAACACTTCTTGGCTTTCGGCGTTGTCGACGCTCCTATGTGTAAGTCGTTATTTCTATCTTGGATTTCCCCACGGATCTATCAGCTGCTATCTCAGTTAGCCCCTCTGCGGGAACCTGCCTCTCTGTCCTTCCAAGAAATGTGTGACTTATTGTCTAACTATTACCGAAAAAACACCCATGTCGTTGCCGCCCACGTGGTGTTCTACCGGTGTCGTAAACAGCCCCATCAATCTTACCGGGCTTGGGCGGCGGAACTACACGGTCTGAGTAGGAAATGTCAGTTTGTCACGGACACTCATCATGAGTCTTATGCTGATTCAATGGTTAGGGACGCTATTCTACGGCTTGCTCCTGATAAAGAAGTTCGGCAACATGCCCTACAACCGCCAAACCCGTCGTTGTCGGAAGTTCTAAGCATCGCTCAATCCTTTGAAGTGTCTCACGCTGCTAGCACGCAAATAGACGCGTGGTGTGATGTAGGCGCTGTACAGTCAACTTCCGACACGGACAATTTGCCTGTTTCACAGGAGAACGAAGATGTGGCGGCGGTTCACTCGTGTAAACAACGTCGCGTTGGGCCGCAACGCTCGCAGCGAAAACAGCAACCACAGAAGCAGGTTCGTTCCGCACTTCCTTCTTGTCCACATTGTTTCGAACAGCGTGACAGGGCCGCATGTCCAAAACATTGGGCCATGTGTAATTCATGTAGGAAAAAACGGCGGTTCACTCGTGTAAACAACGTCGCGTTAGGCCGCAACGCTCGCAGCGAAAACAGCAACCACAGAAGCAGGTTCGTTCCGCACTTCCTTCTTGTCCACATTGTTTATAACAGCGTGACAGGGCCGCATGTCCAAAACATTGGGCCATGTGTAATTCATGTAGGAAAAAAGGCCACATTGCTTCTCTGTGTCAGTCCCGTGAAGTTCCTGTCGACGAGGACGAGGCATCGGACATGGATGTTAACTGTGTGCTTTCTCAAACAAATAGGTTGTTTGTTACTGTTCGTGTTCTGGATAAATACATTCGCATGCAAGTGGACACTGGCTTTGCAGTAACTCTCATTAATTCTCACACGTATTTGGAGTTGGGCTCCCCTCCCTTGTCTCCAGTTATGCGAAATCTGAGAACATACAATAAACAGAAAATTCCTATCGTTGGCCAGTTTGATGCTTCCACTCCCTACAAGTCTGTTGTTAGGCCCCTCATGTTTTATGATGGTGGATCATGCGGGCACTGAAAACCTGTTCGGTTATGATGCTTTCCAGTTGTTCAGATTCTCCATTGATGATGATGTGCACCTCATATCTGAGGATAGTCCGTATCAACAGCTGAATGGATTGTGTTCTGAATTTTCGTCCATGTTCTCTGCTGGTCTGGGTCGTGCCAAGGATTTGAAGCCCACATTACTCTTAAACCTACAGCTCGCCCTAAGTTTTTCCGGGCACGCCCTATTCCGGTGGCGTTGCGTGCACCTGTCAAGGCTGAGATAGACAGGTTAACAGCTTCAGGGATTCTCCTTCCTGTTACCTCCAGCGAATGGGCATTGCCAATCATGGTGGTTTCTAAACCAAACAGGAGTCTGCGATTGTGTGGTGATTTTAAAGCCACTGTCAACGCTCAGAACCTCATTGACACTTATCCTCTTCCCCGTCCTGAGGAGTTATTTACCAAGCTCGCTGGGGGCCAGTTCTTCTCCAAACTTGACTTATCGGAGGCGTACCATCAGTTGCCATTGGATGCTTCTTCCAAGGAATTTCTCGTCATCAGCACTCCTTGTGGGTTGTATCAGTACCAGCGGTTACCATTTGGCGTTCAGTACCAGCGGTTACCATTTGGCGTCGCTAGTGCGCCGGCCATTTTTCTGCAGTTTTTGGAACAGCTCACGGCTTCCGTTCCCAGCTGCATCAACTATCTGGATGACATTGTTGGCATGGGGCCCTCCACTGAGGAGCACCTTCGCAATTTGCGTTCACTGTTTCGGGTTTTGCATTCGGCTGGGTTGAGGTGCAATCTGGACAAATCACAGTTCTTCCAACCCTCCATTGTGTATCTTGGTTTCCACTTGTCCCGTGAGGGTATACGTCCTCTACGACAGCATGTTGCGGCCATTAACGCTCTACCCCGGCTGCCTACGGTCAAAGAACTTCAGGCGTTTGGAGGCAAGATTGCTTATTATCACAAATTCATTCCATCTGCGGTGGCGGTAGCTCATCCTCTGCATCAGCTTTTACGCAAAAACGTCCCTTTCTGTTGGTCCGACGAGTGTGAACAGGCTTTTATCCGCCTGAAAGCTCATTTGCAGTCGGCGCCTTGTCTTGCCACATTCCGTCCGGGTCAGCACTTGGTTCTGGCGACTGACGCATCACAGTATGGCCTAGGGGCTGTTCTCGCCCATCGGTATGAGGATGGGTCGGAACGACCCATCGCCTATGCTTCCAAGACCCTCAACGATGCGCAACGGTGTTACTCTCAAATCGAAAAGAAGGCACTCGCTATCATTTATGCTCTAAAAAAGTTCAGCGTTTTTTTGTATGGTTCTAAGTTTCACCTCATCACCGACCACAAACCGCTGGTCTCTCTGTTCAGCCCATCGGCGTCGCTTCCAGATAAGGCAGCTCACCGCCTGCAATGTTGGGCCTTATACTTGTCTCGTTTTCACTATGAGATTCACTATCGCCTCACGGCCCAGCACGCCAACGCTGATGCATTGTCGCGATTGCCAATGGGCCCGACCCGGTTTTCGATCGTGATGAACTACTCTGTTTCCACATTGATGAGGAAGAATGTCGTGCGGTCGAGGGTCTTCCACTTACAGGTTCACAGGTCGCGTCGGCTACTGCACGGGACCCGGTCCTGTGTCAGGTGATCGGGTTTGTTCAACGGGGTTGGCCGGACAGGACCCAAGGCCGGGCATCGGATCCCCTTCGCAACTACCATGCCTTGTGCCTTCGTCTGTCTGTTTGTGATGGTGTTGTTCTTCTGGCCACGGATGGCGCATCTCCACAGGTCATGGTGCCAGCCTCTCTTCACAAAGATGTTCTCAAACTGTTGCATGAAGGCCATTGGGGTATTTCTCGGACTAAGTCCCTGGCCCGCAGGCACGTTTATTGACCCAGTATTGATTCGGACATCGCCCACATGGTCACTGCGTGTGGTCAGTGTGCTCAACAACTGGCTGCACCTCGTACAATGCCCTCTCCGTGGCATGATCCGGCGCAGCCATGGGAACGGGTGCACGCTGACTTTGCCGGCCCCTTCCTCGGTACTTATTGGCTACTGTCGATTGACGCCTTCTCGAAGTTTCCGTTTGTTGTTCGATGTCCGTCGCCCACCACTGCGGCGATGACGCTGGCTTTGTCCAAAATCTTTGCGCTAGAAGGTCTTCCATCCACGATCGTCAAGGACAATGGCCCTCAGTTCTCTTCGCAGCCCTTCCGTGATTTTTGTACTGGATAAGGGATTCATCATGTTACAGCACCGCCCTTCCATCCGCAATCGAATGGGGAGGTCGAGCGCCTTGTCCGCACTTTCAAAAGCCAGATGAAAAAATTTCTTAGTGATTTTTCCACAGATGACGCTCTGCTGCAATTTCTGAGTTCTTATTGCTTCACGCCTCTGGGTGATCGCAGCCCTGCTGAACTCATGCATGGCCGCCAACCGCGCACTCTACTGCACCTGCTTCACCCTGTCAGGCCTTGTGCTGTGTCCCCTAGTGCGGGAAAATACTCGGTGGGCGCCGACGTGTGGGCATGAGGGTATGGATCTCGCCCTAAATGGATTCCAGGGGTGGTCAAGGCTCTTCGCGGCCGCCGGCTTTGTGAAATACGTACGGACGACGGCATGGTTGTTCGCCGTTACGACCAGATGCGCCCACGAGTGGTGGCCACGCCGGTGCCACCGCCCCTTCATTCGCCTCCAACAGCCCGAGAAGCCAGTCCTGTCGCTGCTGCTGATCTACCGCATGTGTTGATGCAGCCGACGTCGCTACCGCTTCCGAGTATGCTGGAACTGGCCCCAGTCATGATGCCGCCTTCTCCGGGACCCATCTCGCTGGAGCACACCCCCAGGTCCACGACACCCATGGATGCTGCTCCGGAGTTTTCACCCATCATCTCGTCCAGGAGGCATGTTCCACGCACGAGCTTCCATCCTGGACATTTTCGACCATACTCTCGTGTCTCTCCACGGGATCTTCTTGGGGCCTCACAAGAGGCCATGGATGGCTCAGCACTGTCCATGTTTCCAAGGAAGTGAGTGTTTTTTTTTTCAAGGGGGGAAAAGTGTTGTGACAGTGCCACGACATTTAACAGTGCCACCACAACAGTACGCGCAAACGGCGATAGAGGCACTCTGCAACTCGGCTGAGTGCGAGAGCACCACCTAGCTACGAACGGCGCCGGCCGCATGTCACGGCACGGCAGTCGAATAAGAGATACTGAGTTGTTATCATGTAACCAGCTATTATTTCTAAGTGAGTGTGTTTGAATATCCACGCAATTATTGGTGATTAAAGGTTATAACAGTAACTGTTTCCATTCCATAGATGGCAGGTGCAGACAGGTATGAATATTATTGAAATATCAGTTTAATAAGTCATGATTGCAAAATAATGATCCAAATTATTTACAGAAGAATGGAAAAATTAGTAGAAGCTAACCTCAGGAAAGAACAGTTAGGGTTCAGGAGAAAAGTAGGAATCTGCAAGACAATACTGACTCTACAACTTAGCTTAGCATATAGGCTGAAGGAAGACAGACTTAACATTTATAGCTTTTGTACATGGTGGCGCAGTTAAAAGTAACCCACATCCCCTTTGAATGCAAATGCAATATTTTGACTTCTTAAATGGAGTAAATAGCTACAATATTGGACAGCTTTATGTGATAATTGATTGTTAGCATTCTTCTGTCAGAATTTCAGTATATTTCTTCTGTAAAGTTAGATGTTATTCTTTTCTGTCTGCAAAATTATGTTCTCAATAATGAAAGAATTGAAATTGTAGAAGCATGTATGGAAACAGGTTTGATTAAGGAAGTTGATGAAATTTTTGGGCTCAAGTATCTGGATAAAGAACAACCAGCAAAGAGACCAGTACAAGGCCTGTATAAAAATTGGCGCACCTACAGATATGTGCAAAATGTAAAATGACAAAGAATTCCTTTAGTTCATATAAAAGAAGTTATTGCAGACATTCATCAAAGAATTATTCAGAGGCCAAAGAAGTCTACATATGTAAACTGGCCTAACAGACACACTTAAGCAGGAGGAGTTGCCAGCGGATATTGAAAAGTCGTAACTGGAAGCGATATTGTGTGACAGTTGTGTACCACTTGCAGGAGGATGAAGAAATGTGTGAATTACTGCATGTGGCTTATGAATAACATCAATGATGGTTTGTTAAACACTTTACATGAGTGATGAAGCATGGCTTCATCTTTCTGGTCATGTGAATTCACGGAACACGAGGGACTGGCTAATGGAAAACTAACACTGTGTTTCAGCAACCATTCCATGATGAAAAAACCACATCTGATGTGTTATAAAAGGAACGCACATCGCTGGAGTGATATTTTTTGACACTACCTCCAACATAGTTGCATACATGGAAATTTTAGATACATTTTGTGCTCAACTCATTAAATATGAAAGACAATACTACTACTTCTGACAAGATGGGGCAACATGCCATAAGTCTAAGATATCCTTGGAATGAGTTGTAATGGGATGTCCTCCTCTAGCATTACTTTTCCTCAATGGACAGGTCAGTATTATCTCAGTTGTGTATGACGATAGTATCTGTTCCCAAAAGAACAGTTACTGTGGTTGACCATGCAGCTTTGCTAGAAATGAAATGATAATTTAAATTGACACCCTAGCTGCAAACAGGCGTTGATGTACTTCATTGGGGACATGTTGAAAATGTGTGCCTCGACCGGGACTCGAACCCGGGATCTCCTGCTTACATGGCAGATGCTCCATCCATCTGAGCCACCGCAGGCACAGAGGATAGTATTGCTCATCAGTGTGGGATCCGTACCAGATCGGGTTGACGGAGGAGATAGAGAAGATCCAAAGAAGAGCGGCGCGTTTCGTCACAGGGTTATTTGGTAACCGTGATAGCGTTACGGAGATGTTTAATAAACTCAAGTGGCAGACTCTGCAAGAGAGGCGCTCTGCATCGCGGTGTAGCTTGCTCGCCAGGTTTCGAGAGGGTGCTTTTCTGGTTGAGATATCGAATATATTGCTTCCCACTACTTATACCTCCCGAGGAGATCACGAATGTAAAATTAGAGAGATTAGAGCGCGCACGGAGGCTTTCAGACAGTCGTTCTTCCCGCGAACCATACGCGACTGGAACAGGAAAGGGAGGTAATGACAGTGGCACATAAAGTGCCCTCCGCTACACACCGTTGGGTGGCTTGCGGAGTATAAATGTAGATGTAGATGTAGATGTAGATAGTGCGTCTGCAGAGACTTATCACTTGCACGCTCCCCGTGAGATCCACATTCCCAACATGTCCACACCACTACATTCGTAGAGCGCCTGATAGATGTTTGCCCATCATACTCATTACTCGTGGCAGATTAATCTACCAAGTCCCGTATGAGTTTGGGCATAGCGTGTGCGTTCGCACAAGAAGGTCAATGGCCGGGAAGCCATATTTTAACTATGTATGACGGTAGTATCTGTTCCCGAAAGAGCAGTTTTCGTGGATGACCATGCAGCTTTGCTAGAAATGAAATGATCATTTAAATGGACACCCTAGCTGCGAACAGGCGTTGATGTACTTCATTGGGGACATGTTGAAAATGTGTGCCACGACCGGGGCTCAAACCTGGGATCTCCTGCTTACATGGCAGACGCTCTATCCATCTGAGCCACTGCGGGCACAGAGGATAGTGCGTCTGCAGGGACTTATCCCTTGCACACTCCCCGTGAGATCCACATTCCCAACATGTCCACACCACTACATTCGTACTGCGCCTAATAGATGTTTGCCCATCATACTCATTACTCATGGCAGATTACTCGTGTGCCGGTCGGGGCACACATTTTCAACATGTCCCCAATGAAGTACATCAACGCCTGTTTGCAGCTAGGGTGTCCATATAAATTATCATTATCTCAGTTGCTTTTCTGAAATCTTTCATACAATTTTATACACAGTATATATATATATATATATATATATATATATATATATATATATATATATATATATATATATATATATATATATATATATAAAGATTCAGTGACTTACCAAACGAGAAAGCGCTGGTAGATAGACACAATAAAAAACACACAAACACACACACCATTTTCAAGCTTTCCCTACCCAAGATTGCTTCATCAGGGAATAGGGAAGGAGAGGGAAAGACGAAAGGATGTGGGTTTTACGGGAGAGGGTAAGGAGTCATTCCAATCCCGGGAGCACAAGGACTTACCTTAGGGGGAAAAAGGACAGGTATACACTCGCACGCACACACATATCCATCTGAACATATACAGACACAGGCAGACATATGTAAGGGCAAAGAGGTTGGGCAGAGACATTAGTCGAGGTGGAAGTACAGAGGCAAAGATGTTGCTAAATGACAAGTGATGTACAAGGGGCGGCAACTTGAAATTAGCGTAGGTTGAGGTCTGGTGGGTAATGGGAAGAGAGAATATATTGAGGGGCAAGTTCCCATCTCCAGAATTCTGATAGCTTTGTGTCAGTGAGAAATATCCAGATAACTCGGACGGTGTAACACAGTGCCAAGATGTGCTGGCCATGCACCAAGGCATGTTTAGCCACAGGGTGATCCTCATTACCAACAAACACTGTCTGCCTGTGTCCATTCATGAGAATGGACGGTTTGTTGCTGGTCATTCCCACATAGAAGGCTTCACAGTGTAGGCAAGTCAGTTGGTAAATCACGTGGGTGCTTTCACACGTGGCTCTGCCTTTGATCGTGTACACCTTCTGGGTTACAGGACTGGAGTAGGTGGTGGTGGGAGGGTACATGGGACAGGTTTTACACCATGGGCGGTTACAAGGGTAGGAGCCAGAGGGTAAGGAAGGTGGTTTGAGAATTTCATAGGGATGAACCAATAGGTTACGAAGGTTAGGTGGACGGCGGAAAGAGTGGGGAGGATTTCATGAAGGATGGATCTCATTTCAGGGCAGGATTTGAGGAAGTCATATCCCTGCTGGAGAGCCACATTCAGAGTCGGATCCAGTCCCAGAAAGTATCCTGACACAAGTGGGGCACTTTTGGGGTTCTACTGTGGGAGGTTCTGGATTTGAGGGGATGAGGAAGTGGCTCTGGTTATTTGCTTCTGTACGAGGTCGGGAGGGTAGTTGTGGGATGCGAAAGCTGTTTTCAGGTTATTGGTGTAATGGTTCATGGATTCAGGACTGGAGCAGATTCGTTTGCCACGAAGACCTAAGCTGTAGGGAAGGGACCGTTTGATATGGAATGGGTGGCAGCTGTTATAATGGAGGTACTGTTGCTTGTTGGTGGGTTTGATGTGGACGGATGTGTGAAGCTGGCCATTGGACAGATGCAGGTCAACATCGAGGAAAGTGGCACGGGATTTGGAGCAGGACCAGGTGAATCTGATGGAACCAAAGGAGTTGAGGTTGGAGGGGAAAATCTGGAGTTCTTCTTCACTGTGAGTCCAGATCATGAAGATGTCATCAATAAATCTGTACCAAACTTTGGGTTGGCAGGCCTGGGTAACCAAGAAGGCTTCCTCTAAGCGACCCTTAAATAGGTTGGCATACACGGTGACCATCCTGGTACCCATGGCTGTTCGCTGTAATTGTTGGTATGTCTGGCCTTCAAAAGTGAAGAAGTTGTGAGTTAGGATGAAGCTGGCTCTGGTAATGAGGAAAGAGGCTTTAGGTAGGGTGGCAGGTGATCGACATGAAAGGAAGTGCTCCATCGCAGCGAGGCCCTGGACGTGTGGGATATTTGTGCATAAGGAAGTGGCATCAGTGGTTACAAGGATGGTTTCCGGGGGTACCAGATTGGGAAAGGATTCCAGGCAATCAAGAAAGTGGTTGGTGTCTTTGATGAAGAATGGGAGACTGCATGTAATGGGTTGAAGGTGTTGATCTATGTAGGCAGAGATATGTTCTGTGGGGGCTTGGTAACTAGCTAACATCTCTGCCCAACCTCTTTGCCTTTACATATGTCTGCCTGTGTCTGTATATGTGCGGATGGATATGTGTGTGTGTGTGTGTGTGTGTGTGTGTGTGTGTGTGTGTGTGTGTGTGTGTGTGTGTGTGCGCGAGTGTATACCTGTCCTTTTTCCCCCTAAGGTAAGTCTTTGTGCTCCCGGAATTGGAATGACCCCTTACCCTCTCCCTTAAAACCTACATCCTTTCGTTTTTCCCTCTCCTTCCCTCTTTCCTGATGAAGCAACCTTGGGTTGCGGAAGCTTGAAATTTGTGTGTGTGTTTGTGTGTTTTTTATTGTGTCTATCTACCAGCGCTTTCTCGTTTGGTAAGTCACAGCATCTTTTTTATATATGTATTTTTCCCACGTGGAATGTTTCTTTCTATCATATTTATACACAGTTTTTTATATTTCATGGTGAAATTTATGAAAAGAAATTACTTTATAAAATAGTTCAGTTTGGATGTTATAATTGATAAGTACTAGTTCTGAATGTACAGGCAAAATTATCGTTTTAGAAACATTTAAGATTATTAATTATTTGCACACTTAAAATTTCTATTATTAATTACACAATGTTTATTTCTGGATTCATTTGTGAAATAATAATTGAAATTAATAATGCAATTAAATTTAGTAGGAATTCATTTGTTAAGAAAAATTGTAAATGCTTTTGAATTTTGTTATTTCCACAGAGTGAGAGTAGTTGTAAGCTTGCTTCTGATGTGATTGGATGTCTTTTTGTATAATAGATGCGAACAATGTAATTTCAGCTTTGTTAATGTGAAATATCAAAAAATTGTATGATATACTAAAATAACAGAAAATATATTTACATAAAAAATTCTTTAACAACAATATTCCAGTTTATTTAGTTCAAACCAACTGTGAGGACCTTATGTTAGATTTTCAGCTTCAAGAATCAGACTGCTAGACAAGAAGAACCTAAGTAAACTTGAAAGTTTATAGTAGTCTTTGCTCCTCTTAACTCATCATAAAAGACTGCTTACTGATTACTTGGACTGGGCAGTGTTTTATGTGGACAATAGATGGAAGAAGGATGGAGGAGGGAGGTTATAAGTGGGGGATTGTCTGGGGTTATTTGACTAATAATGAAGGTTTGTCCATTGTAGAAATTGTTTTATCTTGTTGATTTTTGAAATTTATGGACGAATAAACTTTCGATAAAAACAGAAGGCTGCCCAACAAAGTATCTTTATACCAACAGTGATGATGCACTACCAATAATGATGGACCAGATATAATGAAAGTGAGGAGGACTTTACAACTACAACCATGGACATCAAAAAGGAAAGATGAGTACAAACTAATCGTGAAGTTAATGTATTTGTGGACTTGTATGCATGTTAACAAAATGAATAGCATCAAAAGCAAAAGTGAGGTAGAAATTGAAGCTGCAGGATCGAGTCAGGTCATGTTTGAGCCAAGTAAAATCATAGACAGTAAAGAAACAGTAAAGACTGATGTTTTGCAGTTAATTTTGGCAAAACTAGAGAAAATAAGAATAGATAATGATAGCAAATTTAATGTGAATAATAAAAGGCTAAATGATTTGCAAACTTCACTACAAGGACAATTAAATGACTTGAAAACTGAAAACAATAGCAAAATGGACAGGGTACAAGATCAGATAGGTCAACTTAGTAATTAAGTTTCAGAATTAATAAATGGGTTGTCAGAGGGGTTAAAAAGTGTGAATGAAAAAGTTGGTGTTTTAGAAAATTAATTTATTGTTTTAGAAAATGAGTTTGTAGGTGAGTCAGTGAAACAATTAAAGAATGTTGATGACATCAGAGTGGAACAGAAGGCCATAGCAGAAAAACTGTGTGAGTTGGGATCTACCCAACAAAATGTCACCAAATTAAACCAAAACATTTTAAATGTAGAAAACAGTATGCAAACTAATGTAACTGTTTTAGATCAAAAAATTTCAGCAGTCCAGGAAAATTGTATTAACAAAAATCTGTGTGCAAACAATGGTATTGCATGGTCCAACACTCCTGTCAAAAGTTTTCAGTCTGGTAATTTACATCCAGTAGATTTTCTGCGCCACTGCAGAGATGGCATTGTGTTAAGCATGAATGACAATCAAAAAAATAAATTTGTTAAAATATTTCCTGGAGGCAAAGTTCTGTCATGGGTAAATTTAAATTTAAGTCAGTGGGAAACATACCAGAGTTTTGAGAAAAGTTTTTTAAATAAATTTTGGTTGGAAGCAGAACAGAGGAGAAACATACGTGAATTTTTAATGATCCTAATTATAGGAATAGGGACAACACTTTGAAAGAGTTTTGTAAGGACCAACTTAAAAATTAGCACATCTTGTCAAACCACTGGACAAAATGACCTTGATTGATGCACTTAGAAAGTGACTACCAGAAAGATTGCAGAGGGATTTGAACAATTTTTAAGATATGTTGACAGGCTGGCTAGGACAGCAGAAAGAAGTATATACGATAATAATAGGAATTATAGAAATCACAATGCAAGTACTCACAGAAACATATATAATGGTAACTTCCATCAGGATCAAAGTGACAGTAGAGAAGTTCTGAACAGCAGTAGGATACAAATAATGGGAATAACCATGGGCATTTTAATAGAAAAAACAATCACAGAAGTAACTACTTGGGAAATGGCAGTCTGCCTCAATGATGGTCCACAGTTTGGGGTGAGGAAATGTAAGAAGCACAGAACCCCTAAGTTACACTTTCAATTAGACAGTAATAACAGTGTTAATGATATGGCACATGTATCTGACATTGAACAGGAGGTATATCAGATTTCTCGTTTTATGTTTTGATGAAAAGTTTTGAGATACTATGTTTAATTATGGCGATATAAGTGCTAATCACAAACCAGAATGTGAGAAATTTGATGTAGTATGTACTAATGATTTCTTCTCTTGGGTGGAAAGAGTGTTGTTGATGTTTGTAAATCAGGTGATGACTGTCTTGGATCTGAATTAGGTGGTATTTTTGATGTAGATGTGAATGAGAGCTGTGAAGTAACTGAGGTTGGTAAGCCTGAGACTGATGGCTTATTGCAAATGAATGTAGATGAGGTAAGTGACTTTGATGGAGATGAGACTTGTATTGTCAATGATGTTATTGATGAAGTAATTTTGGAGGGATATAATGATGACGAGTATCGGGTATTTGTGGAGTTCAAGAGTAATGAAGTTTCAGAGTTATTTGTAAGTGATGTTGACAATACAGGTAAGATAAGTGATGTATGTGATGTGGTAAGTGAGGGTCATGGAATACCAGTTCAGTCAAAACAGTTTTTGATTAATGTCATGCAGAGTAATGGTCCAAACAGTGAAGTTGAGGTATCTGTAAGCCTGGAGAATAAAGGTGATTTTTGAAGTTTGTTTGGGATCAGATTGATGATGACTTAAAGGTGCACTCTGGAATAAGTTAGCTGTGGTTTGTCAGAATTTGTATTACAGTTGGTGGAATGAAGTGAAAGACGATCTAAGCAGGAAGTGTAATTTTGACAGTAATGTGTTTTGTGTTCATTCTGTTAGAAGTTATGTTAGTTGTGCCATGGAATCTATTCACTGTGTTCAATCTTTACCAGACAATTTGAGTAATCAAAGTAATGTTATGATGCCTGTAAAGTTGATAAAACCTTGTGAGGGCAGTGTGAATGGACCATCTGAGGAAATTTAAAGTGATCATTTGCATTAAGTCTCTGACAACAGAGAGGATGAGTCAGATTTTGGGTGTCCTTACATTAAAATTAAGGCTAATCAAAGGGAAAGCAACTGTTTGATTGATACAGATAGCCCAATTTGTGGTACATCTGAACAATTTAGAGACAAAATCAAGTATAGTAAGAATTTTGTGGAAATGCCCATTGTAGGTGTAAAGATAAGAGGAGCTACAGGTAAGCAAAGCAAATTGGTAAAGTCTCAGGCACTTTTAACTTTTAGTATAGAAGACAAGACCTATGAACTTGGATGCTTAGTGATCCCTAGTCTATAAGAAAACATAATTCTTGGTATGGGTTGGATAGTGAAAGTTGAGGCTTGTTTTGGATGGAGTGCTAAAGAATTGTTTATTTTTCAACCTAAAAGTAATACTTATGTGAAAACAAATTTCTGTATTTTAAACTGTGGGAAAAGTTGTAACTATTTGCAAAACATTGTGAGTACCAGATGTTTTATGATGATATAAATTTTGATGAGACTGAGAATCAGGATTTTGAACGTGTAGTAGATCCTAAAGCGATGGAAACTAAAACTCTTAATGACAAACAAAATGAAGAACTTAGGAATTTGTTATTGGAGTTTAGAAATGTGTTTAGTGAAAGAGCAGGGAAAGTGAAAGGCTGTCAGTGCATGCTTTACCTTAGAGATCATCAAACTTTCTTTCTCAAGTCATATAGCATACCATTTACAAAAGGGAAAGATATAGAGAAAGAAATTAAGAAAATGGAAATGTGGGGAGCAATTGTGAGAAGTAAGAGTGCTTACATAAATCCTTCGGTTATGGTAAGTAAGAGAAATGGTGGAGTGAGAATTGTTTTGGACTTTAGACATCTAACAAGTTTCTTATCAGAGAGAATGACCATCCTGAGAAAATGGATGAGCTGTTACATAAATTTTATTATGTGAAATTCGTGAGTAGTTTGGACTTGACCACTGGATTTCACCAGATTCCACTTGAAATTAATTGTAGAGAGTATACTGCATTTTTGCATGGAGGTAAGTGTTTTCAATACTGTGTGGAGCCATTTGGGCTAAATGTATCTGTAACTGAATTCACAAGAGCTTTGGATTCTGTCTAGAGAAGTGAAATGAGTTCAAAATTAATTTTGCATGTCTATGACATTTTGGCCAAAATTAATTTTGCATGTCGATGACATTTTGGCCACTGAAAAGACTTGGGGAACAACATTTGGATCTGTTAAGAGCTGTGTTTTCAAAATTGGAATCAGGAGGTACGACTTTATAGTTAAGTGTAAATTTGATGTGGAAGAAGTAAATTTTTGGGACATGTTATATCTGAGAATGGAATTGCGTCTGATAAAGGGAAACTTGATGCTATTGCTAATTTTCCTGCTCCTTGCAACAAAAAACAACTTAAATCATTTTTTAGGTTAACTGGGTTCTATAGAAAATTTTGTAGTAGCCAAGCTTTGAATGCTTCATGCCTGTGCGAACTTTTGAAGAAGAATACTGTTTGGGAGTGAAATCAGGAATGTCAGGATACTTTCAATGAGATCAAAGGGCAGTTGGGTCAAAGTCAGATATTGCTCAGACTGATTTGTCTCTTCCTTTTTGTATTATGACAGACAGTAGTGATGTTGGTTTGGGTGCTCATTTATTTCAGGGGGTTGAAGTTGAAGGTGTTATTGAACATAGATCACTTGCATTTGCTAGCAGAGTATTGCAGAAGCATGAAAAGACATACACTGTAGCTGAGAAAGAACTTTCAGCTGTACACTGGGCATTTAACAAGTTTAAAAATTATTTACTACCTCACAAAGTTAGCATCTATACTGATCACAAAGCGTTATGTTATCTCCAGGAGTGCAAGCTGTACCAGAACAGAATTACTCATTGGGACATGGTTTTACAGCAGTGAAACCAGATACATTAAGGGCACAGGCAATGTAGTTGCTGATGCTTTGTCTAGGCTACCCTTAGGAATGAATCATCTAATAACTTCAGAGAAAGAGTTTAAAATTATGTACTTGACAGGTGTGAAAGAGGAAAAAGAGATCTTGAAAATTTGCGCAAAGACATCCACAGGTATCAAAATCATGATCAAAACTGGAAATTGGTTAAGAGTATGTTGGGTAAGAAAGGAGGAGAAAAGACTGAACAATGTTATAAGGTACACAAGACTATTTTATTCAGGAGACATAAGACTGACTCAGATGATTGGAAACTATGTTGGCTGGAACAATGTATTAATACTTTAATCACTTATATGTTGATCATTGAGGATCAGTCAAATGTACACAAAAGTTTCAGGAAAATATCTGTTTTTATAACATAGGAAGGGGAGTCAAGAAGAAGAGTGTCATCTCTGACAGATGTCAAAGAGTGAAGGTAAGTAACCAAACAAATAGAGGTCAAATGCAAAACATACTGCCTAACAGTAACCTAGACCTCATGTCTGTGGACATATATGGATCTTTGCCTTAGTCTTTGAATGGATTTTGTTATGTTTTTGTGGTGGCTGATGTATTTTCAAAGTTCATAAGACTATTTCCTCTTAAGAAATCTACCTGTGAGCAAATCATTTCTAAGTTTGGAAACACAAATTTTCATCAGGTGGGTATTCCTAAAACAATTTTATCTGACAATAGTTCTCAATTTACTTCACAAGCTTGGAAAGACTTTGTTGATCATGTAAAAATAAGGCATATTCTAACCTCTGTGTACCATTCATCAAGTAACCTTGCAGAAAGATATATGTGAGATATATTGAAAACTGTTTAGAACATACTGTAGTAAGAATCATACCAGTTGGATGGATTATGTCAGTGATTTTGAGGATATTATGAACAGCTTACAACATTCTGCAATTTTCTCCATTTGAAATCATGTTTAATCACAGACCAGCTAACGTTATTTCTGAGAATGTTGAGTTTCCACCATGTGAAATTCGTTCACCGCAAGAGAGAGAAGAGCGTGTCAATGAGATGGTAAAAAAGCAGGGCGATAGGAGAAAGCAAGGACATGATGGTGAAGGCAGATTTTCTATGTTTGAGGTAGAAGATATTTTGTTGGTGAAAGCCAAAGAGAAATCTAAAGTGTTGACATCTGAGATAAAGAAATTCTTCAATATTTATATAGGACCATTCAAAATTCTTGAAAATTCACATCCTAATGCATACAAACTTGTCTATCCTAAATCTAAGATGATGTTTGGATTGTGCAATATCACTGGACTAAAAGCTTGTAGATGTGATCCATAAGTATCTTTTTTTTTTTCTTTCTCCTTTTTCAGGAATGTAGTATGTAAGGTGATGTGATGTAAAGTTCTGTTTTGTCTGGTAACTGAGGTGAAGTCTAGGCCACACAATATTTGCAAGTTCATACAACTATATAATTCTGTTATGTAATAGGTTTGTGCTTTAGATTTTGATACATATATGCCATGTTACTAAATGGGTAGATTATTTCACAATTTTGAAATGTGATAATGCCATCAAATATCTAATGATAGATTTCTGATTTTAGAATGCTATTAGTATTAATTGTTGTTATTATTCTTGTGTACTCTGCAGAAAGTGATTTAATTTAATCATCAGGAACTCTTTTGGGTACAGTCATGGATGTTGTGGTAAATTGAGTGAAGACTTGTTTTATTCATGTGTACTGTAAATATTAGGAATAGTATCTTGAAATTTCATATATGCAAACCAAACACATATGTATGTTTAGCACAGAATTCTTATGTCAGTACTTCATGGCCTATGGTCCGTACCTCATTTTGTAGGCACTTGTCAGATGCTGCATCAGTGCAGTCCAACTTGTCTTGCTTGTTTACATAATTTCTTTTCCTCAGACACTTTTCAATCCACTCTGACGTAAACCCTGAATACTTATTTTTTTCAATATAGATAGGCAAAACATATGCCATGCGATGTGAGGGAGATATTGTACAGCATACTTAATACATATAACAATATTTCAGGATATAGGAGTGCTTATTTTCATGGCGATATGTACTAATAAAGGTTTCTCGGGCTTCCAGCTGTGTCAATGGTGTAAAATCCACAAGCTTTTGGCTGGGTACTCCTCAGCCATTGTCAAGTGGTGACTGTCTTCTGGTTGCTGCTGCTGACCTTATATAGCCTTCCGTGATATCACTGGTACCCACTCCGGCACCATATATGGTAATGTTTGCATTGTGCGGCCACTTCAACCTTCTGATGGCCAGGTCCCACACTGTGCTTAGCTGCAGGCCACCATCTTTATTGAGCATGTTGTTACAAATGTTTATTCTGATCGCCTCCTTTATTATGCTATCCCAAAAACTGTTAGTCCATGTGATAATAGATGTCTTGTCAAATGCAATACGATGACCGTTTTTTATTGGATGCTCTACTATCACTGATTTCTGTGGGTACCGTAGACAAAAACATCTCTCGTGTTCTACACAGCATTGTTCAATGGTACACACAGTCTGTCCAATATAGAACTGTCCCCACCCACATGGTATTTTATATACTCCTGGCATTCTGAGGCCTACGTTGTCTTTCACAGGCCTCAAAAGTGTTCGAATTTTTGCTGGAGCCGTGAAGACCAATCGATTTTATGCCTCTTTAGGAGCCGGCTTATCTTTCCTTCTCCTGTATTGTATTGTATTGTATTTTTATTGATCCAGGCAATCATAGTATTGTACAGCTGTACATATGATATTGGATAGGTCAAGAGAGCTATTTACAGTAATTTTTACAAATTGATGTTTACATTATTTTGTAGCAAGGAAATTATCTATCTTCAACAAAACAGTTAATACAAATCAAAGAGATGTAAGATTTTACATACGATATTGGATAGGTCAAGGGAACATATTTGCAGGTAATATTTAATAAATTGATTTTACATCATTTTGCAATGAGGAAGTTAGCTATCTTTAACAAAACAGTAAATGCAAATGTTGTATGGTAAAATACAAACAGCCAATACAAATGTAATAGTAAAGTAGTCCAGTGTATTTCATAGACATGCACAGTATATAATTTTCAGACCTAATTGAACATTTATCATGTTTTTTACATTTTTAACCCCTTTCAAAAAAATGATCAACTGCATAAAAGCAATGGTCCAAGAGATATTTTTTTAACTTATGTGTGAAGGCTCTTGGGTTCTTTGTTGCTTTGATTTCATTGGGTAAATTATTATACATTTTTATCCCAACATTTAAAACACTTTTTTGGTAGCAGGTAGTTCTGGACTGAATCATATGTAGGTCAGATTGCTGCCTTGTTGCATAGTTATGAATATCTCCATTGAATTTTAGTGTGCAGTCATTGTTTAACAGGTATGACTTGACAAATGAGACGATATTATAAATGTAAGCAGAGGGCAGTGTCATAATGCCATTTGTTTTGAAATGTTGTCTGCATGATTCATTATGTCTTAGATTACATATTATGCGTATTGCCATTTTTTGCATTTTGAAAATATATCTACCTCCAGGTGAGTTCCCCCAAAATATGATTCCATACTGTAATGTAGAATGGAAGTAAGCATAATATACATGTATGAGAACAGATTATGTGACTGATTTTTTGAGTACCCTTAAAATGTAACACACAGTTGAGAGCTTTTTTGAGATATAATTTGTGTGTGTCTCCCACTTAAGATTTTCTGCAAGCCACATGCCAAGAAACTTGACGGAGTCCACACACATAAGCTCTTGGTTATTTAGAATCACATCAGGCATTTCTTGTTTTTGGGATGAGAGTCTGAAGTTGATGTAGGTTGTTTTCTGTATGTTTATAATCAGTTTGTTCTCGTTAAACCATTTGCTGAGTGACGACATAAGCGGTTTAATTTTTTGGTTGTGGTCCTCTGTATCAGTACCCGTTATTAGAATACTTGTGTCATCGGCAAATAGTGTGGTATGTCCTGTAGCAAGCTTTGTGCTTATATCATCAATGTATAGCAGAAACAGTATGGGTCCCAGGATTGAGCCTTGTGGCACACCATATCTAATAGGCATTGTGTCAGAGGAGTGGACAGTAGATTGATGGGTGGTTGTATTCTTTTTTTCAAAATTAATTTCAACTTTTTGAGATCTGTTTGACAGGTAAGATTCTAACCATTTGTTTGCAATTCCTCTTATACCTTTATTTGCTAACTTCTTAAGGAGTATGGTATGGTCAATTACATCAAACGCTTTGGATAAATCTAAAAAGATACCAGTAGTGATTTCCTTATTATCTAGTGCTTTTAAGGTTTCGTTGAGATACTCATAAATAGCTGTGGTGGTTGTCTTTTGCTTTCTAAAACCATGCTGGTGTTTTGTCAATAAGGATAGTTTATTAGTAAAGTCTTCCAATCTGGTGTAAAATAATTTTTCAAATATTTTTGAGAATGAGCTGAGCTGTGCTATGGGCTGGTAATTGGCTACATCATTTTTAGAGCCCTTTTTGTGAAGTGGGGTAATTTTAGAAGTCTTTAGTAGGTCAGGGAAAACTCCATTTGTAAAGGATACATTTATTATGTGGGTTAGGGGTTCTACAATGGATTCTCCACATTTCTTTACAATTATATCAGGAATATTGTCACTACCACTGGAGTACTTATTCTTTAGTCCTTTTATAACTGTAAGTACTTCAGGATTGGAGACTTTGTGAAGAAACATTGATGCCTGTACCGGTGCGGTTTCTATTAGTGTTTGGTGTTGAGCATTTGGTCTGTGGCAGTTGTTCTTTATCAGGTTTTCTGCTATCTTGCTAAAATAGTCATTAAAACCATTTACTATTTTTTGGGGATCTGATGTGACTTCATCATTTAGGTTTAGTTTTAATGTTTTGTTTACGACATGCTGCTTACTGTTTGTTTCATTTTTTACAACTGTCCACAAGCCTTTCATTTTATTGTTAGATTCCTATAATAACGTGGCATCTTTGGATACCCCTAGTCACTGTGACTGTGTGTGTGTGTGTGTGTGTGTGTGTGTGTACTCAAGGGGAGTGTGCAACTATTGATTGAAGCTAGATGCTTCCTCTAATTATTCTTTACAAATGTTTGAACTTACTGATATATGATTATGAACTTTATTCATTTTATTGTGTTGAAACATTTCTGCTGTGGTTTGGATTCATGGGATGGTCCACACATCATAAGTATAGGATCTAATATTTCTTCATTATTTTCTCTTTTCATGAATCAACATATCCTTACATATTCTGGTTTATGTGGCTGATTGATTTTGTGCTATACTGCTACTTATGATTGAGTGTATTCTTCTGGTCAGTAGTGAGATTTTTTGAGTCGGCTCATTTGTCGTACACTTAGGCTCTGAATTTTTTTCTTCTCTTTTGATGATTTTGAAGGTATGACTTGGGTTGGGTTGTTTTGGGGGAGGAGACCAGGCAGCGAGGTCTTCGGTCTCATCGGATTAGGGAAGGACGGAGAAGGAAGTCAGCTGTGCCCTTTCAAAGGAACCATCCTGGCATTTGCCTGGATCAATTTATGGAAATCACAGAAAACCTAAATCAGGATGGCTGGACGTGGGATTGAACCGTTGTCCTCCCGAATGCGAGTCCAGTGAGCTAACCACTGCGCCACCTCTCTCGGTGGTGTGACTTTATAGATGTAAACTTGCAATTTGTATTTCTAGTACTTTACATTGCTTCTGCTCTTATTTCTATAGTTAAGTGTTGTAATGTTGTAGTTTGGACTGTGTGTCACTTGTCTTGGGACAGAATGTTCCACAGATCTGAAAATTTGAATGTTATGTCCTCATATATGTATAGATCATGACTTGTACAGTAGATATTTTTCTTACATTTTCTGCAATATGTTAAGGTTCTGGTTTTGGGATCATTGTAATTATGTTCTGTAACACATCAGTCTAAACCTATATGGCACTAAAATTGTACTTGCTTCTTAAGTTTCTGATTTGAAGCAGTCTCTCTGGCATAACTTCATTCTTAATTAACAACCTGTTACTCACACTCATAGAGATCATTCAGTTTTAAGTATATTGGTTAATGAGACCTATAAACTGGTGTAATATTCTTGCAGGTAATATGTATCAGATACTTCTATACATCTGAATTCTACTTTATGATGGTTCATATGCTTACACTTGTGGTATTTACTATGTTTGTAGTAACAATGTTTCATTTTGGTATTACTGTATGTTCATTTACATTAGGCTATTATGGTAACATTTTTCTATAATATTTTATTATTCATTTTCACATAACATTAACAGCCACTTAAACCACACTCATTGCAATGCTGACAGAGCCTTATACTAGATTAGACCATTCTGTATGAAACTAGATATGTTAGGGCAACTTCATGTGAATTTTGTCCGTAATTTTGGAAATTGTTACCACATGTTAACATTTTCATTTCACTACTCAGGTTTCACACTTATAGTGACTATAGACAAATCATAAGCAAGAAGAGCTCTGTTGTAATCAGAGACTTGTCAGATGCTATTTATTTCCTTCTATACCTTTTCCAGTTTTTTGTAAGCTAACCTATATTTAATGTTCATAGGGAAGTGATGATCATGTTATAATGATACAGCCTACCCAAAAATTCATATTAAATGTCTGATACCACCCTTTTTATATGCATCCGGATAGTTAACGGACAATTCAGTGCTTCCTAAGGCCTTGTATGTGTGTCTTTATATATATCATTCTGTCCTATTTGATAGAAAACTTGATATTCATTACGATGGTGTGTGGAATGTTCTGGAAGGATGTGCTTTGTCATATTATCGGTGGATTGTTGTCATTGATAAAATTATGTACATATAGTAAATTAAGTAACTAATCAAGAAATTGAAGTAATGAGTCTTTAGAAATAAACAACTAGAGACTGCAGAGATGTTAGCATGAAAAAATCAATGCTTCTAATTAACAAAATGGTAATGTAAAAATCCAGTAACAAAAGACATTGCTACTTTGAGAAACAGCTTAAAAGTTATTAACAAGAGATGTACTTTCATTTGTTATTTATATTTATGTCTACCTCTGTAATTAATATTCTTTGTAATTACATTTCTAATTAACTCTCCAGTTGTTTACATCTCACAGTTTTCCAATTTCCAGAATTTGAGGCCTTACTTGTGCATTTTATGCATGTAATTGGATAAAGCACAAGCTCTGTACTACCATTGAATATTAGTAACCAAATCCGAACTGTAATTAATTAGGTAACTAAAATAATATGAGAGACATTATTGTAATTAAAGTTCAGAATGATTATCTTATGGAAAACTAAAGATATTACTATAAAAGATTGTCATTCAATATTGTATTTTATACCTTATTTGGCTGTAACTTCTGTTTCTTTACGTTTTGTAAATTTTAATTGTAACATCAAAATTGTACAAAATTAATATTGCTTTATTTTGGAACCTATTGTTAAAATTCTATATAAAGTGATGCTGCAACAAGTCAGTTTTGAGGTTACTTTTGGAAGTCAAAGAGATCAGTGGGGTCTGTCCGTGTTTTGTTTACATGACGAGTATGTAGTTCGGACGCCAATTAATGAGAACAAATTTTGTGAAGAATGAAAATTTCACATTCATTCATTAATGGACCAGGCAGAAGAAACTTAAGTAACATTCAATGTGAATCATTACAATATGACATAAAATTTTCTTGTATTTTTGGAATTTAACTTTGACAAGCTGTACTCTGTCTTTCGGCTTCATTTTGTATCTCATTTGGCAAACTTTATAGTAGGTCACAAAATATTGTAAACACATTGTTTCATATTATATGAGGGGGATGTTGTAACAGGACATCCTCCTCTATCATTACTTTTCCTCAACAGTAGTTGTCAATACCAGTATTTTTTTGAGTTTTGGACAGGTCAGTATTATCTTAGTTGCTTTTCTGAAAACTTTGGTACAATTTTATACACAGTATGTTATATTTCAAGCTAAATTTATCAGAAGGTATTACTTTATAAAATATTTTAGTTTTGCTGTTATAATCGATAGGTACTAGTTCTGAATGTACAGTAAAAATTATTATTATTATTATTATTTTTAGAAACATTTGAAATTATGAATTATTTGCACACTTAGAATTTCTATTATTAATTATGCAATCCTGTACTGTTTCCTATGTTTATTTCTGGATTCATTTATGAAATAATAATAGAATTATTAATGTAACAAAACCTAGTAGGAATTGATTTGTTAAAATTGTAAACCCTTTAGAGTAAAGTTATTTCCATAGAGTGTGAGTAGTTGTAAGCTTGCCTCTGATGTGATAGGAGTTATTTTTGTATATTGGCTAGGAACAATGTAATTTTGGATTTGTTATGCGAAAAATCAAAACATTGTATGATATACTAAAATGTGAGGCAATATATTTATGTAAAATATTCTGGAACAACAATCTTCCCAATTTATTTAGTTCAAACCAACTGTGAGGACCTGATGTTAGATTTTCAGCTTCAAGAAACAGACTCCTAGACAATAAGAACTGAAGCCATCTCAACATGACAAGCTAAGTAAACTTGAAAGTTTATTGTAATCTTAACTCCTCTCAAATCTTCATAAAAATTTTGCTTATTAATTACTTGGACTAGGCAATGTGGACAATAGATGGAAGAAGGAAGGATGGGGGACATTACAGAGTCCATGATGTCTTCACTGAGGAATGATTTTCAGCAAACATGTATGGCCATCACATTCTCTGGATCTAACAACGTGGAATATTTTCCTGTGGGAACATTTGAAAAGCAAGGCCTATGAAAAAATCCACACACAATACAGGAACTGAAAGACAATCAGTCATGAAGTTCCCACAAGCAATATCTGAACTTCACTGGATGTATCTGAATATGCTTAGATGTGCACACCTGTGTATTGATATTACAAGAGGTCCCTTTCAACATTTTTTTTTATAAATGTATTTTTCACTGTATTTTTCATTGTAAATAAATGGTAAGTCAATATCAGCCCTTTGTTTCTGTAATTTCACTGGATTTCCTTTACACTTACATGGGCTACTTCTATTTGCACCACCCTATATATTTAGACAGAACTTTTGACAATGTTGACTGAAATATACTCTTTAACACCATAAAGCTAACAGGGATAATGCAGAAACCAGACTGCAGTTAAGAGAGCCAAAGGACATGGATTGGAACCTGTAGTTGAGAAGGGCATGAGACGTTGTTGAATAACCTCGATGCTATCCAGTCTGTACATTGAGCAAGTGAGAAAGCTGAGCAAATTCAAGGAGAAATTTGGGAACAGAATTAAATTTTAGAAGAGATAAAAACTATGAACTTTATTGATGACACTAATTCTGTCAGAGACAGCAAAGGACTTGGAAAAACAGTTGAGTGGAAATGATAGTATCTTGTAAAGGGTTTATAAGATAAACATCAACAATCATAAAACAAGGTTAATGAAATGTAGTCAAATTAAATCAGATCATGTTGAGTAAATTATATTAAGAGATGAGACACTGAAGTAGTAGTAGTAGTAGTAGTAATACTATATGGGTATTAAAATAGCTAACAATGGCAGTAGCACAGAGGCAAACTAGGAATAGCATGAAAACTAGTTTTGAATAAATTTAAGTGTTAGGAAGTCTTTTATGAAGGTATTTACCTTGAGTGTAGCCAAGTACAGGAGTTAAATGCGGATGAGAAACACTTAAGACAAGAACAGAACAAAAGTTTCGGAAATGTGGTGCTACAGAGCTGAAGTTTATATGGGTAGATTTGATCACTAATGAGGAGACAGTTAAATTGGCGAGAAAAGAAATTTATGACTCTGCTTGACTAAAAGATGGAATCAGGTGATAGTACACATCCTGAGTCATCAGGGAATTGTCTATTCTGTAATAGAGGGAAGTGGGGAGGGAGTGGCGGCAAAAACTGCAGTGCTCCTTACCAGGAGGTTCAAATGGATACAGATTACAATAGTTACGCAGAGATGAGGAAGCTAGCATAGGATACAGTAGTGTAGAGAGCTGCATCAAACCAGTCTTCAGACTGAAGACCACAACAAAATACTGAAATTCGTATGACTCATCATAGATGCCTGTTGTCATCACTCAACAAGAGTCCAGTTCCAGTAATGTCAGACTAGTTCAAATCTTTTCTGTTGATGAACCATTGTTAGTAATGGTGCATTCACCACCTGTCTTCCTTGGAGCTCCACGTTAATCGAGGTACATGTGACAATTATAAGTTTGATTATTCCTGGTTTTGTCTACAAAGTAAGCTATTCCACTGTAGCATCTCAGTTCACCTTACATACTGTCATAGTGCATACTTAGTATCAGCCTAGCCATAAGGGGGCATGGGCATTATCATGACAGTTATTCATAATATTACTATGATAAGGTCACATCACAGAAGCATGTGAACAACACACAAACTTGGCTGTAAGAGAAATACTGTTCCCTTAGCCGGACTGCCAATGTTGTTAGTATGCAACATGATACACATTATATGTGAACAAAAATCACCAGGCACATGACTACACTTGTTTCTCTCCAGAACACATTCATATTGTAGCAGGTTATCAATATTTCTATAGTAGGTATATAATTATATTTCAGCATTTCAAATGTCCCTAAACATAGGACAGCATTTACTGGACCTTTAGATTAATGTTATGTTACCTTGAATTATCATCAAAAAGTAGTTTAGAACTTCTGCGTAAGATGTATGTTAATTGGTCCATTCTCTTAGTTATAATATTACTTTGATTTCGTTTTTATTCTTGTATTTCCAAATTTAATGCATACATTTTGTTTTTTTTAGTTATTTACAACCATAACATTATCCTAATGCTATCTTTTATTTCTCCAGTTGTCACAAACTTCCCATTGTTCAGTAAAAAGACTAGTGCTACTTCCAAGCAACACTGACTGTGCTGCTGACAAGTGACACCTTAAGTCATTTACAAAAGTCAAGAATAACAGAGAATAACAGTAGGCTACTCCATAACTACACAATACATCAAAAAGATTCTTTTGCTTTCATAACATATTTCTACCCTCTGCTGCCTGCTAATAATATACCACATAAACTAGTTGCAGGAAATTCCATAAATCTCATATAATTTCATAAGCACAGATTACAGTTGCTCAAGTGAAAGCTTTTAGATAAACTTTATTAATTTTACTTTATCACTAGATCTGTGTTGTTTACCAGCCATGACTGGACAGACTACGTCAAGATTAATTACATATATACATTTTAAAAAATATTCACAAAATTAAGACATTTATACTTAATAGAAACAATATTTGTTTGTCCATTCACTTTGGTCACTATTAAAGAATTCACCAATGGAGTACAATGGGCGTTCTTTCAGGTCCTGTGCTACTCTCCTTCTGAATGTTCCTAGTGGGCAGGGATTCAACTTCTTGAGGCAGTGAGTTGAACATCTTTAGAGCAACCACTGAGAAGCTGTCTTGCGTTCCCGTTAGTCAACACCTGAGTATTTCGATGCTCCTATTGTTAGAGGTATTGTGATTGTGTATATCTTGCCTCATGCTGAAGACTACTTGGTTTTCTTTCACGCTGATGAGACATAAAAACACATACTGGCTGAAGACTGTCATAATTCCTAACTGCTTGAATATAGGCCTGCAGTGCTTCTGCCTTTTGCTTGATGAGATTTTTCTGAGAGCTTTTTTCTATAGAATTAGCACATCCTTACAACCTGCAGAATGTCCCCATAACAGTAGACCATAACTGATGTTGCTATGGAATAGGGCATAATATACTGTTATGAGATATTGGTCACTCAATACACCTTTTAACCTCCTCAGAAGGTATATTACACAGGAGAGCTTGGAGCACACATACACTGTGTGTTCGTTCATTGTTAGTTTCCTGTCTATCATGAAGCCCAACAGTTTGACAGCCTCCATATTATCATGGCATCCAATGTTGTTAAGGGTGCATATCAGATGTGTTTTTTCTTCATTCATTTTCATTTTTATTTTTGATGAACCATTCTTTAATGTTTTGGAAGAGTACATCTGTTTCTTTGAGTGATTCTGCAGCAGTTCTTCCTTTGGCAAAAAGAGTGGTGTCATCAGCAAACTGTAACATATTGTTGTTATTACACACATCATTGACATGAATAAGGAATAGGAGAGGCGCTACGATGGACCCTTGGGGTACTCCATGTTCCAGCTTTTGTTCTTGTTATGTTGCTCCATGAATTGATACCACTTGTCTCCGGTTTTCCAGATAAGACTGAAAACTTGCAAGAACAACACCTCCGACACCATAACACTTCAATTTATTTTGCAGTATCTTGTGGGAAATGCAGTCAAATGCCTTACTAAGATCACAGAGTGTCAGTGCCACACTTTCTCTGTCTTTGAATCCTTGCCTTATTTTTCTGGTTAAGTCCAGTGCTGCTGTAAACGTTGACTTTACCTTGCGAAAACCATGCTGTGTGTCCTGGAAGAGCCAAGTCATGATAGTGTCAGGGATAATCTTCAATGATACTGACCACAGTGGGCAAGTGAGGTTATTGTTAACAATAAATAAGTCTTTGATTCAGCCTGCATGTGTTACATAGTCTGATCAATTCTCTTTGCAAGGGTACCTTCTGCAATAGTGAGAAAATGTTATTCATTATTAACTGTGCAGTTCTTAATGAGGAAAATTACCTATTTCCCCATAATGATGATCCCACAACAATGAAGAAAAACACTGTGTATATTTCAAAGCATAGGGTGTTCAATGTTGTTGTTGTTGTTGTGGTCTTCAGTCCTGAGTCTGGTTTGATGCAGCTCTCCATGCTACTCTATTCTGTGCAAGCCTCTTCATCTCCCAGTACCTACTGCAGCCTACATCCTTCTGAATCTGCTTAGTGTATTCATCTCTTGGTCTCCCTCTACGATTTTTACCCTCCACGCTGCCCTCCAGCACTACATTGGTGATCCCTTGATGCCTCAGAACATGTCCTACCAACCGATCCCTTCTTCTAGTCAAGTTGTGCCACAAACTCCTCTTCTCCCCTATTCTATTCAATACCTCCTCATTAGTTATGTGATCTACCCATCTAATCTTCAGCATTCTTCTGTCGCACCACATTTCGAAAGCTTCTACTCTCTTCATGTCCAAACTATTTATCGTCCATGTTTCACTTCCATACATGGCTACACTCCATACAAATACTTTCAGAAACGACTTTCTGACATTTAAATCTATGCTCTATGAAACAAATTTCTCTTCTTCAGGAACGCTTTCCTTACCATTGCCAGTCTACATTTTATATCCTGTCTACTTCGAACATCATCAGTTATTTTGCTCCCCAAATAGCAAAACTCATTTACTACTTTAAGTGTCTCATTTCCTAACCGAATTCTCTCAGCATCACCCACTTAATTTGACTACATTCCATTATCCTCATTTTGCTTTTGTTGATGTTTATCTTATATCCTCCTTTCAAGACACTGTCCATTCCGTTCAACTGCTCTTCCAAGTCCTTTGCTGTCTCTGACAGAATTACAATGTCATCGGCAAACCTCAAAGTTTTTATTTCTTCTCCATGGATTTTAATACCTACTCTGAACTTTTCTTTTGTTTCCTTTACTGCTTGCTCAATATACAGATTGAATAACATTGGGGAGAGGCTACAACCCTGTCTCACCCTCCTCCCAACCACTCCTCACCAACCTCAACTCTTATAACTGCCATCTGGTTTCTGTACAAATTGTAAATAGCCTTTTGCTCCCTGTATTTTACCCCTGCCACCTTCAGAATTTGAAAGAGAGTATTCCAGTCAACACTGTCAAAAGCTTTCTCTAAGCCTACAAATACTAGAAACATAGGATTGCCTTGCCTTAATCTTTCTTCTAAGATAAGTCATAAGGTCAGTATTGCCTCACGTGTTCCGGCATTTCTACGGAATCCAAACTGATCTTCCCCGAGGTCGGCTTCTACCAGTTTTTCCATTCGTCTGTAAAGAGTTTGCGTTAGTATTTTGCAGCCGTGATTTTTTAAACTGATAGTTCAGTGATTTTCACATCTGTCAACACCTGCTTTCTTTGGGATTGGAATTATTATATTCTTCTTGAAGTCTGGGGGAATTTCACCTGTCTCGTACATCTTGCTCATTAGATGGTAGAGTTTTGTCAGGACTGGCTCTCCCAAGGCTGTCAGTAGTTCTAATGGAATGTTGTCTACTCCCGGGGCCTTGTTTCGACTTAGGTCTTTCAGTGCTCTGTGAAACTCTTCACGCAGTATCGTATCTCCCATTTCATCTTCATCTACATTCTCTTCCATTTCCATAATATTGTCCTCAAGAACATCACCCCTGTATAGGCCCTCTATATACTCCTTCCACCTTTCTGCTTTCCCTTCTTTGCTTAGAACTGGGTTTCCATCTGAGCTCTTGATATTCATGCAAGTGGTTCTCTTTTGTCCAAAGGTCTCTTTAATTTTCCTGTAGGCAGTGTCTATCTTACCCCTCATGAGATAAGCCTCTACATCCCTGCATTTGTCCTCTAGCCATCCCTGCTTAGCCATTTTGCATTTCCTGCCAATCTCATTTTTGAGATGTTTGTATTCCTTTTTGTCTGCTTCACTTGCTGCATTTTTTTATTTTCTCCTTTCATCAATTAAATTCAGTATCTCTTCTGTTACCCAAGGATTTCTACTAGCCCTCGTCTTTTTACCTACTTGATCCTCTGCTGCCTTCACTATTTCATTCCTCAAAGCTATCCATTCTTCCTCTACTGTCCAATAACATCAATTAATAAATAACATCAGTAAATTTAATATAGTAGTTTCACATTAGGGCTTAGGAGTGAAGAAACTTTATCACACAATGTTACACTATAGTAAGAGAAGCCATTCTACAGTGTTACACACTGTCACCAGAGCTGCGATTACAAAAACTTTTTGTGCATGAAAATGTGGGTCATAACACTCTGTCACAAGTCCTCAAATATTTGTGTACATTAGCAGGCCCTGAACTTCTCACCAATCTTTACATGTATTACAGCTTCATAAACTTCAGTCCACATCTGTGCTGTCATTGCGGCACAGACAGGCTTACCATGGTAAGTATTAGCAGAAAAGGCAGATGCCATCACAACCAGCTTAAGTGAAATTTCTGCATCCAGAAAAATCAACAACAGCTATGGAAGCTAATGTTACTGGCCCTAGAACATGATGAAGACTTCCCATGCATCTACTGAACCTGCCATGCAGCAGCTGGCAGAAAAAATGGCAAAAAAACATGTAATACCAACAGTGAATTGAATAGAAACAGCAAGCCTGGTGCAGCCAAGAATATTAGCATACTGCATATGTTGATAGATGGGGTTAGCAGTTGGGAGAGGACAAACACATGGATGTTTTATGTACAGACAAGTAATCATTAAAATGAGGTGGCTAAATTACGAGAAATAATAAGATGGTGGAGAGGAAGGGGCAGACAATGGGGTGGGAAAATAGGCCAAGATGGGTGTCAGGAATAGAACGGCAGATATTGACACCAGACCTGTGTTCAGACTGAAAGATGTATTGGAGAGATAGTTTAATACCTGCAGCATCCAGAGAAGCTGATTTTTTTGGAAAGAGCAAGGGATGGTGGGAAGGATCAGAAGGCACAAGCATCATTCTCTGACACAACTGAATGGTAAAACTTGCCATTGATCACAGTTTAGACATGGCCAAACATATGGTTGTACATATGGCTGGTGGTCATGTCATTATAAAAGATCGTCCAGTGCAGATGATATTTAATATGGTTCATTTGGAAGGAGCAATTGCATTTGATGGGATATGATATCCTAAGCTGGAATAAAATGTGCTGGCTGGATATAGAAGATAGTTCTTAACATGTGGGTTTTATAAGACCTTTGATTACACATTAAATATACTGTTGATTCCATTGATACTTAGTTTGGAGGTCCTCAATGGTGTAGAGTATGTCATGGAAGAAGAATATGTAACACATATTTACAATAAAAGATATATATCAATGTTCATTTCACAGATTTGAAATTAAGTGATCCTCATGGATGTGGAATAAGGCAAACCAACCTGGAACATAAACTGCTAGGGTAAAAAATTAGTATACCCTTTTAGTGGTTTCCAATTCACTCAAGATTTTTAGTTGCAACAGTGCATATAGAGTACACAAAATGATTACATTTACAGATCAGTAGCACAAGGAGTTCCAAAGTACCAGGTATTGATCCGTGCTGAAACACCCATTCTAGTACATGGTGTAACCTCCATAGGTGGCAGTGCAGGTGCTGATTCTGGTACCCATTGCATGAGTCACTTCTTGCTCCATCACATCCCACGTGTGCTCAATTGGATATCATTCTGGCCAGGGAAGTTGCTGCATGTCTTGCAGATCATGTAGAGTTTCACAGGCAGTGTGTGGGTGAGAATCAACCTGTGGGAACAATACATCACCTTCCTGTTACAAGAATGGCTCTAACAACATTCTGCGCATTCTGAATAGTAGTTAGTGTTCCCTCCAAAAACACCAATGGTGAACAAGAGTTGTAGCTTATCACACCTCAGACCCTAAATCTTGGGAGGGGGGCAGGGAGGGTTGGTTCAAATGGCTCTGAGCACTATGGGACTTAACATCTGAGGTCATCAGTCCCCTAGAACTTAGAACTACTTAAACCTAACTAACCTAAGGACATCACACACATCCATGCCTGAGGCAGGATTCAAACCTGCGACCGTAGCGCTCGCGCGGTTCCATACTAAAGTGCCTAGAACTGCTCGGCCACACCGGCCGGCAGCAGGGAGGGGATGGGGGCCATTGTGCCTTGGATGAATGCACTCTATGAGACAGTGCTCATCAGGTCTGTGTCATACATGCAACCTATCATCACTTGCATGCAGGCAGATCCGCTTTCATTGCTGAAGACCATGGTGTGCCATTCTATCTTCCAAGTAATCCTGTAGTGGCACCAGTCAAGCTGTACACATAGATGTTGTGGCTTGTGTGGAAGATGGGCTAGAGGTGTGCATGCACTTAATCCCACTGCTAATAACTGATTCACAACAGTTCATGTTGAGATGTCTGGGCTTGTAAGTCCTGTAATCTGGGCTGTGGAAGCTGTATGATCTGCCACTGCTGCCCTCACCATCCTGGTAGTTGACTGTGCTGTGTGGATATCCAGAACCTCACCTATGTTTGCGAGAATGTTCACATGACTATTGATACCATTACCATGGTACAACTGATGTAGCACATTTAATTTGTGAGGCAGTTCTGTGAAGGGACCATTCTCTTATTCAGAAGGCCACAATTTGACCCCTCTCAAACCAACTCAGTTAGCTGTAGTAAGCAAAAGTGTATTTCCATGGCATGGTTGCCTGCTTGATTTGCATGTTTGCACCACACTGAGCCTTCTGGCTGTGAGCATTCTCTAAATGGTAGACTCAAATGGCGCTCTGGTAGCTGCATCACTATGCTATCTGTTGGCAGACAATGATGAAACAATTATCACCACATCTACTATCGCCCTGGTGGCATGTACCATCATTGGATCAAAACTGATATTGTCTTTCCAGGTGTTGTGTTCTTTTTCTGGCAGTGTATTTTCATTTAAGAGTTAATAACAAACTTGTCACATATCAGGTAAATGTGTAATACATGAATGTGCATTGATTATTTTTAGGCTGTTGTAGCCACACACCATAAAACAGAAAATTGGTTGACTTTTCTTATTTACATTGATTTCATTAATGCACTGAAGATTGTAGACATCAAATTTTACATAACACATATATTATATAATACTATTAGTAACATATTCAGTGGTTAGTTATCCTACAATATTCATCAATGGAGAACAAGGAGGTGGCCATCAGTCAAACTTTAGATTCCTTTTAAATTGCTGAGATATTGAAAATTGGTGCTCCAGACTGATGGATACTTTCTGGACCAAAGTAAGTGACTTTAAGTCTTTATGGAGATTATTCTTATTTCTAGTGCTGATTCCATGAAATGAGCTTTTGGTTTGGAAGAGAGAGAGAGATTATGATGATGTGATCTTGACTAACCTGATGCAGCTCACCACACTACCCTATTCTCTGCAAGTCTGTTCATCTCTGAATAACTACTGCAACCTACAACCATTTGAACCTCCTTATTGTATTCATCCCTTGGTTTTTCTCTACAATTTTTACCACCCATCCCCCCATTTCCCCACCACTTTCCTCCATTACCAAACTGACTATTCTTTTATCCCTCAGGAAGTGTCTTATAAACCAATGTTTTCTTTTAGTCCATTTGTAACACAAATTTCTTGTCTCCTCAGTTTGATTCAGTATCTCTTCATTAGGAATGTGACCTGCCCATTCTTCTTAGCCTGTTTCAGAAGCTTCTTTTATTTTCTATATACTTAAATGATCTGACAGATGTCTATGGCTGTTTGCTGGTAATGCTGTGGTGTATAGAAAGATGTTGAAGATGAGTGACTGTAGGATGATACAAAATGTCTTAGAGAAAATCTCTATTTGGTGTGATGAATGGCAGCTACCTCTGAAATGTAGAAAAATGTAACAACAAACCCATAATGTTCAAGTACAGCATTAGTAGTATGGTGATTGATACAGTCATGTTGATTAAATATCTAGGTGTAATGCTGCAGACTAATTTGAAATGGAATGAACATGTAAGGATTGTAGTATGGAAGGCAAATGATCGACTTCGGGTTATTGGGAGAATTTTAGGAAGTATGGTTCATCTGTAAAGGAGACTGTATATAGGACACTAGTGGGACCCATTGTTGAATGCTGGTCATGTGTTTGGGATCCACATCAGGTTGAATTAAAGGAACATTGAAGCAATTCAGAGGCAGTTGCTAGATTTTTAGCAGCAGTATTGTGGAGATGCTTCCAAAACTCAAGAGGGAATCACTGGAAGAAAGGTGATATTCTTTTAGAGGAGCACTATTGAGAAAGTTTAAAGAACAGGCATCTGAGGCTGACTGCAGAACGATTTTAGTGCCACAAATATACATTTTGCATAAGGACCATGAAGATAAGATTAGAGAGATTAAGACTTGTATGGAGGCATACAGACAATTGTTTTTTCCTTGCTCTTTTTGCAAATGCAATAGGAAAGGAAATGACTAGTAGTGGTATAGGGTACCCTCTGCCATGCATGACATGGTGGCTTGCAGAGATGTAGAATGTCTTTTTTTCTGAAGTGCTTATTGGCCATATTTCTCTTTTGCATAAGACAACACACCACACAAATACCTTTACAGTAGACTACCTAACACTTAAATTTGTATTAGGTGCTAACGAATTCCGCTTATTAAGAATTGCTTTTTGTGCTATAGCCTGTCTGGATTTTACATTCTCTCTAATTCAGCCATCATCAGTTATTTTGCTGCCCAAATAGCAAAACTAATTTACTACTTTCAGTGTCCCATTTTCTATCTAATTTAATTCAAGTACATTCCATTACCCATGTTTTACTTTTGTGGATGTTCATCTTATAACCTCACTTCAAGTCACTATCCATTCCATTTCAGTTGGCTTGCAATTCCATTGCTCTGGCAAATCCAAAAGGTTTCGTTCTTATCCCTGAACTTTTAATTATGCTTCCTTTCCTGCCCTATGACTTTTATGTCTACTGCCCAGTTTCTGTACAGTAACCTTTCACTGTCTGTATTTTATCTCTGCTCTCTTCAGAATTTCAAAGAGTATATTCCAGTCGATGCTGTCAAAACCTTTCTCCAAATCTACAAAAGCTATAAATGTAGGTTTTCCTTTCTTTAATATATCTTCTAAAATATGTTATAGTGTTAGTATTGCCTTATATATCCATATATTTCTCCAGAATGCAATCTGATATTCCCAGGGACTAGCTTCTACCAGATTTCCATTTTTCTGTAAATAATTTGAATCATTATTTTGCCAGCAGGACTTATTAAACAGATTGATGGTTCAGTAATATTCACTCCTGTCAGCACAACCTTTCTTTGGAATTAGAATTATTACATTCTTCTTGAAGTCTGAGGGTAGTTTGCCCATCTCATAAATCTTGCCCATCAGGTGAAATAGTTTTGTCACGGCTGGCTCTTCCAAGGGTCTCAATGATTCTGAAGGAATGTCACCTACTCATACTACAAGGGTCTTGTTTTGGGTTAGATTTTTTGGTGCCCTATCATATTCTTCTCTGAGTATCATACTGTATCTCCCATTTCTGTTCTACAGCCTTTGTTTATTTTCTTTCCATCTTTCAAGTTTCCCTTTTTCTTTAGTACTGGCTTATGATCTGAGCTCTTGATATTCATAGAGGTGTCTCTCTTTTCTCGAAATATTTATTTAATTTTACAAGCAGTCTGGGTTGTAGGACAACTTCTGTACAGGGTTAGATCATGGCAGCACTTGGAGGTCATGGGGACAGGTCACTGATAGCTCATCCAGACAACATCAACAAGTTAAAACATTTTATTAACCTTCATTCATCTACACTGGTACCATCTCGGTGGAAGCAGTGACCACGCACCCATTGAGCAAATGGAGAGACAGTGTGGATGGCAGTGAGCTGACAGCTGCCACACTATGATGTAAGTGCACTACAGTGTTGACTCCAGTAGCTTATGCAACAGTGTGTGGGCTCATTACTGAGACACAGTCACCCATGTACATAACTAGTGGTCCTGGCAACTGATGAGTGGGGGATGCCAGTCTTCGATGGTGGAACTCGCCTCAGTGAGTGATGGTATTTGGCACCTAGGTGCATGCACTGGCACAGAAGGGTGGGGAGCTGAATTACCCAGGTCTTGAGCTGTTACCCTCCAGGGCAGGAGTCTGGCAGCTGCTTGAAGTGGTCCACATGGCAATCCACTAGCAGACTAGTACCATGTCCAAGAAGGGGAACTTGGCCCTTGCAGATGGTGTGCTGATGCAAGCCTGAACTTGTAGCAGTTACATGCTGACCCATAACACCTGGTCCTCCTGCATGGCCCCTATGTCTGTTGCCACTGTTGGACTGCTAATTCCTGTGCCCAAATTAATGATAATTATTATTCATACTCAAGGCCAGCCTACTTGTGTTGTCTCAACAGCCCTGCCCCCCTCCCCCTTTCCCCCAGCCCAATGCTGCAATCAAGATGCCGGCACTTAGGCACCCTCTGGCTGCCTTCCACTGCTGTACGTAATTGCTAGTTTCTGTGCTAATGTCCAAAAACTAGTGGTGGCATTACATTATCTTCCCTCTTCAGAAGACCCATCCCCCAGGTCTTTACTTTAGGCCAGTCTGCAACATAACTCAACATACATGGACACAGTGTCCAATATTTTACAAGTTTTCCCCTAAGCACCAGGCAGCTTTCAACACACATTTCAGAGACTGTGAATTTACTCTGCTGATTTAGCTCATAGGCTCTACATTCATATACTCTCCACAGTTATCCCAAGTTGATCTTTATAACTTGTATTTTACATTTTCCACTCTTGCATCACATGAAATCTTTTTACAGCACAGCTTATAACTTCTACTGCCTCCTTACTCAGTCACACCAATGCATCATCTCTCCTTGTGTTGCTTAACCACAGGCCTCATGCCCTGTGCAGTTGCGCTTTGCTTCATCTTATATATTAGGAAACATATTTCTTACCTCTACTCTCTCTGTAATGCTCATACACACAGCAATTATCTTTTGCTTCTCACTTATAAACTAGGAACAATATTGCACAAGTCTTTCTTGATAAATTATTCTTCACAAATCACCTTTATCAATACACGGTGTGACTCCATTAATTTTTTACTCCTTAGTCTGTTTGGAACATTGTTTGCAACTTTCACTGTGACAACACTCACCCTTGTGCTATCCTAGAAAATATATTCCCAAAACTATCATCACACATGAACTGCATATGGTACTACTGTTCACAATACATTGACAGGTAGCCCCACTTGTCTCTCTGATTGTAGTGCTGATCATGGACTCAGTTCTCAAAATGCCTGGCTTTCTCATGTCCTTGCTCACTTCTGAGCAACTTCTTGTTGCTTAGTGGCACTATATCATATGGATTAAGCCTTTGCGGCTTTGTTCACAGTTTAATTGATTTTTTCATGAGATGCCCAAACCTTGTGACAGCAATCCACTGGTGACATTTTTCCCTAGCTGCAATTTTGTCCCTATAATTTTCACTGTGCATTACTGAAGGTTAATTTTTGCATGATGTTCAGACAGAAAATTTACTCTCAGGTTTTCCTCATACCCTACTTCACACTTGTCACCTTTATCAAGCTGCAGCAGCACTGTAAATAGTTCATCGTATATATCAAGCAATTTGCCTTGAAGGCTGTGACCTAATACCGGTGCTACTGCAACCTTATGAAGCTCAGGCATACACTCCTCAATGTATTCTGCCTTGTCAGCCCGATCGCTAACCTTATGACCATCTCTCTTCTTCCTTTTCCTATGTTCACGCTGTTTCTGAGGAAGTCTATTTACCTGTAACATTTCTTTCACATCATCTGTAGTGTAACTATGAACATCAACACCTTCCTGTGCATTTCCCTTAGTATCTAAAATAACATCATCAGCTGCAGTTCCATTCAGCATGACCCAAAAATCAGTGGCACATGCACTTGGCCTTGCATTTGGTCCGGACCAATGGCCTCAAAATGACACCCATTATCTTCCATTACTGTAGATACTGCTGTGCACTCTTAGTCACTTGGGTACAGCCCCCACTCACCCCGTGTGGCACTACAGCTACTTCAGATGCCACAAATCCACATTTTACTGGAGTTGATATTTCTAACTTTCTCCCCTTCACTTTTACATTAACTCCCTACATCTTAATATTTCCACAAATGAGACCATCCCATTAGTGGTCAAATTCTGGCCTCTGCCCTACAGTATTAATGGCAGTAGGGTGTACAGAAGGAACAGGTAAACTAGTCAAAAGCCTATTCCCTTCAATAGCTTTTAATCTCTTCTCAATACTCTCTTTCTCTGCCAACTCTCTTTCCCCTCTTTCCATCCTCTCCAAGATCTTCCTATTCCTCTTCTCTACTGAGGCCTGTTTTCAATTCATGAGTCACAAGTCCTTTCCACGTCACCTCTACATACTCTGAGGTAACTCTATTGCAAAAATCTCTGCCCCACTCCTTTTTCATCTTATCTGCCCCTAATTTCTAACTGGTTAGACAATCTTATGCTGGCTACTCATAGCTTATCTACTTTGCCTTTCACAATTTCCTATACCTCCTCTCTGTTAGCACATTGTGATATTGAAAACCCCACTCCCAGTAGTACTGTCCTTGACACAATTGTCTTTATCAAGTACACTAGTAACAAGGGCAATTAAACATACTACTAGCCCAGTGCTTCCAACAAATTTAAGTGCTTTCATAAAAAGCCATATTCCTTGCTTCACTCCATTGCCCACTCCAAATGGTACAAACTACCACACATTTCCTACAATTCTCAGACTCAGGCATCAGGATAATCTATATAATAAATGCAGCAAAATAGCAAAACAAAATCAATTTACGAAGACATTGTCCATAATACTGTCATAATACCTCTTAATATAACTTAACTACTCTCCCTGAATGGTGGATCCTAATTATTTGTACACTGAAAATAACAAATACTCCTTGACAGCACTCACAGTCACCTCTTGAATCACTACACATGGTTAGACTGTTACATACTCATAGCGTATGAGCCACGCCCATTGCT
This sequence comes from Schistocerca nitens, assembly GCF_023898315.1. Lineage (NCBI taxonomy): Eukaryota > Metazoa > Arthropoda > Insecta > Orthoptera > Acrididae > Schistocerca > Schistocerca nitens. The sequence continues at coordinate 469,049,314 of NC_064618.1, read as the reverse complement.
CTTGGTAATACATACTGAAAACAAACATGTTCACATGCACAAAATACTGTCTATGACTGCCCATCACATACTGAGCTAATTAATAAAATTACATACTTGACAAACAACCTATTTACTCTCCTTGACACTCCCACTCAAAAATACAAACAAACTGCACTCACCCCACCACATGTCAACAAAACTGGAACCCCTCAAGTAGTCTTCATCCATGGATGTTGGTTGTAGGCATTGTAAATTCTGCTGTTGACACCAGAGGAAGCAGTGATGAGGTTGAAAATCCTATTTCTGATCACAGCTGAAGTAGTCTGGGGATGTAAGATCACTTTTGTGCAGGGTTGGGCCACAGTGGCTCATGGAGGCCATGGTAACAGTCAGTTGATACCTCAAGCAGACAACATCAGCAAGTTAAAACATTTTACAAGGCATTTCATAAAATAAGGTCTCCAATATTTTTTCACATAGAAAGCACATTTATTGGCAATGAATGTTATACTGATGGAAAAATTGGACTTCCAGCTATTTTTCTATGTAGTCATGCAACTGATGCACATTTGCATGTGCTGAGACATTTTTTGTGCATCCTTGTCATAGAAATCTCCCACCACGTTGCACATGTAGCGCTCGACCTCATTTTTCAACTCGTCATCAGTGTGAAAATGCATTCCAGTCAGGTGTGACTTCAATTCTGGAAACAGATGAAAAGCACTATGCACTAAGTCTGGGCTGTAGGGGTGGATGGTTGAGAATGTTCCACGTGAACTGGGCTAAGAGATTGGCTGCTGCATGGGCAGTGTGGGGACAAACATTGTCATGATGAAAACACACTCCCTTTGTCAGCATTCCCCTCCTTCAACTTTGTATGGCATGATTCACTTGTTTTAAAGCCTCACAGTAGTGAACAGCATTTATTGTTGAGCTGGTAGGCATAAACTTGCAAAACAATACACCTTTTTTGTCCCAGAACACACTGCCCATCACATTGCTGGTAGACAATGTTTGTATGAACTTTTGCAGCTTCCTTCATTCCAGGTGTCATGTAGTGTACCCATGTTTCATCACCGGTGACAATTGAATTGAAAAATTCTTCACCTTATTCTGCGTAGCACTCCAGGAATCCACAGGCCACATCAACACATTGCCGTTTATGGTCTCCAGTGAGCATTTTTGGAATCCACCTTACACATACCTTGCGATAATGCAAATGTTTGGTCAAAATCTTATGTCACACTCTTACTGACTACAGGAATCTGTTAACATAGCTTGTGAACTGTCACATGCTGATCTTTAAGCATTTCTTTCTCCATAGCTTGTGAACTGTCACATGCTGATCTTTAAGCATTTCTTTCTCCACTTCTGCAATTGTTTCAGCCAAAACTAAAGACTGATCAGAACACTGTTTGATGTGGTCATCAGTACAATCATTTCTCCATAGCTTGTGAACTGTCACATGCTGATCTTTAAGCATTTCTTTCTCCACTTCTGCAATTGTTTCAGCCAAAACTAAAGACTGATCAGAACACTGTTTGATGTGGTCATCAGTACAATCATCCTTGAATCCTCTGACTCACTTTTGCACATTTCTGACTTCAATACACTGTGACCTATAGACCTAGCATAACTGATGATAAATGCCAATGGGGGTACTGCCCTTGGTACTCAAAAAAATGATCACTGCCTGCAATATGCACCTTGCAGGAGAAGCAAGGGAGAACTTCGTAGCAAATGGCTGCCTAGTGAAGACTGAGTGCTGCAGTAGGCTCAGGTTGGTGGGGATTTGAAGGAATGGAACCAGGCTATATGCCAATGTTGCCTGATTTCATGTAAAGGTGTTACTCATGCCCCCAGCACCTTGGAGACCTGACCTTGTGGACACACATCATATGAACAGTCATTTGTCTACATTTATATTGTCTCAGTGAAACTAGTGACCATGTACCTTTGAGTATATGGAAAGGCAGTGCAAACAGCATTGAGCTGGTGGCTAGCACACAGTGACGTATGAGCCCTTCAATGCTGATGTCATTATCTTACACTGTGGCATATGGCCTCATTACCGGGATTTGAACACCAATGCATGAAGTCATTGCTCCTAAAGACTGCCAAGTTTCTTGCAGGAGATGCCAGTGACCAATGGTAGTCCTTGTACCAGCAGCTGGTGGCATGGGGCACCTAGACATCTGCACTGGCACTGGCACAGAAGGATGGGCAGTTGAACTGCCTTGGATCTTGAGCTTCTGCCCTCCAGGGCAGAACTCTGGCAGCTGCTGGATGTGGGCCAGGTAACAGAGTGCCAGCTTACTTGTACCAAATCAAAGGGAGGAGGGCACTTTGACCTAGCAGATGGTGCAGTGGTAAAAGCCCAACTTATAGTAGCTGTGCATTGTCCAGTGGCACTTAGTTGTCTGGCATGGTCCTCCCATCTCTGTCGGTGCTGCTGGACTGCTGTGCCCAGAGCTCAAATTAATGATTATTTACAGTCGCACCCAGCCTACTTGTTGTGCCGAGGTACTGCTTCCAGCTGTGCTTGGTAAAACAAATCTGTGTCCTGGGCATGTCAATGGCTTGCCTCAACCTGCAAGAGTCCTGTTTTACTGCTACAGTTGCAGTATTGTGGCACTCAGTCTAGTTTACCTCATTCTATCTGAGCAGCCCCCGGTTTTCCAGTTGACATAATGACACATAAATTAATTACCTTTCACTGCTGTTGAAGTGCTAGGTTCTCTGGCAACACCCAAAAATAGTGGTGGCATTACAATTTCCTTTAGGCAGCATCTATTTCTGACCTAGTTATGCATGTTTCTACATCCTTGCAGTTCTCATCAACCCATACTTGTTTTGTCATTTTGCACACTTACTATCAGTGTCTTTTTTAGATGTGTGTATCCCCTTTTGATTGCTTCATTTTCTGAATTTGTATACTTTCTTCTTTAGTCGATTAGATTCAATATCTCCTTTATTATGCAAGGATTTATACTGGAGTTTTTCTTCTGCTATAATCACTATTTCATCTTTCAGGGCTACCCATTTGTCTTGCATTCCTCAGCCCTGTTTCATCATTACTGAATGCTCCCTTTCAAACTCACAACAACATCTGATATGTTCAGTTTTTCCAGTTCTCATCTCCTAAATGTCCTACCTTTCTGCAGTTTCTTTAATTTTAATCTGCAGTTCATAATCAATAATTTTTTTTTTTTGACAAATTTAATTAAGAATTAAAAAAGTATTGGAGAGCACTAGTTGGTACCCCAATTCCTTGAGAAGGCCTCTGAGGACATGCTTCTGCTTACACCACAAATCACTTACACACTCAAAAAACTTCAGGTTGGCTTAGTGAGTATCCCACAATGCCCCCCTCCCACCCCCTCCCACCCCCTCCCAAAAAAAGATATTATTGTATTAAAGTAGGCAAATTATCCTCATTTTTTTAATATCACATATGTTTGGCAACATCTGCATTGCAAATAAAGTTTTTAATTAATGAGTACTGCTCCAGTTGTTAATAAGAATTCTTTAAGTCCACAACTGGTTTCAGTCTTTTCATTAAGTCATTCTCTTGTCTACAGCACAATCTCCACTTGAAAATCGTGCCTTTTCATAGTCAACAAAGGTGATGCACATTCTTAAGTTAAACTCTCTTCTTTTCTCCCATACACGAGGGCAGTTCAGTAAGTAATGCAACACATTTTTTTTTCTCGGCCAATTTTGGTTGAAAAAACCGGAAATTTCTTGTGGAATATTTTCAAACATTCCCGCTTCGTCTCGTATAGTTTCATTGACTTCCGACAGGTGGCAGCGCTGTACGGAGCTGTTAAAATGGCGTCTGTAACGGATGTGTGTTGCAAACAACGGGCAGTGATCGAGTTTCATTTGGCGGAAAACCAGGGCATCTCAGATATTCATAGGCGCTTGCAGAATGTCTACGGTGATCTGGCAGTGGACAAAAGTACGGTGAGTCAATGGGCAAAGCGTGTGTCATCATCGCCGCAAGGTCAAGCAAGACTGTCTGATCTCCCGCGTGCGGGCCGGCCGTGCACAGCTGTGACTCCTGCAATGGCGGAGCGTGCGAACACACTCGTTCGAGATGATCGACGGATCACCATCAAACAACTCAGTGCTCAACTTGACATCTCTGTTGGTAGTGCTGTCACAATTGTTCACCAGTTGTGATATTCAAAGGTTTGTTCCCGCTGGGTCCCTCGTTGTCTAACCGAACACCATAAAGAGCAAAGGAGAACCATCTGTGCGGAATTGCTTGCTCGTCATGTGGCTGAGGGTGATAATTTCTTGTCAAAGATTGTTACAGGCGATGAAACATGGGTTCATCACTTCGAACCTGAAACAAAACGGCAATCAATGGAGTGGCGCCACACCCACTCCCCTACCAAGAAAAAGTTTAAAGCCATACCCTCAGCCGGTAAAGTCATGGTTACAGTCTTCTGGGACGCAGAAGGGGTTATTCTGTTCGATGTCCTTTCCCATGGTCAAACGATCAACTCTGAAGTGTATTGTGCTACTCTTCAGAAATTGAAGAAACGACTTCAGCGTGTTCGTAGGCACAAAAATCTGAACGAACTTCTCCTTCTTCATGACAACGCAAGACCTCACACAAGTCTTCGCACCCGAGAGGAGCTCACAAAACTTCAGTGGACTGTTCTTCCTCATGCACCCTACAGCCCCGATCTCGCACCGTCGGATTTCCATATGTTTGGCCCAATGAAGGACGCAATCCGTGGGACGCACTACGCGGATGATGAAGAAGTTATTGATGCAGTACGACGTTGGCTCCGACATCGACCAGTGGAATGGTACCGTGCAGGCATACAGGCCCTCATTTGAAGGTGGCGTAAGGCCGTAGCATTGAATGGAGATTACGTTGAAAAATAGTGTTGTGTAGCTAAAAGATTGGGGAATAACCTGGTGTATTTCAATGCTGAATAAAACAACCCCTGTTTCAGAAAAAAAAGTGTTGCATTACTTATTGAACTGCCCTCGTAAGCTACTCTACAGCACTACATGCACTTCAGAATGGTCTAATGTAAAGCCCAAAACTGGTCATGAACTTAATAAAGTTCTTATTTACATCAAGAGTGGTATTTCATTAACGGAACTTACACAATCAGCACCCTCTCAACATGGAGAAATTAATAAATAAACATTTATGTATATACTTCAGCAGTTCTTTGGTGTGCACCTCTCAGCTGAATTTATTCAGTCTGTAATCCCAAAAATTTAACACTGTCCACCTCTTCCATATGCTTTTCATCACATTTTAGACCTATATTGAGAAGAAACCTCTTACAAATCCTGAACTGCATTTAGTGTGTCTTTTCAAAGTTTAGAGACAAAATGTTGGCTAATAACTATTTATTAACGTCCAGGAGAATTTCACTAACTGATCTTTCTAAAATTATTCTTGATTTAATATTTGTCATAATGTTTGCATAATCTGAAAAAAACTTGGCATCTGGTAATAATTACTGAAGAAAATTACAACAAAATTTGAGGATCCTTAGGTAGAATATTATGGGACATCACACATAATTAATTCCCAATTGGATGACAACTGGTAGCTTAATACAGACCTCTATCCAATTAATAACCTTTATTTCCTGTCAGAGTGATATGATTTGAACCATTACGCTTTACTTCCTATTACACCATAATATCCTAATTTACTTAAAAGTATATAGTATTTACACAGTCAAACACATTTGACAAATCACTAAATGTACTAGTATCCTGTAATTTATTGTCTGATAGATTGAGAACATTCCTGATGTGTATGTGTAAATAGTCTTCTCAGTAGTGAAGCTCTTTATAAGTCAAAACAGTGACTTAGAATATATTATTTGCTGACTGATGATAAGGCAGCTGCTTGTGCGTACCTTTTTTAAAACTTTCAAGAATGATGGCAATAAAGATACTGGATGACAGTTTCTAGTACTTGACTGGGTACTTCATACAGATGTATGACCTATGTGATAAGAGATTTGAAGCAAGATTCATTGTGATTTGGGGGCATTATGTAGGGGTAGGACAAAAACATGCAAACATCACATGAAATGCTTGCTTGAACATAAATACTATTGCGTTTGACCACAAACAGCACCTGAGCAATGTCCTCAATATGTTGCAAATGTTAGTTATGGTCAGAACACTGTTCTGTACAGTTTTGAGTGCATTATGTCGGGGCTAAGGGAATTTGAACAAGGGAAAATTGTTGGTGCTCATACAGCATGTGCTCCTGTAAACAAGTTAGCCAGTGTGTTTGGTGTTTCAAGAAGTACTGTATCAAAGATTTAGACTACTTGGACGGAAGTCACAACATGGTCAAAAGTGTGTATTGAGCGGTCATGAAGAATGGTAACTGAAGAGAACAACAGATGCTGCACTTGCGAATAATATAAGTACCAAAACAACATGAAAAAACTCTATAAGCTGGGAATTGCAGGATGACCTGGAATCTCAAATCCACTCATGAGTGATGCTTATGCCCATAACAAGAAAATATGGTGCCAAAACCATAAAACGGAGCAATGTAAGAATGTCATTTTGTCGGATGAGTCTTGCTTCATACTGTTTACAACTTCTGGCTGAGTTTATGTGCCAAGAGTGAAATATGGCGGGAGTTCAGTAATCATTTGGGCAGCCATATCATGGTTTTCTAGGGGTGCTATAGTAACTATGCTAGGTTGCATTACTGCCAAGGATTAAGTGACCATTTTGGCTGATCAGATCTATCTTACAGTATAATGTTTGGTATCCAGTGGTGATTCTGTGTTCCAAGATGAAAGGACCCTGTTCACAGTCACTATATATAGATAAGAGTGTCTGTCTGTCTGTTTGTTTGTTTGTAATTCATACAAATCTACAGTTTTATTCTGATCTTGACAAAATTTTTCACACTCTACTTTCAAGACAAGAATAAGATCATTGTCTACATAATATTTTGTAATCTGACTTGAAACATATGTGTACAGAGTATATAAAGGAGAAAGATTATTACCAAAAATCTCTAAAAAATTTCAACTAATTTACTTCTGCTCTCTACATGATTTACTAATGAACATTTCAGTGAACAAAGGCTATAAATTTTTAATATATCATATTACATATATAAAAAGAAGAAATACTGTTTCAAAACACCTCAAAAAGTGAATAAAAAGTTCTCAGCTTTTCCACCATGTCAAATAATTAAAATTACATGAGCTTTTGACCAAGTACTCCTTGGCCATTGTCAAGTGCTATGACTGCCAGTAAGCTGCTGCTATGCCCCTTATTTACACTGGTGTCCACAGCATCCCTGTATATGTTGACTCGACAATCACTTCAGCCTCACGATTGCTGGGTCCCACACCATGCGCTGTGGGCCACCAGATCTATTTAGGTTGTTTTTAGTGATTTTTATTCGAATGGATTCTTTAATTACAGAATCCCAGAAGTAATTTGTGTGTGCCACAGTGGATGTTTCATCAAATATTATCCAGTGTCAATTTTCTAAATATTCTCAGCTAAAGCATATTTCTCAGGGTAGCATAGACAATAGAAACTCTCCTGCTCTTCCCTGGTGTTCTCAGACCTATTGCATCTTTAACTGGTCTCATTAATTGACGGATTTTTGTCAGAAGCCTTCAGATTGATTTTGATCTTGTGTTGTTTCAGCAGGTGGTTTATTTAACCCATCGTTGAGCCACAGAAAGGCAAGAAAGCATATTTATTTCCCAGCTCCTCATTGTCCATCTCATGGCTTTTGCTTGAGATCACTTTTTTTTATTTGAGGGCTGCTACAGTGGTTGTTCCTGAAGACCTTGCATAGGTGGCTCAGCTCATGGGGCAGGCTGTCTGTGTCTATATCATTCCTGCATGATGCATCATTGTTTGTAAAACAGTGCGATTCTGTGCCAGGTGATGATGGCAAGTACAGATTGATGTGGGTGGATTTTCTACAGATACAGCAGGCAAGGCATCCATTACATTTTTGGCAGACAAGAACATTGAGAATGGGCAACACATCATATTGTTGTACCTCCATTGCAAACTGGACATTACTGTTAATGCTCCTGAGGTGTTCAAAGAACATGTCAATTTTCTCACGTCTATGGGGCCAAGTGATGAACATGTCATCAATTATCAAAAGAAACAACTAGGCTTTAATGGTGCTGTGTCTAAGGCAATATCATCAAAATTCTCCACGAAGAGGTTTGCAAAAGCTGGAGCTAATGGCAGTGGTGGCTCATAGGTATACATTCTGGGTGGTCACAAATTTTTAAATTTAGATAAATATAAGAGTGCAAAATTAATTGCATTTGCTGTATAACTGTTATGCTCATCGACATATTTGTGTAACTTCAGCCAATCTCAATAATAATAATAATGACATGCATAACTTGTCTGAAAAAGGAAGACTTGTTTTCTGTGGAATTTTGTTGTTTTCCACATAATTAAGCACAGTTTATGGCAAGAACAAAATAATGTTTAAGGTTTTGCCACTATCCGTTTTTTATTTTTGTGTGTGGGAGTTTTCATGCCTTTTAATTTTTTCGGACAAATGTACGAGATCCCTAATTCATATATTACTTAGCAAATTAACTTCTGGGCTGAAAATTCAGACATTCTTATGTTGCAACCATATAACAACTTGTGCTTATTTACATTTCTTTGTTAAATGTTCACTTGTAGTCACACTTATTTGATTTTGTCACTTTCTCAGACAATGGATCTAGTCTGTAATACCCAAGTTTCTTTGTGGTTAACTTTTCCTGGTAATTTTATTTTCTGTTAGCACTTAATACAGGTTCAGCAGAGTTCATGTTGACACTCCACAGGAAAGCCAATTCCTGCATAGTAGACAACCAACTCCAAACACAAACTGCTGTTCATGGAAATGATTAAATTCAAGTAGTACTATTTACCAACAAGGTCACTTGACGAGAATACAAATGAGGTGCTGAGAGCCATGAGGGCCAAAAGCACACTGTCTTCAACTCTCCATATTTAAGTGAATATCAGAAAAACCAGTGAGACAGCTTTTTGTGAATGTTTAAATGTATATACAGTGGGCCTACAGTACAGATAAACCTCATCCACCATAAGATCAACAGATGCAAGAAGCATCAATAAATGCTGCACTCTCATAATCGACGATGATGTGCTTTATGGTTCTGAGTGCCTCAGATGGATTACTCTATGATAAAATCCAAAACTTAACGTTCTATATCTCATTCACAATCCTACAAAATAGATTTTTCTATCAGTATAACTATAACATATACTGATGTCCGATCTGATTTTACTATACACCAAGTGAATTTGCATATCTGTGGAGTATGCTACTACCTAGCAATATTTACTCCAAATAAATATAAATAAAAGTGTGCTACAGTGTGCTGCCACTTGGTGGCATTGATGTAAACTTTTAGTTGAGTGGTAAGGTGTAGTTGTGCACTCCATGAACCATGCATATTGTTTATCAAATCCATATGTATTTGGCCCAAAAGGCAATTATGTCATGCCAGATGCACATGCACAGAAGCTCCTTAAAACACGCACAAGTGAAGGTGTGCCTGCAACCCTGATGCCAGGTTTCACTGAATCTAGAGGAACAATATGCAGCACAGCATGGTACATTTAGTGCTGCGTATTTCAGATTACTGCACCTACATTATGTTTCACACCAATGAAAGATAAATAACCAATAAATCTGTAAGGTGTCAAAAATTAAGGTGTTCACATGCTCTTGTGCTCTTCCACTGCAGCCGCCCCTCACTAATGGGCTACCCATTGAAACACCATCTGCCTGGTCATAATACTGGCCATTGTACAGAAAATAAGAAGATGCAAGAGTGTGCCTAAATAGCTCAGTGACTTCACTTACAAAGAATTGGAATGCTAGGACCAAACAGTCTTCGACAGGCACATTTGTAAACAATGGCACCACATCAAAACTGACCATAATATCACCCACACTATGTCGGAGATGGTTAATTCAGTTGATAAAATCTGCTGAATTCTTAATATGATGTTTGCAGTGGCCAACATGTGGAGGGACGAGATTGGTCAAGTACTTTTTCTCAATGTCCTCGTCCACCAAATATGAGATGGATGCCTTGGCCACTGCATCTATAGAAAAAACCACCCACATCAATCTGTACTTGCATGCCATCAGCCATCATCAACTAGCACAGAAGTGCACTGTTTAACAAACATTGTGCATCATGCAAGAATGATATCAGACACTGATAACCTGCCCCATGAGCTGAGCCACCTATGCAAGGTCTTCAGCAACAAACACTATAGCACCCCTCAAGTAAATAAAGTGATCTTGAGCAAAAATCATAAGACAACCAACGAGGAGCAGGAAAAGAAACTTGCTTTCTTGCCATTCTGTGGCTCCATGTCAGGCAAGATAAGTCACCTGCTGAAATGATACTGATCAAATCAATCTTCAAGCCTCTCAGAAAAATCTGTCAGTTACTGAGATCAGTTAAAGATGCAGCAGGTCTCAGATCACCTGGGGTCTACAAGATTCCTTGCAAGTGTGGCCAGTCTTATGTCAGACAAACAGCATGCACTGTGGAACAATGCAGGAAGGAGCATGAGAGGTTCTATCCCTACACTATCCCGAGAAATCTGCTTTAGCTGAGGATGCTTTAGAAAGTGAACACCTGATAAAATTTGATGAAACATCCATCGTGTCTTGCATAAACAGCTTCTGGAATTCTGTAACTAAAGAAGTCATTGAAATAAAAAAAATAAAAATCACCAATAATCAGTGTTTGGCACCATTGGCTGTGAAGCCCCTTACGGGGCAGGTCTGGCTGCCTTGGTGCAGGTCTTATCACATTCGATGCCACATTGGGCAACCTGCACACTGGATGGAGATGAAATGATGATGAAGACAACACGACACCCAGTCCCTGAGCAGAGAAAATCCCCGACCCAGCCGTAAAACGAACCCGGGCCCATAGGACGGCAATCTGTCACACTGCCCACTCAGCTATCGAGACGGACAACCAATTATGACCTAAATAGAGACAGTGGTCTGCAGCCCAGCATGGTGCACGACCCAGTTATCACACAGTCGAAGCAGGTGCATCAAATGCCGACAAAATATGCCCATATGCAACAATGCCACGGGTAACAGTGATGTCATAGCCAGCAACTAGTGTCTATAAGGGACATATGAACAGCCCACTGGCCAAGTAGTGCTTGGTCGAAAGCTCATGTAATTTTAATTATTTGATGTGGCTAGAAACTCAAGAACTTTTTATTCAATGTTACCTCTGCAAGAGTTTGCATTCTTACATCTCAAAAAGTACTTAACTGATTTACTTCAAAATTCTTGGCTGATTTACCTCAAATTTCTTCATTTAGATGAAACAATGAAGAAAATAAAAGAAATCTTAAATGCCTAACAAATAAAATATATCATAATAAACTGACTGTAATTCCAGTCGGGAGAATAAATTACAGTGGAAATACTCATCTTGGAAGTATTATAGGATGTCACTAAATTACAGAATGAGGGAAAACTCAAAAATTTGACAGAAACATGACTGCAGACTCTTATTTATTAATTCACATTGTTACATATGCAACAGAAAAGTCTGGCCATGAAGTACCTATTACCAAACGTAACAAAGGCCATCATCAGAGAGTATGCTGCAGGTGAAGACGTATTTATTCCTTGCATTCCATTGTTGTTGTGGTTGTTGTGGTCTTCAGTCCTGAGACTGGTTTGATGCAGCTCTCCATGCTACTCTATCCTGTGCAAGCCTCTTCATCTCCCAGTACCTACTGCAGCCTACATCCTTCTGAATCTGCTTAGTGTATTCATCTCTTGGTCTCCCTCTACGATTTTTACCCTCCACGCTGCCCTCCAGTACTAAATTGGTGATCCCTTGATGCCTCAGAACATGTCCTACCAACCGATCCCTTCTTCTAGTCAAGTTGTGCCACAAACTCCTCTTCTCCCCAATCCTATACAATACCTCCTCATTAGTTATGTGATCTACCCATCTAATCTTCAGCATTCTTCTGTAGCACCACATTCCAAAGGTTCTACTCTCTTCTTGTACAAACTATTTATCGTCCATGTTTCACTTTCATATATGGCTACACTCCATACAAATATTTTCAGAAATGACTTCCTGACATTTAAATCTATACTTTATGTTAACAAATTTCTCTTCTTCAGGAACGCTTTCCTTGCCATTGACAGTCTACATTTTATATCCTCTGTACTTCGACCATCATCAGTTATTTTGCTCCCCAAATAGCAAAACTCCTTTACTACTTTAAGTGTCTCATTTCCTAATCTAATTCTCTCAGCATCACCCGACTTAATTTGACTACATTTCATTATCCTCGTTTTGCTTTTGTTGATGTTTATCTTATATCCTCCTTTCAAGACACTGTCCATTCTGTTCAACTGCTCTTCCAAGTCCTTTGCTGTCTCTGACAGAATTACAATGTCATCGGCGAACCTCAAAGTTTTTATTTCTTCTCCATGGATTTTAATACCTACTCCAAATTTTTCTTTTGTTTCCTTTACTGCTTGCTCAATATACAGATTGAATAACATCATGGAGAGGCTACAACCCTGTCTCACTCCCTTCCCAACCACTGCTTCCCTTTCATGTCCCTCGACTCTTATAACTGCCATCTGGTTTCTGTACAAATTGTAAATAGCATTTTGCTCCCTGTATTTTGCCCCTGCCGCCTTCAGAATTTGAAAGAGAGTATTCCAGTCAACATTGTCAAAAGCTTTGTCCAAGTCTACAAATGCTACAAATGTAGGTTTGCCTTTTCTTAATCTAGCTTCTAAGATAAGTCGTAGGATCAGTATTGCCTCACGTGTTCCCATATTTCTACGGAATCCAAACTGATCTTCCCCGAGTTCAGATTCTACCAGTTTTTCCATTCGTGTGTAAAGAATTTGCATTAGCATTTTGCAGCCGTGACTTATTAAACTGATAGTTCGGTAATTTTCACATCTGTCAACACCTGCTTTCTTTGGGATTGGAATTATTATATTCTTCTTGAAGTCTGAGGGTATTTTGCCTGTCTCATACATTTTGCTCACCAGATGGAGGTGTTTTGTCAGGACTGGCTCTCCCAAGTAGTCAGTAGTTCTAATGGAATGTTGTCTACTCCTGGGGCCTTGTTTTGACTTAGGTCTTTCAGTGCTCTATCAAATTCTTCACGCAGTATGATATCTCCCATTTCATCTTCATCTACATCCTCTTCCCTTTCTATAACATTGCCCTCAAGTACATCACCCTTGTATAGTCCCTCTATATACTCCTTCCACCTTTCTGCTTTCCCTTCTTTGCTTAGAACTGGGTTTCCATCTGAGCTCTTGATATTCATACAAGTGGTTCTCTTTTCTCCAAACGTCTCTCTAATTTTCCTGTAGGCAGTATCTATCTTACCCCTAGTGAGATAAGTCTCTACATCCTTACATTTGTCCTCTATCCATGCCTGCTTAGCCATTTTGCACTTCCTGTCGATCTCATTTTTTAGACATTTGTATTCCTTTTTGCCTGCTTCATTTACTGCATTTTTATATTTTCTCCTTTCATCAATTAAATTCAATATTTCTTCCGTCACCCAAGGATTTCAACTAGCCCTCATCTTTTTACCTACTTGATCCTCTGCTGCCTTCTCTATTTCATCCCTAAAAGCTACCCATTCTTCTTCTACTGTATTCCTTTTCCCCATTCTTCTCAGTTGTTCCCTTATGCTCTTCCTGAAGCTCTGTACGTCCTCTAGTTTAGACAGGTTATCCAGGTCCCATTTCCTTAAATCCCCACCTTTTTGCAGTTTCTTCAGTTTTAATCTACAGTTCATAACCAATACATTGTGGTCAGAGTCCACATCTGTCCCTGTAAATGTCTTACAATTTAAAACCTGGTTCCTAAATCTCTGTCTTACCATTATATAATCTATCTGAAACTTGTCAGTATCTCCAGGCTTCTTCCATGTATACAACCTTCTTTTATGATTCTTGAACCAAGTGTTAGCTATTATTAAGTTGTGCTCTGTGCAAAATTCTACCAGGCTGTTTCCTCTTTCATTTCTTACCCCCAATCCATATTCACCTACTACGTTTCCTTCTCTTCCTTTTCCTACTATCGAATTCCAGTCATCCATGACTATTAAATTTTCATCTCCCTTCACTACCTGAATAATTTCTTTTATCTCATCATACTGTTTATACTCTACGTAAATGACCTCCCTAGCTATATAAATCAGAAACTTATCATGTATGCTGATGACACAACAATCATTTGCACAGCTGACACAAAGGAGGAGCTTGAGAAGGAAGCACTCCTGAATATCGAAAATGCAAATAAATATTTGACACAAAACAACCTGTTTATGAATCAGTCTAAAACAATGAATGTAGTATTTCAGACCAAGCATAGTGAAAATTATAATATAAATGTTAATATAAATGGAAAGACTATTAAAGAAGCAACCAGCTCAAATTTTCTAGGAACTATAATAGACAAACATTTGGCATGGGGGTAGCACATAGATGCACTGTGTAAAAAGATAAACAAACAGATCTTCATCATGCATAAAACAGCTAAGATTGTGGATGATAAAGTCCTCAGATCAATGTATTATGGACTTGTCCTCCCACATTTGTCTTATTCAGTTCATATATGGGGAAGTGCACAAGCTCGCTACTTAAAAAGAATATTCACAATTCAGAAAAGGGCAGTGAGATGCATTGCAAAAATACCACCAAGATAGACCTGCAGGCAAGCTTTTGTATACTATAATATTATGACAGTATATTCACTGTACATATACCAAAGCATAATGGCGGTAAGGTCAAGCGATAAACACCTCTTAAATAAAGATGTACACAAACACGGTACAAGAGGAAATGAAAATAACTACATGGTAAACAGAAATCTAAAACTGTCTATGACTGCCCCTGAAGAATCAGGCAAAAGGTTTTTTTAATAAACTCCCCAAAATCATTAAAAAAGAAACAGACCTAAAATGTTTTAAAAATCATTTGAAACTATATCTCACAGAGAAATGTATATACAGTTTGAATGAATACAAAGATGGTGTATAAATGTGTTATATCATTACTGAAATGTACCTTTAAAAATTATCATTTCTGTATGTTGTTTGGATTTGTGTGTATATATAATGTGAAACATGTAATACCTTTGTATGCTTATGGACTATTTCTGTTTAATTATTTGTTTCATTTATATATAATGAAATCAAGTTTGATGTTAATAGCCTATTGTATGACACACCCAATACTCTCAGCTGGATTTTCAGCTGGAGTCCATGGGCAAAGAATACAAAAATAAATGAATAAATGAACAAATTTTCGTCTCCCTTCACTATCTGAATAATTTCTTTTATCTCATCATACATTTCTTCAATTTCTTCATCTGCAGAGCTAGTTGGCATATAGACTTGTACTACTGTCTTAGGCGTGGGCTTTGTGTCTATCTTGGCCACAATAATGCGTTCATTATGTTGTTTATAGTAGCTTACCCAAACTCCTATTTTTTTTCTTCATTATTAAACCTACTCTTGTATTACCCCTATTTGATTTTGTATATATAACCCTGTATTCACCTGACCAAAAGTCTTGTTCCTCCTGCCACCAAACTTCGCTAATTCCCACTATATCTAACTTTAACCTATCCATTTCCCTTTTTAAATTTTCTAACCTACCTGCCCGATTAAGGGATCTGACATTCCACGCTCCGATCCATAGAATGCCAGTTTTCTTTCTCCTGATAACAACGTCCTCTTGAGTAGTCCCCGCCCGGAGATCTGAATGGGGGACTATTTTACCTCTGGAATATTTTACCCAAGAGGACACCAACATCATTTAACCATACAGTGCATGCCCTCGGGAAAAATTACGACCGTAGTTTCCCCTTGGTTTCAGCCGTTCACAGTACCAGCACAGCAAGGCCGTTTTGGTTATTGTTGCCCCTGCAACTACTGAAAAGGCTGCTGCCCCTCTTCAGGAACCATACGTTTGTCTGGCCTCTCAACAGATACCCCCTCCGTTGTGGTTGCACCTACGCTACGGCTATCTGTATCGCTGAGGTACGCAAGCCTCCCCACCAATGGCAAGGTCTCTGGTTCATGGGGGGTGCATTCCATTGATAACCAATAATTTAAATATGTCCTTTGATTTAAAGTGATTGCAGTTTCCCATGCGGCTTGCATTTGCTTTGAGTATCAACAAGGCACAGGACCAGTCACTTTGTGTGACAGATATTAAACATCCCTAATAATGCCAGGCACTGTAGCTAATATCTCAATATTATTGAGCCTTTGTGAACTGCTGTGGATAGAAAGGTGCACGACTGCTATCCACTTCCATCACCTGAAATTGCCACTATTTCACAGGAACAATGCTGTAAGTTTCCCTTGAAAACCACATATAACCTGTATTTTTTCATTTTGAGATGACTGGAAGCTGTTTTGAATGCCAACAAATTTTCTACACTGTATTGGGCATGGTAAGGTGTTGTTGAGTGGAGTTTCAACATTTTTGTCCACCCCCTGTGATTCCAAACTGGGAGACGTAAGAAGGCTTATTTTGAAAGTTGCACTGATTTTGAATAGTGATAATAAATAATGAGAGTGCAGACAGACAATATAACTTAGCTATTTGAGAAAGGTGTTGTTTGCAGCTGATTAATGAAGTATTAGAAGTATGGGAGGATTCAGTATGGAATATCTGTTGGTGGAGCAGTTTAGAGAAGTGTGATGCCTGTGTGTGCCTTGACAAGGCCTTCAGCATACTGAGAAAGGGACCATCCATCAATGCACACACACCAAACACAGGTGGTATACCTGTACGGGAGAGTCTGTTTGGTGTGGAATGTTGGTTGGTGGGCTGACAAGAATAGATGATACTATGGAGCCATAAGGGAAGTTGAGATCAATGTCCAAGAAGGTGGCTTTCTTAACTGAAGAAGACTAGGGAAATAAAATGTGTTGAAGATGTGGAGAAATGAAGACAGAAAGTCTTGGCCCTGTGTCCAAACCATGAAGATAACTTCGTTCAACCTGAACCAGAGAAGAGGATATTGGTCAGCTAGAAAGAATTTGTCTAGTTGACCAATGACAAGGTTTATGTACAAGGCGGCATTTGAGTGGACATGGCCATGCCACAGATTTGTTTGCATATCTTCTCCTCAAAGGAGAAGAAGCTGTTGGTGATCACATAGTTTGCCATCTGTAAATGGAATGAGGTTGATAGATTTAGAGTTGTCAAGATCTTAAGTATACTCAAAGGCAAAAAAATGATGCACTATGAAGAAATAACTGAAATGAGACAGAAGTCAGTAGATGTGATGTATATGTACAGATGAACAAATGATTACCATTTCAGAAAAATCGTATGATTTATTCAAGAGAAAGAGCTTCACAAATTGTACAAGTCAGTAACACATTGGTCCACCACTGGCCCTTATGGTAGCAGTTATTCAGCTTGGCATGGATTGACACAGTCATTGTATGTCCTGTTGAGGGATACATCATGCCAAATTTTGTCCAATTGCCTTGTTAGATTGTAAAAATCCTGAGCTGGTTGGGCTCTGCCCATAATGCTCCAAACATTCTCAATTAGGTAGAGATCTGGCGATCTTGCTGGCCACGTTAGTATTTGGCAAGAACAAAGACAATCTGTAGAAGATCTTGCTGTGTGCAGGTAGCCATTGTCTTGCTTAAGTACAAGCCCAGGATGACAACCAAAGGGGTCCTGCTATGAAATGAAATGGCATCCAGACCATCATTCCTGGTTGTCAGGCTGTATGATGGGTGATAGATTGGTATCCTCCAGACATACCTTTGGCCTAGAATCTCATTGCCTGGAATAGGATTGACATGGAGATGAGTCTCACTTGGAGACTGTTTAGAGATGCCTTGGACAGTGGTGGAATGCCAACCTGGCTGTCACTTACCAGTATAGCCTAACATCCCAGAGTGATGGTTTGGGGTGCCATTTCATTTTCAGCAGGACCCCTTTGGCCGTCATCCATGGCATCCTTACAGCACAGTGGTACATCACTGATATTCTGTACCTCTTTTTGTTGACCTTCATGACAAGCCATCCTGGTCTTTTTTTATTTTTATTTATTTATTTATTTATTGTTAATCAGCCGAGCAGATATGATTTGGGGCCAGTGCACCTCCCCAAATTCCACCAGCAACGTGCAGCATGTTAATGTACATGGCTAACTGTGTGAGTCGGGGTTTCAGAAGACGACTGCATGAAAACTACAAAACATAAAATGACACTTGCCAATAGACAGAGCATGTCACCAAGGCTTTAACTCGCATTACTGGTGTTCAATGTTGGCTCAGTTTGTCATGTGGCACTGTCAGTACAACAGTCAAACTCTTACTGTACATGTCTCAACAGGTCCTAGTGTCAGTGATCACATTAATTATCCTCTCCCAATAATCTAGCTAACATATCCATTCCCGTCACAGATATTTTCTGTGCATCACAGAGTGAGACATTCACAAAAGCAACCATGTCATCCATGCCATATATCATTTAAATATGGTACAAACTTTTATATGGGTATCATTTACCAATATGAATGGACACCAAAAAGCTATTACCCATGACAAGTTTGAACACCTAATAGAAGGAAATGTTGCCAAGCACATGTTGCTTCACAACCCATTTCATTTTTATCACTGAGCTGCATAGGTAGAAACTGACATGTTTCCATTTGGCAGCTAGCCTGGCCTCATTCCCCATTACTTAGCTACATTTAATTCCACATTTATGCCAATTCTATTTTCTGGAGCAGCTCTCCTGTACACCCATACATTTACACTAACTTCTTCCTAAATCACTCTCCTCTCCTCTTTTAGTTAATTTTACAGTTTATATGTCCTGATCCATAATGGTTTCTCAGAATTTCTCTCCTCACTATTATTCCACAATGTATTCTCAAAACCCTTCTCCCCATCTCACGCAAATTATGCTATGACCCTGCCTGCTGCAACAGCTAAAATTACCAAGATTAAAGAAAGCTCCTAGGCCTGAAAGAATCCTGTCAGATAGGAATGTGCAGTTGAATTAGTTCCCAATTTAACTATGTTACACACCAGATTCCTCGAGCAAATAACTGTGCCCAGTCATTGGAAGAAAGCACAAATCACACCTGTCTACAAGGTAGGTAGCAGAAGTGATCTATAAAACTGCCATGTAATATTATTGACAGCCTGTAGAATATATTCTGAGCTCAAATTTAATGATTAACGAGGTACATCAAGCACAATGACCTCCTCCATGCCAACCAGCATGGACTGGGAAAAACATCGGTCACTGAAAACACAACTCACACTTTTTTCTCATGACATCTTAAAAGTCATGGATCAAGGAAAGCAGATGGATGCAGCACTACTTAACTTCCAGAAAGCACTTGACTCAAACTACATCCATGCTTCTTAAAAAAAGTATGATCATATGGGATATAAGACTGAATTTGTGACTGATTTGTTGATTCCTTTGTAGGGATTATATAGCTTATTAGCTTGGATGGAGAGGTGTTAAGAGATGCACAAATAACTTCAGCTATGCCACAGAGAAGTGTATTCAAAAATTGAAATTGTACTACTCACGTAATACAAAAACATAATGTCTTATGATCACTATATAAATGAGTCACAATCAGAATCAGTCAATTCCTAGTGGGTGTAATGCATGCCAGCTGCAACAATTTGTTAGAATATGCAATGGGTGGGCAACATAGGCTTAGTTGCAGATAAAGTAGATGGCAGACTTCAGTTCATTATTAGGATACTGGTAAACTGCAGACAGTCTACAAAAGAAAATGATGTGGCATGAAGGAATTATTCAAATGAGACAGAAATTGGTAGATGTAATGTACATGTACAGACAAACAAATGATTATAATTTTAGAAAAAATGGATAATTTATTAAAGAGAAAGAGCTTCATAAATTGAAAAAGCTGATAATGTGCTGGTTCACTTCTGGCCCTTATGAGAGCAGTTATTTCAGCTTCGAATTGATTGACAGATTTGTACAATGTCCTCCTGAGTGGTACCACACCAAATTCTGACCAGTTGGTGCATTAGATTGTCAAAATCCCAAGCTGGTTGGAGGAGCATTGCCCATAATGCTCCAAATATTCTCAATTGGTGAGAGATCTGGTGATCTGGATGGCCAAGGTACGGTTTGGCAAGCACAAGGACAAACAGTAGAAACTCTTGTCGTGTGTTGGCAGGCGTTATCTTTCTGAAATGTAAGCTAGGATGGCTTGCCATGAAGGGCAATGAAACAGGACGTAGAATATCATCAGGTACCACTGTGCTGTAAGAATGCCACACGTGATGACCAAAGGGTCCTACTACAAAATGAAATCACACTTGAGATCAGCACTTCTGGCTGTCAGGCTTTATGGTGGGTGACAGGTTTGTATCCTATCTGCTGTCCAGGGCATCTCCAGACATGTCTTCACTGGTCATCAGGCCTAGTGCAAAGTGGAACTCTTCCCAGATGACAATTCTACTTCAGTCAATCAGATTCCAAGCCCCAATGGCCAGTGAAGACATGTCTAGAGATGCCCCCAGATTTTTTTTGGTCATCAGTCTTCTGACTCGTTTGACGCGGCCCACGACAAATTCATCTCCTGTGCTAACCTCTTCATCTCAGAGTAGCACTTGCAACCTATGTCCTCAATTATTTGCTGGATGTATTCCAATCTCTGTCTTCCTCTACAGTTTTTGCCCTCTACAGCTCCCTCTAGTACCATGGAAGTCATTCCCTCATGTCTTAACAGATGTCCTATCATCCTGTCCCTTCTCCTTATCAGTGTTTTCCACATATTCCTTTCCTCTCCAATTCTGCATAGAACTTCCTCATTCCTTACCTTATCAGTCCACCTAATTTTAAACATTCATCTGTAGCACCACATCTCAAATGCTTCAATTCTCTTCTGTTCCGGTTTTCCCACAGTCCACGTTTCACAAGCATACAGTACTGTTCTCCAGACGTACATTCTCAGAAATTTCTTCCTCAGGTTAAGGCCAGTTTTTGATATTAGGTGACTTCTCTTGGCCAGGAATGCCTTTTTTGCCATAGCTAGTCTGCTTTTGATGTCCTCCTTGCTCCGTCCGTCATTGGTTATTTTACTGCCTAGGTAGCAGAATTCCTTAACTTCATTGACTTCGTGACCATCAATCCTGATGTTAAGTTTCTTGCTGTTCTCATTTCTACTACCTCTCATTACCTTCGTCTTTCTTCAATTTACTCTCAATCCATACTGTATACACATTATACTGTTCATTCCATTCAGCAGGTCGTGTAATTCTTCTTCACTTTCACGCAGGACAGCAATGTCATCGGCAAATCATGTCATTGATATCCTTTCAACTTGAATTTAATTCCACTCCTGGACTTTTATTTCAATCATTGCTACCTCATTGTGCAGATTGAACAGAAGGGGAGAAAGGCTACATCCTTATCTTACACCATTTTCTATATGAGCACTTGGTTCTTGGTCATCCACTCTTATTATTCCCTCTTGGCTGTTGTACATATTGTATATGACCTGTCTCTCGATATAGCTTACCTCTACTTTTTTCAGAATTTCGAACAACTTGCACCATTTTACATTGCCAAACGCTTTTTCCAGGTTGACAAATCCTATGAACATGTCTTGATTTTTCTTCAGTCTTGCTGCCATTATTAACTGCAATGTCAGAATTGCCTCTCTTGTGCCTTTACTTTTCCTAAAGCCAAACTTATCATCATCTAGCACATCCTCAATTTGCTTTTCCATTCTTCTGTATATTATTCTTGTCAGCAACTTTGATGCATCAGCTGTTAAGCTGATTGTGCGACAATTCTCGAACATGTCAGCTCCTTTCGTCTTCAGAATCGTGTGGATGATGCATTTCCGAAAGTCATATTGTATGTCGCCAGACTCATACATTCTACACACCAACATGAATAGTCATTTTGTTGCCACTTCCCCCAATGATTTTAGAAATTCTGATGGAATGTTATCTGTCCCTTATTTGACCTTAAGTCCTCCAAAGCTCTTTTAAATTCTGATTCTTATACTGGATCCCCTACCTCCTCTAAATCGACTCCTGTTTCTTCTTCTATCACATCAGACAAATCTTCCCCCTCATAGAGACTTTCAATGTATTCTTTCCACCTATCCGCTCTCTCCTCTGCATTTAACAGTGGAATTCCTGTTGCACTCTTAATGTTACCAACCTTGCTTTTAATGTCACCAAAGGTTGTTTTGACTTTGCTGTATGCTGAGTCTGTCCTTCCGACAATCATTTCTTTTTCAATGTCTTCAGATTTGTCCTGCAGCCATTTCATCTTAGCTTCCCTGCAGTTCCTATTTATTTCATTCCTCAGTGACTTGTATTTCTGTATTCCTGAGTTTCCTGGAAAATTTTTGTACTTCCTCCTTTCATCAATCAACTGAAGTATTTCTTCTGTTATCCATGGTTTCTTCACAGTTACCTTCTTTGTACTAATGTTTTCATTCCCAGCTTCTGCAATGGCCCTTTTTGTAGATGTCCATTCGTCTTCAACTGCACTGCCTACTGAGCTATTCCTTATTGCTGGATGTATAGCCCTAGAGAACTTCAAGTGTATTCCTTAGTACTTCCATATCCCACTTCTTTGTGTATCGATTCTTCCTGACTAATGTCTTAAACTTCAGCCTACTCTTCATCACTACTATATTGTGATCTGAGTCTATATCTGTTCCTGAATACGCCTTACAATCCAGTATCTGATTTTGGAATCTCTGTCTGACCATGACATAATCTAACTGAAATCTTCCCTTATCATGCAGCCTTTTCCAAGTATATCTCCTCCTCTTGTGATTCTTGAACAGGGTATTCGCTATTACTAGCTGAAACTTGTTACAGAACTCAATTAATCTTTCTACTCTCTCTTTCCTTGTCCCAAGCCCATATTCTCCTGTAACCTTTTCTTCCACTCCTTTCCCTACAACTGCTTTCCAGTCCCCTATGACTATTAGATTTTCATCCCCCTTTACATATTGTATTACCCTTTCAATATCCTCATACACTTTCTCAATCTCTTCATTTTCAGCTTGTGACATCGGCATGTATACCTGAACTATTGTTGTTGGTTTGCTGTTGATTCTGATTAGAATGACCCTGTCACTGAACTGTTTAAAGAAACACACTCTCTGCCCTATGTTCCTATTCATAAGGAATCCTACTCCTGTTATACCATTTTCTGCTGCTGTTGACCAGAAATACTTGTCTTTTTCCACTTCACTGCACTTACCCTACAATATCTAGATTGAGCCTTTGCATTTCCCTTTTAAGATTTTCTAGTTTCCCTATCACGTTCAAGCTTCTGACATTCTACACCCCAACTTGTAGAATGTTATTCTTCCATAGATTATTCAATTTTTTTCTCATGGTAACCTCCACCTTGGCAGTCACCTCCCAGAGATCCAAATGGGGGACTATTCTGGAATCTTTTGCCAATGGAGAGATCATCATGACACTTCTTCAATTACAGGCCACATGTCCTATTGATACACGTTACATGTCTTCAGTTCAGTGGTTTCCATTGCCTTCTGCATCCTCATGCTGTTGATCATTGCTGATTCTTCTGCCTGTAGGGGCAGTTTCCCACCCCTAGGACAAGAGAGTGCCCTGAATCTCTGTCCACTCCTCTGCCCTCTTTGAGAAGGTCATTGGTAGAATAAGGGTGTCTTCTTATGCTGGAAGTCTTCGGCCGCCAATACTGATTATTAAGCAAAATTTAAGCAGTGGTGGGATTCAAGCCCGGGACTGTAGACGTTTTGATTACGAATCAAAGAGGCTACACCTAGACCACAGGTGCATTCAGATAACAATATGATACTAACCTGACTGTCACCCACCATACAGCCCAACAACAATGAGTGACGGTCTGGAGGCCACTTCTTTTCATAGAAGACCCCTTTGGTTGTTATCCACAGCACTCTTACAGCACAGTATTACATTGATGATACTATGTCCCATTTTTTGCCCTTCATGGCAAGCCATCATGGACTCATATTTCAGAAAGGTAATTCCCACCAGTACACAGCAAGAGTCTGTACTGCTTGTCTTCACACTTGCCAAACCCTGCCTGGGCCAGTAAAGTTGCTGCATTTCTCCCCAACTGAGAATGTTTGGTGCATTATGAGCAGAGTCCTCCATTGAGTGGAGGATTTTGATGATCTAATGTGCCAGTTGGAAGGAAACTGGCACTGTATCCCTCAGGATGACCTCCAACAACTCTATCAATCAGTGCCAAACCGGATAACCCCTTGAGTGCAATGTTGCAAGTTCAATCTTTAGAAAGGCTCATTTGAGAGTGTTACATTAACAATTATGACAGAAATAATATTAGCTGCTAATGATTCACCAAGTGCATCAGGAGGGCAACAGAAAATAAGTGTCTGGCACCTGCAGAGATCAACTTTCTACAGGATGTATGTATTGCACTTCACAAAATGGACATTGTCAATATTCAAGAAATGCTCAAAACAAACTATTAACTTGCACTGTGAAAACCAAATGAAATATGGTTCATCACAGTGATCATACAGGTTCATACCTCCAAATCGAAGGCAAACTCCTTGGGAGCTACAAACTGTGCAGAATGTTCAGTTAGGTATCCACTCTTAACGGCTGCATACAGAATGATATGGGTGTAATGGAGTGACGAGAAAGATGGAATGTGATGCCAAACAGTCTGTCATGGAACTTATTGTGAAACTGACTATCCTATAAGTCATACCTGCAGACAGTGCAGTAATATAGGCACAGAAAAAACAAACATCCAGAGGCTGAACTTGCCCAGAGAATCCAGGTGGTACGAATTGCAATGTCACACACTTTTCAGGAGGGATAGTTTGCTCCAAAGGAGTATTATTTTTACACACAGACCAGGTATAAAGCAAAAATATGTTATTTTGAACAGCTATTGGCCAAAAGCAGTGCTCATACAGTATTTGTAGTAATCTTACACTGATTTTCCCACTCTTACTTGCTGTGATGTAAATATTCCCTACTGCCCCTGCAAGGTCATGCACACAAGATATAATCATACTGGATAGAGCACCTCAACCTCTTGCAGCATGGTAAATAACTTTCCCACCAATTAACCATCCAGATTAACAGTCGGCATAATTGTATGTGAATGCGTTAAGATATTGATGATGTTAGTTGATCTTGATACAACTCTCTTGGTACCTCTAATTTCCAGGGTTCCTTTCATATGCATTTCCTCTTCAAATCCCAATTGGACAGAGTTGAAAACAAATTTCTTACTGAACAACGGGATGACTTTTTATTTCATTTATAAATTTTTGGGCTGATTCCACAGTTCACTATGCATCATCAAATTGACAATTTGTTTGAAATTTTGTTATCTTACATCATCCAATTCTGTAGCACTGTTTGAAGTTATGGAATCATCCACCACTTCCCTTGAAATCACTGTAATCTCTGCCACATGCAAATTAAAGTGCATGATGTAGTTGGTCACTATCGTGCACATTCTGTAAACTGGATTTAGCATCCTTGAAATAAGAAAACACTAGTTTTTGAAACCTGTAAGCCTTGTCCACCCTTGTGCACTACACAGCCATAGTGCTGCAGACGTACTCTAAAGCTGTTTTTACTGAGCCACAGATGATTCTCCACATACATAATTATGTTTAGTACACACTCCTTGGGCAATTATTGTGTTTTGATACTTTTCATTGGAGATGGGATTTGTAGCTCCCTGTCTGACAAGGATGATGAACTACATGGCTCAGCAGCTGTTTCAATAACACTTTCATCTGTTAAGCACATGTTGTCATCATTGTTCTTCTCGTGTACATTGTCCACACAGTTGAGTATATATGACATCATACATTCCACTGATAATCTTGCAGAAACATTAATATTTCATCTTCCAATTCTCTCTCCCGCTGAAAAATTCCTTGGGTTCCTTTCTGACAAAATGTCAACTTCAGCAACTCTTGGTGTAGATATAATGCAATGTTTGTTTATCATTGCCATTATTCTGCTTTTTATCAACACCACTAGCACTGTTGTGAGTTACTCGCTGATTAAGCAGTTCAACTATGCTCCTTAGACTCGTGCTGTGTTCAGCACTGGATACCTCCAGTCTCACTCCCTCTTGCCATTAGCAGCCAATATTGTGGTTGTATGGTAGTTGGTATGTGGTCCGCCCCCGGTAGCTGAGTGGTAAGCACGACAGACTGTCAATCCTAAGGGCCCAGGTTCGATTCCCAGCTGGGTCGGAGATTTTCTCCGCTCAGAGACTGGGTGTTGTGTTGTCCTAATCATCATCATTTCGTCCCCATTGACACGCAAGTTGCTGAAGTGGCGTCAAATCAAAAGACTTGCACCGGGCGAGTGGTCTACCCGACGGGAGGCCCTCGTCACAAGCCATTATTATTATAGTTGGTATGTGGGGCGTTGAATGCCATAAACATCATTGGCCTTTTGTAACCTCACAGTTCCTTGTTAAAATGTATCTGCTATTTGGAAAGTACCATGTGCCACGCAGTCCACTGTGGTTAGAATGGTATCTATGATGATGTAAATCTAGCAGCTAAAATTTGCTAACATACTGCATTATTTTTACAACTTTTGGTGCAGGCAGATATCTGGCAAAGCTTTCAGTGATGGGGATAATGAGATACGCACTGTTTGACATGCTTAAGGTGTGTAAGGTTTATGTAATAGAAGACTCAAATGCTTGGAGTCCCAACAGATGACTTACAATCACATGCAGCTGTAGATTGTTGATCAAAATTTTATTGATGTAGGTGGCTGGGCAACTAGCACCCAGAACACACCATGTACATTTGCACTCACCTGTGGTTTCTACTATGTACAGGCCTGCTGTCCAAAGAAGAGGGAAACATGAGTGCCCCAACCAGACATGGCTAACTGTACTGGGGTTTGTATGGACATGAGAAGGAGCACATAGCTTCAGGTAGCCACAAACTGCCCATAAGTATCAGTACGTATTGATTAGCACTAGTCATAATTTGTTGTTAGTAAAATTTTGCAGAAATGCCACCAGTGGCTCCTTCTGCTTGTTATCATATTAACTTCCTTCATTCC
Source organism: Schistocerca nitens (assembly GCF_023898315.1). Taxonomy (NCBI): domain Eukaryota; kingdom Metazoa; phylum Arthropoda; class Insecta; order Orthoptera; family Acrididae; genus Schistocerca; species Schistocerca nitens. Next base: position 469,022,143 of record NC_064618.1, on the reverse strand, counting down.
ACATCCATGAAGGCTCTTCTTCATTATGGGATCACAAAACATGATATGTAAATACAGGAAACTAACTGTTGTCTTCATTAATAACTGATCTTGGAGCTGGCAGCAGCTTTAAAATGCTTTTGAGAATGCAACCCCACTGCAATAATTTTCTACATAAAGGTGTACTCCATGGATATTGAAGAAGTACCATACCAATACAAACTCGATATGGCTGGATGGCTATAGGGCACCAGAAATGAAGGGCAGTAATCAGTTGACTAAAGAAAGCCAATGCTTTGTAGAGGAAGCAGCGAATGGAGAATAAGCATATACAATATTCAGCTTCTGTGTTGTCATTTGTTGACTCATGCCTCAGAATTTCCTCTGTATATCTACATCTACAAGCTGCAAACCAATGTAAGTGCATGGCAGTGGATAATTAATGCACGACACATTAGGGATTCTTCCAATCACATATGGAGTGTGAGAAAAATGACAGCTTAAATGTCTGTTGTGCTCTTAAGTAGTCTAACATTGTCTGTGGAGTCTCCATGGGAATAATACATAGGGAGCTGAAGTATATTTCTTTATTATTCTCTCAATACTTGTCCTCAAAACTTTGTAAGTAGGCTTTCTTAGACTAGCTGGCACCTATCATCAAGTGACTGCCAGTTCAGGTTTCCCAACATTTCTATGACTCTCCTCCATCAGTACAATAAATCTGAGACAATTCATACTGCACTTCTACATATACATTCAATATCCCCTATTAACCTTATTTTGTACATTTCACACACAATCTAGTAATCTTCTTAGATGTTACACACGGGGGTTTTGTAAATGACTGCATTTCCACGTTTTGCAAATGAACCTTAGTCTGCTGCCTGATCTATCTACAGGTGCGCCTATGAGATCATTCCATTTCATATCCATACAAATTTTTACACCCAGGTAATTGTACAAGTTGACTGATTCCAATTGTGCTATTTTTCTCCATTTTGTGAAGTGCTCAGTTTTAATTTTCTGAAGAGTTAAAGTAAGTTGCCAATCTTTGCACCACTTTGAAGTATTATCACAGCCCACACAATTTTAATTTTCTGGACATTTAAAGCAAGCTGCTAATCTTTACACAACTTTGAAATACTATAACCATGCAGGTGGATATTTGTGTTGTCTTTTTCAAGTAGCACTTCATTATACACACATCAAAAAATGTTTTGCATCACCCCACTTCCGGAACTCCTGAAGATAGACGTTGACTGTGGATATGGTATCACAGACACAGTCCCTTTGACTGTTCAGAGATGTCACTAAGCCTGCCAAAGATGTAAACAACCATGCACGAGCAGCACCTATTAGACGGAGGGGGTCCAACAGCCAATCAGTTCCAGTCATTCCACCAGCAAGGAGGTACACGGCTCGTGTTGTCTGTAGTTCAACCACACCTATACGGTCAGTAGCGCAGTTTGATAATGTATGCACTGTTACTTTATGCCAGGAAGGGCTCTCAACAAGGGAAGTGTCCAGGCATCTCGGAGTGATCCAAAGCAGTGTAGTTCGGACAGCGAAGAGATACAGAGAGACAGGAACTATCAATGACATGCCTTGCTCAGGCCACCCAAGGGCTACTACTGCAGTGGATGAGTGCTACCTAAGGATTATGGCTTGGAGGTAACCTGACAGCAACACCACCATGTTGAATAATGCTTTGCGTGCAGCCACAGGACGTCATGTTATGACTCAAACTGTGTGGAATAGGCTGCATAATGCACAACTTCACTCCCGATATCCATGGCGAGGTCCATTTTTGCAACCACAACACCATGCAGCATGGTACAAAAATGGTTCAATTGGCTCTGAGCACTATGGGACTCAACTGCTGAGGTCATAAGTCCCCTAGAACTTAGAACTACTTAAACCTAACTAACCTAAGGACAACACACACATCCATGCCCGAGGCAGGATTCGAACCTGCGACCGTAGCGGTCGCGCGGTTCCAGACTGAAGCGCCAGAACCGCTTGGCCACCAACGGCCGGCTGCATGGTACAAATGGGCCCAACAACATGCTGAATGGATCACTCAGGATTGGCATCAAGTTCTCTTCACCAATGAGTGTCGCATATGCCTTCAACCAGACAATTGTCGGAGACGTGTTTGGAGGCAACCTGCTCAGGCTGAATGCCTAACCACAATGTCCAGTGAGTGCAGCAAGGTGGAGGTTCCGGGATGGCATTATGCGGGGCCGACATACGCCACTGGCAGTCATGGAAGGTGCCGTAATGGCTGTACGATACGTGAATGCCATCCTCTGACCGATAGTGCAACCATATTGGCAGCATATTGACGAGGCATTCATCTTCATGAGTGACTATTTGCACTCCCATCATGCACATGTTGTGAATGACTTCCTAGAGTGGCCAGCAATGGCGTACCCAGAATCTGAACTAGGGGGTGGGGGGGCACTTCTTGGCATTTCATGTCGCGGACGAACAAACATGTAAGTATCTGTTCCTTTCATGGATTTCACCTCAAATGTGTTGGTTGTTGTCGCAACTGGCTCCTTTGAAAGATCCTGTGTCTTTGTCCTGTGCTGAAATGTGCTCACTTCTGTCCGTCTATTTTCAAAAGCAAACGCATGTGGTAGCCTCTCGTGTTGCCTTTTATCGTTGTCAAAAACAACCGAATCAATCCTACCGCGCTTGGGCTGCTGAACTTCACGGCCTCAGTAGAAAGTGTCAATTTGTTACTGAAGTTCACAAAGAATCCTACGCCGATTCCATGGTACGGGATGCTATTATCCGATCGGCGCCCAACAAAGAAGTTAGGCAATGTGCCCTTCAGTTGACAAATCTGACTCTGGATGAAGTCCTATCCATCGCTGTCTTTTGAAATTTCTCGCATTGCTGGAGCGCAAATAGAGGCATGGGGCGACGTCGGGGAAATACAATCTCTGTGCGATGTTGACGAAACGTGTGGCGTGTCCCCGCCGGCTGACGTGGCCGCAGTACGCTCCCACACGCAGCCTCGGCCTAACCGTAAACAAACCTCTAAGAAACTGCAGCAAAACCCATGGCAACTTCCTTCATGTCCGCGGTGCTTTATGAAACATTCACAAGAAGATGGTCCACAACTTTGGGCCATGTGTCACAAATGCAAAAAAAAAAAGGGTCATGTGTCATCTGTTTGCAAAACCCACCGCATACATGATGTTCATGAATGTAACGCTGATTCTGATTCTGTGTTGTATGTCAATTGTACTTCTTCCCTTTCAGGGAAGTTATTCCTCACTGTCCAAATACTTGCTCGAGATGTTCACATGCAGGTGGATACTGCTTCTGCTGCCACTATCATCAATTCTCAGATGTATCTTCAGTTGGGTTCTCCAATCCTGTCATCTGTCATTAGGCAATTGCAGACTTACAATGAACAGAAGATTTCTCTCTTGGGACAATTTGATGCTGAGGTATCTTACAAATCTATCGTTCGCACTGTTCCCATATTTGTGGTTGACCACAGTAATGCAGAGAATCTTTTTGATTTCGATGCCTTTCGCATTTTTGGGTTCTCCATAGATGACTCTGTCAATATCGTCTCTGATGCTATTCCTTATACTCAGTTGGTTTCCTTGTCGACGACATTTTCATCCCTTTTTTCTCCTGGGTTAGGTAGTGCAAACGACTTTGAAGCTCATATCATGCTCAAACCCACTGCTCGGCCTAAGTTTTTTCAGGCTCGGCCCATTCCTGTGGCCCTTCGTGATCAGGTCAAACGGGAGCTGGATCGTCTCACTGCTTCAGGGGTCTTGCTTCCTGTCACTTCCAGTGAGTGGTCCTCTCCTGTCGTTGTTGTTGCTAAGCCAAATGGTGATATTCATCTCTGTGGCGATTTCAAAGGCACTGTAAATGCTCAATGCCTTATCGACACTTACCCTATGCCTCGACCTGAAGAATTGTTCACTAAACTTGCTGGAGGCCAGTATTTTTCTAAACTTGACCTGTCAGAAGCTTATCATCAACTTCCTCTCGACACTGCTTCCTGGCAGTTTCTGGTCCTTAACACGCCTTTTGGCCTCTATCAATACCAACGATTGCCATTCGGGGTTGCCAGCGCCCCTGCTCTCTTTCAGCGTTTCTTGGAATAATTATTGCTCACTGTCCCTGGGTGTATAAATTACCAGGACGACATTGTTGTCACTGGCTCCACCACTGACGAACATCTTCAAAATCTCCGCACACTTTTTCATGTCTTACGGACTGCCGGTCTTAAGTGTAATCTTCAGAAATCAAAATTTTTTCAGGCATCTATCACGTACTTGGGGTTTCAACTCTCTCGGGATGGTATTTGTCCGCTTCAGCAAACTGTCGCTGCGATTGATGCCCTTCCTTGCCCTACATCTGTTAAGGAACTGCAGGCCTTCTTGGGGAAAATAGCATACTATCACAAGTTTTTACCGTCTGCTGCTTCGGTGGCTCAGCCATTGCATCGCCTGTTGCATAAAAACATGCCTTTTCACTGGTCTGTGTCATGCCATACGGCTTTCCAGAAATTGAAGACTATGCTGAAACAGGCCCCGTGCCTGGCTATTTATCGACCTGGCCAACATCTTGTTCTTGCCACGGACGCCTCTCAATACGGGGTCGGTGCAGTCCTTGTGCACCATTTATCTGACGGTTCTGAACAACCCATTGCTTTTGCCTCCAAAACACTCACGGATGCCCAACAAAAGTATTCTCAAATTGAAAAAGAAGCTTTGGCCATTATTTATGCTCTTCGTAAGTTTGGTGTTTTTCTCTATGGACCCAAATTTCATCTTGTTATTGATCACAAACCACTTGTTTCCTTGTTTCCTCCATCAATGTCACTTCCCGACAAGGCTGCACACCGCCTCCAGCGTTGGGCTCTTTACTTGTCTCGTTTCAATTATCAGATTCATTTCCGGCCAACGGCTCAACATTCGAATGCTGATGCACTGTCTCACCTTCCCATGGGTCCTGATCTGGCATTCGATAGGGACGAACTTTTGTGTTTCCACCTGGATGTTGCCGAGCAGTGGGTTGTGGACGGGTTCCCCATCACCACGGACCGGCTGACGGCTGCTACGGGTTCTGACCCTACCCTCTCCTGGGTTTTACACTGTGTTCAGAAGGGTTGGCCAGATCGTCCATCCGCTAAGACTTCTGATTCGTTGCGGAACTACTACGCTTTGTGTTACCGCCTCATGGCTAGGGATGGTGTTATCCTCCTTTCCACCAAAAATGCTTCACCACAGGTTGTGGTACCTGCGTCTTTGCGCGCTTCGGTCTTGCACCTCCTTCACCAAGGGCACTGGGGTGTCTCTCGCACAAAATCTCTGGTGCGCCGTCATGTGTACTGGCCCGGCATCGACTCTGAAATCACACACATGGTCACTGCCTGCGGCACTTGTGTGTCACAGGCCACCGCCCAGAAGTCATCTTTGTCACCGTGGCCTTCGCCTGAGAAGCCCTGGGAGCATATTCATGCTGACTTCGCGGGACCTTTTTTAGGTACTTATTGGCTTCTTGTTATTGACGCCTACTCTAACTTTCCTTTCACTGTCCGTTGCACATCGCCTACCACCGCGGCAACCACCAATGCTCTAGCTCGCATTTTCTCTTTGGAAGGCCTTCCCTCTACTCTTGTTACTGATAATGGTCCGCAATTTGCCTCTTCCGATTTTGCAGATTTTTGTGCCCATTACGGCGTCATCCATGTCACGGCCCCTCCATTCCATCCACAGTCAAACGGTGAGGCTGAACGACTGGTCTGTACATTTAAGGCTCAGATGAGGAAACTCCTGACTTCTTCTGCTGCTGATGATGATGCGCTTCTCCAATTTCTGGCTTCTTAGCGTTTCACCCCCAAGGGCAACCACAGCCCGACTGAGCTCTTACAAGGCCGACAGCCCCGCACGCTACTTCATCTTCTGCGGCCTTCCACTTCATGGCCGCGGGTGCCTTCGCTTAGCCGGTTCACCACCGACGACCTTGTATGGGTACGGGGATATGGCAGGCGGCCAAAATGGAGTCCTGGCCGCATCTTACGACACCGTGGCCAACACCTGTATGAAATCCAGATGGACACGGGTGTTGCAGTGCGTCATTCGGACCAGCTTCAGCCTCGTGTGCTGGCAACACCTGTTCCGAATGCTGCTACATCACCTTTGGCTCTACCTGACGCTCGAGACACTGGAATCTCTCATTACTCACAACGGAGTCCTCTCACCATCATATCAGTGCCAGCACAGGAACTGATGCCACCAGGAGACATGCCCATGCAGGAACCAGATGACCATCATCTGTAGGAGCAACTCCACTCGCCTCCTTCTTCTATAGACGCGGACACATCGCCCATGTCTCCTATTATAACAACCGGACTTGCCGCAATGGGCAGATTGGTGCATGGGGCCCCAGCAGATTCGACCCCCACGTCTCCTGTCATCTCGACCCGTTATCATCAGGGACACTTCCATCCATATGGGAAGCCTCCTCCTCGAGACTTTAAGGCCAGTCAAACAACACCTATGGATGTTAGCAATCTACAGGCCACCTCCACCAAGACCTGTGCAAAAACTTCAAAGGGGGGAAAAATGTTGTGACTCGCCGATCTTTCAAAGTGCTGCCGTGCAGTTACGTGTGTCCACTATATGCGGCGCTGTCTGCCAGCCATGCAGCAGCAGCGCCACCTAAGCGGCCAGCCAGCCAGCGGCCACTAGACTCGGACTCAGTTATGATTTGACTGTTAAAGTGTACACACGTCTTACTCTGTTTACTTGATCTGTGACTTTCATGTATTGCGTCTTCCTTGAAATATATTTGTTCAACTTGAAGTTATAACAAGGACTACAGCTCAGAAATTATTAAAGATGTAAACTTTATAAGGACATGTCAAAGAGCATACTTTAAAGAATCCTGAAAACTATATTTTCAGATGTTTCTAGAAGATTTTCAATTACTATTGCATTATCTGTGAGATAAAAAGCAAATGTGTGTCATAGAAATATTGCTCGACATTAGCTATTAAATTTCCATGGTACTACACAAGACAGTAACTCATTACCGCACAAGAAAAGTTATGGATATATCATCAGGAATCTTGCATTTTATATTCAAATTAATAAATAATTTCTTGAAATGTGAAAGCAGACCCAGATGTAACAAGAATTTTCCTCTGGCAGTTACCAGAACAGTAGTTCTGAATTCTCTTGCCAGGTGCCTTCACTAGATACCATTTTTTATCAGCTGCCATAGCAGCTTTGGTGTGAAAACATTATTGGGGTCAGTGTGACTATTGTTGTAAGCACTATTTCACATGTGCAGTAATATTTCAATAACAGACATTACATACTGACATACTAACATCAGATTCCATTTCCTTGTAGGGAAACCAGCAACTGCCACAAAGCTTTGGATGGCTTATGGAGAGGAAGGTTTGAATCAGGCAAGGATTTACGATATGGGATTTTGGAGACAAAAGCCCACTTGTGTACCCTTGATGATTGCACGACACAAAGCTTTATGCCTTGCCTGGGCCTGTTAACGCTGACATTGGACTGTTGATGATTGGAAACATGTTGCCTAGTCGGACAAGTCTCATTTCAAATTGTATCAAGCGGATGGATGTGCATGGGTATGGAGATGAACCTCTTGAATCCATGGACCCTGCATGTCAACAGGGGCTGTTCAAGTTGGTGGAGGCTCTGCAGTGGTGTGGGGTATGTGCAGTCAGAGTGATATGGGACCCCTGATACATCTAGATATGACTCTGTCAGGTGACACATACAAAGCATCCTGTCACCTGCATCCGTTCATGTCCATTGTGCATTATGATGGACTTCGGCAATTCCAATAGGAAAATGCAACATCCCACGTCAGAACTGCTATAGCATGGCTCCAGGAATACTTTCTGAGTTTAAACACTTCCACTGGCCGCCAAACTCCCCAGACACAAACATTATTGAGCAATTGAGCATATGTGAGATGCCTTGCATCATGCAGTTCACAGATCTCCATCCCTTATACTCTTATGGATTTATGGACAGCCCTGCAGTATTCATGGTGTCAATTCCCTCCAGCACTACTTCAGACATTAGTTGAGTCCATGCCATGTCATGTTGCGGCACTTCTTTGTACTCGCGGGGGCCCTACATGATATTAGGCAGGTGTACCAGTTTCTTTGACTCTTCCATGTAGATATGACCCACAAACGAAGCAACAGTCCAGCCAGTGGAAGACTCTATCACCAAGACCAAAGAAAGCAAGGCAGGTGAGATACCATGTGAAGATAATGTCATTCCCCCCCACATTGAGGAGGTTGTCCACCATGAATTTGTTCACCAGGGTACCACAGTTAACCAACATTCCTACCTTGAAGTGCTAAAGCAATTACGTGAAGCAGTGTAAAAAAAAAAAAGAGCCACTGTATTATGGCAATTAGGAAATTGGCTTTTCCACCATGGCAACACCTCTGCACACACAGCATTGAGTGGCAGACAATTTTTCGCTAAAAACCAAATGACAGAGGTCTCTCACCCACCCCACTTACCAGACATGTCCTCCTGAGACTTTATTTTAATCTGCAGGAATGAAAGGACACATGAAAGGGAAGCATTTTCAAGATGTAAGAGGAGATGATGGGATGTGGGGATGGGGGGATATCGCTGGTGGCACTAAACAGCAAATCTTCAGAAGAGTTTAAAAACCATTTCCACCAATGGAAAAAACTTTGGGGCAAGTGTATTATGTCTGATGGACACTATTTTTAAGATGTTTTAATTCCCCCTTGTACTGGACCCCACTCTATAATCACAGTTGCAGTCTAACAATATTGTAGCAGTGCTGAATACAGAGATGAAGTTCGTGGTGAAAGAAATTTTTATCACACGTTTTGTCAAAAAGAGGAGGAAATATGGTGCTTTAAAGTTTCCGTCTCCCAAACCTTGTTCAGTGCCTCAAATTATAGTCCATACCCCTTGTTGGAGATTGCTAAACTGCATCTTTGATTTGTATCTGTGTCTCTGCATTCTGCAACTACAGGTGTTATGTAACTTCGTGATCTGTTCAATTCTGTGTTGACTGATGTTAAATCACTTTATAATAGCTCCTACATATTTTCTGGTGCTAAAACCTGGGAAATAGAACTTAGTCATCAATTTTGAGTAACGAAGTATCAGATTATTTCCTGCATAACATACAATGCACACTCTTAGCTGAGTCATGGAAGCATTGCGACCTTCAGCTTCCTTGCATTCATTATCACAATATATCAGCTTATTTCCCATATATTAGTTGTTGGAGTAGTCTTTGAGTAGACTGTAGAAGAATATTTGTTAAATTTCATACAAGTGCATAAGTGACCTCTGATAAGGACATGTAAATTAAGGCTTGTCAAGTGTTGCTACCTATTAGTGACACTACAATTATGGCTAAACATGAGCAAATATATGGAAACAACTGACTGCCTTTCAAAGTTGAAGTGTAAACAAATAAACTTGTTTGATGATTTCATGCCCAAAAATGAGATAGAATAGATTAGCATCTGATTGCAGGAAACTTTGACTAGACTGATGACCTTGGATGACACTATCCAAGAGTTATTTTTTTGATGACGCAGAATATGAAGCCGATTTCTTACCATGTGAAGACTACGCAAACCTCTGAAGTGAGTACTCCTGAAGGTGAAATATAGTATTGAGGGAAGACTTTCAGGTGCCATGGACAACAGGACTCTTTCTGGTGTTGCTATACAGTTGTGTAGTTACAGTGTTCAACCGTCACTGATTACGCAAGACTCATTTTCTGGTGGTATTGAGCAGTGAATTCATTTCTGGGAATGGTTTGAATCCTCTAGTGATGGAGACCAAAACTTGTCAACTGTCAACAAACATGTATTTCTCTGGGTATATCTGGACAGGGAACCTAAGAATCTGGTATAAGCCATTAGTATAACTGCCATTGCTTACGAGCAAACCATGATTTTATGTGCACATTATGGAGACATCAGACCAGTAACATTTTATTCCCCTAGAATCTGTTAACACTAATTGAATGCTCTATTGTTTTCATGCTCTGCAGGCACCAGAGGAGAACATAGAAACTTATTATTGAGGATTCATTTCAAAGATACTTCATGCTTTCCCAGAAGACATATGTTGATGTTGGACAATTCATACAGAAAGGGAACAGTTATAACAAGGGAACACCGTGAAACTGATGGAATTCTTGTTAGAAGTGGCAGATGGTGCCCTGTGGATCTATGTATGAATGTTTAATAGTAACCACAATATACAAGTAGTAAGCAAACGACACTTCATTTTGGACATATTACACAGCGGAACATGACTGACCACACGCACATCAAAACAAAAAATCTGAACAGAACTCTAGTCAAAGAGGTTCAGTCACAAGAAGTGACTGTCACTTATTGGAGCATGGGGAAGGATGAAGGAGCATGTTGTCATTAGTCTAAGTGACAATCCAGTGGGACTGAGGAGTCGACATCAGATCCTGATGTTATGGTCAACATCTTGAAATTGCAGAGTCATCAAGAAGGAGGTATGAGACAACTCACTCTGGTTGTGGGCATGGAGTGTGATCATGATGGAGTGGAACAATGTATCAGGCAGTATGTGGAATGTGCGAAATAGCGTTATGTGGGCAGTGGAAGGATCCTCCAGAGAACAAAGGTGAGCAAGGAGGATGAACGGCAGCCCATTCACAGTTGACGTGAAAGATCATCGATGAGATACACCAAGATGTCAGCAACAGATCTCATGATGCCCAAGTGTATGGAAGAGGGTGACAACTCCTGAGACCTGGTGGGAGACACACACAAGGAGGTAGCAGTCGAATGGGTTTCCTTGTCAAAATGGGTGAACGGCATAGTACACACATCACTTTCACTGAGAGGGGAAGAACATGGTATCCTTTGGTTGGTATTATGGGATAGGGAGAATTCACTGGACAAAGGCTTGATAGGAGCTGAAGGGGAGGGAATGGAATCGTTCAGGACCCATGCCGGTTTCACGCGGATGAGCAACACCATATGGCATTTGCCTTGGAGACAAATGTTCCAGCACAGGCAATTCCCTTGCATGGACCCACATACAGAGGCAAAAGGGCAGACTGAACAGAATCGTCACAAAGCATTACATACAATGTGGCAACTCATTGTGTAGAAATACTTGAGACATAGAGTGCACAATTGCAAGGAGAGAGTTGCACGAAGGCCATGTGTGACAAAGGTAGGCAGCTTGGTCAAAGGAGGAGCATCATCCTTGATGAACTCAAATGGAAGAACAAGAGGTTCCTCATACAAGATGTTGGCCAAAGAGGCACGTAGGCCATCTTTGAAAGCAGTGCGGATTCCTAAGAGACCCATGGTAGGGCCTCTGACCAGGAGGCATCATGGCACAGAAGAGCAGTGTTGAGTCCTGCACCAAAGGTCCACCAAGCCGTTACTCTGAGGATGATGTCATCATGTGGAATTTGTTGGAGCCACACAAATCGCACTGTTTTGTGAAAAGTACAATTCGAACTGCAACCCTTGGTCCATGGTGATGGAGAAGGGGCAGCCGAAATGTGAGAGCTAGTTACTGATGAAAGTTTGGGCTACAGAGTTGGCCGTAAATCATGTAAAGGAAATGGCTTGATCCGTCTGGTGGTGCAATCGATAATGGATAGTGTGTATTGACAACTTCCTGAAGAGGGTTAGGGTCCAATGAGATTGAGATGAACAGGGTGAAATCTGCCATTATGGATGTCAAACTAACCTAATGGTGGTTGGGCTTGCTGACCAATTTTGCTTGTTAATGTCCCACCACACGAAACACTCATGACCAACCTAGTAGTAGCCTTAATGCTAGGGTGGGCCAGATTATGTAAGGCCAAAAAGACTTGAAAGGAAGGAGATGTGGGAACCAGAGGTCTGATAGTGCTCATGGAAACGTCACACAAAATCGGAGGTGTCGAGCCAAGGAGATTATGGGATTGTATGTTCAGGGACAAAGAAGGGTTGTTGATCAAGTACAGTGCATCTGATTCGGAAGCTCAAAAGTTTGTTCAGGTCAATGACAGAAGAGATAGCACACACGACATGCAGTCTGTCACGACAATGTCAGCTCCATTAATGTTAATAGGTATCAGTCATATATTGACATATGAGGTCCATAAGCGGCAAAGGAGTATGTCAGGCGAGGAGTTGCAAAGGGCATCAGCCGTAGTCAGTGGTCTGTGAACACAGTAATTTCTCATCCCTCAATGTCCTCTCAGAAGTAATGTATAGCCTCAAAAACGGCCAGGACCTCCCTGTCAAAGGTGGAACATTTACATTTCGAGGTTGAAAGTTTTTTGGAGAAGAAATGCAGAATCTGAGAGAGATCACTGACATGCTCCTATATGACAACTCCACTGGAGGTTTCCTTTGCGTCAGTAGTTTTGGTTAGGAGAGCATCTGTGATAGGATGTAACAGCATGACTACATTTATAAGGGCCATGTTGAGGTCACAGAAAGAGTGCTTCATGTCTTTGGATCACTGAATCTTATCAGACTCAGAAGTGTTTTTTCCAGACAAAGATTCAGTTAAAGAGGCCTGAAGAGAAGTAGCATGGGGACTACAACATCAAAAAGTTCACCATCTCAATTGTTACAGGTTGCAGGAAAAGGAAGATTATTGAGGAAATCAGTGCAATCAGACGTTAGGCTGATATCCTTGGATGAGACACAGTGTCCAAGAAATGTGACGTGGGAGTATCAGAGTTGTGATTTTTCATGGTTGATTTCCACTCTGTGGTCGAAAAGGATTTGTAGGACCTGTTGAAGATGAGGTTCACATTCCTCAATGGAGAAAGGAAAAATGAGAAGTCATCCATATATGCAAAGCAAAAGGGAAGCAAAAACAGTACAGAGGCAATAAATTGCTGTGAAGTTTGAGCTGTGTTTTTTAGACCATACGGCATGAGGCAGTATTCAACAAACCCGTAGGCAGTAGTGATTGCTGTTTCCGATATGTCATCCTTAAACATTGGAATCTGATGGTATGCTTTGCGGCAGTCGATCACACTGAACACTTGTGCGCCATGAAGTTGATGGGCGAAGTCTTGAATGTGGGGAATAACATAACTGTCAAATGATGTACAAATGTTCAGTTTGTTTTTTTGGGCACCAGGTGAACAGGGGACGATCAGGTGCTATTGGAGGGGCACACAATACCCACATCTAATAGTTTCCGTACTGCAGCCTTAGCATGATTTAACTTGGTAGTGTTATGGCAGCGAGGTCTGTGATGAACTGGCAGTCCATCTGCAACATGCTGTCTATGGCACTTACTGTTAGTAATAGCAACAATCTGATGCAGAGTCATTAGTTAATTGGGCAAGCAATATCACGGGAGAAATCTGAGATATGGCACACAAAACACAGGACGTGCTAAAGTCACTAACCTGAGAAACCAGTGGTGAAGGCATCAAAGGTGAGTGTGCAGAATCCTCAATGGAGGATACATTCGAAATAATAACTCTTTAATCACTTGATGAGCTAGCTGCAATTTATCTGTCATGTCAACAATATGTTGTTGTGGAGTATTGTTGTTGGAGTGAAAAGCAGAAATGTCGCGGCGTTGCAATGTGACAGTGGTGAGAACAACTGTAAGGGATGGAGCAAGGTGCGAATATTTGGTAGAGAACAAATGGCTCAGACGAATAGTCCAGAAAGGTCATAATGGGGGAGGTTAAACACTGGGTAATCTTGCACACCTAGTAGCGCAGGAAAGTTGCTGTGCAGAGGTCAAGGGAGAGGCCAAAGAAGTGCAGAAAATCTATGCCAAGAACTGGAACATCAACATCGGCCATTTGATAAGTCCAAGAAAGAAACAAGTTGGGCGGGAATTGCAGTCAGAGTGTCACAGCACCATGGACAGCAACAGGAGAGCGATTAGCAGGGCATGGAACCATTGATGATGGGAGAGGGTCCACTGGAGCGAGTGACCTCAGAATGATGTTCGAACTGTCGTCAGTGTTGAGTGTTGAGTGTTGAAAGGACTGTGCAGTGAGATCGTACACTTAATGGTGTCTGGAAGGCAGAGAATCTGGAGATGATGATTAATTTGAGAGGAGATACCATGAAGAAACAGTGCAGGCTGGGGCACCTAAACCAAACCGCATAGCGCATTTGGGTCGCACGGAGAATGACAGTTCCATGCTGCTTCACCAAACATAACATAGAACCCGTACACTGGATATACTGGGTGCAGCTCACGCCATCTGTAGTGCTGTGCTGGATACCAGGAGTGGGATGTTCTATGGGAGGGGGAGCCGGCAAGGTTCAGGTGTGGCCACCAGGTGGCAGTGGTGTTGCTTTATGTAGTGCATGGCAGCTTCGTCCATGAGGAGGAGGGCGTGCCAGGGAGGCAGGCACACTAACCATATCAGGCGAAGAGAGCTTGGTGGTGGGTAAGAGCAGCCAGTGGAATGTATGCCCTATCTGTGAAGCAGATGAGAGCATCCAGGGGATCAGTAACATGAGACAACAGTTGCAACTGAAGGTCATGTGGGAGCTTGACCATCCACAGAGTCCACAGGGCAGAATCAGGCAGCACGTCTGAATTGACAATGGTGCTCAGACACCTTCAAAGTTGCAAAATAATTTTATCTCCTAACATTTCCTCATAAAAGACATGGTGCAAGGAATCTTCAGGATAGTGAGAGAGGCATTCAACGGTAATTGGCACTGCTGTACTTCGGGAAAGAAGGAGGGAAGAGTATGAGGTCACTGATTAGATCATTATGTTCATTTAGATGCAAGATCAGGCACACGAATTCTGCATCATCAATGTGCCCACCATGTGTGTCGAGGATGTTATCCACGAGTACAAACCAAGTCTTCGTGGATGGTGAGGGAAGTCGCAGGCCAACTGAAAATTTGTTGGTGGTCTGTGTGCCACCCTCCAAGGTACCACTAACATGGCAGGCGTTGGTGGACAAAATACAGGCATAGGCATGGTAGAGACCAGAGCGATTGACGAGCCATAGCTCAAGGTATGCGCAGAGTCCATAAAGACAGTGTGCGAAAATCCCGACATGAAAGGCATGGGCGGATGAGAGGCCAGCAGGCTCATGTAAAATGTGGGCAATGCGTCAATCGATGTAGGCACGATAGATGCTAGTCCAGAAAGTGGTACGTTGCCCATGGTCTCTGCGGCAGCCAGCAGAGGGTGGCGTGAAGGCCCTGGCACATCAGGCACAGAGGCATAGAACAACATAGTGGTAGGAATGGAGTCTAACAAAGTTGCTGTCCTGTCTGGCACAGAAGAAATGGCAGTCCTGGCTGATGCATACCTAATTAGCATGGAAGGAGTGGGCAGACCACTAGACAAGCTGGCAGAAGCAGTTCCAGCACTGGTAAACAAGTAACTTAACTGGCACAGAACTGGGATACGGACACATCGATGCATTGTGTTTTCTAGTCAATGTAGTGTCACATTGCAGTAGCGTGGCTTGGCCTTCCCATCATGGAGGCACACATATAGATGGGTTATGGTGCTGCATTTGTGAATCCGAAAGCACAGACAGGTGAGATGTGGCTGAGAATTGTACTGCAGGCGACAAATACAAAACTTGTGATATGTCCGGCACAACCAAACGAGAAGGAACAAGGTCTTTCTCAGAATCCATTGTCTGTGACCGTTACGCGAACACAAGAGCATAGCACTGCAAAGAAAATACGAGAACCGCATGAAGTTAGGGTCACCACTGTGGATCTATGTATGAATGTTTAACAGTAAACACAAAATAAAAGTAGTAAGCATACGACATTTTATTTTGCAGATATTACACAGCAGCAGAAGACTGTGCATGTGTACATCAAAACAATACGTCCAAATAGAACACCAGTCAAAGGGGTTCAGTCCAAGAGGCGACTGTCACGTATCGATAGTCACCACAGAGTCATGGGGACTAACATTGTTTTGCCAACAGTGACCCTTAATGTCCAATGTAATCCAGGAAATACAGCAGGCAGGTCTGTACATAGGGTAGACAGCTATTGTGTGTTTTGTGAACAGCGTGATTACTGGGAGCAAGGATGTTCCTGACCACCTTCAGATTTTGAGATCCAGCAAGAGTTACTGCAAAAAGAAAGGAAGTGCATTTTGTCTCTTTTGCAAGAAAAGCTATCACAAGGTAATCTGCAGCAATTCATAATGTTCTTCATCGGCTATGCCTGTTGAATACAGTTCAGTTGACAACATGAATACTGGATATTAGGATTCACTTACCTCTGGATAGCCCATGAGTATGTAACAGGAGCCCCATAAATGTAAACAGACTTACACATTGCATTTTAAATAATGGCAGCTAATCTAGCTTCATCAGAAGATCACTGATCACCAATTTAAAACTGGAAGTTGTTGTGAATCATCTCTGGCAATTCATGCCATTGAATCTTCACTCACTACCTTATGTCATGCTCACAAAGGCTGATCTGCCTCATGTTGACAAATGAATGTTACAGTTACTGCATTCAAGAGTTTGCATTCCTTTTCAAGATCTTTCAGTACCTCAAAAATTCAAAAGGCAACAAACTAGTAATCTACAACCGGATATTCCTGCAGAAAGATATTCTGATCCCTACATTGAGCTATTAACTGGAAATCTGCTAAGACACAGCACTGATATGTGTCTCATTGTCACTGGCTTTACTTCCTTTGACATTCAACTGGATCCTTAGTGGTAGTTACCCAAGTGTTTCCATAAATCATACCATCTCTAACTTCACCAACCTGCCATTCAATGAGTCATTTGAAAATGCAGTCCGAAGCTTCTGGGATTTAGAGACCATAGGAACATGCAATAAATCAGGACCAATCAATGAGATTGAAGAATTCAAAATTTCTTGAGGAATTTCATACTTCCTGTTCTATCAAGACTCAGTGAAGAGTTGTCCATTTTCTACAAAAATCGACAGCTTTGCTTCCGAATAACATGTGTGATACTGAAACATGCTTCCTCTCTTGGCAGAAGCATCTGGAGATGAATGACATCCACCATACTGCCTACAAGACACAAGCATCAAATTACATATGAGATGGACACATTGAACTGGCTCCACACCAATATTCAGTAGACACCATTTATTTGTCAAATCAGACAGTGATGAGAGAGAGAGAGAGAGAGAGAGAGAGAGAGAGAGAGAGAGAGGCGCATGGAAGCACCGAGTGGTGAGTCGTCTTTGATGCATCTTCACACACACACACACACACACACACACACACACACAAAATTGATCCACTGATCCACACTTATGTCTTGGAAAGATGACCTAACCTTGTTCCTCAAGTAACTGCAGTATTTGTGCATTTTCAAGCACAACATTTTGCTATCATTGGACATATTACCCGATACTTTCAATACTTTTTGCAGTTAGCTGTCCATCCAGAAGACAGAGATTTTTCTGGTACATAGAGCGTCATCACAGAACAAATGAAAAATCAGTATGCATATAATCACTAACTTCGTGGAGGAGGAGATCATGACATTACCTCCAGGACCCAATTCACCAGTCGCAAAAGACTTGATGACAGAATTCAGACTTGGTCAGAAAACAGCAAAAGATTGCTGGAAGTGCTGAAGCAAAGGGTGTCTCATGTACTCGCACATCTTCCATCAAGTTCGACACCCAAATGGAAGAGCAGCAAGTATCCAAGGTAAAATTTTCCTTCTGCGAGTAGTAGTTTCCCATGGGACATTTAGAATAAAGCAAGAATGCAGGATCTGAAAGAAGGCAGAAATGGAGTCCCATACAAAGCTGTATTTGACAATTCACCAGGCCTTTCCAGCTGGTCAGGATAGGGAAGATGTATGGCACTGCTAAATTGCAGCTCCAATTTGTATCTGTATCTTGGCATTTGCAACTAATGGCATTAAGTGACTTCCATGATCTCCATGTTCTATGAAAAATAAAGTTGTACATCCAAGGAAAGAATTGAAAAATCCACTCCATTAGCACCTTGCCCAGGGAAACAATGTAGAATTTCCACAATTTTACTGGTATCCACTATCAGAATATTGCGCTGAGTCTGGTTTCTGAACATGAAACAAAAAACTGCTGCAGTCAGCTGAAAAGTGATGGCATTGGAATATATTAAATATGAAGTAACACAAAGATTTGATCAGGTTGACATTGTTCCAACTTCTTTGCAGGAGAATGAGCAAATAATAAATACTTTTAAAAGCAAAAACTCTCATGTCATTCTAATATTTTAATCAAAATACTAACTCTCGAGCCAGCCACAGTTTGGATTTCAGAAAGGCAAATCACTGAAAATCTTATCAGTCAACTAATTCTCCACGTCATAAAATATTTAAATGAAAAAATTTGTGACTTAAGACATTTGATTGAACTCTTGTTTTAGAGAAACTTAAAGTTTACACCACTGAATATAGCAATAGCTGGTTTAATTAATACGTAAATAGTACGAAGCAGAGAATCTCACAAGACAGCTCCATTACTCTGAATGAGGAATCTTTTTCTGACTACGCACAAATCACAAACAGCATACCACAACGTGGGGCTGAGTAAATTATAATTGTTTTTTATACAGGATATTTCTAAGGTACACTAAATACATAATTTTAATGTGTCACATATTACATCACTGTTTGTTCCTCCACTGATAGTTACTCTTTCATTCAACAGATGCAGGTGAGTGGAATACAATCTTTTACAGCATATTTCTTAATATGGATTTCAATTTACTCTACTATCTTCCCACTGTCTTCTATACATTCTAGAAGTTTATAAGACAATGTAAAAACATTGTTTATTAATTATATTTCATAAGTATTAATAAAATAGAAACAATCAATCTTGCTGATGGTACAACCAGGATATTCAAGTCCACAAAAAAAAAAATAAACTGAAGAAAAGGAAACCTTCAACAAAATGGATAAAAAATCAGTTAATCTAAAAAATAAAAAGGAATAATTTCTGAGAGAGGACATCATTTGAAGAATAACAATGGAAAGTGGGGCAAAGACTATTACAGCCAGCTTTATTCAGAAGATCGAAAGATACAATGTGAATAACACAGAGTAAAATCTTAAAGCTATCAGAATTGGGCAAACGCTATTACAGCCAGCTTTATTCACAAGATCGAAAGATACACTGTGAATGACACAGAGTAAAATCTTAAAGCTATTAGAATGAACAAAAACTGACAAAGATAAATTTAGACAGAACAAGGCCGGTATTGCTCCTGGATGTTTGAAGTCAGGGCAAACTAAACAATAAAAACACAGCTCTCTAACCCATGCCCTCCCTGTACATTGGCCTAATGGCAGTCATTTTTTCAAAGAGGCTGAAGACCCAGGAAGTTCCACACAGCACCCGTGTTGTGACGACACTTAGCTCCCTAGCACAGCAGCCAAAACAGAGGAACAGATGGGCGGATCAAGGCACCCATGTTCCCCACCAGTTCAGCGTCACAGTCAAAAATTCCACACTGTGGGCTGCCGGCCG
Source organism: Schistocerca nitens (assembly GCF_023898315.1). Classification (NCBI taxonomy): domain Eukaryota; kingdom Metazoa; phylum Arthropoda; class Insecta; order Orthoptera; family Acrididae; genus Schistocerca; species Schistocerca nitens. The sequence goes on along the minus strand of NC_064618.1, from coordinate 469,002,633 downwards.
GAGAGTGCTGACCGCACACCTGACTGACCGGACGTCATACTTGGCAGCCTTCTGCCAGTGACACCAGTCTGTGTCAAGGTGATCGCCAACGATCTGTGCTACACAGCCCTTCGCCAACATGATGTCGGGCTTGTGGACTCCCTCTGGTGTGCAGAGGTGGGGCTCGAAGGAGACATCAACCCCCCCCCCCCCCTGAACCAGCCCATGCGTGATGTACTTTATGACAGCATCATTCCAACGCACACGAGCTCTGCTAGTAAGCCCACAGAACTAGACGATGTTGTCTGCATTCTCGATGGCGTTGCACATCACTAAACACTTCTTCTTCCTGTCATAGCCATGACTCCTGCTAGGTCTTGAGGGCAGGGCATTGATGCAGGTGCCAATGTACACCACATAGTCACGGCCCAACAGGAAACAACTGGTGTAATTGATCCAGTGGTGTTGGCTCGGTGTCCTGGCTAACGACAACAAGGCAGCCCTGTTGAAAGTGACATGCAGGTGCACAGCCCACATCTCACCGACCCGCACAGCTGTCTTCAGCAGATGGTCCTCCCACATTAGATGCCGCTCAAGTGCCACCACCTCATGCTGCACCTGCACCAGGTCTGTGTCGGTGGCAGAGGGCCCAATCTGCAGCAAGGCAAAAAGTCTGTTCCACCTCAGAGTCAGCCCCATCCAGCAGGCAGGCTGGTTTCCGAGACCCCCTGGGCTATAGGAGCATGAAAATAGCCCAGAGGAGTGTCCGCTGGGAGGCAGAACCATCTTCTCACCACAGTGCGAATGCAGATATCCATGGCCTTGAGGGCACCAATGTGGGTGTGGCTCAAGGAGAGGCTATGATACAAACCCAGGATAAGCACCTCACAAAAGCACATTGAGCCGCTGCTGCAGCTTCAGTGGCACCGTGACAACAGCTAGTTGCTATGTGGCACTTCGGATGGAAGAGGCACTGGCCTGAAGAAGAGAACTGCAGTCCCAGTTAGTGGAAGGTCTCACCCATGTGCAGCACCAGGCATGATGGTGTTGCCGGTAGTGAAGGTAATGTCTGAGTTTACCTTTACCTTCTTGTACAGCCGAATGCCACAAGCAGGGTGAAACAGTTCTGCGGCTTCACCCGCAGCTCCAGCTGGTCGAGAGCTGTTAAAGCTCTGTTGATGAGGGACTGCAGACCCCCCTTCGTCAAAGTGAAAAGCGGGATGCTGGTGGCCCAGCATCTTGGCCCCAGTGTGGGAGGGCAGTTGGCCTAAAACATAAGTCTATCACAACGTTAAAAAAAAGGGGGGGGGGGGGAGACAAAGGATCTCCTTGCGGAATGCCCCTTACTGGCTGCATGGCCGGGAGCCCGTCCCCACCCTCCCCAATGGCCGTCGTGCTACCCTCATAGTCCACAAATTTATCCAGAAGACTATGGGCCATAAGCACAGGGCAGAAGGCTGCATGATCCAATGAATCAAACGTCTTACACACATTGAGGGAGGTCACAAAGACAGCGACAGCAGCAGACGGCGCTGACGAGAACCTGGTCGAGGATGGAAATCAGATAATCTAAAAAATAAAAAGAAATAATTTCTGTGAGAGGGGACATCATTTGAAGAATAACAATGAAATGTGGGCCAAAGGCTACATGTAAGGCAGAGTATACACATACTGATAAGAACACACGACAAATTATATAAGTATTTTTACTTGGTTACTTTCATCTAATTTTGCTCTGGGTACGATTACTGATTTTGGCCATCAAAATGTCAATAAAATGGTTTATATTGCATACTTTGAAAAGTCATACATGTTGTTTTCCTGCAGAATTTCAACATTTGGACATTTAAAAATGGTGGGGTGATAAAGATTATGCGTTGAAGACATCATGAAGCTTAACATAGAGAACTGTTCACACCTTCATCGATTGTAGCTGTCCAGACGGATGCACGTGAGGCTCTCTGTCACATACAACAACAACAACAACAACAACAAAAACAACCACCACCACCAACAACAACAACTCATTGTTGAGTTTCAATGTTGGGGTACAGTTTTGCTGTCCAAATATCAGCTAAATGCTCAATTTGGTACACTGCACCCACTAACATTAGTTTATGAGAAGAAATTTACTTTATTACCTATATCCACAAGGTAAGTAATATAGCACTAACTTTGCACAAATGTGTTCATTTCCTCACTATGGCACTCCTTACCTAAAACTGTCAAATTGACACATCATACCAAGATTCATTTACTTCAGGAAACTTTGATATTTTAGGCAAGATAGTCCGATCATGACAGGTTGCAGCAACAAACACACAGAAGTAGTTCGAAAAATGCTGCAAGAAAAGAACGTTGAAACAGAGACGGAGTTTGAAGATGAAGATACAGATTGTGATTACAAGAGTTTAAATTTACCACAGTGATTCAGAAACAAATAAAGAAGATGGCGAAGAAGACATTGTGTATTATGATTTGCTAGTCTCATAATGTAAAAAACTAAATAATTTGCTTAAAAGGCAGGAGTCATGTCAAAAAATTTGTAGAAAGAGTTCATCACAAATTAAGAACACCCAATGCTAGTAACAGTATTATAATAGTCGCAGTTGCAGTAGCAGTAGTAGTTGTTGTTTTGTTATAGAAAATATCTAATAATAAATTATGTCTTGCTCAAATTGTTTCACTTTCCACTCATTCTTTTCCAATTAGTATTAGTCCTTCCACAGAATCTGCTGTGCCCTTATCGTTACAGTGTCTGGCTTCATATTAAGCATGCTTTTTTTTTAATATAGTAATGTATTTTCATGTCCATATACTGTGGAGCCTATATGTACACTTTCGACTGGTGTTTGAGAATCAAATTTATCTTTGTTTCTCATGGTGTCAGTGTGGCTATAATGATTCTCGTAATATATTTTTTGGCTGCAGTGTAAGTGGATCACACTTAGGTGACAAAAGTCAAGGTATACCATCTAATATTGTGTCAGACCTTCTTTCTCCTTGTGTACTGCAGCAAATCGACTTGCCATGGACTCAACAGGTCATTGGAAGTCCCCTGCAGAAACATTGATCCATGATGCCGCTATAGCTGTCCATAATTGCAAAAATGTTGCCAATGCAGGATGTTGTTCACAAAATGAAATGTCATCTGACCAGGTGACAGTTTTCCAGTCATCTAGGGTCGAGCCGATATGGTCACGAGCCCAGGAGGGGCACTTCAGGCAATGTTGTGCTGTCAGCAGAGGCATTCACATTGGTCATCTGCTGCCATAGCCCTTTAATGCCAAATTTTGCTGCACAGTCCTAACATATATGCTCAATCTATGTCGCTGTCCACCCCATTAGCTGAACAGTCAGTGCGTTGGAGTCCCACGCGCGGGGGCCCAGGTTCAATTCCTGGCTAGGGTGGGAGATTTTCTCCCCTCAGGGACTGGGTGTTGTGCTGTCCTCATCATCATTTCATCCCCACTGTTGACGCACAAGTCGCCCAATGTGGCGTCGCACTCAATAAGACTTCCACTTGGCGGCCGAATTTCCCGCCTGGGAACTCCCGGCCATTGATGCCATACAATCATTTTTTCCAATGTATGTCCCTCACTGATTTCTGTGGTTATTTCATCTACATCTACATCTACATCCCTACTCCGCAAGGCACCAGACGGTGTGTGGCGGAGGGTATCCTGAGTACCTCTATCGGTTCTCCCTTCTATTCCATTCTCGTATTGTTTGTGGAAAGAAGGATTGTCGGTATGCTTCTGTGTGGGCTCTAATCTCTCTGATTTTATCCTCATTGTCTCTTCACGAGATATACGTAGGAGGGAGCAATATACTGCTTGAATCTTCGGTGAAGGTATGTTCTCGAAACTTCAACAAAAGCCCATACCGAGCTACTAAGCGTCTCTCCTGCAGAGTCTTCCACTGGAGTTTATCTATCATCTCCGTAACGCTTTTGCGATTACTAAATGATCCTGTAACGAAGCGTGCTGCTCTCCGTTGGATCCTCTCTATCTCTTCTATCAACCCTATCTGGTACGGATCCCACACTGCTGAGCAGTATTCAAGCAGTGGGCGAACAAGCGTACTGTAACCTACTTCCTTTGTTTTCGGATTGCATTTCCTTAGGATTCTTCCAATGAATCTCAGTCTCGCATCTGCTTTACCGACGATCAACTTTATATGATCATTCCATTTTAAATCACTCCTAATGTGTACTCCCAGATAATTTATGGAATTAACTGCTTCCAGTTGCTGACCTGCTATTTTGTAGCTAAATGATAAGGGATCTATCTTTCTATGAATTCGCAGCACATTACACTTTTCTACATTGAGATTGAATTGCCATTCCCTGCACCATGCGTCAATTCGCTGCAGATCCTCCTGCATTTGAGTACAATTTTCCATTGTTACAATCTCTTGATACACCACAGCATCATCTGCAAAAAGCCTCAGTGAACTTCCGATGTCATCCACAAGGTCATTTATGTATATTGTGAATAGCAACGGTCCTATGACACTCCCCTGCGGCACACCTGAAATCACTCTTACTTCGGAAGACTTCTCTCCATTGAGAATGACATGCTGCGTTCTGTTATCTAGGAACTCTTCAATCCAATTACACAATTGGTCTGATAGTCCATATGCTCTTACTTTGTTCATTAAACGACTGTGGGGAACTGTATCGAACGCCTTGCGGAAGTCAAGAAACACGGCATCTACCTGTGAACCCGTGTCTATTGCCCTCTGAGTCTCGTGGACGAATAGCGCGAGCTGGGTTTCACACAACCGTCTGTTTTGAAACCCATGCTGATTCCTACAGAGTAGATTTCTAGTCTCCAGAAAAGTCATTATACTCGAACATAATACGTGTTCCAAAATTCTACAACTGATCGACGTTAGAGATATAGGTCTATAGTTCTGCACATCTGTTCGATGTCCCTTCTTGAAAAGGGGATGACCTGTGCCCTTTTCCAATCCTTTCGAACACTACGCTCTTCTCGAGACCTACGGTACATCACTGCAAGAAGGGGGGGCAAGTTCCTTCGCGTACTCTGTGTAAAATCGAACTGGTATCCCATCAGGTCCAGTGGCCTTTCCTCTTTTGAGCGATTTTAATTGTTTCTCTATCCCTCTGTCGTCTATTTCGATATCTACCATTTTGTTATCTGTGCGACAATCTAGAGAAGGAACTGCAGTGCAGTCTTCCTCTGTGAAACAGCTTTGGAAAAAGACATTTAGTATTTCGGCCTTTAGTCTGTCATCCTCTGTTTCAGTACCATTTTGGTCACAGAGTGTCTGGACATTTTGTTTTGATCCATCTACTGCTTTGACATAAGACCAAAATTTCTTAGGATTTTTCATGCAGTGTTGCTGATCTTTCAACAATTACAACTCTTCATGCCGCTGCTCTCAGTCATTAAGTGGAGGCCGTTGGTCGCCCCGTTGTCCACGGTGAGTGGTAATGCCTGAAATTTGGTATTCTCAACATTCTTGACACTGTGCATCTCGGAATACTCCCTAACGATTTTTGAAATGGAATTTGGTAAGGTCTTATGGGACCAAAGTGGCAAAGTCAATTATCCCTACACTTACACACTACTTAATCTAACTTAAACGAACTTATGCCAAGGACAAAAAAAAACACACACACACACACACACACACACACACACACACACACACACACACACACACACACGTGCGCGGCTACTCCACCCAGCGAAATGGAATGTCTGACATGTCTAGCTCCTCCTCCTACCACTACCACTACCACTATCACAATGAAGCTCAAAATAAGGGTATAGGCATGCTTATTCAAATACAGATATGTAACCGGAATACGGCGCTGCAGTCAGCAACGCTGTATAAGACAACAAGTGTCTGGCACAGCTGTTAGATCGATTACTGCTTCCAGAATGGCAGGTAATAAGGATTTAATTGAGTTTGAATGTCGTGTTATAGTGTGTGCACGAGCGATGTGACACAGCATCTCTGAGGTAGTGATGAAATGAGGATTTTCCCATATGACAATTTCACGAGTTCACTGTGAATATCAGGAATCCGGTAACATATCAAATCTGCGACATTACTACAGATGGAAAAAGATCCTGCAAGAAAGGGGCAATGACGACTGAAGAGAATTGTTCAACTTGTCAGAAGTGCAACCTTTCCCCAAACTGCTGAAAATTTCAATGCTCGGTCATCAACAAGTATCAGCACGCAAACCATCATCGATATGGGCTTTTGGAGCCAAAGGCCTACTCGTGTACACTTGATGACTGCACGACACAAGGCTTTGCGCCTTGACTGTGCCCATCACCACTGATACTGGACTGTTGATGGCTGGAAACATTTTGCCTGGTCGGACTAGTCTTGTCTCAAATTGTAGCGAGCAGATAGCCGTGTATGGATATGGAGACAACCTCATGAATTCATGGACCCCGCATGTCAGCACGGGGACTGTTCAAGCTGGTGGAGGCTGTGTAATGGAGTGGGGCATGTGCAGTTGGAGTGATATGGGACCCCTGATACCTCTATAAACGACTGACATGTGACACATATGTAAGCATCCTGTTCGATCACCTGCAGCCATTCATGTCCATTTTGCATTCCGGCAGACTTGGGCAATTCCAGCAGGACAGTGCGACACCCCACACATCCAGAATTGCTACAGAGTGGCTCCGGGAACACCCCTCTGAGTTTAAACACTTCCAATGGCCTCCAAACTCTCCAGACATGAGCAGTATTGAGCGTATCTGGGATGCCTTGCTATGTACTGTTCACAAGATATCTCCACTCCTCTTATGGGTTTATGGACAGCCTTGCAGGATTCATGGTGTCAGTTCTCTCCAGCACTACCTCAGACGTTAGTCGACTCCTTGCCATGTCGTGTTGCAGCACTTCTGTGTGCTTGCGGGAGCTCTACAAGATATAGGCAGGTGTGCCAGTTTCTTCGGCTCTTCGGTGGGAGTAGGAGTAGGAGTAGTAGTAGTAGTGCTACTACTGCCACTACACATTCAATTTCTGTTGTGTGGTCATAATCATGGACACCTTTCCACATGAAACCCCTGAGCACAAATGACTGCTTTACCAATGCACTGCCCTTTCATACCTTGTGCGCACGATAGTATTGCCATCCTATATGTGTGTATCACTAACCCATGACTCTCACCTCAGTGTCTAATTTATTAAATGAACAGGGAGGGAACAGTTAGGGTCTATGGTTTCTGAAATAATAACAAGGTTCATTTAGTCATTCAGCTCCTATGTCCTGACAATTTTCTTCTGCTACTTCAATATTTCATATGATGTTTGGATATCCCCAGTGAATTATACCATAACCAAATCACAGATTCAAAATAACTATGGTATGCTATTTTTTTAGGAACCCATGTCAATAGCTTCTGCACAGCAATTGCAAAACTGCTTAATTTATTTGATAGGAAATAAAAACGTGTGTATCAGCTTTAGTTCTTTCACATAATTAATTCAAGGAATTTCATTGTTTCACCTCCTTAAGTGATTGTCATGTTGTATTTTAAGATCCAGACCTTTTGAATGTTTGTTTTAGAAATGTAGTATATAGGTTCTTACAGTGTTTTATTTCAACCCATTTGACAAATAAGTCTTCCAAGTTATTGAATGTTTCATGACGCAGCTCAGAAATTGTTCTATATCATCAGCTTCAATTAAAACAAAAGTATCATTTCAAACAGAACTGAGAGGGAATTTGTGTCTATGTCACTTATGCAGAACAGAGATAAGACTAGCCCTAAAGGCCTTCTGCTAAAGTAGACAACACACACATATTCATGCAAGCACAACTCTCACAATGGTGACATGTGCATGAGTGTGTTTATCCTTCTCATAATACTGTCATTATTCCATTCTGGATTTTCCAAAGATTCCCTTCAGGATGACAAAAAAGCATTCAAGGGATCTTGATTTTATCTGTGGTTAACAAATTTAACAAAAAGCATAGAAGACTTATGGGGCATGAATAGGGACGGAACAAAAAATTCCAACTTGCGATGAACAAAAAATGTAGCTCTCGGTATCCCAGAAACAATGGTCAACATTCAGAGATAAGACAGGAATAATCGTATGGACATATGCCCTATTCCAAACAGTTTACAAGATAGAACACATTCAATGTAAATTTGTTTTTGGGCTAGTGGAAAGCATGTATGAGTTTTACCCCAACTGTTGGATTGGTTACAGTACTACAATTAACACACCACCAAGGCTGGCAGACCTTACATCATTAGATTTTTGTTTACGGGGTTGTATGAAGTCTGAGGAGTACAAACAAAAGATGAATACCTGAGATGGACTGCTTGGTCTCATGATGGACACTGCTGTCCTCATTAGGGAACATGAAGCCCTCGGACAAGCGATACATTCTGCCAAAAGGGCACAAATGCACATTTAGGATATTTGAACATTTACTACAAAATGTACAACAGCTGTAAAGCAATATGTACAATAATGTTGTGTGGTGAATGTGTTAAAATATGTATTTTTCAGTTGATACTGTATAAAATGCATGTTGTAATGTTTACTATTTGTTGAAAATACATACATGTGTAAATCTGACAATGTTGAATAACACAGTAAATGCATGACAATGTACACACATCCAAAAAAGTTTTGCATCACCTCGGTTCCAAGAGTTCCGGAACATGTACAGAAAAATTGGAAGAGAGATCAACATAAACATCATTTTTGCCCTTTTTATTGCTCATGAAAACCACACATTGCATATTGTACCATCACACAGTGAGACCTTCAGAGGTGGTGGTCCAGATTGCTGTACGCACCAGTACCTCTAATACCCAGTAGCACGTCCTCTTGCATTGATGCAATCCTGTAATTTTCGTGGCTTACTACCCTCAAGTTCATCAAGGCACTGTTGGTCCAGATTGTCCCACTCCTCAACAGCGATACAGCAAAGATCCTTCAGAGTGGTTGGTGGTTCACATCATCCATAAGCAGCCCTTTTCAACCTATCCCAGGCATGTTCGATAGCATTCATGTCTGGAGAACATGCTGGCTACTCTAGTAGAGTGATGCCATTATCCAGAAGGAAGTCATTCACAAGACGTGCACCATGCGGGCACAAATTGTTGTCCAAGAAGACAATTGCTTCGCCAATATGCTGCTGATATGGTTGTGCTATCGGTCAGAGGATGGCATTCAAGTATCGTACAGACGTAATGGTGCCTTTTGTGACCACCAGCGGTGTACATTGGCCCCCACACAATGCCACCCCAAAACAGCAGGGAACCTCCACCTTGCTGCACTATCTGGACAGTGTGTCTAAGGCATTCAGCCTGAGCGGGTTGCCTCCACACACGTCTCTGATGCTTGTCTGGTTGAAGGCATATGCAACACTCAGTGGTGAAGAGAACGTGATGCTAATCCCGAGTGGTCATTCAGGATATTGTTGGGCCCATCTGTACCTCGCTGCATGGTGGTGTGGCTGCAAAGGTGGACCTCGTCATGGACGTCGGGAATGAAGTTGCACATCATGAAGCCTATTGTACAGAGTTTGAGTCTTAACACGACGTCCTGTGGCTACACAAAAAGCATTATTCAATGTGGTGTTGTGTCGGGGTTCTTCCAAGCCATAATCTATAAATAGTGGTCATCCACTGCAGTAGTAGCCCTTGGGTGGCCTGAGGCATGTCATCGACAGTTCCTGCCCCTCTGTAGCTCCTCCATGTCCGAACAACATCGCTTTGGTTCACTCCAAGACGCCTGGACACTTCCCTGGTTGAGAGCCCTTCCTGGCACAAAGTAACAATGTGGACACGATCTAACTGCGGTATGGACCGTCCAGGCATGGTTGAGCTACAGATGTGAGCCATGTACCTCCTTCCTGGTGGAATGAGTGGCTGTCGGACCCCGTCCATCTAATAGGCACTGCTCATGCATGGTTTAGTGACATCTCTGAACAAAGGGACTGTGTCAATGGTACAATATCTACAGTCAATGTCTATCTTCAGGGGTTCTGGGAACTGGGGTGATGCAAACCTTTTTCTGATGTGTGTACATGAAATGTGTTCTTTCTTGGAAACAATTTGAAATACGGCATATGTCCATATGAAGTTTCTTGCTTCAAACAATAGTTCCTGCCATATCCCTGAATAATGAACATTCCTACAGGGGCACACTACAGAGTCTTCTACTGATTCTGGTATAATAACTGACTCACCAAAACAGGACAAAAATAAAAAATGTTCTTGGAATTTGGAAAATATTTGACATGTTCATCTCAAACTTATCTTACTCTTTATAAATGTGGGCTTTCACAAAATGTGGGCTTCAACAAAATTTTGTGTGTGTGTTTTTGTTTACTGCTGAATGAGAAAACTGTTTCTTATACCTCTGCAGACATGGCTGTTATCCAATTCTGATAGGTTGTTCAGGATGAAGGGGAGGGATGTTAAAATTGTTAACTGGTGTTTTTATTATTTCTTTTCATTGGTGGAAACCAGACATTTTGATTGGTGCTTCTATTACTGCTTGTGATTGGTGGAAATTGGTGAATAGAAAGCCAGGCAGTAGCTGTGAGGTGGCATTGTTTTCCTGCTTTCTAGCACCAACTGAGGCACGCCAGTATTCTATGTATCTGCGGCTGTTGCAGTCTCTTGCATGCCAGTATGTGTGGCTTCACGTGAGCTGTCGTCTCATAATGCTGTTATTGCTGGCAGTCAAGATGTCTGTACCCATCTTCTCTGTTCATGCTGGCAGGTCTCTTGGCTATTTGTATTGCCTCTCTAATCTTCCTCCTGAAAGTAAGAGGCTATTTCACCAATACCCAAGCTTCACCAAAATCAATCTGTTTGCCACACTCATCCCGGTGTTCTGCAACTGCTGACTTGATGTGTTGTTTTAGTAGGATATATCTTTCATGTTCAGATATCTGTGTGCTCATGGGTCGCCCCATTTCTCCTACATACATTAATCCATATTCGCACCTGATTTCATAAACTCCAGCAGCATGTAGTTTGTCAAAAGCATCTTTTGTTGTGCGAAGCACAATTTTTATTCTTTTACTGCTTTGGAAAATTGGCTTGATGGAGGCATTTATATACCTGCATCACTTTCTGAAGCAGCAACAGAATAAAAGATGTGCTTTGCACCATGAAAGAAGCTGTTCACAAACTACATGCTGCTGGAGTTTACAAAATCAGATGCAAATGCGGATTAGTGTATGTAGGTGAGATGGGGCAATCCATAGGCACACAGATATCTGAACATGGAAGATATATCCGACTAAGACAACGCACCAAGTCAGTGGTGGCAGAACACAAGTATGAGTGCGGCAAACAGACTGATTTCAGTGAAGCTCACATACTGGCAAAACAGTCTCTTACTTTCAGGAGGAGGATTAGAGAGAGATGCATTAGAAATAACTAAGTGACCTGCCAACATTTACAGAGAAGACCAGTACTGACTTCCAACATTTTGGCTGCCAGAAATAACAGCATTACAGGACGACAGCTCACATGAAGCAACATACACAGGCACACGAGAGGCTGCAGCAGCCGCAGGTACAAAGAGTACTCGTGCACCTTAGCTGGTGCTAGAAAGCAGGAAAAATGCCATGTCACAGCTGCCGCCTGGTTTTCTATTTGCCGCTTTTAACCAATCACAAGCAGTAATGCAAATACCAAACAAAACGTCAGGTTTCCCCCAATGAAAAAAATAATAAACACACCAATAAAGATTTCAAACATTCCTCCCCTTCATCCTTAACAGCCAATCAAAATTTGATAACAGTCACATCCACAGGTATACGAGAAACAATGTTTTCTCATTCAGCAGTAAGCAGAAACACCCTGAAGGAGGTTGCTTGCAACAGGGACCAAAATGCCAGTAGTTTTATATATTGACAATGCGGTCACAAACCCAAAAAAATCTTATTGAATTAAATTATCTCACTCTGTTACACCATGAGATAGTAGTGCCCACATTGATGACATGTCCCTCCCTCCAGCTCCAAGTGTTTGATGTAGTTTCACACTGTCACCTTGTGGACAAACTACATGCTTAGGGAATATTGGACTAGCTTCCTTAATTGGAATGTAGTCTTCCAAGGCAACAGAACTCACCCTGTCATTCTTAATGGGGGAGGACCCATACACTACAAAAAGTAACATTGAGCACGCTCCTTGGAAGAGTTAACAGGATTGTTACTCTTCTCAATGTATGTAAATGTAGAAAATCTGGAAGCTCATTTGGTGCTGTTTGTTGATGTTTATAGGAAAGAAAACTTATGAAATTCTGGAACCTTCAGTGGATAGCTGCTTGGAGCAATGGCAGGAAATTAATCCTCAACATAAATGTAACATATCACATATAAATACTCAAAGGACCCATTATTGACCAATTACCAAAATTGTGGTACATGTAAAATTAAAAGTGAAGCAAAAAAATGTTGGCATGCCTGCAAAAGGACAGAAGACATGAAATATTCTTGCTAAATACGTACAAAAACTAATTTTTTTATATACACTGAAAGTTCATAATAGCCAAGAACTGTTATTGCAAAATTATGAGATACTGGAATGAGTGACATTCCCGTCTTGTTCCAGTCTTCTGTTCTCTATTATCTTTATATGGCACATTGCAAGTCTGTGCTATAAATAAAGTAAAATCCATTAAATGTGGTCAATATTCTGACAGCACTGAGAAGAATGATTACTTTGAATTTCTTTTTCTGTAACTTTTTAAAAGTGCCTACAGATTTTATTTACACTTGTTCAATTAATATACAGTTCCTGAAGAATGTTAAGTAAATTGGCTTTTTCTGTGTTCTAACTACTGTGCAGTTTTGATACATAACAAAGATAACAAAGTATCTTCACATAATTACTAAGAATTATCTCTTAACACATCCCAAAAGTAATTAAAGCTCCAATCACACAAAACAGATGTAGTTGCAGTCTTAAGTCTAGCTTGAGACTCTGTGCCAGTCTTCTCTTATCTACATAGCTATTGCAATTTACACCAACCTGAATATGCTTACCATAGCCAAACTTTGCTCTAATTTTACAAGTTTCAACTCTCACACTTCCCTCTGTTACTAAACTGATGATGCTTTGATGATTGAGGGAGTCCTATCAACTGGCCTTGCTTTAGTCAAGTTGTGCCTAAATTTTGTCCTGTCCCCCCCCCCCCCCCCATTTTATTGAGTACCTCTTCATAATCCAACACAAGCATCTAATTTTCAGCATTCATCCATAATACCACATTTTGAAAGCTTCTATTCTCTTCTAGCCCATGTTGTATCACCCATATTTGACTTCCTTACAAGGTTACACTCCAGACTAATACTTCGAAACACTTAACTTTGCATTAGATATAAATATTTTTCTCCTCTTCACAAAAAAATTTCTTACTAATTGACAGTCTGCTTTCCATATCCTGTTTTTCTTGCATAATCAGATATTTTTCCACCCATATAGCAAAACCATTCCAGTATTTACTGTCTCCATTTTCTACCCTAATTCCTTCAGCATAGCCTGATTTAATTAAACTACAATCTATTACTTCTGTTGAGAGGACAGAATCATTTATACCCAATAACCTGTCACATACAACTTAGGAGGAAAAAATAAATTTGGTTGTAATTAGGCTGATGCCTTAACTGAAGACTGCAATCACAGTCTTATTTCCTCCACTGTGTGTTATAACCAAAATATAATACAAGCCCACTCTTCAATATGTGGGAAAGAGTCAATGTGTGGCCAATGGACAGCACGGATTAACTCTAGCGACATTATTTCTGAAAGTGTCCCCTACAAGTAATAACTAAACTATATATTTTTTTAAAGTCTACTACAATAATAAGGTACAAAAACTTGTACCCTGATAATGCAAGTTTGGTTTGTGGGCCTCAGTAATTTATTTCACATATAACATGGATAATTCACTTTCTCTCTTTACTTTGCACTCTTTTCTACTATTCCACAGTACCATATACTTTAGCTGGTGAAGCCATGGAATGTTCAATGGATTACAGATTCGTAAATATAACACTGCCACTAGTGATTCCAGTTACAGTATTTATCTACAGCATAAAGTAATTAATTAATTAATTAATTAGAAACAAACATTTTATTTTATACTGGACAATATATTTTCATTGATCTTGTATGTACATAAAATTACATGACTTATTAAATATGGAAACAATTTAAATGCGAATCACTATAAGCACTGATGAGGGGCTTCATTCAGCAGCAGGTGTAGTGAGATGTTCTGTGAAAAATAAATAAATATCATATGAGCAATTTGGTGTCACATAGTATTAACTCTAATGCAATAGTTAATCACATTATGACTTTTTTCACAAATAAATCATCTTCATAATATACATTAGGTAGAGAACACACAAATATTCTGGGTTCACATACTGAGACATGTTTGAGTAACAATCAAAGCACATAAACACCTCATTTCTGGCTGTGCTCTATGTATGTACAAAATGCTAACTGGCTGAGCCAGTTCACAAGAGACTAAGGGCAGACCACCTCCAAAACTATTTGCAGCAAAACACTGTAGTGTTCTACAAAACATTTGAGTTTATGAATACATTTTTTCCTCTGATGCGTTAGTCCATAACTTCAACGAGAAATGTAAATAAGAACACACACACACACACACACACACACACACACACAATTACAAATAGGCATACTCTGTATCACTTCAGGCGGGAAGGGGGATTGGGGGGGGGGTGTACCTTTATAGTCTCCGATGTTATTGCATTTAGCATTTGTTAAAATTTGGGAGTAGGGAAGAAACAAGTTTCTTGTTTTCTCCAAAAAAATTCCTGCCCCTAGATACAGGCCAGCAAAGATGACACTGAACATTTTGAAGATGCGAATTTTGGAAAAATTTTAGAACTGTTCTGCATATTTTGTTAGAGTTCTTTTTATTTTAAAGATAACTGCTTTATGATTATAATGGTATCCTCTGTTTGGCCATATATGTCAAAGTTCTTTTATTGTCACCTTTTGAACTTTTTTATAATTTACATAATTTTCTTTTTCAAAAATACCAATCCAGAAAAGTTATATTTTTCTGTTGAGTACCACGTAGTATTATATTCTCTGTGAAGGAGAGTTTCCACTTTTAAGTTGGACAGGTTTCATTTTTAAAAAAATGATTTTTTTTTATTTTCACTGAAGCTGTTTCTTACTAATTTATTTCTTACAATGTTTATTTCTATTGTATTTGCTGCAATTATTTCTTTTCACTTCTTTGTTGCAGTTATTTCTTAAACTTTGTTGTAGTTTGTCAGTTTCTTTGTCATGGTTGTTTATTGCAGGTTTCTGTATTGTATTTGTTCAGTGTTAATTTGTTTACTGAAGAAGCTTCTAAGAAATTAGACCAACCAGTGGGTGTTTTCATGAGAGATTTGCCAGTTTACAAAGTTACATAGTGTTTTGTGAAAAGGACTGTTTGAAATGTCTTCTGACTAGGGCCACATGAGAGAGAAATGTGCTAACTATTTGCATATCCATAAAAGAGTGAGATATAAGACAAACAAACAAAAAACAGACTTTGCTCAGGTTGGTAGTAAGTGTTCTCATTTGAAGACAGTTTCAAAATGAAGATGTTTCCAGTGACAACTTTGTGTGTTCTGAATGTTTTGACAGAATAACAGCAATGATAGTATCTGAACAAGGTGAAGCCTCCCATGGTGCAGATGATGCAGATCTTGCATCATTAGAGAAAGAATTAAATACCCTGAATCAGTCAACTACAGAAGTAGGTAATAGTCTTGTTAAGAAACCGTGGTCGGTGAAGTCAAGTCATAAGCTCTATGCATCCAAGAGAGCCCAGAGAAATTACTAAAGCTGTGGATGAATACATTACAGCCAAACCGACCACACCCTTCAAAGTAGAAATTACATCTCCAAAAGAAAATGGATCAAAGCACCCTTGCACC
Source organism: Schistocerca nitens (assembly GCF_023898315.1). Classification (NCBI taxonomy): domain Eukaryota; kingdom Metazoa; phylum Arthropoda; class Insecta; order Orthoptera; family Acrididae; genus Schistocerca; species Schistocerca nitens. Next base: position 468,986,687 of record NC_064618.1, on the reverse strand, counting down.
TCTTGCCAGTAATTTTTCACAAATATCAATTCAGCAGTTGAATAGTGTGCATCCTATGGTGAAAAGATGCAAGTTTTAACTATTAATCCAGTGACATTTTCAAAGAAAACAATTTTGAACCATGTTCCATCAGTATCAAAGTACATGGTAGACAAATCAAGAAATGTAAGGTCTGTGAAAGGAGTCTTTGGAAGACCAGATCCCTACTATGGTCATCCTGTAGAAGCAGCTAAAGTTCAAATAGTGCAATCATTTTATCAGGAAGATAAATGGGACTGTTCTCAGCAGAGTGCCAACAAAAAAGACACTATAACTATCAGGTGACGGTCAAAAAGTTGTGAAGGTGAAGAGGTACATGACGCACAGTATTTAAAAAACTTTTGCAATTTATCAGAGCAACTATACAACTTCACATATTGGGAGATCAAAATTTTATGCACTACGACCTAAGTGGGTCGTTTCACACCCACCTAGAGATGGTGATTTGTGTGTGTACTGTGCGAATTTGAACTTTGTGTGGTAATTTTGAAGAACTTACTGGAGCATGTGACATATGACACCTCAGTTGGGCCTGTGAAGTCATTAGTAGAGACTTCTTTGTTTCAAGAATGTGGTGACTGCCATGGAAAGGGAGGACTATCTTTACAGATACTTGGCCTGGAAGATGTAGCAGATGACAAAAATTACATATGTGACATGGGAGGAAAATAAACTAATTAAGAAAACTGTTGCCTTTGACAGTTTCATTGACGAACTTGGTAAACGGTCAGTGAAATCAGTAACACCAGCAACTGAAGAAATTGCAACAATAACACATTGCAGAAGTGAAAGGGTGTGTACAGGCTGAAGAACTATGTTTAGTGCTTCAATGTGAATTTGCTAAGAACTGGTCTGTAATTCTCCCACAAGTAGTACAAGAGTATCACTGGTGTAATGACCAGGTTTCAATTTTACAGGAGTGACATTTTCAAAACAAGACCACATCTGTTGCAGTTATAACTGATAAAGGACATGACTTGGCACATGCTTTGCTAGCAATGCAGAGAAGGTCATTATTTCTGATGGTGCTCCAAGTCATTTTAAAAATCGTTAGCAGCTGTTTGAATTGAGTATGTCGCTTGTGCCCACTGGTGGATGTACAGTGCTACTGGTCATGGGAAGGGAACTTTGTATGGTGTAGGAGGGCTGCTGCAGCACCATGCTACAAAACCACCTTTCCAAACAAAATACAACTGTGATTCAAAAAGCTGAGGATTTTACGAGAGTTTTGAAATCTTACACACCAACAGCCCTCATTCTTTTGCCCACACAGGAAAAAGAATTCTGTAAGCAGAAAAAAGAAGAATGGTCCAAAAAAAAAAACTGCTCCTGTGAAAGGAATCAAGAAGACATTTTGTGACTCAAAGTGATGGGCGAACTCAATATTGCACGCACTTTAAAGAGCAAGAAAGAAAAAATTTTGTTCGTTCAGCCAACACCTCAGAAACAGTAGGATAATAAAAGTCACTACCTGAGAAGGGGTGTGTGTGTGTGTGTGTGTGTGTGTGTGTGTGTGTGTGTGTGTGTGTGTGTGTGTGGTGGATCGCATGGGTTATAGACACCAGTTAGAAGTTAAACGAAATTGCAGTGAACTTTATGCTACCACATGGACCAGCTGCTGGATATAGGTTCCAGCTGAAGGACAGCAACACCATCAGTGCTCACTTCCTGTTGACAATGTTTTGAAGATTGTTAAGTGCTCCAGTTACTATTGGTTCAACAGGAAGGCATCACTCTATATTAAAGGAAGATACTGAAGCAGTGGCACACATTTTTAGTTCATTGACTGGCTAGTTTTAGTAAAAAAAGAGCACAGAGGTTGTATAAATTGAAACCTTAAGTCTTTGGACCTTTCACATACATTTTGGAACCATTTAAAATGCTTGAAAAATGAGTTTCTTACTCATCTTTCAAAACTAAAATTATGTTAAATGAGGCTAGGTTTTGATTTTTATGAGCCTATTATGTAATAATGTTGTAATAGAAAAGGTATATGTATAGCAAAAATTTCAATTGTTTATAAAAACGAGTTCAACCTAAAAGTGGAAGCTCTCCTTTTCAGGGAATGTAAAACTACACGATACTAATCGACAGCAGAAGGGAAAAAAAATTATGGATTAGCATTTCTGGGGAAAAAATACCATAAATTATAAAAAAAGTTCAGAATGCTATAGTAAAAGAACTTTGACATAAGTCCAAATGAAGGATTTCTTTGTAATCATAAAGCAATTATCTTTCAAATTAAAAACAAAAAATGCAACAACAAAATACCTAGAACTGTTCCAGAGATACAACATTTTAAAAAGTTTTCCATAATTCGTATCTTCAAAATGGTATGCACAGTGTCATCTTTGTAGGGCTGTATCTCTGAGAAGAATTTTTTTTGGAGAAAACAATACTTTTTTTTTTACTTGGTCCTTCATTTTGACATATGTTTAATTCAATAACGTCAGAGACTATGAAGGTAAGATTTTTTCCTAGCCTGCCTGAATTGATATGGACTACGACATGTAAATAAATAAGAATAAAAAAGTACAGATAGACAAATTTCTAACAACATTTTCTTTACAATGTTACTATTCCCTCAAAACATACCTCCAAAAAATTGACACTCCTTAAGAATGGATTCAAATAATTCCTGTAGAACTCTGTGGGATGTAGCAACCAACAAAATGAATATCATGGCTACATACATTATGAAATATTTCGGTTTTTTTTTTTTTTTTTTTTTGGTTGCTCCTCTTCACTATTACTACAAAATGTACTTTAACTTTATCCATAAGCAAACTAAACCCAAAATATTAAATTACACATTTACATTAACTAACATTTTAAATCATGTTACTAAATGATTAAGCTATTAAGCATGTCTAATATGCAAAACCACACACAGAGTTAGTTAGGTCCACACATCTATCACTGCATCAAAATTTTCATGGATATAGAATGGAATACCTCAGGAAAACAGTTTTCTAAACTTCACTAATCAAATGCAGAAAAATTATTGATTACAGATCAATTTAGAAAAAAAGCCTGAATTTTTTGGCCATTAGTACACTAATTTCAATTGCCTGAAAAGCATATGGCCAAGGAAACAGCAACTTCCATTTTAGTATTTCATAACACACAACACTATTAATCATTTCTGGTTAGCTTAATTAAAACATGCTAAAACATGTATCCTACAATTCTACACACCAAATGCCGTCAACTTACAAGTTCGCTTACTAGTGCTTTTCATCACTTAATTATGACTTTGAATCTGAAATATAGAAAAATAATACAAAAACATAACCAAAACAATTGTGAAGAGTACCATACTTAAAAAATTGATTCTTCCTTCCAAAGTTCTAAAATTATGGAGCCAAATGTGGTTTAGATAAACTTTGTGTGTGCGTTCTACTTTCACCAGAAAACAGTATTTTATGTAAACTTACTCTGGGGCTTTCCATCCTTCCATGGAGTGTATCTAATAAATGATTCTTCTCTCTTCATTGCTTCCGCTCTGAATTCTGGCTTCAGTGCTTGCCTTACCAGCCTTGCAGCTATGGTGGAGTAATTAATGTAGCTGTAACGTAATAAATCAAGGTTCAGTAGATAAATGCACTCCCGCTTTCACTGCCATAGCACTGGATTACAATATGATTAAAATAATTACAAAAATGTTTACAATAAAGAAAACTTTTAAACGCGCAGAGGCCACTAAAATCAGTCAATTTCATAGCCACTACTATTCATACACAATTTTTTCCCCAAATTTCTGTACCAATTCAAGCTGCATTAATTGTATAATAAACGGTTAGTTTTTTAACATGTATTAACCACTTCATGATTTCTCTGCAAAAATCCGGGTCCCGGCGTCTTTGGCATTTAAAAGAACGTAATTACAAAGCAGCCAGGTATGGCTCAAAGTGCGTCGGACTTGCTTTAATATTCCGCTGCATTAGACAAAAATTTCTTTGGGTTATGTTGTATATTTCAATCACCCTTCATAACACGGTGTAAATTTCGGTTTAGTAATAAAAGTGCCACAAGAGACGATCGTAAGCTATCATGCGCTTGAAATGTTGACTTCATGAACTTCGATCGCGATTGAACAGGTGAGGGAGCAAGTGGAGCTGAATCTGTTTTTAGTTCACCAATGTTGCAATGAATTCGACCTCTGTGTACAAGCATGAGCAATCAACATTTACTCTAAGCTACATTCTTGTAAGCCCGCATACAATGAAGATAATACTTAGAGCTTACTTCAACCCAGCTTGTCGCCAAGCACCCATTCTGCTTCACGATAGTAAAAGTTCGAGAAACCTACTCCTGTGCCGGCCAACTTCACTCTACGAGTCTACGCCAGGAAGTACAATGATGGTCATAATAACTCAGATCAAAATACTACGTACGTTAAATAACAGAAATTGAGCTCCAAATCAACACGCAATCATTTATAATATTTTTAGTACGTGTCAGAAACCCACAAAATAGCCATTTTACGTGCTTTTTAGGTAAATGATTAATATTAAAGATAAATGAAAATCAACGCATATGAACTTATGCAATTAAAGTGACGTCAGCGAACTGGCTCCAACTGTAGTGGCGCCATAAGCAACAGTTTTCACTCAATGTAATCAACGAGCCTGCGAAGGTTCGAAAACCGGTTCATGGAATAACAAATATTTCAAAAAAAAAAAAGTGACTGGTTTATATATGAATAAACAGTCACGCGTTCTAAGACATCCGTAATGGGTAAACTATATGAGGCTTTCACACATCTGCGTCCACGACGAGTTCATACACAGAAAATTGGACGCCACAGCTTGTGGCGTTGTTTACTGGCACCATGAGCTACTGTTCATACAGGACGCCACAAATTCGACGTAGATACGAACTTTTTAATATCCACAATTTACACAGTGGTTGGCCTCACAAACCACGATGATTATACGCCTCGCTTCTTTTGTTACGTATTAAATTTATTTATTCGTCCACAACTTTTCAACTTTGAGCGATTCGTAATTCATTTGGAAATATTTTACACACACACACTACTACCACAGTCTAACATAACAGTCGCGATAATTCGCCTCGATTTTATTGCCTACCACGCCAGGAGCGCCCCAAGCGGCCAGTAACTTAAACTGTGAGTTCGGTGCGATCGTGAAAGCGAATAGTGGTTGTCTATTTTGATTTCTACAATGGTTTTTACAAGCGGGAGCTTTTGTAGTGCAATAAATTGCAGCAGCAACAGTTAGAAGACACCACAGCTGTCTTTTTTAGGTTTCCTAAGGATCCTGAGAGATATATACCATCACGTTACTAAATAGTATCGTCGGGATTCACTTGAAAACTACATGTGTGTAATGATTAATGTTACGTTTTAGGAGCAGAAAATGGCTAGCTAATAGCAGACGAGAAGACCTTTTGAAAACAGACGCAGTTTACCTGCATAATAATGTTAGGTTTTGTCCGCTACATTTCGAACAAAACCAGTTCATGAGCGCAGACAATAATAAACTCGTGTGAATTGTAGTACCCACACTATTTGACATCCCAAATAAGCCACCTCAACTGACGATGAAGAGGAAACTGCCACAAAGATACGACAATCCATCTAAAGCTGTAAAATAGTCCTGACACAGAAGCAGCCTGTTCAACTCTCCATGTATCAGTGCCAAATTCGTGTGAATCGTCAACACAGACCTGCTTTGACGATAAAGCGGTTAGATTAAGTGCAATTATTCGTGGCTTACAAAAGTGTAATATTTGTTATGTATTTCATTCACTTCTATTCTTAGTCACTTAATTTTTCTTGCTTCCTTCGTGTGATGACATTATTTTCTTAGCACTTTGTTCACTGACAGATTGTTTGAAAATTATTCAAATATTTGGTTTTGCGTGAAATGTAATGTAATCAGCTCATTTTAATGTTTTCAACATATTTCTCCCACTATTTGGCCGTTGCTTGTCCCACTTATGATCATATAAATTTGAAGGTCGTACTTGTGGCATCAGGCGACAATGACAAACACAGTAGGCCTACAGAACGATAAATTAGCTGTCGATCCTTTTGTATGTAGAGGAACATGTCTGTGCTTCTTATATGTGAATCTGTGTGTGTATATTCTTTTGATATCAATGTGGTAAGCTGCAATTCTATCCAACGTCACAAGTAATTCTTCACGAATGTTTTGTAGCTTGCCACTCGATTCATGCTTTTTGTCCATACTTGCGCTTATTTTAGAATCATTTTTAGAAACATACATGCCTTCTGATACTACAAAAACCCTTGGAGGCAAGAATATAACTCAAATATTTTGTAAATTAAGTAGGAAATGGATGCAAAACAAACTTTATGCTTACGACGCGTCTGACGTTCACCTTACTCGCCGCTTGGCGCGCTAGTGTCGCTCCATCTGTCAAATGATAACAACATCTCTGTCGCGACTGTTATATTAGACTATGGTGCTACTACTATTACCGAAAACGTATCTGCAATATTCTTGAAGTTCCAGAAATTTTGACTTTTTTCCAGTAATAAAATGAAAACATACTGAAATCGAATGCAATACAGCAGTAATTACTCCACGATAACTGTGACAGAATATTCGCGTTTCGAAATACGGCCACCATGGAGCACTGGTGGAAGGCAAGGGCATAGCTAAGTGCGCTATTCAAATGGTGCCACAAAGTACTACTGAGCTGAACTTTTTGTGGCATGACAAAAGCTGTGGCACTTGATTGACACCATTGATAACTGGATGTGCACATGGGCAACTTCAGTATGCCATTATCTATGGCGTCACTGTAGTTGCATGTGAACTGTACTATACACAAGTGAGAGCCATCAGTATGACCACATAAATATGCATTCGAAGTACAAGACCGATTCACACTGTCTGGCAATGTGTTGCACATGGTCACATCCACACCGGCCGGCCAATCATCCCAGGGTTTCTAGGGAAGAATGACTTGATGGCTGATGTCTTCATCTAATGTTGATCATATAACCCCAAAGCTCATTTCCTCCCAATATATAGCCATGCACTTCGCTCCAGACTTTGTTTCAACGTCCTTTTTGAGGTCGATATAAATTATTATCATATGTCTTTGTTATTCGTTTTTTTTTGGTTATTTGTTGTAAACTGTTTCATTTCCTTATTTCTTTTGTTAAAAATTATTATTCTATCATGAATAACGAAAGATTTATTGAAGCAGCGCAGCAGCTGTCTCAGTTGCACGACGTGAGTGTACTAAATTACTTCTCCTCTTCTACATTTATAAAGTGAAGATTTATACATACCGCTGACATATTTAATATTTTACAATGAAATGGTTTGCAAAATGAGTGCAACTTGAAATGAAAAAAGTACAATAGTTGGAATCAGATAGATTGTTAAGGGGCAGTTATTTGTATGTTGTTAGGCTTCAAATGGTTCAAGTGGCTCTAAGCACTATGGGACTTAACTGCTGTGATTATCAGTCCCCTAGAACTTAGAACTACTTAAACCTAACTAACCTAAGGACATCACACGCATCCATACCCGAGGCAGGATTCGAACCTGCGACCTTAGCGGTCGCGCGGTTCCAGACTGTAGCGCCTTGAACCGCTCGGCCACTCTTGTTAGGCGTTTGCCATGTTTGATAGAGAAATGGGCTGCAACAGTGGCAAAAGGCTTTTTTGTAAAGTATACATCAAGTACTGGCAATGTTTAAATATGTGTTTGTGGCAGGCTTATGTGTTGTTAACTATATCTCTGAATTATGTGTGAAACAGTTTTACAAGCATCAGTAGCCAGTCTTTATGTGGTTTCCGGTTTTGCTAGCTAACACCAGTACAAATAAGGAGCTTGAACTATTAAAAGCCAGACACAAGATGTAGACAAAGCCTATAATTGTGAAATAATTTTTTTAACTCCCACTCCACCCCAACCAATAGTGTTTCTTTCTATGAATGGTATGCTGATGATACCATCATTGTGTTAAAAGGAGATGTGAAGGACCTCAAAATACTTAGTGCATCCCTGAACTGCTTCCATTCTAAAATTAAATTTACATATGAAATATAAATTAACACAATGAACTGAGTTTTCAGGATCTGTAACTATGTTTAGTATATGGTAAAATTATCTATGACGTTTGCAGGAAACATACCGCAACAGATAACATCATTCATGCCTCTTCTCGTCACTCCTTTAAGCACAAATTGGATTTCTTTCGTGGTATGATTGACTGTATCACTGAAGTGCTCCTAATCCCTTCTGCTGTTTCTAAAGAACTCAATAACTTAAAGTATATGGCAGCCAATAACGGATATGTTCGAAACCTTGTACAAAAACTTTATACTAATACAACAAATGAGAATATAAATTTCTCTACACTCAATAAAAATGCCCTTACTCTTAAGAAATACGCTACAATCCCATTTATAGGTAACGTTTCATATCACATAGCGTTCGCCCCCAGTAGCTGAGTGGTCAACATGACTGAATGTCAATCCTAAAGGCCCGGGTTCGATTCCCGGCTGGGTTGGAGATTTTCTCCACTCAGGAACTGGGTGTTATGTTGTCCTAATCATCACCATTTCATCCCCATAGACACACAAGCCGCCGAAGTGGCGTCAAATCGAAAGACTTGCACCCGTCGAATGGTCTACCTGACTTGAAGCCCCAGTTGCTCAACATTACATATTGCATAGCCAATTTATTTAAAACGTAGGCATCACTGTTCCCTTTACAGCCAATAATGCCACCAAGTAGCTCTTTATATATACTGAGAAACTCCCAACAGAAATATTTCTCAAATTTGAAGTACATAAATAATATTACTCCAAGTTTTTATATAGGACAGTCAGGAGAGCACCTCAGACTCACTTCCATGAGCACTTGCTCGACAAAGATGGCGAGAATTCATGTAAGTCGCCTTTCTCAGAACACTTCAAAACAGACACAGACACACACACACACACACACACACACACACACTCCTCTCCTCATCCTTGCTTAACATGGAAATTTTGTATAGAATTGACAAGGCCTACAAAGGGAACATTCCAGAAGAATTTGAAATATACAAACATTCTCACCTAAACTCAAAAGATTTGTTGAATGATCAACTTGCATTAAAAAACAGATACTATTTTGATTGCATGCCATCTCTTATAAAACATGAAAATTAAACCATACCTTTCATATTACACATCAAACATTTTCAAATTTGTTACATATAAAATCTTTATATGCCTCAGCTATGTTTTGATATATGCTTTTTATATATGTTCCTTGCTGATAGCAGAACAGGTACATAGATGTGATTCAATTATTGTAAATTGTCAAACAGTGTGTAAGATAATCACATACAATATGTAAGTTTCTGAACATATCATGGCATTATCCTCCTATAATGAAGATATTGACTGTCTGGTAAACTTCATATGTATAGCCAAGACTAAAGATTTATAATACATCTAACTAACTAGGCTTCTGAAGATGACAAATTAATTTTTCAAAACCGGTAAAGATAATAAAAAATGTATTTGCAACTGATGACTGAAATGTGTCCTGAAAGAAAAAACAAAAAATCATCAAGGGAAAGGTATTGAGAGAGAGATGAATAGTGCACAAAAATTTGCATTGGACTTGCAACTAAACCTTAAACAAACCGTTCTTTCATAGGGTTTGATAACAACTACTAAAACTGTGTCCCTTTTAGTAATTCTGGGTAGAATTTGACGCAACAAAAAAGTAGTGTTTCGGCTTTCTAAAATATTTATGAAATGCACATTCCTCTTTCTTGGGCTTCTTGTGGAGTGCATGAAATTCCTATTCTGCACCACATAATGACATTTTTCGGAACACACACTTTTCTCATTTGTTTCACGCTTCATTCTCCTTTCCCTAATGCACAAGCTATCCCTGCCACCTGCAAACCATGTGACCACATGAGTCTGATAAATGTAATTTTCGTACAAATTTGGAGTGCAGATCCATATATATATATATATATATATATATATATATATATATATGTTTGTATATATTTGTTACCACATATGTCTGTGTGCAGTTTGCACATAAATACAGTTGAGACTTATCTTGCGAAGGCCGCAATGCGCGCAAAAAAATAATTGTGCCATGCAAGTTGAGATCACATGACTTAAAATGATTTGCTGTATGGACAGTGTGACTACATCCTGACGTGATGTTACCATGACAGCCAGTGTGAAATGGCCTGTAAATACAGTGAGAACTACTTTCCTGCTTTCATAAACAATGCACTGCTTATTAGTTATTTCGATAGATTCATTCCTGATGTCTGTATATCCAAAAGCAGTTACTCCATGATAAATCTTAAAAATTAAGAAAGCAGGAAAAAATCCATAATCTGAACTAAACTTCCCTTAGACGAATCTTTTGATAGTTTTCTGGTAGGTTAAAGTTTTTTGTGGTAGGATAAAGTTGTTTGCAGTAGGATAAAGGTTTCTGTGATGATGTTTGAAATTGTTATACATGTTATTTTACTTTATGGTGTTTCCTGCCTCCACAGTTTCTTAGTCAGAAAAACCAAATCGTATAATCTGGAATGAGACAGATGAGAACAAATTATCATATTATTTGGGTAAAGGTTTATTTGACTTATTTTCAGCTGAGCAGTGAAAGGAAACAATAAGTTTGTAATTGCCAATCTTTGCACTATTCTGAATGTTTGGAATTCTTAGTGCTGATAACCCATAGAAACACAATGAATCGTTTATTATAATATGCTACAACTTGTCATTTCCTACAATACTACCTACAGTCTCATGTGTGGTGTTATAGCTTTTAAGCGCACATTCTGCAAGTCAATTCTTCATTCCTCTTATAAAGATCTCCCTCTTACTCCAGTCTTCTTTCATTTGGATCTTTCCCGGATTGACATTTAGTTGGCTTAATAGATAGAGGAAATTGTTAAAATCCATTCTTCATATAATTTTGGTCAGGCTCGCTGGTACCTCTGCTCATTTTATCACAATCCTTTAAAAGTATCAGTTATTATTATGTCATTTTCTTCAAAATGCTTCGCATAGAGCGCAAATCTCTTATAAATTATCCAACTGCTGATCATAGTTGCGTGTCTGTATGTGTTGGGAATTGTAATGTAGCACTTAATGTCACTGCAGCACTAACTGCCTGCACATAATGGGATACAGAGTTTGCATCGAATCTGATAAATGTCACTAAATTAACAGCAATACACATTTATCATCAGTAACACACCATATTTTACTAAAATGTTACGTTTATGCCGCTTTATACACTCCTGGAAATTGAAATAAGAACACCGTGAATTCATTGTCCCAGGAAGGGGAAACTTTATTGACACATTCCTGGGGTCAGATACATCACATGATCACACTGACAGAACCACAGGCACATAGACACAGGCAACAGAGCATGCACAATGTCGGCACTTGTACAGTGTATATCCACCTTTCGCAGCAATGCAGGCTGCTATTCTCCCATGGAGACGATCGTACAGATGCTGGATGTAGTCCTGTGGAACGGCTTGCCATGCCATTTCCACCTGGCGCCTCAGTTGGACCAGCGTTCGTGCTGGACGTGCAGACCGCGTGAGACGACGCTTCATCCAGTCCCAAACATGCTCAATGGGGGACAGATCCGGAGATCTTGCTGGCCAGGGTAGTTGACTTACACCTTCTAGAGCACGTTGGGTGGCACGGGATACATGCGGACGTGCATTGTCCTGTTGGAACAGCAAGTTCCCTTGCCGGTCTAGGAAAGGTAGAACGATGGGTTCGATGACGGTTTGGATGTACCGTGCACTATTCAGTGTCCCCTCGACGATCACCAGTGGTGTACGGCCAGTGTAGGAGATCGCTCCCCACACCATGATGCCGGGTGTTGGCCCTGTGTGCCTCGGTCGTATGCAGTCCTGATTGTGGCGCTCACCTGCACGGCGCCAAACACGCATACGACCATCATTGGCACCAAGGCAGAAGCGACTCTCATCGCTGAAGACGACACGTCTCCATTCGTCCCTCCATTCACGCCTGTCGCGACACCACTGGAGGCGGGCTGCACGATGTTGGGGCGTGAGCGGAAGACGGCCTAACGGTGTGCGGGACCGTAGCCCAGCTTCATGGAGACGGTTGCGAATGGTCCTCGCCGATACCCCAGGAGCAACAGTGTCCCTAATTTGCTGGGAAGTGGCGGTGCGGTCCCCCACCGCACTGCGTAGGATCCTACGGTCTTGGCGTGCATCCGTGCGTCGCTGCGGTCCGGTCCCAGGTCGACGGGCACGTGCACCTTCCGCCGACCACTGGCGACAACATCGATGTACTGTGGAGACCTCACGCCCCACGTGTTGAGCAATTCGGCGGTACGTCCACCCGGCCTCCCGCATGCCCACTATACGCCCTCGCTCAAAGTCCGTCAACTGCACATACGGTTCATGTCCACGCTGTCGCGGCATGCTGCCAGTGTTAAAGACTGCGATGGAGCTCCGTATGCCACGGCAAACTGGCTGACACTGACGGCGGCGGTGCACAAATGCTGCGCAGCTAGCGCCATTCGACGGCCAACACCGCGGTTCCTGGTGTGTCCGCTGTGCCGTGCGTGTGATCATTGCTTGTACAGCCCTCTCGCAGTGTCCGGAGCAAGTATGGTGTGTCTGACACACCGGTGTCAATGTGTTCTTTTTTCCATTTCCAGGAGTGTATATGGCTTCTCACTCTCAAGCTTTCTTTAAATATCGTTTCTATAACAACAAATCGATAAGAAAATTTGGCTTTACAGACCGATCGGCAATTTTCACACTTCTAGGGGTACAGTTTAAAAGATTTTGCACATCTCAGAACAGCCCACATCAAAATTTCCCAATCTGTATTTTCCTGAACAGGTTACTGCAACAGTAGTAGTTCTTCTTCACAGCCTTGCTGATCCTTATGACTCCAGCTTTTCCAGAGTTGCAAAAATGTCAGAGTTCTGAGAATTTTTAAGACTGATGAGGAGTTTCGAAATAATCTTAGACCTAGCGTTTTGAAACTCTCTTGTAGCTGTGCCTCTTTAAGCCGACCTTGGAGCAAGCACTGACATCGATGAGGTGGTGTGACTAACAGTTCTGCAACAACTTTAAATTATTTGGTAACACAGCAGGGACAATGTGTTTATGTTGTTTTCATATGTGAAGTTACTTCAAAAAATGCATGTGAATTCTTAAGGGACCAAACTGCAGAGGACATTGGTCCCTAGACTTGCACACTACTGAAACTAACTTAAACTTACTTACGCTAAGAACAACACACACACCCGTGCCTGAGGGAGGATTTGAACCTCTGGCAGGAGGGGCCGCGCAATCCGTGACATGTCACCTTGAACCATGTGGGGTGTGAAGTTACTTGTCTACACGTTTTGATCATTTTATCTCTGTTCGTTTTTTTTTGTCTCATAGTTCGGTAATGAACTTTCACAAAACCGAAAGAAATTCTGGTCATATGTAAATGCTGTTAGTGGCACCAAAGTCATTGTCCAGACCCTAGTGAATAAGATAAGAACTGAAATTGAGGACAACAAAGTAAAAACTGAAATCCTTAACTCTGTTTTCAAATGTTCCTTTACAAAGCAAAACCCTGAAGAACTGCACAAATTATTTGCTGATACCACTGAATAGATGAGCGAAATAATATTAATGTCGATGGTGTTGAGAAACAGTTGAAATCGTTAAAATGGAACAAAGCCCCAGGATCTGATGGAATGCCTATCACATTCTATACTGAATTTGCGGCTGAGTTAACCCCTTTTCTAACTATAATATATCATAGATCCCTCGAACAAAAAACCATATCTAATTCATAAAAAAAAGCAAATTTTTTTTTATAAGATTTCAAAGTGGTGCAAATGTTGACAGCTTGCTTTAAATGTTCAAAAATGTAAAATTGTGCGTTTCAGAAAATTAAAAAAAATATAGTACCCTACAACTGCAATATCAATGAGTCATACATATACCTAGGTGTAACACTTTGTCAGGATATAAAACGGAGTGATCACATAGGCTCCATTGTGGATAAAACAGCTGGTAGAGTTCGGTCTATTGGTAGAATACCGGAGAAGTGCAGTCAGTCTAGAATGGAGATTGCTTACAAATAACTCATGTGACCAGTTCTAGAATATAGCTCCAGTGTGTGGTACCTGTACCAAACCGACTAGCAGGGGATACTGAATGTACACAGAGAGGGGAAGCACGAGTTGTCACAAATTTGTCTGGTCCATGAAAGTGTGTCAGAGATAATGAAGAAAGTGAACTGAAGTCTGTTGAAGATGGATGGAAAACATCTCAAGAAAGCCCGCTAACAAAATTTCAATAACTGGCTTTAAATGGTGACTCTAGGCATATACACACACACACCTACGAATCACTCACATGCGAATTGGGAGGATAAAATTAGAATAATTACAGCACACACAGAGCCATTCAAACAATCAATTTTCCCACACTCCATACTTGAATGGATCAGCACGAAGCCTTGCTAACTGGTACAATGGGACATATCCTCTGCCATGCACCCCATGGTGGGTTGCAAAGTACAGCTGTAGATGTAGATGGGAAAAAGAAAATGTGTGGTTAATGTTAACCTGCAACAAGAATACAATTATTTTTAAATTGTGCAATGATGATAACAATGAACATATTTATTGCTATTATGTACTCGAGAATTTTCTTTTGCACATAAGGGAAAGAGTGACATTAAAGACCATATGCAAACAGCTAAACATAGAAGTGCTGTTAATGGTGCTGCTTCACCAAAAGCAAGATATTTTTTTAAAGCAAAAGATGGAAATAACACTGATGTGGAGAGTGCTACTAAAGAGCTATATTTTCGTACCACACTGCAACACACCAACATCATTTACGACAAAAGTAATATTTAGCGAAAAATGAAACTCAGTAAATAAAGTTAATGTTTCAATAAACAGTTTTGACAAATTTCAGAACTATTTTGAACCCAAAAAATATTGTTATAATACACTCCTGGAAATTGAAATAAGAACACCGTGAATTCATTGTCCCAGGAAGGGGAAACTTTATTGACACATTCCTGGGGTCAGATACATCACATGATCACACTGACAGAACCACAGGCACATAGACACAGGCAACAGAGCATGCACAATGTCGGCACTAGTACAGTGTATATCCACCTTTCGCAGCAATGCAGGCTGCTATTCTCCCATGGAGACGATCGTACAGATGCTGGATGTAGTCTTGTGGAACGGCTTGCCATGCCATTTCCACCTGGCGCCTCAGTTGGACCAGCGTTCGTGCTGGACGTGCAGACCGCGTGAGACGACACTTCATCCAGTCCCAAACATGCTCAATGGGGGACAGATCCGGAGATCTTGCTGGCCAGGGTAGTTGACTTACACCTTCTAGAGCACGTTGGGTGGCACGGGATACATGCGGACGTGCATTGTCCTGTTGGAACAGCAAGTTCCCTTGCCGGTCTAGGAATGGTAGAACGATGGGTTCGATGACGGTTTGGATGTACCGTGCACTATTCAGTGTCCCCTCGATGATCACCAGTGGTGTACGGCCAGTGTAGGAGATCGCTCCCCACACCATGATGCCGGGTGTTGGCCCTGTGTGCCTCGGTCGTATGCAGTCCTGATTGTGGCGCTCACCTGCAAGGCGCCAAACACGCATACGACCATCATTGGCACCAAGGCAGAAGCGACTCTCATCGCTGAAGACGACACGTCTCCATTCGTCCCTCCATTCACGCCTGTCGCGACACCACTGGAGGCGGGCTGCACGATGTTGGGGCGTGAGCGGAAGACGGCCTAACGGTGTGCGGGACCGTAGCCCAGCTTCATGGAGACGGTTGCGAATGGTTCTCGCCGATACCCCAGGAGCAACAGTGTCCCTAATTTGCTGGGAAGTGGCGGTGCGGTCCCCTACGGCACTGCGTAGGATCCTACGGTCTTGGCGTGCATCCGTGTGTCGCTGCGGTCCGGTCCCAGGTCGACGGGCACGTGCACCTTCCGCCGACCACTGGCGACAACATCGATGTACTGTGGAGACCTCACGCCCCACGTGTTGAGCAATTCGGCGGTACGTCCACCCGGCCTCCCGCATGCCCACTATACGCCCTCGCTCAAAGTCCGTCAACTGCACATACGGTTCACGTCCACGCTGTCGCGGCATGCTACCAGTGTTAAAGACTGCGATGGAGCTCCGTATGCCACGGCAAACTGTCTGACACTGACGGCGGCGGCGCACAAATGCTGCGCAGCTAGCGCCATTCGACGGCCAACACCGCGGTTCCTGGTGTGTCCGCTGTGCCATGCGTGTGATCATTGCTTGTACAGCCCTCTCGCAGTGTCCGGAGCAAGTATGGTGGGTCTGACACACCGGTGTCAATGTGTTCTTTTTTCCATTTCCAGGAGTGTATATTCTCAGATCCATCACTTATAGTTGCATAACTTTGTAAGTAGGCTTTTGTGGGATAGTTTGTGTCTAGTTTCAAGTTTCTGCCATTTCAGCATCTCTGTGACGTTTGCCATAGGTGAAAAACCTGTTCGACTGTTCATTCTGCCCCTCTTTGAAAAATGTAGGTAGTAGACTATGTAACATGGAGCCACCTGAATTGATCTGGGTAGGAATTGATCTCATTGTGCAAGTTACAGAATTAAAGCTGCACCAGTAAGTACAAAATAAGTAACATCAAATGATGCAGTTAACTGCAACGAAGTACTATCTGAAAAAGTACTACCTGTACAAATATTGAGGCAGATCTCGATAAGGGCTGAAAACGAGGAAAAGATTGGCAACCTGATTCAAATGTTTATAAATGTAAAATTGTGGACTTCAAAAAACGTAAAACATTGTATTTTCTGACTTCAACTATGAAGGAAAATGCTGAAAAAGCTGGACTGACAGACACTAGAATATAGACATGAACTATCCTGCAAGAGGCTACTTCAAGAACCGTGTAAGAATTAGTGAATACTATTGTCTTAGGTGTATTACACGCATGGGAACTGCTAAGACAAGATTGGACACACAGAAGCATTTAATCAGTCACTATTCTTTCGCTCAGTACACAAAAGCAAAACAAAGAAAACCTAATAAGCGTACAATGTACAATTGGATGGTATGCAGAGATGGGTGGGTGGGGGGGGGGTCAATACTGAAGAAAAACAATGGCAAAACTGGGTCCAAAAGTGGATTGCACGCAACAGTATCATGAGAAATGATTCACACTTAAAAATAAGCTTAGCCTCAACACAAAGATGCTTTAGTGAATCGGTTTCAAATTGCAGAAACTCATTTCGAAATCTTTTTGATCTACACAGCGAGCTCCATTCAAAAATTATAAATTCAAACAAAGCTGTGTTTGCCCTTATGTGACTCTGAACATATTTCACAACAATGTTTGCCACTTGTTTACAGCTATTGCTGGTCTATGGATGTATGCAATGTGTTGAAAACACAGCAAAAGGTATCCCTGACTGTGCTTACACAGATCAAGGAAACATATTCCTGGCCTGCTACTACTGCTCCACGCTAGTGTACAATGCAGGTGTCTATGTTAACGACTTACTTCACGACTTTGTGTAATGGAGTATAGTAACTGTGTTGCTTCATAGAGTCTGAGAAGTTAAAGTATTTGTTGTCATGTCAAGACAATAGATGAGCACCTGAGAAATGTGTGAAGTGTGGGTTATAACAAATCGAGGTTTAAGCAGTACTCAATCCGACAAATCGTTTTCATGTTTAATATCAGCAAAAGCAGTGCAGAAAAGAAATGGAAACAGCACAGACTAATAGTATCAGGTACTCTCAGAGGCAGAACTGAATTTATATAAGAGAACACAAACACCTGACCTGCATGAATTCTGAAAGACACATCAACAGAATCTTCACAGTGCCAAGTAAAGGGAAGGCCTCCAAAACAAATGGCTCACATCGGTAAAATAGGATCTGCAATAACTGGAGACCCCACTGGAGAAAACACAGGACCAACTGTAGTTCTAGCAAGCCATCTGAGGGGGAGTTTCCACAATATCTGTTATCAGTAAGAATACCACAGGGCCAAAAGGATGGAGGAGAGAAAAATGACTGACAGAAAATAAAGGGGTACTGGAAAAAAATTAAATCTTTACTGAAGAGTAGATATGAGCCCCATGGTAAGTGCAAACGATGATGACGATGAAGAAGAAGAAGAAAAAGAAGAAGAAAGAGAAGTCAATGGAGAATTGTCAGTGAGTGTAAATATAGGAGGGGAATCGACAAAACCTGCTTATTTTCCTTCCATATTCAACTGTACTGATAGTTACATTACTGTAGGAGAGGTGATAGGTGTTGATAATGAAGAGAATTTGATTGTACACATTAATTTAAATAAATGGTTCAAATGGCTCTGAGCTCTATGGGACTTAACTGCTGTGGTCATCAGTACCCTAGAACTTAGAACTACTTAAACCTAACTAAACTAAGGACATCACACACATCCATGCCCGAGGCAGGATTCGAACCTGTGACCGTAGCGGTCTCGCGGTTCCAGACTGTAGTGCCTAGACCGTTCGACCACAACGGCCGGCTGGTGATAAAGGTCACATAGGGGCCGAGTCTGTCGTGTTACACCTGTAACGCACTCGGCAGCCCGTCTGCGACAGCCAATAAGACAAAGACGGTATTGTAGACCGCGCACTGGACTGCTGAGATTTCCTGGCTTTGCGCTGCTAGTTGTGAGCAGGTTTTCTCTTGGAAAACTTATACAGCTGCCTGAAGTCTCTGTGCACTTGTCGAAGCAGCCAGAGTCTTGCTTGCATTCTGAAACAAATTTCACAATGACTTTCGACAGGTTGTAGGAGCTGCGAAAATTTCCAGTTCTGGAGGGACATACAATATGTCTTTAAATTTATGGCCATCTCTTTCTGGCACATTATTCTGTAAAAAAAACAGATTGCATTTATTATGGCAATTGCAAATTATTCTGGAACATCCATTGACCAATGAAATCTTCTCCGTTCACCATTCATTTTCCAGAGTCCCGAAAGTGCATTCTATAAACCGACTAGCTCAAGACAGTCGGTAACTGAATGTTCCTTTATTGTTTCTTAAACTCCTTCCTCCGTAAGGACACATCATATTTTCAGATATTCCAAATGCATCCGACAATGACGCAGAGTGCTGGTACTTCATTATTTGACAAGGGGCTTTTCTCTGATATTCGTAAGATTTTACCAACGAGTTTTCATTGCAGTACTGACTGCCCATCTGGGCCAGCATCTATGTAACTGAATTTATAATCGGCAGTGCATTAAGCAGGTAAACCGGTGGAGAAGTAATTTTTTGTATTTATAGTACAGTACTTTTTTCTGAGAAAAAAAGCAGAACATATTCCAAAATTTATCTCGCTCGGCTGATCGGTCACGACTGACACTCAGCTGGCTAAATAAAATGGCTGCTCAACATTGTGGCTGTCTTGTGTGTTGTAACCGAAACTGCGGAGTCTGCCTGTAAGTATTTCTATGTTTCATTTATTATGCTGTAAATCAAGTGATGCTGTGCTCAACTCGGAGGTTGGTTTTAGCACTGAAGTGCTCCACCTGCAATGGTGGTGTGCCCTTGTCTTCCTCCCACCTCTGAACTTAAACACCCAGTCAGAGGGGGATATACATCTCAACACTTACTCCAAAATACGGTGCAGCTGGACTTGGCATTATTGTCATTGTTAGAGGTGAAAGAAGCAATAATAACAGAGAAAATCGTATGACCGACCCCTTAGCCTATAGTTTTGTAGTCTGGAACTTAAGTCACTGAGCCACAAACGCCCATTTCTGAAGAAACAATTAAGAAGTTCATAATTTTTTTCATTGTTTCTTGTTGTTGTTGTGGTCTTCAGTCTTGAGACTGGTTTGATGCAGCTATCCATGATACTCTATCCTGCGCAATCTTCTTCATCTCCCAGTACTTACTGCAACCTACATCCTTCTGAATCTGCTTAGTGTATTCATCTCTCGGTCTCCCTCTACGATTTTTGCCCTCCACACTGCCCTCCAATGCTAAATTTGTGATCCCCTGATGCCTCAAAACATGTCCTACAAACCGGTCCCTTCTTCTAGTCAAGTTGGGCCACAAACCACTCTTCTCTCCAATTCTATTCAATACCTCGTGATTAGTTATGTGATCTACCCTTCTAATCTTCAGCATTCTTCTGTAGCACCACATTCCAAAGGTTCTACTCTCTTCTTATCCAAACTATTTATCGTCCATGTTGCACTTCCATACATGGCTACACTCCATACAAATACTTTCAGAAACGACTTCCTAACACTTAAATCTGTACTCTACGTTAACAAATTTCTCTTCTTCGGAAACGCTTTTCTTGCCATTACCAGTCTACATTTTATATCTTCTCTACTTCGACCAACATCAGTTATTTCGCTCCCCAGATAGCAAGACTCCTTTACTACTTTAAGTGTCTCGTTTCATAATCTAATTCCCTCAGCATCACCCGACTTAATTCGACTATGTTTCATTATCCTCGTTTTGCTTTTGTCGATGTTCATCTTATATCCTCCTTTCAAGACACTGTCCATTCCGTTCAACTGCTCTTCCAAGTCCTTTGCTGTCTCTGACAGAATTACAATGTCATCGGCGAACCTCAAAGTTTTCATTTCTTCTCCATGGCTTTTAATACCTACTCCGAATTTTTCTTTTGTTTCCTTTACTACTTGCTCAATATACAGATTGAATAATATTGGGGAGAGGCTACAACCCTGTCTCACTCCCTTCCCAACCACTGCTTCCCTTTCGTTCCCCTCGGCTCTTATAACTGCCATCTGGTTTCTGTACAAATTGTAAATAGCCTTTCGCTCCCTGTATTTTACCCCTGTCACCTTTAGAATTTGAAAGAGAGTATTCCAGTCAACATTGTCAAAAGCTTTCTCTAAGTCTACAAATGATAGAAATGTAGGTTTGCCTTTCCTTAGTCTTTCTTCTAAGATAAGTCTTAAGGTCAGTATTGCCTCACGTGTTCCAACATTTCTACAGAATCCGAACTGATCTTCCCCGAGGTCGGCTTCTAACAGTTTTTCCATTTGTCTGTAAAGAATTCGCATTAGTATTTTGCAGCTGTGACTTGTTAAACTGATAGTTCGGTAATTTTCACATCTGTCAACACCTGCTTTCTTTGGGATTGGAATTATTATATTCTTCTTGAAGTCTGAGGGCGTTTCACCTGTCTCTTACATCTTGCTCACCAGATGGTAGAGTTTTGTCAGGACCGGCTCTCCCAAGGCTGTCAGTAGTTCCAATGGAATGTAGTCTACTCACGGGTCCTTGTTTCGACTCACGTCTTTCAGTGCTCTGTCAAACTCTTCACGTAGTATCGTATCTCCCATTTCATCTACATCCTCTTCCATTTACATAATATTGTCCTCAAGTACATCGCCCTTGTATAGACCCTCTATATTCTCCTTCCACCTTTCTGCTTTCCCTTCTTTGCTTAGAACTGGGTTTCCATCTGAGCTCTTGATATTCATACAAGTGGCTCTCTTATCTCCAAAGGTCTCTTTAATTTTCCTGTAGACAGTATCTATCTTACCTCTAGTGAGATAAGCCTCTACATCCTTACATTTGTCCTCTAGCCATCCCTGCTTAGCCATTTTGCACTCCTGTCGATCTAATTTTTGAGACGTTTGTATTCCTTTTTGCCTGCTTCATTTACTGCATTTTTATATTTTCTCCTTTCATCAATTGAATTCAATATTTCTTCTGTTACTTCTGTTACCCAAGGATTTCTACTAGCCCTCGTTTTTTTACCTACTTGATCCTCTGCTGCCTTCACTACTTCATCCCTCAGAGCTACACATTTTTCTTCTGCTGCATTTCTTTCCCCCATTCCTGTCAATTGTTCCCTTGTGCTCGCACTGAAACTCTGTACAACCTCTGGTTTAGTCAGTTTACCCAGGTCCCATCTCCTTAAATTCCCACGTTTTTGCAGTTTCTTCAGTTTTAATCTACAGTTCATAACCAATAGATTGTGGTCAGAGTCCACATCTGCCCCTGTAAATGTCTTACAATTTAAAACCTGGTTTCTAAATCTCTGTCTTACCATTATATAATCTATCTGATACCTTCTAGTAACTCTAGGATTCTTCCATGTATACAACCTTCTTTTATGATTCTTGAACCAAGTGTTAGCTATGATTAAGTTATGCTCTGTGCAAAATTCTACCAGGCAGCTTCCTATTTCATTTCTGATCCCCAATCCATATTCACCTACTATTTTTCCTTCTCTCCCTTTTCCTACTCTCGAATTCCAGTCACCCATGACTATTAAATTTTCGTCTCCCTTCACTATCTGAATAATTTCTTGTATCTCATCATACATTACATCAATTTCTTCATCATCTGCAGAGCTAGTTGGCATATAGACTTGTACTACTGTAGTAGTCATGGGCTTCATGCCTATCTTTGCCACAGTAATGCGTTCACTATGCTGTTTGTAGTACCTTATCCGCACTCCTATTTTTTTATTCATTATTAAACCAACTTCTGCATTACCCCTATTTGATTTTGTATTTATAACCATGTATTCACCTGACTAAAAGTCTTGTTCCTCCTGCCACCGAACTTCACTAATTCCCACTATATATAACATTAACCTATCCATTTCCCTTTCTAAATTTTCTAACCTACCTGCCCGATTAATGGATCTGACATTCCACGCTCAGATCCGTAGAACGCCAGTTTTCTTTCTCCTGATAACAACGTGCTCTTGAGTAGTCCCTGCCCGGAGATCCAAATAGGTGACTATTTTACCTCCGGAATATTTTACCCAAGAGGACGCAGTCATCATTTAACCATACAGTAAAGCTGCATGCCCTCGGGAAAATGACGGCTGTAGTTTCCCCTTGCTTTCAGCCGTTTGCAGTACCAGCACAGCAAGGCTGTTTTAGTTAGTGTTACAAGGCCAGATCAGTCAATCACCAGACTGTTGCCCCTGCAACTACTGAAAAGGCTTCTGCCCCTCTTCAGGAACTACACGTTTGTCTGTCCTCTCAACAGATACCCCTCTGTTGTGGTTGCACCTACGGTACGGCCATCTGTATCACTGAGGCACGCAAGCCTACCCACCAATGGCAAGGTCCATGGTTCATGGGGGTTCCTTAGTTGCTTCAAAATTCCCAGAGGTATGTTCCACCTTTGCAACTAAATGAAAGGCAGTTTACTTTAGGCATACGTGTCTCGTTGGTAATTGGCCATTTGCAGTATGAGCACTGAGTAAATACTTCTGCAGGACCACAGAAATGGACTAGCAACAATGGAAATCACCACTGAAGATGCTTCATAAATAAAAGAGGCGAAACGCACATATCGGAAAAGAAACTGCCTTTAATTAAGTCGCCGGCCAGGGTGGCAAGCGGTTCTAGGCGCTACAGTCTGGAACCGCGTGACCGCTTCGGTCGCCTCTTCGAATCCTGCCTCAAGCATGGGTGTGTGTTATGTCGTTAGGTTAGTTAGGTTTAAGTTGTTCTACGTTCTAGGGGACTGATGACCTCAGAAGTTAAATCCCATAGTGCTCAGAGCCACATGAACTATTTTTAATCAAGTAGCAAAAATGGAACATACCTCTGAAAGATGGCGGTGACTTCTGGGCAGGCCACTGTCATGGTAATACCCCTTTCATTTTGTTTCAGTGAATACAATTTCATTCGTCTTTGGTGTATCAAAATTTTCCCTGATTGATATTAATCTGATAGACTATTAGGGTTAGCGTAAACCACTGATTGATCTCACAGTACTTGCATGACTTGAGTAGCAGTAGTAGAATTAAACTTGGGTATTGAGACAGATTTTTGGAGACTGGATGTGACCATTGCATTAGGGCCAGCTTTAGAACTTTCCCCGAGCAGCAGGCAAGTTCCCGGAACCTTCTAATTGCTAGCCTTCCTTTTTTTGCCACTGAAACTGACCTTGGGCCCTGCAGGGCAATGGTATATGGGCCGCCATTCTAGCGGTCGGCCTTGTTCCGCTAGCAGCCGAAGCAAGAGGGAGGGAACACCGTGGCTGAATGCGAAATGACACTTCTTTATAGAGGTAGGCCAAATGGTTATTCTTGAGTAACGGTTATCACAGTTCCAGTTATTCTTTGGTAACCGTTATTTTTAACGGTTATTAATAACTGTCAAGTTATTTTTCGCTACCGAAAACTGAATACTCCGACATAGTTGGAATCCATCAGTTTAGTTATCAGTATAACTGCGAGTAGTGTGAAATGGCAGGAATGTCGTATGAATCGTGTCATAACCTTACCTAATTGACTCTGGTTACATTTTAGTTGATGTTAGAACGATTATTAGTGTTTCATATCATACGTATGTAGGTTATCGGTCGCTATTAGAAATATTATCTTCGCAGCTGCAACAGAAAGTATGCGGAACTTCGCCACAGCACTGTTTAAGTAAAATGTTAACAACATGCGTTTTTAACTATGAAGTAATATGTAAACTGAATACTGTAGGTTAAATTCGAAGATTAATATCCTGTGCTGCTCACTTAATAGAATAAGTGTACAGCCTTGTAATACAACAAAAAATATACGTAATGTGACGGATTCGTTTACTCCTGTCCTGTACAAGATAGGCCGATTGGGGAAAGTGTGAGTACGCTAATCCAAGTTTTATGTGAGATTTGGAAATTGCTCGATTTCTCCAGCTACACCATATTTATAACATATGAAGACATGTAGATCGAAAAGGTTGGCAGTGTTACATTTCTGGGACTGCAACTCGATAACAAATTCAGTTGGGAAGGGCATACCACAGAAATGATGAAGCGCCTAAACAAGTCTGGATTTACAGTGAGAATGATGTTAGATGTAGGAGACATAAATATAGAAAAGCATTCCGCTACACCAACAAAATCTGCAGGAATCGGACACTTCCCTTGAACAATATAAGTCAACCATATACCAGAACACCAGTACCCACAACTAAAAGTATGAAAATTGGAATCAGACATTTCCCTTGACCTACATAGGTCAACCTCAGATGACTATACCAAAATATCAACACTTATAACTATGAAAATGGGAATCGGTCATTTCCGGTGACCTATATAGGTCTACCACAACTACTGATGCCAAAAAACCAACACCTACAACTGCGAAAAATAAAACCAAAACCACAACCCCAAAAATCCACAAGACGGAGCTTGTTGTCACTAGGAACCTTCCCTCATTTTGTGAAATGCGCCAGGGGTTTGGCTGCAGGACCTACGGACATTGTGTGCTGTTTTTTCGGAGAATAGAATGTATACTGAACTGCAGTGATTCGTAGAGGAAGATCAGGTCTCCTTACTAGAAAACATGACTGGCACGGTAATGCCACGGTAAAGCCATGACAGGCTTTTTCAAGACCATCGGGGGAATGGCTGTTTTTCGGAAGGTGTTGAGCAACTTTAGAGGTGAGGACCTGCTTCTCGACCGTTGCGGAACACAGACGCTAGAGAGCTCTACCGTCTCTATGGAGCGAGCAGTTAGTTGTAATCTCGTCTGGACATCCGGGCGAAACTTTAATATTTTCGCGGACGTGAGACAATCACCGGCAGACGTGGGGGGTCATCTCTTGCAGTACGTCGCGCCACCAAAACTTGCACCTTTGGCAGCACCCGCACACAGATGACGGCATCTCGTCTTTCACCGGATATATGGGTAACGTTGCACAGCTTCGGCAAAATTCAGAAGCTTATCAATCGCTTCCATGGCCATCTTTTTTATAACAACCTTGTACTCGCAGTAGGCTCTCGCAGAATCCATTGCATACTTAATTATATCTTGTCGTGAGAGACCAGTCAGTGGAATGATGCAACAGAGTGGGCTTGCCTAGATTCGCATTCTTCCACTCACAGTAGCTAGTCTCATATACATGTAAATTCCAGTTAGTTTCCCCGTCTATTGCCAACCACCTGAGTTCATGTTAATGAAATGTTGTGCAGTTCAAGTTTCTGTTTATATGTTTGTTCTCTCTTGACCTTGATATTAGTTAATAAATCTCTTTATGAAACCGTAGGTCCTTGTTATTAATTTTGCAATGGTACCCATTCTCATTCCCTACAATGTCATTTATTTTTTTGTGGGTTTGAAGGAATTAAATTAATTTATGTGTCAAGTTAGTCAACTCATTAGGCACACAGGTGACACTATTTAACGAATGTCAGATTTCCTTGCGCTATTGATAAACGTGGCACCTCTTGGGTGTGGTGGTTACAACCTTTTAGTCGTTTGACAGACGGAGAACGGCCGCCACCATAGGCCAGCTTGCACCTCCACAACATTAGTAAGTTATTTATTATTTATCGAAGCGAAACTGCACTGAGCCAATGGAACAGACACTGTGTACCAGAACTAAACGAAGAGAATATGGTGGCATTACACGTTATTCATTATTTAATTTACAGATAATTTTTAGGCGAATAAATTTGTTTGAATGATCTACTTTTTCGAATAATTATCCAGACAGAAGTCTATTCGAATACTACCCATCTCTTTACAGAATTACACCTTACACTTCCTTTCTCTTTCTGTTCATATCATCAATTGTAACGAGTCCTACAAGTTCATTTGCTCGATTTACCAACGAAAGACTACACTGTAGCTGGATTAAAGTTTTTTTGTTAATTACAAACACAGTTGACAATTATAGTGTATTGTCAGAGTCCTTTTAGTTTATTGTGTTGAAAATATGTGCAAATATCAGTGTGGCTTTAGCAGCTGACTGAAACACAGCATGATATCATCAGGTATTATTTCACATAAATATATGGTTCCACAGCTGAAACAAGGACCTTCAATAATATTCACAGTTCAGTTATCACTTTAATTTTCGTTATACTGTGGCAACACTTGCTGAAGCTCAGGTGTACAGCACACACTTTCTCCATAGAAAACACGGAAAACCGAGAGCTAAAAAGACATCCTTATTCAAAATGTATTCGAATGCTTGCCTGGCACATTAGCGCTACTACATAGATTCAGAGCTGTCTAGGGTCCCTGTTTCCCTACACACATGGCAAGTCTCTCCGACTGTTGCTCATCACTCCTCCGAGTGAGCTGTAAGTAGGCTGTTTAGGTTTTTATGTTGGTTACGCCATGTAGCGCTCTATATGAAAATCACTGACTGTGCTATGTGAAGTCTGTGGTTGGTTTGCATTGTTGGAGTATATGCTATTGTAGTGTTGGGCAATTGGCTGTTACCAGCGCGTAGCGTTGCGTAGTTGGAGGTGAGCTGCCAGCAGTGGTGGATGTAGGGAGTGAGATGGCGGAGTTTTGATAGCGGATGATCTGGACGTGCGTCCATCAGAGGGAGTAAATTTGTAAGACTGGATGTCACGAACTGCTATATATATTATGACTTTTGAACACTATTAAGGTAAATACATTGTTTGTTCTCTATCAAAATCTTTCATTTGCTAACTATGGCTATCAGTAGTTAGTGCCTTCAGTAGTTTGAATCTTTTATTTAGCTGGCAGTAATGGCGCTCGCTGCAAAGCAGTAGTTCGAGTAACGAAGATTTTTGTGAGGTAAGTGATTTGTGAAAGGTATAGGTTAATGTTAGTCACGGCCATTCTTTTGTAGGGATTATTGAAAGTCAGATTGCGTTGCGCTAAAAACATTGTGTGTCAGTTTAGTGTTGATCAGAATAGGTAAAGAGCGAAATGTCTGAGTACGTTCAGTTCTGCTCAGCTGTTTGAAAATCAAATAGCGTAAGAATTTTATCAGCACAGTCATTCACTAAATTTTTCTAAGGGGACGTTTCATATGTCGTCCCTTAGCCGAGGATACCTCACTGGAATCTTCTGATTTTTTCCTTGCAGTTTGTGTGATTAGTGTAGCTATTGTTTATTGCTACCGCGTAATTATAGAAAGAATTTCCATTGTAGTTGTAGTTGTTCATTGTTATACAGTAAAACAGTTGTGGCATGCATGTAGATTTGCACCAAGTATTTCGCAGCTGCGCTTGCAATTACCTAGATATTATTTTCAGTGCTATGTTAATGTGTTTTCTTATTTTTGCTCTTCAAATTGTGCTTTTCTTGTTATCGTGTGAAATATTGTGACAATAATGGCGTGTGAAAAACGTAACACTAGGCTCCAAAGTAAACTGAGGAATGACAGTGAAGACGAAAGCAGTGTGTTAGCGCCAACGTGTAATGAATTAACTAATGTTCAAAATAATAATTTGGTAATTGTGCATAGGGAAATGGAGTGGGCTGCAAATAATGGTGTGGACAGTGAAAGAATTAGTGAACAGGGAAGCATTATCGATCGATCGGTCGGCAACAGCTCGCCTCAGGAATCCGAAATGACAGGACACAATCTTGCAAATACTGTAGATTCAGGTTTTGCGTCCTCACCATTTTCTCAAATAAGTCAAGACACATTTTCTGCTTTTCAAAATGCGAATATTGCCGATTCCATTGCACTGCCGAATAGCACTGAGGAACATGTTTCAGACACCAGTGCATTGTTATTACAGTAAATGTAACAAATGGCACAAAGGCTACAAAGTTAGACATAATGCTTGAACAAAATCAGAAACAAATGGGACAAAATCTTCAAAAGTTAGACACAATGGAACCAAATCTTCAAAAGTTAGACACAATGGAACAACACCAGAGACAAACACAGCAACAGTTAGACGCAATGGAACAAAATCTTCAAAAGTTAGACACCATGCTTGAACAAACACATGAAGATTTAACTACTGAGTTACATAAAATCGAATCGAAATGTCAAAAAGTCTGTAATGACGTAAAAACACAAATTTGTGAGCATTTCCAACCTATTTTTTCGCGTCATGAAAATGCATAACAGAATCACGAAGCAGCCATAAAGGAACTGCAAACTATTGTTCATGAAAATCACGACACCTCGCAAGCTGAAATTGACTCAGTTGCATCTACCGATTCGGTTACACAACTTGCAAAAACTCAGGAAAACTTAAAGGACGCAGTAGATACGTTTTCAACACAAATGGACACTCTGAAACTTGGTTTAGAAAAACTTACTGAGGAAATCAGTTCACTATCGCAGAAAGTAGCCGAACTTTCGGATCAGTTCACTAACTTATCTACAAAGGTAGATGATGATCTGAATGACACAAGACCTGCAGCCTTCACTGACACAGATGAGTATGAACAAATTAGAAAATTCAAACAAAATCAAAATCAAATCAATACACAGTACAAAAGAGAAATCCGGGTAGTACAAGATCAGTTGACGCAGGTAATACAAGAATTACATATTTCAGAGGACACTCGCGCTCCAATACGGGGAGAGGGACATAGAAATACGGAACAGCCACAAAATAATAACACAGGGCACTTCGGAAATTATGAAAGAAATTGGCAAGGTACACCGAATTTTGAGTTGAAACCGCCGAAACGACGTAACAATGACCGATATGCGACTCGCCGACACGGTGACTTTGACTATAAGCTGTTCATTACTACACGTAAATTCAAAACATTTAAGAATTCTGGCAACGACATTCATACACAAGCGTGGCTCCATCAATTCTCTCATTGTTTTCCTCCCAACTTGTCACTGGAGCACAGGTTAGAATTTATTTGTGGCTACTTAGAGAATGAACCAGCTTGGTCTCAAGCTACACAAGACCGAGTAAAACATAGCATCATAATGATGAGACATTTCGAACAATCTGAATTTCCCAGTGTTGAGAAATATTTTGAAGACATGTTGCACAAGAATCAGTACCTGTCAAACCCTTACAGCCCCTCAGAACTCATCCGCATTTGCTTAATCAAATTGCCTGAACATATACGACATATTGTTTTGGCAGGATGTTGCAAAGACGACATTGAAGCTTTTCAGGGACTCTTACAAGAATTAGAAATTGACACTGACAACCGCGGGACGCGAAAACAGGAACACAACAATTGCAGGTCACATCCGTCACAATTCTGTGAAGAAAGAAATAATAACTGGACACGACAAGGCTATTCTTTCAACGTAAATCGTGACCAAAACAGACACCACCCGTATGAAAACCATTGGCAGAGTAGTAATAATTACAGGGAACGATCACCTCTCCGCGGTAATGACTATCACAGAGATAATCAGAGAAACAGACAATATGGGAACCAAAATAATTATTATCAAGGGAGACAGAATAACTTCAGATGCAACGATCCACCGCACAATTACGATTCCAGGATAAATTCTCCACCATATGATCGACAAAAAAGAAACAATGTAAACTACCAACAAAACGACAGACCTGAATTGCATCAGAACTGGCGGGATTCAAACAGGGCAGGGCCCTTTCGACAAGGTGAATTTGTAGAAGTTAGGTCTCCTAATCCCAATAACGACGCGCGCCAACAAAGAGACAGTCAATGACTCGCACCGCAGGCAGCCACGTGCGCCGTCTGGCTCAGAGAAAAATAACATAGACGCTAACATTGAGAAAAATTTTAGCATTCCTTACCGACGTATACAACATGATAACTGCTCTGAAGCTGAAACTCTGCGCACTAGGAAGAGTAAGGGTTGCACCACATTTCACGTGTAAAACCGTTTATTGAGAGATAATCTGTTTTTAACTTAGTCTTTGCTATAAAATTTTTCACTTCACCTTACTAGTAGTCTTTGTCACACTTAGAAAATGTTAACATGCAACTATGTTTTAAAATAAACTATCCAGTCTAGAACCTAGGGAACATATTTAGACAGTAATTACGAATGCATTGTTATAGCGAACAGACGACACAGTGTTATTGTGTGTGTACATTCTTGCTTGTTAGTTGCACAATTATGTAACGACTATAAGGCTTACATACTTAGAACATATACTATTACTGCTAATGAGATTTTACTGCAACATTTTGGTTTACTTGAAAATACATTATAGATTTAAAGTGCTTTCTGAGAGATACCAGATGTCACAGTGGTTAGTTTATGTGACAGCTACACGATTATATCACGATGCTACTAATGAGTGACAATTTACATTGTTGCTTTTGCAGTGTATAACAGAACGTAATATCGTGTATGTCAGTAATTTCTTTACGTGTAACGTTTTATGTAAATATAGCCTTTGACTGCGAGTTTAACAACTAAGAGACAGTTATCTTTGGTCATGCGGAAAGGAGGTCGATCTTTGGCAGAGGTGGTTGAGGGGCTTTGGAGAGGAAGCGTGGGCTGGAGGAGGTGATGATACAGATGTGGTGCAAAACAATGTCGTATTTGATATTTTTGTAGAAGTGTTAAATGTGAATAAATGAATTAAATACTGATGTGCAAAACTAATGTAACGTTTGCTCTCTAAAAATCAAAATACCACGTCGCCCTACAAACCAGTTAGTCTCATCCAAACACAAAGAAAAACCGCAGGAACATCGCAGTGGAATCACCTCTAGACTTCACGAAGACAACAACGCAGCCATCGATATGAGTTAAGTACCAAACTGTTCGTACTTGTTAACGACCTCGGACTATAAATTTGAATCTCCTGTAGTGCCTGAAGTCACCATGTGGGCAAAGGAGTAGGACAACTCAAAGAACTGTGGAAATCTTAGGAAGAGGTCTGTTAAACTTGGGGGCCTGTGCGGGATATTACAGTTAAATGCGACGGGACTAATTGTGCTTCGTTTGCGGAACATTACAAACTTTATAATTCGTAAAACGTGAATAACATTGTACATGTTTCCTGCACCAGAAAAAGTAGTGTGAGAACCAACAACGCGCTGGCTTATCGGAGAGGTGGACCTGTGATCGACGTCGTGGTGTGAAAAGATAAGTACAATTCTGCTTTGTTTTAAACTTTTCGGCAAAACTGTGTCCAAACACGTGGTGTCATCATGACACTATCAGAAGAAGTTAAAAAGGAAGTTGGAGAAATGTTAGACTCGAACGTGTGTGGTGTAAGTGACGATCCAGATGTCTCACAAACCGAAAGAAAACCGGATCAACAGGACTGGGTAAGTTTACTCTTTGCCAGAATGGGACAAATGCAGTCCGAATTAACAAGGGCAATGAACTCAAATAGTGAATTCCTAGAATCGAAAATAAATGCATCCAGTGAATCGCTGGAAGCAAAAATGAAAAGCAACAGGGATGTACTGAAAGAAGAGATCTCAAATTTAAAACTTCAGTTAGGAGAAAGTTTGAAGGGCGTGAACTCCAAAATTGAAGCTATAGAAAATAAGTTTGTGACCTTAGAAAATAAGTTAGCCACAGTTAGCTCAAGTCAAGGGAAAGAGATTGAAAGGTTAACTGCAGCTCAAAGAACTGTGGAGGAGAGGGTAGACAAATTAAGTCTAGATACAGAATCAAAAGTTAACTCCTTAGATGCTGAATTAAATAAGATACAAGAGTCTGTAACATGTAATTTAAGTGTAATAGACAAGAGATTCACTGAAATGCAAGATAATTTTGTGTCTAGAAATTTATGTATGAATGGTGGAAGTGTGTGGAGTAATTCACCTGTAAAAAGTTTTCCTTGTGATAATTTACACCCTGTAGATTTTTTACAACACTGCTCCGACAACCTTGTACCTGGCATGTCTGATAATCCAAAGATTAAATTTGTCAAAAAATTTCTTGAGGGAGAAGCTTTGTCTTGGGCAAACCAACATTTTGATGAGTGGAAATCGTTTGATGATTTTAAGAAGAGTTTCTTAAATAAGTTTTGGTCTGAGACTGAACAGGGTAGAATAAAAAGTGAATTTTTAAATGGGCCTAGCTTCAGGGGGAGAACCCACTCAATGAAAGACTTTTGCAGGGATCAACTTAGGAAATTGGTGCATCTAGATAAACCCTTCGACGACATGACGCAAATTGATGCCTTTAAAAGGAGGTTAGCTGAAAGAATACAGTGGGAATTAGTGCATGGACCTGACGACGGTTTAGACCAGTTTCTAAAATATATAGACAAATTAGACAGGGCAATGGAGAGAAATGTGCAACAGTTTAGTAACGGAAACCATTACAGTGGGAGGTGGAATTCTGATTACCGTGGGGAGAACCCTAGAAGGGACGATAGAGATTTTTGGAATGAACACCAATATGATAGAACAAGAGAGTACAATGCTAATTGGAGAGGGAGTAACTGGGAAAGCAATGGTGTAACTAGGAACAACAGATGGGAAGGTAACAACAGAATGAATACAAATTGGAGGAGTGACAATAGAGGTAGACATCCGGAAAACTCCGGACCGCCTCAATGAGTGTCCACAGCTTTGGGGCGAACAGATTTAAACATAATAGGACCAATAACTTTCACACAAAACCCAACACTGTAAATAACTGTACCATTAACAAACAGGTTAAAAACCAGGAATACCAAATGAATTATATAAATTTTGATAAAAAATTTTGGGATGCTATGTGGCGCAGTAGACCACCAAAAAATAAACATAGGAGAGATCAAAGTTCTGACTCAATTCTGGATGTGATGTTAAATGATTTTTACAGGTGGGCAAAAAGGGGAGAGCAAGCTAATAATGAAGAGAGTAATAAATGTTTTAGTTCAGAATTGGGGGGGTTGTTCACACAAGAGGGTAATAGTGAATCAGCTGATGATAAACCTAAGCAAAAGGAAAAAGAATCAACCATAGAAAGTGAAAAACAGAGAGAAATAGATGAAACTGGCAGTAAAGTATACCATAGTAGTGATGATGTTAGTATTTTTGAGGTGAAAAGTATGGTAAGCAAACCAGTGAGTGAGTACAATGTTTTTATTGAAATAAATAATGAAGTGTTGGAACTTGATGATAGGTGTGGTGACGAAGCACAGGAATATGATAAGAATAATGAAGTGACAGCTGAAAATCAATTGCTACATGTCTGTCCTGATGAGTTCATGGTTAATCAAAGTGGTGATAACAAAAGTGAAAATATTGTGAAAGAATTAGATTTGCGTGATATTATTGAAAGTAAAGGAAGCCAATTCTTAGAAATCCTGTGGAACCAGTATAATGACAGTTGTAGTAGCAAAGTGTTTTGGTATCATCTAAGTATAATTAGTAGAGTTTTATGCCCACGCTGGTGGGAGAGTAAAAGAAAGAGTCTGAGTGAAAGGTACATAAACAGTAGGGAGATATTTTGTGTGCAGCCAAAGTGTAAACTAGACACTAGTAACTTAGAATCTGAAAATCTGGTAAACCTGATGAAGACTGAAAGGGAGGAAGTAGATGGAAATTATAAAGAAATTGAAAATATTTATTATATGAAGTCCCCGAGGGGAAGGCAGATGAAAAGGAATTAGGCTGTCCATACATTAAAATAACAGTAAATCAGTGGGAAGGGCACTGTCTTATTGATACAGGAAGCCCCATATGTGCAATATCAGAAAAATTAAGAGATAAAATTAGAGATTGTAAGAACCTTGTAGAAATGCCGGTTGTAGGGGTAAAAATCAGAGGTGCCACTGGTAGGCAAAGTAAGGTAGTTAAGATTCAAGTATTGTTAACGTTTGAAATTGAAAATGTGGAATTTGAGCAGGGTTGCCTTGTGGTCCCAAGGTTAGAAGAAAATATCATTTTTGGCATGGATTGGGTCTTAAAAGTGGGTGTAAGCCTCTCTTGGGAGGATAAGACTGTTAGAATTACTGAACCTGAGAAAAATAGTATTCTGAAAACAGAAATGTACATTCGTAACTGTAGTAATTCTTGCAACCATATCAAAGCTGTTGTAAGCAAGGTAGATAATCAAGCCATAAGTGATAACACATCCTTTTATCTTATAAATGAACAAAATTTCGAAGAATTAGTCGAAGTCAAATTGAAGGAAGCTGTAAATCTAAGTGAAAGTCAGAAAAATCAGTTAAGAGAAGTGTTATGGGAATTTCAGGATACATTCAGTGAGAGACCAGGGAAGGTAAAAGACTATCAGTGCAGACTTCAACTCAGAGATCATCATCCTTTCTTCCTAAAACCATATGGCATTCCATTCTCCAGGAAAAAAGATATAGAAAGGGAAATCCAAAAAATGGAAACTTGGGGGATTATAGAAAGAAGTAGAAGTGCTTACAACAACCCATTAGTAGTTGTGTCTAAGAGAAATGGTGGGGTTAGACTTGTACTTGACTCTAGGCACCTTAATAAGTTTTCAATTAGAGAAAATGACGATCCTGACAATATGGATGAACTCCTGCACAAATTTGATAATGTAAAATTTATGAGTAGCCTAGACTTGACATCTGGTTTTCACCAAATACCACTTGAACTTGATTCTAGGAAGTATACTGCCTTTTTGTATGGTGGTAAAAGTTACCAATATTGTGTTGTCCCTTTTGGATTGAATGTATCTGTGGCTGAATTTATCAGAGCACTGGATTTTGTATTAGGTGATGAATTGTCTTCAAAATTAATAGTATATGTAGATGACATTCTTGTAACTGGAAAAACCTGGGAAGATCATCTAAACCTTCTGAGACAAGTCTGTTCAAAACTGTGGGAAGGGAGAATGACCGTAAAAGTGGAAAAATGTTGTTTTGGAGTTAATGAACTGACATTTTTGGGGCATAATATTTCAGAAAAGGGAATCTTACCTGATAAGGATAAACTTGAGGCCATTGTAAACTTCCCTACTCCCAAGAACAAAAAACAACTCAAGTCCTTTTTTGGTCTCACTGGATTCTATAGAAAATTTCTTAGTACCCAAGCTTTAAATGCAAACTGCTTATGTAACTTACTAAAAAAGAATACTGTTTGGGATTGGACACAAGAATGTCAGGATGCATTCGTGGAAATAAAACAACAACTGTCCCAAAGTCAAATGTTGTATAGACCTGTTATGTCGTTACCATTCTGTATAATGACAGACAGTAGTGAGACAGGTTTAGGGGCACACTTGTTTCAAAACATAGAAGTAGAAGGAAAATTAGAACACCATTCTATTGCTTTTGCTAGCCGGGTTTTACAAAAGCATGAAAAATCATATACAGTCACAGAGAAGGAACTACTTGCCATCCACTGGGCATTTAATAAGTTTAAAAGTTATCTTTTAGGGCACAAGGTAATTGTTTTCTCTGACCATAAAGCTCTATCGTACATTCAGGAGTGCAGACTCTATCATGACCGTATAACAAGATGGGTTTTATTCCTTCAACAGTTTGACTATGAGATCAAATTTATTCAGGGTAAACATAATGTCATTGCAGATGCCCTTTCCAGGCTACCAGTAGGTGCAGATGTTGAAAATACTTATGGAAAAGAGGAGAAAGAGTTCAAACTTATGTACATAAAGGGTATAAAAGATGAAGCTGAAATACTGAAAATCTGTAATGATATTCGTAGAAACCAAAACCATGATGAAAATTGGAAGTTGGTTAAAAGTTATATAGGGAAAAAGGGAGGAGAAAAGGTAGATCAGTATTATAAAGTACAAAAAGGGATTTTGTTTAGGAGACCTAGACCTGACTTAGACAATTGGAAACTATGTTGGCCTGAGCAATGTATTGACACGTTAATCAGTTACATACATGAAAGCTTCGGACACTGCGTGGCAACAAAATGTATACAGAAGATACAGGAAAATGTATACTTCTATAATATCAGTAGGAGAGTGAAGAAAAAACTTGAAACCTCTGATCGTTGTCAGAGAGTAAAAGTGAGCAACCAAACACCTAAAGGACTGATGCAAAATATTTTACCAAATAAAAACCTTGAATTGACAGCTATTGATCTATATGGACCACTACCAAGGTCAAGGGGAGGGTATAGTTACATCTTCGTTATAGTTGACGTTTTCTCTAAATTTATAAAATTGTATACCTTAAAGAGAGCAACCAGTAAACAAATTATCATCAAGCTGACGAATCATTATTTCACAAATGTTGGTATACCCCAGGCCATCATGTCTGATAATGGGTCACAGTTTACATCTAAATTATGGAAAAATTTTATTGAAGATACAGGAATAAAACATATTTTGATTTCGGTTTGTCACCCATCAAGTAACCCAGCAGAAAGGTACATGAGGGAAATTGGAAGGCTCTGCAGAACATACTGTAGTAAAAATCATGTTAATTGGATTGAAAATGTTACTGACTTTGTGGATATAATGAACAGCCTACAGCATTCATCCACGGGTTTTTCACCTTATGAAGTAATGTTTAATAGACGACCTGCAAATTTGATTTCTGAGAATGTTGATTTCCCACCTTGTCAAACTATGACACCCCAGGAAAGAGAGACAGCTGTTAGGAACACTATGAAAAGACAAGGAGAGGTAAGAAAACAGAGACATGATGCAAGAAGTAAAGGAGTACAGTTCAGGACAGGAGATCTGGTTTTAGTAAAAACACAGGAAAAATCTAAATTGATGAGTTCTGAAATAAAGAAATTTTTTGACATTTATATAGGCCCCTTTGAAATCAAGGAAAACCCACACCCTAATGCCTATAGGCTAATCTACCCAAAATCCAAGAAGTTATTTGGACTGCGCAATGTTACAGAGTTAAAACTCTACAAACATGACCCATAAAATAGTCATTAATAAGTAAAATGCTGCTCGGAAAGAACTAGGTGACTGGCCCAACTACATCACTTTATTGTTTTATCATTCAAGGAAAACTTCATGTCAAAGTGTGGGACTATGTCAGCTAAAAGTATGAAGTAGATTTTGTGTTAATGTGAACTATGTCTGTACTAATTTCTCTTTGTTCTCTAGTATACCCATTTATTAAATTTGGTACAAGATCAGTGTGTCGGACTACGAACCATTCTACAGTGTCATAGTAATGTCTCTTAACAGAAACCAAAGTTAATGATGTGGACACTTTTAAAGTAATAAGATATGAATAGTGATTGTGTGTAAGAAGACAAAACCTTGTCATTTGTAAGCTATGTCAGATGGAACATTATTTAATGGATAAAGCAAACTGGAGGTACTTGTCAGATTATGAGAGTGTACTTTGAAAGACCAGATATGTTGTAGTGGGTTAAAAATATAGTGGGTAGTCATGAAATTTAATCATGCAAATTAAGAATGTATTGAGGTTTAGAGCATTATGGAAACAGATGTTGGTGTATTACGTTTGAAACACTTGTGATGGATTGAAGGTTATGTGATACTAATTTTGAAGTTTATATTATCGGAGAATATTTTGTAATAGTTTAGATAATTTAATGTTAAAGTGCATGAAGAGCTGT
Source organism: Schistocerca nitens (assembly GCF_023898315.1). Lineage (NCBI taxonomy): Eukaryota > Metazoa > Arthropoda > Insecta > Orthoptera > Acrididae > Schistocerca > Schistocerca nitens. The sequence continues at coordinate 468,948,466 of NC_064618.1, read as the reverse complement.
TAGGAATTTATCCCATACCCTGTTACACAATTTGGAATAATTTCTGTTTATGGCAATATGCTATTTGAGCACAGGAGAGTAAATAAAAATGAAACACTGCTTAATAATGATGTAAAGTTAAGGTATAAATACTAACAATCTTACACAATTTAAGTGTAGAGTTTGTCATAATTTGACCTATAAAGCTGAAATAGATGTACAATGTGAGGATACTGCAATTATAGTCACAATCATATGGAACGTCTCAGCTATCTCATTATAAAGGAAACATTAAATCATAAATATGTAAACCAATCTGACTCTGAAAATACAGTGCTGATCACACATAATTGAATTTGCACTGGATTCACCATGTGATTCCATTCATTACGTATACATGAATTTTCCCTAAGAGACAACCACTTAACATAGTGTATAAGTATTACAATATTTTGAACTATGTCTATTTTATGTATGTGGTTAAAAGAACCTGTTTATTTTAGAATAATGATTTCTTTAGATTTAATGGTTGTTTTGGGCACAAGCCATGCCATAAGGTATTTTATTGAAGCACTTATATTAAAAGATTGTGAGAGATGCCTGCATTCCACAGTTCACTTAATATATTCTAAAGAAACCACTGACAATCAGAAGAATGAGGTTAACTAAGATGCATTAAGTCAGTATTGAAGTAAACTTGAGTTTATGCATATACTATATAATTATGTACCCATCTTAACACGGCTCTGCAGCTACCATGATCAATTAAATATAAGGTGCCATATTTTATTATTAGTTATAAGCTCATTACACTTATTGCTCAATTCAGCCAATGTAACTTTCAAATTGTATATCATGGAAAGTGTATATATATAACTAAGATCACTTGGGAAACCAATTTTATTACTAACTTTCGGAACTGGAAATTTTATTATGATGTGTGTATTAGATATATTTTATTCCATAGTGACACACAACCCCATGCATGCCATGCATGGACTTGTGTGTGGGGGGTATTATAACAGAACGTAATATCGTGTATGTCAGTAATTTCTTTACGTGTAATGTTTTATGTAAATATAGCCTTTGACTGCGAGTTTAACAACTAAGAGACAGTTATCTTTGGTCATGCGGAAAGGAGGTCGATCTTTGGCAGAGGTGGTTGAGGGGTTTGGAGAGGAAGTGTGGGCTGGAGGAGGTGATGATACAGATGTGGTGTAAAACAATGTCGTATTTGATATTTTTGTAGAAGTGTTAAATGTGAATAAATGAATTAAATACTGATGTGCAAAACTAATGTAACGTTTGCTCTCTAAAAATCAAAATACCACGTCGCCCTACAAACCAGTTAGTCTCATCCAAACACAAAGAAAAACCGCGGGAACATCGCAGTGGAATCACCTCTAGACTTCACGAAGACAACAACGCAGCCATCGATATGAGTTAAGTACCAAACTGTTCGTACTTGTTAACGACCTCGGACTATAAATTTGAATCTCCTGTAGTGCCTGAAGTCACCATGTGGGCAAAGGAGTAGGACAACTCAAAGAACTGTGGAAATCTTAGGAAGAGGTCTGTTAAAAGTGTATCTGTTTTATATCTGCACAGTTTTTCTGTATTATTCTGGAAAGGAAAACTTGTTTTAGTCGTAACTTTTGTGATATAGCTACAATGAGACAGCCTTTTCTGTGGCGCAACAATACGTTACAGTACAATACTTTCTTCATCATGGCAATAAGCGTAATAACTACGATATCTATACGCAAAGCATTTCACTTTGTTTCTGATGAGCTGAGCACATTGACTTCAGCAGAACTTTGCTTACAGAGGACGATAACTACGACACTTCCACAGAATTATCTTACAGCAAGACGCACATTTAGCGCTACAGGTCACGCATTTGAGTGATTAATTTTGTACTTAAAACATTTATTTTTATAGATTTTTGAATTACAAAGAAAGTTTTCCGTGATACATTTCATTCCATTGCTGTAATCTGTAACACCTGAGGGTATAATTACATTAATCCTCAGAGGGGTACACGCCTACTTTGTGTGCCATGTGTCTGGCAAGCACAAGGAGCCCTAGCTAGTATGGTATTTGCTTATACAACTTTACACATCGGTACCATATTTCTCTGACACAGAATTACACAGCTATCTGATTATTTAACAGAGAAACAAACATTTTTTTACTACATCAGTGACACATGTTTACGTAATTACACAGTGGGATAACTTCACACTTATGAAATTGTATTTTGTCTGTACTTTGTGAACTGTCCATATTTTTTTCGGAACCATTGTGATACTATGAGAGCTTTGAATGATGTCTTTGGTATGGGATCATGATTTTTAAAGTACGTTTGAGGTAGATGACACTATTTAAATGAGCAGAGAATTTTTTTTAGGTTTTGAAATTATTGCAGAAAGCTATGACATTTTTGAGATTTGACTGAGGTGTTATGATGTTATTATTACGATGGCGATGTGTATCATGCTGTTGAGGTTTGTTTATGATCAATAAGCTGATAATATATGAGGAATTTGAATATGCTATGTATTTATTATGATCAAATATTGAAGAAGTGTCTACAAGTATGTGTATGTGTAATAAAGTAAGGATTAATGACTACTGGTTAGGGACTATGGTTTGTGAAAAAGGACATTCGAAACCAAGAATCGTACTTTAAGAGTTATGAAATGTGTGTATATGCATGAATGTATCACAATGCCGGCGAAAATTTTTTGGACACTGTTATATTTACAGGATTTTGTTTCTACACATTTGTAACGCAAATTCTCGACCTGTGAAATTTTTATATGAGACTGTCACTGCAGCGGAAACTGCTGCCGTGAATATTTCGGTAGCAAAGGTTAGTGACCTTGACATACTGCGTTTTGGGTGCCCAGCTGAGAGATAGTCATCTGAAAAAAGAAAGCCATTAGGTAGAGAAAAAAAGAGGCCATTATCCTCGCTATTGACATTTCTTTGTAGAAAGCATCGCAACTACGACACACTCAAACTTGAAAACATATGATTACACTGTGGAGCTCTTAATTTATGATATTTACTAAAATGCCTAATAAAATGATGAGAAACATTTTACATCTATTGTCTTTCTAGTTGAGAGATTTTTTTTTTTGCCTTTGCAGACGCCATTTGCCAAGTGAATGACGTTACATATGTTGCCTTACATATATATATATTTGCTCATTTCGTTTAATATCTAGTTTCTAGCTGCACTGCAGCATTGGTTAAAATAAAATTTAATAGATGTACTAATATAGACATTTTATGCCTACAGATCCAGTAAATAATAATTTTATGATCTACTTCCAAAAAAACGAGGTAGCACAAAAAGACATTACCCTTCACAGGAACGACATACATAATTTTTGTCAATGACTGGGTAACTTGTTTCGTAGAGTAACTTATCATGATGCATCACTCTAGTGTTAAGATGTGACATAGGTATTAGACATGACCATCTTTACTGTAATATTTTTTCTGCTTGAGCTTTGTCATGTTTAGATATTAGTTACTGCATTTGCTGCTGCTGTTTGCCAGGCATAGTGCTACTAAATTTCAGTTTGTATTACTCTGTTTTACGACTGATTTATTTTTCTTGTTGCAGCACATTGGCTCATATTAGTTGTAATGTTGCATTTGCTATGCTAATTTAGATTTACTGCTGCTAGAATTGCCAATTTGCATTTTTTTCATTGCTGTTTGTATTAATTGTTTTGTGCTGCATTGCCTCGTAAATTATTTGAAGGGGACATTTCAGAGTGAACTGCCGGCCGCGTGCATCCATGTGCGTGTGCATAAAAGTGTGTGTGTGAATTCCTAAGGGACTGAACTGCTGAGGTCATTGGTCCCTAGACTTACACACTACTTAAACTAGCTTACGCTAAGAACAACACACACACCCAAGCCCAAGGGAGGACTCAAACCTCCGGCAGGAGGGGCTCCACAATCCGTGACATGGCCCCTCAATCCGAGCGGCCACTCTGCGTGGCTGCATAACTAGTGTTTAGACAAACTGAATTCACACAGATTGACCACACGGATGCAGCTCTGTAATTGGCGGCTGACAGCTGTTGCTGGCAGCTCTCATCGAACCAGCCACAGCAGGCTGTACTAGCGACTTCTATGCTACTCTCTTTGACTAAGTGAGTCTAAACTATTCTCCAGATGTGATCTTGTACTTCCTGTAACGAATATTTTACAGACAGACACTACCTCACTATGTGTTCTATCACATAGCTGATCACAATCGATTGAATTTTACATATCGGTATAGGTTACAACGTTGATTCAGTGTTACACAAGATCAAAATATTGCCGATGGCACTGACACTTTTCGAATTTGACACACATAATGTAGAATCCATCCTGTGAAACATGTTATTTCACAATAAGAGCTGTACTTTACGAAATCAAAGAACTTTGTCACTAATGGCAAAAGGATTTTGCAGTCATAATGGTTTGACCGGAGGCGGGACTTGTGTTTGACAGCAGGGTATGTTTTTGAAGGGTTGTATGGCAGATGCATATGTAAAATATTCAGGGTCTTTTGACAAGCATGCAAGATCCTACATTCACCTCACTCTATTCCGACATGGCAATTTACTTCATGAAACATTAATGCTAAATTTTACGGAATCCACAGTCGAGACAGGTAGCAGTATAATTCATATCTCCCATAAAGACCTCACTAAAGCATCATTACTTCATGGTTTGATATGTCTTATGCGATGTATAATGACAGCAGACGTTTCCACTGAATTTCTAACTGGAGGTCGAAATAGCGAGAGAAAAGCGGTATCGATTCTACAGATGTCAGAAAACGTGTGAAATTTAATGCGAGATTGTGAAGTATGGGAATAGCTTTTGAACAGCGTATCGATGTACACTGAAAAGCCAAAGAGTGGCACACCTGCCTAATATCGTGTAAGACCCTCGCGAGGACACAGAAGTGCCGCAACTCGACGTGGCATGGAGCTGACTAATGTCTGAAGTAGTCCTGGAGGGAACAGACACAATGAATGCTGCAGGACTGTCCATAAGTAATGTCTGGGGAGGTTGGTGGCCATCGAAGTGTTTAAACTCGGAAGAGTATTCCTGGAGCCACTCTGTAGCAGTTCTGGACGTGTGCGGTTTCGCATTGTCCTGCTGGAATTATCCTAGTGTGTCGGAATGCACAATGGACATGAATGGATGCAGGTGATCAGACAGGCTGCTTACGTACGTGTCATCCGTCAGCGTCGTATCTAGACGTATCAGGGGTCCCATATTACTCCAACTGCACACGCCCCACACCATTACAGATCCTTCACCAGCTTCAACAGTACCCTGCTGACATGCAGGGTCCATGGATTCATGAGGTTGTCTCCGTATTAGTACACGTCCATCTGCTTGATACAATCTGAAACTAGACTCGTCCGACCAGGCAACAATTTTCCAGTCATCAACAGTCCAATGTCGGTGTTAATGGACCCAGGTGAGGCGAAAAGGTTCGTGTTATGTAGACATCAAGGGTACACAAGTGGTCCTTCGGCTCTGAATGCCCATATCGATGATGTTTGGGTTGAATGGTTTGCACGCTGACACTTGTTGATGGTCCAGCACTGAAATCTGCAGCAATTTGCCGAAGTATTGCACTCTGTCGCGTTGAACGATTCTCTTCGGTCGTCATTGGTCCAGTTCTTGCAGGATCTTTTTCCGGCCGCAGCGATGTCGGAAATTTGATATTTTACCAGATTCCCGGTATTTACGGTGCACTCGTGAAATGGTCGTACGGGAAAATCCTCATTTCATCGCTACCTCGGAGATGCTGTGTCCCATTGCTCGTGCTACTATAACACCACGTTCAAAGTCACTCATGTGCATATCAGGGTGTGGCTGAGGTGGAACTGGGGTCTAAAAAAGAACAGGTGTTAATTTTTCAACTCCGGTAGGCAAACTGCCTCCCGTTTATTGAGAAAACATTTACTGACAGACCTGATCTCGTCGGGGGCCTGTCAGTAAAAGAGGGCGATCCACATGCCTCGTTCACGCAGCTCGGTGCGGTGGGCGCTCACACGTGATCTCCTGGACCTTTCTGATTGGCTCCTGTAGGAGCTCTGCCTAGGCAAGTGACGCTTCCCGTCGGCAGAAAGGTTGTTTGTTCGTCGAGCACGTGAACAAGCCGTGGGATAGCGGCACATACTGGAAAAATCTGATGTGTCGCCAACCCAGGGCCCGTGCACGGCTTTGTGAAGATCCATTGCCATCCATAGCTCACGCATTTAAAAAAATTTCCCTTTTCTTTTATTGAAAATAAAGGACTCCCGTACTCAATCTGTCAGCACCTGTACACTTAAATCTTGATAATCTGCCATTGTAGAAGTACCCGATCTAATAACTGCGCCAGACACTTGTTACCTTATATAGCCATTGCCAACCGCAGCGCCAAATTCTGCCTACTGTATTTGAATATGCATGCCTGTACTAGTTTTTTTGACGCTTCAGTGCACATTACAGTGTAGATTCTGTCTTACAGACGAAGACGTTACTACATTTTTCAAGTACATGATGTTTACGTATTTAGGCATTATTATGCCTTTCAATTGTTTGTAAAATTTGGCGTTTTATGTTCAAGCTTAAACATCATGATTCACTAACGTCGTGAACAGAACAGCAGGTCACCACAATATCTTCTCTCTCTCTCTCTCTCTCTCTCTCTCACACACACACACACACACACACACACACAAATAGCTGTCAAGCAAATCGTTAGATAAACATATGCATAGAGTTTAAGGAAACCTCACCATAGCTATGTTAAAGTAAAATCAGTAGAGCAGTACTGCACTTGTATATCTATCATCTTCTGGGTCTCGTGAACAAATAGAGTAGCTGGGATCCACACAATCAATGTTTTTGGAATAAGTGTTGTTTTCTGCCCCCAGAAAGCGCATAGAACGATTTTCAAAACTGAGCAGCCAACTAGAGATTTAGACCATTGGTTGTGTGCGTCAACTCAGTGATATTTCACATAATACAATTTACATTTCTACTATGACTTTGAACTCTTATTAAGCTATTCGCATTTGCACCACAGAGCTGAGATCAGCAAACTTGCAAAGTGAATGTTCCGTGCACATTTCTGACGAGTAGTGCAATTTTTGGAAGCGTATAACGTCTAAGTTTTACGCAATTCATGTCCGATTACGGTTCGAAAATTATGGTATTTTCACATCATTCATATAGAATGATTGTCAGCGATGGTAAATGTATGTGACGAAACAGCAACATCTTACGAGAGTAATAGCCTGTTTCCTTCAGATCCATAATATTTCAATACGATAAACAACTGCCCACACATTCTTTTGGTGAGTGACAGTTCAAACAAATGGCTCTGAGCACTATGGGGCTTAACATCTATGGTCATCAGTCCCCTAGAACTTAGAACTACTTAAACCTAAGGACAGCACACAACACCCAGTCATCACGGGGTGACAGTTGTAAAGATACATGTGTCATTACAACACTAAACAATATCGTTTTTAACAGTATTACTAAATGACGATCAAGTAAATTGTTCATCTTGATCCATCATAAATTTGAAAAGTAACATTTGGCACCACTGAAGCAGTGGTCCGCTGGCACTGAAAGAGGCGCTGTATGATACACGCCCGCAGACGCTCATGCCAACTAGCGGTTGGAATGACGCAATTTGCTGGAAAAAACAGGTGATTTATGAATTACTGTAATGTGCTGCCACCTTGTGACAGAAATGACAAACAACCTAAGTTACACAGTTACTAAACTCTATTAAGAAATAATTAAATATACTATGTTCTGTTTATTTCATTAAAAAGCTTAGAGAGTTAAAATGACTGTAAAATTATATTTTGTGTATTACAAACACCTCATAGCTTTAGGAATATGTAATATTGTTAAGTGAATTCCTGTACATTCATCTGAGTGGTGGTAGACTATCTCGCCCTTTTTGGGAAGAGATAATCTCAAACAAAGATTATCTAAGGAGTCATCAGTAGTGTGAGCACAGTGCATGTGTGTGGCGTTTGCGAGTTGCAAACCAGGCACTGGCAAAATTAGCCTTGGATGTTTGCTGAATGCTGCTACTATTTTCTAAAAAGTGCAGATAAACTGTGTGTTATGGCAGAAGAGGTTTGCTCTGACATATTGTGGAGTAAAAAGCCAGTTGTATTGTGGATAATGGGTCTCTGCAAGCTGCAAGAGACATTTTGCTGCTGTATTTACAACTGAAGATCCTGTAGATTCAGCACCACAAATAGTAAGCTGCCACTTCACATTTCAGTAGCATTTGTTAAAGAGATTTGAACATAGCTTGTTATCGTGTGAAATGCAACAGTTTTATTTGTTCTGTGCTACAACATGCAACAGTCTTATTTTGTCTGTGTTAGAACTTACAGTGGACTTCTAATATGGAAGCCATGCTAGCGAAACGTGTAAAAGCCATGACATAACTGTAACTTTAAACTGAAAAATAATTTACTGGTTATTTATAAATCAAACACGTATCTTGTATGTTCATTTACGTATGTAAAAATCAACGTCCCTATAGTTTCAGTGATTTAAACTGCAGATTTTTACAGTGATAAAAGCTGAAATTTATTTGAATACAAATTGTTCACGAACTTACAGTGAGATTTCATACATAAAGTATAAACTAGCCAAATTTCGTAATGGATGCTGTGTATCGCTGTTACTGTTGAGAAGAAGACATCGCAAGATGAAGTGACACTTCTGTTCCTTTTCCTCAAGAAACTGTGGTCGCTTGAGTGCTTTTCAGATTAAAACCAGTGGTGTGTGACGAAAACTGAGCTTGTATTAATTAAGTTCAGGTATAGATAGTAATTGAGACCCGTTATGTAGTTTTAGATCATATATTGTTAAGTGACTTAAAGTTTATCACATCTTGTCTGAAATATTTTTATGATATTAACATTAAATATTTAACAACACAGTAAATAAATATCTTCAATGCTTATCAAGTTATTCATAAAAAGTTTGTTATGTTAATTTTGATGAAACGTTTTGTGCTTTTTAAAGTAATTACATCTGTGTGCATATAGGCACATTAATATTAGGTATTCCTGTGAATTTAAGTGCTCCTTGTTGAATTAACATCCTGTATGATCGTCACCTCAAAGGCAGTTGACATTAAAATTACTAGGTTTTCTCTATGATCATTTGCTATTAACATCTGTTTGCTATTATTTAACCTAATTTGTGCAGTAGACTGCAAACTCTCACAGACAAAAGAGAGTGGTCAGCCATCACATAGCTAAGCATCTACTGCATACGACAGGCTCCCATAATTGACGAGTCTGATTGCCACACGCAGTTCATAAAGCAATTATTACATCCTAATTAGGATAAAATAAATTGAAACAAATGGAGACATTGCACACTGTAACTTTTTTAACTAACACCGGTTTTCACTGTAGACATGACTTGCTGTGATGGAAATTTGATATCAATGTAGGTAAAAAATTAAACTTCAACCACCCTTCCTATAAACAGAATGTGATCTAATGTCAGAGCTGGCACGGCATTTTTAAGTGATTCCTCATATAAATTGTAAGTGATTTACGTTGCACATAGGAGTTCTAAGACTTCCAGAAGATTTCTATCCATTACTTATCTTTAGCAACCAGACTTCTACCATCAAGAGTGACGTCACTGCAAAGCTTCTGGAAGGTAACGAGATGTCTTTGACATGACCCTACAGATACTAACCTCCATGATTCTAAGTTTAGAATCCATTACACTTTGATGACATCAGAACCTCAGATGGGTGCTCTATAGATATGAAAACTGTACAAAATAGTCGTTCCAGTTCCTGTGGCTCTGTGTTCAATGAACCCCACCACTCATCCTCATTACAGGCTTACTGACCATCAAGTCGACACACCACCTGTGCTCTGTATTCCATAGTGAGAGGTCGATCTCCATCATCATGAAGCATCATCAAAGATCTGCCACCTCCAGGCAAAGAAAGTGACTCACACACTCGATTGCAAGTATTAAATAATTTTTGTTGATTTCGGCACTATATTCGCTGTTTGCAACGTAAGTGTCGTCGTAACTGCCGTCTGCTTCACATCTGCTGTGCAGCGGGCTGCGTTAATTTAAGTATTAACTGTATTTTTCTTACTTGTCACTTCTTCGTCCATGTGTTTTTGCTTTTAGGAAGATTTAATTTTCGAGTACTAGTAATAGTGTTCCATAGATTTCGTGTTTGTTTTGAATACAGTCAGAGAGAGTCCCTTTAGTTAGCTGTAGTGCCAGTAGTGCTAGTGTTTGTTTTGAATACAATCTAGAGACAGGTAGTGCTTATTTCATTGTTTTCAACAAGAAGTGTCTAGTAACTACAGTTTAGTCAGCTATCAGCAGCCTTTAGTGAATTAGCAGTCTAGTTAAAAGTTGATTAAATCTCAACAGTAAATTGTTGATTTCTTAGTATGGATATGATGTGTGACCGCTGTGTACAGACGCAGGAGGCGCTGGCCACTGTTCGCGAACAGCTGAACGTGTTGATGGCCGTGGTCAGCTGTCTTCAGGCTGCTGCCTCGGAGTGTAGTAGCAAAGGGAGTCTGGTGCGTCGCATGGTACACCACAGGTGTTGCATGCTTCACCCACGGTTCCTGCTGTCGAGACATCTTCGCGGGTACCAGGCGCGGTTGGGCCACCGTCTCCCCAAGGGGAGTGACAGGTTCAGCGACGTTCGCGGCGCACGAGGCGGAGGGTCTATGTGGAGGCTGGCCGTGTGGCCGCTCCTTCAGCAAGGTCTGAGTAGGCACATGGGGGGAGGGGTTTATTAGTGATTGGGAGCTCCAACGTTAGGCGGGTGATGGGGCCCCTTAGGGAAATAGCGGAAAGGGCGGGGAAGAAGGCCAGTGTTCACTCTGTCTGCTTGCCGGGGGTCTCATCCGAGATGTGGAGGAGGCCCTGCCGGCGGCGATAGTGAGCACTGGATGCACCTGACTGCAAATTGTTGCTCATGTCGGCACCAATGACTCTTGCCATCTGGATTCAGAGGTCATCCTCTGGTCCTACAGGCGGTTGGCGGAGTTGGTGAAGGCGGAAAGCCTCGCTCGTGGGGTGGAATCTGAGCTAACTATTTGTAGTATCGTTCCCAGAACCGATCACGGTCCTCTGGTTTGGAGCCGAGTGGAAGGCTTAAACCAGAGGCTCAGACGATTCTGCGGAGATCTGGGGTGCAAATTTCTCGACCTCTGCTATCGGATGGAGAAATGTAGGGTCCCCCTGAATAGGTCAGGCGTGCACTACACGTCGGAAGCGGCTACAAGGGTATCGGAGTACGTGTGGGGTGCACATGTGGGTTTTTTATGTTAGAGAATTCCCTCCCTAAGCCTGACAAGACGCCTCCTGAGACGCGACAAGATAGTAGTAGGCAAAACGCAACAGGGAATAAAAATATTAATGTGGTAATAGTGAATTGCAGGAGCGTCTATAGAAAGGTCCCAGAACTGCTCTCATTAATAAACGGTCACAATGCCCACATAGTACTAGGAACAGAAAGTTGGCTGAAACCAGATGTAAAGAGTAATGAAATTCTAAACTCAGATTGGAATGTATACCGCAGAGACAGGTTGGACAGTGAAGGGGGAGGTGTGTTTATAGCGATAAAAAGTGTAATAGTATCGAAGGAAATTGATGGAGATCCGAAATGTGAAATACACTCCTGGAAATGGAAAAAAGAACACATTGACACCAGTGTGTCAGACACACCATACTTGCTCCGGACACTGCGAGAGGGCTGTACAAGCAATGATCACACGCACGGCACAGCGGACACACCAGGAACCGCGGTGTTGGCCGTCGAATGGCGCTAGTTGCGCAGCATTTGTGCACCGCCGCCGTCAGTGTCAGCCAGTTTGCCGTGGCATACGGAGCTCCATCGCAGTCTTTAACACTGGCAGCATGCCGCGACAGCGTGGACATGAACCGTATGTGCAGTTGACGGACTTTGAGCGAGGGCGTATAGTGGGCATGCGGGAGGCCGGGTGGACGTACCGCCGAATTGCTCAACACGTGGGGCGTGAGGTCTCCACAGTACATCGATGTTGTCGCCAGTGGTCGGCGGAAGGTGCATGTGCCCGTCGACCTGGGACCGGACCGCAGCGACGCACGGATGCACGCCAAGACCGTAGGATCCTACGCAGTGCCGTAGGGGACCGCACCGCCACTTCCCAGCAAATTAGGGACACTGTTGCTCCTGGGGTATCGGCGAGGACCATTCGCAACCGTCTCCATGAAGCTGGGCTACGGTCCCGCACACCGTTAGGCCGTCTTCCGCTCACGCCCCAACATCGTGCAGCCCGCCTCCAGTGGTGTCGCGACAGGCGTGAATGAAGGGACGAATGGAGACGTGTCGTCTTCAGCGATGAGAGTCGCTTCTGCCTTGGTGCCAATGATGGTCGTATGCGTGTTTGGCGCCGTGCAGGTGAGCGCCACAATCAGGACTGCATACGACCGAGGCACACAGAGCCAACACCCGGCATCATGGTGTGGGGAGCGATCTCCTACACTGGCCGTACACCACTGGTGATCGTCGAGGGGACACTGAATAGTGCACGGTACATCCAAACCGTCATCGAACCCATCGTTCTACCATTCCTAGACCGGCAAGGGAACTTGCTGTTCCAACAGGACAATGCACGTCCGCATGTATCCCGTGCCACCCAACGTGCTCTAGAAGGTGTAAGTCAACTATCCTGGCCAGCAAGATCTCCGGATCTGTCCCCCATTGAGCATGTTTGGGACTGGATGAAGCGTCGTCTCACGCGGTCTGCACGTCCGGCACGAACGCTGGTCCAACTGAGGCGCCAGGTGGAAATGGCATGGCAAGCCGCTCCATAGGACTACATCCAGCATCTCTACGATCGTCTCCATGGGAGAATAGCAGCCTGCATTGCTGCGAAAGGTGGATATACACTGTACTAGTGCCGACATTGTGCATGCTCTGTTGCCTGTGTCTATGTGCCTGTGGTTCTGTCAGTGTGATCATGTGATGTATCTGGCCCCAGGAATGTGTCAATAAAGTTTCCCCTTCCTGGGACAATGAATTCACGGTGTTCTTATTTCAATTTCCAGGAGTGTAATTTGGGTGAAGGTCACCGTTAAAGCAGGCTCAAACATGGTAATTGGAAGTCTCTATAGGCCCTCTGGCGCAGCAACTGTTGTGGCAGAGCACCCGAAGGAAAATTTGGAAAATATTTCGAGTAGATTTCCCAACCATGTTATAGTTCTGGGTGGAGATTTTAATTTGCCAAATATAGACTGGGAGACTCAAACGTTTATAACGGGTGGCAGGGACAAAGAATGCAGTGAAATTTTTTAAAGTGTATTATCTGAAAACTACCTTGAGCAGTTAAACAGAGAACCAACTCGTGGCGATAAGATATTAGACCTTCTGGTGACAAACAGACCCGAACTACATTTGAAACGGTTAACGCAAAACAGGGAATCAGCGATCATAAAGCGGTTACTTCATCGATGATTTCAGCCATAAATAGAAATATTAAAAAAGGTAGGAAGATTTTTCTGTCTAGAAAAAGTGACAAAAAGCAGATTTCAGAATACTTGAGGGCTCAACAGAAAAGTTTTATCCCAAGCAGAGATAGCGTTGAGGATCAGTGGACAAAGTTCAAAACCATCGTACAATATGCATTAGATAAGTATGTGCCAAGCAAGATCGTAAGAGATGGAAAAGAGCCACCGTGATACAACAACCGAGTTAGAAAACTGCTGCGGAAGCAAAGGGAACTTCACAGCAAACATAAACATAGCCAAAGCCTTGCAGACAAACAAAAATTACGCGAAGCGAAATGTAGTGTGAGGAGAGCTATGCGAGAGGCGTTCAATGAATTCGAAAGTAAAGTTCTATGTACTGACTTGGCAGAAAATCCTAAGAAATTTTGGTGTTATGTCAAAGTGGTATGTGGATCAAAACAAAATGTCCAGACACTCTGTGACCAAAATGGTACTGAAACAGGATGACAGACTAAAGGCCTAAATACTAAATGTCTTTTTCCAAAGCTGTTTCACAGAGGAAGACTGCACTAGATTGTCGCACAGATGACAAAATGGTAGATATCGAAATACATGACAGAGGGACAGAAAAACAATTAAAATCGCTCAAGAAGGGACGTCGAACAGATGTGCAGAACTATAGACCTATATCTCTAACGTCGATCAATTGTAGAATTTTGGAACACGTATTGTGTTCGAGTATAATGACTTTTCTGGAGACTAGAAATCTACTCTGTAGGAATCAGCATGGGTTTCGAAATAGACGATCGTGTGAAACCCAGCTCGCGCTATTCGTCCACGAGACTCAGAGGGCCATAGACACGGGTTCACAGGTAGATGCCGTGTTTCTTGACTTCCGCAAGGCGTTCGATACAGTTCCCCACAGTCGTCTAATGAACAAAGTAAGAGCATATGGACTATCAGACTAATTGTGTGATTGGATTGAAGAGTTCCTAGATAACAGAACGCAGCATGTCATTCTCAATGGATTGAAGTCTTCCGAAGTAAGAGTGATTTCAGGTGTACCGCAGGAGAGTGTCGTAAGAACGTTGCTATTCACAATACACATAAATGACCGTGTGTATCACATCGTAAGTTCACTGAGGCTTTTTGCGGATGATGCTGTAGTATATCAAGAGGATGTAACAATGGGAAATTGCACTGAAATACAGGAGGATCTGCAACGAATTGACGCATGGTGCAGGGAATGGCAATTGCATCTCAATGTAGACAAGTGTAATGTGCTGCGAATACAAAGAAAGAAAGATCCTTTATCATTTAGCTACAATATAGCAGGTCAGCAACTGGAAGCAGTTAATTCCTTAAATTATCTGGGAGTAGTCATTAGGAGTGATTTAAAATGGAATGATCATATAAAGTTGATCGTCAGTAAAGCAGATGCCAGACTGAGATTCATTGGAAGAATCCTAAGGAAATGCAATCCGAAACCAAAGGAAGTAGGTTAAAGTACACTTGTTCGCCCACTGCTTGAATATTGGTCACCAGTGTGGGATCCATACCAAACACGGTTGATGGAAGAGAGAGAGAAGATCCAACGAAGAACAGCGCGCTTCGTTACAGGATCATTTAGTAATCGTGAAAGCGTTACGGAGATGATAAACTCCAGTGGAAGACTCTGCAGGAGAGACGGTTAGTAGCTCGGTACGGGCTTTTGTTGAAGTTTCGAGAACATATGTTCACCGAGGAGTCAAGCAGTATATTGCTCCCTCCTACGTATATCTCGCGAAGAGACCATGAGCATAAAATCAGAGAGATTAGATCCCACACAGAGGCATGCCGGCAATCTTTCTTTCCACGAACAATACGAGACTGGGGGAACCGATAGAGGTACTCAAAGTCCGCCCCGCCACACACCGTCAGGTGGCTTACGGAGTATGGATGTAGATGTAGATGTAGAAAATTCAGTGTTGTGGGTACAGTATTCGTTTCATAAACATCTGGACAGAGTGTTTACACTTATGTAGGTATAAATTTTCATTGATTTCGGTACTATATTCGGTGATAACAGTTCGTTTTGATGTCTTCCTATCTAATGTAGAGTGTTGCGCTGTTACGTGCTGTAAAGGGAGTAACATAGAGTATGTTAGCGTATCCTGCTGTGGCCGATGGAGTGAGAGCTGCCAGCAGCAGCCATCCACCACCGACTTACTGCGTGTCGAACTCTGTGAATCACGTATCTTTAGTCACATTTTGAGTATGGTAACAACATTTTCCGTTATAGTGAGGCAATACCCTGGGTGACGACTGACTGTGTCCATAACTGTAGTTCAGTTGTCATCTTGAAATATCATGCACAAGTACGGTATTGATCAATATTCTCGTAGAAAATATAGCACTTTCCTTCATATCTATTTGCCGTTTTTTTATCGCCACAGAGTTGTAAATAAGTATGAGCATGTTTCATTCTCAAATGCTGTTGCTACATGCCTGATACATACAATTATACGTGTTTGGTGGCTTTGTGAAGTTGTTTATGTTACTGATGGTAAGTAGCAACCGTCCAGTCCACCCAAACTTTGTTTTTGTGGTGTATTTTACGATCATGGCACCTTAAACTGTATTTTGTTTTTACTTCAGGGGTTCTATGATCCATTAGGTGTCAGGTTATCGAATCGGTACTATGCATATGGTGTCTCTCTCTCTGTCCTGAGTTTTTACTGACAGACATAGAGCTGACTACCGGGTGATGGGCTCTGATGTCTCAGGCGACAAGCAAGCTCAGCGGTTGATAGCTCAGGCCAAATTTTTGGGAGCATCAGTGGTACGTTGTAGTGTCCCTTTTGCAATATTCACCATTATCGAGATGAAACATAAATAAAAATGACTGTATGTGACTCAAAATGAATTGCAAACATTGATTTAACTGTAAAAATATACAATATATATATCGATAAATGCAGAAAAGACATTATTTTTAGTGTATGAGATTATAATGTGTAAGTAATTAAAAGAAGTATTATCATCTCTGTAAGAGTATAAAACACAATGCAATGTTCATTCTTCTGTCTAGTCTGTTTTGTTCTGTTCGTTCTGGTGTTAGCTGGAATAAGGTACGCAAGCTATTTTGCTGCGCTAGCATTTGTTTCTGTCGTAGCGTAATTGCAAATATTTAATGGTGTAAACTGTGTCCTAGTAAGAATATATTAGTATAAAGTGATCTCCGTGTGTTATTTCAAGAACCTACGCCACATTTATCTTATGAAAAGAATATTTAATGAAAATTATTTAGCATGTTTCCAGCTGCTGCGGAGCGAGTAACAGTGATCTCTGATTGTTAACAATTAGCCGCCATTACGCGGTACATTTAAAAATATTTTTTCACAGCACAATGTCTGCTAGCCGGAGCGGAAGAAATTATGTAAAAATATTCAGTGAGATTAATAGAAGTAATCCAGTGAAATAATTTTATTAAAACTTGTCCATTTTCTATGATAGTGAACTGGAGCCGAGTAATACTACGCTATTGCATTTACAGTAATTTGTAGGGAGCCTGGCGCTCGATAAAACCAGATATAATACGTAATTGGCAACCTACGAAATTCATTATTTTGCTTATTATATCTCTTTTGTATTTTTTTGAAAGCTAAAAGTAAAAACTAACTCCACTAAAAATCAGTAACAGATCATGATAAATCAAAGGACAAACAAATTTACTAGTAGAGTGTTTCCTCTAAATAAATAGTTACATTTTTTTTAAGAGATATAATAAATAGCGCCCTGTTACGTGGGGCCCGAAGAGATAAAATATTTTTTTTAGGGTTTGTATGTATGTAATTGTTAACATGTTTTGTATGTATTCTAATGTCTAGCAAATTCCATTTCATGTATAAACTTGAACGAGGAAAGCGGAGAAGAACTGTATAGACCCTGAGAGGACGAGATAGCAAAAAGAAAAGAAAGAAAAAAGAAATCAAGGTAAGGACCACTATGCATAAAAGCTTGCTACATAGGCCCGTAACATCAAAGTATGGTATCATAGATGGTACATGGTGTACAGTGGTGTAGATATTAATACTGTGTGATTTTGGAAACAATAAGCAGTTTGACTTGTGAACTTATTCCGCATTTGTAGTTTGGAACAATTTTTGTAGTTAGCCCAGTGAGAGTTATTATGGGAAAAGTTAGACCTGTGTTAGATTTGCAACCAGATAATGTGTCCAATGTTACAAATAATGTGCAATTATTGACCGATATGGATAGTGACACTGACTTACTAAACATTAATAGTGATCGGGGGGGGGGGGGGGGGGAGAAAATTTGTAAACAATGTAGTTTCCAGTGATACGCCAGGAAGTAGCCAGCAGACGAAAACAGTAAAACCGATAGGTACTACTAGTAGGGCTAGTGATAATTTTCCAATGATTAGAACAACTACCACACCGGTATGCTCACCAATACCGGATACATTTGCTGAATTTTTACGGAAATTAGAGAAAAAGAACGAACAGCTAGTCAATCAGATAAGGGAACAAAACGAAGAAAGAGAGAGATTGAGGGAAGAGAGGAATCAACAGCTAGTCAATCAGATAAGGGAACAAAACGAAGAAAGAGAGAGATTGAGGGAAGAGAGGAATCACCAGCTAGTCAGTCAGATAAGCGAACAAAATGAAGAAAGAGAAAAGGTCTTAATAGAAAGTATAGGTACACTGTTCGAAAAGATACATTCATAAATGACAGAAATAAAGAAAGCCCAAGCCGAACTGCCGAACATTGTAAGCAACATAGTATAAGATGTGCAAACGCTTCAGACGGCACACACAGTCATCCGGGACGAAGTAGAACAGCTTGCGAACCGAATGGACAATTTAGAAATGACACAAAAAGAAACCATAGAAATGCATTTAAATGATCAAGCCCAGAAAGTAGAAAAAGAGTTCCATGACTGGCTCACTGAAAAAGAAAGCCAGATCACAGAACGTGTAGGAAGCAAAATACAGTCTGCTCTGCAAAAAGTAACTAACGGAGCAGCTGTATGTAAACAACCCACAGTAGACACGCAACCACTCGCAGGTGAAAAAAGCGAAGCGAGATACAAATTGCCAGTACCGCTGTGGCAGCAAGAAATGACAGAATTGCCGAACTCGAGCGTACACATTTGCAAACGCTTAACAACAACTGTGGCACGCCTGTTAGGAGCGTGTACGGTAATGAGAACATTACGTAGTTACGTACAGTTCATACTAACAAAAAAGCGATTCGGAAAGAGAAAACACAATTTACGGGAAGCATTCCTATTCATAACCCCGTGGGGGCAGCTTCTACTCCCACAAGCAATAACATTGATGAAAGCTTAATAAAACACAGACAATTCCAAGTATTTAACGCGGAAAAGAAGATAGTGCATCCGGTAATTCATAAAAGGATTCCGAAATGTATTACCGAATAGAGATGGGCAAACTTAAACACGTAACTGTTTCGAAACGAATGAAACAGTACAATGTAATGTTTCGATACGCTGTTTCGAAACAGTGAAACACTTTGTGTTTTGTAATCTAATAAACCTACACATTTTATCATCTTGACTGTCTACTATATAAGTATGTCCAATAAACACAGATGAGGTGCGAGAGCGCTAATCATATCGCAGAAAGTATGAAATTATCACTTAGGCGTCTTGGCAGTTTCGTATTTCCTGCAGCAAATGCGCTGCTTTCGTGTCGTTTTACTTTCATACTTTTCGGTTGACTGAGGACAGCCATAGCTGAAGACGGAAGAGCCACCACGAACGGAACTGGAGGTGGGAGCAAACTGCAGAAACAACGGATATGCTACTGGGATTCCCACTTTCCGTTAGTATGGGTAATATACCCATCCTGCTAATTTCCATGCACACAAAGGGAATCATTGAGGATAAAAGGCACAGTGACTATAGACTCACAAGTAACGCCAAATAATTCCAATAAATAACAAAATATAACAGAAAAAATTTTGTCTTTCAAAGTGTTTCGAACCGTTACTCTAAATTCACCATGCTTCCTAATCCTTCCCGTTCACCATTACACTATCAGTTATATGCCGAACAGATTGCTTGCAATTATAACTACATCAAATTTATGTATATGTCTAATAACTGTCACTCTACGCCTTTTTTTATTCAAAATGTTGTAGGCTTACTTACGTTTCTTAATATGATTACTGTACATAAACACAGAAGCGTATGTTATCAAAAAGTGTAATTTAACTGAATGATTTTCACATATTTATTATTTTGAATGTGAATAGTATGCGTTGTTTTATTGTTTGGTTAGTGTTTATAAAGCAGGTGTTACGCCATTTCGGAATATGACAGTCAGCTAGAAACGAAGCTTTATTTTCGGATATCTTAAGCTTCATGCTATTGCTTGTCAAAAAGATTTCGACACTCTTGAAAGAGTTTCACGAAGTGGTATGTTAAATGTGTTTCTGTACCCGTGCCGAGCCCGAATCTCGTCCGACACAGAGGGGAATGAAACATCACTGTTTCGATACAATTAGTCCGTTCATAGAACAGGTGGACTGAAACAGCCTTATTTTGAAACAACGATACAGTTTCTGTGTCTGGCTCGAGATCGAATCTGGTCCAGTTATCCGAGACAGGGGCGGAATGAAACACCACTGTTTCGAAACAGTGAGCCGTAGCCGTTCCGAAACACTGAAACAGTTCCACGTATCGATACACTGTATCGAAACATAGAAACATTGGCCAAGTCTATTACCGCGTGCCTGGAATGAACGCCAAAAAATTCAGTTCATAATTGCACATATACAAGGCGACGCTGCCTTATGGGCAAATGAAGTCATAGAAAATTGCCATAGCCCGGCACAATTTGAAAAATATTTTCTAGACAGATACTGGTCTAATGCTATTCAAGAACGCCTGAGGACTGAAGTATACAGCCCGCAAATGTACAATCACAAACAGGGTACACTCCGTAAATATTTTGAAAAATATATCAACAAAACTAGATATTAGGATGACCCCATATCAGCCCGTGATGTGATCAGAATCTTGAAATTAGGATTGCCCGGTTATATACGAGACAAATTAATAAATGTACCCGAAAATGACCTGGAACGGTACTTGTCTCTGGTGGACGCAATCGATATCTCCTAGGAAGAAAATAGGATAAATAAAGACCAGGAGAAAAGTAATGGTTCAACACGCAAGTTTAAAAAGGGCAAAAACAATTCCAATTTTGGAAGCCACGGAAATGGAAAGGAAGATCAATCCGCAGAACAAAACAGGAAGAACGGCAACGGTCAACCATCTTACAATCAAAAACGTAGGTGGGAAGATAGAGGACATCCCGGCTACAGTAACAGTAATAATAATTACAATAACAAACGTCGAAATGAAGGTCAATGGCCACAACAAAGCAGTAGTGCCAACAACCGCACTTACCCGGTGCAGTGGATGCAAACTTCTGTGCCACCACCACCGCCTCCTAACGGTAACCAGTACCAGTGTGGCAATAGGAATTCTATGCAGAATACTGATGCAATACCACAAACATGGATAGACTCGAATAGCAGCGTAAGGATAGTAGAAATGCCCACCGACGGAAACCACCATAGTTCAAGACCGTCAAACGAACAACGGCCACAATAAGCTCCCAATTGATGGTCGACGAAAAAACAGGGGGCACACCTAAAAACAATTCACAAGATAATATATTATTACTGAGGTACCAAGATGGAAACAGTACACAACATGATTTACTTATGGGATCAAACCAATGTAACAAAAAAGAAATAACTGAAGTACAAACCATCATAAAAGCTAGAATTAATGAATTGCCAGTAGAAATATATATAGATACAGGTGCCACTACTAATGTTATGAGCTATGATCTATTCAAAACCTTGAGCCAAAACCGCAACTTACCGACATTTCCTGTACAAAACTGCTGTGTCATTGGAGCCATGAGTGCACAAGCACAAAAAGTTCAGTATCAGGTGATAGTAGATTTATACCTAGGGGAAGATAACGTAAAATGTATCTTTCTCGTAGTCAAAGGATTGAGAGCAACTTGCATCCTGGGGGGAGGTTTCCTGAGCGAGAAGAAAGCAAAAATTGATTTCTGCAGCGGGAAGATCTCCCTACTGAATGAAAATAAGCAGATTGTACTGGATTTAACACGAACAGTAAGTACACCCGGTAAAGATTGCCCGAGCGTACGAGTAAAAAGCGAAGAGATGCCCATATTTCAATTAAGCAGCAATTTAAGGGGCCAGGGCGAATATTATTCGGACGTAGCTCACAATGAAACGCTTCGCTGGAACGAAACCCTTAACAACAAAGCACAAGAATCATGTTATCTAACTGAATCCCAACGAAAAAGTCGATATGACAAGTCAATAAAACGAACAGTCCCATATCAGATAAACGACTTAGTTTTGATAAGAAACCATCCTAAGTCGCCACTCATAGCAAAGAAGAACAAGAAATGGCAAATGCTGTATAATGGACCTTTTAAAATTATACAAATACCGCACGGCTGTAGCTACCTTATAGCTGATGTGATGAGCGGGAAGATCAAAGGATTGTATCCCTATAAGGACTTAAAGAAATTTGTGGTACCTGACAATAGGACATGAATGGTTTACCGTATTTTTGTGTAATATGTAGGTTGTGCACAGACTTCAATATATATTTTTGTGTAGTTGTAAGAATTTGATGTTTTGTTTGTGCTTAGTAGTAAGATGTTTAGTCTTTATTTCAATGAATGATTTACACATCAGCCTTCAAAAATGAGTAAAAAGAAGCTAAAGGACCATCAGTCCAATGATAGTATTTGTTTAGAAACATAATCAGTAAGTGTAAGATGTTTTTCAGTGGTTATTAGAGTTAGTAACTATAAATTTTATTATGCTGTGTGATAAATGTTTATTTAAAGAATGCACTAAATATTCTAATCTGTCACTTGAAAAATGAACAGAAATGGTGTATGCAAAAGACTGTTCACATACCATGTGACATCTGTGATGCTGTGCTTTGACCTTAAAAGAAAAAGTATAAGCATCTAGCCACAATATTTCAGATTAAATAAGAGCTCTACTTTAGAGCCTGTTTTTGACAGTCGCAAACCTTTTATAGGATACGCGATTACGCTAGCAGCTTATGGAGCAAGCACATGCACGGCGGTCCTAATCCCCAAATGAATATATCCTATGACAAATTTATTAATGCTCAAATATAAAAGTATTGCAAGTCAGGCCAGAATCCGTTGCATGTATGACGTAACACTTAATTGTATGCAATAACAGAACAAAAGTGCTTTTGATCTGTGAAATTTCATTGTAACATATTGTGTAAACGAACAGACATCTGTGTCACTATGTGATATAAAAAAAACAGTAATCATGTAATACAATTGTATCAAAGTCATACTGTAAGCAATACTAACAGGAACTATAATAGTGTGTTGGTATTCGTGGAGGAAGTGTGAACTTTGAGAACTGTATTAGTGATCAACTTGGACAGTGAACACTTATGTGCTGTACAACTGCAAAAACGCGAGGTACAAACATTAACTAAACATACCTGTGTGCAGTGACCCAAAACACAAAACTGTGATTAGTGTGTGTTCGAAACTGTACAGACAACATTTTTAGGTTGGACGCTACCTCCTGTGCACCAACAATTAATATGACGTCACGGACCACGTAGTAGGACGTTACTGCAATGGCAACTACGGTGGAACGCCGTCAAACAAAAATTGTGAAACATAAATATTCCATACGAAATGGTGACAACAGGGATGTGCAGTGCTTACTTCAGCATCATATCTCCTGCATCATTCAGCAACAGTACATGCAAACGAACAGGAAAATACCAAGTAACTGAGCCTGTGCCTCGATGATGCAATAATGTTGACTAATCAATTCTTACCCACAACCAATAACATCTTACAAAATCCGTTCTATAACATATGTGCATTTGTTTCATGATTTGCACGAGTCAATATCCTCTCCCATGCTGAAAACTTTAACGAGCGGTGCGCAACAATGCAGACGCACCACGCAGACAAAATAACGTCGTTCCGTACTCCACATCCTGACCGCAGCCTACGGACAAGAAAGAAGACAACAGTTTCCAACCGACGCTCCACGGCAACGGGCACGAGGCATCGCGGTAGCGACATACAGCGTCATCCACACCACACGACGAGAAATTCGCCGACAAAAATAAAAAAAAAAACTCAAAATATTACCAACACAATATAAAAATTTGATGAACACTTTCATATAAAAACTATATGTTTGTTTCTTTTTCAGAAAATTTTATATTTGATGTAAATACTTGTAATACCAAAACATGTAGAACCAACTTATGTAAAGTAACACAAAGGGTTAAATCTATCAGCTCTGCCGAGGTTTTTCTGGGGTTTCCCTGCGGCCCTCGTCCAAATGGAAGAGATTGTTATATTGCAACTGTCCCCAGCCATGTTATGTAAAAAGACTCAAAATGAATGTGTACCCATGACCTAATACACGGTAAAGTGAACTGAAAGTGACCAACGAACGACAGAAAAGTGACACTCGTGGTCTACAAGGACCAAACATTAAATAGTGTGTTCCTTGTAGCCCAGGGGGCCATGTAGTGTCCCTTTTGCAATATTCACCATTATCGAGATGAAGCATAAATGTGTGACTCAAAATGAATTGCAAACATTGATTTAACTGTAAAAATATACAATATATACATCGATAAATGCAGAAAAGACATTATTTTTAGTGTATGAGATTATAATGTGTAAGTAATTAAAAGAAGTATTATCATCTCTGTAAGAGTATAAAACACAATGCAATGTTCATTCTTCTGTCTAGTCTGTTTTGTTCTGTTCGTTCTGGTGTTAGCTGGAATAAGGTACGCAAGCTATTTTGCTGCGCTAGCATTTGTTTCTGTCGTAGCGTAATTGCAAATATTTAATGGTGTAAACTGTGTCCTAGTAAGAAAATATTAGTATAAAGTGATCTCCGTGTGTTATTTCAAGAACCCACACCACATTTATCTTATGAAAAGAATATTTAATGAAAATTATTTAGCATGTTTCCAGCTGCTGCGGAGCGAGTAACAGTGATCTCTGATTGTTAACAATTAGCCGCCATTACGCGGTACATTTAAAAATATTTTTTCACAGCACAATGTCTGCTAGCCGGAGCGGAAGAAATTATGTAAAAATATTCAGTGAGATTAATAGAAGTAATCCAGTGAAATAATTTTATTAAAACTCGTCCATTTTCTATGATAGTGAACTGGAGCTGAGTAATACTACGCTATTGCATTTACAGTAATTTGTAGGGAGCCTGGCACTCGATAAAACCAGATATAATACGTAATTGGCAACCTACGAAATTCATTATTTTGCTTATTATATCTCTTTTGTATTTTTTTGAAAGCTAAAAGTAAAAACTAACTCCACTAAAAATCAGTAACAGATCACGATAAATCAAAGGACAAACAAATTTACTAGGAGAGTGTTTCCTCTAAATAAATAGTTACATTATTTTTTTAAGAGATATAATAACGTGTTGGCAGACTTCTTGGCCATGGAAGCGGTAGTTGTTTGAATGAAGACACAAGTGTTCCTACTAAATGATGTTTAGTTTGAATTTTAACTTACGGGAGTAAATTGAGGGTCATCATTTCCAGAAGGTCTGCCCTTCTGAATTTTTTTTTTAAATAATGAATGTTGAGGGATTAGAACTTAGTGTTGGGAGAAAGAGCGACCATACACCTCTGAGTGAGTAGTAGCCAGGAAAAACCCGCACACCTATCCTTTGTCTTGGACTTCATAGTGCCAGTATTCTGGAACATGGATTCTGACATCACAGAACTTGCTCCTGTATCTCATGACTGGGCCAGTATGCCAGAATTCTACATCGTTGTGAATATCCCGATAGTTCTGAGCCGTATTGTGATGTCATGGAGCTGCGCCAGTATGCCCTGGTCGCTATGCTCGATCGCCATCTTGTATTCCAGGGCAACCATCTTGGATTCTGACTTCAAAGTTAGGCTGGTGCCCATATTCCAGACCACGGATTCTGATGTCATAGGGTCATGGCCAGTATACGAAATCAGCCAGCATGACAATGCACCATCTT
Source organism: Schistocerca nitens (assembly GCF_023898315.1). Taxonomy (NCBI): domain Eukaryota; kingdom Metazoa; phylum Arthropoda; class Insecta; order Orthoptera; family Acrididae; genus Schistocerca; species Schistocerca nitens. Next base: position 468,922,783 of record NC_064618.1, on the reverse strand, counting down.
GCATTTCCCCCAGTTCATAGTTAGAACAACATTCCTGTTTCCACATGTAGCACACTAGCACTATTCGACTATTTTTTTAATTTCCTTAGAAAATTTTAATTTCTCGCCATTTTATACATAGATCACTTGGCCTTTGTCAGAGGGCAGTGGGGTAGAAGATGAGAAAAACCCATGTCTCTCCAGTGATGTCATGTCAACTACTTCGTGCTGAACTCTCCTTACTATATTTCTAACAACAAATGGTCGCTGTCTGAATGTTGGTCAGAACAGTGAAAACACTGTGCGGAGTGCACTTGGATGCAGAGAAGGAGGCTACCTGTTTGAGCACAAAGACACTACGAACAAAATCCTGGAACCAAAATATACATTGGAAAAAAGAGAAAAGCAAAAGAAAACAAGCTTACTCTCAGTGCCACTGTTAAATCGATTTTGTAAGTGATGAACACTGCTAATTTGTCCAGGCAGCCAAACAACAGTGGAACTTTATTAACACCAAGCCTTAAGCAAGTATATCAGAAACCAGCTTCCAAATTAATACAGCTAAAACATCGTCCTGATCTGATAAGAGTTTCACTCCAAATACAATGACAATTTCTTGAGAGTACAAACAGCATTGTTATGCTAATATAGTCACTGAGTTAAGTGCACTGTCAATGCTAATAGGGTATCACTGATGTAATAAAGTCCATGTTGATACATCCACGATGATGTGGGAACTTGGATATGATGCGAGGACGTAAGCTCTTGTCAATGTGTGTTATGCAATCGGCATTGAGCCCAGAGAACTATAGCTGTGAATTGCCACTGTCTATTCGCTGGAGAGTGGTCGACTAGCGTCATCTACAGCGAACTGGCGTAAGAATACCTGGAAATTGAGGTGGTAGCACATGGTTCACAGACTATACTCAAGATCTGTGACAGCCCATAGTGCTGTTGCAAGCTTTCAATTGCAAAGGGCTAATGGCTGCAGGCGAAAAAAGCCTCCATCTGTAGAGCTGTGACAAACTAAGGCATTACCATAAACACATTTACAAAATCGCGTTACATTATTGGTTGAGCTAGGCATGCAAAGCTGCCACAGTCAGCCCATAGCAATTATCAGTGATCAGCTTACGCCGACTTGAGTATAGTACTCTCCATAATACCGTTATATCCGGTGAATGTGGCGCCACTAGGTACCACAGGGGCTGTTGTAGGCATGAAGTCCATCGGTTATGTTGCAGGCGCCTTGGAAGCACAGCAACCAGCAGTATATCACTGTGCACTTGGTGGCTGGGCTGTAAGTGTCAGCCTGGGGTTGTAAGAAATTGTAAGGGATATTTAAGAGTTGATAAGTTTCCGCCATTATTGACTGATGCTTGTGTCGTTGAGAAAGGAGTAATACATCAGTTTTGTGTTAACCTTTGGAGAAGTTAACTGAAGTATAGTGCAGCCATTGTCTGTCTAGATCAGACTGGTTACGGAGAATGCTACAGTCCCTTTACACTTTTTTGCTAGTGAAACATCTAAATATTCTAATCCTTAGTCATGCATAAATCGTTTTTAAGGCACCCACTGCTCATCACTAAAGAAGAATTAGTTGACATGATCTTCGTTTACGGGAAATTTCAAAGGAATGTGTAACAAACAGAAGAATTTAATAAAAAAATTTCCTTTCTTACCATGTAAGTATGTGCTGAAGGTAGCGTAAACATCACATATCAGTTTCCTCAAAGGTGCAAGTTTCTATGTAGAACGCTATAATTTTCTCGGTTTTGCATGGTTCAAATGGCCACAACAACAGTACAGCAATCCCCATATTCAGTGTAGTTTAACTACTTAATTTCGTGACAGGCCAGCAAAAGCGTTAGTCACTGAATTTGTCTTGGACAGCTCTGCTACACAGATACAAAAGAGAATTCCGATATTTCGATGATTAATGAAGATGGGAAAAAGCATCTGGTTTTCCACTAGCCACTGGTTGGTGGAACTTTTCTTTTGACTACCGTACAGAAATGTCCGACATCATACAATTAACTGCAGAACTTGGCTGTAAACAGTGGCACATGACAGGCCATAAGAAACAGTATTATTGCATGTAAAACATAGTATGTAATGTGCTTTATTCATATTAGTTGACAGATCCATGGTAAACTTAGAAATGGCAGCTCCTGCCATAATCTCAGATTTTCACTAACTTTGTCAGGATATGTGCATGTAAACAGTGGTTAGTGCCAAAACATAGGCACCAATAATAGCAACTTCTGCAGTGCTTGTGCTAGGAAAATGTTTTTCAGGGACAATTTGTACATATCTGAAGATGATGTGGATAACCACAACCCAGATAAAGATCCCGAATATGATTCTGGGCGCAAATGTGCTGCAAAAGTCGTTGCTAATCAGATATATTTGAATAATTATTTATACAAGTAAACGATGTTACATTGAGTACATTACTATAGCTTATGTGAATTTATGACAGTGTGATGGCAGAAATGTTAAGGGCAATGCTTGATATTGGTTGTGTTCTGTAGTAAGGTGGCAATAAAATTAATGTGATACTGAAATGGATCATACGTTAATATTTGATGTTTTTATGCTTTATTATTGCAAAGATTCGTAATGCAGATCTTCGTATCATAATCCAAAACAATTCACACCTTTTAAACTAATATTTTTGTGAAGTTTCAGAGCAACAGTTTCATTAACTTGCCTAGCAAGTAAATAGTAGTAAGTCAGTGCTAACACATTTTAGTGCAGTCAGTTGCAAGTAAACAATGTCGAGAAAACACTGACATGTCTTCAAGATTAAACATTGAACTGAATTTAAGATTTTAAAAATGTGTTGGCTCACTAGAAGTATCTAAAAATAATAACTTATCAGAAAAAAATACACTGAATTTTCTTGAAATATCTTATCTGTGAGATTTTTTTGAATTTTTTCTGCCCACATTTTCAAAACAACAAACTTGTCCCTAACCATTGTTTACTGCTAAGGTCTTTAATTATCGCCAGGCTGAGTTGCTGAGCAGTTCTAGGCGCTACAGTGTGGAGCCAAACGACCACCACGGTGGCAGGTTCGAATCCTGCCTCGGGCATGGATGTGTGTGATGTCCTTAGGTTAGTTAGGTTTAAGTAGTTCTAAGTTCTAGGGGAGTGATGACCTCAGAAGTTAAGTCCAGTAGTGCTCAGAGCCATTTGAACCATTTTAATTATCTCTATTGTTTACAGCATGAATTCAAAAATGGCTCTGAGCACTATGGGACTTAACAGCTATGCTCATCAGTCCCCTAGAACTTAGAACTACTTAAACCTCACTAACCTAAGGACAGCACACAACACCCAGTCATCACGAGGCAGAGAAAATCCCTGACCCTGCCGGGAATCGAACCCGGGAACCCGGGCGTGGGAAGCGAGAACGCTACCACACGACCACGAGCTGTGGACAGCATGAATTCACCTAAGTTTCATCCAGCAACCACACTTTTGCCCTGCTTATTCATCGGCATTCTCACATCATAATTCATAATCTTGTAGCTCTTATGCATAAGCCATCACAGATATTTTATACGCTTCATTGTCATAATCTCACACCCTCTTCAGTAAAAAAGGTCAATAGCACTAGACAGAAAAGTTGTGATGCTATGAGAATCACTGTATTCCATATTTAGCAACGTTTGAAGTATGATGCCCATTGCTAGTTTCTGAGGCTGACAAACCAGCACAGTGTTGTTAATGTGTTGTTACTTTCTGCAATCACAATATGACAGTTCCAGCCTTCTGATTAGATTTGACGTTGTTCAAAGAACCCATGATGGAATTTTAAGCTTATCAGTGATAGGTATAATAATTGTAATGTGACTCATTCAGTACACCAGTTGAATACGGGTGTAACTAGATGTACTGTACTATGGCCCCAGTGTCCACTAGTATGCTGTTTTGAGGTAGCAAGACACTGAAGATTTATTGCAGCCATATCTTCCTTTAATTAAACATTAGTTAATGATACATCAACGATATATAAGCCTTCAAGAGATACTATAAGAGTTGACACAAAAGACGAAAAACTCATGTCTTGCAGTGGCATAATGGATAAAGTCGCGATTTACAGAGCTGAAGAAAGTAGATCCGTGTCCTGCTATAACCTTTTTTTTCCTCTTAGCGTTTTTAACACGTTCTGGGGTCCTTGTGAATGTAATACAAGTATATTCTGGAATATTCATTGTCATTTACATTTTAATCTAATGAAATAAGTATTCGACTGTTTATTTCCAAATATGTGACAGTTTACTAGTGTGTGGTTAGGCAGGAACCTAAGAGAATGGCTTAGATCGTTGCAAGTGAAACGAGCAGCAATGACATTCATATTCTTCCTTGTCATGGCCTCTTCAAACTCGGCGAAGATACAAGCACAGCAAAGACGATTAGGGGAAATATACACCTCTTTCTGTGAGGAATGCAACAGCCATACGCCTGACAATGGTAAATCACAGATATGCAAGAAATTAGACATTTATATGTGGGACTTGACCAAAAAAAGTGTGACCTGCCTCCAAATGTGCAGAGCCGAGAGAAAACAATTGTAACCATTTTTTCTCAGTTTTATTTAAAATCTGAAACAAAATTAACAAAATTAACTCATCCTATTACAAATTAATCATCTTAGAATTTTTTAACACAAATCAGTAAATAAAGCACTTTACTCAATCAATTAGTTTTTCTTCTTGAAGGAGTACTTGGCACATTTGAGCAATTTTTTATTCTTCAAAACATAATTATATAAATCTTTGCAACTGTACTGAAAGTTAATATTTACTTGCACTTCTGCCTCTACATGTTCCACACTCAGCCTATTTTTTGAATCACTCCAGGTGTTTCAATAAAGTGGAAATACCCTCTCATCAGTGGCATTAGAACATGAAAGAGACACAGTAAACTGGAAAATTTTTAATAAATTTGTTTTATTCGACTGCTGAAATAGTTCATACCAAGTAACAAAGTTAGATTTTTTCATTTGACAGTGCTGTTTGCATACGTTCCTCAGAAATTTTATTTCCAATTTCCTTAACACAATGTAACTCATTATAAAGTTTGTCCACATCAATAAGTTTGGTGAATGATAATTTTTTGTAGTACAATGACAAGTCCTTGTAAATAAATGTATTCTCGAAAGCAAATATGCACATGATTGGCAACTTATTATCTTCCGGAAAAATCAAAGTGGTTGTTCAGGTATTTCAATGCATTTTTGTACCATGTAATCAAAACAATTTACATACACTCTTGTTCATCAATTGTGAAACTTGTGAGGGTATTTAAGCAAATAAATATAAAGAATCTGCCATTAATCCGTTGCTCTATTTTTAGGTGTAGATCTGTTAGGATGTTGTAGGCTTCATAGGATAAAGCATTATCTTGTTCAAAAAACGTGATGGCGTTCTGAAACATTTGTAGAGTATTATGTAGAAACCCAAGAAAACATTCTCTTTTATTTGCATGTCTGTCATCAAAATATTTTCCTAATACAACAGGACAGTTATCTATAAGAGTCATAAAATAATACTTCAACACTGAAAACCAACGTAGAATTTTCCTAATAATGGGATCCAATGACAGCCCCCTTGTTTCAATGTTCTTATAATATTTTCATATTCTGTTCCAAAACCAGCAAAGTATTCTTTAAAGGTTTGGACTCTCTGGGGGTAATAGGATAAGTGCCCACACAAATTCTCCATGTCAAACTCGCACTTCTCCATAGTATGACAGACATCACTGCATACCATGTGCGCTGAATACCTTGCAGCAAGATGTTGGCATTAACTTGAGAAATTAGTTTGTAAACTGAATTATTTTCACCAGAATTAACATTGAGGTTGTTATCTGAATGAGCAGATACATTTGTGAAATCTAAATCCAGCGCTTGGACTCTGTTTTTTTATAGTATTATAAATATCGATCGATTTTTTAACCAGGTCCTCATAAAAATTAAGCAGGTGAGTGCAGATTCCGTTCTCTGAATAGTAAAATCTGTTAATTATTGGAAATAGTTTTATATGTCTGTGATTTGTCACATCCATTGAAATGCTATAAAACATGCTTCACCTTAATTTTTCAACACTATCTTCGATTGATGCTGGGGCCAGAACATTATAAATTAAAGAGGATACCTTAGTTCTACCAAGCAATATTTTTGATGCAATTTAGAAATCATTGAAGTTTACAGTGCACAACTTTGAATCCGAGTCCATAAAACTGTATGGCATGTTATGTTTTATGCCATGATAAACTTTTATCAACTCTGTAGCTATTGTTTTTTCCTTGTTTGCGTCAACACACCGCACTTTGAAAACTGTTGTAAAGTCTGAGTACTCTTCCAAGCTCTTTCACCCAGCTAGTGTTCCGAGACGCTAAACGCCGTTTAACATCATTCAGATCTCCATGGGATCTCATAAATGATTTCATACACAGGTTGCAAAGTCTTATGCACATTTGTATCAACTTTTTTAAAAAAATACTATCAATTCTTCTATTCTTCCTGACAGAACATGTCAACACATCAGTTTACACTTTTTGTGTTTTACTTTTTCCCTGTCACTGTCAATCGTTTCTGCATTAGTCATGACTCAAATCCAAACAAACAGTTCAAAAATAACAATAGCAAAGTGTAAACAACACATTAAACACTATTTACTTTATGAATTGCATAAAAACCAAAACTCTGTGACAAGTAGTGAGTACTAACTGAATAGCGCCAGTGTAACACAAGGCAGCAAAGCAGTGGGGGAAGGGAACGAGAGAGCAAGCGAGTGAGTGAGCAACCAAACGCAACGACGTTTATTTACTCGTCAAGGGTGATGATCAGGCTGTGGCCCAGAAGTGCAGACAGAAGTTTAATAAAATTACAATGAATTTGGAACTGATAAGGAGTCATGTCTGTAACTAAATAGTAAGAAATTTTTTGAACAATAAGTGTGTGAATTTTGAGCAGTTTGAAGATGGGGAATGCTACATGTGTGGCAGCCATTAGTAGCACACAGCAAACTAATTTGTTTGACTACTGTGCATAAAAGATGAATATCAGAAGAAGTCTTGAACAATTTTGGGCGAAGTTACTAAGTAACTGAAATATCCATGCCATAAAATAGATAAAAGAGACATCTTATATAGCTAAGCAGGATGAGTGATGTTGGACTGAGAGAGACTGCTGCTACAGGTGAAAAATTAAATGCTGTTTATTTTGAGTAGCTTCTATCATTTCAGAACAATCGCTGTATATAGTTCCCTATACATACAGGATATAGTGCACTGATTAGCTCAGGTATATAGTTCAGTTTAATAGCCAACGGTGCATGTGATATAAAGAAACTCTTTCACCAGGCCCATCTGCACAGTTCCGACTTGCTCCTAATGTCAGCTACACCACAAAATTCTTTAATGCATAGGGAATTTTTATTTCTTATTTAGTTGATGTTGTGATCATGCAGCTTAGGTGCACAAGTGTAGTCGAACCAGGAACAAAATGAACCTCCATTTATCTTCTTGCAATCAATTCTCCTTCTATTAACTTTAGTTCTTGAATAGCAGACCATTGTTGCTAACAAGACATAGCACCAGAAGTATTTTGGACATAGAATTCCGAATTCCGTTCAATCTGCAATTTTGTGAAACAAATGGAGTCCCAATAAATTAATAGCCAAACAGTTTGTTAAGCTCTGCTTGCAATTTCATCTTTAATATATATCTATAATGATAATATTTCTGATAAGCCTTTCCATTGAACAAAAGTGTCTAAATAACTCTGTCTATTACCTTTCACACTCAGTTAATTAGGTTAAAGATCAATTTTCAAACCAAGCATGAAATGCAGTCAGGGAAAACATGTTCACCGAGAATCGTAAATGTACATACACAAATTTCGATTCAGTATTTGTCACTGAGAGAGTAAACTGACTGCAATAATTCTGTAGCATTCACAGTTTTATTCTACAAATCATTACCCAAATTAAATGCCATTTACACACAGTTCCTGTAAGTCATGAGTATAGAACTGACGCCCAATAGTATCTATGATGCTATCAGAGCAGACGAATCAACATGTGTGTTCCTCAAACTACTGTAGCACGACTTGAATCTAGTACACATAAACTGAAAGTGTTTTACTTTGAAAATAGCTCATCTAATAATTCTGACAGGTTTCAAAATTGTGACCATTGAGGAATCTGAAGGTATGAGCGCTATCTGAAAGTTTTTCATAACCATATCCGAATGGTGGGAAAGAGAGACTTCCACTTGTGAGTTTAGATGCTTCAACAGGATTTGCAAATCATTTTCAGAGTAATATTGGTATAATTCCTCCAAGAAGGGCACTTATGTGGAGGGTCTTTTGGTGCTTACAACAGCGAATGTCATTAGAGATTACGCAAAACAACCTTACATACAATCTGAGATGGCATATCTATATGATGTCACAGTCTATGACAACGATCCAAGATAGCGATCAATGATGGCAGACCTGAAGATATGGGCACAGCCTAAAATAATCATTACAAGTTCCATGGTGCCACAGTCGCTTCCTCCCTCACACATCCACTCATCAAGTGAATTCGGCAGACGTGTTCTGTACATTCTAGTGAAAATAAATGAGTATTTGTCTCCCTGAACTGTGTTTCATTTCATCGAAAACTTCAAATAAGTTGAAAAAATATGCAGTTAAGATTACTAAAGTACAAATAACAACTAGAATGATTCACATGTTCAGTAATCTAAATAAAGAGACTGGGCAGACACATCTCAAGGAGAAAGTGGAAACACTCACCTATGGGCAGCAGCATATAGAAGAACAAATAGCTGTTCACACACTTGATATATACATATGTAAAGAAACAGTTCTTGATGTGAGGGACCATGACTTTAAAGTCCAGTTATTGCTGTGCTGAATAGACTTTTTTTTACATGAGATGAAACTTTGTAGTTCAGCTGTTGCAGTGTCAGAGTGTGGGAGAGACTTAACAATTGTAGAAAAAAATAGCCTGTGTTAAAGTCATAGCAAAATTCTCTATGTTACAGCAGAAATATTTTGCCTCCCTATACACAAAAATATTTTTGTAGATAATTCTCATAACTGATTACCTCAGATAATTCTTGCGTAATAGATGTAATAGCTTAAGAGTATATGTAGAAAGGGACTTCACAGTCCAAGCTGTTGTTATGGTGATAGGAATTAGCACATATTACATAAAATTAAACTTATCAGTTCAACTGAAGCAATGTTCATTACTAGGACAGACAAAGAATGAGTGGAATGTGATTGCTCAAAAAATAAAATATGAACAGGTGAACCATAAAAGATGTCTGTGAGAGTGAGGAAGACTGCCATTCATGAGTAGCACTCTTACAGTATTGGGACAATTTTTTAGTTTTGAGGGCATTTTGTTACAATTTTTGCTGAAAGATTGGGTAATTTGTTACAGTTTAGGGACAAACTGTTACAGTTTTGGGGGTATTTTGTTAGAATTTTGCTATAACATGTATATGTATGGGGTGAAGATTTATGTAGCCTCCACTGTACAGTGTATGACTTGTTCAATTTCCCTGTAATATTCCCACTTCATATAAAACAATCAAAATCCAAATTTCGCACAAAATATATCAGAGTAGCCTTCATGACAACAGACAACCTTGAATAACTCCAAGTTCGACGACTGCCAGAAATATTTCATCACAGCTGTAAATATCTCAATTTCCTATACCTAACAGGTTTCTAGAATTTCACCAAGTCCACAGACAGGTGTCTTCCCACATCACATCTTCTGACACCTGGTATCACGATCAGAAAAAGACCTCCTGCACAAGTGCCATTGTTGAAAGAATTATACCTGTGTTATTTTCAAAATTGTTTAGAAAGCGTATGGAAGCATTTAAATTCACAAATAGAATCCCACTTTCCCAACAGGTGATTGCGATCATAAAAATGTTTCACATATCACATACTCCTTTAGATTCCCCAACTGTCACCATTTAGAAATCCTCTGTAAATGTTATGTCTCTTATGTATAACGTAAAAAGCTTACAATTCATGTGAAGACACGCTTAAAAATGACTAAAGATGTAATACTAGCCAGGAAATTAAAATATTTTCTGTCTATAATAGAAATGAGTGGAGTTCCACCGACATCAATATCAAATTTCCATCAAATAAGAAGTTAGTGTTAGTTAAAGAACAACACAGTCATCTATTATAACGAGTATTGTCATTGCATTACCGGTAGTTGAGAATCTATGGTATGAATTTACTGCAGCTAGTTGGGAACCTATCTGAATCTACAGCATGAATCTACTGCTACTCCCATACTGAATTCGATATGGGTCCTACTATTTGAATCTATGGAGTGGATCTGCTACAACAACAACAATCAGCTCCACCAACTGCAACACACTGACCATACATCCTTAAGAGCTATTACAGTGCAATTTCCCACACAAGTACCTCTATAATTGACTGTGGTATAATACTCAATCATACGACTGTGCTCTGAGGAGCACTCGTGTTGGTGTTTTAGCCATCAGATTCGTCTGGTCTGAATGCATCCTGAACGGTTTTGGTTGTCAACTCTACACTCACAATTTACTGAAGTTGTGTGTAAAAACGCGATACATCTCGAAGAAACTGTTGTAGAGCTGATTTGTCTGCATGCTCGATCTGCTGACAACTGTAAGACTACATGTGGAGTGTGGGGTAAGTTATAACAGCAGCCCCTCTATCATCACCATCATCTGCAACTTTAGTCAGCAAAAGATTTCCCATACAAGCATCTTTCCTGAGGAAACGCACCTTCATTCTTCAGTAATTATTCAGACGTTTTGTGGAAATATGCTATGTCTACACTGCACTTATAGATGTATATCCAGCAGACCAAAGTAATAAGACCAATCTTCATTGTAAATATGTGTTGAACTTCATTACAGTTCTCTGTTGTATCTAGTATACTATACATATACTATATCTGATATTCTATATATAAATGGATATAAAGTGAGTCATTCAGTTCCATAAGTAAATCGATTCTGAAACAGTGACACCAACTGGTAAGTTTATGTCAGCACTATGTGCACATTTCTCTTAATATTTGCTTGACAGTTACAGTGTGTGTCAAAGAGATTGATGTGATCTGGTGTTCTGCACTGTTCTTGTTCACAACATTTGTACGTATCAATAGATATCTGTTAAGTTTGGTCCTCAAATCTTGTATTTGTCGGTTTCCGCGAAGGAGGTCATATTTGTTACATTGGAGGGTGAGATACATATTGATAATAATCGTTTTTTTGTAAGTATGACTGATGACAAACTGTGAAAAACTGGCGTCTCACCATAGACACACGTTAAAACCAACAGCAGGTTTGAAATGTGTGGGCACTGTGCATAGTATCTTTCTTGAGTTGTAGCGTTTTTGGTGCAAGACTTTCATGCTTCTTCTGTTAAGCTACAAACGGAGATCATAGAAATATCTAGTGACCAAAATCACGAATAGCGCATTCTATTTCAATGTTTCCACTGTTATAAACAAGATGCTACAACAGATATACTCTCATGAGGACTGTCTGTAAAGTACTTACGTTCATTTTGCTTAAGGTGATATAGAGTTCCATGGTCACCAGTCCAACCGATGTTCAACCTTAGAAGATAGTACTATTAGAAATCCGTTGAATATGTTGGATATGGTGTATACAATGTAAAACACTTACAATTTGTCTAAGAAACCGCTTAAAAATTACGATTCTAGCCTGAATATTAGACAGCTTCCCGCATATAGCAGTTATGACTGGAGATTATCATACCACTAAACATGTTAAATTGCTATATTATTCCAAGTTATTCCCATAAGTATTTAGTTCTTCTGCGTGTGTGGTTTCACAACCATTTTTAGTGTTCTGTACCTCAATCGGTAAGAATGGAATCCTTATAAGTTTATTTAATTGTCCATCTGTCCATCCATCAGTTAAGACCCCTTCTCTCAGCAATGGAGAGAGGTATCAAGTTGAAATATGTGACGCCCGTTTATGTCACATATATTGATGCTGTCGAACTCACTCATCAAAACCTGTAGATGAACTATCTATAAAGATAATTACATTTGTACAGAACCCTGAGATTGCCAGTCCTACTCCCGCTTGTGCAGAGGCTTTTTTTTCTATTTCGCTCATGTGTTTAGAATGATAACGCAATTTCTTACATTTTCTGAGTGTCGTTGACTGAATGTGGGTTTTCGGATTTCTGTGCAAGAGATTTCGCTTTGCACGAGATATTTCGATATCTGACTTAGTTTCTTCCTTAAAGTGCTCTGACCTATGTTTTAAGGTGTGTCACTACCACTTCTCATTCCAAAACTCGAGTGTACATGTATACTCTAAAAACCTACATACAGCGCATTTTATAATGTATATTACATCACTAGTGGTCATTCCCTTTCCTATTTCACTCGCAAATGGCGCTATTGGAGAGCGATCGCGTCCTTTCGTACATTAAATGTTCTCTGTCAAGTAACGTCGTCTATGCTGTGAGAAAAATGTCTGGTGCCTTACAGAACTTATACACTGAGATGACAAAAGTCACAGAAAGCGATATGCACATATTCAGATGGCGGTGGCATTGCATACACAATATACAAAATGGCAATGTATTGACGGAACTGTCATTTGTACTTGTCATGTGGAAAGGTTTCGACCAGATTTTGGCATCACAATGGGAATTAATAGACTTCGAACGCAGGAAGGTAGTTGGAGCTAGACGTGTGGGACATTCCATTTCAGATGTCGTTGTGGGACTCACTATTCCGAGACCCACAGCATCAACGGTGTTTTGAGAATTCCAAATTTCAGGCATTACCTCACACCACTCACAATGCGGTGGCCGATGGCCTTCAATTAACGACCGAGAGCAGCAGAGTTTTCGTGGAGTGGTCAATGCTAACAGACAAGCAATACCGTGTGAAGGAACTGCAAAAGTCAATCTGGGATGTACCATGAACGCATGCATGAGGACTGTGTGGCGAAATTTGGCGTTAATGAGCTATGGCAGCAGACAACCATTGTGAGTGCCATTGTTAACACCATGATATCGCCTGCAGCACCTCTCCTGGGCTCATGATCATATCGGTTGGACCCTAGACGACTGGAAACCCGTCGCCTGGTAAGATGAGTCCCGATTTCAGTTAGTATGAGCTGATGGTAATGTTCGAGTATGGCGCAGACCCCACAAAATCATGGACCCAAGTTGTCAACAAGGCATTGTGCACGCTGGTGGTGGCTCCATAATTACTTGGGCGGCGTTTGCATGGAGTGGACTAGGTCGTTTGGATGTTTGGCTACTTGGATACCATTTGCAGCCATTCGTGGACGTTTTGTTCCCGAAAAATAATGGAATTTTTGTGGCTGACAGTGTGCTGTTTCACTGAGCCACAGTTATTCACTATTGCTTTGAAGAACTTTATGGAAAGTTGAGCGAGAGGTCTGACCACTCAGACTGCCCGACATGAATCCCATAGAACATTTATGGGGCATAATTGAGAGATCATATACAAAATCCTGCACCGGTAACACTTTCGAAATTGTAGATGGCTACAGAGGCAATATGTATCAATATTTCTTCAGGGGACTTCCAGTGACTTGTTGAGTCCATACCACATTGAATTGCTCTCTATGCAAGGCAAAAGGACGCCCATCACGATGTTAGGAGGTACCCCATGAGCTCTGTCACCTTAGTGTAAGTGCACCTACAGCGCATTAGAACAGTACTGCTCTGCTGATTTTTATTTTTAAACTTAGACCTAAGGACTGCTGGATGGTGTTAAATTATCACCTCATGAGTGTTGTGTGTTCTACACTGTCATCTTTTGTGCATACATTATACTGAACAGGAAAAGTTTTCATCTGTATATACACTATAAGAAAAAGAACGACGTATCACGAACGAATTACCCAAATAGGACGGAAATCAGTAGATGTGATGTACATGTTCAGTCAAACAAATGATTACAATTTCAGAAAAATCTGATTATCCATTCAAGAGAAAGAGCTTCACAAATTCAGCAAGTCAATAACGTATTGTCCACCTCTGGCTCTTATGCAAGCAGTTTTTCAGCTTGGCATTGATTGACAGAGTTGTTGAATGTCCTCCTGAGGGATAGCGTGCCAAATTCTGTCAAATTCATGCATTAGATCATCACAGTCCCAAGCTGTTTGGAGAGCCCTGCCCATAATTCTCCAAACATTCTCGACTGGGGAGATGGTTCAAATGGTTCAAATGGCTCTAAGCACTATGGGACTTAACATCTGAGGTCATCAGTCCCCTAGAACTTAGAACTACTTAAACCCAACTAAGGCCATCACACACATCCATGTCCCAGGCAGGATTTGTACCTGTGACGCGTAGCAGTAGCGTGGTTCCAGACTGAAGCTCCTAGAACCGCTTGACCATACTGGCTGGCGACTGGGGAGAGATTTGGACGGACATTATCTTGCTGAAATGTTAGCTGAGGATGGCCCGCCATGAAGGGCATCATAATGTGGCGTATAATATCGTCGACATACTGCTGTGCTGTAAGAGAGTTGTGCATGACAACCAAAGGACTCCTGCAACGAAATGAAATGACACATCAGACCATCATTCCTGGGTGAATAAATTATAGCTATGCACTACCTTGTGTAGGTTTCTGGCTTTTAATAAAAAGGGAAACTCTGACTTTAATTCTTTTTCCAGCAACAGAAACAGTCATCCTCAGTATTTATGCGGAATTATCTGTTTTTCATATGGTTTGGTTTATATGCTCTGCAGTCGATTATAATTACACTCGACGAAAAAACTGAAAATTATGTATTAATAGACAGCAAAGAAAGTCCTAAAAATGTGTCACCAGTGTGGTGTTCACAGACATTTAAATATGCAATGGCTAGAATTTAATACATGCAGTGTTAAAATTAATATTAATGAAACTCACAAAGTACCTTAAGTATTTCAGCGAAATGTAATATCAATTGTGACCATCTGCAGCTGGTTCTCTCTCTTAATGTTATTCATGATGATCAGTGAGGAAAGAAATCGTCTACCTTGTAGCATTCACACTTTGTCTTCATATAAATCAGACGTCAACACAATAAAATTGAGTGGGCACTATCTTAAGCACATACTGGGCAGAGTACAACAATGAATAATGTGGTGTGAAGGTATAATAACACATATAATGAATGCTGGAAAATTAGTTACGTTAAATATTTTTATTGAGTAAATATTTGTCCTTGACATCAAAATATGCCGGTTGCAAAGCCACTGAGTGTATATGTATAGATCAGAATGTTGCTGTGTGTTACTGAATATGAGATCTATGTGCAATAATTATCACAGCAATCACACTTGCCACCTAGCTCTAATACGCATAATGCTGATACCCAATAGACAGAAGAAGACAGAGCAAATTCGTGTTCTGTAACCTTAAATAAATGAAAAGCAGAAATGCATCCTACAATATGATTCTGAGTCTTAAGCAGCTGCTGTGGTTGAAGACATTAATTAATACTAGGTGATGTATACTAGCAGTAAAAATAAGTTTGGAACATTGTGTGTTATTGTAGGAAATGACAAGCTGTATGTTTCTATAAGATATGTGTCAAGGGATTCAAAAAATTCGAAGTAGGGAAACATTGCTAGTTATAAACTTGCAGCTCCTTACACTGTTCAGCTAAAAATAAGTCAAATAAACCAATATCCAAGTAATCTCATAAGATGTTTCCTTATGTTTGAATCAAGTTTACCTTTTGGTTTTTATGATTAAGAAATTGTGGTTTTAACAGTTTTTCTGATTAAGAAACTGTGGTTGTAAATCTAGTAAGGAAAATAGCACTTTCAGACAATACTGCAAAAAACCTTATTCCACCACAAACTTTGAAAACAGTATCTAAATGGGACCTCTGTTCACAAAGTACGTTCTTTCCTGGTTTCCCTAATTTTTCAGATATCCCCTTGTGTAATTGCTTTTGGATACATGGAGTTAAGTAGACGTACAATAACATCACAAACCACTTGGTGCATCTTATATTTAATAAATGATAACAAGTTGCCATTATGTTCTCCATTTGTTGCTATGGAACAATGGCTTTTGATGTGAAAATGTTTGTTCATACATCAGTTGAACTTTATTGCATGACAACATACTATCAGATTTGAAACACTAATAACTATGAGGTTAGTAATGCGTAAACAGTAGTTGAGCCCACAATGACTAAATCATTTCTGTACATGTTTGTTGCACAGTTTTGTTTTGCCTATGGTATCATCTTATTGTACACACATGTGTATGATTGTTATGCATTAGCTTATGGTAAAGTTATTTGTTAGTATAGTGTGGAAACATATTTTTAAACTAAGACATTGATTCAGGTGTCATTGTGAAGAGTGTGTGGTGCACTACTAGGCTTCAAAGTGAGACAATAAAAATATTCGCCAGAATATGAGTGTAAGATGGTATGAAACTGAAAATTACAAAATAATGAAAGATGTCATTTTATACATCTGGCAAATATATGCAGAAATTCAGAATTAAACTAGGGCATTGATTTGTGCGTCATTGTGAAGAGCTTGTGCATCACTACTAGGACGCAAATGCGACAATAAAAGTACTCACTAGAATATAAGTGAAAAACTGTATAAAACTGAAAATTGCAAAATAATTAAAGCTGTTATCTCATTTGGCTGACAGATATGCTCAGAATTATAGGATATGCATGCCACCAGGATATAAGAGGAAAACTGTGTAAAACTGAAAATTACAAAATAATGAAATTTGTCATCTCATAAAACTGTCAGATATGCTCAGATTCATAGAAAGTGCCTGTCAGAGGAAAGCTAATGTCGAAAGAAATAAAAGCGACAAATTCCATTACTCAGTAAATGCAAGGCCTACGACAATGTCAGAAAAGAAATGCAAAAATGATTCAATACCATCATGTAGTTGGCCTATTGGGCATACAGAGGTCAGCAACAGTGTGTTATTTTTTCTGAGACCGTTGTACTACTCTGTGTAACCACTGTATTAAGGGCAGCCGGAACGATGAAAATGACAAAATTAACGTTTTTTGGTTTTTTCATTATAAAATTGTTTGGAGTTTTCTGAATAAAACAAATCAGGTTTCATCCTTCTAAGTGAATTATAAGTGTATTTTTTATCGCTGCAAAGTTGACACACTGCATAAACGGTTGCAGCGATTTGGAGTGTCACCTCTGGCGTCGCCGCTCACTGGCTGCAAGCAGGGTATCTTTGCGGAATTAGACAGTGTTTTGTTTTCCAACGTTGTATGGTTTTATCACTATGACAAGTGACTTTTCATATCGGTAAACATAAATGCTAACCGTGTGTGTTGACTTGTGGAGTTTGCTTTGTATTGTTTAGGTGTTCAATTTTGCGTAGTTGACGAATTTTGCTTGTACCTGTTATACATATTTGGCTTGTGGTATCAATACACCCCGTTTCAGCAATCGTTTAAGAAACGGCACAATGACTGGAAGAAGAAATCTTCTGTTGTTTCGAAGGGAGATGCTGCTCAGACTGCTTTACCAACTACTCCAAATGAATATGATAGAACTTCTTCCATCAAGAAAATTTGTGATGGTAAAGAAAAATTTGAAAATTATGAAAGTGACAGTTGTGATGTGAATGAAATAATTAACATTTCTTTGCTCTCTAATATTTTGAAACATAATGTATTATGCCAAGTTTGCAAAGAAAGAGGACTGGAATTGAAAATAACTTCACACATTAGTTTGGCATGTAAAATGTTATTGAAGTGTAACAAATTTGCTTCAGAAATTTCGTTTTCTAATTCTAAAAGTATTCCTCGTAGTGGTAATAGTGCATTATATAAATGTTAGGCTAGTGTATGGCTTGCATTGCATTGGCAAAGGCAGTGCTGCAGGGACAATGTTATGTGGAATTATGAGCTTGCCAAAACCGCCAACCAAGTTTGGATTTTATAATGAAGTGGTGGGATCTTCTGCTGAAGATATTGCTCAAGCAACAATGAAGCAAGCAGTTGAAGAAGCAGTAACAGATAATGAGAATTGTAGAGATGTAACTATCGCTTTAGATGGATCATGGCAACGTAGAGGTCATAAATCTATAAATGGAGTTGTGATAGCTACCAGTGGAGACAGTTGCAAAGTAATTGATGTTGCTATTCTCTCAAAACATTGTAAATGTAAGGGTAATACCAAGGACGAACATAGTGAAAGTTGTGAAGAAAATTTTCATGGCATGAGTGGAGTGACGGAAGTAGTGAGAATGAAAGCAATTTTTTCCAGATCACTGGAGTGGTATAATGTACGATACACTAACCATCTAGGAGATGGTGATTCTAAGGGATATAAAGCTGTAGAGGAACTCAAACCTTATGGCACTGAAATTCACATTAAAAAACAGGAGTGCACTGGACATGTACAGAAACGCATGGGAGCTCGCTTGCACAAACTAAAGCAGACATTAGGATCCCAGAAACTTAGTGGTGGTAACACCCTTGGAGGAAGAGGAAGATTGACAGATGAAGCAATTGACAGATTGCAGAGGTATTATGGGTGTGCAATTAGGCAAAATACAAGAAGCATTGAGCATATGAGGAGAGCAGTATGGGCATTATTTTTTCATACTGCATCAACAAATGAGCACCTACAACATGCACTGTGCCCCACAGGTGATGACTCATGGTGTAAGTACCAATCAGGAAAGGAATATGCCCATAAAAATAGTTTGCCAAATGCTGTAATTGATGTAATTAAGCCCATATTCAGAGATTTATCACAGCCAAGTTTACTGGAAAAGTGTTTACATGGGAAAACACAAAATCCAAATGAAAGTGTAAATAATTTAATTTTGACTAGGATTCCCAAAAGTGTGTTTGTAAAGATAAAAACATTGTATTTTGGAGTGTATGATGCAGTGGCAACGTACAATGAAGGAAACATTATCAAATGTGATGTGCTGAAACGTTTAGGTTTCCAACCAGGACACAACACCATTTCCCCAATGCGCCTAATTGATGAAGAAAGACTAAGAGGTGCAGGAGGAAGAGACAAAAGCCTACAATATGCAGCAAAAGGGAAGAAAAGACCAGTGAAAAGGAAACTAATACTGGAAAAAAGAAGAGGGTGCTGATAATCAATCATATAGGGCAGGAATGTACTAAAAAACTTTGGAAGCCATTTCCAGTAACTTTAAAATTTTCATCTTTGAGGAACATTTTCTCAAAAACTGCTAATAGTATATCAATGACATTTGTACACAATATTGTTTACTTCTTTTCCTTCATTTTTATAACAAACTAAAAAAAATATTGTATAATTCAAGAGTTATGAAAGAAAAGTGCAAAATTTTGGATAAAAAAGTGAGCATATGTTTAAAAAAATTGTAAAACAAAAACCAATCAATATTTCTTAACATGACATTATAACTTTGTAGAGAAATGTTCACTGAACATGCAGTCCCAATTTCAGAGTAACATGTTTAATGGATTTAGAAAAAAATGTTCCTTCTATTTTTCTAAAATTAACATGGAGGAAATGGATCGTTCTGGCTCCCCTTAAGGAGATTGATAATTAACTTATATATTAATATGAAACACTTGATGTGATTTAATACTGACATTTTCATGAAAAGTCTATAGTGTGTATCTGAACTTCACATACACAAAATTTTAAAGTGTTATGTATGTGCATACCATATGTGTCGTCCAATGCTTGACAGTTACACAATGTGTTATTTTCATGTATTGTAGCTTCTGTCATTTCTTGAAATTGCGTTCTTGAACTGCTAAATAGAAATAATATTACTATTTCGTTCTTGTACAAATGTGGTAATTGTAGTACAGTGCTTAAATGTTTGCATATGACACATAGTGCCATCTACTTGACTTCTGCAGAATGTTCTGTATTCGTGATCCTTAATTATAACACTTGTTAAAATTCCATTGTGGCTGATAAAATGGGAAGATGTCAGTGTTAAAAGTACATACTAGAGAGTAAAGCCTTTGTTATTAATGTGCAATGAGACGTCTATTGTGAAAGTCTGACCATCTACACAGCAGCTGTATTGATAGTATATTTAAGGCATTTGCTATATTTATGCTTTAAATTAAACTTATTTCTTTTTCTCAATTAAATCTGCCTATTTGCTGGCACAAACGCGTCCAGACACCTTGTTTCAAAGTGCGCCAGAATGGAAGATAGCGTACCTACCATTTTTCAGCCGTTGTATGGAGGTGGATTACATAAAAGTACTTTGTGGTGACCATTACTTATCTGTATCAACTGTTTGATGGAACTGTGTTGCCATATCTCGAGGCAGCAGACAGCTTTCTCGAAGATGCCAAGTTTATGACAGCTGTAAATGTCAAACACTTATCACTACAAAATAAATTAGCGTGCTGCTTCTTTATTGCACATGTATTTCACCTCTGTTATTACATTCCATGCTACAGCATATGACTTTAACAAAGTCAAAACACATATTACCCTTGTCATTTTCACTCTGTATGTCCTCATTGTGTTGTCACCAGCAAATATTTGACGTGGGACGACGTTTTAATGGAATAACTGCAGTGTCTCCATGCATAGGAGTTCAGGTGCTATTCGCTCCTGCCTTGCAGATACACTGTGTCCTCTTTTGGTCTCAAGACATCCACAAAAGAAGTAAAAAATTTCCTGTATCTTATGCAGTCGAAAAACAAACACTTACTTACTAAAATAAATAAATGCATGCTACTATCCTTCATCGACTAGAGAGACAGTGGGAGTAACACACCACTCTCTCCAAAGTAGTATGTTATCCCTCAGTATCATTTATAGTATGTCATTTATAGTACATAGTGATGCAGGTATGATTTTTTACATCATTAATGCCTGACCAGCTTAGATCACAGAAAAAATTATTATATAAGTTAAATACAATTACATCATTGACATACCATAGGCTTTGCTCAATGAACATCAGGTCTACCAAAACTGATTGAACATAGAGCATAATTTGGCAGCCTCTTAGTAGCCACAGGCAACACATAATCATCATGATATCCTTATGTGATATACAAACTGTCTTCCACTTCTTTGCATACAAAACCTATTTTTATTTTACTTTTACGAATATATGACATCTCGTCTGCATCATCACCATCTGACAGCTTCAATACTTATGCTACAAAAAGATATCACTTGGATACTTTACCAAAATATAATAGCCAAACACAGTATCACAGTTCAAAGTAAAAATATCTAAAGATGAAACCCCTCTGATTCATTAGATGGCACATATCTTTATCGCTTTGTTTGTGATGACTTTCGCTTAGAGCTATTTTATTTTTACATTGATTACTTTTTTTGTTCTTGGCTCTTTCCTCAAAGATTTTTTCTTCAGTAGCCTCTTTCTCTAATGTTGTAGTCAGTATGATGCTTCTCCCTTTTCTAGGGGGAGGTTTTGGGAAGTCACAAAACTCCTTCAGTGCGATATATGATTTGCTGGTGCTATGTTATCAGTGTATAGACAGTGTTATCAGTGTATAGACTGCAACTGGCTGCCTCAACATTTTGTATATTATCTTCCATAGCGTTTTGAGGGGTCACACATCTATCTGAATGCAAAAGATCTACTGGATTAGCCACAACACAATGTAGAATGTCTGAAAGTGCCGACACAAAGAAATCCGACTCTTTGAAGATGCTGACATAAAATGGATTTCATTCCACGTTTTCTAGAACCAGAAGTTACATAATTTGTGTCACTGTCTTAGGAAAGCTTTCGCCAACACATTACCAATCTTAATGAATTGCTGTAGGCCCAACTTTCTCGGCATCCAGAAGTCTATACACTGTTTCATTGAGTTCTGTATACAAGTGTTCCACTGTGTACTAAAGACACCATAAACTAAAAAAATTAGTTATGATTTTTAACCCACATATCTAAATAACTGAATATGGCCAGTGTATAGTTAAATGTGCATATTTGATGTAAAATACTGTAACATATTCGTCTTGGCTGTATGTACACACATCAAAAAATGTTTTATGTCACCCTGGTTCCCAGAACTCCTGAAGATAGACGCTGACTGTGGATATTGTATCACAGACACAGTCCCTTTGACTGTTCAGAGATGTCATTAAACCTGCCAAAAGATGTAAACAACCGTGCATGAGCAGCGCCTATTAGACGAAGGGCGTCCGACAGCCGATCAGTTTCAGTCTTTCTACCAGGAAGGGGGTACACGGCTCGTGTTGTCTGTAGTTCACCCATGCCTAGATGGTCAATACCGCTGTTCGATCGAGTCCGCATTTTTACTTTGTGCCAGGAAGGGCTCTGAGCAAGGGAAATCTCCAGGCATCTAAGAGTGAACCAAAGCGATGTTGTTCAGACATGGAGGAGATACGGAGAGACAGGAACTGTCGATGACATGCCTCGCTCAGGCAGCCCAAAGGCTACTACTGCAGTGGATGACCGCTACCTACGGATTATGGCTCGGAGGAACCCTGACAGCAACACCACCGTGTTGAATAACGCTTTTCATGCAGCCTCAGGACGTCGTGTTACGACTCAAAGTATGCACAATAGGCTGCACGAGACGAAACCTTACTCCCGACATCCATGGTGGGGTCCATCCTTGCAACCACAACACCGTGCAGTGCAGTACAGATAGGCCCAACAACATGCTGAATGGATCACTCAGGACTGGCATCAAGTTCTCTTCACCAATGAGTGTTGCATATGCCTTCAGCCAGACAATCGTTGGAGATGTGTTTGGAGGCAACCTGATTACGCAGAACGCCTTAGACGCACTGTCCAGCGAGTGGAGCAACGTGGAGATACCCTACTTTTTGGGGTGGCATTATGTGGAGCCGACATACGCCACTGGTGGACATGGAAGGCCCCATAATGCCTATACGATATGTGAATTCCATCCTCTGACCGATAGTGTAACCATATCGACACCTTATTGGCGAGGCACTCGTCTTCATTGACAACAATTTGCGTCGCCATCGTGCACATCTTGTGAATGACTTCCTTCAGAATAACGACATCGCCCGACTAGAGTGACCAGCATGTTCTCTGGACATGAACCCTGTCGAACATGGCTGGGATGGATCGGAAAGGGCTGTTTATGGACGATGTGACCCACCAACCACTCTGAGGATCAACATCGAATCGCCGTTGAGGAGTGGGACAATGTGGACCAACAGTGCCTTGATGAACTTGTGGATAGTATGCCACGACGATTACAGGCATGCATCGATGCAAGAGGATGTGGTACTGGGTATTAGAGGTACTGGTGTGTACAGCAATCTGGACCACCACCTCTGAAGGTCTCACTGTAGGGTGGTACAACATGTATGTGTGATTTTCATGAGCAATAAAAAAGGTGGAAATGATGTTTATGTTGATCTCTATTCCAATTTTCTGTACAGATTCCGGCACTCTTGCAACCGAGGTGATGCAAAACGTTTTTTGATGAGTGCATTACGGTAAACATTAACCTTATAAATAGATTTAAAATGAAATGATCCGTGCTGCCTGTAACATATTTTTTATTAAAAGTCACGCCTAGTTTTGCATCAATTGAAGGCGTGAAACCAATCGTAAGTTTTAATAAAATATATTTTACAGCCAGTGTGGATCATTTCATCGAAAATTTGAAAATTTGGCTGCAGTTGCCCACAATTTAAAATAACATTCTAAACAGAAGATAATCATAAGTTATATTAATAAAAAGGTAAAGTAACATACACAGAAGAATATAGCTCACCAAACGTCTCACTATTACAGCATCGATATCTACATCTACATGGATACTCTGCAAATCATGCTTATGGGCATGGCACAGGGTTCGTTGAACCACCTTTACATCAATTTTCCATTATTCCACAGTCAAACAGCCCACAGAAAACACCTACATCCTTCCACAAGAGCTCTGATTTCTGTTATCGCATTATGATGAATGTTCCTCCCCATGTAAGTCGGTATCAACTAAATATTTTCGCATTTGGAAGCGAAAGTTGGTGATTTAAATTTTGTGACAAGATCCTGCTGCAATGAAATACGCCTTTGTTTTAATGATTTCCACCTCAAATCCTGTATCACGTCCATGACACTCTCTCCTCTATTTCTCAGTAATATAAAACGTGCAGGCCTCCTTTCAACTTTCTCAATGTACTCTGTTAATCTTATCTGGTAAGGATCCCACACCGTACAACGGTACTACAAAATAAGATAGACAATCATAGTGTGGGTAGTCTCTTTAGCAGATCCTCTAAGTGTTACAGTAATAAAATGCAGTCTTTGGTTTGTCTACTGCCCAACATTCTTCTTAATTTAAGTTGTTTGTAATTGTAATTTCCAGGTGCTTATTTGAATTTAAACCCTTTATATTTTATTGATTTATCATGTAACTGAAGTTTAATGGATTTCTGTTAGTACTCATGTGGATAACCTGAAATTTTTCATTTTTTAGGATCAAATGTTAATTTTTGACCATACAGATATCTTATTTAAATTGTTTTTCAATTGATTTTGATCTTCTGATGAGTTTACTAGACGATAAACGACAATATGATCTGCAGTAAATGTAAGACTGTTGCTCAGACTGTCTCCTAAATGGTTTATACAGCTAAGGAACAGCAGAGGGACTATAACACTACCTTGGGTATTGAAAGAAATCACTTGTGTTTTATTCAACGAGTTTCTATCGGTTACTACGAACTGTGAATTCTCTGACAGGAAATCATGAATCAAATCAAATAACTGAGACGATATTCTATAAGCACACAAGTTGGTTACAAGCCACTTATGAGGTATTGTATCAAAAGCCTTCTGGAAATCTACAAATACAATTTGAAATTCCTTGTCGATGGCACTCAACACCTCATTTGAATATGTAGTGGGTTGTGTTTCACAAGAATGACGTTTTCTAGATCAGTGTTGTCTGTATGTCAATAGATCATTCTCTTTGAGGTCATTCATAATGTTCAAATACAATATGTGTTACAAAATCCTGCTGCATATTGTCATTAATGAAAAGGACATGTAATTTACTGGATTAATCCTACTGCCTTTCTTGAATACTGGTATGACCTGCGCAACTTTTCAGTCTTTCAACAAGATCCATCATCGTGTAGGTGGTTGTATATGATCGTTAAGTATGAAGCTATTGCATCAGTGTACTATGAAAGGAACCTAACTGGTATACTATTTGGACCCGAAGACTAGCTTTTACTAAGTGATTTAGGTTGGTTCACTAATCTGAGGATATCTACCTATAAGTTACTCATATTAGCAGCTGCTCTTGATTCAAATTCTGAAATATTTGCTTCATCTTCTTTGGTGAAGGAATTTCGGAAGGCTGTGTTTAGTAACACTGCTTTAGCAACACTGTCATCGATAGTATTTCCATTGCTATCATGCAGAGAAGGCACTGATTGTTTATTGCCACTAGTATGCTTTACATACAACCAGTTTTCGAGACAAAGTTTCGTTGTGGGAACTATAATAACCATCTTGCATTGAAGTCCATGCTAAATTTCGAGGTTCTGTAAAAGATCACCATTCTTGGCGATTTTGTGTTCACTTAAATTTGGCATGCTTTTTTCATTGTTTATGCAACAATATTCTGACCTATTTTGTGTACCATGGGGGCTCAGCGCCGCTTTTTGTTAATTTATTTAGTATAAATCTCTCGATTGCTGTCGATACTATGTCTTTGACATCAAGCCACATCTAGTCTACAGTTACATTATTAATTTGGAAAGAGTGGAGATTGTCTTTCAGCAAGGTATCAAGCGAATTTTTATCTGTTATTTCGAATAGATATATTTTTCGTTTATTTTTGTTGAATTTGGGAGTTATTGTATTCAGTCACACTATGGCCACCCTGTGTTCACTAATCTCTTTACCCATTTTGATGCTCATTATTAGCTAGGGTTATTTGCTGCTAAGAGGTCATGTGCGTTTCCACAACCATTTACTATTCAAGTGGGCTCATGAACTAACTGCTTGAAATAATTTTCAGAGAATGAGTTCAACACAGTTTTGGATGATGTTTTATCATACCTTCAGATTTAAACATATATTATCGTCAACATGTTGAAGGTAAATTGAATATACCACCAACTATAATTGTATGACTCTTGTAAGTATTTTAAATCTTTTCTTTGAACCTTTCAGCAACTGTATCACCTGAGTTGGGAGGGCGATAATAGGATCCAAATATTATTTTATCCTGGTAGTCAAGAATGATCTCTGCCCATACCATCTCACAGGAAATGTCTATTTCAGTTTTGCTACACGATGAACTACTTCTAACAGCAACAAACACGTCACTGTCCAATGTACTTATGTTATTCTTTCTGAACACCATTAGGTCATTCACAAATATTTCCGCTGAACTTATCTATGGCTTTAGCCAGCTTTCAGTGCCTACAACGATTTGAGCATCAATGCTTTCTATCAGTGCTTGGAGCTCTCATGCTTTCCCAACACAGGTATGACAATTTACGGCTGTTATACCGATGATTCCTAGATCTACATTCTTCATATGTTCGACTACACCCTTTGAGACTGAAGTCCTTTTTGTGTCTCCCCAAGACCTTCTATCCTAAAGAACTGCCCAGTCCATCCCACACAGCCCCTGCTACCTGTGTAGCTGCCTCCTGCATGTAATGAGCTCCTGACTGATTTAGCAGATCCTGAAACTCCACCATTCTGTGACACAAGTCGAGGAACCTGCAACCTACAAAGTTACAGAACCACTTGAGCCTCAGATTCAGATCCTCCACTTGGCTCTGTAACAGAGGTCTTCAGTCAGTCCTGTTGATTGTGCTGCAAGTGATGAGCTCTGCTTTCATCTTGCAAGCATGAGTGGCAGCCTTCACAACTTCAGATAGCTGCACAAAACCAGAGAGAATCTTTTCCAGTCCAAAGCAACACACACAGAAGTGCACACTGACTTTCTTCTCCTCCTTGGCAACTAAGTCCCTAAGGGGCCTCATAGCCTGCCTTACATTGGAGCTCCAAACTACTAACAAACTCACCCTCTCTGTCTGCCCAGATATTGCAGGCTGAGAGGTTTCCTCTGAAACAGGACAAGTGATTGCATGTGGCTGAGTGACATTGTCAGCTACAGTTAGCACTTGGAACCTGCTTGTCAGACTAACTGGGGAGGCCTTACATTCTGCCTCATGGGAAATCTTTCACAGCCTGCCATGTCCCGAGGCGACCTCCCACTCGACCATGGGTGAGTGATCAATCATAATACAAGCAGTAAGTTGTCTGGCCAATGGTGCCGACCAATCGGCAGACTCATGATTCGTGCTACACGTCTGCTGAATCCCATCCACTGCAGCCTCTAGCTATGTAGCGGAATCTAACACAGCCTGGACCTGAGAACAAAATGTCATCAACTCAGTTCGCATCCGCACACAGCAGTCACAGTACCTATCCATACTAAAGACGGTGGAAAACTACACTATATGGACAAATATGTGCGGCAGAACTTTACTGTAAACACTGACGGAAAGAGCAGTGTCTAGTAAATTAAACTAACATGCAGAAATTAAAAAAGTAACCTAACAAAGCACACAGGTCAGACTAAATAATTCGCCCCTCGTTAGGAACTTGTAAAATGTCACGAGTTTGGTTACTTTCTGACACAAACGAAAACGCGAGAAACTGTGTCCAGTAAATATAAAATTGACACAAAGAAACTGAAAAACTAAACTACCAAAGCAAAGCAGATTATTGTGTGAGGGAGGGGGGGGGGGGAGCTCATGGTATTGGATCTCCCCGACCATTTCATCGCCCTTATAATGTTGCGACGAGGTACTGTCGCACGATGGGCTGATGTCCCATCGTTCATAAATCATAGTCGCTGACTACCAACAAGAGTAAAATTTTTCGACAGTGCTAGTAATTTATCGCACAATGACTTCAACCATCAGTTACTCATTACAAACAAAACGACTCACATCTGGTTGTCAGACATAAGTTTGCGGATCTTTTCTTCTATTTCTGACCAACACTACGTCCTATATAAATATGTGCTGTTTTTTAAATATCTTGTACACAAAAAACAATTATTAAATTATTACTTGCCGAGAATTTTATGTAGTGGTCACAACAACCTGACATGAGACTGTGGTGATCACTTCAAAATGACAATGTGTACTTTGGTGTAAAGTAGCAAATGTCTTTGCAATACGGATAGTAAAGCGTGGTTGCAATGTTTACTTGAGATGTGTGTGTGTGTGTAGAGTTTGTTTGTAAGTGACAATGAAAGTTAAAGTTCTCTGTCGGAATCCAGACGATTATCTGCGTGAAACGAAACGTGATTTGTACAAAGGTGAGTTTATTATTCTTGTTTTGTGCCAAATTTGTGTGATGTGATTTGCGCTGAGAGTTGCTGTGACACAAACGCCAAGTGAGACGCAATCAGTCATACGGCATGTGGATTTTACAGTTAATTTTAACTGAAAATCGTACTTGACATGCAATCATTTAGAAGACTAGAGTATAATTTATGCTCTCCCCTAAGTACACAGTATCATAACAATGGATGGTAGCAGAAGGTGAGTTCCATGATCAACCCTGAATGAAGCGATTTGAAGTCAACTGTTAGAGCTATGACGTTTTACTTTTCGTGAAGTGCACAACCTTGTATTAAGAGCAAGTTGCCAGTCTTTCCACCAGGCTACTGTCCTGTCGATATCCAACTTGACTGTTTACTACAAATTTGTCAGATAGAATTTTCCTCTTTTTAAAGCCTGCGATTGCAACAAATGCAATGTTCTAAATTTTTAAATCGTTGATGTGTTACATGAACATTAACAGCCCTATTACCTTCCACTGGGGTACATCAGATAACTGCTTCAATATAGGTGAATCTCCGTCCAGGGTAATGTGCTGTATCCTACCTGACAGGACTTTTGCTTGTCACAAAGCCGGTTAGTTACCCTACATCAAGGTTTTCTTTTTCTTCAAAAGCTATTGTTGTATTTAATCAAAAGCGTAGAAACGATGACTCAACTTGGATTACTATATCCATAGCACCAATGGTATTGTGGGAAGAGTCAAGCTTAGTATCTTAATAAGTTTCCTGACCCCCATTGGTTTCCACGGAGAAGGCTGTTTTGAATGAGATAGGTTATAATGTTTGACATGAAGATATATTCTAGGAATCTGCTGCAAATGAGTATGTAATATTAAATTTTAGTTCTGTCATTCAGTTCTGCTTCCTTTTTATGTAGATGTGACTTGTGTTCTTTGCCAGTGACAAGTAACGTGTCTCTACTCAATGGATCTAGCGTGGAGCAGAACTTAATAGAGATTCTTTCAGGTGTCTGGGCACTGTTATGTGACATTGGCAGCCTTATCACATGATTGTATTTTTTTTAGTTTTGTTACAGCTGATGTGATAATATTTTGCTGTTGTAGCTCTCTGATTGTTGTGCTTTGTGCATGTTTTCTAGAGCTTGGTTGACTGTTTGTTGTAACTTCAGACAACTCATTTATGAGGGGCAGTCAAATATAAACTGAACACTCACCATAGTGAGACCATAGAATGGTTCCATTGAAAAGTAATTTCATCATTCATTAAGACATTATCCCACTGGGAGACAAGATGAGCAATTCCTGTTTCATTGAATTCAAGCGACTGCTGACAAATCCAAAACCACGCTCTTTCTTGCACTTCTTCATCTGACTAAAACCGACACCCACTCGTGTTTCTTTATGTCGCCAAAGATGTGAAAACCATATGGTGAAAGATCTGGGCTATACAGGGGTTTTGCAGTGTTTCCCAACCAAAAAGTTGTAGCCTTTGTCCAATTGGCAGTGTAGGGGAGGGCATTATCTTGCAACAGTAAGATTTTGTTCAACAGGATTACTGTGCAATGTGACTTTAGGGAGGGGACAAGCTAAATATAATAGAAAAAAAGAAAAAAAACCACCACCATGATCCCAAAACACACAAAATGACGAACAAAAGAAAAAAATTACAAAATCTACAGGAATCGGACACTTCCCTTGATCTATGTAGGTCGACCGCTGCTGAAGATTCCAAAACACCAATACCTATACATAAAACTACGAAAATTAGAATTTGTCATTTCCCTTGACCTACCAACACCCACAACTACGAAAAACGAAACCAAAACACCACCACCTCAAAAATTCAAAAGTCAAACATCCCTTCTTAAATTGAAATGCATTCAATGCACAATAAATACACAAAACATTACAACTCGATAAAAAAAAGACACTACAAAACAATTACTTACCACCAACAAATTTGGGTGCTGCAGAGTATGTCGGTCATCCCAAACACACACACACACACACACACACACACACACACACACACACGGCGCCGTCAAAAGCAACAACCAACTCATAAACTCCACGCCTTAATGACGTCACACACCATGGCACCCTTAAATCATGGGTCAAAGCAGATGGGTGGAATCGGACGCTTCCGAGTCAGGTCAACGAAGCGTCCGATTCCACCCGTCTGCTTTGACTCATGACTTAAGGGTGTCATGGTGTGTGACGTCATTAAGGCGTGGAGTTTATGTAATGCTTTGTGTATTTATTGTGCTTTGAATGTATTTTAATTTACGTAGGGATATTTGCCTTTTGAATTTTTGAGGTGTTGTGGTTTTGGTTTCATTTTTCGTAGTTGTGGATGTTGGTAGGTCAAGGTAAATAACGGATTCTAATTTTCGTAGTTTTATGCGTAGGTATTGGTGTTTTGGTATCGTCAGCTGCGGTTAACCCGACCATTCCATGTTCCCATTATATCGGATCTTGAGTTTTCGTTTGACTGCCACTTACACATGCCTGAGAAGTAAGGTACACACCTCCTTATGAATTTTACTGCACATATAGGCTTTTCTAGTGCTTTTTATATTGGTGTTCATTGTTGCTACAATTTATTTGTGATCACTGACTCCTATCTCTCTGTGGACACAGTCAAAGGAGTAAGATCTATTTGTCACCAACAAGTCGTCTATATTTCCATCATGGATTGAATGCTAACCCATCTGATGTCAATAATTTTCTGAGAAATCTTTTAGGACTGTTTTGCAGGAAGTTTTATATTGTCTGCCACCTGTGAAGTATCAATGCTGCCTGTCAAGTGTGGGCTTATGGAAATCTCCTCCAACCAGTATAACATGGCTTGTATACTTACATACTAGGGGACATAATTCATTTTTTACTTTTTTAGTAATCATTTGCTTCTGTAGCTTTGATTCCAGTTGTTACAGTTAATGCCACAGTTATTTCACATACAGACTCAGTTTCTATCTCAGTTGATTTAAAATTCTTGTCTATTATGCCTACTGCAAATACTCCAATGCCAATCCAATTCAGCCTCTAATGGAACGAAAATTTTGAAAGGTAAATATTGTAATGTCTTTCATTATCAATCAAACCCATTTTTCTATAAGTGAGATTAATAGTGTGTAACATGTAATAAGTTGTAATCAGAATGGCTGTAAAAATGAGCATATTTGACAAACTAATATTTTTTCTACATTTTCAGAAATGTTGGACTGCGAAAAACTTATCATTGCCTGCAATGCTTTGTCTGTTTGATTTCAGTTCCTAGAAACTATGATCCAAATCTTCATCCATTTGAAGCACCTCGAGAATATATACGTGCACTCAATGCAGTGAAGCTTGAGCGAGTCTTTGCAAAACCATTTATTGGAAATTTAGAAGGTCATAAAGAAGGAGTCAGTTGCATTGTAAAACATCCTGCTCGTCTTTCATCAGTAGCTAGTGGTTCGTATGATGGAGAGGTGAGTTTCAGTATATCACTTTTTGTGATTTATGGAGAGGTAAGTTTCAGTATATTACTTTTTGTGATTTATGGTGATTAAAATGTTTACATCCCCAAGCATCTGCCCATAGAACCTTAATGAACTCGGTTTAGGTTCATTTTCTATAAGTAGTAAACAATGCAACATTGCGCCTATGTAGATGTGACACACTCAGCCTGGTGAAAATATGAGCCTCAAGAAATGATCAACACGAAAACATAACAAAAACCAGTGAACTAACAATACCTCATTGGAAATGCGAGATTTTAAGTGATTTTCTTGTTGTTGATGCCTTCCAACATATTAAAAAGCAGAAAATGTCAGACCACACTTTGAAAATAAAGGTTTTCATTGTGGGCGTCAGTGTAACTATAAAAGGCCAAACTGGAGAATGCAGTACCACCTGTCAGCTTTAACCCTTGATAAAGATGGTTGAAACGTCTATTTTGAGCTTATACAATATGATGACCATGACGTTGCTCGTTACACATACAAGCAGACACAAATAATATGCTGGCTGCTGTGGCCAAGAGGTTCTAGGCACTTCATTCCGGAACCGTGCTGCTGCTACGGTTGCAGGTTTGATTCCTGCCTCAGGCATGGATGTGTGCGACGTCCTTAGATTAGTTAGGTTTAAGAGTTCTAATTCTAGGGGATTGATGACCTCAGATGTTAAGACCCATAGTGCTTAGAGCCGTTTGAACAAATAATACAAACAGTATTTAATTGCAGAAAAATCATTAAACTAATGGAACAACCACAGGAATTGGGTGGTTTTGGGTGTGGATAAACTAAATATATGACAGTCCTAATAATAAAAACATACCAAAACAAATACTAACTCAAAGATTAAGCAAATAAAATCCTCAGCAATCAACAAAACTACAATGAAAAAACCTGAACAAAAACTCGTGTCGGTAATTTTGCTTGACTTATATAGTAGCTCCAAAGAAATCCATGAACTCACAAAACCCTACACAATTTGACAAGTCTGTTATCTAACACTTCAGTTGGTCTAGTAAAGTAAGTAAACACCACTGATGGGTTGTGTCTTAGGCCTGTTCTGACTGGCTGACTGTGCCTCCAAAGCAGTTCCATGATTGTGTGACGTGATCAGCATGTTGCAATCCCTACAGCCATTATTACAAATAGATTAATCCTGATAATGTTGGTGCTTTTTTAGTCAAGCAGCTCCAAATTTGACCTCAGAAGATCTGAGTAGACTCTGTACCAGACCTTCTTACATCTCAGAAAAAATCTGAGGAGGTATCAGGAATTGAAATCAGGTCCTTCCGCACCGAAGCCAATGACATTAACTGTCTGGCTACGTAGGTAGGTCAGTTGGCTTATATAGCTAAAGCGAAGTCCACAATGCCACCAAACCAAAACTCGCTCACATAATTAAAACTGAAAGTTTTAGACCAGTAATGTACATAAAATCAACTCCACAATATCTCCCAATCACAATCAAACATAATTACAAGCAGCTAACAACACAATACACCAATTTTGTTAACACAGTAAATGCACGTGAACACACATCTCACACATACTTCAATAAAAATAAGACGGCAAACCATCCAAATCAGCCATCATGTAAATCTAGAAAACCAATGGTAGCAAAAGTAATATATCATCAATACAATCTCTAAAATGGCCAATCTAAACTTCTCAAACTAGGAACCCCTCCACATAGAATGCTGACAGCACCACATATACCAGCTTCGGTCAGTCTCGTACCTCCTCCACAAATGTAACACTTCACATACTCGGCATTTAAACCAAATAACTGTAGGAATTTTATCATGGTCAACATGTTGTCCCCATTGTGGCATGCAGGGACATACTTGTGTACTTAATTCTCATATCCATAACTATCAAAAGATGAAACATAAATTTAAGTCTCCAAATATAAACAACAGACAGCACTAATAATTCTAAACCTAAAAATAAATGTATTGCCCAAACCACCAGCATTAAAATAACTCACTAACGAACTGCTGCAAACTCATCCAGTATTATTTTCGCAAACAGCACTCAAGAAGTCCAATGAATCACCGACAGCAGTCACAAAAAATTTAGAAACAAACATCCCACACTACAGCTCACCACCATATACTGCAACACACCCTCTACAGATACGATCCATTTCAAATATGTCACACCACACAGTTACGTCATGGGTCAAAACAGACACGTGATACCTTCATCTTCAGTTGGCCTCCAGTAATATGACCGTCACTGGTCAAAACGGAATGACAGTATTGTGCTCTTCAATTCGCTCATTATCTACACTAGTTCAACATGGTATAGTAAATAACCTGATACAAGAACCAAATGAACAAAACACACCAATGGCATCTGCTATTGAAACAAACAGATACATCACAAATGTCATCTACATGACATTTGAAGTCATACTTCAAAAAAATACAGACGGTTCACAAATGTTCACCTGACCCCATTTTCCATTTGTGCACCGTGTTATTGCCATTTGGATACATTTCAGTTCTTTGAAGGAAAAAATATTACTTACTGAATTCTCACTGTTTATAGTTGTTAATGTGACCAAACAGAAATGTATTACATGTTGTCTTTTTTTTGCCATTGCAGATATGCAAGTTGTATAGGTTAATCAATGTCTTTTGCAACTGTAATGAAAGTCTTATTAAGACTACTTTCTTTATTGTAAAGTATCTTACACCAAAACCTACAGATGTCGTACACTCAGATCAGTGCCAAATGTAAACGGTGATTGAAAGTGACACCAGAACTACAAAGCACGTGAAAGGTGTATGCATGAACGGTGGTTTTGTAAATCTCATGTGCATAAGTTGGTAGAGTGTGAGGCCGTCGTACTAAACGTCCTGTGTTCAGATCTAACTGATGACTTTGTTGTAACTGTTTATGTGTGAAACTGTCACAGGGGAGAACATTTTTCTGACATGTAAAAGGACTTTTCGGAGTCTGTAGCAATGTTCTTTTGGCAGTCTGCTTTTGCTTTGTTAGGGTGAAAGTAGCAAACCTATAGAGTACATTTGTATAGATAGGTATTGTGTTCTGTTGCTCATGTCCGTTAGAACAGGCACCACTCGTGATGAAGCAGCTAATGTATTTGTAGTTTCACTGAATAAACATAAACAATCTGAATAGTAGAATAAAGAAACAATTCCATCCCACGTGCGGAAGTATTAATAGTCCCATATAACACTTTCGTGCATAATGCAGTAAAAATTTGTCGTCATTGGGATATGAATCTATGACCCAAGGTACAACAGTGTAATGCTCTACCAATTTCCCTGTGAAATTAGATAGGATTAAATTCAGTTTTTGTTCCATAGATCCAAAAAATGAGATGATTTTCGTGGGTGTGGAACATGTCATAAAGTATAACATAAAACATTTGAATATAATACTTACTACCCTGATCATTTGTCAGGAGATTGTCGAAATAGGTGAGTACAATGCGGTAAACTGGAACAGCTAATATTTACAGAATTAACATGCTGCCAGAATGAAACATTGTTGTGCACTATTAATAAATTTATCATACAGAAATACCTAATCTTGACTGTTGTGACTGAGTGCTGTCAAAACTGAAATCTAACAGACATTTTTACTGAAGTTGGCTTAACGGTGTCTGTTAAGACATTCTTCTATAGAGTAGAAGGAGTTGCCTATCAAAAAGTCTTTCGAACTCTCTTTAAACCTTGCTTTTTCTGAAACAAAAAGTTTTTAATGGCTACTGGAAATTTATTGAAAATGTGTATTCCTGACTATTGGACCCCATTTGGACCAAGGTGAGTGATTTTAGGTGTTTATGTTGATTGTTCTTATTCTGAGTATTGAAACTGTGTATTGAGCTACTGGTTGGATATGGAGATATATTACTTGCAACAAATTTCGTTAAGGAATAAATATACTGAGAAACAGTGGTGAGAATACAAGTTCCTTGAACAGGTTTCTATAGGATGTTCTGGAATTTACACCACAAATAGTTTTTATCACATGCTTTTGCACCCTAAAAACTTTTGCTCGGTTTGATGATTTACCCCAGAATATGATCCTGTATGTCATAATAGAATGAAAGTAAGCAAAGTATGCAAGTTTTTTTTATATTTATATCTCCTACATCTGACATCATTCTCACTGCAAATACAAGCTTGTTTAGGCACTTGAGCAATTCTGTGGTATGTCCTTCCCAACTGAATTTATTATCTAGTTGTAATCCCAGAAATTTAACACGGTTAACATCTTCGATCTGCATGTTTTCATATGTTATACACATGCTGGAAGGAAATCTCTTATAGGTTCTGAACTGCATATTGTGGGTCTTCTCAAAGTTTAATGACAATGAATTAGCTTTAAACCATTTATTAATGTCAGTGAAAATTTGATTAGCAGCTATTTCTAAATCTGTACTTGACTTGCTACTTATTGCAATGTTTTTGTATCATCTGCAAACAAAACAACATTAGCATCTGGCAATGTAACAGATGAGAGCTCATTAATGTACACAGGGAAAAGCAATGGACTCTAGGTGGAGCCTTGAGCAACACCACGTGTAATTGATTCCTAATCAGATGAAGACTGACAGCTTACTGCACAGGTATTTTGGAATGACACTCTTTGCTTCCTGTTAGAAAGAAAAAAGTCAAACCATTTCGCAGCATTGCTGGTGACACCATAAGATTCTAATTTACTTACGAGAATGCTGTGATTCACATAGTCAAAGGCTTTTGACAGGTCATAGAAAATGCCAGTAGCCTCTAATTTATTATCTAACAAATTAAGTACATTCTCACTGTAAGTGCAAATAGCTTTATCTGTTTCAGAACCCTTAAGAAATCCAAACAGCGACTTGGACAATATGTTATTTGCAGTGAGAAGCTTGAACACAACCATTTCAAATATTTTTGAGAAAGCCAGCGAAAGTGAGATTGGTTGATAGTTTGATTGTATCTCCTTATCCCCCTTCTTGTAAAGAGGAAGCTATATGTAATAGTTACTCAAAATTATGCTTTTTCTGTGCTCCATAGTTCTGATATTACTTTAAATTAACGTTTATGCCCATTCCACTGGACAACTGCACATAATATGAACTGAATCAGGCTTTGAGTCGATACTCTAATGATGTATAACGTTTGGTACTGATCTGAGTGTCTGACATCTGGAGGTTTGGGTGTTAGCTCACAGAGCAGAAGTAACAGTCCTCTCTGTTGAGTTGGTACTTGGAGAAGCTCCAACTTGTCTGCAAAAACCGAAGTGATTGGTATAACAACTGTGATGCTACCTGCAGCCATGGTCAGGACAACTTTTAATAGGACACAGTACTGAAAGCGGAATCCCATTATCTTTATGTAGTACATGCACCTCTCAGCTAAAGATATTATGAAGGCTTCCTCATGGGTAAAGTATCCTGAAGGTACAATAGCCCCATTTGCATCTGTAGGTGAATTTATTTAGAAAGAGTTATTAGACAAAAATAAAATGCTAATCAGGGTGAACATGTGGAATGTTGGGTGCTAAGGCTGTGTGGGGAGCTATAAATGGAAAGGATGCATATATGTAGGTAGAGAGTTTAGGAATCAGAGAGGAAGGGGGGGGGGGGGGGGAGGGAATTTTGGAGTGGTGATCATACGTTTATTCGTACTGAGTCAGATAGTGGTTAGGTAGGAATGAAAACCGGTAGGGGACAGGCAATATGGTAAAGGAGGACTATATTCAGCAAACAGAAAGTTGGAGACAGTGAGTAGAATCCAACAGACATTGTAATCTTGAGGACATGATAAAATGGTGGTGTGGGCACACAGGAGCAAGGTCATTAACCCTTTGAATGCTGCAGATGTGATATCCGGCCACACTCCACCTTTCCTTGGGGGCTGTGGACCTCATTAGCCGCTGCAGTGGTATTTCCCATGGGCACTGCAGATGGCATTCACCATTGCAGCCTGGCTAGTACCTGAGTCCTAATGATGGCTTTTACCATCAGCCGGTTCCACTATCAGCAGTATTTCTGTCAGATTTCACAATTGCTGTTCGACATTCATGGTAGCTGATTTGTGTGATCATCCGCATTCTGCTTCTGTGGTGTCTTTTAGCTTTCTGCCTATTCATCTGGATTTTTTGTTGTGCAAACAAATGGCACATTGGCATGGATGCACTGACGAAGAGATTCTGGAGATACTCATGAGGAATGATAGTGACAGTCTGTGAGGCATTTTCAATAACTGTAGTGACGATGATGATTCTTCAGAATAAACCTGTTGTAATGAATCTACATACTTCACCTAATAGAGCTCGCCAGGATAGCTCTTCTCCAGATTCTGACTGAGCGAGGTGGCGCAGTGGTTTAGCACGCTAGACTCTCATTCGGGAGGACAATGTTTCAATCCCGCATCCGGCGATCCTGATTTAGGTTTTCCGTGATTCCCCTAAATCGCTTCAGGAAAATGCTGGGATGGTTCCTTTGAAAGGACATGGCTGACTTCCTTGCCCAGTCTTCCCTAATCTGATGAGACCGATGACCTCGCAGTTCGGTCTCTTCCACTCAAATCAACCCCCGACCCTCTTCAGATTCTGAAAGTGAAGACCAATCAATCTGTAAAAGGCCATGCCTTATTGACAGATTTGATTGGCAAAAGCATGATTTCAGTCCAGCACTGCATGCATTTTATTACTCATCTGCAGGACATAACTGCCAACTAGCGCCTGATTCAAGTGTTCTATCCTTTTTCGTGCTATTTCAGTCAGAAAATGGGATGAAATTTATAGCATTTGAAATGAACTGATCTTACACTTTCACCATTGCAAATACGTTAGAATCATTCTCGACCATCCACCTGGAAAGATACTGGTCTTGAGGAACTGTATTGATTCATTGGTATGTGGCTTCTTGTGCCCCGCATTAAAAAGTTAAGAATAAGGAATATTAGTCCAGAGCACTCCATTTTTCAATGAAGTTATGTCTGAATCATAGAGATGTCAGTTTGTTTGAAATTAGCAAAATAATTGATACTGTTCGTTTTGCAGTGCATTTAATCCATACAAAAAGCTCTGCGTCTATGAAACTCCATTATTGTTCAAAGGTTGCGTATCTTTTAAACAATTCATTCATTCGAAATGAAGTAGATTTAGAATCAAGGCATTTCTGTTGTATGATTTGTAAAAGTGAAAATGTCTTTGATTTCATTGTATATGCAGGCACAACAGAAATTGAAATCCATAATTTGGGGAAATCTGGCAATATAGTGGCAACACTAATGAACCATACTGTGAATGTAGACATAACCTGTATGTTGACAATTGGTGTACAAGTCCAGATCTGTTCCTCTGGCTTCACAGCCATAGAACAGCAGCATGTGGTACTGCATGTAGCAACAGGCGCAATTTTCTGAATTTAAATGAGGAGAAGTTGATTTTATGTCAACTGTCAAAGTGCTTGTCATCAAGTTCTGCAACAAGAGAGAAGTGTTGATGTTGACTGTTCTGTAACACTACAGAATTGTGTGACCCGGGAAAGACAAACGGGAAGGCTGGCGAGAAAGTAATGAAGCCGCAGTGAGTTGTCGACTATGAGTACAGTGCAAGTATGGGTGCAGTAGACTGCCCTGACATGCTATTAAGCTCAGTTGGATCTATACGTAAATCTGTTAAATGACACAAAAAGGTTTATTTATTTATTTATTTATTTATTTTTTCGTGGTGTGGATCTTGTGTTTTGAATGCTCACACTCTTCACAGATCGTTGACATGGAGAAAAATACCATTAGCAGATTTTCATTCATGTCTGGTATGAGAAATTCTTGGAAAAATTTGCTTCAGATCGGAGAAGAGATAGGAAAGGATGATGTGAATCCTGTGCACTTTACTGGCAGGCGCTTTCCAAATGTCATCCCAAGTGACTGGTTCAAGAAATGCAGACTGTGGCGTAGACATACAGTCTACTTGAAACAGAATGAGCGCAGAGAAATATGAATGCAAAATATGCACTGTATCCTTGTGTGCTGTACCATGTTTTGA
The DNA here is from genome assembly GCF_023898315.1 of Schistocerca nitens. Lineage (NCBI taxonomy): Eukaryota > Metazoa > Arthropoda > Insecta > Orthoptera > Acrididae > Schistocerca > Schistocerca nitens. The sequence goes on along the minus strand of NC_064618.1, from coordinate 468,882,891 downwards.
AACGAACCACACTAAGAACAACTTTTAGCCAAGTTTCTACATTTGGAAGATGAAATTAAGTCCTAACTTCTGACAAAATTATTTAAAAAATAAAACTAAAAAAAAATGAAATTGTACAAAAATTATAAAAAAATATTATTAACTTTACCATTGCTGGTCCAAGGCGTAGATGAGGAGAAGGATGGAAATATAACAGTGCAAAATAAAAATAAATGAATACAAACACAGACTTATCTGAGCTGGAAGAAGCTCTCCAGATGAATTACTGTTCTAACAAACACATTATGTATGAACGTGTGAAACATCCAGTCCGTGCTGACACACAGACCAGATGCTTCCAAGTCCAAGACCATAATGAACAAAAAAAAAAAAAAAATGAATTATTCATATTGATTATTTCAGTCGTGAATGACGAAATTCATGAAAATCCTATAGAAAAAAGCTCTTCCAGTATTTCCAGAGTTTTCCAGGTTTCTAGGCAACTTTTCCAAACTTTTCTTTCATACAAAATTCAACAAAAAAAGCATCACCCACATCAGTTAAGCCATTTTTGTGTTTAGTGGGACTAACACACAGCATTTCATTTTTGTATATGGTCAGTTGCACATACTCGCCCGTTTCTGAGGCACAAGAGGTCATTACGAATTAAAAGTGGCATTTAATTAGGTAACAAAGAAACTTTAGCATTTCTTTATTGAATTCTTAAACAAATGCATCATAATTTATTTATGCTGTATAATTACATTTGTGTGCTGTATAAAACGAACTCAGAATTGTAAACTTTTTGATTTTGAAGTTTCCCTGGTGATAATTTGTTGGGTCAATGAGGTCAAAATACAGTATATTGATTATCTTTGAAAGTATGTGTCGGCATCCAGACACTTTGCTCGAAAGTTGTTTGCAGGCTAATTATTGTGCGAGTACAAATGAAAGCCAACGTCTGATTGTTATGGATTCTCCAGCGTTTACATCGTAAGTTACGTACAAAAAGCTGATAATTAAGTATCAGTATGTGAAATAAAACTCAGATGTATACAGAGACCTTATGATGATTCACAAGAACTAATTGCAAATGAAGGAAGCCCTTAATGAGGAGTTAGCAGAATCAGCAGTTTCAGTGAACATTATATCTGTTGAGCAATTCATCTCCAGATTCAAAGCTAAAGAATAAGTATCCAGATACACAGTGTTTATTTGTAACGTCGATAATCACACTCAGACTGCCAGACAGTTGCGACCACCCTTGCTCCCGAAAAACTCAACAAAGGGCGAGGTCGGACGAGGGAAGAGCTCAGGCACAGGCAGTAGTCCGTGGAGATGGCTACCAGTGCAGGTAAACACATTATGCGACCTCAAGGGCGTGCTCGACAGGCCAGCCAGACGCGCAGCTGCAGCACAAAATTCTATAAGACCAATGTGACTATAGGATGCAAAATTATTAAAATGAGAATTGAAAAGAAAAACATAAATTCGTTTCTGCCTGCTTATAATAATATATGTGGCGTACAGTGATTTGCATGCCACAGGTTCCACAGACTGTGGAGATGGGAGGCTCTCTCTTCCTTGAGTAAGAAGCCACGTATTAGGCCGGTATTACACTATCAAATTTCTTTGTCAAAGATTTGATAAAAGATGTGATCAAATATTCTGTCAAATATATTTCACAAAGATCTTTGACGTTGTGCTAGAAGGGTTATTACACTGTCATCAAATTTTTCATCAAAGTTCAAGATGGCTGACAACAACAACTTGTTATTAACCGCAGTAGTTGCATGTACCACAATTGTACTGTGTGCACATGCGGAAAAGAAGTGGGGGGAAAAAAGGAAACATACCTGGGTGAAGCCGTGGGTTTTACGATGACACGATAAAAGCATTCAACAAAGCTTGTTACGTGAGCTTATAGTGGAGGACGTCAAGTTGTACATCAATTACTTAAGAATGGATGAGCATACATTTCTGTATGTGCTCAGTGAAGTGTATCCTCATATCACAAAGCAAAATATTCACTTAAGAACTGCTACATCTGCAGAAGACAGGCTCATTGTAACACACTGATTCCTTGCTACAGGAGAGGGTCAGGTCAGGTCAGGTCAGGTCAGGTCAGGTCAGGTCAGGTCAGGTCTCCAATCTTCGGAATCTATTTTTGTATTCAGCGTGCCTCACGTTGTAAAGCACCTCATCAGCTTCATACATCTCTATTAATTTTGTAGTTGTCGGCAAACACCAATTATATTTACCAGCAATGTTTATAAAAACACTACAGACGACAGAATGCAGCAATGCTAGTGCTCCATGTGGTAACATGTCACATCGCGGTGAACAGAAGACAAGCGACTTCTTTGATCAAATCTACAGTGAGGCCCTAGATTTGATCAAATATTGGACAACATTTGACAAAGTTCCCTATTACACCATCAAATATCCTTGACAAAGATATTGGACAAAGATATTTGACAAAGAAATTTGATAGTGTAATACCGGCCGTAGGGAACAGTGCCCAATTCATGGCAGATCAGGGTCACTTCATCCTACCTGACTGATCAGTATGAGAAATGGCACTGTCATATAGTTGGTTTTACCAACTTCAGGTTATTGTCCCTCACTGCCAGCTGATCTTCTGCTACAACTGCATGGAAGCAAATTGACAGACTGCAGGGAAATGCCACGTTGTATCACCTCATGTTCCCTGCAGGGCTGCGTGGTGGCTTGGTCTGTTTATTCATTTCCCTTGATTCTTATATGTTCTAGTATCCAGCAGAATGATGCCTGTTTCCCCCTCTGTTGAAGAAAGTATGTTGGGTGATATATTACCTGAACCATTTTCTCTGTAGGCTACATGTCTTGCAATGATTGTGGGACAGTAAGGGAATCAGAGCAGATGAGAAACCGCTTGCCTTGTAGATGTCTTATCTGCCTGAGTGCCTTCAGGATTACATGGAGCTTTGCGGTGAGTAGGGACTACAGTGTATTCACACAGAAGGTGAATCCTGAAGACATCACTGGGGAAAACCACTGAACAGCCACGAGAGTTGCCTTGTTTGGAACCAGCAGTGCAGACAACTTTAAAACTTATTTAAAATGTTAAAAAGCAGAGACCAAAAGGCACAATCTTTCCTGTGATTCATCTAGTCTAAAATAATTCCGGGCCTCTTTAGGAGCCAAGATTGGGTTCTGTTCCAAGCTTAGTGTAAAACTTTAAAATCAGCCACACTCACCTCTAACATGGAGCAGCAGCTCACAAGTCACAGCATAGAAGCTCAATGCAGGGCTCATTCTAAAGGCCCCACTGACCAGTCCTCCATGCTGCTCCGTGTCTGATGTTTCAAAATCAGGGGGTCTTGCAAATCCGTACATTGTGCACTTACAATCAAGCCGAAAACTCATGTATTTTAAAATACTGAGTGTGTTGAGGGACTGTTTTTTCAGGTCCTTGAGGTGTGGCAACTAGAGTCAGATGTGAGGCCTAGAAATCTCACTGTGTGCTTAAAAATAAGAACTATGTCCACAATCCTCAACTCAGGGAAATTCAAAACAGTATGTGAACAGTTAAAAAGAAAAACACTCACACATTTCATGTTTTAGAATTTAAAACTGCTCGTCTCATAAATTCCTCCATTTGCAACTGATTAGTTATAATTGTGAGGCCTAAGGAGGAACAGAAGACAGAGAAGTCATCAGTTGATGGAACTTCTTAAGATATTGTGGCTCCAAATAGCATTTTAGGCTTTCTTGATGTCCAAACATACATCCGTTAGGTGGTGATAGCACAGGAAAGCGTGCTATGTAGCTGCTGTTCCACACTTGTGAAAATGATGGGCTTCCACTACATGATGGGATTAGACTGGCCATGTGTGCTTACAGGACCGGCCCGATATTGTCTTGGTGGTGATGCTGTAGAACCGCTACTCTGGTGGCAGCTTCTCGTGGCGTGTCAGGCGTGTTAAGTTTCTTGCCGCTCCAAACTGATCTGCATACTGTACTTTTTCTTGTCCACTTTTGCAATGCCTTTTTTCCAATTGTCCACAAGCAATGATGCTGTTTGGGATCTGCGTGCAGTGTGTGCCAGAGCATGTACAATCCTAAATCCAGGCTTTTAACTCCATGCCGCCATGGTTATTACAGAAGCCCACAGTAATTTTAGATTTGATGTAGTACAGGAGAGATTGCACTCCTGCATATGTTTTTAATGCATTGTTTTATAACATTTTAACTATGCACCAAACTCTGTAGCTCTATTTATGCATGGGTCTAAACAAACGCCATTCCCCCCTGCGGGTTCGGGGGTAAGAATAGGCCCGCGGTATTCCTGCCTGTCGTAAGAGGCAACTAAAAGGAGTCTCAAATGTTTCGGCTTTATGTGATGGTCCCCTCTCGGGTTTGACCTCCATCTTTCTAAATTCTTCCGAAGAGCGAGCCAATTGGGGAAGGGCGCCTTACATGGTGCACTGTATCCGTCGTGCAATTAGACCTTTAGCCGGCTTTCTCGTCGTTGCAATGGTGTCCCGCTCGTTTTCGATCTCTTGGGCGATTACCACGCTGCACTCTGCAGTGTTTCTTTTACCTGCGACGACGATGACCTTAAACAGTTTTGCACCTAAGATCCAGCACGGTAGCCAGCCCGTTGTGGTGGGGCCGCCATGTACCCTCTTGGTTGTAGCCCCCTGACAACACAGGGATCGCTCTACTGATGCCTGCGCCGTTAACTCCCCACGTATGCCAAGGAGTAGATGCCCATCTCCTTGGGGCATCGGGACTCCCGGCAATGGCCGTCCTGCCAGGTGGCTATTGCTGCGGCTGGGTGGCGCCCGTGGGGAGGGCCCTTGGTCGGAGTGGGTGGCATCAGGGCGGATGACCCGCAATGAAGCGTGGTACATCATCTCTCGCTGGCGGCCAGCCGCCAGCAGTCTCTAAGCGTTCTCGGGCTCAATTTAATGCTGAAAAGTACAGTCCGAAAACGTTCCCCTCTCTGGCCACGCCGTGGGAGGAACGTAAATCTCAGGATGGCAGTAGCAAATATTCGCCCCGATTCTTAGTTTGTACGAGAGCTGATGGGGAGTCTTTTCTCTCCACAAAGCCTCAGTTCTTCGTCGAGCATTTAGAGGACAAGTTTGGGGAGGTGGAGGGTTTGTCAAAAATGCGCTCTGGATCGGTCCTGATACAAACGGCATCCTCTGCCCAGTCACGGCGGTTACTTGCTTGTGACAAGTTGGGGGATGTTTCCGTCACCATCACCCCCCATAAAAGTTTAAACATGGTCCAGGGTATTATATTCCACAGGGATCTTCTTCTGCAGTCCGACGATGAACTACGCGCCAACCTAGAACGACGAGGTGTTCACTTCATCCGGCGCGTCCATCGGGGTCCGAGGGATAACCAGGTAGCCACCGGTGCCTTCATCTTGGCCTTTGAGGGTGATGTCTTACCCGAAAAAGTTAAGGTGATGGTTTACCGTTGTGATGTGAAGCCGTATATCCCTCCTCCGATGCGGTGTTTTAAATGCTGGAAGTTCGGGCACATGTCATCTCGGTGTACTTCCAGCATCACGTGTCGGGATTGTGGACGTCCTTCGCATCCTGATACTCCATGTGCCCCGCCTCCTATCTGTGTTAACTGCGGAGAACACCATTCCCCCTGCTCGCCGGACTGTAGGATCTTCCAGAAAGAACGGAAGATAATGGAATATAAAACCCTGGACCGCCTGACGTACTCTGAGGCTCGGCGGAAATATGAGAGACTCCATCCTGTGCCAATGCCGTCAACGTACGCCGCTGCTGCTACGACGGTTCTTCCATCTCCTGTGTCGTCCCATACGGTTGGTTCTATGATTGGTCAGCATCCAAAACCCCCCTTGCTTGTGGGGGGCACTTCACACCCTGTTGCTCCTGCTCCATCTTCTCCAGGAGCAACACCCTCTAAACCATCGGGGACATCAGCTCCCCCTTCCCAGCCGGAGAAGCGTAAGACTTCTTCGGCTACTCTTGCCAGGAAGGGATCCCTTGGGGACCTCCCTTCGCCAGTCCCGACCAGTGGAAAAGCGGACGCCCGCAAGGGCTTGAAACAACCGCCAGTCCCTGGTCATCGGGCCTCGCGGTCGTCGTCTGTCCCTGAGACCGACCCAGTGAAGCCCATGAAGCCTGAACCACCAAAGGCACAGCGCGACGAGCTGAAACAGAAGAAAGTCCCCAAGTCCAACGATGTTGCGGTGGCACCCATCCCACCGCTTCCTACAAGCTCTGCCTCTGAAGACGAGGTGGAGATTCTGGCGTCCGCTGAGGACCTCGCTCTTGCCGGTCCCTCGGACGCAATGGATGGCATTTGCACGGGTGCTCCATCGGAGGCATCAGGTGACCCAGCGGCATAATCTGCCTTCCCAGTCCCGTCACGCCTTTCCCAGCCATGGACAACACCATCCTCCAGTGGAACTGCAGCGGTTTCTTCCACCATCTAGCTGAGCTCCGCCAACTTATCAGCCTTCACCCTTTCTTTTGCATTGCTCTCCAGGAAACTTGGTTTCCAGCAATGCGAACCCCCGCCCTCCGTGGCTATCGGGGTTATTATAAGAACCGAGCAGCTTATGAAAGGGTGTCTGGTGGCGTCTGCATATATGTCCTTCACACTCTGCACAGCGAGTCTGTCCCTCTCCAGACGCCTTTAGAGGCTGTCGCTGTACGCGTGTGGACGCCACAGGCTGTTACCGTCTGCAGTCTTTACGTTCCACCGGATGGTGATGTCTCGCAGCAAGTCCTGGCTGCACTGGTCGCCCAATTGCCGCCACCTTTCTTGCTATTGGGCGACTTCAACGCCCATAACCCTCTGTGGGGTGGGTCAGTGGCAACAGGTCGAGGCGCCATCGTTGAGCATTTATTGTCGCAGCTCGATCTCTCGCTGTTAAATGATGGTGCCTTCACACACTTCAGTGTGGCGCATGGCACCTACTCCGCCATTGACCTTTCCCTCTGTAGCCATAGCCTCTTACCATCTGTCCAATGGAGTGTGCATGACGACCTGTGTGGTAGTGACCACTTTCCAATCTTTTTGTCACTACCACAGCGCCACTCTTCTGGGCGCCCTAGCAGGTGGGCTATGAATAAGGCTGACTGGGATTTGTTCTCCTCCACTGCCGCTTTTGAGCCTCTCTCTACTGATGACACTGATGCGGTGGTTCAATCGGTCACCACCGGCATCGTTACTGCCGCTGAATCTGCCATTCCCCGTTCTTCTGGGTCCCCTCGGCGGAAGGCTGTGCCTTGGTGGTCGCCTGAGATCGCTGAAGCGATTAAAGATCGCCGGCGGGCGCTCCAGCGTCACAAGCGACATCCCTCCATAGACCACCTAATCGCCTTCAAACGGCTGCATGCGCGGGCCCGCCTCCTTATCCGCCAAGGCAAGAAGGAGTGCTGGGAGCGGTATGTGTCCGCCATTGGCCTCCATGTCACTCCATCGCAGGTCTGGGCCAAGATTCGACGCGTCTACGGCTATCGGCCACCTGTCAGCGTCCCTGCGCTCTCACTGAGTGGAGCAGTTTGTACTGACTCCGACGTCATTGCAAATCGCTTAGCAGACCATTTTGCTATGAGTTCCGCTTCTGCGAATTACCCCCAGGCCTTCCGCTCCATTAAAGAGCGGATGGAACGTCGGAGCCTTTCGTTTCGCACCAACCACCCAGAATCTTACAATGCTCCATTCAGTGAGTGGGAATTTCGCAGTGCCCTAGCTGCTTGCCCTGATACCGCTCCTGGGCCAGATGGCATCCACTGTCAAATGCTGAAACACCTTTCAGTGGACTGCCAGCGGCGCCTTCTCGATCTTTACAACCGTCTTTGGGTCGAGGGGGGGTTTCCGTCGCAATGGCGGGAAGGTATTGTCATCCCCGTTTTGAAACCTGGAAAGAACCCTCTGGAGGTGGACAGCTACCGTCCCATTAGCCTCACCAACGTTCTTTGCAAGTTGCTTGAACGGATGGTGTGCCGGCGCTTGAATTGGGTACTGGAGTCTCGGGGCCTTCTGGCTCCGTCTCAGGGTGGGTTCCGTAAAGGCCGCTCCGCCACCGACAATCTGGTGAGCCTGGAGTCGGCCATCCGTACTGCCTTTGCCCGCCGTCAGCACCTGGTCGCTGTATTTTTCGACATGCGGAAGGCGTACGATACGACATGGCGCCATCACATCCTTTCTACGCTTCATGGATGGGGTCTTCGGGGTCCTCTGCCGATTTTTATCCGCAATTTTCTGTCGTGTCGTACCTTCCGCGTGCAAGTCGCGGCCTCGTATAGTTCCTCCCGCGTCCAGGAGAACGGTGTGCCACAGGGTTCTGTTTTAAGTGTCTGTCTGTTTTTAATAGCCATTAACGGGCTTGCTGCGGCCGTGGGAAATTCTGTCTCCGCTTCCCTGTATGCTGACGACTTTTGCCTTTACTACAGCTCTACAGGCATTGCAGCTGTTGAACGTCAGCTACAGGGCGCTATCCGTAAGGCGCAGTCTTGGGCTGTAGCGCATGGGTTTCAGTTTTCGGCAGCCAAGACCTGCGTTATGCATTTCTGCCGGCGCCGGACAGTCCATCCTGAGCCGCAGCTTTATCTTGCCGACGAACTCCTTGCAGTGGTTGAGACCCACAGGTTTTTGGGGGTCGTTTTTGATGCTCGGTTGACTTGGCTGCCTCATATTCGGCAGCTCAAACAGGCGTGTTGGCGGCATCTCAATGCACTGCGATGTTTGAGCCACACCCGCTGGGGCGCCGACCGCTCTACCCTGTTACGGCTCTACCAGGCGCTCATCCAGTCCCGCCTGGATTATGGGAGCCTGGCTTATGGCTCAGCATCCCCATCTGCGTTACGGGTGCTGGACCCAATTCTCCACAGCGGGATACGCCTTGCCACTGGTGCTTTCCGCACCAGCCCTGTGGACAGCGTACTAGTGGAGGCAGGTGTATCTCCACTGCGGTTCCGACGCCAACGTTTGCTGGCCGCTTATACTGCCCATGTTCTAAGCTCGCCCGGGCATCCTAACTATCGTCTCCTGTTCCCGCGATCGGTCGTCCGTCTGCCAGAACGTCGGCCCCGGTCTGGTTGTGCAATAGCGGTCCGCGTCAAAGAGCTTCTCTCTGGGCTTCGGGTTTTCACTGTTCCACTTCCTTTCCGGGCTACTTTGCATACACCCCCATGGTGTGTTCGTCGCCCTTGCCTTCGGCTCGACTTGGCACAGTGCCCGAAGGACTCAGTCCCTCCAGAGGCCTTCCGCCGCCGCTTTCATTCCATCCTGGCCACGTATCAGGACTCTGGCATTGTTTACACCGACGGCTCGATGGTTGCTGGTCGAGTCGGTTATGCGCTAACTCTAGGGGACCATTCCGAACAACGTTCCTTGCCGGATGGCTGCAGCGTTTACACTGCTGAGCTGGTCGCCATCTTTCGTGCCCTAGAGCATATCCGCTCCTGCTCAGGTGAGTCCTTCGTTATCTGTAGCGATTCCCTGAGCGGTTTACGAGCTCTCGACCAGTGTTTTCCTCGTTCTCGTCTGGTGCTGGCTATCCATGAGTCTCTGCATACTCTTGCCCGTAGCGGCCGCTCTGTGGTCTTTGTGTGGACCCCCGGTCATGTCGGTATCCCGGGTAACGAACATGTTGACCGCCTGGCGAAAGAGGCCACCAGTAAGCCATCTCTGGACGTTGGCCTCCCAGAGACTGATTTGCGGGCAGTCTTCCGCCGCAAAATCTTGGCGCTATGGGACGATGAATGGCGCGAACTGACAACGCGCAATAAACTCCGTGATGTCAAGGAGACGACGGCTGTGTGGCGGTCATCCCTGCGAGCCACTCGCAGGGACTCAGTAGTTCTTTGCCGGCTCCGCATTGGCCACTCCCGGCTGACACACAGTTATTTACTGCGCCGGGAGGACCCTCCTCTATGTCGATGTGGGGCTGCTTTGACAGTGGCCCACATTTTGATGGCCTGCCCCCTTTTAGCTGTGGTCAGGCAGACATTTGCGCTGCCTGATACGCTCCCTGCCCTTTTAACAGACGACTCCACTATGGCTGACTTAGTTTTACGTTTTATTCGGGCAGGGGGATTTTATCATTTAATCTGAGTGTTTCTGTTTTATTTTATTGTTTTGTGTTGATTCTGGCCTTTGGCCTATGATTTTAAACTGATTTTTTTAATGTTTTTCTCAGTGGTTGACTTTTCCTTTTTTATTTCTATGGTCGGCCAACCACCGTCACACTCTGTGTGGTTTTAGTTCGTTTTGTCTTGTCTTTGTCTGAGTTTCTCTTGTTCTGTTTCGTCTGTGTTCTATTCTGTTCCTCGTTTTTATTCTCTGTGGGTGTTCTTTGTCTTTGGAAAAAGGGACCGATGACCGTAGCAGTCTGGTCCCTTTGATCCCCCAAACCAACCAACCAACCAACCAAACGCCATTGGTTGCTCTGTTGTTTTCCCTCATTGTGTCCCCAAGATTTGACTGCCTAAGGACTTTACTATCTTCAATGCAAAATTTATGCAATCTAGCTAGAACTGTAGCAGATGAGACATGTCTGTTCAGATTCCCTGAATGCCCTTCAGACTCTACAATGCTTGTACCCAGCATATAAAGTAATCTAGCATATCCAGGACGCCCTCCTCCAACAACAAAGGCTGGGGATGAGATGTCTTTCTGCTGAACGGCAGGGCACACGGGTATCGCAGGGAACAAAAGGGCACATGTAGTAACTAAGTAAGTGTGTCATGATCTTAGTTCAGTGTGCCATCCTCCTGCAAGCTATTGTGTTGCTGTTGAACAGAGTTGTGCATCATTGGGAATAAGAATGGAAGTGAACAGATAATAAGCTGCATCTAGCAAAGTCCACAATACGGCCATGGCGTACCCCCTTCCAGCCATGCCGGTGTGATGAGGTCCTCCTTACACATCTACACATAAGCCACAGCCATAAGGCACATACATAGCTTCATGCTCCAGTGAGAGGATCCTTGAGTGTTTGGTGCCCTTAGCATAAAGAGCACAGTATGCCACATTTTACTAGACTGTATTTTATTTTCCAGCCAGAGGGCAGCAGCTCATTTGCCAACACGTGTACCGTCTAGTTTAGTTGACAACCAGAAAAATATGATATGGCTTTATGAATTGTCCAGCTTGTTTGTTAAAATTTTAGGATGATGTTTTTAATATAAGGCATGCTCAGATAGTAAGTGTAGTAGATTTTAATAATTTTTTTTAGGAAAAGAGTATTTGAAAAATTGACAGGATATAGTTGACTATTTTTCCATACATTTGCCATCCCATTCAATGAATGTGGTGAGCTGTGGCACAAGCTCCTTTATACACTCCTCAAAGAAGTCTTCCGCCAACTCCTCTCCCCACATGAAAATCTCTATCTGCACTTGCTTGTCAGTTTAAAATTTAATTCAACTCATGTGTGCCTTCAGAGAGTTGAAAAAATGATAATCTGAAAGTGCTAAGTCATGAGAATATGGGGGTGGTTCAAAACATCACAACCAGATGAGTCCAAGAGTGCCTTGACTCGCATGCGCTATTGATCCGATTTTCCTTATGCTGCTCGGTCAGCTTTTTTGGGACCAATCTTCCACACATTTTCTGGTATCCCAATGTTTCTTTGAGGTTTTAATTTTATTTATCATATGGCATACATTGCTATTCTTACACACTTAATATACAATTTAATTACAAATTGACATCCAGACACTGAATATGATCTATGACCTCCTCTGTTGCAGCCAGGAAATCGACAAAGGTTCCCATGTAAGTTCTATCTGGGCATTCTTCCACCATGTGCTGGATTGTTTCTGTAAGTGTTCTGTATAAGACAGTTTTGGGGAGTTGTAGAAACATCATAGAAATTTCATCTACTGTCAATCGGTGGCCTCCACAGACAGTTATGTCGATGTTTTACACCAACTCATCATTAAAAATAAAAGATCTTGGACTCCTCTGTTCCTCATGAACATTGTTTCTGCCTCCACTAAACTCCGTACACCACTTAAACACACTCCTTCTGTTCATAACACCTTCACTGTACACCATTTGATTCATGGAAAAATTTGAGTTGTGTTATTTCTTACACAAATAGAAAGCAGATCATAGCACGTAGCTCGGACTTGGGGGGTGGGGGTGGTTGTGGTGGGGGTGGTTGTGGTGGGGGTGGGGGGGGTGGGGGGATTTCTTACTGTCATCTTTCACGCAACTGGACACTACAATGTGAGTTTATGTACCACTGTTCCTGCAGTACTCGCTCTGGTCAGAGGATCCCCCTTTACCACTAGGTGTTGACAACACTCAAAAAACAAAGAAACCACAGCCCATTATGGTCACAGCACAATTACTTTCTGAACATGCCTCGTATGTTGTTATGCTGGCTGGGTCATCCATGTTTTTGATAAGTGATAAGTCAGCCATATACTCCTGTGAGTCTGTTTTAGTTTTCCTCTTGCCTCTCTTAGGTTTACTTAACTGTTTTAGAACATATGAGCTCCTTTAATTTTATCTTCCATGATGTGAGCTCGTGTGATTGTGAGTTTATCTCAGATTTCTTTTAATCTCTTTTTTTCATATTTTCTGCATTTTAACCAAATTTGTTTCTACTAATTTCATAAGGGTGCTGATGACCTCATGATTGAGTGCGAGTGCACCTAAAACCTCCCCTCCCCCTCCACACGTGTGTGCGCGCGCGCATGCGCGCGCGCGCATGCGCACACGCGCACACACACACACACACACACACACACACACACACACACAGGCTTGTTGCTTTGTATGCTGATATTGCAAACAACTTGCATGTTGAACAATGGGAATTGAATATGACAAATTGTGAGACAATTGTCAGTAACCAGTCAAAATGTCCATTCATAATTTCCCATGGATTGTAAATAAAGGTGACTGTAATTTTGTTCTATTAAGTTAGCGTTTAATCACATTGTCATAATTTTCAGCAAAATGGGAAATAAGACATACAAGTAGGTTATTGTGATGATGACTGTGTATCTCGGACTCTGTGACACATCAGTCTATTACTGCAATCATATTTTTGTGTTGAGATTTGTTAGCTTCACCAACTCTTGACCAGATTGTGACACTCCAGCCTAATGTAGACTTCAGGCTTCAGTACATGTAAGTCTATTAGCACATCAAGTTTTCTTCCATTCACATTTGTTGGCTTTGCTGACTCTCAACCAAATTGTCACTGCCCAACATAATGTAGGCCTCAGGCTTCTCTACAACCTAGGCTGTCAGCACATCTAGTTTTCTTCCCATACTCCATATGGAAAACAGATGCATTCAATTTGTATATGCCACCAAAAGAAGTCATTAGAGTCAGCCGTTTTCATTGGCTACCTAAACTATCAGCCGAATGACTGAAACTAATGTCAGTGAATTGTCAACATTGGCATGCAGTTCAACCAAATAGGCTATTGCCAAGAAATTAGGATGCAGGATATCCTACTCCTGCTTGTATATTTTTTGGGAGTACTGGTGAAAAAATGTTTTTTATTCCACTGCGTACTGTTTTTACATGGAAGTTTAAAAAAAAAGGGTAGCATTTTAATATTGGATCAATGTACTTGTTATTTTTGCTTTAGAATTGTAGTGAAACATACTGTGTTTGATTGCAGGTTCGCATTTGGGATCTGCCGCAGCAGGCCTGCATTCACTCTTTCCAGGCTCATGATGGGTTCTTGCGAGGAATTACCTTCCACTCTGATGGGCAAAAACTTATTACAGTTGGTGATGACAAAACGATAAAGACATGGCCATCAAATGCCCCAAAACTTGGAGCAGATGTGGAGCCTCTGAATACTATCCTTAGTAGGGTGAGTTACTCTCATGCTGAACTGTCAAAGTCAGGCTGGCAGTTTTTCACTGGTTTCTTATTTTCAGAGCAAAAGTGCATTGCAGTTATGAGAATGACTATACTATTTATCAGCATTCTGTTGCTCTGCAAGAGGTCCATGCAAGTACTCCAAATAAAAAAATAAAATAAATAAAGTTACTTCTGCGCGGTGTGTGTGTGTGTGTGTGTGTGTGTGTGTGTGTGTGTGTGTGTGTGTGTGTCAGTCACAATACCATCTTGAGTGCAATAGTCATCTGTGGGTTGAATGTATATCACACTGATAGTGACTAAAAATCTACAGAAACATACTGAGGTGAGCACCATGTAGTGTACACCAAAGTCTCATCAGAATTTTCAGAACTACACCAGCTAAAGTCCTTATTCTTGGAGTATTTCCGGTTGATGTAACTGTGGGGTGTATGTCAGCTTTATACAGGCTATGGTGAGAACCATAAACAGGGGCTATGAAATTGCAGGGTGCAGAATCTCTGACAAATGCAGTATAAAACTGTGGAAGATAAACAAAAGGCAGCATAGATAAGACAGATGTACAGAAAACTAAATGTGTTCATGGTGTATTACCTGGTATTTATGAACTACTAAAATTGAATGAATTAAAGCAAAGTGAGGTTATGGACGTTCACAAGTGTTTGTAGTCCCTACCCGCAATATTTGTTTAAAATTCAGAATGTGCACTCAGCAATGTGTTACTGTGGATAGATAAGTCTCCTGAGGACATGGCATTAATTTTTTCCACTTATGGCATATGTTAGGCAGTACATACCATCTGAAGATTTCTATAACCTTCTGAGGGACCCAGAATTATGTTCATCAGTGGACACAACTGCACACAGAGCATCTAGAGCTTTGTAACTTCCTTCTTGCTTGAACTTTGTGCAGTGGTATATGTTAGTTCATATTTGGATATTATCAGGATGCATTTGGTCAGTTTTTTTTTCTTTTTTTTTCAGTGGTATACAAATAATATGTAGAATTTAATAGTGGGATTAGAACAGTGGTAACACTCATGGACTTATGAAGGCTCATGCTGTGTCAAGACATGAACAGTCATAGAATACTGAGTAGGTTAGGTACAGCAGAGATAATTAGGTTCAAATGCTTGACGAGGGACTGACAAGACTCAGTGTTTCTGAGGCAACCGTGAAGCCTTGAACATTAGTAGGATAGAAAGAGAATTGTACACTAAAATCTCATGAAGACACTCTCCATGGGTCCAAAGGTAAAGCATGCATTAAACAGGAAAATATCTTAAATGGAAAATTCCATAGCAGCTGCTTCTTTGAAAACTAACATAAATATGTACGTACAAAAGTGATTCCAGATGTTATAAAAATATTTGCAGTATTATAATCTAAATTTAATTAACCCATGCAGTAAAGTACAAAATGCTTTCTTGGGTTGGTTGGGTAGCTAGTTCTAATGTTCCATGGATCATTTGCATGATAAATTATAATGACGTGGAACGAGTCATTTTACATTCAAATAATAAATAACTTTGCAAATATGTCTAGATGCTAACCTTTTTTTGAAAAAAAAAATTGCAGATTTGAGTTAATAATTTCTACCCACCACCTTTGCACATTACAATAATAGAAATTCTGCTGTAGAATAGGAATTGCTAAGGAGAAACTTATCCAGTTTGTTTTCAAATTGTACGTTGCTGTTTGCTACACATTTTATATTCCTTTTTGTGCTAAAGACAACCTCAATGTGGCATAATGAATATAATTTTTTCCTATGGCATTGTAATTACGTACATCGTTGCCTCTTTTGAAGTGCAGTGGATTTTTTACAACAAACTTTACGAGTGAATAAATACATTGTGAACCAGTAGCCAAAATGCCTAACTCCTGAAACAAATGTCTACAAGATGATCTTGGGTGTGCACCATATATCCTTCTTACAGCTTGTTTTTGAATAATGAACACTTTTTTTCCTAAAAATGTATTGCCCCAGAACATTATTCCATATGACACTATTGACTGAAAATATGTCAGCATACTCATTTGTCTCTCCCAAAGATTTGCAATGATTCTCACTGCAAATAAGTTGTTTTAGAAGTTCCAAAAGTGCTTCTTCCAGTTTAAATTCTCATCAGTATGAACAAATAAAGACTCTGAAGCTTCCTCTCTGTTTATTATTTTCTCACTTTATGTTACCCTTATCATTAGTATAGGGACCTCTACATCTACAAAACATAATATGTTGTGTTGATTTTTTTTAAATTGAGAATGAAACTGAGCATTATTATCAACCAATACAAAGTATTGGAACTGGACATTGCTGAGTTTATCACATACTGCATGCAGTTCTATGCTGCTAGTATTGTTTAACATCAACATTTGCCTCTCCACATGTTTGTGACATAAAATTTATCCAGTTATTCATGTAGACTACAGAAAAATTCCTCTAAAACTTCCAAGAACTTCATAAACTCATCTTAATAACTCAGGCCTCCTGGAAACAGTTTCCGATGATTTGAGGTGCCACATTATGCCACACAGCTGATATATAGGTCAGTGCATGCAGAAGATTCACAGAGTCTGGCATGTTAATGTGTTGTTGATACCACTGAATGAGATGCTCCATCCATGGACAGAAGTTTGCTGGTTGTCTACCAACACTAGGAAAGGAAAGAAAACAAATTCATTGTTTTGCAGTGAAACATCTTTTGGTTTAGCAATACAGTTGTTTATAAGAAGCATAGTCTTGCAGTTTTTTTGGTTGTTTTGTGATCAAACATTTTAACCATGTGACAAATTGTATTTCTGACATCTAGGCTTGTCACTTATTTGTGAAGTCGTATGTTCTTGAAGCAACAGAGATTTGCAGCTTTACCAGTATCGAGCAATGCCAATTTCTCTGTCCCAACAGCATTGGCACAAGCGAGTACCATTATTCTGTGTATACTGTGGTTCCCATCCTGGCAAGTTTCAGTTTATATTTTGTAAGACTTGTCATACATGAGTTTCAAGAACAGTGTGTATCCATCTGGATTAACCAAATCACGCATTTCAAATCATGTTGTCAAGCCTGCTGAGACACAGTTTTTCAAGGCCAGAATGTCATTTCATTTGTAGATTTCACCTCACCATTGATTTTTGGTAAACAATTCCAGCTTAAACCTATCAAGTCAGCATTTTCTGGTTTCATTTTCTTTCCAATTTCGAGAGATGTTACATGAATTACTAGTCCACTTAGAGAGACTGACACAGCCCTAGCTTGATGTATTCACTGAATTAAATTTTTTCCAGCTCAGATTGTCTCCCAACAAAATCTTTCTGGAAGTTTGTTGCCCCTTTACAAGCAATTTTTCAAGTTCCTTCCATTGGATAACAATGCCTCACAATCCCAAACATGACATCCAGAGAGAGTGTGCAAATTCTTTTTATGGCAGCATCTTGTTTTTGTGGTACCTCTATGTGATTTGCAGTTTTTGACTCATTGAAAATGCTTTCTTCCTATTTTCCATAGCTATTGTACAAAGTTTTAAACACTACTAAACAGAGGAATGTGATAAATAGCTAGGATTGCAATGAGAAGGGAGGTTTCCTGTGTCTATTTGTTGAGGGCAGCTCACCCTTGCCCTCAGAGGCTCACCATTCGTTTGCTGGGTATGGGCTTGGCAACCCCCGAGGATCCTGAGTGCCACCAGTGCTCTGTCATGATAAGCGCTGGACATTCTTGATGACCACTGCACAGCTCAGTGGTGGAACATTGTGTGTCACAGGGAACGGGGATCTTGGGTTGATCACCTGGATTGTGGGGATGGTAACACCTCTATAAAAAAACTTAATGAGATGCATGGCTGCTGAGGTGGAACATTCATCAGTGGGCAACCTCTGGGAGACATGCTGCACTTCAGTAGTGTAAGGCTTACCTAGGCATATGGGGCTCTGTCTAGGTGGACTTTTATTTCTCCAGCTGCTCATGGGACTGAGATGGAACCCTCAAAATTTCCTCTTCTTCCTCCTAGCAGGATGGGTGGGCCAGTGGTGGGTGTCAACACTCAATCCAACAAGAGGGCTCGTCGTCCTGACTCAGCTGGAGTGCTTATCGTAATAGTAATAGAACGCATGCTGCTGGTCAGAATGTGTTTGTAATAGTTAAAAGGAAAGGCAACAGCTTTATGAGGTCTCCCCTTTTTACATTCAGAATTGTTTAGAGGGAATTACTGTATGTTTAAAATCTATCAAGCAGTTGCACAATGGAATGCTGTTGGTAGAAATGTCTAGTTCCCAACAAGTAAAGAGCCTTCAGAAAGCTCAATGCCGTGGGGAGTATGTGATAGGAACTGCTACAGAACACATTTAATTACAGCAAAGATGTTGTGGCTTGCAGGGATCCAGTTAACATTCCCAGAGAAGAACTGAAAGTTGAGTGGATCCAAGAAGGCATTGTTGACGTGCGAAACATTATGAAAAGGGAGGATGGTGATTTACTGAATTCAGACTTGTTTATACCGACTTTCAACAGTAAGAAACTTTCAGAGCACGTCAAGGCAGATTTATGTCCCTAACCCAATGCGCTGTTTTAAATGCTAGCACTTTGGGCACACTATTCTTGGTTGTAAGGGAGAAGCCACTTATGTGGTCAGGCTGCCCGCAACAGAGTCAGTTATTCGTCTCCTCCGAAGTGTGTTAATTGCTCTTGGGATCACCCTGTCTGAAGTAGTGACTTCAGTGCCCATAATGTGTTGTGGGGCTCAAACTATACTTGACCTAGTGGTTGAGTCTTGGAGGACTTCATGATGTCTCAGGAGCTGTGCGTGCTCAACACAGGGAGTCCCACTCATTTCTTGGCTGCTAATAGTTTGTCCTCAGCCATTGAACTCGCTCATCTCCAGCCCTTGCAGACTGTTCTCAGTGGGAAGCAAGTGGTGACCTCCATTCCAGTGACCATTTTCTATTATCCACCTTCTGGAAGGAGCATTACATGAACAGAAGCCACCAAAATGGATGGTCAGCAGGTCTAACTGGGTGATGTTCAACCAGCTGGCTTTGTTTGAACACTGCTGCTTCCTTGAAGAAAGAAAGACACAGGAAAGTAAACTAGTGCAGTGCATCCCATATGGTGAGCCCAAAAAGATCTAAACGGGCATGCAGTCCCTTACTTTTGCTACCTCCTTTGCTTCTGTTCTTAAACAGCAGTTCAGAAGACTGATGCTGCTACATGGATGGAGGTTGCTAGTGTTAGCAACAGTACCTGCATTTGTCAATGAGCCTGTGCTGCTGCAGTTACTTTTATGTCCTTATCTCCTCCCAGAACATTAGAAAAGGCCTGAATACTGATGTTGTGGAGATCTCTGCTCCTCCAAAAATTTAGTCTGGTCCACTGTCCAGCAATAGCACTACCACCTTCCCAGGCAAAGAAAACCGAAGTCCAAGACAAAGAACCAGCCACTGATGGAGACGAGAAGTAAGTAGTCTGATCATGATTTCATTGCTCTCTCTGACACCTCTCATGGTTTGTCTTCAGAGCCGATGGACCTTAATGTTGACTTAGGGCACTCAGCTCACCCCAAGATTGAGCCTCCATCCACTATGGGCTCTCCTTCCCACCAGAAAGACCAAGTGAAATTGCAGCACACATGGCAAACAGCTCCCATACTACAGTGGAATATTAATGGGTTCAGTACACATGTGGAGGAACAGAAACTCTTAGCATAGAGACATATTCTGTGCTTGTGTTTGGATGAAACACATTTCGAAGCCTCTGATGCCTCTGTACTATAGGGCTATACCCTTCATTGCAAGGATGGTCTGACTGGAGAAAGTGCCAAGGGAGGGGTTCCTGTGTTTGTCAGTAACACACACACCACTCCTCTGCTCTCTCCTTGGTTACTGACCTACAAGCCGTAGCCATTGCAGTTCATATGGGCCAGAAGATCACTATCTGCTCACTGTACTTACATGTACAAGATATGATAGACAGTGAGGCTGTCACACACCTTATAGAACAACCCCCCTCCCCCCCCCCCCACAATTTCTTGTACTGGGTGATTTCAGTGCCCATAATGTGTTATGGGGCTCAAACTATACTTGTCCTAGGGGTTGAGTCTTGGAAGACCTCATGATGTCTCTGGAGCTGTGCATCCTCAACACAGGCAGTTCTACTCATTTCTCGGCTGCTAATAGTTTGTCCTCAGCCATTGAACTCGCTCATCTCCAACCCTTGCAGACTCTGCTCAGTGGGAAGTAAGTGGTGACCTCCATTCCAATGACCACTTTCCATTGTGGATCCAGCTTCTGGAAGGAGCATTATATGGACAGAAGCCACCAAAATGGATGGTCAGCAGGTCTAACTGGATGATGTTCAGCCAGCTGGCTTTGTTTGAACACTCATGGGCTTCATGCCCACTACTTTGACACATCTAGCATCTCATTGGCCAAAATAATCCTCCCTAATGTTACTTTTAAACTGAAGCAAATTCGCGTGTCCTTCTGTTCTCAAAAATCACACCTGCAGAATCCGGCAATCAGTTTCCCCTACCATGTTTGTACAATGGAGCAAAAGAAGCAACAAGTTCACTCACCACATTCAAACCATTGGAGATGAAAACCAGATCGTGCTGATGACAACACAGCTGGAGCAACCTCTCAATAAATGGTAGCCATTGATGATGAAGAACTTCTGACACCTGTATGTTGAATTTGAGACGTAACCTCTACAGTAGTGGGTGGATCGGCGTATGGACACCTAAGTTGGATTGCTGTCTCCCCATCTGGTGTGGGCTACGGGTAGGCTGATAGCTGGAATCTTACGGCAAACAATCAGTAAAACTTACCTTGTTGTAACTGTCCTTTATTCATGTCATTTACAAGGATATAGCTGTAGCCGGAGAGGAGGTTATTGTCCTTGGTGACATAGGTGGCTGTGGGTATACGGTATTCCGGCATGAGCACTTCACTCAAATGACAAGCATCGTGTGCAAGAGGCCACAGCTGCTGACATTCCCCCTGCTGTGGAGTCTTGACGCAATTGACATCCTGTCAGTGAGGGATGACAATGGCCGTTCTTCATAGCACTGCTGCTTCATGGCTGCAGCAACAACACGCCAAGGTAGACAGACAGTGATAAAACTATAGTGCCTGGTGTGACCGAAGATGATGGCAAGCACCTATTGTATGAGAAAGTAAGCAAGAATGTAGGCCCTTACAGGCCAGTTGACAGCGAAGCTGTAGCTGGGAAGTAAGCCGGCCCAGGATCAATATAGTAGCCCTCCAGGGAGGTGACCGGTAACAGTAGATAGTCACCCAGGTGACACAGTGGAGCAGAGGCATGGAGTTTACTGCATGCAGCTCTGGCAGGAACCAGTGGCACTGGCAGTAGAGTCCGTGGATGGCAGACGGTTGTGCTGCAAGTAGTTTCTGTCTCGTAATCATCAGTTGGTGTACACTGCATTGCACAGTGTACCATATGCACGTGGATACTAATGGATATAACAAACAGCTGAGAATGAACGTGTGATTTGAGGAATATATATGTGAGCTGGCTGGTTAGTATCCCTCCAACAGCAGCAGTCCCCCTCCAGAACTCATAGCAGGTTGATGCGGAAAGGGATCGCTGTTGGGGAGCAATGGTTTCATTTGCTCCAGTTTTCTTGTTTGGTCAGCTCTTCCATTTCCCAACATTACCTTTCAGAGGCACTTAATGGCATCTTCATCTATGCTCTGGAGATCACTGTGAAGTCCTTGGCAGAGGGCACTTACCATTGCACTAGTTACAGGGGTTCTTTGCGTTCCATTTACGTATGGATTGCAGAAAGAATGGCAGCTTAAACAACTCTGTGCATGCTGTAACTAGTCTGATCTTGTTTGTGGGGTCCTCAAAAATTGGAACAGTATTCAAAGATGGGTAACACTAGTATTCTACATGGATGGATAAGCTACATTTTCCCAAAATTCTCTCAATAACATGAAGTCGGGGATTCACCTTCCCTAATACCAACCTGATGTCCTCATTCCATTTCATATCAATTTGCAATGTTACACACAGATATTTGACATGACTATGTCAAGCTGCATCCTACTAATGCTATATTTGAGTGTTAGAGAACTGATTTTCTACTTATCCACATTAAATTACATTTTTCTATGTTTAGAGCGAGCTGCAATTCATCACACCAGCTAGAATTTTTGTCCAAGTTTTCATGTTAATCCTACAGCCACTCAATGACGACACCTTCCCATACATCACACACTGCAGCATCACCTGGGAACAGCTGTAAATTACTGCTCACCCTGTCCATCAGGGCATTTATGTATATAGAGAATAAAAGTGGTCCTGTCACACTTCTCTAGGGTACTCCTGATGATATCCTTGTGTCTGATGAACACTTGCCATCAAGGACCATGTTCTAATACTTAAAGACTCTTTGAACCACTCGCATGTCATGTTTGGTCTTTTTGTCAGCAGTCTGTAGGGGGGCACCATGTCAAATACTTTCTGAAAATCTAGGAATATGGAATCTGCCTGTTTTCCCTCATCCTTGGTTTGTAGGATATCATATGAGGAAAGGGCAAGCTGAGTTACGCAGGAGCGATGCTTTCTAAATCCGTGGTGATTTATGGATAAAAGCTTTTCTTTCTTAGCTTTTCTTTCTCAAGGTAATTTATTACATTCAAACTGAGAATGTGTTCAAGAATTCTGCAGCAAACCAATGTTAAGGACATTGTTCTGTAATTATGCGACAATAGTGGCACAGCATACCCTCCATCATGTTGTGTACAATGCTTTGAGGAGTATGTATGTAGATGTATTGCTGCTGTAGAGACTGCGAAAACAAGATCAGACTAGTTACAGCATGAACAGAGTTGTTTAAGCAGCCATTTTTTCTGCGATCCATATGTAAATGGAATGCAAAGATGCCCTTATAACTGGTACAATGGGAAGTGCACTCTGCCAAGCACTTCACAGTGATCTCCAGAATTTAGACGAAGATGCAGAAGTTATAACTCTCTGCCAGGCTGAGACTCAGCCTGAATAGCTAACTTTTGCAGACTGCCATAAATCAGTGATGGCACCAGATCTTTTACCTTTCCTATTTACAGGAGTCATCTGCACTTTTTCCCATTCAGTTGAGATGTTTTGCTGGGCGAGAGATTCATGATAAATGCAGGCTAAGCAAGAGGCAGATACTGCAGAGTGCTGTTTGTAAAACCAAACTGGGATTCCATCTGAACTTAGCAACTTTTTTTTAGGTACTTCTGCATGCTATGGATATCAGTTTCTATGCCCTTGATGTGGAAGTTTGCACAACAGCCAAACTATGATATGTTTGTACAATCCTCCTGCATGTATGCTTTTTTAAACATGAAATTTAAAACTTCAGCTTTCCTTTAGCTGTCTTCTATTTCCACCCCAGACTGATCAACGAGTAAGTGGATAGAGGACTTTGACCTGCTGAGTGATTTTAGGTACGATCATAGTTTTCTTGGGTTCTCGACAAAGTTAGACTGAGGTAGAGTGGTGGAAGTTGTTACGTGCTATGCACATTAGTGTTTGTGTGGGCACATGAATTTCTACTACAATTTGTCTGGTAACATTTGCGCACTCATTTTTGAACCAAGAGTACTACAACCTTTGTTTCCTCAGCAGTTTCCAAATTTGGTTATTAAACCATGGAGTATCCTTTCCATCCTCAATCTGCTTTCTTAGCTCTTAAGTCTCCAGAGTGTGATTTAAACTTTACCCTTAGTCCCTCTATGGTTATCATATGGAAGGTAAATTATGGCTATTCGTTGTGTGCAAGTGGAACAGTAACAACTGGTTATCTGCTTTTTCTAGCATAAATACTCTCCTGGCCTTCTGGACAGATTGTTGCTCTGATGACATCATGATCACTAATCCCTGTTTCTATACTGATACTGTCGGTAAGATCAAGCCTGTTTCTAGTTCTGAGGCCTAAAATATTAGGTAGTTGTATATTCTTATATTCCACTCTGAAAGCTTGTTTCTGTAACTTTGTAGGATGGTTTGTGTCTGTCGTCAAACATTTACCAGTTCAGTTTATTTTAGCATCTCTGTGGCATTCTTTCTTGGATGAAATGAAGCTGTGTCCATTCCTGCTGCCTTTCTTTGTATATTTCAGTATTTCATGTATTCCAATTTGGCACAAGTTCTTCATTGTTGAGCAATATTCATGAGTGTTTTGTAAACAGTCTACTTTGTAAACTGCTTGCATTTTCGTATTATTATACCAATGAACTGAAGCCTGTCACCTTCTTTACTTGCAACTGAGCCTATCTGTTCATTCCATTTCATATTTCTACAAACTGTTAAGCCAAATATTTGAATGTGTTGTCTGGTTGTAGTTGTGACTCATTGATATTGTAGTCATAGGATACGACATTTTTTTTGTTTTGTTAAGTTAACGGTTTTATATTTCTGAACAATTATAGCACATTGCCAATTTTAGCACCACATTGAAATTTATTAAGATCAGACTGAATATTTGTGCAGCTTTTTCCAGACAGGTACTTCATTATGGATAACTGCATTATCTGTGAGAAGTCAAGGGTTACTATTAATATTGTGTGCTAGGTCATTAATATACAATGTGAATAACAAGGGTCCCAACACACTTGCCTGGGAAACACCTGAGGTTATTTCTACAAGTGTCAATGATTGTCCATAGAAGATGAAACAGATAACCTATCTAACAAGAAATCCTCAGTCGTTTAAAAAATTTGCTTGGTACCCCATATGCTCATACTTTTAATAATAAATGCTTTCCACACATAATCAATATAACTTACTCTAAAAAAAAAGTGAAAGAAAATAAGGACTAATCATTTTATACTTAAGATTAAGGCACATAACAGAAAGCCACCAGCTTCTCGTGTTTTACTTTTCTTTTTGCCTTAATAATATATTACTCCAATCTTCTTTATACACTTTTCACAATTACGAGTGGCTCAACCTTCTATCCTCCTCTCCTCTTTTCTCCCCTCCTGTCATAATCTCCTTGAGAAATCCTGGCCACAATGATGTCTGGGGTTCCTCATTCTATTTTGTTTTGTTTTGAAAAGTAAACGTTTTTATTTATCGTTTCTTGTTTAAACTGTCACCATCTTATTGTGGTTGTGCAGTACAAGTTTTGGAAGATACAGTGAAACTCCGCTATTACACTTTTCAAGGGACTTCAGAAAATGGTGTAAAATGAGGCAAATAACATTAAAGCTGTAAAAGTTGTGTGTAGGGTATCCCCTTGCACTTTATGTATGATATATGTATGTAACAGGTATCAAAAGACTTGTCAGGCACTTGTTTATTAGCTAATGAAGATTTATTATCTAATAAAAACTACTGATGTAACTGGAACTGATAACTGTCTGGGAAGTAGGAACATTTCACTCAATTTCCTATGTCATAATCGATGTTTTTGAAAGCCTGCAGTTGCCGTTTGTTACTTAAATAATGAAATACTGCACTAGCTATGTATTTTTTCATGCTTAGCATGACATGTTTCAAGAATTTTTCTCATTGTCAAGTGCAAATATGTACATAAGTATATTATGTGGTGTTTGAATATGTGTTATTCTGCATCTCTTGCACTGCAGTCATCTTTCTAAGGTTATCAGGTACTGTGCATCATCAGATATGTAGCTCACCACACACACACACACACACACACACACACACACACACACACAAACTGTGACTCTCGTTGTTTGTTTGTGTAACATCACAACAAATACATACATAAATACTGCACTTGACAATGAGAATAATTTCTTGAAACACGTTTTGCTCAGCATGAATAAAATACGTAACCGATGCTGTGTTTAAACTAAAAACATTTGAGCAACACAAAGTGAATGACGGTATCAACTAGCTCTCCAAAACATGCTAAATATGGTTCGACAAAGATGTCACAATGGTGATAACAATCACGAAACTGTGTTTGTGCAGTAGGGACAGTTTGGAACTGGTTGTGATTGGCCATGATATCTTCATTCGAATGAACCTAGTTACTCCCATCAGACACCACGCCAAGTAGAGCTTGGCAGCAGCGGGAGATTGAATTGTTCCAACTTTTACACGTCTACTGGTTCAAATCCGCTAAGTAGAGTTCCATGGTGTCAAGAAACTTTACCACGTAATATTTGTAAATGATGACCAACATCATGCCAGCATCATTTTTTCTCCACAAACATTTTTTCGTAATGTGTAAATCTTGGGAAAATTATAAATATGTTGATGCAAAATCAGGTGAAAATTAACTTTGTGGGAAATATGATGAGACCTATAAAAAATGTCGTAAATGGTGGTAAAATGTTAATTCCGGGAATGTAAAAGTGGGGTTATTCTGTGCCATTATCTTGAAGTTTAAAAATGTGTACACACACATGGAGGGAGGGAGAGGGGGGGGGGTAGCTCATTGAGTATTATTTTCCTTTATACAAGTGGTGTTCCTTAAGCAATGCC
The DNA here is from genome assembly GCF_023898315.1 of Schistocerca nitens. Taxonomy (NCBI): domain Eukaryota; kingdom Metazoa; phylum Arthropoda; class Insecta; order Orthoptera; family Acrididae; genus Schistocerca; species Schistocerca nitens. The sequence continues at coordinate 468,856,601 of NC_064618.1, read as the reverse complement.
ACACTTCTTTTTGGGTGAAAAAATGTGGATTTTATGTGGGACATTGTGGAATATGAAAAAAGAGGTGGTACCCAAAAAACTGGAATTATTTTTTAAAAGCTATGTATTTTCAAATTGTTTACGAAACAACCTTATCCCCTTCAAGATACTCTCCATTACAACTAATACATTTGCCCCACTGTGCAGAACATTTTTAGTAGCCATCTTTAAAAATGGCTGACAGCTCCTCCCATGTTTGTTTGTTTGGATTTTTTTTTGTTCCTATACTTCTTCTGCGTTTCAAATTAGTGTCTTTTCATGTCCCTTTTCATGTGTGGAAATAAAAAAAAGTTGAATGGAGCCAAGTTAGGCGAGTAAGCTGCATGGGGCAGCTGAACCCTGCTATTTTTGCCAAAAACTGTCTAACAGAAATGGCTTTGTGTGCAGTTGAATTGTTGTGGTGGAAGAACCAGTCTCCCACATGCCAAAAATCCGATCTTTTTTGACAAACGCTGTTGCACAATCTTCTCAAAATTCCAAATAAAAGGTTTGATTGATGGTCTGATCTGAGGGAACAAACTCTGAATGAACCACCCCCTTGGCATCAAAAAAGCAAATCAGCATTGTTCTGATGTTTGATTTGACTTGACAACATTTTTTTGGATAGCCTGACGACGTCATCAATTAGCTTGACTGTTGCTTTGTTTTTGAGTTGTAACTACACCACCATGACTCATCACCAGTAATGACTTTGACGAAAACCCTGGATGAGTTTCAAGCTGTTGTTTCAAAGCACGACATGTTTCAACTTGATGTTCCTTTTGATTGTCAGTCAGAATCCAAGGAACAAACTTGTCAGCAGTGCTTTTCATTTCCAAGTCGTCTGTTAAAATTCTCTGAACCAAGCTCCAAGATAACACACTAATTTCTGACAGTTGATTAATTGTCTGTGAGCATAAGCTCTCGAATTTTCTCAATATTTTCATCAGTTCGGGCAGCTGATGGATGTACAGAGTGAGATCTGTCATCAGTTGACATGTTGCCATTTTTAGATCGAGCACGCCACTCATACACTTCAGTTTTTCCCATAGCATCATCGTGGTAAGCTGTTTCCAACATAAAAACAGTTTCAGCAGCATTTTTACCAAGTGGAAAACGAAATTTCGCAGCTGCAAGTTGTTCACTTAAACTTGCAATCATAAAAAAGGAAAAAAGAACAAAACAGCACTAACTAAAACAATCGCTGCAGATGAACAGAACAAGCCAGGTCGGCAACACTGGCAGCACTGAACTGGCAGTGAGTTACGCTATACACCCCTAGCAGCAGAAAAGCGTACTACACAAACTCCACCCACTGCAATGTTATTCTGTTGTTCTTTTTGGGTATACCCACATATTCCAACTTCAACCCCTGTAGTTGCTTGAAGCTATGTGTAGTCCTCAGAATGACATCTATAATGGACATGCATTCCAGGCAGAGAGCTATCATTGGGTTTCTTCTACCATAAATCCAGAGCATCGCAGATATTCATAGACATTTGCAGAATGTCTACAGAGATCCACCAGTGAACAAAAGAAGAGTGAGTCATTGGTGAAGAGTCTTTCAGAATCACAACAAGGTTGCACAAACCTGCCGATATGCTGGCCGGCTGCACACAGCTGTGACACCTGCAATGTTGGAATGTGTGGACACTCATTCGAGATGATCAATGGATCGTAATCAAACACCTTGCTGCTCAACTGGACATCTCTGTTGGTAGTGCTGAAACATTTGTCCACCAGTTTAAATACTCAAAGGTATATGCCCACTGGGTTCCTTGCCATCCAACAGAAGGCAATAAAGAGCAGCGAATGACTATCTGTATGGAGATGGTTGTGCATTATGAGGCGGATTGTGACAGTTTTTTATCAATCATCATGAAACATGGATTCACCACTTTGAACTGGAAACAAAACGGCGATCAGTGGAGTGACTCCAAACCACCTCTCCACCGAAGAAAAAGTTCAATGCTACACCCTAAGCGGGTAAAGTCATGGTGACAGTCATCAAGGATTCTAAAGGGGTTATTCTGTTCGATATCCTCCCTCATGATACAATGGTCTACTCTGAAGTGTACTGTGCTACCGTCAGGAAACTGAAGAACGACATCAATGAGTGTGTCATCACAAAAATGCGAACGAACTTCTCCCCCTCCATGACAATGCAAGGATTTACACAAATCTGCAGACCTGAGAGGAGCTCACGAAACTACATTGGACTGTTCTTCCTCATCCATCTCGCAGTTTCAGATTTCCATCTGTTTGACTCAATGAAGGATGCACTCCACTGGAAGGCTGTATGTATATGATGGGGATGTTATTGATGTAGCAAAATCTTGGTTCCAACGTGGACCGGTATAGTGGTACCATGTAAGCATACAGGTCCTCCCAGTAAGGCGGTGTAAGGCCTCCCACTGAACAGAGATTATGTTGAAAAACAGAATTTTGTAGCCAAAAGAGTGTGGAATAATATGGTGTGTTGGAATCCTAAGTGAAACCAACCTGCTTTTAGAAAAAAAGTTGTTGCATTACTTATTGAACACCTCTCATACATGACTTTTTATATGTTGCATTGCTGAGATGTGAAAAACAATGTATTTGTATTTTTCAGACTGTACTTATGGGAGTGAGCCATAATTACAGAAAAGATGTCTTTGCTACTTGTGGTGAACTGTGCCAGATTTGGGAACATTCTCGCAATGAGCCCATTCATTCATATCAGTGGGGAGTTGACAGCTTACATACCATTGCATTTAATCCTGTAGAAAGTGACTTGTTAGGTAAGTTATTTTTTATGCATAAACTAAGTACTATTCTGATGCCTGACATGTTCATGAACAGTGGAAATGATTGCAGTGACATGTGCAAGTGATAGAAGTATCATTTTGTATGATACACGTGATACTGGACCAATGCGAAAACTTGTTATGACCTTACGTACAAATCAAATTAGTTGGAACCCGATGGAGCCATTTGTTTTTACTACAGCAAATGAGGATTACAAGTGAGTGCACTGTTCGTACCTAACAAAGTAATTCTGTCGTTGCTGTTTCTTTTCATACTAATGAAATAAATGAAAAACAGAAGCATATAAGAAAACATAAATGTTTTCATCTTGTTTTGTTTGTAAGTCCAATCCTGTGATATAATTATGTGCTTTACTATTGTTGTTTCACTCTAAGGGCTTTACTTAGCTGTTTTTCATTATAATTAATGTTTATTTTATGTAATCATCTTCTGTATACATAGCAGCAGTTATTATGTTGACCACATGAAATTAGATTTTGAATAATGCCTGTGAAAACTGGTGTTGGAATGGTCCACCCAATTTTGTTTTATCTTAAATACATATAAACCACTGAGTTAATGATATCCAGGTTTATTAAAGGGTGTTTATTAATTAGTTATACAAAAGTAACCGTCATTGGGAGAACGGCAAATGGCTTACTGATACAGGGTGACAATTACTGAACTATAGGGAAAAAATATAAATTAGTTACAAACTACAGCATGCATACACCTTATTCAACATGTAAACGCCACTTCAGATATTGTGATTTAGATTATGACATGTTCAATATGCCTGCCATCATTGGTGATGATGTGCCGCAGACGAATAGCAAAATTTTGCAAGACCCACTGATGGGTTGGAACGTTGATGCTGTCGATGGCCTCCTGAATGGCTGTTTTCATCTCAGCAATGGTTTTGAGGTTGTTGCTGTACACCTTGCCTTTAGTATAGTCTCACAAAAAGGAGTCGCATGTATTCAGATTTGGAGAATGTGGTGGTCAATCGAGGCGCATGCCATTGGCCTCAAGGGTTTCCCAGACCCAGAATGTGGTCCTCAAAGTGTTCCTCTAGGACATCAAACACACTCTTGCTTTGATGGAGTCAAGCTCAGTCTTGCACAAATCACATCTTGTCAAACTCAGGGTCACTTTGGGTAATAGGGATGAAATCATCTTCTAAAACAATCACGTACCATTCGGCAGTCACCGTGCCGTCGAGGAATATCGAACTGATTATTCCATGGCTGGACATTGCACAACACACAGTCACCCGTTGACAGTGAAGAGATTTCTCGACCGCGAAATACGGATTATCAGTCCCCCACATGTGCCAATTTTGCTTATTGATGAACCCATCCAAATGCAAGAGGGCTTCGTTGCCAAACCAAAACACATTCACATCAAAGTTCTGTTCATCTATTCTGTGGATGATAGTGTTGGCAAAACACAACTGCTGCTCCATGATCCTGAGGCTTAATGGCTGATGAGTTTGAATTTGGTATGGGAAGACATGCAGGTCTTTAACAACAATTTGTTGCAGTTTCTCCCGGTTGATTCTCACCTGTTACGCAGCTCGTTTGATTGATTTCCTGGGGCTGGTTTGAAACACAGTGCATGTCTTCTCGATGTTTTCAGGCGCTCTCACCCATTTTGGACAATCGACATTGCTAACATCTACATCTACATCTACGTGATTACTCTGCTATTCACAATAAAGTGCCTGGCAGGGGATTCAGTGGACCACCTTCAAGCTGTCTCTCTACTTTTCCACTCTTGAACGGCATGCAGGAAAAACAAACACTTTAATTTTTCTGTTGAGCCCTAATTTCTCTTATTTTATCATGGTGATAATTTCTCCCTATGTAGGTAGATGCCAACATAATGTTTTTGCAATCGGAGGAGAAAATTGGTGATTGAAGTTTCATGAGAAGATCCTGTCACAACGAAAAACACCTTTGTTTTTATGATTGCCACTCCAATTCATGTATCATGTCAGTGGCACTATATTCCTTATTTTGCGATAATACAAAAAGACCTGCCCTTCTTTGAACTTTTTTGATGTCATCCATCAGTCCCACCTGATGCTGATCCCACACCACACAGCAATACTCCAGAATAGGGCAGACAAGCGTGGTGCAAGCAGTCTCTTTAGTAGACCTATTGCACGTTTTAAGTGTTCTGCCAATGAATCACAGTCTTTGTTTTCTCTCCCCACAACACTATATGTGTGATCATTCCAATTTAGGTTATTTGTAATTGTAATCCCTAAGTATTTAGTTGAATTTACAGCCTTCAGGTTTGAGTGACTTATCGCGTATTTGAAATTTAGCAGATATCTTTTAGTACTCGTGAATAACTTCACATTTTACTTTATTCAGGGTCAATTGCCAATTTTTGCAGCATACAGATATCACATCTAAATCATTTTGCAGTTCATTTTGGTCATCTTATAACTTGACAAGATGGTAAATGGCAGCATCATCTGCAGACAATCCAAGGGGGCTACTCAGATTGTCTCCTATGTCGTTAATATCGATCAGGAACAATAGAGGGCCTATAACACTTCCTTGGGGAATGTCAGATATTACTTCTGTTTTTCTCGATGACTTTGTGACCCTTCTGACGGGGACATCACGAATCGTCGCACAACTGAAGCGATATTCCATAGACACGCAGTTTGGTTAGAAGACACAGTCATCATGAACACAACCCATCCTCTCAAACTTGCAAATCAAATTCTTGATTGTGAGCACACTTGGACCAGTTGTCTTCAGCTTGAACTCGGTCTCAAACTTCCTTTGAGCCTCAGTTGGGCTGTTATTGATTGTATAGTAGGCCTTCACAAGTGCTAGATGCTCAGGCGTGCTGTACCATGACATTTTCACATGCAAATGGCTGACAACAAGGCATGTACACATGCGCATAATAATTTCCATCATGCCCCATGGCCAACTGTGCAGTTTGAACATTCTAAAGCAATAGTTCAATAATTGTCACCCTCTTTGTTTGATACAACACTGAATGCAGTTTATCTTCCAAGTTTTATTTACAAATGTTCTGTGTGGCTACCTTTTGTAACATGACAAATGTCACATCTGTAATAAGTTTCTTGCCAAATCCTAAGAAGCAAGTACAATGGCAACTACTTGTGTTATCCATTGTCACAGTTTGTCGATGTTTGCTGGCAGCACAGGAACAGACACACTGTTTTTAATGGAACACCATACATAGAAATCTATTGGAGTTAAATCAGGTGATTGTGGTGTCCTGGCACGTCCCTATGGAGATATGCGACAACTACACAATGATGATGTGGTGGCATGTCACCTTGTTGGAAAATAAATTCTGTGCCTAAACTTGTTGTTATTGAGGCATTAGATAATGTTCAAGAATGTCCAGGTACGATATGCCAGTTACAGTTGACTTGGCAAAAAAGAAAGGACCGTAAACCTTGTTTCAACTTCCAGCGCAAAAAGCAACCTTAGGTGAGTCCCATACATGTTCGATTATGTGACGTGGTTTCTCCTCACTCCATATCTGAACATTATACCGATTTACTTTACTGCAGGTATGGAAGGCACCTTCGACACTGAAAACCGTTAAGAAAATTGTCTTCACTCTGCATTTTCATAAACATTTCTACATAAATCTCAGCTCATTTTTCTTTGTCACTTTCTCTTAAAACTTGCGACAGTTGCAGTTTGTAAGGTTTGAATGACCAGCATTTCTGTAATACATTCTACATTGTAACACTAGGCATATTCAATTCTAAGCTGGCATGTCTCTTTGATTTACCCAGACTATGAGTGTTAAGACTGCCAAACTTTTTCAATTGCTGCATCAAAAGCTGCTGGATGACCCTGTCCTGGCATCCTATGTGATATACAGCCAGTTTCGGTGAAACAATTACCAATTAATAACAGTCTACCTTTGAGGTGTTGGTGTGTGTGTGTGATATTTAGTCTTGAATTGTGTCTGAACTGTAGTAGCATATTTGGATTCATGAAACCATAAACAACACTGCACATGCTCTGCACCATTGTATGACTTCATGGCAACTGTTGGAATAACTCATTTGCGCATGCTACTAGCAGGAACCTTAGTAACTAAGTATTAGGTGTGAGTAAAACTTAAACATTGTTAAACATTGTAAAACTTAATCATTGTTGTATCAAACATTTCTGTAAGTTATTTACTCTTTTCACAATTAAAGGTTGCTTTTATGTAACTAATTTTTAAACACCCTGTAATTAGCAAGAACTTCACATACAGGGTCTGCTTCTGAAATCAAAATCACAATCTTCAAAATAAATTTTATTTGTTCATTAATTCTCTGGAATTCACTTGGAAGTATTATTACAGCTATATTCGTACCTCCCATGACAGTTGTTATGTTAAGGATTTCTTGTCTTGAGGAATGACAGATTATTCCTCAGGAACTCAAAAACAATCTTACTGACTTGATACACAAGTGCAGTGCAGTGTTGATTATGACAGTGTTCACCATATCTGGGAACAAACATTTTGGTTGTCTTGCAGCTGAATGAGCTAAACAACATAAGAAAGTTGAGGTGTGTTAAGCTATATTTCGATGTACATACTCCTGTGTGTAACGTCAGAAAGAATCAAAAACCTATTGTTACATATTACACTCACATTTTCCCTCCGTTCCATAGTGGCTTAGGCTAGTGTCTGTGTGTGATAATATTTACAGTTATTTTCATTGTATAGTAATCGTTGAGATTAATTAAAAATTGTCTTTTACAGCCTCTACAGTTTTGACATGAGAAAGTTAAATGCACCATTTCAAGTTCATTGTGACCACACATCAGCTGTGATCACAGTCGACTATTCTCCTACAGGAAAGGAGTTTGTTAGTGGAAGCTATGACAAATCAATAAGAATTTTTGAAGCTGCAAAGGTATGTTTCATGTTTGTGTGTGTGTGTGTGGGGGGGGGGGGGGGGCATGTACATGCGTGTGTGACTTCATAGCATATTTTAGGCTGGTGATTTTATATACAGCTAAAATGGGGAATTTTGTATTGCAAATACAGGAAAAGTTGTTGTAAGTACTTAAGTCCTAGAAAATTGTAAGATATTAATAATACACTTTAAGAAATGATGATAAGTTGTGGAAATATTTATAAATTTTTGTGCTATAGGTTCAAAGAGAGTTCAGCTTTGTTTACCTAATCCAATCATCCCAATTCTGGTTTTCCAAGTCACTGTAGACAAACAACTGTGTCATTGAAACAAGACCAATTGTTTAAAAACAAAATAAGAGCATAAGGTTGTGGCAGTCTTATGGCTTCGTAGGAAACCACTGCAATCTGTCACCAAAATATTGATTACAAAGCTAAACTTATTTGGGGTAAGAGGAAATGCCTACCTATGGCCAGAAAATGCCTTGAGACCCTTCCCTATGGATTAGCAACCCATACGATGAGAGTGGGTCAACAGCCCAGTCTCATGCCCACTGACTAAAAACAGCAGTAAACACAGCATGATGGAAAGACAAGCAATAGAGCAATTACTCAAGGGCTAAGTCAGTTACAGCAAATACAGACCTGATCATTTGGATTCTGGATACTAAGAAATCATTGAAAAGAACTGAGGGTTCCCGAAGCTTCTCAAACCCCACAAAACAACATTAATTGGCACCCTCAGTATTGAGACTTTATCCAAAACTGGAAACTCAGAATACTGATGGATACCTGCAGCCTATTCGGAATTTTTTTACTTCATCATATGCAAAAGAAAACTTGTGGTTAAACACATAAACAGTAATTTACATATATTGGCTTCTTCATATACATACTACGGTCCAGTGGTAGGTGGTAAATTTCACATTGCCTTCATGAGTCTCTTTTTCACAGTTAAATGTGTTAACAAGACCTATACGTTGGTGAACACACATGCTCCAGCAAACAATGAACCTGAAAAAAACAGTTCTGATCACAGCTTGAACGAACACTGTAGAACATGTCTGGACACCATGTTAACATCCTATTTGCAGGTTTTAATACACAAATTGGTAGAAAATGGAAAAACAGCCTCACCGTCAGGAATTTCTCACCACCCAAGAAGACAAATGCTAATGGACAGTGCTTAATAAAGGTATACCCTTTAGCTAATGTCCACACATTTTAAGAAACTTCCACAGAAAGTGACCACATGGAAATTACTTATCACTTACATGTATGAACACCAAATTGACAGTGTAGCGATCATTATAAAATTCTTTCTGGAAATCAAACATTTGCTAGTATACAAGGGTTATCAAGGGTTCATATCATCATTTCTTGCAACTGAAAGTCTGCTTCAGACCTAACCAGAAAAACTGTCACAAACCTAGAATATTACACATTAACCCAGAATACTTAAAAGAAATACATTTGAATTTATACAGTCACTGCACACAAATATGAGATACACTTTTTGGGCCCATTCAAGGATCAGCAAGGAAACTTGGTATACCTCCACAAGACATAATCATTTGTTGATCTTAGAATACTGTAGAGCCTTGGAAGTCTGCGTCCAAGCATAGAAAAATTGGAATAGCCACAAAATTCCACATAATTGACAGGACTTCATAGAAATAGGAAGAAAACATCCAAAACAATTGGTTAAATTAAACGCAACACCATTTCAATAGAGTGGATGAAGTTTGTGACGATGTCAGAACAACAAAAATTTCTGCACGACTTTTACGGAAGAACAAACACATTAGAAATTGCCCAGAATTTGTTTCCATTGCACAGAGGGAACACTTAGGATGAACACACAAGCTAACTGTGACATATATGAGAAACTACACAGCTGTGACTCTGCTACAGAAAAATTATAACATCACAGATCGATGCTGAACCAAGACCCAGCTTCACAGGCATACTATGCATATATCATAAAAACAATAACACACTGGAGGAAGAATTGCTGAGACTCTCAAGATCAAAGGAAAACTCATGATTGACAGACTACATGTCATCATTATGAGTAAATGGGGGAACAAAGTTATACATACTGATTTTAAAACTGCTTGGATTTACTGTCTCACAAAAAAGGCAACACGAGGGATAAGGTATTTATTTTCTGCCAGTCACTCACAAAGTACTCCTCCCATGATATTCTTAACTGATTAGAGCAACAGATGAAGAGGAAGGTAGTTGGATGTCAGGTGGAATTTTGATCTAGCTGATCTTTTCAAGTACAGATCTGAAACCTCAAGATATACTATACCATGAGTGAATTTCCACAATGGTCACATTTATAGATTTCAAAAAAGGCTCTGACTTGATTGACCAACCATCATCTTCAATGTATCACGTTAATATGGTGTTGGATAACAAAAGTACCACTTTATGTGACGGACTTTAAGAAACAACAAAGTAGGAAAAGATAGATTGCTACTTACCATAAAGATGGCATATTAAGTTGCAGACAGGCAGAATTAAGACACACAAAGCTTTTGGCCACAGCCTTCATCAGTAAACCCCCCCCCCCCCCCCACACACACACACCATTGATACACACAAGGAAGCACACCTCACACACACACACACACGACCACCAACTTTGGCAGCTCGGGTCAGAATGCATCTATCATATGGGATGGCAACAGCAATCTGGAGGGGAAGGGGAAGGGATAGTAGTGTACAGGTAGGGGGAGAGAGAACTGCTGTCTGTCAGAGTCTGCAGTGACTAGAATGCCTACAGATACAGTGTCAGGAGGTTGTGGGGCAGGGAGATGATGAGAAAAGGAGCGAGAAAGGAGAGGAGAGGGGAAAGATGGGCGGATTGGAGGTGTGAGGGCAAATGACATGGGAAATCTGTTTGTGCACTAGGTCTGGGGGATAGTGCCTGTCTGTGAAGACCTTGGTGAGGCCTCAGCATACTGGACAAGGGAGTTCTTTTTACTGCAGACACACTATCCTCGGGTGGCCAGGCTGTATGGGAGGGACTTTTTTATGTGTGCTATCGAAATGCAGGTACTGTGGTGTTTGTTGAGTTTAATGTGGACAGAGATGTGGGTGGAGCCATAAGAGAGGAGGAGGAGGTTGTCATCAAGGAAGGTGGCATGCTGGGTTGACAAGGAGCAGGTGAAGTGGATGGGAGAGTAGGTGTTGAGGTCATGAAGTTATGAAGATAGGGTGTCTTGGTCCTGAGTCCAGATCATGAAGATATCGTCAATGAACCTGAACCATACTAGAGGTTTGGCAGTTTGGGAGGCTAGGAAGATCTCCCCTAGATCACCCATAAACAGGTTGGCATAAGGGGGTACAATGCGGGTGCCCATAGCTGTGCCACAGATTTGGTTCTAGACATTCCCTTGAAAACAGAAGTAGTCATGGGTTAGGATAAAGTTAGTACAGTGTAAGAGGAATGAGGTAGTGGGTTTGGAATCTGAAGGACATTGCAAAAGATAGAGTTCAGTAGTGGTAAGACCATGGGTATGGGGCTTGTTGCTGTATAGGGAGGTGGCATCAACAATGATGAGTAGGGCTCCAGGAGGTAAAGGGGTGGGGATGGTGGAGAGTTAATGAAGGAAGTGGTTGGTATTTTTGACGCGGGAGACTAGATTACGGGCAGTTTGATGGGGGTTTTGGTCAATGCGGGCCAAAATTCTTTCAATAACCAGCCACAATGGGGCATCCAGGATTGTTGGGTTCATGGATTTTGAGGAACATGTAGGTAGGTTTGCAGGTTTCATATGTGTGAGTAGGGAAATGGAGTCAGGGGAAAGGTTCTGGAAAGGGCCTACGACTCTAAGGAGGGATTGGAGATTGTGGTGGACTTCTTGGATGGGATAACTTTGGATGAGTTTATAGGTGGAGGAATCAGATAGGTGGCAGAGTCCTTCTGCGATTCACTACAACAGTGGTGGAATTAATGTCTGCAGGTAGAATGATTAGATCAGGATTTGTTTTGAGTTTGTGTATGGTTATTGTCCCCTCTGCATAAAGACAGTTGTTCAGAGGAACGGACCTGGGGAAGGATGGTGAGGGTAAGTTTCAGGTAAGGAATTCCAGCGGGTGGTTAGGTGGAACCGGGGAGGATCACAGTTAGACGGTGGTATGAAATAGAAGAGGCTGGGTTCAGTGTTGGAGTTAGGTTGGTTTTGGTTGGAGAGATTGGTGGCAAAGAAATGCTTCCATTGCAGGGATCGGAAGAAGGAGAGTAGATTTTCGACAATTCCAGCATGATTAAATTTCAGTGTAGGTCTAAAGGTGCGGCCTTGGGATAGGACTGAAACTTGTATGGAGTTGATGATTTTGGTGGAAAGGTTAACAACAGTGTTATGGGAATGTTTCGGTTCTGGATTTGGTGGAGTGTTGATAGGGAGTTTTGGGGGATGTGGTTAGTTGAAAAGGTCAGCCAGGCAGGGTTTTATTGCTATGAGAGGTGTACAAGGAGGAACACTGTGGGTAAGATAGGGATTGGATAGTGGTGCCCTGAGGCAGCAGTAGGATGTCAGCAAGTTGGATAACTTATGGAGGTGTTGTCTGGAATGCTCCTCCAGCTGCTGGAAGAAACACAATCTCTTGATCTTTTGAAACAAAAATGGGTGTAAAGCAAGGTAATGGATTTTACTTCCACTCATTTTCAATTTGTTACTGTATCCAGTTATCAGAACTTGACAGAAAGAAGTACCTAGAATAAATATGAGGACAAAAAGTAAATGAAACAATATCAGAAATTTCATCTTTGCTGATGACCTGGTAATAATTACTAGGACCACTACATGGCTTAGAACAGCTTCATTAAACCTCACTCAAAACTGATGTCCACATCTCTTATGAGAAAAACAATATGTGGACTCAAAATGCTCAGTACTGATATCAGTAATGATGTGATATGCCAACATCAGGTTCAGAACATCAGTTACCTTCAAATGGGGGTGATTTCAGATTGTTTTGAGGTTATTTTCATTTAACTTGGATAGGATTGTTACGTTACATTGTGTGTAACAAATGTAGTGGGGTATATGTTTAATGAATAAAATAGCCTAAAATGAGAATATCAAACAGTGGAAACTCCAGGTAGGAATATCAACAAAATCGTTGCTAAAAACAGAAAATTTACGTGTACCGATCCTTGCCAGAAAGATAACTAGTGTTAGAAGGAACCCTATGGATTTGGGTGATTTTGGACAGCTGTCTTTTTTTAAAATCTCTGTCTGAAGTAGCAAATTATGTGGTGGGGAGTTTGGACATAAATTAGCATTTTTTTTTTTTTAATTCTCTGTTCCTCCTTTTTCATTTTAGTGACTTTTAACACATTTTAAGGATGTCCATCATTACAAGTAAGTGGTAAGGATTGAGGTAGTAAAATTTATATATTAAAGGCCAATTCTTATTTGCTAATAAATTAAATTGCGAATTTTTAAAGTTCTAAATTAAAGTATAAAAATTGGGACAAAACAAAGAAATTTTACTAAAAGACCAAAATCATTTTTCTCACTCAGCATTCAAAATTAAATTGCAAACACATCAAACATTGACCATGAAGTTAGATGGCCTAAGAGTCTAAAGCACATCTTCTCAAAAAATAAATATCCCTCTCTTCTCAGAGGGTGTAGGAAGTACTCACAAAGTTTGTTCATTTTGCATTGTATCTTCATCGGGGACATTAGGAAACCAAATATGTTTCTACTGTTATTGTGTGGGCACATCTATTTTCAGATCCAACAGATGGGTTTCGTGTGCTTTGTATTTAACTCTTGTCACAGTTCTAATGCCATAATCTGCACTATAACACTGACACTCACCCGTATGATTTCAGTTGACGTCATATTGCAAGCAGTGGAACTACATAAAGTTTGTGGCATCCTGTGTGAATGGTAGCTCATGGTGGCACTACTGAAAGCCAAAAATTGTGGCATCACATTAGTTATGTCTGTGAACCCAACTTTAGTGTGGGATGATGTGTAACTTACGTCCTGAAGTCCCTATGTACTAATCTAGAATACTGAAATAACAAATGACTGTTATAACACATGTATGTTCATCATAACAGTCTTAAATAGAGAGTGTGTTCTGAAACATGTGGAAACAACTTCTTTGTAACAGTGGTCTAGGTATTACCAATCATGAACAGGATGGCTGGCCAAACAATATGTATTTCAAATCTCTCAGTTTTTCCACTTCATTGGTAGGTGCATTGTCCTAAAGAAACATGAATTTCCCCACTTTTGCAATCTAGACCTTCACTTGTGTGTTTGTTCATTCATTTGCTGAGTCAGTGTAAGTGGAAAGAAAACTGCCAGATAATTATTACTTGCATTTCATGTCTGAAATTGTAGGTTATCCACAAAGTAAGCATACTCCATTTCGCTAAGATAAACCAAGAACAACTAAAAATTAAGAGCAAAGTTAAGGGAGCAGATGGTTTATCTCATAATGTCATAAACAGAAGTGAGATGGTGCGGCACTGGACAGGTAAGCCATGCGATCTACTGCTGTGCTGTACTTGTAACTCTCAAACAGGCACCAGCTCTAGAATCTTGGTCGATGTGTCTTCTCCTGAGACTGAGAAGAATGTATAATGAGTTTGATTTTCTAAGTACTCTGCAGGTTACATAATGGACTAATTTGTGATTGAAGGTGATGTCTCATTAACCATAAACTAAGAGGGCAAAGCGTAAAGTTTTAACTGTGACTTTATCCTGTGTGGTAATTGAGAATGGTTCTGTAAATAAAATTCTGTATTCAATATTTTTATTTTTTTTTAATGGTAACATTCTGTATGTCAAATAAACATGCTTGTACAATTTTTCTTCAGGGGCATTCAAGAGACATCTACCACACAAAACGAATGCAAAGACTGACATCAGTTGCTTGGTCTCTTGATAACAAATACATTCTAAGTGGCTCAGATGAAATGAATATTCGAATATGGAAAGCACGGGCATCTGAAAAACTGGGAGTGGTAAGCTTTGTAGCACTATATTGATATTACAGTACATACATTTTTGTTGCTAAGGCCTCATTTTATATAAGTAGTAAGTAAGGTAAACATTAAAATATTTTGACTTTCTCTCCATTTTCACTTCCATTATTTGATTTTAACTTCTTGGCATCCATTCATCCATCCATCCCCCCTCAGAGCATACACACGCCTCAATCATTCTTGTTGTAGGGGGTCTGTTATGGTCTAGCAGGTAGAGCACTAGACCCCAGCCGTGAAGGTCCCAGGTTCAGTCTCAGATAGAGACAGTGATTTATCTTTGTTCTAGTCCCTTCAGGACAGTTCCAGCTCCACTCAGTCTGCTATTAAATGAGTACTGGGGACCTCTCTGTGAGGGGTAGGGGGGAGGGGGGGGGGAGAAGGCAGCCTAGGTGATGGGTCCACCATTCTCCCCTCCTAGTGCCATGGCGAAGAAAGGCCGCCCTATACTTACAGTCAGGCCAATAGCCCAGTCAGGATTTGCACCACAGACTTTATCTTGATTCTTGTTGTTAGCTACAGTGGAGGCCAGATTTCCACCTAAATTAGCTTCTGTTGTCTTGTAGAAATTTAAAATATGGTGTTTGGTGATATGTATGCCAGGAGTACCATACATTAGGAGTCGCTTCCACTGGGATATGAAGCCATGCATAAAAGATAATGCCCAGTTCAGAAGCTATTTGTATTAACTTTGTTCTGTCAGAGATGTAAGTGAGGGGTTTGCCTTGGTGGGACAGTTGCATTGTATTGTACTTGACAATTAGCCATTTCTCCTAGGCTATGGAGGAATGACAGATTGTGATCCCTGCAGGCCTTTGTCACTGATGTGACAGCTGTCTCCTTTCCACAGAATTCCATGTCTGTGGGGGTTGGTCCTAAACTTTCAATTATCAGCTCAAAAAAATAGAGTTATGTAATTAATTTTTTGTTTCTCTGCAGCTAGATGTTTGCAGTCCTGCTACACACTGAAATGCCCATGACCCAGCAACATAACGCACTGCAAAACAAAATCCCACAGCCCTTTGGTAAAGTACAGATTGGCAGTGCCATTTTGTTTTAGCCGCTCTAGCGGTGTGCTATGGGACTCTGTCATGGGGATTTCATTGCGTACCGAGACTGAATACATGCTTGAAAACAAACAGAAAATTAATTATGTACCTTTATTTTTCCGAGCTGATAGTAAATACCTCCTTCCGATACCTAGGACAGTTATATTTTCTTCCTCTGCTGTTGAAGCAGTGGAAATGTCTTTTGAATATTTTTGGTCACTTTATCGTCTGGATATATTTCTTGTAGTGCTTGTGGGGCCATAAGAGACAGGGAGTACATGAGAAATGTTTTACTCTTATTACACCAGCTTGAATGTGTTCAGGATCTTATATACTTAAAGCTCTGTGGTACAAACAATGAATTTATTAGGAAGGAGGATCATGAAGACATTGTCATGGAAAACAAGTAAACAGCTGAGTTGTTCTCTTACTTTGAACATTCATAGTGCCATGTATCTAAAATATTGTGCACTAAGTGTGCACTCAAAATTTTGAATTTGTCAGATCCAAAGGAATTTTGAGTCTCTTAAGATGCTTCATTCTCAATATGAGCCACAGCTGTATCTAAAAGGCATCCCATCACTCATCTCCCAAAAGGTCTCATCAAGCTTAAAACTTCCAGTGACCAGCTTAATTTCCTAAGGTGCACCATAACTAACAGTTTTAAACCAGATGGTTTGGCAGATCCATAGCTCATGTATTCATAACCAAGACAGGATTATATAAAGTCTGTAAAACTGGACCAGATGGGCTTATGTTTTATCGCTATGATAAAACTTGTTAAAATATTCAACATTTTTATGGACTGTGCTTTCAGGACCCTAATATGATGTGGCAATCTATAAATTTAAAATCAAATGTGAGACCCAGAAACATTAATAACCTAAAAAATTAAAACATTGTACTTCATCCTCAGTCTAACAAAATTAATTCACCACCGAAAAGCTAAAAAGGGCACAAGACAGGATTCCTCACTGTGGACATTGTATTGTAAATTGCAATAACTAAGACAGCCACACTTTACATTATGAGCTGAGGGACAGTCTTCTCTAGTTCAAAGTGGTCAGATAGATATCTTTAAATGGATCTAAATAAGTTAAACATGAAGTGCTGAGAGAAAGGTGTGTATAAACATGTATAACATTCTTCAAAGCCTTGTGTGTCGATATCATGCGTCTGAATAGTTTAGAAGGTCTGCTCACTGTCATGGGGAAAATGCCGAGTAGCCTGTTGTATATTAATCTCCAGAAAGTGCTATTGGCATTTTGAGGTTGATGCAAGCCACTGGTGACCATTCAGTCTTGAGAGTAGTCCAGGAATACTGATTCTGGGAACGCTGTGATACTATTTGGGCATGTAATGGCATTCCTAGGCTTCAGTTGGGAGCTCCTTACATGGTTCAAGGTGGACATGATGCATCATGAAAGTTTCAGTGGCCACTGGGGCCTTTGAAACCATCCCCATACTAAGTTTTCATGCTGAGGCTAGTGAGCTGCAACTTCACTTCAGAAGACATCTCCTCATGGTGCAACAGGCCTACAAAACAAAGTCCATGCCAAACACATTTGCATACCATATCATTCTTTGATCACACTGGTTTTTTTGTCATCAACAACAAGAAGCAATGAGGCCCTGTGGGAATCACACGAAGGATTTCCATTTGGAGATGGGTGTGGCTGATATTATAGTTTTATCTCTTTTTTTAACATTTTAGATAGGTATCACAGTTTTAAAGTTATGTTCACTGCTGGTTCCAAAAAGGGGGACTTCCTTGTCTGTTCACTAGTGTCCCTCAACCATGTCTTAGGATTCATCTTCCCCATGAATATACTGTATTTACCACACAGCTCCATATGATCCTTAAGGCTCTTGAGCAGATTAAGAGGTCTTCAGGGCCAAAATTTCTCATCTGCTATGATTCCCTAAGTGCCCTACAATCATTGCAACACATGTGCCCAGCGGAGAAAGTGGTCCATCTAATACATGACCAATTGTACTTCAACAGCAGAAGAGGCAGGTATCATTCTCTGGGCCATGTGGGAATTTGGGGAAATTAACAAGTGAACCAAACCACCAAGGAGGCTGCAGGGAACACAGGATCAGTGTGCCATTTGCCTGCCTGCAGGTTGTCAGTTCAGTGTTGCTTCAGTTCTCCATGCAATTGGTGGCAGGAGGATGGGGGGGGGGGGGGGGAGAAGGGGGTGATTGACAATGAGGTACAATAAGCTGCAGTTGGTGAAGTCAGCTATCTGGTTATGGCATTCCTCATGTCAGTCACGCAGAAGAGATGCAGTGAGCCTGACATGCATCTGATTTGGGCACTATTCCCTAATACATGGATTCATACTGTGGAAAGAGGATCCCCCAGTCCGTTATGCCTGTGGCGTGCAACTCACTGTACATAACATTTTAATGGAATGCATTTTATATTGCAATGAGAAGGTGGAAATGAATTTTGGTGATGAGCTGCCCTCTATTTTAGCTTTTGACAAGATAAGACTGGTAAAGGTTCTAAAGTTTTGTGAAGTGTCTGGCCTCCAGCATAATTTTTTAGGCTGGAGATTTTAGTGTGTTGCCAAGTTCGTGGCTCATCCTTGTTATTCCAGCAATCAGCCAGCCACAGCTATCTGCAGTATTATTTTTTCCTGCAAGGTTTCAATCTGACAACATGTATGATTATTGTAGGGGCATGTGTGCGTGTGCATATGCGTGCCTGTTTGTTTGCATTTTTATCTTATAGCTGTAGTTTTTAATAACATTGCACCCTTTATCCACACTTTTCTCATAAAATTTTGGTACAGACACGAAAGACCTTGCTGTCACACACTCATACCAAAATACCATCAGTATTACAGCTGTGCTTTGAGAAATTGCCCTGTCACTCAGGTATAAGTAAAATGGTTGATTTGGATTTATAATAACCCAAGTAGTAAAGGCAACCACTCCCTGTGTATTTGATGCATTGAGCAGTTGGTATACACCGGAGCACAGTATAGTGAGTGGCAGTTGGTTCGCATCACTCACTTTCAGCAGGCAAGCACTTGCCCAGTGTGAGCAGACAGACACATGGCCTCTTCCATGCAGCGAAGGAAAGATGGTGGTCAGCCATGCCACAACCCAATGCAAGGCCTACAGAAGAGCATCGAGCCTGTGCACACTGCAATGGGGACTTTGTGCATCTTTGTGCTATTCTTGTGGCTATACTAGCCACACAGTCTGCCTTATAATTAGGTGAGGTAGTGTCAAACATCTTGATCAACTACTGTCTGGCTGTGACAAGTGTATGTACCTTCTGTCACATGCACCAAAGCTGAGTTAACTCTACATGGATAGGGCATGTGCTTGTGGTGCTGTAGTGTACATGATTGGAAACATAGCTGAATTTTCAGACAGTGTTCTTTTCAGTCCTAACTAATACAAAACACAAATAATGGAAAATCCAGTTTGAAATATTAACAATATTATGAAAAGGAGATATTCCTACTCACTGTAAAGATGACACATTGAGTTGCAAACAGGCATGATGAAAGGCTGTTGCATACAAACTTTTGGCCACACCTCTGGTGTACTTGCTTGTGTGAATGTGTGTGCAATTCAAAGAAAGCTTTGGCACAAAGTTTATATGTAGCAGTCTTTACATTATGCCTGTCTGTAACTCAGTGTGTCACCTTTATATTAAGTAGCAGTCTATTCATTTCATTAGGTTGTTAATACAAAACAAACACATGTGTGGCTACATTTTCTTAGTGCTTCAGCCTGATAGGCTAGGATTTCTTTACTTCTCCCTATAAGAAGTTGCAATGTGCTGTTGTGGATCTTATTGCGACCAAATGATGTCATTTGTGCCATGAACAATGCAGAATCTGGTTGCTACATGTAGAGGAGGTATTGTGTTCTTCACCACTTGCGGAACCTACGTCCCAGTTGAGCCTCCTGGCTACACACTCTGTTATACCAGAAAGCTGGATCTTTGACTGGTAGTTGTGGTACCTGAGCAATGTGTTCTGTTACATTCTGCCCTATTTCATGAGGACGGATCTAGACACTTCAATTTTGGATTACAGTAACAACTGAGTACCTCCCACCTTTCTCAGGAATCCTCCTAATGAGCTACCTATTAAAACAGTTGGCAAGCACTAAATTGATGACACAATTGTAAAAACTTTGTTGTTTTTTGCCATTGCCAGTTTTCAACCTTTTGTTCATCATCTAATACACTGCAGTGCTGAAGAAACTGGTATAGGCATGTGTATTCAAATACAGAGACATGTAAATATGCAGAATGCAGTGCTGTGGTCAGCAGCACCTATATAAGATAACTAGTGGCGCAGTTGTTAGATTGGTTACTGCTGCTACAATGGCAGGTTATCAAGATTTAAGTGAATTTGAATGTGGTGTTATATTTGGTGCATGAGCGATGGGTCACAGCATCTCCAGGGTAGCGATGAAGTGGGGAGTTTCCCATACGACCATTTCACGAGTGTTCCGTGAATATCAGGAATTCGGTAATACATCAAATCTCTGACATTGCTGTGCCTGGGGAAAAGATCCTGCAAGAACAGGACCAACAATGACTGAAGAGAATCATTCAGTGTGACAGAAGTGCAGCCCTTCCGCAGATTACTGTAGATTTCTATGTTGGGCCTTCAACAAGTGCCAGCGTGCAAACCATTCAACAAAACATCATTAATATGGGCTTTCGGAGCTGAAGGCCCACTTGTGTACTCTTGATGACTGCATGACACAAAGCTTTACACCTTGCCTGGTCCCTTCAACGCCAACATTGTACTGTTGATGACTGGAAACTTGTTGCCTGGTTGGACAAGTCTCGTTTCGAATTGTATCGAGTGGATGTGCGTGTACGGGTATGGAGACAACCTCATGAACCCATGGACCCTGCATGCCAGCAGGGGACTGTTCAAGGTGAGGAGGCCCTGTACAATGGTGTGGGGTGTGTGCAGTTGGAGTGATCTGGGTCTCCTGATATATATAGATACGACTCTGACAGGTGACACATATGTAAGCATACTGTCTGATCACCTGTATCCATTTATGTCCATTGTGCATTCGAATGGACTTTGGCGTTTTGAGCAGGACAATGTTACACCCCTCATGTCCAGAATTGCTATAGAATAGCTCCAGAAACACACTTCTGAGTTTAAACACTTCCCTTGGCCACCAGACTCCCCTGACATGAACATTATTGAACAAAGCTGGGATGCCTTGCAATGTCTGTTCAGAAGAGATCTCCACCCTCTTGTACTTTTATGGATTTATGGACAGCTCTGCAGGATTCACAGTGTCAGTTCGGTCCAGCACTACTTCAGACATTTGTCAAGACCATACCACGTCGTATTGTGGCACTTCTGCGTGCTCGCAGGTGCCCTACACGATATTTGGCAGGTGTACCAGTTTCTTTGGCTCTTCAGTGTAGCTGCATTGCATTTACAGCTCTTTAATGTTTCAAGTGTCCTGCAATGAAAAACAATTGAGAATGGAGAAATATTGTAAATGGAATGAAAATCAAGGGTAAAGTTAAAAAACAACAGGATAACTGCATGGCTCGTCTACATGCGGTGAAAGTGTCCAAATTATTTATTAAAACCTGCATTATATTGTGTATTGTAAAATGTGGTATTGATACACTTTCACTCTATTCTGTGCATTTGGACTCTTACCAACTTGATGTCACGGGAACACTTTGTGTTTTAATGTGTACTGATTGCACACGGAGACACTGCATAGCAAAGATATACTTTGTTCGCATTAGGCATCACATACAGGTTAAAACAGGTGACAATATTATCTAAGTTTCTTTAATAATAACAAATGTATAATGCTAAGGGTAAAAAAAAATGAATTTGAGAGATGTTAGCATGATATTACTATCACGTACTGATATAAACTGTAAGTAATATATTAATCTATGCCTCTGCCTAAACAGAGTGGCCTTGGTATTTGCATTGTATTATGAACTGTGCTTATTACCTAATTATTTTTGGTTGTTTTTGTGTAGATGTTAAATATTCAATGTTATTAAAGTTATTTATGTGGAAAACGTCTTCATTATGTGTAGGTCTTTAAGGATGATCTGATCCTGCAGGCTTTGATGCACATGTTGTTTTGCTTATACTTATCTCAACAAATGTGCTGTAATTTGTGAGAATCTCAAAATTAGAGCATTTCACTGTAGCCTCTATGGAAGGTAACATTATTCCATTCATGCTTATTGAGACAATTATAACTGTCTTCTTCATTTACCGATAGCTTCGACCTCGAGAAAAAGCAGCTTTCAACTACAATGAATCGCTCAAAGCAAAATTTGCAGCACACCCACATATCCGTCGCATAGCACATCACAGACAAGTACCAAAGCACATTTATAATGCTCAGAAGGAACATCGTATCATCAAAGAGAAACAAAAGAAAAAGTGAGTTTTATATCACATCATTCTAAGGTTTCCATGTTTAATTTATTTATGTTGAATGTCTGGAGAATTAGTTACCAATCAGTAGCTCTTCCTTAGCTCTGTGTTATCACCACTTCATTGTAGTTATGGTCTTAAAATGCTGCTTCTGTTTTTCAGGGAAGCCCGCAGACGAGCACACTCCAAACCTGGATCTGTTCCATTCATTTCCGAAAAGAAAAAGCATATTGTCAAAGAACAAGAATAATTTACATTTTTGTATACTACATCTCAGAATAAAACTTCTTTTGTTGAAGGTAATGACTTTATTCTTGTAAATAACCTGACACCTTTCTTGTTACTGGATTTTGTATGCCTTAAATGTTTTTAGTGTGAGTGATGATTAATATTTTCAAGATTGTGCAGGATCTACAGAAATCCAAGTTTGAAATGTGTTTATGCACACTTTATTTGCAAGAGCCTTGTACTAAATACTGTGGAGAAGTGTAACTATGCAGATCAACTGAAAGTGTGGTCATTCACAGGCAGTTATTTCAATATAAATCACATGATAAATCTTATGAACTTGCAGTCTCTATTAATTTTTCTTAAAATGTTTTGGTCTGTGTTAAGTATGAATACCAGTTAAAAAGCTGAGTAAGCATCCCGTGTCCTATGGCTCAGTGGTTGCAACATGCAGTTTCACAGTCGGGACAGCAATGGCTCTAACCCAGCTGGACAACAAGTCAAATTGATCTTGGATGACAGACACGGGTATGCCATTCCATGCTGCTTCACTCTTTGCTACAGTTCATAAATTGTAGCAGCTGGTGGAGTGGTAGCATGCCAGATTCTCGGCAACATATGGCCAGATAATTTTAGTATGTTAGAAAATGTGTTAACCAGGGCAACAGTCGTACACAGGTTGGGAAACAAGTGGACTTTTATTATCTTGTTGAAAGGTAACATCATGGAAACCTCAAAGATGTGGTATGCCCACCAGACTTAACACATCAAAATTGAAAATGTTGCTGTCCAAATTACCATGTACACAAATCAGAGATGATAGTGTTGTGTGCCCAATAGCACCCTATACTGTTCAAAACGATTTCGGGCTTGAAGCCGGTCGTCGTAAACTTCATTGCACGATATTTCGGCTGGACAACCAGGAATATTTTGAACAGTCTGATGGTGTCGCCATGGGCAGCCCTCTGTCTCCTCTGGTGGCTAACCTTTTTATGGAGGATTTTTAGGAGAGAGCACTTGAATCAGTGGTTTGTAAACCAACTGTTTTTTTTTTTTTTTAGAGATATGTCAATGATACTTTCATAGTGTGGCCCCACAGAGAAGAAAAGTTAATGGAGTTTTTTCATAATCTAAACTCCATCCATGAGAATATTCGATTTACTATGGAACTAGAGAAAGATGGTTGCCTTACATTCCTGGATTATTTGGTTAAACGGAAGAGTGACGGCTCGGTGGGACATTCTGTTTATCATAAGCCCACTCACACTGACTTGTACTTGCATTCTTCAAGTTGCCATCACCCATCCCAAACCATGATTGTACTTAAAACCCTTGTGCACAGGGTACATATGGTGTCGGAAGCAGAGAATTTGCCTAAGGAACTTCCACATTTAAGGACGGTGTTCAGAGACAATGGATACTTGACCCGACAAATTAAGAGGGCCTTCTCAAATAGAGCCAGGAACTGGGAAGTGTATAAAAAAGAGAACGTGCCAGCCAAGTCCCTAGCTTTTCTTCCCTTCATTGGAAATATCTCCTTCAAAAAAGTGAACATTCTTAATAATTTTCATGTGAAAATGGTTTTTTGTCCACCTTCTAAGATTTCGGATTTGCTGGGATTGGTGAAGGATGATTTGTTACTGCAGAAGATGGGAGTTAACAAAATACCATGTCAATGTGGTAGAGCCTATATAGGACAGACAATGCATACAGTGAAAGAGCGTTGTACGGAACATCAACATTGCACTCGCATACTGCAACCCAGTAAGTCTGCAGTTGCAGAACATTGTATTTCCAATGGACATTCAATCAAGTACGACAAAACTTCGATTTTGGCCACAGCAACAACTTTTTGGGACTCCATTATCAAAAAATCATGAAATACGCATCGCGGGAAATCTGATGAACCGTGACAGTGGTTACCAATTGAATAACGCGTGGAATCCCGTCATCTCCAAAATTTGCTTGAGATGAAGATACCAGAAGACTTCGATAGGTGCGGCCTGCGACAATACTGATGGCAGCTGAGTCTTGCAGTTCCACCAGTGAGCGCACTGTCGCTGGGCGGTGTGGTCCTTCTGTCACCATGACTGCAACGCACGCGTGGCAGTACCATCAGCGCACTATATAAGACAGAGTGGAGAACATCTTCGTCAGTCCTCATTCAGCTCACCTGAAGATGGCTGGCAGTTGTCCAGATGAAATATCATGCAATGAAGTTTACGACGACCGGCTGCAAGCCCGAAATCTTTTTGAACAGTTGATTCGCTGGGAAAATTTCAAATTTTGCAGCACCCTATACTGTCATGTAAGGTGCTGCACCTGTTGGATGGCAGTCAATACAGTCCAGCAACCTTTGTTCTCTAGGGACTCCACACATGGATGCACCCCCATCATGTTGTGTACAGAGCCTAGACACATCCAAAAAGAGTATGTGGTGCCACCTCTTTGTTCAGTGATGTCATTGAGTGGACTGCTGTCAGCACATGGAAACTGCAAAATTTAGTATCGAATTAACATTGCTGGTGCTGTCCATCTCACTCCAGAAACCCTGAATGACTAGGATGTGCATAAATCAAGTTTCAGTTGCTTATCCATATGAGGGCAATTTGGTAAGTCTAGTAAAAAAGTAAGAAAAATTTCTGTGTCATAAACAAATAAACAACTCACCTTACTTCTCACCGAGCAAGGTGGCGCAGTGGGTAGTACACTGGACTTGTATTTGGGAGGAAGACAGTTCAATCCCGCGTCCGGCCATCCTGATTTAGGTTTTCCTTGATTTCCCGAAAATCACTTTGGGCAAATGCTGGGATGGTTCCTTTGAAAGGGCACGGCTGACTTCCTTCCCCATCCTTCATTAATCTGATGAGACCGACGACCTTGTAGTTTGGTCTCCACCCCCAAATCCACCCAACCCAACCCCACCTTACTTCTCAACAATCTCTCTCGAGGCATATATGTTTGGTCCAGTTATCCTCCAGCTTTTTCTTCCCATTGAAAAAACAGGTTTTGTCAGTCTCTGTAAAATACTTGTTGACTGCAAATGTCACGTCCTCATTTGATGAAAATTTCTTCCCAACCAAAGTTTCAAGTTAGGGAACAGGAAGAAGTTCCTTGGGCTAAGTCTATGAATAGGATGGATGAGGGTTCAATTCAAAACCCACTTCATACACTTTTGCAACTGTTGATGCTGATGTGTGGAATGCTGCACTATACTGGTAAAAGAGCACTTTTTTATGTGCTAATCTTAGTCTTTTTTAGCTAATGCAAGGTTCAAATGATCCAACAATTGAGGCATAGTAGGGTCCAGTCATGGTTCTGCCTTTTTTCGAGTAAGATGTGAGCATTATTCCTTGGGAATCCCAAAAAACAGTGGCCTCCACATATCAGTTGACAAAAAGGGCCTTTGACGTCTATCTACATCTACATGGTTACTCTGCAATTCACACTTAAGTGCCTGGCAGAGGGTTCATCGAACCATTTTCATACTATTTCTCTACCATTCCACTCTCGAATGGCACGTGGGAAAAAGGAACACCTAAATCTTTCCATTCGAGCTCTGATTTCTCTTATTTTATTATGATGAGCATTTCTCCCTACATAGATGGGTGTCAACAAAATATTTTCACATTCGGAAGAGAAAGTTGGTGATTGAAATTTAGTAAATAGATCTCACTGCAATGAAACCGCCTTTGTTTCAGTGACTGCCACCCCAACTCGCCTATCATATCAGTGACACTCTCACCCATATTGCGCAATAACGCGAAACGAGCTGCCCTTCTTTGCATTTTTTCGATGTCCTCCGTCGAATTATTCGTAGCAACTACGCTTCTCCAGACTGTGGAAGTTGGAATACTCGTACGCATCACTAATCATATAATGAGGTTCCGTACTAGGTTATTTAAGATACCGCTGTTCTTCTCAACGAATAAAATCTTCTCCATATTCAAACCACGGTATTTCGAATAAAATCCTCGAAACTTCGACAGCTGTTTTAGTCGTAGTTTTTAGGAGTAGGACTCAAGAGTGCGCTTCCATTGTAACATCTTACTTGCTTTTTTTTCTCTGATCTCTAATTCATTTTCTTCCTCTCATAGTATTCCCGCTCCATACTTGTTTCATTTAAATCTTCTCTAATATTAAGTGTAACTTTGTTCCACTCCTGCTTCTAGTTACCTCCGTTCGCAATGCAACCCAGCCTACTGGTTAACTCATCACAGACTCGTCTACTACAAAAAGCACGCTCGTCTTTATCGAAAACTCACATTGTGTGGACAGGACAAAGAATGTACACTTCCGAAAGAATTTTGTCCCCAAAAGATATGGTACGCTTCCAATCACAACTATACTAAGGTGATCGTGCACCCCTGCCAGAACTGCCAAAGCTGAACCCACCACTCGCCCTCCCACCCCCATTTGCATACTAATTTTCTCTTATTCTTTTGCACATAGATTTACCCAATTTTGTAAACAGGTTTATTAAAATGAAGCATAATTTAAAAATATTACTTAAATAAATTATATTGATGAGAAACATTGTACACAGTAATTCTGTAATTGTATCATTGTAAAATACATTGTAAAAGTACATTTACATCTACATGCCTTCTCTGCAAGTCACACTTAAGTGCCTGGCAGAGGATTCATTGAACACCTTTTCACTATTATCTCTTGTTCCAACCCCGAACAATGCGCAGAAAAAACGAACACCTATATCTTTCCGTGCGAGCTCTGTATTCCATTATTGTATTATGATAATTGTTTCTCCCTTTGTAGATCGGCGTCAACAAAATGTTTTTGCGTTCCGAGGAGAAAGTTGGTTATTGAAATTTCATAAATAGATCTCGCCGCAAAGAAAATGTTCAAATGTGTTTGAAATCTTATGGGACTTAACTGCTAAGGTCATCAGTCCCTAAGCTTACGCACTACTTAACCTAAATTACCCTAAGGACGAACACACACCCATGCCCGAGGGAGGACTCGAACCTCTGCCAGGACCCACCACAAAGACAACCGCCTTTGTTTCAGTGACTGCCACCCCAACCCGCGTACCATATCAGTGACACTCTCACACTTATTGCACGATAACACGAAACAAGCTGCCCTTCTTTGCACTTTTTCGATGTCCTCTGTCAATCCTACCTGGTAAGGATCTATATTGTGCAGCAATATTCCAGCAGAGGACGGACAAGTGTAATGTAGGCTCTTTCGTGGGTTTGTCGCATCTTCTAAGTGTTCTGCCAACAAAGTGCAGTCTTTGTTTTGCCTTCCCCACAATATTATCTATGTGATCTTTCCACTTTTAAGTTGCTCGTAATTGTAATTCCTAGGTATTTCGTCGAATTGACAGCCCTTAGGTTTGTGCGATATATCATATACCCAAAATTTATTAGATTTCTTTTAGTACCCTTGTGGATGACCTCGCACTTTCCTTTGTTTAGTGCCAATTGCCACTTTTTGCACCATACAGAAATTCTCTCTAGATCATTTTGTAATTGGTATTGATTGTCTGATGATTTTACTAGATGATTTATAGTGTCATCTGCAAACAACCTAAGGGGGCTGCTCAGATCATCACCTAGATCATTTACGTAAATCAGGAACAGCAGCGGGCCTATGGCACTATCTTGTGGAACACCAGATTTGTACTACTCGCTGATTTACCATCTGTCGCTATGAACTGTGACATCTCTGAGAGGAAATCACGAATCCAGTCACACAACTGAGACAATACTCTATATGCATACAATTTTATTAATAGTTGCTTGTGAGGAACAGTATCAAAACCTTCTGGAAATCTAGGAATATGGAATCGATCTGAGATCCCTTGTCAACAGCACTCATTACTTCATGGGAAGTAAGAGCTAACTGTGTTGCACAAGAACTATATTTTCTGAATCTGTGTTGGTTATGTATCGATAAGTCATTTTCTTCAAGGTCATTCATAATGTTCAAGTGCAGTATATGCTCCAAAATCCTACTGCAAATTGCGGTCTGTAATCCAATGGGTTACTCCTATTTCCTTCCTTGAATATTGGTGTGACTTGTGCTACTTTCCAGTCTTTAGGAAGAGACCTTTTGTCAAGTGAGCTGTTGTATATGATTGCTAAGAAAGGTGCTATTGTGTCTTCTTACTCTGAAAGGAACCTGATTGGTATACCATCTGGACCAGAAGACTTGCCTTTCTTAAATGATCTGAGTTGTTTCGCAACACCTAAGATATCTACTTTTATGTCACTCGTGCTAACAGCTGTTCTGGTTTCGAATTCCGGAATATTTACTTCATCTTCTTTTGTGAAGGAGTTACGGAAAACTGGATTTAGTAACTCCGCTTTAGTGGCACCATCATCGGTAACATTTCCATCACTATCGCGCAGTGATGGTATTGACTGTTTTTTTGCCACTGGTGTACTTTACACATGACCAGAATCTCTTTGGGTTTTCAACCATATTTTGAGATAATGTTTCATTGTGTAAGCTATTAAAATCATCTCGCATTGACATCCACACTAAATTTCAAGCTTCCGTGAAACTTAGCCAGTCTTGAGGATTTCGCATTGTTCTGAATTCGGCATGCTTTTTTCGTTGCTTCTGCAACAGTGTTTTGATGTGTTTTGTGTACAATGGTGGATCAGTCCCGTATGTGGTATGAATCTATCTATTGCTGTCGACACTGTATCTTTGAATTTGAGCCATATCTGGTCCACACTTACATAATTAGCTTGGAAGTAATGGAGACTCTTTCTTAGGAAGGCATCAAGCAAATTTTTATCTACTGTTTTAAATAGATACATTTTGCATTTATTTTTAGTGGTTTTGGTTGATATGGTTTTTAGCTTCGCTACAATTGTGTTCACTAATCCCTGTATCCATCATGACACTCTCTATTAGATCAGGATTATTCGTGGCTAAGTGGTGGAGCGTGTTTTTGCAACCATTTACAATTTGTGTGGGCTCATGAACTAATTGTTCAAAGTAATTCTCAGAGAAAGAGATGTTTTGTGTCTACCACTGGCTTTGAACATGTGTTTTCACCACCAATTATAACTGTATGAGTGGGGTACTTATATGTAATGAGATTCAAGTTTTCTTTGAACCGCTCAGCTATTATATCATCTGAGCTAGGGGGTTGGTAGAAGGAGCCAATTATTATTTTGGTACGGCCGTTGAGTGTAACCTCTACCCATAGTAATTCACAGGAACTATCTATTTCAGCTTCACTACAAGATAAACTACTACCAACAGACACAATATGCAAAATGGCTAAGCAGGCATGGCTAGAGGACAAATGTAAGGATGTAGAGGCTTATCTCACTAGGGGTAAGATAGATACAGCCTACAGGAAAATTAAAGACACCGTTGGAGAAAAGAGAACCATTTGTATGAATATCAAGAGCTCAGATGGAAACCCAGTTCTAAGCAAAGAAGGGAAATCAGAAAGGTGGAAGGAGTATATAGAGGGTCTATACAAGGGCAATGTACTTGAGGACAATATTATAGAAATGGAAGAGAATGTAGATGAAGATGAAATGGGAGATACGATACTGCGTGAAGAGTTTGACAGAACACTGAAAGACCTGAGTCGAAACAAGGCTCTGGGAGTAGACAACAATCCATTAGAACTACTGACGGCCTTGGGAGAGCCAGTCCTGACAAAACTCTACCATCTGGTGAGCAAGATGTACGAGACAGGCGAAATACCCTCAGACTTCAAGAAGAATATAATAATTCCAATCCCAAAGAAAGCAGGTGTTGACAGATGTGAAAATTACCGAACTATCAGTTTAATAAGCCACAGCTGCAAAATACTAACGCGAATTATTTACAGACGAATGGAAAAACTGGTAGAAGCCGACCTCGGGGTAGATCAGTTTGGATTCCGTAGAAATGTTGGAACACGTGAGGCAATACTGACCTTAAGACTTATCTTAGAAGAAAGATTAAGGAAAGGCAAACCTACTTTTCTAGCATTTGTAGACTTAGAGAAAGCTTTTGACAATGTTGACTGGAATACTCTCTTTGAAATTCTAAAGGTGGCAGGGGTAAAATACAGGGAGCGAAAGGCTATTTACAATGTGTACAGAAACCAGATGGCAGTTATAAAGAGTCGAGGGGCATGAAGGGGAAGCGGTGGTTGGGAAGGGAGTGAGACAGGGTTGTAGCCTCTCCCCGATGTTATTCAATCTGTATATTGAGCAAGCACTAAAGGAAACAAAAGAAAAATTTGGAGTAGGTATTAAAATCCAGGGAGAAGAAATAAAAACTTTGAGGTTCGCAGATGACATTGTAATTCTGTCAGAGACAGCAAAGGACTTGGAAGAGCAATTGAATGGAATGGACAGTGTCTTGAAAGGAGGATATAAGATGAACATCAACAAAAGTAAAACAGGGATAATGGAATGTAGTCGAATTAAGTCGGGTGATGCTGAGGGAATTAGATTAGGAAAAGAGACACTTAAAGTAGTAAAGGAGTTTTGCTATTTGGGGAGCAAAATAACTGATGATGGTCGAAGTAGAGAAGATATAAAATGTAGACTGGCAATGGCAAGGGAAGCGTTTCTGAAGAAGAGAAATTTGTTAACATCAAGTATAGATTTAAGTGTCAGGAAGTCGTTTCTGAAAGTATTTGTATGGAGTGTAGCCATGTATGGAAGTGAAACATGGACAATAAATAGTTTGGACAAGAAGAGAATAGAAGCTTTCGAAATGTGGTGCTACAGAAGAATGTTGAAGATTAGGTGGGTAGATCACGTAACTAATGAGGAGGTATTGAATAGGATTGGGGAGAAGAGAAGTTTGTGGCCCAACTTGACTAGAAGAAGGGATCGGTTGGTAGGACATGTCCTGAGGCATCAAGGGATCACCAATTTAGCATTGGAGGGCAGCATGGAGGGTAAAAATCACAGGGAGACCAAGAGATGAATACACTAAGCAGATTCAGATGGATGTAGGTTGCAGTAGGTACTGGGAGATGAAGGAGCTTGCACAGGATAGATTAGCATGGAGAGCTGCATCAAACCAGTCCCAGGACTGAAGACCACAACAACAACAACAACAGACACAGACACACCACTACCTACTTTATTTAATCTATCCTTTCTGAACACAGTTTGTGCCTCTGTAAAAATTTCGGCAGAATTTATCTCCAGCTTTAGCCAGCTTTCTATTCCTGTAATGATTTCAACTTCAGTGCTTTCTATCAGTGCTTGAAGCTCTGGTACTTTTGCAACACAGCTACGACAATTTACAACTACAATACCGACTGTTGCGTGGTTGATTCTCATCGTTTCTTTGCCCTGTACCCTTTGAGACTGGAGCCCTTTCTGATCTTTTTCGAGACTGTCTAACCTAAAAAACTGCTCAGTCCACACCACACAGCTCCTGCTATTCGTGTAGCTGCCTCCTGTGTGTAGTGGACACCTGACCTATTTAGCGGAACCTGAAACCCCACCATCCTAATGGCGCAAGTCCAGGAATCTGCAGCCTACACAGTCGCAGAACCGTCTGAGCCTGTGATTCAGACCCTCCACTCGGCTCTGTACCAAAGACCGCAATCAGTCCTGTCGACAGTGCTGCAGATGGTGAGCCCTGCCTTCATCTTGCTAGCAAGACTTGCAGTCTTCACCAACTTAGATAGCCGCCGGAGACCAGAGAGAATCTCTTCCGATCCATAGCAACACACATCATTAGTGCCAACAAGAACAATCACCTGCAGTTGGCTGCACCCTGTACGCATCATGGCATCCGGAAGGACCCTTTCCACTTCTTAGATGACTCCCCCCAGTATGCACACTAAGTGCACATTGGCTTTCTTCCCATCCTTAGCTGCCATATCCCTAAGGGGCTCCATCACCCACCTAACATTGGAGCTCCCAGTGACAAGCAATCCCACTCTCTGCACTTGTCCGGACCTCTCAGGAAGACCGGCCACTGCCGCAACCGGCAAGGCCACACTTGCTGGCTCAGAACTACTTTCAGCAATGGGCAGTACCTCAAACCTGTTACGGAGGCGTAAGGTTACAGCCTTGCGGCCAGCACTAACTTTCGCCTTCCGCCCAGGGACTTGCGACCCTGCCACGGTTTGCCAATCACCGTCAGGCAAGTGTCAACTGGCAGGGACGTCTGAATCTGAGGGTGCAGTGGCATCAGAGATCCCAGGCAATGCTACAGTTTCCAGAGGCATCAAAGCGCTCGCCTCGGGTGTCCCAGTGTCACCACGGCCCAGGGCAACAGCCTGGAGCCTGTCGACCATGGCCAACAGAGCTTCCAGCTGTTTACGGACGGTGGCCAATTCCCCTTGAATCCGTACACAACAGGCACAGTCCCTATCCATCCCTAACAATTTCTTTTCCTGCCTTTTATCTCACAAGCCATTCAAAACAAACAGATGACCGACGACTACGCAAATTTACACTGTACGGGTACTAAAACGCGATGCTACAACTCTCAAATACTATAATACGCGCGAAATTTGTGAATTAAACTATGCAAGTACCCAACAACATGCAAAGAAATTAAAAATTAAACTATGAAACAAATAAGTGAGCTAAGAGTACAACTTGCTAGTGGCTGCTGCTTATCCAACGATGGCAGGGAGCACTTTAACCAGCCTTTGTCCATTGTTTCGACTGCCATTTTGACTGTGGTGTGTAATGATGGATCTAGATTTCATCAACAGTCACAAATTGGCACAAAAGTCTCTCGGATTGCCATTAAAAGAATCTCAAACATTGTGCTGTAATGTTGTGTCGAGAGCACTTATGGTAGACTGTAAGCAGTTGCGGCATCCACCTTGCCCACAGCTTCCTCACAGTGAATTCTCCATGCAGGAGATTATGCACTTGCTCAGTTGAGATGCCTACAGTCTCAGCAGTCATTAATTTTTATTTGAGGTCTTGCCTTACCAATCATGGATTTTTGTCAGTGGTTTCCTTGTGGCGACCTCATTTGAATGATTGGCATGTGCTCTGTTTTTGCCCTTGTCCGACCACATTGAAATTCGTTAATCCATAGGTAGATGGTCATCAGTGGTGGTGCAGAGTCCTCGGGAACTTCATCCAATTCTGTTTTGATTTGTGTGGCAGTCCAATCTTGTAAATGAAAATGTTTGATTAGTGCGAAACTTGGTTTTTTCGTTTTTCCATTGCAATTGCAGTTAATTCACTGAGCAGTTCAGATGGCTGTCAACAAAGAACTGTTTGCTGTACATTGTGGAATTTTTGTATCCTTGGAATAACCAAGCTTACCAACTAGGAAGGTGCAACAAAAACGTTCCATCCTTTCATGGAAATTTACCTGACTTATCAGATAACCCTCGTAATTATTGGCAAGCTGAGGCTGTGATACTTCTGATGAGTTGGACATGATTGGGATCTGAAAAATTCACATTTGCGATAAACAGGTTTTGAAATACCTTTATTCTCTGCATATAAATATCGAGAAAGTGGCCAGTTTTTGGTTACTTGTATTGCAACACATCTGGGGAAGCCCAATTTGGAAAGAGAATATATGTAAGTTTGCAAAATAAATAGCGCACCTGTGCATAAATGTAATGATGTATCAGCATGGTCATAAGTTACTTTCTGGCATCATATCAACTGTGGACTATTGAATGGTCTATGAGATACATGCCACTTATAGCTATGTAGGACTCGGCCATCAGACCTATGCCTGGATCAGGATGACAAAGTGACTGATAGATATGGAAAAGAGCAATGTTGCAGTTCACTGCTACCTGCATGCCGAAACAGCCATGGCAGTAACAGTTGTGCAGTTCAGTAATTAAATCCATCCATTGATGATTCCGCCTTGCAGATTCTTAAGAGCCTTATAACTTTGTTGTTCATTTTTGCAATTAGCTAGATACATTATTTTGTGTCTTATAAAAAAAATAGCTATAAGAAACAAAGTGCATGCTGAAAACATATCACAACAGTTAAGTTAGTGGCTGTAATTATCATCCGCAGAGTGATGCGACAACAGGCAGACAGATGACCTGATGAAGTTTGTTTCTTGGTTGGTTGTTGCTATAGTAGCTGTCATGTAAACAAGCAACTGTCTGTCACTTCGTTATTCTGATCCAGGTATAGCATTTTAGAACAAAGAAATACGTTTCTTTGTTTGCTAGTGTGAAGAAAAAGTGGCAGTTTTAGAATGGGAAGGGGGCAGGAAACAAAGCAAGCAGTCACAAAGTAACCATTACCAAACGCTTTGTGCACTCTGCCTTTCTTTGGAGTGTTTGCTGTTTTCATTTCTTATTTGAAGTATGACTCTTACAAAAAGGAAGTGGCAGCCGTTTATCAGTTCTGCTTTCACAGAAACAGAAAATAGGTGTAGTTCAGTTGCCCTGCGAGATGGTGGTGGGGTTTGTTCCTCCACACCACTCCTTATCCGTCAGGCAGCCAAAATGCACACTTGTTTATGCACATGGCTGACTGCCATGTTATAGTGTCCACACTTATAGCAACTGGAAAACAAAACTGGTCAATCTGTTTCGACCAGGCTGAGGAGAAAATACTGCTTCTCAACAGGAACAATCATTTGTTGAAAGCTTAAATAGAGCCAAAAGAAGAAGTAAACCAAAGAGCATTTTGGAAAAAATCTGTTGAAGTTTTTGCAAAAAGAAATATTCAGTTTATTATAGGGAATAAAAGCTGTTTATTCTCTGGTATTATTATTTTATTTACAATCCATTTTTTATGATCAGTTTCATCTTCAGACACATAGCAAGACAAGTCTTTAAATTAAAAAAAAAAAGTTAATTTTGCAAAGAATAGATGCTACATTTTGGGTCTCTAGATATGATGGTAACATCTGTGTGTGGAGACAGATCTGCCAACACCAAGTGACACATCGGGCATGGATGTTTGTGATGTCCTTAGGTTAGTTAGGTTTAACTAGTTCTAAGTTCTAGGGGACTAATGACCTCAGCAGTTGAGTCCCATAGTGCTCAGAGCCATTTGAACCACTACTTGAAGACTTGTTGTCCTTTTGAGGAAGTAATTGCCTAAAATGCAAATTTTCCAGTAATATTTGTTCAATGCACCGTAACAGCGTGCTATATTGTTAAGGACGTCCTTGAGTCATTTGTTTTTGCCATGCTTAGACTGGTAGGGCAATGAAACTTCCTGGCAGATTAAAACTGTGTGCCGGACTGAGACTCGAACTCGGAACCTTTGCCTTTCGCAGGCAAGTGCTCTACCAACTGAGCTACCCAAGCACGACTCACACCCCGTCCTCACAGCTTTACTTCTGCCAGTAAGCTGTGAGGATGGGGCGTGAGTCGTGCTTGGGTAGCTCAGTTGGTAGAGCACTTGCCCGCGAAAGGCAAAGGTCCCGAGTTCGAGTCTCGGTCCGGCACACAGTTTTAATCTGCCAGGAAGTTTCATATCAGTGCACAATCCACTGCAGAGTGAAAATCTCATTCTGGTAGGGCAATGTTTACAAAGACAATTCATGACCTCACATAGCTACCACATCAATTAATTGCCTGCAAGCTATATACTTTATCCCATAATCTGCAGATTTACTTGATCTGTTCTTGAAGAAAACATATCCAGTGAAATTGAACACAACCTGCAGGATGCAATATTGCCTCAGCAGATGTGCGGATCTCAGTGCAACAAATCGCTGGCCCCATTTCATTGCTGGACAAAAACAACCAGTGAGCAGCCATATAATTAAGAACCACTTCCTTGCTACAAGATTCATAAGCCTCTTCCCCACATGTGCATACCTTTGCTCATTGCATCTCATAGGCTACAAAGAATAGCATGGGCACAGTAAGATTGTCATTGGACTTTGAAAGTGAGGACCACATACTGCTTGTTATGTGTATATTCAACTGATCATCAGTTTATTGTGTATCAGAGATTATGACTCCCCTTATTCTGTCTCGCATGACAATTAATTCGGAGGTATCCTTATGGATGTAATTGTTCACGTATCTGAGAGTTGAGAGAACATTAACCCTTTGCACTCTGTAATGCAGACACAGGTCATTGCATTCTTATCTAAATCATTGCAGAGAATTGCATGAGTTTTTTTTGTGGAACTTCTAAGGCTGCTGACTAATTCTTAGGGTTTACATTGATATAAAAAGTGCAGTTTCTATAGTCATTTCATTTGAATTGTTTGTGTATGAATCACTGTCATCATCAAAACTACTGACATTCTCGATATCACTTAGACATTCCTGTAAAAGCTCTACAATCTCTTCCTCAGAAAGGACTTTGTGTAAAGAACTAGTCATTTTGCACCTACTAACTTGAACTTAATAATTACAATCTTTCTTTCAATGCAACTGCTACAGTTCGACACCAAGTTAATTCTGGCAGTACTATGCAGCATTGATGCGTAGTACTGCCGCATTCAAGAATGGGGCATGTGATATAAATCATGTCAAATGATGCTCAACGTCAGAGTGGGAAACAAAATTCGCGATGTTGAGCGCCACTCGCCATTGAAGTGAAAAGTGTTAATAGTCAGGAAACTGATCTTTCAAATATCAGTTCTCACAAATGGGGAGTTTACTAGAAATGTAATGCTGTATTGCATTTTGGTGGAAAAATCTCTTTCTAAATTACTACTAATGGCTATAAGAGGAGTTCATTGAGTTCGTGATATTTGGTTGACAAATATAGAACAACTCTGCCACTTGTGGGAGTGATCTCTAGTGCCATTGATGGAGGCTCACTGAGCACTATGTAGATATAAAAATAGCAAATAGAATCAGAAGGGAGTAAAAAGGCATTCAAAAAAGTGTAACCATAAGTAAAAGACATATTATTGTTGTGCTCTCTTGTGCGTGATGCTAGTGTAAATTTGTGGCTAGTTTAACAGTATGTACAAGAGAATTGAAATGCAAGAGATTTGGAGCAAAGTAAGGGAAAATATAGAAGACCATACTCTGTGTACACATCTCATGGATTGTTAGTTCATGCAAAGTAAAACTGTCTTTGGACTCTTCACGCATGAAACAATTTACCTGGTCTGTTGAATTGCAGTATTCTTTGGTATGAGCTAATATTGTATGAATTTTTTGCCTTGAATATTATTAATTTCAACCATCTTATGTGGTTGATGAGACTATGGTGCAGAAGATAAGAAACATGATTTTTTATGTTATTAAATGTTATCCATTAGAAGAGTTAAACAGATGCACAAATGAAAACCAAATTGTATTAAGTTAATGTGGGCCTTAAACTACATTTAAGACTATATATTTATGGTTGTTGTTGTTGTGGTCTTCAGTCCTGAGACTGGTTTGATGCAGCTCTCCATGCTACTCTATCCTGTGCAAGCTTCTTCCTCTCCCAGTACCTACTGCAACCTACATCCTTCTGAATCTGCTTGGTGTATTCATCTCTTGGTCTCCCTCTACGATTTTTACCCTCCATGCTGCCCTCCAATACTAAATTGGTGATCCCTTGATGCCTCAGAACATATCCTACCAACCGATCCCTTCTTCTAGTCAAGTTGTGCCACAAACTTCTCTTCTCCCCAATCCTATTCAACACCTCCTCATTAGTTATGTGATCTACGCATCTAATTTTCAGCATTCTTCTGTAGCACCACATTTCGAAAGCTTCTATTCTCTTCTTGTCCAAACTATTTATTGTCCATGTTTCACTTCCATACATGGCTACACTCCATACAAATACTTTCAGAAACGACTTCCTGACACTTAAATCTATACTTGATGTTAACAAATTTCTCTTCTTCAGAAACGCTTTCCTTGCCATTGCCAGTCTACATTTTATATCTTCTCTACTTCGACCATCATCAGTTATTTTGCTCCCCAAATAGCAAAACTCCTTTACTACTTTAAGTGTCTCTTTTCCTAATCTAATTCCCTCAGCATCACCCGACTTAATTCGACTACATTCCATTATCCTTGTTTTACTTTTGTTGATGTTCATCTTATATCCTCCTTTCAAGACACTGTCCATTCCGTTCAACTGCTCTTCCAAGTCCTTTGCTGTCTCTGACAGAATTACAATGTCATCTGCGAACCTCAAAGTTTTTATTTCTTCTCCCTGGGTTTTAATACCAACTCCAAATTTTTCTTTTGTTTCCTTTACTGCTTGCTCAATATACAGATTGAATAACATCGGGGAGAGGCTACAACCCTGTCTCACTCCCTTCCCAACCACTGCTTCCCTTTCATGCCCCTCGACTCTTTATAACTGCCATTTGGTTTCTGTACAAATTGTAAATAGCTTTTCGCTCCCTGTATTTTACCCCTGCCACCTTTAGAATTTCAAAGAGAGTATTCCAGTCAACATTGTCAAAAGCTATCTCTAAGTCTACAAATGCTAGAAAAGTAGGTTTGCCTTTCCTTAATCTACCTTCTAAGATAAGCCAATACATTGTGGTCAGAATCCACATCTGCCCCTGGAAATGTCTTACAATTTAAAACCTGGTTCCTAAATCTCTGTCTTACCATTATATAATCTATCTGATACGTTTTAGTATCTCCAGGCTTCTTCCATGTATACAACCTTCTTTTATGATTCTTAAACCAAGTGTTAGCTATGATTAAGTTGTGCTCTGTGCAAAATTCTACCAGGCGGCTTCCTCTTTCATTTCTTACCCCCAATCCATATTCACCTACTACGTTTCCTTCTCTTCCTTTTCCTACTACCGAATTCCAGTCACCCATGACTATTAAATTTTCGTCTCCCTTCACTATCTGAATAATTTCTTTTATTTCATCATACATTTCTTCGTCATCTGCAGAGCTAGTTGGCATATAAACTTGTTCTACTGTAGTAGGTGTGGGCTTTGTGTCTATCTTGGCCACAATAATGCGTTCACTATGCTGTTTGTAGTAGCTTACCCGCATTCCTATTTTTTTATTCATTATTAAACCTACTCCTGCATTACCCCTATTTGACTTTGTATTTATAACCCTGTATTCACCTGACCAAAAGTCTTGTTCCTCCTGCCACTGAACTTCACTAATTCCCACTATATCTAACTTCAACTTATCCATTTCCCTTTTTAAATTTTCTAACCTACTTGCCCGATTAAGGGATCTGACATTCCACGCTCCGATCCGTAGAACGCCAGTTTTCTTTCTCCTGATAATGACGTCCTCTTGAGTAGTCCCCGCCTGGAGATCCGAATGGGGGGCTATTTTACCTCCGTAATATTTTACCCAAGAGGACGCCATCATCATGAACCATACAGTAAAGCTGCATGCCCTCGGGAAAAATAACGGCTGTAGTTTGCCCTTGCTTTCAACCGTTCGCAGTACCAGCACAACAAGGCCGTTTTGGTTAATGTTACAAGGCCAGATCAGTCAATCATCCAGACTGTTGCCCCTGCAACTACTGAAAAGGCTGTTGCCCCTCTTCAGGAACCACACGTTTGTCTGGCATCTCAACAGATACCCCTCCATTGTGGTTGCACCTACGGTATGGCTATCTGTATTGCTGATGCACGCAAGCCTCCCCACCAACGGCAAGGTCCATGGTTCATGGGGGGGAGGGGGGGGGGATATATTTATGGAGCAATGAATTTAAACATGGTCGCAGAAGGATTATTAAATGTACTAACCCCCACTGTGCTTCATTAATCTATCTTCTGGAATAGCAGCTGGTTGAAAAGCAACCAAACTGGCACACTAGAACATACTTTTAAGCAGGACAGTGCTCCATCCAACACAATGTCATTCACAATTCAAACTGATTCTTTGTTAGTTTTCTGATTCATCTCTATTATGTAGCTTTGAAGATTTGGCTTGGTGAAAGAACTTTTTGTCAAATGTGGAAGTCATCTCCTTCACAACAGAGTCTTTTGACAATCTTCATCTCTTTTTATAGAAAAAAGCTCACAAGATATACCAGTCATCGAGTCTGATCTGTACTTCCTCTTCAGTTTCACCCCATATCATGATGTCATCAGAAAAGGCAAAAAGCATTCAGTTCACCTGACTTCTCCTTGACATTCTTCATTATAGTATCCATAACAGTGACGAATAGTAGTGGAGACAGTGCACTTCCTTGCTGAACTCCACTCTTGGTCTCAAGCCAATAATGATCATCCTTCCCCAATTTGTACACAGCTAGTACAGTTTTTGTACAACATCTGAATTTTTCTCATTAGTCCTTCAGGCACATTCTTTTCCCTCAGGCATTCCCAGATCTTATCTCTTATAACACTATCATAAGTTTTTTCTATATCCAGGAATAAAATGACCAGGTTCTTGCCTTTCTCCCGATACTTCTCCATCAACATGCAGGTGCTAAAAATTAGAGCTATTGTTGATCTGTTACTTCTGAAACCTTATTGTTCCTCCTCCAGCTGTGGTTCTATGATGGTTCTCAGTCCCTTTTCTATGATCTTCTCAAGTATTTCCAGCCCATGACAATAGGATTATTCCTCTATAGTTGGTGGGTTTCCACCTGCTACCTTTCTTAAACAGGGGAATTATTACATCCTTGCTCCAATCTGCAGGTATTTTGTTATCTGCCCATGTGGCACTGAGTACTTGGTGCAGCCATTGTATGCCTTGGATACCAGCTGCCTTTATCATGTCTGCATTCACTTAATCTGCACCTGAAGATTTTCCTTTAAGCATAGATTTTAAGGCTGTCTGTGTCTCTGTTTCTGTCCAGGCAATGGGAGTTTCCTCATTGTAAGTGTGGATTTCCAGTTTTGTATTTGGTTTTTCAACTGATCTATTTAATAAGTGGTCAAAATGGTTTTTCAGGACTTCTCTCATATCACTTTCTGTCATAACCAGATTTCCATTTTCATCTTCAAGTGCTTTTATGGTATTCGTTGGTTTCCTTTACTTCTGATAACCCTATACAACAGTTTCTTATTGCCTCTACTGACCTCCTCCAATGTGAGAAATCAAATAATTAAAAAAAGAATCAGTTCAAAGTAGTATTTTTCATTATACTTGTTAGAAAGAACTCAACACTGTTCTTGAACCAAATGCAGTAAAAGAAATGTTTCATTAATCTAAAGAAGCCAGTCACTTTTTTTTTTACTTTTCCTGTGGTAAGTAACCTTGTACAGCCACTTTGGCTGATTTGGAGGTTACTTACCTAACTAACAGGAAACTAAGGGTATTGTGAAATACCTGTGCAGCAAGCATTCAGTCTTCACCTGATTGGCAATTAATTACATGTGGCGTTCCTCAAGTTTCCACCTTGGGTTCATTGCTTTTTCTTGTGTACATCAATGACCCCTCATATGTTACATTGCCAGATGCTAAGTTTGTTTTGTTTGCAGATGATACAAACATTGCAATAAATAGCAAGTCAAGTACAGATTTAGAAATGGCTGCTAATCAAATTTTCACTGATGTAAATAAATGGTTTAAAGCTAATTCACTGTCATTAAACTTTGAAAACATCCATCACATGCAATTCAGAACCTGTAAGAGATTTCCTTCCAGCATGTGTATAACATATGAAAACATGCAGATCGAAGACATTGATAGTGTTAAATAACTGGTATTACACCTTGATAATAAATTCAGATTTGCTGAAATTACTTTCACTCTGTTATGTCATATGGGATCATATTCTGGGGTAGCTCGTCAAACCGATCAAAAGTTTTTAGTGTGCAAAAGTGTGTAATAAGACACATTTGTGGTGTAAATTCAAGAACATCATGTAGAAAAACTGCCCAAGGAACTTGGTATTCTAACCATTGCTTCTCAGTATATTTACTCCTTTATGAAATTTGCTGCAAGTAATGCATCTCTGTTTCCAACCAGTAGCTCAATACATAGTTTAAATACTCTGAATAAGAACAATCTACATAAACACCTAAAATCACTTAATTTGGTCCAAAAAGGGGTCCAGTATAGAAGGAACATACATTTTCAATAAATTGCCAGCAGCCATCAAAAACTTGGTTTCAGTTTGAAAGACTTTTTGATAGTCAGTTCCTTCTACTCTATAGATGAATGGCTGTTAGATCAGCTGAAATAAAAATGTCTGTTAGATTTCAGTTTTGACACCATTTGGTCACAATAGTCAAGATTAGGTATTTTATGTATGATAAATTTATTTAAATTGCTTAACAATGTTTCATTTTGACAGCATAATAATTCTGTAAATATTAGCTGTTTCTGTTTACTGTAATGTATTCACCTATTTTTGACAATCTCCTGACAATTGATCAGGATAGTGTTGTTATATTCAAATGTTTTATGTTTTTTATGTTATACTTCCTGACTTGTTCCAAACACACGAGTATCGTATCATTTTTGGGTCTATGGAACGAAAATTGAGTCTAATCTAATTTATCCATCATATCCTTGGGAACCTCCCCCCATGAACCATGGACCTTGCCGTGGGTGGGGAGGCTTGCGTGCCTCAGTGATACAGATAGCCATACCGTAGGTGCAACCACAACGGAGGGGTATCTGTTGAGAGGCCAGACAAACGTGTGGTTCCTGAAGAGGGGCAACAGCCTTTTCAGTAGTTGCAAGGGCAACAGTCTGGATGATTGACTGATCTGGCCTTGTAACAATAACCAAAACAGCCTTGCTGTGCTGGTACTGTGAACGGCTGAAAGCAAGGGGAAACTACGGCCGTAATTTTTCCCGAGGGCATGCAGCTTTACTGTATGATTAAATGATGATGGCGTCCTCTTGGGTAAAATGTTCCGGAGGTAAAATAGTCCCCCATTCGGATCTCCGGGCGGGGACTACTCAAGAGGATGTCGTTATCAGGAGAAAGAAAACTGGCGTTCTATGGATCGGAGCGTGGAATGTCAGATCCCTTAATCGGGCAGCTAGGTTAGAAAATTTAAAAAGGGAAATGGATAGGTTGAAGTTAGATATAGTGGGAATTAGTGAAGTTCAGTGGCAGGAGGAACAAGACTTTTGGTCAGGTGAATACAGGGTTATAAATACAAAGTCAAATAGGGGTAATGCAGGAGTAGGTTTAATAATGAATAAAAAAATAGGAATGCGGGTAAGCTACTACAAACAGCATAATGAACGCCTAATTGTGGCCAAGATAGACATGAAGCCCACACCTACTACAGTAGAACAAGTTTATATGCCAACTAGCTCTGCAGATGACGAAGAAATTGAAGAAATGTATGATGAAATGAAAGAAATTATTCAGATAGTGAAGGATGACGAAAATTTAATAGTCATGGGTGACTGGAATTCGGTAGTAGGAAAAGGGAGAGAAGGAAACATAGTAGGTGAATATGGATTGGGGGTAAGAAATGAAAGAGGAAGCCGCCTGTTAGAATTTTGCACAGAATACAACTTAATCATAGCTAACACTTGGTTTAAGAATCATGAAAGAAGGTTGTATACGTGGAAGAGGCCTGGAGATACTAAAAGGTATCAGATAGACTATATAATGGTAAGACAGAGATTTAGGAACCAGGTTTTAAATTGTAAGACATTTCCAGGGGCAGATGTGGACTCTGACCACAATGTATTGGTTATGACCTGTAGATTAAAACTGAAGAAACTGCAAAAAGGTGGGAATTTAAGGAGATAGGACCTGGATAAACTGAAAGAACCAGAGGTTGTACAGAGTTTCAGTGTGAGCATAAGGGAACAATGACAGGAATGGGGGAAAGAAATACAGTAGAAGAAGAATGAGTAGCTTTGAGGGATGAAGTAGTGAATGCAGCAGAG
Organism: Schistocerca nitens; assembly: GCF_023898315.1. Lineage (NCBI taxonomy): Eukaryota > Metazoa > Arthropoda > Insecta > Orthoptera > Acrididae > Schistocerca > Schistocerca nitens. The sequence goes on along the minus strand of NC_064618.1, from coordinate 468,812,513 downwards.
GATCAAGTAGGTAAAAAGACGAGGGCTAATAGAAATCCTTGGGTAACAGAAGAAAAACTGAATTTAATTGATGAAAGGAGAAAATATAAAAATGCAGTAAATGAAGCAGGCAAAAAGGAATACGAACATCTAAAAAATGAGATCGACAGGAAGTGCAAAATGGCTAAGCAGGGATGGCCAGAGGACAAATCTAAGGATGTATAGACTTATCTCACTAGGGGTAAGATAGATACTGTCTACAGGAAAATTAAAGAGACCTTTGGAGATAAGAGAACCACTTGTATGAACATCAAGAGCTCAGATGGAAACCCAGTTCTAAGCAAAGAAGGGGAAACACGAAGGTGGAAGAAGTATATAGAGGGTCTATACAAGGGCGATGTACTTGAGGACAATATTATGGAAATGGAAGAGGATGTAGGTGAAGATGAAATGGGAGAAGAGTTTGACAGAGCACTGAAAGACCTGAGTCGAAACAAGGCCCCCAGAGTAGACAACATTTCATTGGAACTACTGATGGCCTTGGGAGAGCCAGTCCTGACAAAACTCTACCATTTGGTGAGCAAGATTTATGAAACAGGCGAAATACCCTCAGACTTCAAGAAGAATATAATAATTCCAATCCCAAAGATGTGAAAATTACCGAACAATGAGTTTAATAAGCCACAGCTGCAAAATACTAACACAAATTCTTTACAGACGAATGGAAAAACTAGTAGAAACCGACCTCGGGGAAGATCAGTTTGGATTCCGTAGAAATACTGGAACACGTGAGGCAATACTGACCTTACGACTTATCTTAGAAGAAAGATTAAGGAAAGGCAAAGCTACGTTTCTAGCATTTGTAGACTTAGAGAAAGCTTTTGACAATGTTGACTGGAATACTCTCTTTGAAATTCTAAACGTGGTAGGGTAAAATACAGGGAGCGAAAGGCTATTTACAATTTGTACAGAAACCAAATGGCAGTTATAAGACTCGAGGGACATGAAAGGGAAGCAGTGGTTGGGAAGGGAGTGAGACAGGGTTGTAGCCTCTCCCCGATGTTATTCAATCTGTATATTGAGCATGCAGTGAAGGAAACAAAAGAAAAATTCGGAGTACGTATTAAAATCCATGGAGAAGAAATAAAAACTTTGAGGTTCGCCGATGACATTGTAAATCTGTCAGAGACAGCAAAGGACTTGGAAGAGCAGTTGAATGGAATGGACAGTGTCTTGATAGGAGGATATGAGATGAACATCAACAAAAGCAAAACGAGGATAATGGAATGTAGTCGAATTAAGTCGAGTGATGCTGAGGGAATTAGATTAGGAAATGAGACACTTAAAGTAGTAAAGGAGTTTTGCTATTTGGGGAGCAAAATAACTGATGATGGTCGAAGTAGAGAGGATATAAAATGTAGACTGGCAATGGCAAGGAAAGCGTTTCTGAAGAAGAGAAATTTGTTAACATCAAGTATAGATTTAAGTGTCAGGAAGTCGTTTCTGAAAGTATTTGTATGGAGTGTAGCCATGTATGGAAGTGAAACATGGACAATAAATAGTTTGGACAAGAAGAGAATAGAAGCTTTCGAAATGTGGTGCTACAGAAGAATGTTGAAGATTAGGTGGGTAGATCACGTAACTAATGAGGAGGTATTGAATAGGATTGGGGAGAAGAGAAGTTTGTGGCACAACTTGACCAGAAGAAGGGATCGGTTGGTAGGATATGTTCTGAGGCATCAAGGGATCACCAATTTAGTATTGGAGGGCAGCGTGGAGGGTAAAAATCGTAGAGGGAGACCAAGAGATGAATACACTAAGCAGATTCAGAAGGATGTAGGTTGCAGTAGGTACTGGGAGATGAAGAAGCTTGCACAGGATAGAGTAGCATGGAGAGCTGCATCAAACCAGTCTCAGGACTGAAGACCACAACAACAACAACATCCTTGGCAATTATGAGTTGGCTTTTGAACTGTAATTGTCAGAAGTAAACAGTTGTAGTTGAGATGTTTACAGATACGTTTCTCAACTACACTGTGCCCACACATACTGTATTAAGTTTTGTACCTCACACATACTGTCATATTTTCAGAAAAATGTAATCATGGCACTACCAAACGAGCCTTCTGCAGGTAAATTCAGAAATTATGTGACTATCTGTCTGACATCAAACACTTGTAAACTGATGACTGAAATAATATGCTGAAGGTTAGACTGCTACTCACAGTAAAGATGACCTGCTGAGTTGTGGACAGACATAACAAAACAACTGTTACACAATATAACTTTCAGGCAAAGCGATCTTCAGCAAAGAAAACAAACACACACACACACACACACACACACACACACACACACACACACAGAGGCAAACACACCTCATACACATGACTACTACCACCGTCAACTCTGACTGGTCAGAGCCATTGGTGATAGTGGTCATGTTTGTATGAGGTGTGCTTGCATGTGTGAATGTGTGTGTGTTTCATGCTGAAGAAGGCTTTGGCCACAAGCTATAATGTGTAACAGGCTTTTTGTTGTGCCTGTGTGCAGCTCAACAGGTCACCTTTATGGTGTGTAGCAATCTATTCTTTTTCTTGTTGCTATTCCAACGTGTAGTTTCCATTGTGTGAAAATAATTTCATTCAATTGGATCTTTGTGTCAGTGACACAAGGTAATGAATCCACAATAACATAACCAGAACTTTCAAAAGGAAAAATATCAGCAAAATGGTGAATAATGGAAAAGACCAAAAATAGCAGTAGTAATATTAATAAAAACTATGTGAACTAATTTTCTTAATTTTGCAACTATTGATAATGGGCAAGGACAGGAGACAGAGCTGGCTACTGCCTGTTTCTTGGAACCATCATTATTTGAATGGAATGATTTGGAAAAGTAATCCAAGCCAAAATCATGGTGACTGAATCAGGTAAACAAGACAGATTCTTCTTTACATGCCTCTTTAATTAGAAAGGAGAGCTGAAGAGGTAGGCCATACTGAAAGAAGATCAATATGCTTTCAGAAAAAAAATGCAAATGTGCTTGGAATCACATTTGAATTAGTACGTATTAATTGAAGAAGGAAGAATAAAAGGGATAATAATAAAAAAAACTCCTTGCACTTGTAAATCTAGATAAAGTGTTTGACATTGTAAGCCGGGATAAGAGAAATCCTAAGAATAATGCAGGAAAGTAGCAACAACAGGTATCTAACCAATAATTGTCAATGTTTAATACTAATATTCCTTTCAACATTTTCAGTGCTGATAATTTTCTTGTGTTTTAAAGAAGCAGTACAAAAAGTGAAAGAAATGTTGGAAAAGGTATAAAAATTAAGAGGAGTAAAACCTACTTGGAGCACTAATGTTTACCTGTGTCACGGCTGTCCTGACCCAAAGGAGGTATCACAGAAGAAACATTGACTTAAATGGGCTACTTGGAATCAAATCTAAATTTAGTATATACAAAAGACAAGCAGAAGTAATCAAAAGTAGTAAGTAGTGTAACAATATGCTTAATGCGAAAAGTAGGAAAAAGAGACTTGAAGTAGTGAAATAATTCTGCTATATACGAAGCAAGGTGGCAGAAGAAGCAGAATGTCACTAGTAGAGAAATTCTTTGTCAAAAAGAAAGAAAGAAAACTGCTGGAATGAAATGTTGACATGGAATCGTAGATGAAGATCCTGAAACTGTATGTTTGTAGCGAAGTGTCGTAGTGAAAAGAAATGTGGACAACATGGAAGACAAAACTGGTAGTATGTTAAATATTGTGCCCCTTATCTTTTTGATGAGTTGGAGATTCTAACTGCATGTTGGGAGCCATAAAAAGAAAGACACTGAATACATCACTCACAAAATGCTGTTCATATGGTAATGGAAACTGATTGGGTTCAGAATTCATGTTGAGCAACTGAGACACTTTACATGATCTGTGGTATTATTGAGGAGAGTAAGAAGAGATTATGGCAAGAACTCCTGAACTTGACAAAATATTGGAAGCCACCAGAAAGATTTTTCAGAAAGTACAGTAGACCACCTACAGAAGCTGTATTCAAGGACGGGTATCTTCAAACAATACCCATAGAGGTCTCAAACATGGTTATGGTTGAAAATACCCCCAGTAGTTATCAAAGGTTCATTGTATCTAACTGTGTAGGAAGGACTGTGGAGCACGTTTAGATTAGATTAGATTAGATTAGATTACGTTCCATAGATCCGTGCTGAGGAGATCCTCGTGGATGTGGAACATGTCAATTTTTTTTTTTTTTAAGCTGAAATAACAATACTAATAGTATGAATATATATAATACATCATTTGTTTCTATTAAAAAATTTGTCAATGGAGTAGAAGGAGTTGGCCACTAGTATGTCTTTCAGGCTCCTTTTAAACTGATCTTTATTTGTAACTAAATTTTTTATGTTTACTGGCAAATTATTGAAGATGAGTGTTCCTGAGTAGTGGACCCCTTTTTGAACTAAAGTAAGTGCTTTTAAGTCCTTGTGCAGATCATTTTTGTTCCTGGTATTGTATGTATGAACTGAGCTGTTTGTTGGAAAAAGAGATATATTATTTAGGACAAATTTCATTAATGAGTAAATATACTGAGAGGCAGTAGTTAGTATACCCAGTTCTTTGAAGAGGTTTCTACAGGACATCCGTGAATTTACTCCACAAATAATACGTATTACACGCTTTTGGACTCTGAAAACTTTTGTTTGACTTGAAGAGTTACCCCAAAATATTATACCATATGACATTATGGAATGAAAGTAGGCAAAGTATGCAAGCTTTTTCATTTCTATGTTGCCTATGTCTGCTAACACTCAAATTGCAAATACAGATTTGTTAAGGCGTTTCTGCAGTTTCGTGGTGTGCTCTTCCCAACTGAATTTATTATCAAGTTGTAATCCCAGGAATTTAAGACTGTCAACCTCTTCTATCTGCTCTTCTTCGTATTTTATGCAAGTCCCATTCTATCAGTAACGGATATAAAGTACTTTTCAGTGGTAAACTATTGCTGGGTCCAAGTGACTAGGAAGATCTGACAACCTGACACCTGCTGGGGGCAGCTGCACAATAGGTTTTCTTATTGAGACATCATCTGATAGCCATATTTTGGACATAGGAAAGGTGTAATGTGGAGAAACAAATTCCTCAGATAGCGCCATCAATGGTGCTTCTGTGGACGTCTGTGCATATTTATATGACATTTTGTATCTCAAGTTTTCTTTAGATATGAGTCGCCAAATTTGTCCAACATGTTTTAGCAGGACATTGTTGCCCTCAAGGCAGTACTTCAAGTGAAATCCTATTATTGTTATCGGTAGTGTAGCTTTCATATTAAGGAACATTATCAATGGATGATTTTTCAGATTGTTGCTCCTCCTCCAGTGATGCAGCTTACTGTTGGCAGTTAAGAGAGCACCTTTTAATGCTGCCCAAGGCTATCAAAGAGCATGGCAGATTAGTTGCTAGCTAAGCATCTTGGTGTTGAGCAACTCTTGACGATAATATTTTCATTTTCCTTTGTGTCATCCAATCTTTCTTCAGTACTTGGAGGAAAAAATGTAGATTGTTTGGAGAAATAAAAAAATGAAGCTGCCAGAAACTAGCAATGTCACAAATAAACTAAATTGAATTTAAAACAAAAGAAATGCACTGATCACTTGTTGGCAGCGTTATTACCAAGAAGATTTAGGGAATATCTTGAATGTGCTATCCACTCAGCTCAAGAATTGATACTCTTTAATTATAGGTTGCAATCCCAAATACTTTAATGGAATTGTCTTACGACAGTTGTCTCCAATTGTCACTGTTAATTTGAAGGTTTTTCAGTCTTTTAAAAATGTTGTCTGATAGTTCTGAAAGTTTTTGGCCAGAGTTTGGTGCTTGTTATTGTTGTTGTTGTTGTTGTTGTTATGGTGGTCTTCAGCCTGAAGTATGGTTCATACAGCTCTCCATGCTACTCTATCCTGTGTGAGGCTCTTCATCTCTGAATAACTATTGCACCTTACATCCTTCTGGATCTGCATACTGCATTCATCTCTTCGTCTCCCTCTGTGATTTTTACCCTCCACACTTCTCTCCAATACTAAATTTGTAATCCCTTGATGTCTCAGAATGTGTCCTATCCACCGATTGCTTCTGCTAGTCAGGTTGTACAAAATATTTGTTTTCTTGGCAATTCTGTTCAGTACCTCCTCATTAGTTATGTGTTCTACCAATCTTAATTTTCAGCATACTTCTGTAACACCACATTTCAAATGCTTCTATTTTCTTCTTGTCTGAACTGTTTATCGTCCATGTTTCATTTACATACATTGCTACACCCCATAAAAACACTTTCAGAAAAGATTAAATCTGTATTGGATGTTAACAGATTGCTATTGCCGGTCTACATTTTATACCCTCTCACTTTTGCCATCTTCAGTTATTTTGCTACCCACACAGAAAAGCTTACCTACTGCTTTAAATGTCTTGTTTCCTAATCTAATTCTCTCAGCATCTCCTGATTTAATTTGACTGCATTCCAGTATCCTTATTTTGCTTTTGTTGATGTTCATCTTATATATCGTTTCAGGACACTGTCCATCTTGTTTCAACTGCTTTTTCAATTTCTTTATTGTCTGTCAGAAATACAATATCATTGGCAAACATCAAAGTTTTTACTTCTTCCCCCTGGACTTAAAATCCCACTCCAACTTTTTCTATGGTTTACTTTTCTGCTTGCTCAATGTACATATTGAATAAGATCGGGATAGGCTACAACCCTGTCTCACTTCCTTCCTAAGCACTGCTTCCCTTCCATGCCCCTCAAATCTTATAACTGCCATCTGGTTTCTGTACATTTGTAAATAGCCTTTCGCTCCCTGTATTTTACCCCCACCACTTTAAGAATTTGAAAGAGAGTATTTCACTCAACATTGTCAAAAGCTTTCTCCAAGTCTACAAATACTACAAACGTAGGTTTGTCTTTTCTTAACCTATCTCTAAGAGAAGTTGTAGGACCAATATTGCCTCGTGTGTTCCAACATTTCTTTGAAATCCAAACTGATCTTTACTGAGGTCAGCTTTTACCAGTTTTTTCGTTCTTCTGTAAAGAATTCGAGTTAGTATTTTGAAAACATGACTTATTAAACTGATTGTCAGCATTTGCCTTCTTTGGAATTAAATTAATATATTCTTCTTAAATTCTGAGGATATGTTGCATGCCTCATACATCTTGCACACCAAATGGTAGAGTTCTGTTATGGCTTACTCTCTCAAGCCTATCCATAGTTCTGACGGAATGTCATCTATTCCCAGGACCTTGTTTTGACTTAGGTCTTCAGTGTTCTGTCAGATACTTCTCGCAGTGTCATATCTTCCATCTCATCTATGTCCTCTTCCATTTCTATAATATTACCATCAAATACATCTCCCTTGTATAGGTATAGGTCCTCTATATACTCCTTCCACCTTTCAGCTTTCTCTTCTTTGCTTAGGACTGGTTTTCCATCAGAGCTATTGAGCTTCATACAGATGCTTCTCATATCACCAAAGGCCTCTTTAATCTTCCATCAGTGATATATGCTTCCAATTCCTTACATTTGTCATCTAGCCATTCCTGCTTACTTCTTGTCAATCTCATTTTTTAGATGTTTGTATTCTGTTTCCATTTTTATAGTTTCTCCTTTCATCGGTTAAATTCAGTATCTCCTGTGTTATCCAAGGATTTCTTTTACTTATTTGATCCTCTGCTGCCTTCACTATTTCATCTCTCAAAGCTATCTATTCATCTCCTGCTGCATTCCTTTCACCTGTTCTAATCAATTGTTGTCTAATGCTCCCTTTTAAACCCTCGACAACCTCTGTTTCTTTCAACTTATCCAGGTCCCATCTCTTTAATTACTTAGCTCTCTGCAATTTCTTCAGTTGTAATCTACAGTTCATAACCAATAAATTGTGATCAGTATCCACAGCTGCCCCTGGAAATGCTTTACAGTTTTAACAAATGGTTCAGAAATCTCTATCTTACCATTATAAAATCAATTTGAAACCTTCAAGCGTCTCCAGGTGTCATACATGTATACAGCCTTCTTTCACAATTCTTAAACCAAGTGTTAATGATTAAATTGTGCTCTGTGCAAAATTCTGCCAGGCAGCTTCATCTTTCGTTCCTTTTCCCCTATCCATATTCACCCACTATTTTTTCTTCCCTTCTCTTTCCTACTACCAAATTCCAGTCACCCATCACTATTAAACTTTCGTCTCCATTAACTGTCTAATAATTTCTTTTCTCTCATCATACATTTATTCAAATTCTTCAATATGTATAGATCTAGTTGGAATATAAACTTGTACTACTGTGGTGGTTGTGGGGTTAGTGTCTGTTGTCGCTATGATAATGCATTCTCTATGGTGTTATAATAGCTTACCCACATTCCCATTTTCTCATTCAGTATTAAACCTACTTCTGCATTACCCCTATTTGATTTGGTATTTATAAAGCTGTATGCACCTGACCAGAAGTCCTGTTCCTCTTGCCACCAAAGTTCACTAATTCCCACTATATCTAACTTTAACCTATCCATTTCCCTTTTTAAATTATCTAACCTACATGCCTGATTAGGGATCTAACATTCCACGCAGTCAGTAGAATGTCAGTTTTGTTTGTCCTGATGACAACGTCCTCCCAAGTAGTTCCTACCTGGAGATCCAAATGATGTTGGTGTGAACAGAAAAAAATCACTCAGCAGGGGGAAAGTCTTCCATTCACTACTGAGGCAGGAGAGCTAATCAGTTTTCATGGGACAAGTCGGATGGGGAACCAACAAAAATCAAAAAAATACTTCTTAGTTTGGATTTTCTTAGCAATCTCCTTTACTCAGTCAGCACTGATAAGAACAAACTCTTCACATGTTTGAGTTGATAAATAATATGTTCTATGACCTCCTTTTGTGTTTTGGACACCAATACCATCCTACTGATTTGTGCTCCGAAAGAAAGGGCACAAATTCTACGATGAGCTACAGCGAAGTTATGAAGTTCCCATACAAAACTGATCCAATATGAACTTATGAAGTTCCCACAAGGAAAATGATTTGAAATGTTAATCAAATCCCCGCAGTTGTAAACTGCGACGACTGCCAATGACATAAAAAAAGTTTGAGGAACGGCCACTTGTTTTGTATTATCCCGAAGTGGGAAGAGAGTGTCACGAATGTGATACACATGTTGGCATGGCAGACATTAAAACCGAAGCAGGTTATGTTGCGGTGAGATACTTCCCTTTTTTTTCTTTTTTTCCCCCATACTCTCCTCAGGAAATATCAGTCACCACTTTCTCCTTCAAATTAGAAAAATATGTTGTTGACTCCTACCTACATAGGAAGAAATGGCCATCGTAATAGAATAGGAGAAATCAGAGCTCACACAGAAAAATTTGGGTGTTCATTTATCCCATACACTACTCGAGACTGGGGCAGTGTGAAAATGTTTCTATGAAACCTCTACCCAGGCCTTAAGAGTGAATTGCTTAGTAGTCATGTAGATGTAAATATAGATGACTTGACCACTGTGACAACTCATTAGTGGACATACCACCAATACTAGTTTTCTTTCAGAAGTTCTTTCTGCAGATTTCTGTTAACCTGCCCTTCCATTTGAACTGACAGCACCCCTCTATCTTGACAAATTTTCTTACTCAACAAAACATTTTGAAGCCTTTTTTCCAGTTGTCATAACCTTTTTCTATAAAAATTGAATTCCTTTAGGGGGGGGGGGGGGGGAAACGGAAAATGTAACTCTTATTAAAGTCAATAAGCTGAGATAAGCATCTTTTATGACCAAAAAGCAAAACAGTTTATAATTAGAAGGAAGAGTAAAGTACCATATTATGACTGAAATGGAAGTAAATAATGGTTTTATAAAAATATTAAGAGGCTTTGGTTTATTTCAGTAGTTGGTATTCTGGAGCTTACGCACCATATCTAAACAGTATGCAATCCCAGCAAAGTACCAATGTCGTCTTTGAGAAAAGACGAGCTACTTCTTCAGCTTCTTTTCTCCATTTGCTAGCCTATGGTAGAATAGAGTTTTTTTGTAAATGGCCAGTGCAATCTGCATATACTGGTTTTGATTTGTAAAATCACAGTTGTTTTTCCACGAGCAACACAAACAGCAATAAACTCTCTGGCAGTATAATTAATCATCCAGTTTGTCAGCTCATTGAATGTTTCATTTTCATTGTTATTGTTATTAATACACAGTTTTTCCACAATTGTATGCACACCCACATCATCATTTGTTCTCTTTCTTCAGCACACTGTTCGTGACTTTTCTTGTAACCAGCTGTGTCCAGTGTTACCTAGATGGCACTGCTGTGTCCTCTATTACTTATTTCAAAAGGTGGGACCTCCTTGCTGTCATTATGACTGCCCTATTTAATGTCTCCTCAGCATCAGTACCAACAGCTTCTAACATTTACATCTGCATCCATACTCTGCAAACCAGCACAAAGTACATGACAGAAGGTACGCCCCATTGTACCAGTTATTACAGTTTCTTGCCGTTGCATTCATGTTTGGAGCATGGAAGAATAATTGATTGAAACCCTCTGTGTGTGAAGTGATTATTGTAATCTTGTTCTCACAATCTGCATGTGAGTGATACATAGGGTATTGCAGAGTCATAATATAAGGTGCTTCTTGAAACTTTGTTAGTAGACTTTCAGGATAGTTTATGACTATCTTCAAGAGCATGCCCTTCAGTTGCTTCATCGTTACTGTAATTCTCTCTCATGGATCAAACAGACCTGTGACCATTCATACTGCCGTTCTCTGTGAATATTGAACATCCCCTGTTAGTCTTATTTGGTATGGTCCCACACACTTGAGCAGTATTCTAGAATGAGTCAGACAAGTGATTTGCAGTGATTTGCAAGCAATCTCCTTTGTAGACTGATTGCACTTCCCCAGCATTCCACCAACAAACCGAAGTCAGACACCTGCTTTACCCACAGCTGAGCCTATGGGATCATTCCATTTCATATCCATACAAACTGTTACACCTAGGTATTTGTAAGAATTGGCTGATTTCAACTGTGGCACATTGGTACTGTAGTCATAGGGTACTACATTTTATTGTTTTGTGAAGTGCACAGTTTTACATTTCTGAACATTTAACAAAGTTACCAATGTATGCACCACTTTGAAATCTTATTAAGATCTGACTGAATATTTATGCAGATTCTTTCAGATGGTACTTCATTATAGATAACTGCATCATCTGCAAAAACTCTGAAGTTATTAATATTGTCAGCAAGGTCATTAATATGCAACAAGATGAGTAATGGTAACAGCACTCTTCTCTGGGCACACCTGAAGTTACTGTTACATCTGACAATGACTCTCCATCCAACTTTACATGCTGCATCCTTTCTACCAGAAAGTCCTCAATACAGCAACAAATTTCACTTGATACCTCATATGATCGAACTTTTGACAATAAGCGCAGGCGTGGTTCTGAGCCAAAAACTTTTTGGAAATCAAGAAATACTACATCTCCCTGACTGTCTTGATCCCACCGAGCGAAGTGGCGCAGTGGTTAGCACACTGGACTCGCATTCAGGAGGACGACGGTTCTATCCCGTCTCCGGCCATCCTGATTTAGGTTTTCCGTGATTTCCGTAATTCCTTTCAGGCAAATGCCGGGATGGTTCCTTTGAAATGGCACGGCCGATTTCCTTCCCCATCATTCCTTAACCCGAGCTTGCGCTCCGTCTCTAATGACCTCGTTGTTGACGGGATGTTAAACACTAATCTCCTCCTCCTCCTCTGTCTTGATCCAAAACTTTCAGTATGTCATGTGAGAAAAGTGTGAGTTGGGTTTCACATGATCTATGTTGTTCTGGTCAAGAAACTGCATTTATGTTTAAGTGTAGATTGTGTTCTAAGATTCTACAACAAACTATCTCAAAGATATTGGGTGGTAGTTTTGTGGATCACTTCTGCTACCCCTCTCGTAGATGGGTGTCACCTGTGTTTTCTTCCAACTACTGTGCACGGTTTTGTATCTGAGGGATCTGTGACAGATTATAGTTGGAAGAGGAGCTAACTCAGTCACAAATTAAATATAGAATCCAACAGGGACTTCATTGGGCTCTGGAGCTTTGTTCTGTTTTAACATTTTCAGCTCTTTCTCAATGCCACTAACACAAATATTGATTTCACTCATCTTTTCAGTAGTACATGAATTAAACTGGGGAATTCTCCTGGGTTTTACTTTGTAAAAGACTGTTTGAAAATTGAGTTAAGCGTTTCAGTTTTTTCTTTGCTACCCTAAATTTCAGTTCCTGTCTTATTCTCTAGGGACTGAACACTGACTTTGGTGCCACTAACAGCCTTTACATATGACCAGAATTTCTTTGTGTTTTGTGAAAGATCATTTGACAATATTCTGCTATGGTACTCAGTGAAGGCTTCACACATTGCTCTCTTGACAGTGAACGTGTTTCATTCAGCACGTCTCTACCATATAGGATCCCTCCCATTATGAATTATCTGTCCAGTGCTTTGTCAACTATATTTTTAAAATTGAGCCGTAGCTCTTCTGCTTGCTCCTGCCCTATGCTGAAAATTTCAAGTTCCTTACTAAGATATGACACTACTGATTTTTTTAATCTAGTTTATTGAAAACACTATCTTTCTGCTTGTTTTACGTGCCCTTTGTACATTGACAATAATTGTTGCCACAGCCATGTTATGCATGATCACTGATACCAGTTTAAATCTGGTCATTCTCAGAGAGGTCAGGTCTATCTGTTGCCATTAGAGCCAATATATTTCCATCATGAGTGGGGTTCTGAACTATTTGTTCTAGGTAGCTTTCAGAGAAGGCATTAAGCAATGTTTCACAGGATATCTCATCACTCCTACCTCTAACAAAAATGTAATTTTTCCCAGTAGATTGTTGGATGATTAAAGTCTCAACTGATGATTACTTTAAAACTGGGGAACTCATGTACAAGCGAACTGAGGTTTTCTCTAAAGTTTTCGGTCACATCAAGAGATGAGTCTGGTGGGTGATAGAAGGACCCAGTTAGCATTTCATGCCCAACCTGATTCTGAGTTTTGCCCAAACAGTCTCATATGTAGCTTCAGTTTCTATCTCAGTGTAGTTACGTTTCTTGTCTGCTGTGACAAATACACACTTTCCATTTCGCATTAGGCAATCCTTTTGATATATACTTAAACTTTCCCCAAAAATGTCACTGCTATCAATTTCAGGTTTCAACCAGCTTTCTGTACCTAGTATTATGTGGGTTTCACTGCTTTTCGGGAACACTTCAACCTCTGACACTTTGTTGTGAATGCTTCAGCAGTTAAACACAAGGATTTTAATACTCTCACCTGTGAGACACATTTCTTTCGATCTTACACTGGTACTTATGGGTGTTCTACAGCTACCATTATCTAGATTGAATGGAGGGTCGCCTAATCTAAAAAAAAAAAAAAAACCTTGTGTGCATCCCACCCACAATCAGCTATCTGGATAGCAGCCTTTGATGAGTAGTGCACACCTGACCCATTTAGGGACACCCTACAGTTCTCAACCCAATGGCCCAAGTCCAGGAAGTCGCAGCCTACCCTCTTCTTCTTTCGGTCTCTAGCTCATCCTTCAACGTGACTCAAAACCAAGGTGCCACAACCAGTTCTGGGGACATAGCTGCAAATTGTGAGCTTCATTGAAATTCCATGTGCAATGCTGGTTTTCTCAACCTTCTCTCACAGTCACTGGAATGATCCAAGTATGAGCTCTCAGACCAGAGGACAGGCATAATTTATTCCAATGTGGGCCACAATTTGCAGTTGCTTGCTCCCTTTTCCCTCAGTGACTGCCAGAATAGCCTCTTCAACAAGTTGACTGAGGCCCCCGGGCATACACACTGAGTGCACCTGGTGTCCTTTCCTGTCCCTTGCCGCTATATCCCTAAGGGGTACCATCATTTGCCATATTTTTGGACTGTCATTTGCCATATTTTTTGACTGCTGATTATTAATAGAGCCCTACCTTTTTGCCTTTGTCTTTTGTTGACAACAGATAAAACGGGTTTTCCCAGAACAGGTGAAGTTAGTCCCACTGTCAGTGAAAGACAGCACCTCAAACATGTTGGTTAGAGGGATTGGTATAACACCCTGAGTCCTCCCTGGTCCCCATCCACACTGTACAGGATGCCTAGATCTACAATTTATACGCTACTCACAGTCAAGTGGAAGAGTAATGACAGATCCCGTACTTTCTCCAGAGGAGACAGGATCCACAGGTACCACAGGTACATGACTCTCGGGAGCTATTACAACACACTGATTAACAGCAGCAGTCAATCGTTTGATAGTAGTCAGGGCACCCGATAGTAGTCAGGGCAATTTCCAGTTGCTTCCGAACGCCACCAACTCAGCTCATGTTCGAGAACAGCATGCACAGTGGGGACGTATTTTGTCTGGACCAATGTAGTGCAGGATAGTGAACAAATAACTTTAAACTAAGCTTGTTGATTATATTTTATATCTGTTGAGCTAAAAAATTACGAATTCCCTATATAAATTGGAGCAATACACAAAACGAGATTTCTATTAAGGCAATGGAAAAACCTGTGGTAAAAATTACTAATTTCCTATAACTTTATGATGTTAGTTATTGTTATTAGCAGACCTGAAAATAGAGTTAATTTACGATAAATGTGGATAATATACAGGGTGAAGGGAAATTCGCGCGCTCGGGCATCGCAGCGCGACTGCTCACGTGCCAGCGATAAAAAAATGTGTCTCACAAAATTTCATCCAATGAGTACATCCACAGAAAACGGACGTTAAAGAGTGGCAATCTGGGAACACTGTAACCAAATGTAAGGTAATTATCTCACAGTTGGTGTAGTGGATAAAGCTTTGGGTTAGTATGGAGGAGATCGAGGGTTCGATCCTTAGTTCGGGCGCATTTTTTATTTACTAATTTCATATTGTATCCTAAATTTACAACATTTTGAAACACTGGACATAACAAATACGAGGTTGGACCAATAATAAATAGACAGTTGAAACAAATGACCTGTCATAGGACAGAATATCTACAAAAACAATATCAGTTTCGAGATGCCAAAGATGATAGCACAGTACAATAACCCAACATCTTCTTGTATTTATACTACATGTAATATGAGCACTCAGATGTCGGACATTAGCCAAGCCACCTGTGACAATAATAATGTCCATATTAATGATCACATGACATTCACAACAGAATACATTGTTCTCAGAACAACAGATGCTCAAAGCGACTTCCCTGCACGTCCAAACATTGCGTTGCTCGCCGGATCTTAAAGCTCTGGACCCTTTGCAGCAACGCTGCAACAGTAACAAGAGCTGCATGAACACGCGCCATCAATTCGTAAACATTCGTCGGCGGAGTAGAGTACACGTGCTCCTGCAGGTGTCCCCACAGTAAGAAATCCTGGAGATTTAGGCCAGGTGAATGTGGTGGCCATACAACTGGACCTCCATGTCTGAGCCATTTTCCTGGAAATGCTCTGTCCAAATATTGTCTAACATTAATTCCAGAGCTGCACCATCATGTTGGAACCATATTCTTTGCCAAACATGCAGTGGAATGTCTTCCAGCGCATCAGGCAGATAGCTTGTGGGAAGTGTATGCGATAAACTGTGTAAATACCTTGCAATACATGCTCTGTAGCAGTCCAGGAACACTGCACATTTGGAGTTCCATGTATGGATTCAGGAAGTATTTAACGTTGATCGGAAGTGATAGTTAAGGTCATCAGATTTAAACCAGAAAAAGTTATCGTTTTGGAGGTTTCAGAGAACGGAAAGGAATTGCTAACGCCGGTGTCAGAAAACGTCTACAGTTAAATGCTATTGCAAAATTTAGAAGAGTGGAACTATATTTATCTACACGTTCACTTCATAAACAACCTCCTGACATGTTAGACCTATATGACGAATAAAACTCAAATTCGAATCGTTGACAATAGGTTTGAATCTTTTCGCAAACTATTTTACAGTGAAGCACCTTGGCACTTGCAAAACAGACATTCATATTAACAAAAGTTACTAAGTCGAAATTGCAAGAAGATTTATGTGTAAAGGCATTCTTCAGATTTAGTAGTTTGCAACTCCATTAGTTAAAATGGAAAATAAAACGTTGTGTTCAGCCGCCTTCACCGAGATTGGAACTGCCATTTCATATAGCACCAGCATCGCAACGCATAAGGGAATCGCTGAGCTAACGACACAATGGCGCCAACAGGCGGACTATAGTCATTGCGATATTGCCTGAGCCTCAAAACTCAACATTAAACACACAAACAGGTGTTACTTATGTGAAGAATGCCGCTCTGGGAGTCCAGAAATTAAATATACTTTCCAAGTGTCTCATCTTACAGTGGATTATATCGTATGAGTTCGATGTGAAAAACGAATTCCAAGTGAATTTAGCGACGTAATGCCGGGCTACACCCGGAAGTAAATGCACTCTCACGGTGTTGACAAATACTTGCTACGACGCTGCCAATGCTCAGCTCCTTACGAGACAGCTCTTTAGCGAAATGCTTGTCGTGATTGTCCGATACGGTTCTTCAGAGGGGAGACGCGCGCGCACGTTTGGTTCTCATGCGGTGTTCTCCCCGATAGTTTATGACGTCGCCTTGTGGGCTATGTATACATTTGAGGCATTCAATTATCAATAATCCTGAATGAATTACGTTTCAGCTTCCGGTGTGGAAGAAGGCTGTTGACGCCGACATTATAACATTTCAACGCAGGGAAAGCAAAACGGGTGATTCAGTGTTTCTCATTCAGCAAAAAGCATGTGAGATAATTTCCCGTAACGTTCATAATCATCTCAAAATACAAACGAACTAAAAATACATCGAAAGCTTATTTTAATTGAATACAATGTAAGATATCAAACACTTGGCACCTCGATGTCGATGTGTCCATGTGCAATCTTTTGCAGCATACATATAGAATGTCATGATTACCACGAGAATGAAGAAATATGTTAGTATGGATGGAAGTAAGAAGAGAAGCAATCAACAAATATTCGATTCCACATGGCATTCATTTTATTTGAGTTTTAAGAAAAGGTAAAGCAGGATATTACTTTCGTTAACACGAAAAATATGCCGCACATATGGCCAACGAGGAAATCTGTCTTCATAAGTTTCCTCCTTGAAATGCGTATGCTCTATTATATACTAAGTAGCCTGATCATTGTTTCCCTAATGTTACCCTCTTGTTTGGCCCCTAAACGATGAACAGATTCCAAATGCACGTCTCTGCATGTAAATAGTTGTTCAAACTCTTCCTGAGTTATTTTTTGTGTATTTGCTTGGAATTCATGATGCAGACCGCTGTGCCTCCCCCTCTCGAGGGTTAAGTCTCAAGACTAAACCGATTTTCATCCACTTGCATAATTTATTGAGACAGCATCAGCACAAGACTATGAAAAAAAGCCTTCGTTTAATATCTTGCCTAATGACTGTCGTTTCTTTCTTAATAGTGATCCTTGACAAAGCATTTTAACGAAGTTTATATTTGTGTGTTACAGATAACTGAAAAAAGATATTCTTTTATTTTATCAGTCTTCCTTTCTCCACTGAGATGTAAATGGTTCTCTTTATAAAACGTGTAGTAGCGTCACAAGGGCAACTGTCGCAATGCAGTCGCAGTGGAATCGAGAGAGCAGGGTGCGTGTGGTTGCACTGATTGAGCATGGCAGCTATTCGGCATCAGAACCTGGAGTACCGGCAAGTTCAGCTAGACGCTGGTGGAAAGGATACAAGGAAAGGGGCTCTATAGGGTGGAAAAGAGGAAGTGGACGGCTCCGTGTGTCTACCGCAGCAGGCTGATCAACGTGTTTTTGCGAATATACGTGCTAATCCATTCCTCAGTAGCCGTGCCCTGAAAGGGCTATCTCAGTTTCCCGGCAGCGGAAAGACTTACGAGGAGACTGAAAGACGTCGGATTATATTGTCGGTGAACTGTTATAAAGCAGCAATTAACCGATTATCAGAGGGCTGACCGCATAGCTTTTTCAGCAGAATATATCGACTTTGACTGGAGTAGAGTAATCTTTTCGGATGATAAATTATTTTCTTCCTGTAGCGACGCCCCTGTTCAAGAGAGACAAGATACATTTGTAGTAGGCACAAAATAATAAATATAATATCATGATTTTACTAGTTCATCCCTCATCTGATAAATAAATGTGACCCTTGTATTTGTGAATATTTGCATTAACACGCAAATGTTTTTAGCGTTTGGTATACCGCCCACGAGGACACTGCTTCCAGCCATTACATTTTCTCTTCTTAGGCTTCTCTCCACAGTTAATTCTTATACGACTCTGCGATTCGTTTCTATCTCCTTCTACCTTGTTTTGGTCATTTTCCGCTACATTCAGTATCAAATGGTTCAAATGGCTCTGAGCACTATGGGACTTAACATCTATGGTCATCAGTCCCCTAGAACTTAGAACTACTTAAACCTAACTAACCTAAGGACAGCACACAACACCCAGCCATCACGAGGCAGAGAAAATCCCTGACCCCGCCGGGAATCGAACCCGGGAACCCGGGCGTGGGAAGCGAGAACGCTACCGCACGACCACGAGATGCGGGCACATTCAGTATCCTGTGACCTGTAGGTTGACCACACTTTATTTTTTCAGATCCCATCTTTCACTTCCAAATAAAAGAGTACTCCACATCATCCATTTTGCAGTGTGTTTCTATATTTCTATCACTTGCATGTTTACTTCAAAGAATATTATTCGTAAACATAAATGGTTTGCTATCACTGTTCTTCGCTTTACTTTTGTTAAGCATCTATTCCTCTCTCATTCTGGTCCTGAAGTGCTGTACTTTTAATGCCATCAGTTTTTATTGCTGTGTTCATATGTTTATTACTTTTTCTCATTGCCATTACCATTTGTTGTTGTTCTCACATTCGAGTGTTATTATTTTCTCGATTTTCGGATAATACCTGCAAAATGTTGTTTATTCTGTCTAAATCTGGAACTATTAGGAAATTGTTAACAAATGTGATGCAGCGTATCTTTTCACAATTGAATTTAACTGTTAATATTTCCTGTTCCGTTGCTTGTATTGCTTCTGGTATTCCATACTTTGCGAGTCGGTAGTATGGACTAAAAGAAGACAACCTGCATATTGTAGGAGCTACACGCACTTCTTCATACAAGAGAAGTGTTTTAAGTAGAACAACAGATGTGTTTCACAGTGGTAAAAGTGAAGAAGTGCTCATTGCTCATAAGATATTGATTTCAGACTCATTTCTCTTGTGTAGTGGATTTTTTGTCTTGTTTCTGTCCACCCTATCAGCTCTCGAAATGTGGATTACTTGTTTTAATACCCTGTATTCGAAGCAGATATGTAAACAAAGGACGCCCATACTCATTTCCAGACTTTATATTCCTATTTTATTCCATTTGTATTTGTTATTGGGCTCTAATGTATTCAAAAATTGGAACCAATCAACTCAGTTCAAAATGGTTCAAATGGCTCTGAGCACTATGGGACTTAACATCTGAGGTCATCAGTCCCCTAGAACTTAGAACTATTTAAACCTAACTAACCTAAGGACATCACACACATCCATGCCCGAGGCAGGATTCGAACCTGCGACCGTAGCGGTCGCGCAATTCCAGACTGTAGCGCCTAGAACTGCTCCGCCACCCCGGCCTGCATCAACTCAGTCCAGGCCAGTTTTTTTATTATAGTAAAATTATACCTTCCATTTCGAACCATTCCTATACCAATGAAGGAATTATTTCTTTATCGGTTCATTTCTTCTCTTTTAACTAACAGCACATACAAACCTGTAACTGATTTAGTTATTCTTATTTTGTTCCCTAATAGGCCTGCCCCAATAAACCGATCTATATTTCCTTTTATTAAAATTGTACGATATTCGTATGTTTCTTGGAGGCATGATGTACTTTTCACTGTTGAATGCCTTGGCTGATTTTCCTTTTAAAGTTAAGCATAAGATAAAATATACTTTACTAACATTGCAATCATGAACTATAACATATCCCCCAAGGTATACACTCTTTTTCTCCAGGTCACTTCTCGAAACTTAGAATATAATTGCGCAGTAATGCCCACATGTAAAATTAAAACGTGTTCAATGTTTCGTAAGTGCATTTCCTCGCGTCCTGGCTTGGGTGAATGATAGCAAATCTGTCAAACAGGAGAGACCAGGTCTGTATCACCTAATGCCAGGTCGTTCGCGCTCGTTTCTGCCATCCACTTTTGACATGGGAAGTGACTGATGACGGGGCTAGGAATCGGAGAATCAACGTACTGGTGACGGTAGTTTGTGGTTCCTGGTGTCTCAACCTAAAGCCGTACACCCTAGTGTGCTTTCTGTCAGGAAATATCGTCCTCGGAAAGTGGACAGGATGGATTTCTCTTCCTTTGAAATCTTGAGATAACCGCATCAGCACGTTTCAAAGATAGTACACAGTTGTTCACGAGATTTGTTTCTCGTAAATCTTTTTCATTATTCCTCCTTTACATTCAATTTTGATATCAGCTGACAACTGCCTGCATTGCCTTGATTAAAAATTATATGACAAAGAAACAAATTGTTTTCATGTTTAATATTCCGTAGGCGCATGCAAATATATGAATTGGGTTACGATTTACAAATTTTATGACCTTAGTCATAACAGCAACGCTGCATACACGAATTGTTCTTGAGCAATGAGCATTACATAAAGATACGTACTCGTAGTGGTATTTAGTTCTCACTAATATTAAGGGATGACTTATTTCACTAACATTCATGAAATCAGCTGTTTAACTCAACTGTAGGCGTTTACTCCGAGAGCGGGCCGCGTTGACACGAGGTGTGAACAGGCGACGTCAGTGGCCACGGTCTCCTACAGTAAATGCAACACATTGAGCGAACGAGCACGTGTAAAGTCCGTAGAGAATATCTCGCTATAAAACGGATTTCTTTCTTCTATATATCTTTGTCAGTGGAAAGATAGAAAAAAGAATTGTATAGTGAAGGCTAGCAATCGTTTTGAATAAGCGAAGCAGATTAGCTTTACAACCATGCAACAGAGTCCAACAGTTCAACAGACTGCTGCACTGTATTGAACAACTTACACCCCACCTCATCATTACCAAAGCATAGGAGGACGGCATATTCTGAAAGAAGTCGTACCTGCGTCTTATAACTGACGCCTTAAACTATATTCTGATCTCCGTCCCACACCCTACCATTGTCAATCTAGGTTTTTGTCAACAGCTATCAGCAAAGGATTTTGCAATGTGGAATCCTCCGAATAATTTATAAAACTGTAGCTTAGAGTACACACCCAATGCAGTTGTCGAATTTTTTCACAGTATGGAAATTCACAATATTAGTCAGAAGTATTTAATTTCTAAGTTAGTGTATGATCATTTCTTTACAGGACCATAGTCCGATTCATAATAGCAGAGCCGTCCAGAACTGGTTCCAAGATCAGCAGAGAATAAAACTTCTTCCTATCGCCCCAAAATCACCAGACCTCAACCCCACTGAAAATGTGTGGTTCAAAAATGGCTCTGAGCACTATGGGGCTTAACATCTGAGGTCATCAATCCCCTAGAACTTGGAACTACTTAAACCTAACTAACCTAAGGACATCACAAACACCCATGCCCGAGGCAGGATTCGAACCTGCGACCGTAGCGGTCGCGCGGTTCCAGACTTAAGCGCCTAGAAACGCTCGGCCACAACGGCCGGCGGAAATATGTGGGCGGAGGTTACGAGGTCGTTACTACCTGGGTCAAGGAATTCAGAAACTCTGTGGGAAAATATAGAGTATACATGGTGGGAGATAAACGATCATCACAATCTCTCGATGAATTTAGCCTTATCATTTCCCCGACGCCTTCGAGCAATCATAGACAACGAGGGAGGATGGGTAGGGTACTGAAAGAAAAATAAAAGCTGAACCAGTTGCGAGGTCCTAAAGTGTTCCGCAAACCTACTAATGCTAAATGGTCCATGTGCATTCTCATTAAGTGTGTCACTGCGTGATTCTTACACATAACAACTACTAATTTAATTATTTACTCAAAGAAATAAATTAACAAATGCACGCGCAACGGATAAATGTTTAATTTTTCAGTATTAACCCCAAATTTTGTACACTGTTAATCACCCGACTGTGTTTAAAGAAAATACGTAAGTAACAGAAATCGTAACTGTGCCTGCATAATAATTCCTCCTCCGTTCTGTAAGCTATTTCTTTTCATTCTGTCTTACTTCCATCTCTCAAAACATAATAACGGCATTACCAGTAACATACAGGAAAAAATTTCCTAACAGCTGATCTTGTAACAGCACATGTAAAGATATTTTACTTCCTATGGTTTCTCACCCACGGGAAGGAATGGAGGATAGTCCACAATGATTGATTCATAACGTGACAGCAACACACTATCACTCTGATTACCATTGGGCAAAGCAATGATCGTATCTCCACGCGGACCAGTACTAGAAAAAGTCTAACTTCTTCAATCAAACCTCTCATTTATTGACGTGCCTCGAATGTTAACTAAGTCCTGCGTGGCTGGAAAGTTCACGCGGTCGCGATTCCGAAATTTACGTTCCCCTCATATTCGTGAGCGGCACGTTATTTCAACTGAAAAAAATGTCCTCCACAGGTTACCTAGACCTATTTCCTAATTATATGTCGGCACCATGAAATAATATACCATCCAAAGCCTCCCCTCCAAAAGATACATAAATACACACACAGAACTTTCCACAGTACTTACAGTTCGTGTATAGCGTGGATAGCATGTCAACACGAATTAATATTAAGCTGTTTCCCCTTTTTTTAATTCAGGAAAGCGATCTCAGTGATTCCCACGTATCTTTCAAATCAAGTTGTTCTAAAAATCAGCGTCACACGTAAATTTCTGCTGACTCATTCCACAAAAGGTGACTTCTTATTCTTTCATATTAAATTAGCAACCTTGCCTTTATCCATGAATTTCAGACACTCGTCAAATTACAAATAAAACAGACTCAAGCTACAAATGGCTTCTTTGAAAACTAATTCTTTCAGATCAAAACTAAGAGCATTAGTTTCTACCATGAATTTCTGTTAGCAACTTGATTAGTTAAAGCCACGAGATAATATTTTCCTACACTTCCACATCAGATTTTGAAACAAACTAACCAGAATAATCAATTTAAATTGACCATTACTAAAAAGAATTATGGTAAATCAACACATTCCTACTTATAAACTAATGGTTCCTAGCACTCAGTCATCCACTCTTCATCATTTTCTTCATCAGCCCCATGTGGTGAGTGCCAGGTCTTTAGACTATAATAGCTCGTCACATGTATCTTATTTGTGTCGTACCTGCTTTACAATTGAATAACACTTAACTGTTCACCGAATTACTCAATCGAAATATCAAATTCCGTTAACTTTCAAGTTACTCTTCGCGGTCGCGACATAGTATTCTCACATTTGCCAATCTTTTACCTGTCTATAAACAATTTGGTTCCCTCAAAATATTATATTAAATTAAATATACTCTGAAAGAGAATGTTACCACGTAAGGTGGAACATTAGAGACTTAAATAACTCATTTCCTTTCCCTTTGCGGAGAGCATTTTGCTCCGCCACTTCCTCAGTCCATCCGGCTGCTTCAGTCGTCCCCAGGCAAGTGCCTTTCTCTTACCATGCCACCGCTCTCTCCCTGCCTACGGAGAGGGTGGTGTGCACCCAGGCCAATCAAGGCTCCAGAATTTCAAGCATTTGAAATTCCCGGCTGTCTTCTTCCCAGCACACAATGAAATCTGCCCGCGCTTTTCTACTCAATGAGCTTAACGTAAGAATACAGACAAACCTAGCCCCCTTCTCTCCAATGTCAGAGACAGAAAACTCCCATGTCACTGCATGTCGATACATCATTACCTTCCCATAATTCTAATAATTTCGTTTCAATATTCACTCCCATTCTATCCACAATGCATACTATTTACCTTGCTCTCAACCCAATCGTGGACTATTTAGGGTATGATAAGTGGGAAAAGCGGGTTTTCATACATTATACCAAAATAATAAACTCATCCTGTTGCTCTGATCAATTTCCTAAACACAGCAGGTTGGTTCAATAAAAATCAACAGCTCAGATCGAGCGTCTGATAACAGATACCTGACGTAGCAAGATATTCTAGCAATTACATGTAAATAGTAATTCCCGTGCGAATAGGCTGATATTTATGAAGTACAGCGCCTTTGGGCTATCAGGAAGTAAATTCGGAGGCTCAAAAATGGTTCAAATGGCTCTGAGCACTATGAATTCGGAGGAATATGGTCAAATTCAGGGCGCTGCGTTGACGGTGCCCACGATCGATATGATGAGCCTGCTGCTCTTACTGTTATTTTGTTTCTTTCGTTCTGATGTGTACCACGAAATAAAATTCTCATCCGCTAAACGATTTTCGCTTCTATTCGTAAAGCTTCTTGAGTAATTCCGCAGTGAACATTACCTAGAGATGATACTTGTAGTTTTTGAAGTAAAGGCATATGTCTAAGGATAACGAACTGTAGTCGAAGTTAAACCAGATGATACTGAAGGAATTAGGTTATGACATGCGGCAGCGAGAGTGGCAGCCATTGTTTGCTATGTGGGAAGCAAGAAACCTGAGGCCTTCAGTAGTAAAATGTATGTAAAATTCAATAACAAGAAATCCTTTTTATGGGGTAAGGATGCTAATGTCATATATATCTGACGCTCAGGGAACCTTACCTGAAAGTATATGACAGGCTTCCTGCTATTATGTTATGTCGCTTGCTTTCAGTAAAAATATAGATAACCTATGGTAGAGCTTTCACGTCATCCGAATCACATAAATGGGAATAACAGTCAGAGGGTTATTACTAAATTATAGGCACATGGCCACACCACACATCTAAAATTTGGAGAGCAGACTCTCTCGCGATAGATTGGATGTCTGGATCCTATCATGAAATAGTCAGGCTACGAAAACACGTTCTTTTTGCTGTCAGCGTGGTCCAGACTGCAATGTTGTAGGCATCAGTTGGCAACCCTGTTGGCATAACAATGATTTGCAGCTGTGGGACTGATTTATCCTGCTAAATTCGCCTGACATTTTCTTGTGATCTGTATGAAATACTGTGAATATTCCCTCTGATGATATCTTATTGAGTTAGTAATATTTTGTGAGTACAAGGCCATTTCATGCAGAATCTATCCCTTGTCTCACCCTTCACATTGTGAATTATCAGTTATCTACTGATGTTGCCGCGATTATGGCAATGAGTGAGTTTATGCAGGAATTCCTTTGGCATCATAGTTGTAAAGTAGACAATATAAAACGGTAGTTGCCTCCGAAAGCAGTTCCAGGTTTGCTGCAAAAGATGTGTCTTATCAATTCCTTTCGGTAAGTTTTAAACTAGGTGCTACCTGTCACATGTGTGTCCTAGCAAACTGGCAGGAGTTGCCAGGATCGTAGACCTCACTAATCTTAAGTCACATCAAAATTACTAATAAAATTACTGAACAGATTCAAAGCATCTATGAGAGTCACGAATTTTACTTTGTTCATCAACTAGGTCTGAAATAAGACGGCAAAAATTACAGGGACAATGACCAAGTTTGTTAGTATGCATTAGCTGTGGTAGATCTGGAGGTGAAAACGTACGAAAATGCACAACTGCTCTTTTGCGAACTTGTGTTCTATTTTTGCATCAATATTGTTGTGAATCCACCATCTGGTATCAACGCTTTACATTAGCAACCATTATATCTAACCATTTTGATAGTACACCTGATAATATAGATGAGTAGGACACAAGACAGAATATAGATAATGTCCGTTTGACGTCAACAGTGTGTAACATTTTCCTTTTTTGCATAGGACAATCATTTGAGGTTTAGTTAAAATAAGCTTACGCTGCAAGAGAATTCGCTTGTATTTTTCAATCTGTGGTCTGTTGTCGGTTTGAAGGCCTTCAATTACATCGGCAACTTAGTGCAGCTCCATCGAGGGCTGTCTGGAATGGGGTGGAGATAGCAATGTGAAAGTGGCGAGCTGTCGAAGACGATCTTCATATTATTAGTGCGATTGAGACTTCGTATGTTCTTGACGACGTTTAGCACCTTTGCGGTCAGTCACCCAATTTCAGAATTCATGTTGAGTAATCCTGCTAAATTGTCATAATATTGTCTTTTTATATTGATGAGTCATCTGGTTAGTCGTCATGTTCAAGTGCCATCTACAACGCAAATTTAATATTGCGATCCTAGGAACTAACCTGCAATATGTTTTGTATTTCATAATCAGAACTATCTACATTAATCGTCATCAGAACAGTGTTAGGGAGCAGAACGCAGCAGTACCTTGGTAACTACTTGGGGACCTGCTTGAGTCGTGTTCTAAGAAAAGGGTAGTTGTTGATTCACATTATATTACACTAGCGAGAAATACCGAATTTTCCTTTTTCTCTGTAAATATCCAGAACTAAATTCAGTAACATAATGCTAAGAAGATATTTGCATTGTGCCAGCTCAACGATCAGCCTATTTTTATAGATTTTTATTTTCACAGCTATTCTCGTTCTCCATTGCAATAAATTTCATTCTTTTCTTGCTTGTTCTTGTTACGATTATTATTGTCATTCTCCCATTCGCAAGAGTTTTCACATCCCTATTTGGTATCGATGCATATGAAGAATGGCTATGAAAGAAGGGAATAATGAATGTTACGTCATGCAGAATACACTCATTTACTTCGTTACCTCGTGATCAACGCTTCAGGAGAAGTGAGATACGCTGGCAGAACTCGGCAACTACTCGTGTTGATTTAACAGTGTTACCAGATAAACTGGTACGGCGGAATCAAAAATGTAGTACAGACTATGCCACATTAGCAGAGACCTGCTAATTTCGGACCATGACCGTGAATTACTCTTGCGTCAGCTGCTGGTAAGAGTGTTGCACCTTTAAATGAAAGGCTTTGTTTGATGTCTTGTGCTGATGCTGTCTCAATAAATTATGCCAGTGGATAAAAGACAGTTTAATTTTGAGACCTAACCCTCGAGGGGGTCTGCTTAATGAATTACAAGCAAATACACAAAAAACAACTCAGGAAGGATTCGAACAACTACTTTCATGCAGAGACATGCATTTGGAATCTGTTCATCGTTTAGGGGCCAAACAAGAGGATAACATCACGGAAACAATGATCAGGCTACTTAGTATATAATAGAGCATACGCATTTCAAGGAGGAAACTTATGAAGACAGATTTCCTCGTTGGCCATATGTGCGGCATATCTTTCGTGTTAACGAAAGTAATATCCTGCTTTACCTCTTCTAAAATCTCAAATGAAATGAATGCCACGTGGAATCGAATATTTGTTGATTGCCTCTCTTCTTACTTCCATCCATACTAACATATTTCTTCATTCTCGTGGTAATCATGACATTCTATATGTATGCTGCAAAAGATTGCACGTGGACACATTCGACATCGAGGTGCCAAGTGTTTGATATCTTACATTGTATTCAATTAAAATAAGCTTTCGATGTATTTTTAGTTCGTTTGTATTTTGAGATGATTATGAACGTTACAGAAAATTATCTCACATGTTTTATGCTGAATGAGAAACACTGAATCATCCGATTTGCTTTCCCTGCGTTGTAATGATATAATTTCGGCGTCAACAGCCTTCTTCCTCGCCGGAAGCTGAAACGTAATTCATTCTGGATTAATGATAATTGAATGCCTCAAATGTATACATAGCCCACAAGGCGACGTCATAAACTATCAGGGGAGAACACCGCATGAGAACCAAACGTGCGCGCGCGTCTCCCCTCTGAAGAACCGTATCGGACAATCACGACAAGCATTTCGCTAAAGAGCTGTCTCGTAAGGAGCTGAGCATTGGCAGCGTCGTAGCAAGTGTTTGTCAACACCGTGAGAGTGCATTTACTTCCGGGTGTAGCCCGGCATTACGTCGCTAAATTCACTTGGAATTCGTTTTTCACATCGAACTCATACGATATAATCCACTGTAAGATGAGACACTTGGAAAGTATATTTAATTTCTGGACTCCCAGAGCGGCATTCTTCACATAAGTAACACCTGTTTGTGTGTTTAATGTTGAGTTTTGAGGCTCAGGCAATATCGCAATGACTATAGTCTGCCTGTTGGCGCCATTGTGTCGTTAGCTCAGCGATTCCCTTATGCGTTGCGATGCTGGTGCTATATGAAATGGCGGTGAAGGCGGCTGAACACAACGTTTTATTTTCCATTTTAACTAATGGAGTTGCAAACTACTAAATCTGAAGAATGCCTTTACACATAAATCTTCTTACAATTTCGACTTAGTAACTTATGTTAATATGAATGTCTGTTTTGAAAATGCCAAGGTGCTTCACTGTAAAATAGTTTGCGAAAAGATTCAAACCTATTGTCAACGATTCGAATTTGAGTTTTATTCGTCATATAGGTCTAACATGTCAGGAGGTTGTTTATGAAGTGAACGTGTAGATAAATATAGTTCCACTCTTCTAAATTTTGCAATAGCATTTAACTGTAGACGTTTTCTGACACCGGCGTTAGCAATTCCTTTCTGTTCTCTGAAACCGCCAAAACGATAACTTTTTCTGGTTTAAATCTACGTTAAATACTTCCTGAATCCATACATGGAACTCCAAATGTGCAGTGTTCCTGGACTGCTACAGAGCATGTATTGCAAGGTATTTACACAGTTTATCGCATACACTTACCATAAGGAATGAAACAAAAACTGTAATACACTTTACACCACAGACGCTCACTCTGGCTTGACGAAAACATCCGAATATTGGCCAAAAGTTGCACAAATGTGGATGTGCGACTGCTGTGTACAAACGCAGGAGGAGCTGGCCACTGTTCGCGAACAGGTGAACGTGTTGATGGCCGCGGTCAGCCGTCTTCAGGCTGCTGCCTCGGAGTGTAGCGGCAGTGGGGAGTCTGCTGCGTCGCATGGTACACTCCAGGTGTTACATGCTTCACCCACTGTCCCTGCTGTCGAGACATCTTCGCGGGTACCGGGCGCGGTTGGGCCACCCTCTCCCCAAGGGGAGTGGCGGGTTCAGCGGCGTTCGCGGCGCACGAGGCGGAGGGTAAATGTGGAGGCTGGCCGTGTGGCATCGCCCGCTCTGCCTGTGAGTGGACATGTGGCCGCTCCTTCAGCAAGGTCCAAGCAGGCACACGGGGGGAGGGGTTTATTAGTTATTGGGAGCTCCAACGTTAGGCGGGTGGTGAAGCCCCTTAGGGAAATAGCGGAAAGGTCGAGGAAGAAGGCCAGTGTTCACTCTGTCTGCTTGCCGGGGGGTCTCATCCGAGTTGTGGAGGAGGCCCTGCCGGCGGCGATAGAGAGCACTGGGTGCACCCGACTGCAAATTGTTGCTCATGTCGGCACCAATGACTCCTGCCGTCTGGGTTCAGAGGTCATCCTCAGTTCGTACAGGCGGTTGGCGGAATTGGTGAAGGCGGAAAGCCTCGCTCGCGTGGTGGAATCAGAGCTAACTATTTTTAGTATCGTTCCCAGAACCGATCGCGGTCCTCTGGTTTGGAGCCGAGTGGAAGGCTTAAACCAGAGGCTCAGACGATTCTGCGGAGATCTGGGGTGCAAATTTCTCGACCTCCGCTATCTGGTGGAGAAATGTAGGTTCCCCCTGAATAGGTCAGGCGTGCACTACACGCCGGAAGCGGCTACAAGGGTAGCGGAGGACGTGTGGAGTGCACATGGGTTTTTTTTTAGGTTAGACGTTAGAGGATTCCCTCCCTAGGCCCTACAAGACGCCTCCTGAGACACGGCAAGGTAGGAGTAGGCAAAATGCAACAGGGAATAACAATACTAATGTGCTAATAGTAAACTCCCCCCCCCCCCCAAATGAAGCATGGACCTTGCCGTTGGTGGGGAGGCTTGCGTGCCTCAGCGATACAGATAGCCGTATCGTAGGTGCAACCACAACGGAGGGGTATCTGTTGAGAGGCCAGACAAACGTGTGGTTCCTGAAGAGGGGCAGCAGCCTTTTCAGTAGTTGCAAGGGCAACAGTCTGGATGAGTGACTGATGTGGCCTTGTAACAATAACCAAAACGGCCTTGCTGTGATGGTACTGCGAACGGCTGAAAGCAAGGGGAAACTACGGCCGTAATTTTTCCCGAGGGCATGCAGCTTTACTGTATGATTAAATGATGATAGCGTCCTCTTGGGTAAAATATTCCGGAGGTAAAATAGCCCCCCATTCGGATCTCCGGGCGGGGACTACTCAAGAGGATGTCGTTTTCAGGAGAAAGAAAACTGGCATTCTACGGATCGCAGCGTGGAATGTCAGATCCCTTAATCGGGCAGGTAGGTTAGAAAATTTAAAAAGGGAAATGGATAGGTTAAAGTTAGATATAGTGGGAATTAGTGAAGTTCGGTGGCAGGAGGAACAAGCCTTCTGGTCAGGTGACTACAGGGTTATCAACACAAAGTCAAATAGGGGTAATGCAAGAGTAGGTTTAATAATGAATAGGAAAATAGGAATGCGGGTAGCCATGTATGGAAGTGAAACATGGACGGTAAATAGTTTGGACAAGAAGAGAATAGAAGCTTTCGAAATGTGGTGCTACAGAAGAATGCTGAAGATTAGATGGGTAGATCACATAACTAATGAGGAGGTACTGAATAGGATTGGGGAGAAGAGGAGTTTGTGGCACAACTTGACCAGAAGAAGGGATCGGTTGGTAGGACATGTTCTGAGGCATCAAGGGATCACCAATTTAGTATTGGAGGGCATCGTGGAGGGTAAAAATCGTAGGGGGAGACCAAGAGATGAATACACTAAGCAGATTCAGAAGGATGTAGGTTGCAGTAGGTACTGGGAGATGAAGAAGCTTGCACAGGATAGAGTAGCATGGAGAGCTGCATCAAACCAGTCTCAGGACTGAAGACCACAACAACAACAACAACAACAACAACAACAACAATAGTAAACTGCAGGAGCGTCTATAGAAAGGTCTCAGAACTGCACTCTTTAATAAACGGTCACAATGCCCATATAGTACTAGGGACAGAAAGTTGGCTGAAACCAGACGTAAACAGTAATGAAATCCTGAACTCAGATTGGATGTATACCGCAGAGACAGGCTGGACAGTGAAGGGGGAGGCGTGTTTATAGCGATACGAAGTGCAATAGTATCGAAGGAAATTGATGGAGATCCGAAATGTGAAATAATTTGGGTCAAGGTCACGGTAATTGGATGTCTCTTTAGGCCCCCTGGCTCAGCAGCTGTTGTGACTGAGCACCTGAAGGACAATTTGGAAAATATTTCGAGTAGATTTCCCCACCATGTTATAGTTCTGGATGGAGAGTTTAATTTGCCGGATATAGACTGGGAGACTCAAACGTTCATAACGGGTGGCAGGGACAAAGAATCCAGTGAAATTTTTTAAAGTGCTTTATCTGAAAACTACCTTGAGCAGTTAAACAGAGAACCGACTCGCGGCGATAACATATTAGACCTTCTGGTGACAAACAGGCCCGAACTATTTGAAACAGTTAACGCAGAACAGGGAATCAGTGATCATAAAGCGGTTACTGCATCGATGATTTCAGCCGTAAATAGAAATATTAAAAAAGGTAGGAACATTTTTTTGTTTAGCAAAAGTGACAAAAAGCAGATTACAGAGTACCTGACGGCTCAACACAAAAGTTTTGTCTCAAGTACAGATAGTGTTGAGGATCAGTGGACAAAGTTCAAAACCATCGTACAATATGCGTTAGATGAGTATGTGCCAAGCAAGATCGTAAGAGATGGAAAAGAGCCACCGTGGTACAACAACAGAGTTAGAAAACTGCTGCGGAAGCAAAGGGAACTTCACAGCAAACATAAACATAGCCAAAACAAAAATTACGCGAAGCGAAATGTAGTGTGAGGAGGGCTATGCGAGAGGCGTTTAATGAATTCGAAAGTAAAGTTCTATGTACTGACTTGGCAGAAAATCCTAAGGAATTTTGGTCTTATGTCAAAGCGGTAGGTGGATCAAAACAAAATGTCCAGACACTCTGTGACCAAAATGGTACTGAAACAGAGGATGACAGACTAAAGGCCGAAATACTAAATGTCTTTTTCCAAAGCTGTTTCACAGAGGAAGACTGCACTGTAGTTCCTTCTCTAGATTGTCGCACAGATGACAAAAATGGTAGATATCGAAATAGACGACAGGGGGATAGAGAAACAATTAAAATCGCTCAAAAGAGGAAAGGCCACTGGACCTGATGGGATACCAGTTCGATTTTACACAGAGTACGCGAAGGAACTTGCCCCCCTTCTTGCAGCGGTGTACCGTAGGTCTCTAGAAGAGCGTAGCGTTCCAAAGGATTGGAAAAGGGCACAGGTCATCCCCGTTTTCAAGAAGGGACGTCGAACAGATGTGCAGAACTATAGACCTATATCTCTAACGTCGATCAGTTGTAGAATTTTGGAACACGTATTATGTTCGAGTGTAATGACTTTTCTGGAGACTAGAAATCTACTCTGTAGGAATCAGCATGGGTTTCGAAAAAGACGGTCGTGTGAAACCCAGTTCGCGCTATTCGTCCACGAGACTCAGAGGGCCATAGACATGGGTTCAGAGGTAGATGCCGTGTTTCTTGACTTTCGCAAGGCGTTCGATACAGTTCCCCACAGTCGTTTAATGAACAAAGTAAGAGCATATGGACCATCAGACCAGTTGTGCGATTGGATTGAAGAGTTCCTAGATAACAGAACGCAGCGTGTCATTCT
The DNA here is from genome assembly GCF_023898315.1 of Schistocerca nitens. Lineage (NCBI taxonomy): Eukaryota > Metazoa > Arthropoda > Insecta > Orthoptera > Acrididae > Schistocerca > Schistocerca nitens. The sequence continues at coordinate 468,779,637 of NC_064618.1, read as the reverse complement.
CAATGGAGAGAAGTCTTCCGAAGTAAGAGTGATTTCAGATGTGCCGCAGGAGAGTGTCATAGGACCGTTGCTATTCACAATATTCATAAATGACCTTGTGGATGACATAGGAAGTTCACTGAGGCTTTTTGCAGATGATGCTGTGGTGTATTGAGAGGTTGTAACAATGGAAAATTGCACTGAAATGCTGGAGGATCTGCAGCGAATTGACGTATGGTGCAGGGAATGGCAATTGACAAGTGTAATGTGCTGCGAATACATAGAAAGATAGATCCCTTATCATTTAGCTACAGAATAGCAGGTCAGCAACTGGAAGCAGTTAATTCCATAAATTATCTGGGAGTACGCATTAGGAGTGATTTAAAATGGAATGATCATATAAAGTTGTTCGTCGGTAAAGCAGATGCCAGACTGAGATTCATTGGAAGAATCCGAAAACAAAGGAAGTAGGTTACAGTACGCTTGTTCGCCCACTGCTTGAATACTGCTCAGCAGTGTGGGATCCGTACCAGATAGGGTTGATAGAAGAGAGAGAGAAGATCCAACGGAGAGCAGCGCGCTTCGTTACAGGATCATTTAGTAATCGCGAAAGCGTTACGGAGATGATAGATAAACTCCAGTGGAAGACTCTGCAGGAGAGACGCTCAGTAGCTCGGTACGGGCTTTTGTTGAAGTTTCGAGAACATACCTTCACCGAGGAGTCAAGCAGTATATTGCTCCCTCCTACGTATATCTCGCGAAGAGTCCATGAGGATAAAATCAGAGAGATTAGAGCCCACACAGAAGCATACCGACAATCCTTCTTTCCACGAACAATACGAGACTGGAATAGAAGGGAGAACCGATAGAGGTACTCAGGGTACCCTCCGTCACACACCGTCAGGTGGCTTGCGGAGTATGGATGTAGATGTAGAAATAATGGACTTTGAAAGGAAAAGAAAGAGGTATGAAGCATTTATAAATTCAACAAATGTAGTGAGGTGGTTTAATTTCGTCTAAGTCTGTCAAATTAAATTCGGACCATACGCAGCTCTTGTCGATTAATGTAATACAGTCATGGACTGTGTGGCTGGTCCCGGCGGAGGTTCGAGTCCTCCCTAGGGCATGGGTGTGTGTGTTTGTCCTTAGGATAATTTAGATTACGTAGTGTGTCAGCTTAGGAAATGATGACCTTAGCAGCTAAGTCCCATAAGATTTCACACACATCTGAACATTTTTGAGTGTAATACAGTACCCACCTACTAATCAGGGCGTCGGTCTGTGTTGCTTTCGAGCGTGAATGGAAATCGTAGAAATCTTCTATGGAGCAACATTTAATAACAATAAAGCGTTTTAAGTTATCAAAAGCGATGAGCGGTGGCAGGCGCTTTCGATAAAGAACGGGGGAGTGCTGCGCCGCTGCTGTCGCCACGGCCGCTGCCAGTAGCCAGCAAATGGATCCCCGAGCTTTGCCGCATGCGACGTCCAGAGGAGGACACTGCAAGAAATCTGCCGCAAAATGGTTACTGGATAAAAGTTTGTTATCGGTTTGATAGAAAGTGAAATAGATTGAATCTGCATTACCATTACATTCATGTCTTCAGCATTCAGTTGGAAGAGGCTATAAAATTTTTTTGCGCCAGCTAGCTTTGATCCACAGACATTTTAGGCAGAAACAACGCACGGTACCGCTATACCCCGGGCGTAAACGGTGTATAGTTCCTCTTATATGGGACAAGACTTCCTCCAGGAAGTACCGCGGTCTACAGCGTTGCCAGATTGTGCAGATTGCTGGATTTTAGAGAATTAGCGAGTTGGCCAGTTTATTTGCCCCCATGTCGCGATCGGCGCGGACTTAGCCTCTGCAGCGGCCGGCCGCCGGTCGAGTTTTATGTCAAAGAGTGTACATTGGAGTCTGTCACAGGCGCATTACTTCGCTCGCAACTAGTCCCTGTCTGGCGGACAGTGTATATAGTATAAATACGCCGTCAGTCCTGCATGCTGTTCCACCTAACATGCATTACACCTTTGACAAATGTTGCTCTGCATGATTCATCCCGACACCACTAATTGTGAAATGTTCGGTTTCGAATTACACTGTTTTCCTAACGGTAACAGACATGATGTTTCCACAATCCCATCAATATAAATAATAATAATAATAATACATTGAGATACATCCTAAACAGCATGCGGTTACCAGTCTCAATGTTGAAAGGCATAATTAGTGGGACCATGTTGATAACACATACAAATAGTAACCGAGTTCGTTCACAAAGCACGTTCCCAGTCCTACTGGTAACGTAAGACACTAACGAAATATAATGGACCTGACCGAGGCAAGATTAATAGTTGGTACTAATCTATGGGACCATTGGAGGAGGGTACAAAGAAAACAGGTTTCGCATCTTGTAGATGAAGTGGTGCGAATAAATTCACTTCTTTCAAAGCTGACCAATCTTCCATTTCTATGCTTGTAGTATGTAAGTGCAAATGTTTTCTAGAGGACCCGCCGCAATCGCTGTTAATGATTAAGATACTAGGTATCGTATCACCTGAACTACATTTACCAAATAAAAAACATATACCTCAATCCAGGATTGAACCCTTGACCTCCTGCATGCTAACTCAAAACTTTTACCATTGCACAAATTGTACAGCAAACTAGTGTTTTCTGACAGAGGTACTTACCATACATGAGTTTACAGTGTTGCCGGATTGCTACTCTTTAACGTCCTTTTTCTGCTGATGTACTCGCCGGACGAAATTTTGTGAGAGACATTTTTTTATCGCTGGTATGTGAGGAATCGTGCTTCGAAGCCCGAGTGTGCGAATTTCGCTTCACCCTATATACTCCTTCTTAAGGGAAAACTAGATGTAAAACAATATGTTAGTTAGAATATCTGCTGCCATAATTAAATCACAAATGCCGATTTACTACAAATTAGATTATGCACAGGACAACGGTAACTTCTGAAACTTCACAAGAATGCACGTTTATTTGTGTTGATATACAATGGAATTCGCGGTGATGTATTCTTTGGCAGTAACTGTGAACCAAAAACGCTGATATTCTACGAAATAATTTATCCAAAACTGCTATTACGGGTAACTTACGAAAATACAGTTTTGTAAGCCTTCGAAAACGTAAAAAAAATAACCTATTTCTCATGTAATTACACTGTGAAATTAGAGAACGATTATATTGAACGAGGATAGGCCTACTGTTCTCAAAAATTTGGAAAGGGCACAAATAAGTTTAAGCGTAGAATTGATAACAGTAGGACTTTATCGCGGTATTCGCGAGTGTTCCAAATTTCACTTTATCATAGTACAAATGGGTGTTGATACAGTCAATGAAAGTGATACAGGAGAGACGCGACTGTAAAATACGCAAATCTAGAATTTCAAATCGACACACGAATTTTGTACACGGGGTCTCACACAAAGGAAAATTCCGAATTCGGATTTTTGCATGTAAATATACATGCGAATTACACGATTTTTTTTCCTAGCTGTTTCTGTGCCAAGTTGTACACTGGCGTACCGAAGAAGAACACTGCAGCGTGGTTTACCTCAGTCAAATTTAGATAGATGTGCAGCACCAACAAAGCATTCTTCTGCCTATTGCAGTTAACAGTGCAACTCAGCGTGTGTAGCTACATATTAACATGCGGTTGGTGGGTTGATTTCGGGGAGGGGAACAAACAGCGGCGATGTTATCCCGTCGATATATCGACAACGGACTTACATATAGTGACCACCGACAGTGACGTATGTATAAATATTGATATATCGGGTTTTCGGTATTTTTAAAAATATCAACAGTCCTGGTACGAACGAGCGCTCAATGAAAATGTAACACGGTTCGTGAAATGTACTAGTATAAGTGCAGCAGATGAGACATACACACACCCTGTTAACACATTCTTGTACAGAAAAACAATCGAAATGAACAATAATACAATGAAATGGTTGTTTTATGGTCAAAGAATGCAGCAGTGTGTGCGTTTAGGAGACAATGGCACATTCGCTTTTAATACATTCTTCTACAGTAAAATGTAAGAAAGTAAAAAAGTGTCTTACGACCTAATAACTGAAACGGAAGCGTAATGCATTTGCTATCAACACATTCTTCTACAGAGAAATAAAAATAAAAATGTGGTTTTTGGATCTTATAACTTGAGCTGGGTGTGCAGCAGATAAAAATATGTTTGGTGTTAATACATGATTCTACAGGAAAGCATAAGAAATGAAAATGAAATAGAAAGTTTGACGTACAATTTGATAACTAACAAAGAGAAGTCCCCAATGGAGGCATCGACTTTAGAAAAGATATGTACAGTGGTCTAGGTTAGGTTTCCATGTATCACATGCTGGAGCGATTCACCCTAGTGGCCCTTGTTTGCAAGTAATGGACTAAAAAAAAAAAAAAAATCGGAATTTCTGCGAGAATCTATACCATTAAAATAGAGAGCACATACTGTCAGCCGGAGTAGTGCAGTGGATAACACGTTTGCCTACTGTGCAAGAGGTTATGGGTAGTCTTATCAGGGCCTGTAACATTTTTATTTTTATTTTCATATCTGTATCGAAAATACTTTTATCACTATATTATTAAATCTTGTAGCGAAAAATACATTTTTGACCGCGCTGCGCAACCCATAGAAACAGATTATTCTATACTCAATAAATCAGCATATTCAAACGTTCAAATATGATGATGGATAAATAAAAATAATTAAAATATCGGATACACAAGGATTCCCAACGGAAAAAGGCTAGGAACAAAAAACGTGACATATTGAAAAATTGGAAGAGCTGAACACTCAGCTCTTCCACACACAATTCTGCCTCATCTGCTGACTCTGTAGTGCTGTTGCTGATGGTCGAAGCAGCTCTCTCTGTCGACCCTGAATCTGCCTCGTCCGATATATCCTCAGAACCGCGTAACGAAATTTCACTGTCACTGGCTGAAGTTGATTAATAACGCTCTTAATAACTCAGTCCAACAGTGCGTCTCTATGCCATTATTTGTCCAAAATAGTTTTCGCTTTATCACGTGCCTTCTTCCAGTCATCTTTCGTAATGCTCTCTATTGCAACTGTAGTCATTTGTTTAAGTTGGAAAAGGGTAACGCTGCTGACATTATTCGCTGAAACTTTCTGTTTCATTAAATTCCATATGAGTTCGATAGGGTTCAAATCGTAGTTGTAAGATTGGAACACTAAGTAATTTCTCAGATTCTTTCAGTACTCCATCTACTGCTTATTCCGGCTCGGACTTGTAACATTTTACCTTCTAAAACCTTGTTGCGTGTTAAATCCGCACCGAATTTTATGCTGAGTCAGCCATGATTGTGTATCTGCTTTACGAGAAGATGTGTTAAGCGCTTTATTTATGTGTACACAATGCTAGGGTGCATTGTCTAATACCACAATACTTTCACCAAGAATATTTGGTATTGTTGTATGTTAATCGGGGGCCTAGAAACGACGGAGAGGCTCCATCCCCGCCGCAGCCGCAGTGGTCCACAACCCCACGACGGCTACCGCAGTCCACTTCACCCCTCCGCCGCCCCACACCGAACCACTCTTTCAGGGCTATCGTATGGTTCGACCCCCGGTGGACACCTCCCCCCCCCCCCCCCCTCCTCCTTCCTTCCAGGGAAAGTCTCACACCAGACGAGTGCAACCCTTATGTTTGCGTGGTAGAGTAATGGTGGTGTACGCGTACGTGGAGAACCTGTTTGTGCAGCACTCGCCGACATAGTATAGCTGAGGGGGAATAACGGGAACCAGCCCGCATTCGCCGAGGCAGATGGAAAATCGCCTAAAAAACCATCCACAGGCTGACCGGCTCACCGGACCTCGACACAACTCCACCGGACGGATTCGTGCCGGGGATCAGGCGCTCCTTCCCAGCCCAGAAAGCCGTGCGTTAGACCGCATTGCTAACCGGGCGGGCAATATTCGGTATTAGGTGGTCTTGCAATCATTTTATATAATTTTCACTGTTCATTTCATCGCGATGATCTTCCGATCTTGATCTCGAATCATAGATGAGCTCTGCACCCTCAATGAACCCCAATTCTCCCCCCGCACGAACAACTATTGCTCCTTGTCCAGAACTTTCATTTTTCTGGAAACCTGGTGCGTCACTGTGGTGCCAGTGTATACTCAATATAGAGTGTATGCATACGCTTCATCAGTATTCACGACGGCTTTCTTCGCACCTTTCTCGTTTTCTCTCAAAGTTCTATGAAACCATACATGCCATGCTGCAATGCCCTCCCTCTCAACCAGATTTGTCTGTTTTTATATTTTTTAAAACGAAACCACATATTCTTCAAAATTTTCCAGAAAGTGGTTCGTTTCTCGGTGAAATTAATGTCTTTATCCTCCTTCACCCAACTGTAAAGCTTTCGAAGGGTGGGTATTTCTCTTTTAACGTCGTAATATTCCAAGAAATTTCTTTTCAGTAAACACTTATCAAAGTCGTCGAGACACTTCGTTTCCTTCCTCGGTCACTTCTTCCTTGGTGTCACAATTTTCTGAACACTCCGTGTATCTTTCTTAACATCGTTCACAGCATTATGCACTGTCCTTATACTCTCCCTTACTGTGGCTGCTGCTCTCTCTACAGTTGTGTCTAACGCCATTAGCAAACCTTTCCATTTTTCTTCTTGTCAGAAATGAACTACATTCTTAATCAAGACTTTTCTGTCTGAGCGTACTCCTCGATAACGTATATTTGCGCGATCACTGTCCATTTCAGCAGACACTAAGAATACACAGCAGTAGTGATGCTCTTTGACAATAAAGTGACTGTACAATGGCGACCCACGTGCGTATTTTGTGTAGTATCGAGTGTTGTCGGTTGCCTTCGGCCCCAGCAGTATGTAAACAAAGCTTAATTCCGCGTTCTGCCGTCGGCAATTGTAACATGAACACGTGATACACGAATGGAAGCGAAACACTACTGTTCAGCGGTTGTGGCCAGCGACATTAAAAACCGCCCACCAACTGAAATCAATAATGAGTCAAAAGCTACGCTAACGTCACTGGTGCTAGCTTGCCTTCCATGTCGTCGATATATAACATACATTTCTTAGGCTTTTTCTTGAATGTGAACGCAATAGTCTTCTGGAACTACTGCAAGCTGATACATCCGCTCATCAGGTCCATTGTTGACTTAAGTTGTCAAATGTCTCAGTAATATTTGGGACGGCACATGCATCAGTGATAGTTTTTGTGTTCACGATAACGTTAATCGCAACAGAATATGTATTTTTTAGTGCCCTCTACTGATTTCTTCGGGAGAAAGACTACCACTGCAGCTCTTGGTCTATCGCCATGTTTCACTATTCCCAGTGCTAATTAGTGATCAATGAATTCCTCCATTAACGGTTGAAGATGCCTTGGTACACGGAATGTCTTCCAATAGACCGAACTGTTAACATCGGTGGATCTAAGACGCTTTGCTGGTAATGGGTCATTTGTATTAAATCTATGAATCGTAGCGGTAAATCTTCCATCACTTGTCGATCACTATCTTGTAAGTGACTCATCTTTTTGCGTAAAGTAGATGCACTAACTGTTTGCATGTGGTTCTGGTCATCACATGACCTAACAATATCTTCAAATTACATGCATTTTTTAAAACCAAGCCTACGTAAAATGGAAAATACAAGAGCCGATCGAAGTCTCTCTTCGCCCTGGACCATCTCTTACAGTAAATCTGGACCTGATTAATGACTTAAAAGTAAAGGAAAATCGCCCACGAATAGGAAACATATTGTGCAGGCATTTTCAACTGAATAATAAAAGCAAATTATGCTAGAAGAGAGCACACAGACGTTAGATATTCTGGAGAGGTGGAGGACGTTTGTTCGGGTCCCGAAAGTTATATGCGACAATGCAGACGTATTCCACGCTTCACGCGGACTTTGTTGCGTTAAAATTACTGCCGCAGCTCTGGGTTCGGTTATCGGTAGCGTGTGTGGTGTTTGTGCGCTTAGGGCAGGCGAGCCGCGGGCCGTGAGGAGGACAGGGAGCCTGGCAGAGGTCAAGGGCGTTCGACGGCGCCACGGAGAAGAAGCAATCAGCGGCCCGTTGTCTGCACGGAGGCGCCTCAATAGGCAGCGAAATTACCTGCAGACTAGGCCCTTCAGTACCTGCAATTGTTCATTGGATTGAACGCAGACACGTTCCCGCGATGGCCCCAGAGCGGCAGGTTTTAAATTAGCTAAGAAGAGCCAGCGTGCGGGCAACTGAATCACGTGCTCTGTGAGCCAGGTGACCGTCTTCCTAAGGCTATTCGCCGGTGACCTGAGAGAAGCACTGTTGTCCGGCGCTAGCCGATGTTTCGCAAGTTCGGTTTGTGAGCGATCTGCGACAATCCATCATCAAGCGGATTTACTGTGCCAGGAGACACATGTTACTGAACCAAGAACTGATAAACACATAGTAAAATGCTAGTTTCTACAACTACTTTTCCGTGGACCTCGGTTAACAGCAACGATTAACCTGGTTCATCTACATCTGCACCTACATACACTACTGGCCATTAAAATTGCTGCACCAAGAAGAAATGCAGAAGATAAACGGGTATTCATTGGACAAATATATTATACTAGAACTGACATGTGATTACATTTTCACGCAATTTGGGTGCATAGATCCTGAGAAATCAGTACCCAGAACAACCACCTCTGGCCGTAATAACGGCCTTGATACGCGTGGGCATTGAGTCAAACAGAGCTTGGATGGCGTGTACAGGTACAGCTGCCAATGCAGCTTCAACACGATACCACAGTTCATCAAGAGTAGTGACTGGCGTATTGTGACGAGCCAGTTGCTTGGCCACCATTGACCAGACGTTTTCAATTGGTGAGAGATCTGGAGAATGTGCTGGCCAGGGCAGCAGTCGAACATTTTCTGTATCCAGAAAGGCACGTAGGGATCGAATGAGGGGTAGAGTCACGGGTCGTAACACACCTGAAATGTAACGTCCACTGTTTAAAGTGCCGTCAATGCGAACAAGAGGTGACCGAGACGTGTAACCAATGGCACCCCATACCATCACGCCGGGTGATACGCCAGTACGGCGATGGCGAATAAATGCTTCCAATGTGCGTTCACTGCGATGTCGCCAAACACGGATGCGACCATCATGATGCTGTAAACAGAACCTGGATTCATCCGAAAAAATGACGTTTTGCCATTCGTGCACCCAGGTTCGTCGCTGAGTACACCATCGCAGTCGCTCCTGTCTGTGATGCAGCGTCAAGGGTAACCGCAGCCATGGTCTCCGAGCTGATAGTCCATGCTGCTGCAAACGTCGTCGAACTGTTCGTGCAGATGGTTGTTGTCTTGCAAACGTCCCCATCCGTTGACTCAGGGATCGAGACGTGGCTGCACGATCCGTTACTGCGATGCGGATAAGATGTCTGCCATCTCGACTGCTAGTGATGCGAGGCCGTTGGGATCCAGCACGGCTTTCCGTATTACCCTCCTGAACCCACCGATTCCATATTCTGCTAACAGTCATTGGATGTCGACCAACGCTATTCTGCTAACAGTCATTGGATGTCGACCAACGCGAGCAGCAATGTCGCGATACGATAAACCGCAATCGCGATAGGCTACAATCCGACCTTTATCAACGTCGGAAACGTTATGGTACGCATTTCTCCTCCTTACACGAGGCATCACAACAACATTTCACCAGGCAATGCCGGTCAACTGCTGTTTGTGTATGAGAAATCGGTTGGAAACTTTCCTCATGTCAGCACGTTGTTAAGTGTCGCCAACTGCGCCAACCTTGTGTGAATGCTCTGTCAAGCTAATCATTTGTATATCACAGCATCTTCTTCCTGTCGGTTAAATTTCGCGTGCTACAGACGCGAAATCTACGTGGTGTAGCAATTTTAATGGCCAGTAGTGAAGATACCCCGCAGGCCACGTACGGTGCGTGGCGGAGGGTATCCTGTACCACTACTTTCCTGTTTTACTCGCAAATAGAGGAGGGTAAAATGACTGTCTGTATGCCTCCAGACGAGCTCTAATTTCTCGAATCTCATCTTCGTGGTGCTTACGCGCATTGTATGTTGCCAGCAGTAGAATCGTCGGCAGTCAGATTCAAAAGCCGGTTCTCTAAATTTTCTAATAGTGTTTCTCGGATAGAACGGCGCCTTTCCTGCAGGGATACCCATGTGAGTTGCCAGAGCATCTCCATAATACTTACACATTGTTCGAACCTGCTGGTAACAAATCTAGCTGCCCACCTCTGAATTGCTTCGATGTCTTTCTTCATTCCGATCTGGTATGGATTCCAAACACTGGAGCAGTACTCAAGTATAGGTCTCACCAGTTTTGTATATCCGGCCTCCTTTGCAGGTGAACCATACTTTCCTAAAATTCTCCCAATAAACTGAAGCTCACCATTCGCCTTCCCTACCGCAGTTCTCACATGCTTGTTCCATTTCAAATCGCCTTGCAACGTTACGCCCAGATATCTAAACGACTTGACTGTATCAAGCAGGACACTAGTAAAATGGTATCCGAACATTACAGGTTTGTTCTTGTTACTCATCCGCATTCCTTTTTTGCACATTTGGAGCTAGCTGCCATTCATAACACCAGCTAGAAATTCTGTTTAAGTCGCCTTGTGTCTCCCTACAGTCACTCAACTTCAATACCTTACGCCATGGCGTCATCAGCAAACAACTGCAGATTTCTGCCCACCCTGACCGCCAAATCGTTTATGTGTACAGAGATCAACGGCGGTCCTACCCTGGGACACTCCTCATGATACGTTTGTCTCTGATGAACTCTCACCGCCGAGGACAACGTACTGTGTTCTATTACTTGAGAAGTCTTCGAGCCACTCACATATCTGTGAATTTATTCCATATGCTCGAACCTTAGTTAACAGCCTGCAGTGGCACACCATGTCAAATGCTTTCTGGAAATCTAAAAGTATGGAATCTGCCTGTTCCCTTTCATCCATAGTTCGCAGTATATCACGTGAGAAAAGGGCAAGCAGAGCTTCACACGAGCGATGCTTTCTGAAACCGTGCTGATTCGTAGACATAAGCTTCTCAGTCTCAAGAAAGCTTATGATCTTCGAACTGAGAATGTGTTCAAGGATTTTGCAGCAAACCCAAGTTAGGGATAGTGGTCTGTAATTGGTTCAAATGGCTCTGAGCACTATGGGACTCAACTGCTGTGGTCATAAGTCCCCTAGACCTTAGAACTACTTAAACCTAACTAACCTAAGGACAGCACACAACACCCAGCCATCACGAGGCAGAGAAAATCCCTGACCCCGCCGGGAATCGAACCCGGGAACCCGGGCGTGGGAAGCGAGAACGCTACCGCGCGACCACGAGATGCGGGTCTGTAATTCTGTGGGTCCGTTCTTTTACCCTTCTTAACTACAGGAGTCACTGCACTTTTTTCCAGTTGCTTGGGACTTTGTGCTGGACGAGAGATTCACAATAAATGCAAGCTAGGTAAGGGGCCAATGCCGTAGAGTACTGTGAAACCGAATTGGGATTCCGCCCGGACCTGGTGACTTATTTGCTTTTAAATCTTTCACTTGTTTCTCTACTCCAGGGATGCTTATTACTATGTCGCCCATGCGGAAGTCCGTCCGATGCTGAGATGCCAGAATGTTTGTACGATTCTCCTGTGCGAACGATATCTTGAACGTGAAATTGAAAACTTCGACTTTCGTTTTGCTGTCTTCAGCTACCTTACCAGACTGGCCAACGACGGTCTGAATGGAAGCCTTAGACTTGATTAGTGATTTTACTTAGGACCGGCATTTTCTCGGGTTCTCTGCCCGATCTTTTGCTAAGTTGTGACAGTGGTAGTTGTTGTATGTTTCGCGCATAGATATTTTCAAAGAGACACAAAAATCTGTACTGACCTTTGCTTATCGTCATTTGTGCGTACTCTCTTGAACCGAGAGTGCAACAGCTCTGCTTCTACAGCATCTTCTGAATTTCGTTATTAAACCATGGTGGGTCTTTTCCATCCTTTATCCACTTACTAGTCACAGATTCCCCAGACCACGATTTACAATCTGCTTATACTTTGCCCATAACTACTCTACGTCTACCTTACTGGAACTAAGTGATGTCAATTCACTGTCTAAGTGAGGTGCTAACAACTACTTATCTGCTATACTTAGCAGAAACACTCTCCTCGACTTCTTGACTGATTTATTATCTTTTGCAACCATAGATGCTATAGTGACATCATGCTCGCTAATCTCCGTTTCTATACTGACATTGTCGATAAAGTCTGGCCTATTTGTAGCTACAAGATCTAAGATATTTCCATTGCGTGTGGGCTGCCAGCTACAGCTGCTCAAGACAGTTTTCAGAAAACTTTTTCAGAAGTATTTCGCATAACTGTCTGTTTGTACCCTCCCCAATGAACCCATAGACATCCCAGTCTATGCTCGGTAGGTTAAAGTCGCCTCCAACTAGTATTGCATGATCTGTGTATGTCCCCGCTACTGACCGTATAATTTCTATGAATGACTCTAGAACTGTCACAGTGGAGTCGGGTGTCCAGAAGAAACATCCAACAATTAACTTGGTTTCACCTACACCTGTTATACGCGACCAGATAACTTCACTGTCACACTCAACTTGGACCTCAATAGAGACAGTATTTTTGTCAACAGCAATGAACGAACACTCCCTCTTCAGTGGCTTCTGTCCACAACCCGCTAAATATCGCAGAGCTTCCCACTTCGGGTTTCAGCTAGCTCTCAATCCAAAGAATAATTTGAGTGCAAGAATTTTCCTGGAGTGCAATAAATTCGGGAACATCTATTACAAATACCTTGACAGTTTACTGATAAAATTTTGACCTTTACTCTGCAAGCTGTCTTGACTTCCCTTGCTGCGTATCGACTGGCGAGTGTTCATCAGAGTACGTCAAACTACCGCCTATCCTAAAAAACCCTCATGTGGACTCCACAATTACTCTGCTACCCGAGTAAGTGCTTCCTTTGTGTAGTGCATCCCTGACCTATCAAGGGCATGCCTACAAAACCTCACAAGACAGCGCAGGTCTAGAAATCTGCAGCCAAGACAGTCACAGAGTTGACGAAGCCTTTGGTTGAGACCTTCCATCTTGGCTTCAAACCAAAGCACCCCAGTCATCTCTGGGAACAATGCTGCAAATTGCGAGCTCTGCTTGCACTCCACATGCGAAGCCAGCAGTCTTCAAAACCTCCACCGGCCGCCTGTATGAACTGAAGACGGCCTCAGAACCCATGCGACAGGCGTCATTGGTGCTGATGTGGGCGACAACTTGCAGGCGACTGCACCCTGCACGCTCGGCAGCCACAGCAAGGCCGCCTCCACATCTCAGATGGAGCCCCCTGGCAGACATATCGAGTACACATTGGCTTTCTTTCCAGCCCTGTACGCCATCTGCCTAAAGGGCTCCATAACTCCCCTCATGTGCCTCCTTAGACCCTGCTGAAGGACTCCTCCCCCCCCCCCCCCCCCCCCGCCCTCGTCCTCTCTCAGGGTGAATGGGTGATACAGGGCAGCCATTCTCCACATTGATCCTTCGCCTCAAGCAACGCAAATATGTTACCACCCGCCACTCATCCTGCTGTGTGGACAGATCGACTGCGTCAGGTATACTAGATGGTGTCTCAGAAGCAGACCCCAAGGGCAAAACAAACAACTGAGCTGTTCCGTTTGATGCGCCAGTCTCCAACACCGCTACACCCCGATGCAGCAGCCTGAAGGTTACTGACCGTTGCCAAAAGCATATCCAGCTGTTCGCAAACTGTGGTCAGCTCCTCCTACCGCAAACTGTGGTCAGCTCCTCCTGCATCCGCACACAGCATGCACACATTCTAACCATTCTAGCAGGCCAACCTAAATGAGTAAATTATAAAAGCAGACAGAATCCCAGATATGCAACTTTCTACCCTCCTGATGTGTGTTCAATGGACGCTGATGCGTTAATGAGCAATGTAGCTGAATGTTCAGTGAACAACTATTGTGCTACTTAGGTTAGGTTAGTGTTGTTTAACGTCCCGTCGACAACGAGGTCATTAGAGACGGAGCGCAAGCTCGGGTTAGGGAAGGATGGGGAAGGAAATCGGCCGTGCCCTTTCAAAGGAACCATCCCGGCATTTGCCTGAAACGATTTAGGGAAATCACGGAAAACCTTAATCAGGATGGTTAGAGACGGGATTGAACCGTCGTCCTCCCGAATGCAAGTCCAGTGTGCTAACCACTGCGCCACCTCGCTCGGTATATTGTGCTACTGAATGAATGAATTCACGCTTACGAAAACGCGAGGTTTATTCTCGTAAACAGAAAAATACACACGAAATTTAATAAATATGCTATGAGGAAAAACAGAAAAAGATAAATACTTAACTTTCCGATTTGTAGATATACACTGAAGAGCCAAAGAAACTGGTACTCCTGCCTAATGTCGTGTAGGGCCCCCTCGAGCACGCAGAAGTGCCGCAACACGACGCGGTTTGGTCTCGACAAATGTCTGAAGTAGTGCTGGAGGGAACTGACACCATGAATCCTGCAGGGCTGGCCATAAATCTGTAAGAGTACGAGGGGGTGGAGATCTCTTCTGAACAGCACGTTGCAAGGCATCCCAGATAAGCTTAATAATGTTCATGTCTGGGCAGTCTGGTGGCCAGCGGAAGTGTTTAAACACAGAAGAGTGTTCCTGTAGCCACTCTGTAGAAATTCTGAACCTGTGGGGTGTCGCATTGTCCTGCTGGAACTGCCCAAGTCCATTGGAATGCACAATGGAGATGAATGGATACAGGTGATCAGACAGGATGCTTATGTACGTGTCACCTGTCAGCGTCGTATCTAGATGTATCAGGAGTCCCAGATCACTCCAACTGCACACACCCCACGCCATTATACAGGGCCTTCACCAGCTTGAACAGTCACCTGCTGACTTGCAGGGTTCATGGATTCATGAGGTTGTCTCCATACCTGTACACATCCATCCACTCGATACAATTTGAAACGAGACTCGTCAGACCGGGCAACATGTTTCCAGTCATCAACAGTGTTGACGGGCCCAGGTGAGGCATAAAGCTTTGTGTTGCGCAGTCATCAATGGTACAGGAGTGGGCGTTCAGCTCCGAAAGCTCATGTCGATGATGTTTCGTTGAATGGTTCGCACGCTGACACTTGTTGATGGCCCAGCATTGAAATCTGTAGCAATTTACGGAAGGGTTGCACTTCTGTCACGTTGAACGATTCTCTTCAGTCACCGTTGGCGTTTTAACGGATTCCTGATACTCACGGTACCCTCGTGAAATGGTCGTACGGGAAAATCCCCATTTCATCGCTACCTCGGAGATACTGTGTCCCATCGCTCGTACGCCGACTATAACACCATGTTCCAACTCACTTAAATCTTGATAACCTACCATTGTTGCAGCAGTAACCAGTCTAACAACTGCGCCTGACACTTGTCCTATATAGGCGCTGCCGACCGCAGGGCCGTATTCTGCCTGTTTACATATCTCTGTATTTGAGTACGAAAGCCTATACCAATTTCTTTGGCGCTTCAGTGTATACCAGCAGAGAGCTGGAGCATGACTGACTGGCTTACTAAATGAAGGGATGGTTGCCTTTAAAACAAAACAAAATGAGCAACTACTGCACTACAGACTGGATGAATTTACACTTAACGCGAGATTAGACTTCATTATGTTATTCGCGCCGCGAGGCGTTCCCGTGATACATGTACGGGTGTGACAAGCACATGAACGGAAGAAGTTGTTTCGTCTTGGCAGCGGAAGAAACTAAATTCTTGTATTTGGTCGGAAAGGTGTGGAGGAATGGTGGTCTGTAACCGTCATCAGAACGTGTGGTAGTGTGCATATGTAGGGCTGGTTTAAGGTGCAAGTGACACAAGCCGCCGCTAGGTAGGCGCCAGAGGCGCCCCAGATGTAGATTTTTATACAGGACGTGTCACAATTAGCAGCGGCTGCTTGAGGCGCCAAGTTCAGAGAGCCGTTAGAGGCGCTAAAGTGCAAGATTTGAGTACATTGCGTATGAGAATTAGCAGCGAAAACTGACACTGATGGAAGTGTACGATGGAAAACTGGGGGGCAGGGGAGGGTCTCCCCAAATGATAAGTCGATTGTGTGGGAAAATGTTTTCGAACTGGCCCTACACATATGGTGGCGCTTAAATAATACGTGAAATTCGGTCGCAGCCGAGTGATGTTTTCGAAATGAACAGCGAATGCATTTTTTCTTCCTTTCATTTCCACCTTCATCTGTGCCAGGAGATATACATCGTTACATCTTGCGTACAATCATGTCATCCATGTTATGAAGGTACGTAATTCGTAAATTTTGCTTTCTTCTTCTCGTACGGAGCCATTATGCAGACTAGCTGGAATTCTTCCCATGGCCATCGCTTCCTCCCACAAAATGTATTTGAATTTATGTGATATGCCTCAATTGTCTTTTCTTTGTTCTCACAAGTATTTATTTTACTTGATCATCTCAGACCCATAAACTGCCTGAAACTTGATTTCGCACGTTCTTCTGTGAACCAGTTTTCGTCAGGAAAACGAAGTCAAACTGTTAATTGCTTTCTCTTCACGTTTCTTTTTTAATGCATCAAAACAAAAAGTTTTATGCTATGTTTTACCTTTAAACGCCACTGAACCCTCACACAATAACGGATATACCAAAATGTGCATCAGAGATAGTCTGCAGTAATCACTCATATGTTTGCGGTAGATGGCTCTGAGTACTATGGGACTTAACATCTGAGGTCATCAGTCCCCTGGAACTTAGAACTACTTAAGGTGGCGCGGTTCCAGACTGAAGTGCCTAGAACCGCTCGACCACAACGGCCGGCTGGTGAGAAAGATCACATAACTCCGTGAGGAGGAGCAAATGCTACAAACACACAGGTATTAGAATCTTGCAGGGTCGTTGTAACGGCTACAACTGTCTTAGGCTCGTGCTTTATTTCCCATTAACTTTTCTGAACGAGGTCAAGACTTATAAATGTACATCCAATGAGGTGGCAAAGTCATGGGTTAGCAACATGCACATATACAGATGGCGGTAGCATCGCGCACGCAAGGCATAAAAGGGTAGTGCATCGGCGGAGCTTCGTTTGCACTCAGGTGGTTCATGTAAAAAGGTTTCCGACTTGATTATCGCCGCAAACAGAAATGAACACACTGCGAATACGGCTCGGTAATTGGAGCTAGATGCATGGGCCATTCCATTTCGGAAGTCTTTAGGGAATTCAAAATTCCTGTAACCACAATGTCACGAATGTGCAGTGAAACCAAACTTCAAGCATTACTTCTCACAACGTACAACACAGTGGGTGACGGCCTTCTCTAACGAGCGAGAGCATCGGTATTTGCGTAGTGTCTTCAGTGCTAACAGACAAGCTACACTGTGTGAAATAATAGCAGAAATCAATTGGGACGTAAGACGAATGTATCCGTTAGGGTAGTGCGGCGAAATTTGGGCTACGGCGGCAGACGATCGACGCGAGTGGCTTTGCTAACAACACGACATCGTCTGCAGCCCCTCTCTGAGACTGGTACCGTATCGGTTGGACGCTAGACGACTACAACTGAAAAATCGTGGCCTGGTCAGATGAGTCCCGATTTCAGTTGGTAAGAGCTGACGGTAGTTTTCGAATGTGGTGCAGACCCCACGAAGCCATGGACCCAAATTGTAACAAGGCACCGTCAAGTTGGTGGTGGCTCCATAATGGTGTGGTGTTTGGTTACATGGAATGGACTGCGTCGTCTGGTCCACCTGAACCGATAATTGACTGGAAATGCTTTCATTCGGTCACCTGGAGACGATTTGCAGCCATTCGTAGACTTCATCGTCCCAAACAACGATGGAATTGTCATGGATGACAATGCGCCATGTCACGAGGCCAGAATTGTTCGCGATTGGTTTGAATAATATTGTGGACAATCCTAGCGAATGATTTGGTCACCCAGATCGTTCAACACGATTTCTATCGAACATTTATGGGACATAATCGGAAGGGCAGTTCATTGCACAAAATTCTGCACCGGCAGCACTTTCGCATTTGTGGACGGCTATAGATGCAACATAGCTCAATATTTCTCCAGGGCACTTCCAACAGTTTGTTAAGTCTATTCTAGGTCGACTTGGTGCACTACACTGGGAAAAAGGAGGTCCGACACGATCTAAAGAAATATCCCAAAAGATATCACCTCAGTGTAGCTTACAGTTTGAATCTTGGATGCAACCTATTTCACAGAATCCACCTACCAGTACTTTCACTCCACATATTTGAAACGCTTTATTTACAAACATTATTTTGTGCAATTTAATTGAGACGGACTTCGCTTATTTGGTGATTAGAACGAGATGGTACTGGCTCTAGAGATGTAAACTGTCAGCCTATAATGCTGAACGCTCCTACTGGCAACGGCGGGTGAGGAAGTTAGTAACGAACCTGTACTCTGAGTTTACTGCTAATGTAACCAATAAATTTACTGCAAGAAGCAGGAGTGTAAAATTTAAAACTTTCCCGGCGTACAGGTTGTTCTGTAAGATTTCGGGAGACCTGCAGGACGTCTGTAACTTGCTGATACGACATTTCGGCGCAGAGTCTTCTGGACATCTTCATGTGAACACTGATATCAATGCTCTAAGCTCCGCTATTCAAAATTCCGCCGGCACAGGTGTGGTGTTCTAGTGAGCATTGCGCATACGTTACTTGAGCACATGCGTTTCTGCTGTTAAGTCTGTGCGCTGCTCTTCGCGCCCTACGCGGTGGAAGCTCGTCTTTTCGATATCTTCGCATGGTAAGATCGCAGGACGACGCGGATTATGTAGAGCACAGAATTTTTCTGTAATAGGGTCCGAAGCACAATTTAACTGGAAATCGCCGTCTCGATTAATAAGAGATTCAGACAGTTGTATTTCCACCGGTTCATTGGTAACTGAGCTCCTGAGGTTTGATGTATGGGCCACAATTTTTGTTTCATTATTTTTTATCGAATCATCAGTGGAAATGCAGCGTTCAGCGATAACGGACTTATTTGCTTGGAGAAGGAGAGTATGCCGCTTATGTTCTGGAATGCGATTCTGTACAGTGAGCGTCGTTTGCCCTGTATAACATTTGCTGCATTCACTAGGAATCCTGTAAACACCCGCTTTGCGCAAGTCTACGTCGTCTTTAATAGATTCCAAAAGCGCTGGTATTTTGGAAGGAGGTCGAAAGATTACTTTAGCTTCCATCTCTTCTTAATGCTCTGCCAATTTTAGCTGAAACATCTCCAATGCACTGCATACAAGCTGTCTTTTTCTCTTCCTTGTTCTGTCGTTTGTATGTCTGTAGCCCTCTGTGTACTTACTGAGACGAATATGCTTTGTTCAGGAACAGAGTTTGGAGGTGTTCCAGTATGGTTTGCAGGCTATCGGCATCTGAGATGGTATGGGCTCAGTGGATCAAGGTCTTTAGAACGCCCATCTTTTGTACAGGATGGTGGCAACTAGTAGATTGTAAATAAAATCTGTATGAGTGGCCTTTCGAAACAGTGGATGCCCAATTGGCTCTGAGCACTATGGGACTCAACTGCTGTGGTCATCAGTCCCCTAGAACTTAGAACTACTTAAACCTAACCGTAGCGGTCGCACGGTTCCGGACTGCGCGCCTAGAACCGCGAGACCACCGCGGCCGGCCGGATGCCCAATTGTGTCATCGCTCTACAAACGACAAGCAGTCATCTTTCTCCACCTCGATTGCAAATAATAGTAGTGTATCTCAGCAAATTTTATGTTGTATGTTTAATATGAAATGTGTTTAAATCCTGTGAGTAAACACAATGGTGTTGTATAAGTTAAGAGCTGACGTGATTACAGTAGTACTCATGATGTATATAGTGATGGAGCAGATCATGTTGAGTGGTCTTTCGTCTGCTGTCGTCGAGTGTGTAAGATTTTGTGAGGCCTAGGAGCTGCTCACAACAACGTGATTTGCTGAAACTTGGACTTGGTTATTTCAATGGATCAGTTTGAGACTCTGGAAACAAGCATCATGGTTTGTTAGTATGAACAGTTGTATTGAACTTTTTGTTAAGAATCAATTATTTATGAAATTCCAGTAAAGTGGTTAGACGATAGAATTTGCTTACAAACGAATCTCCCCATCGCTCTCCCCTCAGGTTTAGTGGTAAGATGACCCAGTGGATAGCCCGTCAAAAACTGAACACAGATCAAGCATGAAAACAGGAAGAAAGTGTGCTGAAGTGTGGAAAAAAGAAGCAAAATAGAAATAGTGAACGATCCCAGGTTGAGAAGTGCAACATCGAGCTCAGTGGAAGAGCCACCTCATTCTCTTCCTTGTTCTGTCGTTCACATGGTTGTAGCGCTCTCTGTAGTTGTTGAGACGAATATCCGTTGTTCAGGAACACAGTCTGGAGGTGTTCCAGTTCCATTTGCAGGTTATCGACTTGTGTTTGGACCGTCCACTGTTTCTATTTTTCTTTAGTTTTCACAGTTCAGTACGCCTTCTTCCTGTTTTCATGCTTTGTCTGTGTTCAGTGTTTGACGAGCTGTCCACTGGGACCTCTTACTACTAAATCTGAGGGGGTTGCGATGGGGAATTTCCTTTGTTAGATTAACGTATGAGTGCACTGAACAATTCTCTTAATGTCACGATGCAACAGCACACAACAAGACCCCTATGTTAGCATGGGCGTTCTAAAGACCTTGATCCACTGAGCCCATACCATCTCAGATGCCGATAGCCTGCAAACCATACTGGAACACCTCCAAACAGTGTTCCTGAGCAACGCATATTCGTCTCAGTAAACGGCTATGAGCTTGCGATAATTTATTTCACTTCATTTTCTTTCTGTAAACCAAGTAATAATTTTCAATTGGTTATATTTCACCGAAAGATAAAGCACCGATTATCCAAGTGAAGTTGCAATTCTAAGTGAAGTTGCAATTCTGAGACCCATACCAGATAGGACTGAAAGAGGAAATAGAAAAATCCCAAGAAGAGCTGAATGTATCGTCACAGGTTCGCATAGTAACCGAGAAAGCACCACCGACATACTCATCTTACTCCAGGGGCAGACGCTACAATAGTGGCGTTGCGCATGGCGCTGTGGTTTATGGTATTGTTAGAATTCGGAGAGCGCACGTTTCCAGAAGTTTAAACCAATATATTGCTTCTTCTTCGTTATATATCGAGGAGGGATCATGGAAGTAATGTTATAAAGATCTAGTCTCACACAGACGCTTCCCAACAATCGTTCTTTTTGCGAACCATTCACGACTGGAGCAGGAGAGGATGAAAGTGACTGATACAAACAGGGCAGGTTCCAGAACATTTCTCCACAGAAGCGACTTGCGACTTGGCGCCACCTCTCCTCCCTACTCCCTCCCTTTTCCCTCGCACACTTTTATCCGTATCAGTTCCAGATGCTACACTACTGGCCATTAAAATTGCTACACCAAGAAGAAATGCTGGACCTGCAACATGCGGTCGTGCATTATCCTGCTGAAATGTAGGGTTTCGCAGGGATCGAATGAAGGGTAGAGTCACGGGTCGTAATACATCTGAAATGTAACATCCACTGTTCAAAGTGCCGTCAATGCGAACAAGAGGTGACCGAGACGCGTAACCAATGGCACTCCATACCATCACGCCAGGTGATACGCCAGCATGGCGATGACTCATACACGATTCCAATGTGCGTTCACCGATCATGATGCTATAAACAGTACCTGAATTCATCCGAAAAAATGACGTTTTGCCATTCGTGCACCGAGGTTCGTCGTTGAGTACACCATCGCAGGCGCTCCTGTCTGTGATGCAGCGTCAAGGGTAACCGCAGCCATGGTCTCCGAGCTAATAGTCCATGCTGCTGCAAACGTCGTCGAACTGTTCGTGCAGATGGTTGTTGTCTTGCAAACGTCCCTATCTGTTGACTCATGGATCGAGACGTGGCTGCACGATCCGTTACATCCATGCGGATAAGGTGCCTGTCACCTCGACTGCTAGTGATACGAGGCCGTTGGGATCCAGCACTGCGTCCCGTATTGCCCTCCTGAACCCACCGATTCCATATTCTGCTAACAGTCATTGGATCTCGACCAACGCGAGCAGCAATGTCGCGATACGATAAACTGCAATCGCGATAGGCTACAATCCGACCTTTATCAAAGTCGGAAACGTGATGGTACGCATTTCTCCTCCTTACACGAGGCATCACAACAACGTTTCACCAGGCGACGCCGGTCAACTGCTGTTTGTGTATGAGAAATCGGTTGGGAACTTTCCTCATGTCAGCACGTTGTAGGTGTCGCTACCGGCGCCAACCTTGTGTGAATGCTCTGAAAAGCTAATCATTTGCATATCACAGCATCTTCTTCCTGTCGGTTAAATTTCGCGTCTGTAGCACGTCATCTTCGTGGTGTAGCAATCTTAATGGCCAGTAGTGTAATAATGATACGCACTGTATACAAATATTAGACCGGTGTCCCCTTTAGCTTGACACCCCGAGTGACCGCTGCTAATTCTGATATGTCCTGTATGAAAATCTTATAGTAGTGGCCCCTTTGGCGCCCCTGTCACCTTTGCGCCCCAAGCGGTGGCTTGTGTCTCTTGGGCATTAAACTGGCCCTCGATATGAAAGCACCCCTGCGCCTCACACCATAAGGGCGCTAGTGTAGGTGTAGATGTAGAAGAATGGCTGCTTAAATGCCTATGTGCGCTCTGCAGTTAGTCTGATCTTGTCTTCGTGGCCCATACGGCAGCAACACATAGAGAGGTGTAGTACAGGTTGGTGACAGAAGTCATGGGATAGCAACATGTACATATACAGATGGTGGTAGTATCGCGTACACAAGGTACAGAATGGTAATGGACAGGCGAAGCTGTCATTTGTACTCAGGTGATTCATGTGAAAAGGTTTTCGACGTGATTATGGCCGCACGACGGAAGTTAACAGACTTTGAACGCAGAACGGTAATTTGAAACTAGACACATGGGACATTCCATTTCGGAAATCTTTAGGGAATTTAATATTCCGAGCCGGCCGCGGTGGCCGTGCGGTTCTAGGCGCTACAGTCCGGAACCGCGGGACTGCTACGGTCGCAGGTTCGAATCCTGCCTCGGGCATGGATGTGTGTGGTGTCCTTAGGTTAGTTAGGTTTAAGTAGTTCTAAGTTCTAGGGGACTGATGACCTAAGATGTTAAGTCCCATAGTGCTCAGAGCCATTTGAACTATTAATATTCCGAGATCCACAGTGAACACCAAATTTCAGGCATTACCTCTCACCACTGACAACGCAATGGCCAACGGCCTTCACTTAATGACCGACAGCAGCGGAGTTTGTGTAAAGTTGTCAGTGCTGACAGAGTAGCAACGTTACATGAAATAGACGCAGAAATCAATATGGGACGTATGATGAACGTATCCGGTAGGATGGTGCGGCGAAATTAGTGGGTTATGACAGCAGACGTCTGACGCGAGTGCCTTTTCTAACCGCTCGGCGTCGCCAGCAGCACCCCTCCGGAGCTCATGGCCGTATCGAATGGACCCTGGACGACAGGAAAACCTTGGCCTGGTCAGATGAGTCCCGATTTCAGTTGATAAGAGCTGATGATAGGGTTCGAGTGTGACGCGGACCCCACGAAGCCATGGGCCTAAGCTGTCAACAAAGCACTGTACTGGCTAGTAGTGGCTCCATAACGGTGTGGGCTGTGTTTACATGGAATGGACTGGGTCCTCTGGTCCGACTGAAACGATCATTGCCTGGAAATGGTTCAAATGGCTCTGAGCTCTGTGGGACTTAACTTCTGAGGTCATCAGTCCCCTAGAACTTAGAACTACTTAAACCTAACTAACCTAAGGACATCACACACATCCATGCCCGAGGCAGGATTCGAACCTGCGACCGTAGTGGTCGCGCGGTTCCAGACTGTAGCGCCTAGAACCGCTCGGCCACCCTGGCCGGCGACTGGAAATGCTATATTAGCCTACTTGGAGACTATGTGCAGCCATTCATGAACTTCACGTTTCCAAATGACAATGGAAATTTTATAGATGACAGTGCGTCATGCCACCGAGCCACAGTTGTTTGCGATTGGCTTCAAGAATATTCTGGACAATTCGATCGTATGGTTGGGCCACTCAGATCGCCCGACATGAATCGCATCGCACATGTATGGGACATAGTCGAGAGGTAAGTTCGTGCACAAAATCCTGTACCGCCAAAACTTTGGCAATTACGGACGGCTGTAGAGGCAGTATGGCTCAGTATTTCTGCAGGGGACTTACAATGACGTGTGGAGTCCATGCACGTCAAATTGCTGCACTGCGCCGGGCGAAAGGATGTCTGAACGATATTGGGAGGTATCCCATGACTTTTGGCACCTCAGTATATCCAAGTGTTCTTGGATTACCCACTAAATACCGGTTGTCGGAACGTTTTAAGTTGGTTCTTCGGGTTAGTTGATGACTAAAATAACTTCGAGTACCTACCAATTCATGGTTTTCATCATTTCCGTAACGCTTTCCCGTGGGTCAAACAAACCTTTCGTTAATGTGTAGAAATTAATCGATACATAGCAGTAAAAAGCAACAATGTTGTTCTTTTTCTCCTATGTTATCGCGCACAGGTAGATGCTGTAAACAGAAAATGAGTGCTTTTGCAACACACGCGAAGCAGGTTCTTCGTGTGAAACAACAACTTCACGTCGACGTCCGGATTCCTTGCTGATTTATTCGAAAACCGTGGGCAAACAGACGGTAGCAATTATGCCATTGTCTTATCACGAGGAATCTGTAGCATTGGCGGACAGAGTGTATTGTTCTGTAGCCGCTTCCTCATCACAAAGAAACAAGTAATTACTTCTGCGAGGTCATGACATCCATTCAGAAACCGCGTCCGAGCCACAAAACGCCTTCGGATAACTTCAATTGCGTCACTTAACCTTCGGGAATAGCTGTGTGACGAAAGCTACAGAAGGGAAGCTGTAATCAACTTGATGACCTGTAAAACAACTAAAACCATTCCTGCTTTAGTTTTTTCGTGCAGATGGAAATGTCTTCCTTTTCCTTACGGGATGTCTACCTAAGTGTGTGTAATTGGAAATAAACTTTTTTTTTTTTTGCCTGACCACTAGAGATTTTATAGCGACGTCCTTCGCACAGATTTGATGAATACAGATTAGAAGCTGAGCGGAGTGGCCGCGTGGTTTGAGGCGCCACGTCACGGACTGTGCGGCCCCTCCTGCCGGAGGTTCGAGTCCTCCCTCGGACATTGGTGTGTGTGTGTTGTTCTTAGCATAAGTTAGTTTAAGTAGTGTGTAAGTTTAGGGACCGATGACCTCAGCAGTTTGGTACCTTAGGAATTCACACACACACACGCACACACACACATACACACAAATTAGAAATAACATAGTGTTATAACCCTCTCTTTTGTCGTTCGATAATCCGCTTCTTACTAGGCAACAACCATAGATAGCGTGGATGGGCCATTTGCACGGACATCTAGAATGACTCTTTGGATACTTCTCGACTACCAGCCAGGAGAAGTACAAAACAGATGTCCAATAAATTCCATCTGTGCTGGTGGATCTGAAAATAGCCGGTTCAAATGCTGGCGGAGCAACAGCTGTTCATCATCAATATTCAACAGACTACGAAGAATAATTTCTGATCTCCTGTTCGTACGCCTAAAACTACCATTAAATCCCCCTTCCTCTTCTCCAGTGCCTCATTGACCGAGGGCATGTCTCACTCGGCAGTCACCATGCCGCTATTCAAGACAGACTGAATACAAAAGAGAGACTACACCAGCCAAGCAGGGAAGCAAGTTGAATACCTTCCGCCATGTTTTATTTAGCCAGAGCGTAGGTACGTCATCTAAGACATCGGTAGATAATGCTTCGAATAACGACCAATTAATATTCAAGTTTCGATTGTTAGCTGTCACACCCACAAAATAAAGTAGGCTTATCCCTTATTTGTAGTGGACAACCAATTGATATATTTCATCTCGCAGCAGTTTCTGTAACTTGTTCACAAGTACTATAGTCTCAGACGATAGACCGCGTAACATTCACAAGCCAAAAACAGTATAGTATCAGTTTTCTCTGTCTGTGGTTCTGCTGTGGTTGTCCTCCCTACAAAATTGTTTGTATCACTTTTATGTGTTTTAGTTCACGCTTTTCTGTACAAAAGGCAGAACAAATTTCCGATTGTCTGGGTGCGGATTATCTAATTTGCAGATTGTCCGTGCATATTTTGGCGATTTTTCAAAAAAACAGAAAACAAACCGTGAAGCTACTACTATAATTAGAACGAATATTTTCGTTTAGAGTGCACTGCTATACGTATGGCTCCTGCTCCATTACGCACACCGAGGCACTAAAATGGGTTGATTGTTTTTAGGGTCAACAGGAGAAAATTTGTTTAAGTTAACCAATACTCCCCGGAAAACTGGAACTGTCGACAGCAAAAAAGTGAATGAAAAACGGAAACAGAAAAAATTGGACAATTATTTTCCGGAAGCGAACAGAAAGCAAATGGTACGAAATACTGTTTGTTTTAAGCATAATTTGGTAAGTTGCCAGTTTCCGGCTATTAACATGTATGTATTGCAATGGGCTTTCAAATGTGACATGTTATACATTTCGTAAATGAAGTAAATGGCAGTTTCCATTAAAAACGTATGTACTTTCGATTATCCGTGTTTTTCGGTTATCCAAGCAGGGGTTCCGCATTAACCAAATAATCCGGAGCTTGCTGAACATCAAATACAAAAACATATCAAGTTGTGCAGGACATATGTGCAGTCTTCAACTTTCGGAAACGAACACCAATTCGAAGAGAAACATATAATGAACTGTTTTCCTCTACTTAAGTCTCGACTACGGGCACAGTGCCACCGATATCGGTGAATTCCGCCGACGACAGACATCGGCCGATGTGTTCAAGTCGGTACGCCAGTACGTGCGCTGCCACGTTGTAGCCAATCTCATCGTCCTAACGTACAGTCTGCGGACGACAATCGGTGAAATTCAACTCAATTTGTTGTCTCCCTCTGGTTATTGGCTAGAAATAGTTATGTTCAGCTACTTGGAGGCCTTCTGCAGTCATTCATGGACTTCATGTTCCCAAACAACGATGGAACTTTTATGGATGACAACGCGCCATGTCAGCTGTTCACAGTTGGTTTGAAGAACATTCTGGACAATTCGAGCGAATGATTTGGCTACACAGATCGCCCGACATGAATCCCATCAAACATTTAAGGGAGATAAAATTCACCGGCAACACTCTCGCAATCATGGCTCAGTATTTCTGCAGGCGATTTCAAGTTGCTGCACCATTATGGAAAAAAGAAGGGCCAACACGCTCTTGGGAGGTAGTCTGTGACTTTTGTCACCTCAAA
Organism: Schistocerca nitens; assembly: GCF_023898315.1. Classification (NCBI taxonomy): domain Eukaryota; kingdom Metazoa; phylum Arthropoda; class Insecta; order Orthoptera; family Acrididae; genus Schistocerca; species Schistocerca nitens. The sequence goes on along the minus strand of NC_064618.1, from coordinate 468,752,175 downwards.
TGTGTCAAATAAGGAATGTGACAAAAAATATTGTATCGCCTACTACAAAAAAGGTAAACACTAATTTTTTTCACAACAACATATTCCAGTAATAGTTAACACGTACAGACATTTTTTAAGCTAAAGAACAGAAAAAGTTACAGAACAGATGCTGTACTTTTTTATAGTAAATTAACACATGTCAAATATAACATTGTGAAACCATTCATAAATACGACAGATAATAAGTATTGCTTAAAAATATTTAATCAAAATATAAGAAGCCTTTTAAACAAACAAGAAGAGCTGCTATTTTCCCTTTAAGAAACAGCAGACACAAATGAACCTCTTGTTGAAGTGCTCTGTTTAACAGAACATAACCTAGAAGCTACAGAAATTGATTACATACATTTAAATAGTTATAGAATTCGTACTTTTTATTGTAGGACCAAATTAAGACAGTGTGTGTGTGTGAGGGGGGGGGGGGGCAATTTATATGCACAAAAGCCTTAGACCACAAGACTCAGTACTGTATTGAACAGCATTTTCAGTGTTGTGCTGTCAGATGGAAACTCAGTCCCTCATAATAATTACAGTTTGCAGGCCACATGTGGGGAAACATTCAAGAATTCGCTTCTCAGCTCGAATCAGTTCTTATAACATTTTATAGAAATAACAAATAATAACAGCCATAGGCAGCTGGAATCATTATGGTCCACTTTCGACCAACTCCCTATAATATCATTCCCAAAAAGAGCATATGCGTACGGTGACGCGCTACTGTACGTGCACGTGCCCTGCGACAGATGTTAACAGCAGACCACACGTAGCACAGCGTCGGATCGAGCCAAGAGCAGAAGTGGGCCCAAGAATTGGAGTCTCTCTTTGCCAAGTACTTCCTTGCTGCAGCTCGGATTTTTCCCCAGAACGGCACGTGGTAAAAAGTGCTCCCTGACCGCACTCCCCTCGCGGACGCCGAGCGGCTCACATCTCAGCTTAAACTAGATACTGGTAACGTTTTTCTGAGTGTTAATTCCGGAATATTTTGTGTTAGAAGAATGAACATTTGTCAGCTTGCTGCAATGTTGCTCCATATAGGTACGAACGAAAAGAAGACAACGCCTATGAGTCAGTGACACATGCTTTGACCGAATAGTACTTGCTGGCAGCTGCAATAGCAGAGTGCTTCCTTCATTTACTATAGATATAGGCAAAGTTTTGCAACTGATCCTTACACACTGCCAAGCAGTCTACCTCCACCTCACGGTATTCCTTGCATTAATGGCTACAGCCTGATGGACTGTACGACTCTTGCCAAGCGTATTATTAAAAGATTACATGTGTGCACCAGCTTGGAATTTTCCTTCCAGAGGGAACCTCCTCCATGGTCATTAGATGATTTAATTGTGTTGCCCTGCACACATTGTAATTGTTATAAAGGGTGAAGGAAAAATGCCGCATTCGGCGGTCGGCATGCGATCCCTCATCTGACTTCAAGGCAAAACGATAGCTTTTTTTCGTCCATGACACAAATAAAGCCAATAGAAAATAATAGTGGATATATTAACATCGTCTGTATCCAATGAGGTACAAGAGACACAATAGGTAGGCTACACTGGATTGCACATCATGCTGTGCACAATGATTTCATTCTGTACATTGGACGTCGAAGCTTATCTTCACAGAGCTAGTACATACGAGGTCCGTTCAAAAAATTTCAGAACATTCGTAATTTCTCGTCAATGATGTGTTGGAGCGAAATGTGATTGACATCCCTGCACACGTCTGCGTTTGATGTGTAACAGACGAAAGTTTCATTGTTGTATATTGCTGGTTATTGTTCAGTGCTGTATCGAGTAGAAAGTTGTGAGGCACAGTTTGCCATTTTCGAAACGACAGAGAGGAGCAGCGCGTTTGCATTAAATTCTGCGTGAAACTCAGGAAAATCTTTATAGAGACACACCAAATGATGCAGGAAGTCTACGGTGATGAGTGCTTAAGACGTACTCGGTGTTACGAGTGTTTCACGGAGTTTAAAAATGGCCGGACGGAAGATAAAAATTACCCTCGTTCAGGACGCTCTTCGACGTCTACCAACGATGCTTATGTCAGGAACATCAACGAAATTGTGCGTGCCAATCGAAGACTGACTGTCAGAGAGATTGCAGAAGAATGTTACATTCCAGTCAGATCATGTTGGAAGTCCTGACCCAGCATCTTAGAATGCATCGTGTTGCTGCCAAGTTCGTCCCACGGCTCGAGACAAGACCAGAAAGACTTTCACCTCGCAGTCTGTGAAGACGTATTGGATGGCGTAAACGAGATCGAGATGTTCCTTAAGAGAATCGTCACTGGTGATGTGACTTGGGTCTAGAGTTATAATGTTGAGACCAAGGTTAAATCTTCACAATTGGTCGGGAAAAATTCTCCAAGACTAAAAAAAGCTCGTCGTGTCAGGTCAAATGTCAAAGCCATGCTAATAATTTTCTTTGACTCTGAAGCATTAGTTCATCATGAATTCGTCCCATTGGGACAAACTGTTAATGCATGGTACTATCGGGGTGTGTTGCGATGCCTGTGAGAAAACGTGAGTAGGAAACGGCCTGAAATGAGGCAAAATAATTCATGGCTCTTGCATCACGATAATGCACCCGCACATTCATCCCTGTTGGTGCGTGACTATTGCTCAAAAATCGAAATAATTTTGCAACCTCATCCTCCATACGCTCCGGACCTGACCCCTGCGGCCTTTTTTATTTCCAGAGTTGAAAATCGGGTTGAAAGAACGAAGATTTGCAACAATAGCCAAGGTAAAAGAAAATTCCCAGACGCACCATGTGTGCTCCAGCGAGGGACATACCAAGACTGCGTTTGGTCGTGGAAACGGCGTTGGGAGTGGTGTATTAATTATGGAGCAGAATATTTCGAAGGAGACCATGCACAATAAGTAAAAGGTAAGTGCAGAAAATTTTGTGGACAAAGTTCCAAAATTTTTTGAGCAGGCCTCAGAGTCACTTCAGAGAAGATGTTCAAAGCAACTACGTCGCATTTGCAAACATTTCACGTCTCACTGGATCATACTTTGCTGGACCTATGCAACACACCTACACCCCCCATTGCCGAAGCAGTATCCATGCAAGCTATTAGGTGGTGTATATCCATGGGTGGAACACTATAAACTTTTTCTTTTAAAAAAAAGAGTCCTCACAAATAAAAATCTAGTGGGTTAAGGTCCAGGGAATGTGGAGACCCGGACATTGGACCTCTATGACCCATCCATTTCCTTGGAAGTACTTCATTTGAATAGTTATGGGCATCCATTCCAAAGTGTGTCAGTGCACCACCACGCCGAAACCATAGCTTTTGCTAAACTTCAAGTAGAATGTTTTCTGATGTGTCTGGCAATGTACTGCAAAGAAACGTACAATACAGGGGTGCATTCAGCCTCTCTGGCAATAAGTAAGGACCCAAAATACTCTTCCAAAAAAATGGCTGGTTCAAATGGCTCTGAGCACTATGGGACTCAACTGCTGAGGTCATTAGTCCCCCAGAACTTAGAACTAGTTAAACCTAACTAACCTAAGGACATCACAAACATCCATGCCCGAGGCAGGATTCGAACCTGCGACCGTAGCGGTCTTGCGGTTCCAGACTGCAGCGCCTTTAACCGCACGGCCACTTCGGCCGGCCCAAAATACTCTTCCCATGATTCCAGTCCACATGTTTATACCAAAGTGTGTCTGAAAGCCACGTCCATGGATAACAAGTGGCTTGTGTTTTGACTAATAATGGCTGTTGTGGAGGTTGAAAATACCATCACAAGTGAAGCTAGATTCGTCAGTCCATATTATGTTATTTATAAAATGTTTGTCATCTTCCACTTGGTGCATAAGCCATTCACAAAACTGTACTTGTCGAATGCAGTCTTCTGGCCACTGGTGTTGAGTTAATGTGTACTGAGATGGAAGCAGTTCTTCATTGTGTAACCCTTCAACAACCAGTCTTTGAGAAACCTGGAACTGCCTTAGAATATCCTGGGTACACTGCTAAGGTGACTGGTGAATGGTTTCAAGAATCATACCCTCTGTTTGTGGAGTGCATCTAGTCCTTGGATGACCTCTGTCCATTACTTGTGGACAAAGATCACTGGTTCCCAAAGGCATTGCTCCAATTGACAAAAAACTTCCTTATGCGATGGTGACCTCGAGGGTACTGTGCAGCACATGCATAAGCAGCAGCTTGGTTATAGGATACACCCAGCACCTAAACCATATTGAAGTATTCATCATTTGTGCACTCCATCAGGAAGCTACTCTAAATGAACCTGACAGGACCACTTATGGTTGTGCACTGCATGGTATGATCCCCCACCCTATAATTACTGATTCAAATTAATTATTTAATTCCTGTCTCAGATGATTTTCAGGGCATATACTTCGCTCTTTGTAACAGCACACTGAGCAAACAGGGTGAAAAGTTGAGAAATGTTGTTTGATCAAAATAATTGGTACTTAGATATTAAAATCCCCCTTCATTGTTTCTTTTGGTTCATGTCTAGGGGTCTTCTTACTGACTTTCCTGTAGAATATTGACAAAATATTTGGATTTGCAGGAGTTCACGGGTTTGATCTTGTAGTATCAATTCTAATCAAAAGAATGAACATCTTTCAGTTTTCATGTTGTTGGTATGTTCTGCAAATCTTTTCACAAATTTTAAATAACACTTTTTATTTGTGGTACACAATTATAAAAAGATATTTTTGTTATCTAGACATAATGGGCAACACTCGCCCATCTTTGACCAAATGCAGCCATACACAACTTCACTCACCCAATTATTCCCCAGCAACTCACTTACTTTACCCACTGATAGTCCATAGATTACTAAATAAGGAGTTAGTAACACATTGGTCAAAGATTATAAAATTTCTCCATGCTTACATATCTCTCTGACATTTACATGAATATAGTCAAGACAATCTTTTTTTATAAGAAACATTAACAAAACTTATGACAATTGAAAAAGGGTATCACAAATTGCGTGATAAAAAATCTTGTATTGGAAATTACACTTGGTACATAGTATTTGATGTTGTCACAGTAGTTTCATTACAGTGACAGTAGACAGATATGTGCAGTTTAATGGAACCTAACATCATGTGATAGGCTATTGTCATGTGATAAAACGATGTGCTTACAAATAATGAGAACTAGAGAGCGGACATCTAAAAAATTAAAAACAAACCTGATGTGGATATGAACCATACCTCCATGGTGGATGTGAGTTGGATGTCCCAGAAGTCTACTCAGTGAACTATGATGCCTCGTACAGTAGTGTGGCATGATACACATTCCTCTGTACATTCCAATGACTGCACAATGTGATAGCGTTGCCCATAAATGGGTTTTCAGAATGCACCCAATCGACCTTGCTAGATAAACGTTTGTCTTGAATCTAGATGAGGAATTGCATGCCGAACTCCAAGTGTGGCATTTTTCCTTCACCCTTTAGAGTAAATTCATACATGGCTTGTCTTTTTACCTGCCTGTTTCTTTTGTGTCTCATGTACATTATGGTATTAGTAGACAACTGTACCCTTGTGGATAGCTTGCCATTTCCATTGCCATTGTTGCAAGAGTATTTAATTGTATTATTTGCTCTACATTCCCTAAAAGCTGATGACTCCATCATTATGCTCCCAGCAGACAAATGATCTACCACTGTAGTACTTGATCTAAAGGAATGTGTTAATGAATGTCTACATCAGCTCTCAGACACCTCTACATACAGCATCTCTCATCAAGATCCCAACCCTGTGGTTCAATCTGACTTGCAGTCCCTCCTTAAAACCTGAGGTCCTTCACAAGGACTAACACCTCAATCCATAGAACGTCTCACCCCACCCAAACCGAGCAAAGTGGCGCAGTGGTTAGCACAATGCACTCACATTCGGGAGGACGACGGTTCAATCCCGTGTCTGGCCATCCTGATTTAGATTTTCCATGATTTCCCTAAATCGCTCCATGCAAATGCCGGGATGGTTCCTTTGAAAGGGCACGGCCGACTACCTTCCCCATCCTTCCCTAATCTGATGAGACCAATGACCTCGCTGTTTGGTCTCCTCTCTCAAACAACCCCTAATCCCACCCAAACCATGCATCCCCACCTTTTACCTTCTTCCTAAGATCCACAAACCCAGTCATCCTGGCTGTCCTATAGTTGCTGGCTTCAAGGCACCCACCAAACATATATCTGCCTTAGTTGATCAACACCTGCAACTCATAGTACAAAAACTGTCCTCTTACATCAAAGATACCAACCATTTCGTAGGTCATCTGAAGTCCGTGCCTGTAACACTCCCACCACACACCTTGCTTGTCACCATTGACGCCACCTCCATCTATACCAACATCCCCATGTACATGGTCTGCCTGCTGCTGAACATTTCCTCAGTCAGTGCCCACCTTATTGCAAACCTATGGCATCCTTCCTACTCATCTTAATCAACTTCATACTTACCAACAACTACTTCGCCTTTGAGGGGCAGACATACAAACAGATCAGGTGTACAGCCATGGGAACCAGGATTGCACATTCCTATGCCAATCTTTTCATGGTTCACGTGGAAGGGATCCAGAAGTCTTCAGTCCCTGGTTTGTTTTAGATACATTGATGACATATTTACCATATGGACCCACAATGAGGCTGACCTGCTAAAATTCCTGGAATCTCTGAATACCTATTCCCAATTAAATTTCACATGGTCCTATCCCGAATCCTATGCCACTTTCCTTGATGTTGATCTCGTCCTCACCAAAGGCCAGCTACACACTTCTGTCCACATTAAACCTACTAACAAACAACAGTACTTACATTTTGATAACTGCCACCGTTTCCATGTCAAATGTTCCCTCCCATACAGCCTTGGCATCTGAGGCAAACGTATTTGTTTGGATGCAGACTCTTTACAGCAGTACACCACCATTCTCACCTCAGCCTTCACTGCATGTAATTACCCAAACAGCCCAGTTAAAAAGCAGATTTCCCAGGCTATCACATCCAATCCTGGTACTGCTGATCCCTCCAAAAAACAGCTTCAGAGCACACCATTGGTGACTCAGTGTTATCCTGGTCTGAAATGTGTTTATAAGCTACTTCAACAGGGCCATGATTTCCTAAAATCATGCCCTGAAATGAGATCCATTCTGTCTGAAATTTTGCCCACCACACCTACAATAGCTTTCTGTCGCCCTCCCAATCCCCACAATATTCTTGTCAGACCCTATGCTCCTTGTGCACCCATATCCCTACCCTATGGCTCCTACCCCTGTGACCATCCCCACTGTAAGACTTGCTCTATGCACCCTCCTACCACCACCTATAATAGCCCTGTAACTGGCAAAACATATACTATCAAAGGGAGAGCCACCTGCTAAACAACACATCATATACCCGCTATTATGTAGACACTTTTCAGCCTTCTACATCGGCATAACTACCACCAAATTATGAATTAGGATGAATGGGCATAGGCAGTGGGTATGTACTGGCAACTCACAATATCCTGTTGCAGAGCATGCTCTACAACATGACATTCATGACCTCAGCATGTGTTTCATTACATGTGCCATCTGGATTCTTCCCCCAACATGTTTCTCAGAACCCCACTGGTGGGAACTAGCACTACAAAATGTCTTTGGTTCTCGCCACCCACCTGGCGTTAATTTACATTAATTTCTTCCGTCTCAGCTTTTATTCACTGTAACTACTCTTTCCTTCACTCCGTTTTAATTTTCTACAAAATGGCTCTGAGCACTATGGGACTCAACTGCTGAGGTTATTAGTCCCCTAGAACTTAGAACTAGTTAAACCTAACTAACCTAAGGACATCACAAACATCCATGCCCGAGGCTGGATTCGAACCTGCGACCGTAACCGTCTTGCGGTTCCAGACTGCAGCGCCTTTAACCGCACGGCCACTTCGGCCGGCTAATTTTCTACACTTTCATTGTCTTTCCCGTATATTTTTCAATGCCACCTCCCACCTCCATTATGTACAATGCACTTAGCTTCTCACTCTTTTTAACTCTTGCACGATGTTTCAGTAGTAATCTCTGTCTTGCATGTTACCTTGTCTTCCACCTTTATGCTCTCAGGTTTTCAAATCTCGTCAAATCTCATCTGATGCATTCCCCAACAATCAGTCTTTCCTTCTCATACCATACAGTAAGTCTCCCCTGACCTGCAGTTCTAGGTGACTTTCCCAAAATCTATCCCTTTTCCTAGACCTCTCCAGTCCTTTTCCTTAACCCTTCTTCCTTCCCCTTCAACCCTTCTGCCTGAAGAAGGAGCCACTGGCTCCGAAAGCTTGCCAGTCATAACAGTATTTTATGTGTATGTTCTGCTGCTGCTTGGTGAGTAGACTTTTTATCTATCCAATTAAATAATTGGTTATAATAGAGGGAAACATTCCACATAGGAAAAATATATCTAAAAACAAAGATGATGTGACTTACCAAATGAAAGTGCTGGCAGGTCGACAGACACACAAACAAACACAAACATACACACAGAATTCAAACTTTCGCAATAAACTGTTGCCTCATCAGGAAAGAGGGAAGGAGAGGGAAAGACGAAAGGATGTGGGTTTTAAGGGAGAGGGTAAGGAGTCATTCCAATCCCGGGAGCGGAAAGACTTACCTTAGGGGGAAAAAAGGATGGGTATACACTCTCACACACACACATATCCATCCACACATATACAAACATAAGCAGACATATTTGAAGACCAAACCTGTGGGGAGCAGCTAAAAATGTCCAGTGATGTGCGAAAAACGGAAGTGGAAATATAGTGAAAGTTATTAGAACTAGCCGAAATGGTTGTTTTATACGTGAAAGCAGCTGTTATTGAACTAGAAACGGTGGATTTTATAGCAGCGGTAGTGTTGAAAGCGGAAAATAAAATTTTTTTGGTTATGGTTTGGAAGTGGGTTACGTATTATTGAGTATATATAGGCGGGATAAAATTGTATAGTAGATTACGGTAAAAAGGGGAAGGTGAATGCAAAGTGAGACTACTGGTAAAAACAGAAAAAGAAAATAAAGAGAAAATAAGACGACAGGAAAGATTTCGAAATGCAACATCGACAATAACAAACGTAATTGTTGGGTTCAAATTAATGATATGGTTATAATAGAGGGAAACATTCCACGTAGGAAAAATATATCTAAAAACAAAGATGATGTGACTTACCAAATGAAAGTGCTGGCAGGTCGACAGACACACAAACAAACACAAACATACACACAGAATTCAAGCTTTCGCAACAAACTGTTGCCTCATCAGGAAAGAGGGAAGCAGAGGGAAAGACGAAAGGATGTGGGTTTTAAGGGAGAGGGTAAGGAGTCATTCCAATCCCGGGAGCGGAAAGACTTACCTTAGGGGGAAAAAAGGATGGGTATACACTCGCACACACACACACATATCCATCCACACATATACAGACACAAGCAGACATATTTGAAGACCAAACCTGTGGGGAGCGCCTAAAAATGATCAGTGATGTGCGAAAAACGGAAGTGGAAATATAGTGAAAGTTATTAGAACTAGCCGAAATGGTTGTTTTATACGTGAAAGCAGCTGTTATTGAACTAGAAACGGTGGATTTTATAGCAGCGGTAGTGTTGAAAGCGGAAAATAAAAGTTTTTTGGTTATGGTTTGGAAGTGGGTTACGTATTATTGAGAATATATAGGCGGGATAAAATTGTATAGTAGATTACGGTAAAAAGGGGAAGGTGAATGCAAAGTGAGACTACTGGTAAAAACAGAAAAAGAAAATAAAGAGAAAATAAGACGACAGGAAAGATTTCGAAATGCAACATCGACAATAACAAACGTAATTGTTGGGTTCAAATTAATGATATGGTTATAATAGAGGGAAACATTCCACGTAGGAAAAATATATCTAAAAACAAAGATGATGTGACTTACCAAATGAAAGTGCTGGCAGGTCGACAGACACACAAACAAACACAAACATACACACAGAATTCAAGCTTTCGCAACAAACTGTTGCCTCATCAGGAAAGAGGGAAGCAGAGGGAAAGACGAAAGGATGTGGGTTTTAAGGGAGAGGGTAAGGAGTCATTCCAATCCCGGGAGCGGAAAGACTTACCTTAGGGGGAAAAAAGGATGGGTATACACTCGCACACACACACACATATCCATCCACACATATACAGACACAAGCAGACATATTTGAAGACCAAACCTGTGGGGAGCGCCTAAAAATGATCAGTGATGTGCGAAAAACGGAAGTGGAAATATAGTGAAAGTTATTAGAACTAGCCGAAATGGTTGTTTTATACGTGAAAGCAGCTGTTATTGAACTAGAAACGGTGGATTTTATAGCAGCGGTAGTGTTGAAAGCGGAAAATAAAATTTTTTTGGTTATGGTTTGGAAGTGGGTTACGTATTATTGAGTATATATAGGCGGGATAAAATTGTATAGTAGATTACGGTAAAAAGGGGAAGGTGAATGCAAAGTGAGACTACTGGTAAAAACAGAAAAAGAAAATAAAGAGAAAATAAGACGACAGGAAAGATTTCGAAATGCAACATCGACAATAACAAACGTAATTGTTGGGTTCAAATTAATGATATGGTTATAATAGAGGGAAACATTCCACGTAGGAAAAATATATCTAAAAACAAAGATGATGTGACTTACCAAATGAAAGTGCTGGCAGGTAGACAGACACACAAACAAACACAAACATACACACAGAATTCAAGCTTTCGCAACAAACTGTTGCCTCATCAGGAAAGAGGGAAGCAGAGGGAAAGACGAAAGGATGTGGGTTTTAAGGGAGAGGGTAAGGAGTCATTCCAATCCCGGGAGCGGAAAGACTTACCTTAGGGGGAAAAAAGTATGGATATACACTCGCACACACACACATATCCATCCACACATATCAGACACAAGCAGACATAATTGTGTTGTTTGTGTCACATGTGATTGAGCTTAGGGTAAATTTATCTGTGGCGACTTTATCCACCTCCTCATGTATTCTGAGTGCATGACAGTGTATTGCTGTCATGCCAACACTGTGTGACCAGTCTAGTTATAACTGTGTGCTGGTGTATATGTCTAAGATACATAGACTGCCAAAGCCATGGAAATGGAAAGGGCTGGGAGGCCACTTACGTGGCAGGTCCGGCCGCCTTGGTGCAGGTCTTTTTTCATTCGACGCCACATTGGGCGACCTGCATGCTGGATAGGGATGAAATGATGATGAAGACAACACAACACCCAGATCCTGAGTGGAGAAAATCCCTGACCCAGCCGGGAATCAAACCCGGGCCCCTTAGGATGGCAGCCCATCACGCTGACCATTCAGCTTTCGGGGCGGACTGCAGAAGGCATGTTCATATGTTACAGATTGTTTAGTGCTTGTCCATAGCATTGTGTCTGATAAACAGTGTCCACACCTCAACCTGCGATCACGCACTGTTTATCGCCCACTGCAACTCATTCACAGTTTGAAATCTGCCCTCCCTAAGCCAAGTACAGATGACCCCCCTGTAACCACGAATATGTTGAAGGGTATTATGTTAAGTGATAGGGACACCTTCAAACTAGTATTTAGTTTCGCTTTGGTATGCATGCCAGATCCAGGTGCAGGCGGATAGTAGTGTCCAGTGGGGACAGAAGTAGTGTTTTTTCTGTGACAGCTTAAGTTAGTACATTATCATATGTAATCCTACTTAATGTCATTTGTAGTTGTGTCCATTAAAAAGAATCCCAAAAATTCACATGTACGTGTGAATTTGTCTTCACACAGAACTTGGAGCCAGATTTAAGTAAGTAGTGAGAAAAATACATTTGTTGCAATTACATTTGTTTTGGTGCATGCATAACCAATTTTTAAATTTCATTTTAAGAAGAGTGTACTAGACCGTGTGATTTCTTAAACACCATTAGATACAAATGTTCATAGATTTTTCTGAAGTACTTAACCTGTCAATACCAGCTGGCTGCTTTACATTTTTATTTTATCGTCTCTCTTTTGAAGTTTTGGATTAAAGTATGTTGTATTATCCATTTCATTGCACTTGTTGCCGATGTACTTTAATCACAGTAATTTCCACAGGTGTAGGCTGAATGATAATCGTGGCTTCAAACTTAGTCATATTTAAATTTCACTTTGTGATTCTAACACAATATACATGTGGTACTGAGTATCAAGCAGTATGAAGTTATCCTGACATATATAATTCAGTCACCACTGTAAGCCTGCTCACTAGCACCAATCTGTGTTTTGGTTCGAGGGTTTTGAAAACCTGGGAACACAAAAGTTAATATAATGCACATATATGTAAGCATCTGCAGTGGACATCTCATAATTATTATTAACTAACCCGGCAGCACATTGTACTAATAATGCTCATTCCTAAGTACCAAATATATTTAAAGTTGGTAGCGAAATATATTCCAGGAAGCAATGTGAAACTACAGTCATTACTAGAACTGGGTCAGCTGTCAGTTACTATGACATAAATATTCAAGCTGCAAGTGGCATGTAGAATACTGTACACAAAAACTGTAATATCTACTGTCAGAAGAAACATGGCACACTTTTTATCCTCATTCTGTTTTTGACTTAATCTTTATTTACGTTGTTATGAAACCTGTTTTCCTGTAGGTCAAATTACTCTTGTGGAGGAGATGCCAGTTGAGGTTTCTCTTGACATCTGCAGTGTGGAAAAAGAGTGAACTGTTCCAACCACCTCAAAGCATCATTGTGGAAAACATATAAGGAACGTAGAAAGAAATTGATCATCTCCTACGGTATATACATTTTTTTAATTAGATACCCTTTTCAATTTTAAGATATCTTACTACCTCCTGTTTCCCATACTCTGTTAAGTGATTTGTTGAAAACCTATCAGCTTCAGCTTATGTGGAAGTGTGTGGGTGTTTGTTGTCTATTTCCAATGAAGGTATTATTGGCTGAAAGCTTACTTTCCGATAGTCTTCTTGTTGTGCCTTTCGGCGACTCAGCATCTACACTATGAGGTGAGTAGCAACTATCGTTTTCATAATATTGTCATATTCCAGAGTGGATTTTTCATTGTTTGATAGATCAAATGTAAATCACACAGCTGTGCTGTTTTTGTAAGTATGTATTGTGTAAATCAGTTCTGGGAATTTTGGATCAGTATAGGAACCTCATGCCACCAGTGATACAAGATAGAGAACACCTCCCACCTTCTCAAAAAGTGTATGCATCATTTTAATATTTCTTAAGGATTTTACACATACCAAAGTTTTTGAGCAGTATTGGTGATCTAAGGATGAAAAATGTTCCTTGATGATGTTCTCAATTTACATCATATGCCTAAAGCCTAGTGGCTTAATTATTATAAGAAAGTGCCAGTGCTGTGAACAGAGGTCCTTTTCATAATATTGTCACATTCTACCACGGATTTTTCATTGTGTATTAAGAATATTTTATTCATGTAAACTACAGAGCACAAAACACTCATGTAATTTCACAAGTGTTTCTTTGCTTTGTGCATTACTATGAGAAAAACAATGACAGTGATTTCCCAAAAAATAATAAATAAATAAGAAAATAAATAAATAAAAATAAAAAAATCAATTGTTGTTATGGCCTTTAATCTGAAGACTGGTTGGATGCAGCTCTCCATGTTACTCTGTCCTGTGCAAGCATCTTCATCTCCAAATAACTACTGCAACTTACAACCTTCTGAATCTTCTTACTGCATTCATTTCTTGGTCTCCCTCTATGATTCCTCCCCCCCTCCCTCCCTCCCTCCCTTCCCCCCCCCCACAGTTTCTTCCAATACTAAATCTGTGATCCCTTCATGTCTCAGAATGCGTTCTGTCACTCTATCCCTTTTTCTTGTCAGATTGTGCCACAAATTTCATTTATCCCCAATTCTGTTCAGTACCTCCTGTCCCAACACCATCAACATTTGTCTTCAAACAACAGCCACGGTCTCCATCATGTCATCATATGACAAAATTGCACCTCCTCATTAGTTTGTGATTTACCCATCTAAACTTTGACATTCTTCTGTAGCACCCCATTTCAAAAGCTTATGTTTTCTTCTTGTCTAGATTGTTTGTCATACATGTTTCACTTCCATAAATGGCTGTACCTTTAAAAAAAGAATTCCTAATACTTAAATCAATATTTTATGTTAACAAATGTCTCTTTGTCAGAAATGCTTTCCATGTCTTTGCCAGTCTACATTTTATATTCTCTCCTTTGATCATCATCAGTTATTTTGGTGCTCAATAGCCTCATTTCCTAATCTAATTCCCTCAGAATCACCTAATTTAATTAGACTACATTCCATTATCCTTGTTTTGCTTTTGTTGGTGTTTGTCTTACATCCTCCTTTCAAGGCACTGTCCATTCTGTTCAACTGCTCCTCTATGTCCTTCGCTGTCTCTGGCACAATTACAATATCATCAGCGAAACCTCAAAGTTTTTATTTCTTGTCCTTGGACTGTAATTCCTATTCCAATTTTTTATTTGCTTTCCTTTATTGTTTGGTCAATGTACAGATTGAATTTGATCAGTAATAGGCTACAACCCTGTCTCAGTCTCTTCTCAACCCCTTGTCACTTATAACTGCCATCTGGTTTCTGTACAAGTCATAAATAGCCATCAGCTCCCTATACTTTAGCCTTGCTACCTTCAGAGTTTCAAAGAGTGTATTCCAGTAAACATTGTCAAAAGGTTTCTCTAAGTCAACAAATGCTATAAATGTAGGTTTGCCTTTCCTTAACTTACCTTCTGAGATAAGCCATAGGGTCAGTATTGCCTCACATATTACTACAGTTCTCTGGGATCCAAACTGGTCTTCCCCAAGGTTGGCTTCTACCAGTTTTTCCATTCTTCTGTAAAGAATTTCTGTTAGTATTTTGCAGCCATGACGTATTAAACAGATAGTCTGGTAATATTCACAGCTGTTAGCACCTGCTTTCCTTGAAATTGGGATTATTATATTATTCTAGAAGTTTGAGGGTACAACCTGTCTCATCTATCTTCCTCACCGTATGGCCGGCTCTCCCAAGGCTATGAGTAGTTCTAACAGAATGTTGTCTACTCCCAGGGCCTTGTTTTGACTTAGGTTTTCCAGTGCTCTGTCAAATACTTGTCTCACTATCATATCTACCATCTCATATATGTCCTCTTCCATTTCTGTAATATTGCCTTCAAGTACACCTCCCTTGTATCTATATACTACTTCCATCTTTCAGCTTTCTCTTCTTTGTTTAGAACTGGATTCCCATCAGAGCTATTGATATTCATACAGCTGCTGATCTTTTCTTCAAAGCCCTCTTTAATTTTTCCTGTGGGTAGTATCTACCTTTCCTCTACCGTCGTATGCTTCTTAATGCTTTATCTCGTTTCCTAATGCTTCTTCCTCTGAAACTCTCAACAACATGTGGTTCTTTAAACTTATCTAGGTCCCATCTCCTTAATTTTCTACAATTCTGCAGTTTCTTCGCATCTAATCTACATTTCATAATCACTAAGTTGTGGTCAGAGTCCACATTTGCTCCTGGAAATGTATTATAATTTAAGATATGCT
Source organism: Schistocerca nitens (assembly GCF_023898315.1). Taxonomy (NCBI): domain Eukaryota; kingdom Metazoa; phylum Arthropoda; class Insecta; order Orthoptera; family Acrididae; genus Schistocerca; species Schistocerca nitens. Next base: position 468,736,560 of record NC_064618.1, on the reverse strand, counting down.
TCCAAAATCTGTCTTCCCATTAATAACCAATCTGAATCCTTCCAGTGTCTCCAGATCTCTTCCACAAATACAACCTTCTTTCATAATTCTTAAAAATGATGAAACTATGCTGTGTGCAAAATTCTACCAGGCAGCTTCCTCTTTCATTCCTTTCCCCCCAGTCCTTATTCATCTACTATATTCCTTCTGTTCCTATTCCTGCTGCTGAATTGCAGTCACCTACTACAACTAAAATTAATCTCCCTTAACTATATGAATAATTTCTTTTATCTCTTCAGACATTTGTTGAATCTCTTCATTATCTGCAGAGTTAATTGGCATATATGCTTGCACTAATATGGTGGGTATGGGCTTTGTGTCTATCTTGGCCATGATAATGTATTCACTATGCTATTTATATTACCGTCCAATATCCTGTTTTCTTGTTCATTATTAAACTCACTCCTGCATTACACCTATTTCATTTTGTATTTATAACCCTGTATTCACCTCACCAGAAGTCCTGTTCCTCTTGCCACTGAAGTTCACTAATTCCTGCTATATTTAACTTCAACCTATCCATTTCCCTTTTTAACTTTTGTAACCGACATATCCAATTAAGGGACCTAATATTTCATGCTTCGATCCATAGAATGCCAGTTTTGTTTTTCCAGATAACATCCTGCTGAGTAGTCCCTGTGCAGAGATCTGAATGGTGGGATATTTAACCTCTGGAATATTTTACGTAAGAGGATGTCATCATGATTCAATCATACAGTAGAGCTGTATTATGCCCTTGGCAAAAATTACGGCTGTGATGTCCCCTTGGTTTCAGCCATTTGCAGTACTACTAGCACAGCAAGGCAATTTTGGTTGATGTTACAATGCCAGATCAGTCAATCACCCAGACTATTGCCCCCACAACTACTTAACAGGCTGCTACCCCTCTTTAGGAACCACATGTTTGTCTGGCCTCCAACATATACCCCTCCATTGTGTTTGCATGTACTGTACTGTTATCTGTATCACTGAGACATGCAAGAAACCCCCCCCCCCCCCCAATGGCAGGTTCATGCAAAAAATTTCTAAAGGGTATTGGGTACGTTACTTTTATACAGGAAAATTGTACAATGGAATATTTATACCTGGACACATATACAGAAAATTTGTAAAGATGTTAAAAGCCAGAACCTTATACTCTTTCTTGGTTTTCTTTCAGTATTCAACAATGCAGTTTGGTCCTTTTCTGCAAAATGGCTCTACTGCGCATTCAAAACTTGCTTCCATCTCCATGTTATGTGTGCTTATTTTGAATGAATGCAGGTGTGTTTACAATAATACTTTAAAATATTAATGGTATTTAAATACATATACATTATTAGAGATTTACTTACTTTGCTAGTATCTGTGCATCGTATGTTAACATATTGTATAATTTTCTTCATAGTATCTTTATTATACTGTGTAACATTGAAAAACTTTCTGCCAGGTGCACTCATTACCATGTTGAGATTTTGTTGTATATGAAAATCACCCATTCATTTTGACTGGTCGCCTGTATCTTTCTCATGGCAGCCTGTTATACAGGGTGTCCCAGGAGGAATTGTCAATATTCAGTAATATAGCAGGAATGATCATTCGAAACAGAAATGTCTGGTAAGAGCTATGAGCACTTGTTCACTAGAAGAGATATGTTTCAAATTAGTGAAGATGAATAAATGCTGAATGAAATTTTCACTCTGTAGCAGAGTATGCACTAATATGAAACTTCCTGGCAGATTAAAGCTGTGTGTCAGACCTTTGCCTTTTGCGGGAAAGTGCTCTACCAGCTACCCAAGCGCAACTCAAGAACTGTCCTCACAGATTTACTTCCACCAGTACCTCATCTCCTACCTTCTGAACCTCACAGAAGTTCTTCTGTGAAACTTGCACGACCAGCACCCTTGGAAGAAAGGATACTGTGGACACATGGCTTAGCCATAGCTTGGGGGATGTTTCCAGAATGAAATTTGGAAGGCAGGAGATGAGATACTGGCAGAAGTAAAGCTGTGAGGATGGGTTGTGAGTTGTACTTTTACTTATTTATGTATCGATCCTTAGACGATATACATTGTATGGATGTTGTCAGTGAACGTACAAATTATGGTATGAAGTCTAAATATTTTATTAACAAATGCCATTTAAATTGCTTAATAAGCATAGGCATTTTGGTGCAGGACTAACGTACATAAATACAAAGCCCTATATACATATTACATAAATGAAAAAAGATAATTTATGTTGTTTAAAAAATACACTATGTGTGTTGATATGGAACTAGCAGCATAAATACACAGGCATAAATACATAACACATGAATGAAAAAAAATATGATGTCAGGTATAACTTATGCTAAGTGTTCCCAACAATTCTTTGGTTTTCATTTTAGATATTTGTCCAAAGTGTGGAAACAATTCTCTTGCAAAAACATTTTTACAGCTTTTTAAAAATAATACATACGGCTAATTTCTTTTATATTCTGTGGTGGATCATTGTAGATTATCACGCCTCGATACTCAAGACTGTTCTGAGCTTTTAGCTTATTTTTTCTATCTAAATGGAGGCAATGACTCAATCTTGTGTTATGATCATGAATAATGTTAGTCAAGCTATAATTGTCAAGATTTTTCTGATATACATTATGGTCAGAAAAATAAACTGACAAGGAACTTTCAGAATGCCCAGGTTTTTCAATAATTCTCTGCAGTGAGCCCATTTATTGCATTTTGTCATTATTCTTACAGCTCTCTTTTGTAATATGAAAACAGTTTGTAGATTCTGGGAACTATTTCCCCAATAGGTTATTGCATAGCTAAGGATGGTGAGCACATAACCAAAGTAAGCTCACCTTACACAGATGTCACTGCACACTGATGCAAGAACTCTAAGCACGTAGCATGCTGTGGAGCCCCTCATTGAGAAAATCATGACATGTTCATTCCATTTTAGATGGGTGTCAATGTGCAGTCCTAGAAATTCAGTCTTAGTTACATCTGTTATTGAAGTGTTGTCTAGTTTCAAATTTATGGACTTGTGCTTCTTGTTTATTCTAAAGTACATGTTTGTTTTCTTAATGTTGAGAGTCGTTCTGTTCCCTGTAGACCATTTGTAAACATCTGCTAGTGCTTCATTGGGTTTTTCCAATAGCAGGTCAGGTGTCTTGCTCGTAAGCAGTATATTATTGTCATCAGCAAAAAGTACTTTTTCTGCATGCCCCACACATTCTGAGAAATCATTAATATGAATTAAGAACAATATTGGGATCAGCACACTTCCTTGTGGGACTCCTATATTAATATACCCACATTGTGGCTCAGATAAGTGATTTACCACATATTTGGATGTGATGTGTGAGATTTCTACTCTCTGCACTGTTATTTAGTTGTGATTGGAACCTTTTATTTACCACTCCCCTGATTCCCAGAGACTCCAACTTGTGTAGAAGAATATTGTGATCAATGGTATCGAAGGCCTTCGATAGATTTAGGAAAATTCCAGTTACATAACTGTCCTTGTCTAGAGATTCAAGAACAATTTTTGTAAACTGAACTATTGCGATTTCAGTGATTCTGCCTGGTCTGAAGCCATGCTGTTCCTTGCAGAGAAGATTATATTTATTTAATTTGCTCGTAAGTCTATTTTTCATTAATGTCTCCACTATTTTGGAAAATACTGGAAGTGAAGCAATTGACCTGTAATTTTCTATGTTTTCAACATCACATTTTTGTGAAGAGGTATGATTTTAGCTAGTTTCAGGTAGTCTGGAAAGCAGCCAGTCTTAAAAGACTGGTTAATGATGTCAGTTAAAGGGGCTTTAATGTTGTCTATGTACTCGCTTAGTGCACAAACTGGGACTACGTCCAGTCCTGTTGAGGATTTCTTTTTTATTTGTTTCATGGTACTGCTTACTTCTCTTTCAGTAGTGGGGAGCAGCATCATTGAATTTTTTATGTAATTTTCCCCTTGAATATCAGATTTTTTGGAATTTTGCTCTGCAGGTCGTTTGCAATACTGGTGAAGTATGAGTTTATTAAGTTAGCCAACTCGTTTTGGTCACTGATTGTATTGTCTGATTTCTTGATTTTTAGTGGCTGAGTGCCTCTTTTTTTTATTTCCAGTCTCACATATAACTAAAGTCCAAGCAGCTTTACTTTTGTTATTTGCCTTTTTTTAACTGTTTGACGTTAGCTTTCCATAGATTTCTTGTAGTTATTGTAATAACTTAAACAACCAGGGTCACTGCATGTACTCTTTATAGGACTGAGTTATCTGAAGGTTTGGGCAGATTTTGTAATGGCACTGGTAATCCATTCCGTTTTGCTCTGTGCTCCAGCCAGAAGTAGGACTTCGAGAAACGATTCTTCAAATTTGGGCTTAAACAATGATATAGAATGATAGAACTTTCTGTTGGCATCTGTTTGTGCATATGCAGCGTCCCAGATTTCGCGACTTAACTGTATAGTAATATTTTGCATGGCTGATTTGGAGTAGATTCTTTTATATGCATGTAGCTTGGTTCCTTTTCCCATAGGAACATTTATTTGTGCAATTTGACAAAGATGATCTGAAAGTCCCAGATTTTTGAGTTCTAAGTCACAGTTTCCTGTGCCAATATCAGTGGCTATATGATCAACAGTAGAGGCTGAGTTTGTTGTTACCGTTGTTGCATAGATGACTAGTGATGTTATTCCAAAGCTACATAAAATGCTCAGAAAAGCATTAATAACTTTATCTATTTTTGATGTGTTTATGTTAAGACCTCCACGTAACAGGATGTTATTTTTAGTGTTTGATACTGGTCATAGACTCTGTATTAGTTTTACACAGATTATGTCAAAATCACCACTAGGAGAAGGATATACACATAATATAACAAGTTTTTTTGGAAACATTTTGCCATGATAGCTCTATTGCTGACACTTCAAAGTGTTTTTCTTCACCAAGAAAGACAATGTTACTTCTTACCTTATATTGGAGTTCATTCTTAATATAAATACATGACCCTCCTCCTTTAATTGAAACTCTACCATAAGATGATGTTTGTATATATTAGGGTAAAGTTACTACTACTACTACTACGTGATCAGGCCCAGTGGACCGCACGCATCTACAAGTTTCCTCCTCCACTGTATTCTGTCCATTGCTGCTATCCGCCATTCGTCCACATCTATTGACATTTGTTTTAAATCTTCATGGAGTCCATCCCTCCAACGCTTCTTGGGTCTCCCTGTCGGTCTCTTTCCTGTAGGTGTGAAATCCAGGAGCTTCCGAGGCCATCTGTGATCCTCCATCCGGGCCACATGGCCGGCCCACTGCATTCGTTTGGCTTTGACAGCTCCTGCTATGTTGGGCTGCTGGTATAGTTCATCAAGCTCTTGGTTGTATCTGATCCTCCATTCCCCTGTATCTGCATCCAGAACCGGGCCGAAGATCTTCCGAAGCACTTTTCTCTCAAAGACAAGGAGCTTATGGAAGTCCTGTTTCCGGATACTCCATGTCTCACAGCCATATAGAACAACAGGCTGGATCAGGGTTTTGTACAGTCGAATCTTGAACTGTCTGGAGAGAGATTTGGACCGAAGCAGTTGTGATAGGCTGTGGTAAGATCGGTTTCCTGCTTGTATTCTGGCATTGATCTCTGCTTCACATGACGAGCTCTCAGTGAAAAGTGCCCCTAGGTATTTGAATTCTTGCACTCTCTTGTAGGCATGGTCCCCAACCTGCAGTGATTGTAGATGATCAGCAGTCTGACAATGACCACGCGTCATGACGAGGTACTCTGTCTTAGCTTCGTTTATGTTTAGCCCAAATTTGCTGGCAGCCTCCTTTAGTGCTTTGGTCATTTGCTCCAACTCCTCTTCCGACCTAGAGAGTAAACAGATGTCGTCTGCATAGGCTAAGTATGCCAGACTCTTTCCTTCGATTTCAATCCCTTCGTTCTCTTGGAAGGTCTCGCGTATGATCTTCTCGAGGGCAAAGTTGAACAGGATAGGGGACAACCCATCTCCTTGCCTGAGTCCTGTCACAATTTCAAATTCCTCAGTTACGCGATTTCCCATCTTCACCTTTGCATGTGTTTCGTTCAGACAGATCTTTATCAGATTGATGAGTTTCTCTGCTATGCCAAACTCCCTTAAACAGTTGAGCAGGCTCTTGCGATGTATGCAATCATAGGCCTTCTTAAAATCAACGAATAAAATATGCAAATCTTTACCATATTCACCCAGTTTCTCAGTGAGCTGCCGGAGACTGAAGATGTGATCTACTGTTGACCGTCCTGGCCGGAAACCTCCCTGGTACTCCCCAATCACCGATTCTGCCACTGGCTGAATTCTATGTATGAGGCAATTGGACAGGATCTTATAGCAGACGTTAAGCAGGGCGATTCCTCGATAGTTGTCACATTTCAGTTTGTCACCCTTCTTATGTATTGGACAGATCAGAGCTATTTTCCATTCTCCTGGTAGTTCTTCTTTGGTCCATATTGCCTGTATCAGTCGGTGTATTTTTTCTGCAAGTTTCTCTCCTCCTGCCAGGATCATTTCAGCCTGTATTCCATCTTGACCTGGACTCTTATTCTGTTTAAGGTGTCTGATTCTGGTTTTTATCTCATCCAGGGTAGGTGGGGGATAGTCTGCATCGGCTGTAATTGGGTACTGGAAATCAAACTGCAGTTCGGGTTCATCACAATTTAGCAGCTGTCGAAAGTACTCTTTCCATCTCTCAGCTATGTCCCTATCGTTCGTCAGGATCTTATCACGGGAATCTTTGACAAATTTCTGCTTGGCCTGGTGACCTTTGCAGAGGTACTTCACCCTCAGAAACATTTCCCTCGTCTTTTGTCCTCTGAAGTCTGTTTCTGCTTCAGTGATGATATTCCTTAAATATTTCCTCTTTGCTCTTCTCAGAATTGCTTGTGTAGTCTTTCGGACCTCCTCAAATTGTGCTTTGGCCTGTGCCAGATTTGTCCCCTTCAGCCATTTGTTCCTGGCTTCCTTTCTCCTTTCCAGGGTATCTGCACATTCCTTTCCAAACCAGATCTTCTTGCCCACCGCGGGGACCCGAGCTGAGTCTGACATTGCTTCCACTTACTTGTGTCAGACTCCTTCTTTCTCCTTCCCTGTCGGCCTCCTTTGGCCAACTCTTGCTTTTTCGACCCCAACGGTATTAGGTTTCGAGGCCCGAGGGCGTCTTTCCAATTTTCTTATTCCTTCCTATAACCCAACTCCTGAGGGGAGCCCACCCCTTAAGAAAAGCCAGCAGTCCTGTGAGCTGTGAGGGTAACACCGCAGGTTGGACGGGAGGCCAGCACCCTCTCTCCGTAAAAAATTAAACATGCTTTCAAGACTACAAGTAAGCCTCGGAACATTACTGACAAAAATAGACGACGTCAATGGCAAAGAAACGGTATTTAGGGTAAAGTTACATAGGCAATTTCACTTTCCTTGCACCAGCGCTCAGTAATGCATATAATAGAACTATTTAGAGTTTGCAACTCGACTTCAAGCTGTTGTACTTTGTTTTTGATACACTGAATGTTTTGGTGGACATTGTTAGGCATTTAATTTTGTTTGTATTGTTGATATATATATATATCAAAAGCACGGCTACCTATGTGAAGTGTTCACTGCAGTTACCACTAAACACTAATGCATTGTTTAAGCTTAAGCTACTAGAACTATCGGCTACATTACATAAATTAATTTGCATAAGATCATTAGCTGTTAAGCTAGTTTCGTCTTGTTCAGGGCTGTTTGGATTTTGGTCCATGCTACCATTTACTCTAAAAAAGCATCCCTAAATACCTCTGATATTTGGAATTTTGTTTAAGTCGCCCTTCTCTGCGATAGTTTCGCTTATTTTCTCGCACAACTGTTTTATTGCCTTCGAAATTTAGATGCAACGCATGTTTGGCATGAAGGCATCTGTCCAATTTACCTATATAGACTACTCTACATTTTCCAAACGAAGCACACAACTGTTTCATTTTTATGTCCGTTTTACGAAGCTCCTTGTAGACAAACGAATTATATATTGGGTTCTACCTATGAGGTAGCGTTGTAACTGTTGTGTTACGAGATTTATTAACTTCTAAGAAATTTTTCAGGCATGCTAAGCAATTTTGCGCCTCGTTTCTTGCGATATCGTTGGTACCAGCTATGCACGCAACATATTCATTTTCGACTTCCATATTTCCCTGCAGGTAAACATCGGTAACGTTTTTCATGCTTGCACTAGGTTTTATTAATCCCACTACTTGTAAGTCTTGTAAAGTTCTCGCCAGGTTTCCGCCGTGGCTGTCCGTTAAAAAAAGAACACTGTACCTTTTATCCAGCATATTCTTGATTCTATTGTCACTGGCTCTGGTTGAAGTTTCGTTTGTTCCGCCTTTGCATTGTTTACAAAGCTCTTTGACACCAAGCTTGTAAGTTTACCGCCAGACTCTGTGACCGAGCGGTTCTAGGCGCTTGAGTGTGGAACCGCGCGACCGCTACGGTCGCAGATTCGAATCCTGCCTCGGGCATGGATGTTTGTGGTGTCCTTAGTTTAGTTAGGTTTAAGTTCCTAAGTCCTAGGGCACTGATGACCTCAGATGTTAAGTCCCATAGTGCTTAGAGCCATTTGAACCATTTTTTTTAAGATTACCACTGTCACTTGTTTCGGCGATAAAGGCACTTTTTTTTGTACGAGATTGACTGTTACTCGGAAGAGAACGCGATTTTCGCGACGATAATAGTTCACACTTTTCAGATGTTAGATTTTTCACGCTTGTATTTGGAACGGCGTGGATATCCCGGAGAAATTTAGGCGATTTTCGCGGCGATGACGATCTACACTTTTCAGATACGTTTTTTTATATCAGCCATCAGTACATTAATAGTTAGTTGAAGACTGCATATACGACTGTTTAACTTTTCAATTTCATTTCTACAGTTTGTGCACGCACTGATATTATCGGCAAAATGTACGCGTTTTTTCGTAGCAACACTATACCTTTCTATACGAGCCTCCATCTTATTATAAAGAAGCTCAGTTGGTAGAGCTGTTGCACACGAAAGACAAAGGCCCTGAGTTTGAGTCTTGGTCTGGCACATAGTCTTAATCTGCCAGGAAGCTTCACGGACAAATGCTCATAGCTCTTGAAGTATGCACTTAGAGCCAATGTTTATTGTACATTTTTTTCTAGTTAATTGTACCATCTCTCAAAATATGGAAAATAAAGCGCTTGCAGTAGATGAGATTTGTTTCACGTTGCAAAAACTGTATCATTACTGTCAGGAGACAGTAATGACGCATACCATGACAGTTAACTTTCTCTAAATGTACGTACAGTGGTCAGTATTTAGAGACACGATAAGAACAATCATTTGAAGAAAAAAAAAAAAAACAACTAGTAGCAAACATGGCTTCTGAAATGCATACTGTACCTTAAAGGGTTATGAGCAATTGTTCATTTTCGCTAATGTGAAACAGACTTCTTCTAGAGATGAAGTGCTCATAGCTCTCAAGTTACACAGTTTAGAGCCCATGTTTACTAGACATTTTCATTTCGAATGATTATTTCTGTCATATCCCAGATACTAACCATTCCTTCTGGTACAGCGTGTGCAATAGGTTACTACAGGAGTGAGACAGAGGACCATTGAAAATGAAAGGGTAATTTTTGTGTACAACGAAACCTCAACCTTGTAATGAATGCAACAGGCAGAAAGTCTTTCAGTGTTCTCCAACATAACTGAAGTGAGTTCTTTGAAAACACAAAGGCATGTATGATACAAACATGTTCATGTAGTATGCACGAGTACTAGCACTGTAATGTAAGTAAATCTACGGTTACACTCTCGTGACATTTTAAGTTTTACAGAGTAATCAGAGACCAAAGCAGACAGATGGAATCAACACATTAAGTATTCCTCAGAGCAATAAATTTTGTTGTTGAGAAATTTCTGAGAGCTTCCTACCGATTGGTATTCCCATATTAATTGTATTCATTCATTTTTGCAGGACCTCACATGCTGGATGAACAGAGAAAAAAAGGTGTATTGATATCTGAGGGACTTAAATCTAGTACTCCTGTGAGAGGATAATACATTATCCACATGTCTACTGGAATTCTGCATATAATAATTCTAAACATAAGTGATTCACAACATTCTGAAGGCTTGGAGAAATGTATTAAGTCATTTGTACACTAAAAAATTAAGAACCTGTTATCGGTAGCAGAAGAAAATTTTGCAGAAATGAAACATTTTTCAAATCCCACATAAATTTTGTATCATACACTCACTTTTCTCAAATGGAATATCGTGTGCAGTGTGCTTTAGCTCCAAAATAAGGTTTAACAGGTTGTTTGTTCTGTATTATTTCAAATATTAATATCTATTTATTATGGCTTCGAGACCGAGAAAAATGGGAGTTACAGACAGAACAGAAAAAATTTATTTAGGGTACCATGACAACAAGAAGAGCACTTATTGATGGCAGATCCAGTGGAGAGGGAGTGGTGGGGGGAGAGTGCCATACATCTTTACATTTGTATACGCCCCTTAATCACAACGTCTGGATTCAGAAGACTATGGTATGTGACGGACAGTGCATAGTTTATTAATTCTTTCACAAATTGTTTTTCTCAGCGATACTCAGTTATTTCACGACTTGTTAGGCCAGCATATGCTGTGATTTATCGTTGTTTCTTTATTGTGAAGCTTTTCACTTCTGTAGGAGCATTCAAGCTGACGCAGCTATGTTTCAGTTGTTGTGCAGGTGCATGTTAGAAATAAGAGTCGCCAACGCTGCCAGTTGCAGTCTTTGTCATTTGTTTCACGATATGGTGGACTATTTCCAGTAAGACTCTAGATTTTATGAATAATTTGTACTTACAACTTATTCTCACACTTCTTCATTAACACCAAACCTTCAACGTTTTCTTTATTCGTCCTTTTGGAGCCGTATTAAAATTTAGGATTTTGCCGCACCGAAAAACCTGACGTCCGGGCGATGCCATTGTTGCGAACCCCCCCCTCCTCCATCGAGCCGGCCCTGGTGGAAATTAATGTATCACGTACAGTACATCTACACTTACTACAGTAATTGAACAATAAGCTTCGTCTTCAGCTTACATATTAGCCAATACTTGTGAAAGTACGTCTTCACATTTTACTTTTAATAGTGTTGTGGCAAAGCTTTTTTGTGTTGAATCATATTTCTAATAGCAACCGATAACTTACGTAAATGTAATATGAAACACCGATGACCCTTGAAACATCGACTGAAGTGCACTGGGCAGTTAATTAGCTAAGTTATGCCACGATTCAGCTGACATTCCTGCCATTTCACACTACCCGCAATTTTAATTATACTGATAAAAAATACTGATGGATTCCATGTACTTCGTTATTTAACTGTACCCCTCCTCTGGTAGCAAAATAACTGATTTGTAAACGACCGCCAAAAGCATCTGGTACAAAGCAAACTGTAACCGCGATGGTTGATACTTCAAATGGACCGTGCGGCGCACCTCTAACGCAATAATCATTTCCTGACTACCGCATTTTATCGCGTTAGCTCCCCCCCCCCCCCTCGAATATTCCCCTGCCCAAAGATTTTCATCATTAAAAATTATTTTATTAATATCGCGCATAATTCCCTCTCCCCGTTCGTTCTTACTGGAGCAGCCTTCAAGTGACTTGACATTGACAATGGACAACAATGAACAGAGCACTGCCCGGCATAAAAATATTTCCATTGTCACAACATACATTAAATTTGAAAAGTGAAGTCGCAGACGTCTTTCTAGGTCAGCTTGTTATAAGTAGTCATAATGTAGAAACATTCCAATCAAATGTCTTACCTTACGCCGATACAAACGGAGTGAAAGCTGCGGGAAGAAATTTCTCCATTGATTGTAATAAACTGTTGTCTGCAAAGGCAAGCTCCAAATCTTTCCGTGGGCCTAAAACAGGGAAATGCCCCGAAATTGGTAATGGTGTAATTGCTACGTCAATGAACTTCGGAATGACGGTTGTGCTGTCTCTTACGAAATGATTCATAACAAAGCTCTCGAGGTGGTTGCCACGTTCAACATTGACAGAAATATTTTAAAGCAAACATTGGTTGGGTGATTCGTTTTACAAGACGGCAAAATCTCGGTCTACGAAGGAGAATATCATTGTGCAAGAGTTTACCTCGAGACTACACAGATAAGTTAATCAAGTTCTATCGTTATGTAGTACAAGTTTGACGGCAATATTACTACCGTATTTGCTTTTCCAGGTTGGTAACGTGACCAGACACCAGTATTTTCTGATGTGCTGCATAACACCATCATTGCCCCAACAGGCTCAAAAAGTGCCCTTGTGAAGACGACTGTAGCGGAGAAACTAAGATGCACAGTGATGATGTGCATTACAGCAGACGGCAGTAAACTTTCACCGTATGCCATCTTTACCAGGAAGACGTTACCAAAAGAGAGTACCCCACACGGAATTCACTTAACGAGTTCAGGAAAAGGGCTTCATGACAACAGGTTTGATAGTGGGTTGGTGGGAGAAAGGCTGGGGAAGACGACCAGGAGCATTATGACAAAAGAAGCCCCTTCTTGTCCTATACAGTTTCTGTGGTCACCTTGTGGAAGCTGTAAAGGAGAAAATGAGACGGATAAAGTCCCATCCTGTCAATATCTCTGGAAGTTTAACGTCCATTCTTCAACCTTTAGATGTCAGCATTAACAAAGCTTCCAAAGAACATCTTCGACGCCTGTATTCAGAATGGATGTTGGTGGGATCTCAGCATACCCACGATGTGCGAGTGGATAATCAGTGCCGATGTGCGAGTGGATGATCCGTGCATGGGAGAAAATTAGTGTCGATATTGTCAAAGAGGAGCTCAAAAAAAAAAAAAAAAAAAAAAAAAGAAACGGAATTTCTTGTGCCATTGACGATTCCAAGGAAGACACGTTGTGGAATAGTAAAAATGAAGAAGATGAAATGTTGTCAAAGCCTCAAAATAGTGATGACAGTGACGAAAGCGAGGCCGCAGAATAGTGAGAGAAAAGAAACAATGAAACATTGCATTGCTGCTCTTCATTGTTTGCACCATCAACGTCGTCTCGCTTTTATCAACAGGCATGAGCTACCAGTTGTAATCTGAGCCTTCTAAAAATTGGTGCATGTAAAGTGTACATAATACTTGCTTGTAACAGTTTTTTTTCCCTTTTCATTCCCTCCTCTGATGGAGGAGAGCGGGCTTTTCGAGGGCTTGCTGTATACTCTTTCAAATGTAGAGTTCTACATTTCATTTTTATTTTATATGTATTTATTTAATGCGTTCAAGTGAACATTCCATTTTGACAACACAACTGAATCTTTCATTTTAGTGTTGCAATTTGCGTTATTCATTGTGATTATTATTAAATTGACAGTGTTCTTTCTTAACAACTATGTATAGTACAATAATATTACTTAGAGATACTGTTGCTTCTAATGTGAGATACACTTTATTTAGTAAAAATATAGTAGTGTTGCATAATACATAAAATGGTAGAGTTGAGAGGAGGGAGAGCGATAGAAGCGGCGTAGGATAGTGTAAACTTATGCCTAGTGGAGGGTGAGTAGTACAGATTGAAGTGTAGGGTCTTATATACAATTTCTATTTATAATGTTCGGTTTCTTAGAGCTGGTTGTAGCTTCCTGAGAGGTTCACGATCATGTGTTCATCGTGGTTGTTTATATATACACACACACACACACACACACACACACACACACACACATATATATATATATATATATATATATATATATATATATATATATATATATATATATATATATATGAGGTGGATTTATGGAGTTGGCTGTGAGTGGTTCCAGGGTGGGGGCTAGGTCTGGGTAAGTTTTGGCGGTATTCAGGGCTGTTGAACCGGAAGGTGTGATGTATTTCAGTTTTGGTTTTCGACAGGTTCTGTGATGGAGGTGAGGCCCTCTATGTCAGGCCTTTTGTTCAATATGTGTCTGCTGTTTTGTGCTCAAAGCTTGACCAGCCTTCTTTGGAGTGGTTCTACCTTGGTTGTTTGGTAGACCACATTGCTCAGCATCAGGTAGGGGAGTTTGGCAGTAATATGCAGGAGCCTCCTCTCGATGCTGTAGAGTCTATTTGTTATTTGGGCGTGTATGCATCGTAGTGGGCTGCCACATACTCCAGAACCGGTCTTTTGAAAGTTTTGTAGGTGTGGACTGCAGTTTATGTGCTGCAGTCATGAATGCGACCTTGTACCTGGCGGATAAGATTCTCTTAAGCGAGTTTTTTTCAGGAGTTGTGTCAGACGGGTTTTCCAGTTGAAGTGTTTGTCAAGATGAACCCCGAGGTACCTGGCTGTATCATTGTGCCTTATGGTTGTGTTCCATAATGTGACTCTGATGTCATCTTCGTTTTGTTGGCGGTTTTTTTGTGAGATGTCTATGTCTGAAAAGGACTGTCTGTGTCTTCATCCACATTTCCATTTCGCCATCCACATTTCTAGCCGTTGGAGGTACAATTACATCTTGAATTGTGTGGTTGTTATTCGTAGCTCGGTGACACAGTAGGGTGTATCATCTATATATACTCCTATTGTTTCATTTTGCATTGTTACGGTAGGTAAGTCAGCTGTGTATAGGGTGTGAAGAAGGAAGGACCAGATGCCACCCTGATGAATGCCAGCATGTGGGACGAAGGCTTCTGGAAATTGGTTTTCTACATGAACTCTGAAGGTTCTCTCAGTGATGTGTGCTTCTATCAGTGTAGCTGTTTTTGCTGGGATACCCATGCTGACCAGTTTGAACACCAAGCCTGGTGCCAAACTTTGTCACATACTCATTCGATATACAGGAACGCTGCAAGGGTACAGTGTCCCTGGCTGAATCCTATGGTTATACTGTCACTCAGTTTGAGGAGTGGCTCACTAGTCGAATGGTTGTGTCTGAAACCTGCCTGCATCAGGGGTAGTAGTCCTTGGTTTCGATCTATATTCTGAGGCACTTGGTTACTATCTGTTTGTAACTCTTTCCTATTACGTTGAGTAGGGACATTGCTCTGTAGGATTTAGGGTCAGTCTTAGGTTTGTCTGGTTTGGGTATCATGATGGTCTTGCTGGTCTTCCAGTTGATTGGTATTGTCTCATTATGTAACAGTAGTTGAAAATGAGGGACAGTCTGTGAATTAGGATGTGGTGGGGGCTTTGTGAAGATGTATGCGTCTAATGTTGTTTTGTCCTGGGGCTGAGATGCAACCAGAGTATACTGCGTCTTCAATTTCCGTGTCTGATGTGTCTTTGGTGAGGGCTTCCTGTTCTTCTATTTCAGTGGTGGCGGTATCTAGCAAGATTGGCAGCTGGGTGTCTGCTCTCAGCCTAAATCGGTCGTCGAATTTATTGTCATTGGGGAATGAGAAGACTTCCTGTAGGACTTGCTTAAAGGCTTCTGTCAGTTCAAGTGTGTCTGTTCTGATTTCGTTGTTCACGATTAGGGTGTTGGTGGCTGCCTGGCGTTGCCCTGTTAGGGTTTTGAATCGCC
The DNA here is from genome assembly GCF_023898315.1 of Schistocerca nitens. Classification (NCBI taxonomy): domain Eukaryota; kingdom Metazoa; phylum Arthropoda; class Insecta; order Orthoptera; family Acrididae; genus Schistocerca; species Schistocerca nitens. The sequence goes on along the minus strand of NC_064618.1, from coordinate 468,720,991 downwards.
TCCAGAATTTCCCCCCATTCCTGTACTCAAGTCTGCTGCATTGTCATTGTCTATGTTCGGAAACTATTCTTTTTATTCTTACGTTGAGTCTGTTCCATTGTCTTTTCAAGTCAGGGTTGTCATTTCATCTCATTTGACTTTGTGATAGCTTCTTTTGTTGTATGAGGACTAGTGCTTCCTGGGGGATTTATGGTCTCCAGTTTTCTACCATTTTGGTGGGAATTGCTTTTTGTGCTGCTTTTTTGTTGTTGCTGGTTTGAGTCTGTTGTGAGTTTGCTGCAAGTCATTGTCTTCAATGACAGTCAAGGGGGTGTATAGTTCTTCAGTCTGTACACCCTGCTATTTATACCAGTCTGCCCTGGCGTGTATTAGGATGGTCTGTCTGTTGGGGTCTGGGGTAGGGGGGCGATTAGCAGATGTGGAGAACAGAATTAGGAGATGGTCGCTATTTACTGAGGCGGCTGTTCTGGGAAAATGCATGGTGTCATTTAAGTAAGGACTGATTAGGACATGGTCTGGGGCTGATGTACCTTTATGACCTATGTATGTCTCTTCATTCAGTGGCAGTTGTTGGATCGGATTTGTAGTCAGTAGATCGAAAAGTCTGTGACCGTTGCCATTTCCATTCTGCCCCCTAGCCTGCTACGTCTACTGTTGAAATCACCTAGCAGTATGGTGCAGTCAAATGACGTATCGGATGAATTGGATAATCAGTGCTGTCCCGGGGGGGGGGGGGGGGGGGCTATACAAGCACGCTGTCTTCAGAGATCTGCTGAGCCTGTCTGTTATTTGCACTGCAATGGCCTCTATGTTGTCAAAGGCAGCAGGAATGGTGATCTCCTTCACTGTGATAGTGTTGCAGATGTAGATGGCCACACTTTCCCAGCTGTCTTGACTCTGCTTCCTGAAGGTGTGGAACTTGGGGAAATCACATTTTATTCTGGACTCGAGCCAGGTGTTCACAAAATGAATATTTTCCCTATTGACACGTGCGTGAGTAGTGATTTTTTGTTCCTGGTTCTCTTCGCATTTGCCATGGCGGAGGGTGGTTAGTACTGGGACAACCTGACGGGAAGTTTGAATTCTGGCGGGAAAGTGCCACGCCCTCCTCCCCCCTCCCTGAAAAATGGCGTGAAGTTCAAATTCCAACAGGATAATGAACCACACCCCTGTTATCTCTACTAAGCAAAGAAAATCGAAAGAAGATAGTTCACTTGGGTTACCTCCACTAACCTGAGTCACCCGACCGCCACTTCCTCCTATTAACTGGCGCCAAGTTTGAATTTTGGTAGTAAACAAAGCTCGCTTGGGGTTTCGCTGCTAATCTATGAAAATGGCGCGAAAGAAAGGACACTTGTACTAACCTCAATCACCCGACCGCCACTTCTTCCTAGGGAATCGTGGGAAATGGAATCAGCATGCACTGGGTTGCTGGAGAGAGAAAGGGGTGTACTTTATTTATTTAGAGATGCAATATATTTGTCACAGTGATACAGAACACACGCTCTGACATGCCACACAGGATACAGACCTGCAAACTACTCCTAAATAACTCATGTATAATGCCCTACACACGTGCCTGCTAATTGTAAACTGTCAAAATAACGCATAGCACAGCCTACTGACATGCAAACCACTCTTAAATAATGCAATACATTTACACCCACAGAGAAAAAGAACTCCTAAATTGTCAAAATAATAATCCATCTCAAATACTCTGCAAACATGCTTACTAACCGTCAACTATCGAAATCAGGCACCACTCTTTATTTAAACAATTATAGACAGCACCACCATCCAGTGTGTTCGTCAGGAGGTCTGGACTCCAACTGACTTAGTACACACTACCACCAGCAGAGGGCACTGTTATCCGTAATGTCGTCTGATGAGGCAAGTACCGTTATTCAAGATGGCACCATACAGTGTGTTTACCACGAGGCTTAGTACGTATTGACACCACCAGAGAGTGCTGCTGTGGACTTGGAATTAATTTTCTCCAATGCCACACCCACCTAGGCTTGTAAAGAAATAGTTAAAACCTCCACCACGATCCTCAACCGACCGCAACCCATTTTGTTGGGCTAACGTACACTAACGTGTACTAAAATGTACTACCGTGTACTACCATGCACTGACGTGTACTAACGTGCACAGTGCCTAACGTAACCCAAGATGGTGGGGGTAAATGGCGGGAAATGCTGAACATGAGTTTTTATTTTGCAGGCAATGTCTCGACCACAAGATCTAGACTCCAACTGACCTAGTACACAGTACCGGCACCAAAAAGGGTGCTGTAGTCCGTGACACCATCTATTCAACCACTTTCTCTCTATCGCCATGCTAATGGAACACGTCTGATGCACACTATTGACATCACAGTGTGAAGCCCGCACGCTCATACTTACATTACAGATCATGCAATAGAAATCTGCCTGCGATTCAAACAGAACACGTGGGCGTCCCTGCCCCCCTTCCCTGACCCCACTCTGCACTCTGGCCACAGCCGGGCACTCCCTACGAAGTGACAAGGTCGTCAGCTGTCAAGCTACACACAGACGTCCGTTCGGGTCCCGCATGCATGAGGCGAAGCCATCGCCATCATACTTGACACACCTGAGAAATTCCTCTCCAAATTTGTAACCACCTACGCGCTTTTGATTATGCGATCACACGGGAATGAAGACCTATTTTCAAAGTGCAGTCACTCCAAGGTAGCCCGTGGGCGTGTGCATGCTTGCGAAAACATCCTTAATCATAAGAGCATCCTCCTTGTTTGGAAATAGATCACTGACTAAGCACAGACGGGGGCGATCATTGCAAGTGCATCTAACAATGTTCTCACTGTTATTCTTACATCACATGGCTTTGTAAAATATAACAGCCAAGTCGATCTCTAGGGAATTGTATAGTGTCCCTGAAATAGTTAAAGCTCGCTTTCTTGATGTCTCAGCTTGTATGCACGAAAATTCTTACCCTAACAGAATCTGTTAACGAAAATAACGCTGAATGCATTCTTCCTCGTGGATCTAACATGGTAGCCTTCCTGCTCTCAACATATTCAAATGTTCTCACTGCTATGTAGAGGCTTCTATATCCCAGCACAAAGGATGTGAATGAATCGAGCATTGTGATTAGCTCTTATCGAATTTACGCGCCGAATTACTTATGCTGTCGGTATCAAAGCACCATCCACCTTTTCTTTCTGGGACTTTCAGTGGTTAAATTATTTTGCACAGATCGCTAATTTGCATGAATAGTTGAACACGTAAAGTTGTCTACAGATCATCAAATACAAACCAGACTCACAAGAATATTGGAAGCCAGGAACAAATTTATCAGTGTAACTACAATTGAATATTACTATTGCCGCAACAGTCTGACACTGATAGACGTACACGTAATTTATGCTCTTGACGGTTGTGCTTCTGGAACAGATCTCACTATCTATAGCGCACATAATTCCCCATGTAAAAAATATCTCTCTGTTATGGATGTGCTGAATCTATAGGTCCCTCACGATAGGGCACACAGTCATCCTCTCTAGTCACGCCATAACATAAGCCACATTAACTTCACAATACAATATATATATATATATATATATATATATATATATATATATATATATATATATATATATACATTTTACTCAGACAGTGCAGTTATCTTTTATATCTGTACAGCACCTGAAAAAATTAATGTATGCCTCCACTCACACCAACTATATGTCATGATGCACTCCAGTCCTATGGAAGCACCATCACTCTTTTCTTTCTTTCTACAGACGAGACTTTCAACGGCAATAAACTATTTTACAATGATCATCTTATTGCACTGACAACTAAACATCGCAAAGTGCCATATATATCGTCACGAGAAGACTCTTACTCATTTACACTGCTCTCCCACCAGGGACAGAAGCTTGAATATTAGTTCACGAAACTGATCTCCAACCTGTCAATATATCACCACCTACCCTGTCGATGTAGTAAACATACATTTCATATCCTTCGCCGTACAAAATCATTGCTTTTACATCATTCATACATATACTGCAAAGACGGACAGTACTGTATGTATACTCCTCACAGCACTAGGGCTTCTACATCCGACGGGTGCCCACAACACTTCAGAACTGTTCTACAAATTTGGGATCGTTTCCCCTCGGCACAAACGCGTTACTGTTTCTGCTTCTTTGCTTGCTCGCTTTTCTACGCACAACTCGAGACTCAGGGATTACAAGAACACATGTACTTTCGCATGGTTCGCCATAATATTATACCATTTTCTCGGTACTTTTCGATACCAAGCACTAGGCACCATCCTACCGATCACTAGCACAACATAATTTCCAAGATATAAAATGGCTCTGAGCACTATGCGACTCAACTTCTGAGGTCATCAGTCGCCTAGAACTTAGAACTACTTAAACCTAACTAACCTAAGGACATCACACACATCCATGCCCGAGGCAGGATTCGAACCTGCGACCATAGCGGTCTCTCGGCTACAGACTGCAGCGCCTAGAACCGCACGGCCACTCCGGCCGGCTCCAAGATATAGACTGGAAATTATTTATCTACAAACCCCGAACTTTAGCCAGGTGCAGTGTGCTCTAAACCACTGAGTAACTAGAAACAAATATAGCAAACTGTTATTTCCACTCTCGAATACAGATGTTGCTAATGTAACAGATTCCAAATCATCCCTATAATTTACAAGCCAACTAAGGTCTTTCCCATGTCCAGAGAACAGGCAAATGCGTCTTCCAAAAGCTACATGCACACACAACAATCGATCTTGCCCAACTAAATAAAAGCGCGAAATGTGCATAAGCAGTCAACAGAACAATTTACATGGGAGGGAATAACAGTCCAGCACAAATGCACCTCCATACACAATCTTCTCAAATTTGCATTTGGTCACGAAAACCGCTAAACACATACTAAGTATTAGTTCTGTATTTGGTCCTCTAGAGGACGTCAAAGTTAGCTCAGATACATTCCTACACTCCAACAGGCCTCTGCATTCGGACGGCTGCTGCCGTTAATGGGGAATGTGAATCATTCGCACCACAGGCAATGCATACATCGAATCATTCTAGAAAACTGGTCACATATATTTTCTGTTATCATTATACTTACAATTAAATCTTTCGATCGTGTTCTCAATTGAACGTCATTCGACAACGAGCATAGTATCGGAAATACACCCTGCTGTTGGCAGTGGCTCTGGAAATACAAATATGATTACACCTCTTATGACTTGACATACTCTTCCCTTTGCTATCACAATACTCGAAGTAAAATCCATACCCTCCATACGACTGGTCATAGTCACTTCCTTTCCACAAACACATACTTTATAAAGTCTGATGCTCAAATGTGAACATATCACGCATTCCCTACTATTACTAAGTATAATACTTCTTCAATAACTGATTGCCTGCAATAAGAAATAATACTGACCCAAACTCAATGACGGCTGTGCATGTCTCTTTGGTTTTGCTTGCGAATCCTACCACCATGTCCTAGAAAGAGAGATGTAATCGGTTAGATGTTAAATAAAAAACCGATCCCAGCAACTACAGCATGTTACTGTCACAAGCGGTCTTGTTTCTACAAGTGCACACAACTATCCACGTTAAAAGATATACCTGCTTTGCGAATTGAGGTACGACATTACCTCTGAATGAGGTGGTTTTTTCCGCACAAACACCATGATGGTGATCGTAGGAATGTATATTACCAGCCCATGATGCAACATCGTCATAAAATTTCCCCATTTTGAAAGTGATTCGGCTAAGGAACGTGGTACGTAAGCTGTAATTGCGAGTCCCTCACTGCACCCCAACTAGATAGTTCTATAGTATTTGTAACTCATTCTGTCTCAATACCATATTAGAGCTTATGCGACAAATCCACTGAGTTATAGGCAATGACTGACTGAGAAGGAACACAGACAGTAGTAGTAGATGATGTGCCGATTGGGCTCATAAGAAAAAATTATGTACACTACCTTCTCAGATCTCTAATGTTACGCTGTTCCCTAGAAATGATGTCAATCATTTGAAATCAGGTCTCTCCATTCGAGCACATACCTGCATCGGATCACACCCACAAGTGAATCATATTTCTGGCACTCCCATATCTCGAAACGAGTCAGCTTCCCCGAACCTAGCTGCTACAGTAAAATTCCAACATGGTTTTAGTCACCCCCTATGGATCATGCAACTGCTCCCATTTCTACAGCTTCGCGCATGTGATCGTTCCAATTTAAGTTGGAACTGATCAGAAGTAGGAGAAAGACATATCCACCACCTTCTGCAACTGGTGTAGAAACAGAACGACCTGAGTTAGTGCAACAAGAGCATCTTTTGAGCATTTAGTGGAAATAGGCGCAATGTGGTACGTCCCCAAACTAGATACAAGTACTACAGATCCTCGTCCATTCAAATCAATCAGCCCAACATGCTACCATCGTTATTCTCTACCCCCCAACATAGAAAAATTACCAACTATAAAAGCTCATCCCATTTAGAAGTCACCTAGGCACCGATGCCGGCGCAATGACGCAAAACTGCGGTGGGCCTCCAGCGCGGAGATGGAGATTCCACAATGCTTCCCAGAATAGCGTAGCGTGCAGCCATCCAAGCATTCATAACGATATACCTAGCCCCTCAACGAATTTACACCTCAAACTGCTGCTGCTGCTGCCACCTATTAAATATACAAGCAGCACAGAGGCCACTCCAAAGCTTGATCACCTATAAGCGAATGATCGTATCCCACAGACTATACTTAGTCGCAAGAGACGCTAACTCTGGTCCTGGTTCAAACACGATTTTCTAACACGCTTTTGTACAATGACAAACATTTCATTTTTCTACCACGTTGAGGCCAGTGTCAGGTTCTAAAGTGACATTAAGAAGTTCTGATCCACGGCCTTTCGCAGGAAACTAGACGTTACATCGTGTAAATCATATTCTTATGGCGGATAGCACAACACGCCACACATCGGCTGATTTTAAATAAAAGACAATTAAAACATAAGCAAACTGGAAGAGTTTTGCCGCCTTGGCGTATGTCTCCAAACTACAAGCCAAAGGTAATTCACAAGCTCTACATTTAGACTCGTCTCTCACACTTACAGAATAGCTGATGACGCTGCGTTCCCTTTCAACTGATTCCTCATATTGCACTCATGTATGTGATTAGTCTTTTGGTGCTGTCCACCCCAGAAGTTGCTGTCCATTCACCAAAACTTTTTACCCAACCCAAACAAGCAATAAAATCAATCATTATATGATAACCAGTGCACAGATGTGATGGAAAAGACAACATCGATGTACTCTAATAATAAGTACCACAGTTGATAGTGTGAACAATTTTACAGTAATGTCAACTCTGGCCATTGATGTGACAGCATGGTTCCCCAATTTCAGTATCATAGATAAACCACCCCTTCTCCACTTTGCGAGTATTAGTGCGAACATGGATAGATGACTGTGCAGTACATCCATTCAGTCTTAATTCTCGAACACATAAATAATCGAAATATACCAGACAGTGCTCCACATATTTCTATCACCTCGAGCATAGTGTTTAATTTACGATCTATCTCTGTGCATATGGAAGTCACAGAGCATTCTCGCTGTCTTAGGGTAAAATTAGTTAGTGAAAGACCCTCCTCTCATTGTCATTGATCAACCCGCCATGCAACACCATTAGCCAATTAATCTGCAACCGAGCAGAAGAAGACCACTACACTCCACCTCTCGTGAATGAATGGAACTTTCTGAGTCCTCACCCATCTCGAGATGCGTCCATTTCGAGGAGCTTAGCACTCCTTATCGATGTATAGTAACACATTTCAAAGTGCCGTAATGTAATAGCGGACAGTTAAGAAGAACAACAAATGAATCATTATTATAGGCGATGGAGCTCCAGACGGATGGAATTCGACGCATTTTTACCTAAATCAACCAAGCTATCAACTCTATAGTACTGTTCTAGAGTCTAGGATCGGTACCTGGAAGGTATTGGTAAGAGAGAACATAAACACATGCACGCCTAAGGCTACAACGTTCTGCACTTAAAACGGGCCTATAATGTTAGATCACCTGCGTTTCCGACCTATCAGACGTATGGAATGTAGCGTTGTTAATATTCCTTTGTGAGAAATAAATTTCAAGCGCATGACATACATCCTCCTTCCCGCTTTCTCTACGAAAAACTATGTTATCGAACCATAAAACACTTGCTCTGCATGATACGAACACAATATAGCTTTCCGTAGACGTATAGTGTCCACTGTTCATATCCGAACACTGTTCCGAAATTATGCCATGCCTGCATCAGACCTATATAAAATGATCGTAAGTAGCGGGGGATACATCCTACAAGGAAACAAATAAACACATAGCAGCAGCGTCCAACACGTGAAAATTACAAGTCATTCCATCACTAACTCTGTAAACAGCACGTCTGTTGGGCAAATGTGTACACAGGGATTGCAACGCCTCACAAGCTCCTTTCGCTAACTTAGTTATGACACTGAAGTCTTGATTTTACACCCAAGATGTGCTAGGGGGGATGGAATACATCACATAAATAAACGTTCGTTTAGAGGAATGTGTCAAGTGAGATGGAAGTCCTCTGATGATCGACAGCTTTACCGTTAACGATCGCAAGTAGACAATGCAACAGAACATGTAGCTGTATACGAGTAGAACGCAGGATATGTCATATAGGTAAGAAAAGGGGGTCACTATATTTTCAGCTACCTAGTTTCAACTACTTCACAAGGTCATCCGACTACCCACATTCCACAACCGAAATACATGCACATGGACCAATGTATATAGAAAATGTCTTAGGAATTTTGGTAGATTAGCGAATAAGACAAGCAAATATTCTAGTACCAAATCTTTATTAACTTTTGCATACACATTTACGTACAGAAAACAACACTTTCCGTATTTTTGGTAGGTGTAGCTTTCATAATGTCCAATTTAATTTTTAACTTATAACTTAAATCCACATCTGAATCATCGATTTCTTTCTCCAGCCAGTAATTTTACAAATACAGAGACGGTATGTTTTCGAACTCCAGTACATATCTAATTTTTTTCTGTAAACTACCTCTTTTAAGGCTTTAGTAATTAGTTCTTGTCACTTCTTGGGGAGTGCCTGGCTGCAGCCGGGGTGGGGTCGGGGCCGGGGATCAGCGGCGCCCACGTGTTCTGTTTGAATCACAGGCAGATTTCTACTGCACTATCTGTAATGTAAGTATGAGCGAGCGTACTTCACGATGTGATGTCAATAGCACGCGTCGGACGTGTCCCGTTAGAATGGCGATAGAGAGAAAGCGGTTGAACAGATGACATGGGTTGGTAAGGGGACGTTGCGGTTGGTTGAGGATCTTAGTGGAGGTTTTAACTATTTCCTTCCAAATCCAGGTGGGCATGGCATTGGCGAAAATTAATTCCAAGTCCACGGTAGTGCTCTCTGGTGGTGTCAGTATGTACTAGGCCTCGTGGTAAACACACTGTATGGTGCCATCTTGAATAACGGTACTTGCCTCATCAGATGACATCACGGATGACTGTGCCCTCTGCTGGTGATAGTGTGTACTAAGTCAGTTGGAGTCCAGACCTCCTGGCGAACACACTGGATGGTGGTGTTGTATATAATTGTTTAAAGAGTGGTGCCTGATTTCGATAGTTGACGATTAGCAAGCATGTGTGCAGAGTGTTTTAGATGGATTATTATTTTGACAATTTAGGAGTTATTTGGCTCTGTGGATGTAAATGTTTTGCATTATTTAAGAGTGGTTTGCATGTCTGTAGGCTGTGCAATGCGTTATTTTGACAGTCTGCAATTTGCTGTGTAGGGCATTATACATGAGTTATTTAGGAGTAGGTTGCAGGTTTGTATGCTGCGTGGTATGTCAGAGCGTGTGTTCGGTATCACTGTGATAAATATACTCCATCTCTGAATAAATTGTTCGAAAATAAACAAAGTACACTCCTTCCTCTCTCCAGCAGCCGAGTGCAGGCTGATTCCATTTCCCACAATTCCCTAGGAAGAGGTGGCGATCGGCTGACTGAGGTTAATACAAGTGACCTTTTGCCCCATTTTCTTAGATTAGCAGCGATACCCCAAGTGAGCTTTGTTTACTACCAAAATTCAAACTTGTCGCTAGTTCATAGGAGGAAGTGGCATTCAGGTGACGTAGGTTGCTGGAGGTAGTCCAAGTGAGGTATCCTCCTGGGATTTTCTTTGCTTAGTAGAGATAACAGGCATGTGATGTGTTATCCTGTTGGAATTTGAAGTTCCCGCCATTTTTTGTGGGGCAGGGGCATGGCACTTTCCCAACAAAATTCAAACTTCCCACCAAAATCCGCATCTTGAATTAGGTCGCAACCTCCATCTTGGATGACATCAAGCTCTCTTGCCAAGTCTACACAACGCCATCTTGGATGACGTCAGCCACGCCTTTGTGGATACATCTGGCAACAATGCAGAGTGTCCCAGATCACAGGTTGTCCCAATAATGTGGTTCAAGGGTGGAGGAGCAAGAGGTGTCGGCTTACTGTTGTGTGTGCTTTGGGTGGTATGTTTGTTGTGTGTGTAGTGTGGGGGGCTTGGTGTGTCGTTGGGCTCAGGGGTGTGAGCGTGTTCTTTGTTGGGACAAGTCGTGAATAGCTGGTCCTCTGGATCCCACCTGTCAGTTATTGTTATATGGAGTTCGTTCCTGGCTTGTGTGGAAATCATTCCCCTCTCTGGGAGTCGTTTCGAAGCCCTGTCTATAGATTTCCTGTCTTCAGTGCGGCGGTCCTGGAAGAGGTCCACCAGGACCTCGTGAGGGGCCTTACTAGGTCATCTTTGAGCACGACTTCTTCAGCTAGGTGCTCGCTGGAGAGGGTGTGTGGCCGTGATGGTTTTGATTGGTGCTCTGGTCTTGATGCTGATGGCTTCTTTGGGCCGATGGGGACCCTTGTATATCAGTGCTGAGTGGTTTCCGCCACAGTTAGCGCATTGTTCATTCTCTTGTTTCCTGCATTGCGAGGAGTTGTAGTCGCACCCACATCTTGAACACCTGAACTGATGGGTGCACTTTGTACATGTGGAGTTCCGTTGCTCTCCTGTAATCTATTACGACATCTTCCTCTTACTTTCAGTCGATTTGTATCAGTGAAATTATTTCAGACTTTATCTAACATAATCAGTCAACAACACCTGTGGTTATGAAAAACTAGCCTACTCGGTAACTGACAACACATTCATTGTCTTGAAGAATTTTGCTAAATAAATTGACGCTTGTAATAAGAGTGGATCTAAACCTATAATTATTTCATTTTTGTGTATTGGAGTCCAATAAATTGAAGCTTGTAATAAGATTGGAACTAAACCCACAATTATTTCATTTTTTTCTAATTGGACTCGGAAATTCTCAAGTAAAAAGGAATTTACATGGTGCTGCCATCATATGATTTTCTATGTAGCTGACGCTGTTGCTCACCGCCGTCTACAGACAATAGTGCCTTACACATACCTTAATAATAAATCGTATTCAGTGTGGAATTTCTATGTGGTGTTCGGGGGTCGATAACTTGAGACACAGAGCACAACCACTCGGTACCTGCAGCGTTTCCAGGCGGAGGTCACTTCAACTCGCTGTGCTAGCGATACGGGAAACAGATAACGCCACACGTCCATGGCAAGGAGAGGCGGCCGCATTTATTAGTTATAAATTCGGAGAATAGGGCGCTAAGGGCGAAAGCGCTTGTATTAGTTTGCAGTTTATGACATCAACAAGCGGACAGTGTATGCTCTGAAACAGCAGAGAACGAAAAAGACATCTGATGTACTTTAAGATGAGTCACAGACAAGAAGTAACTAGTTAGTTGTTTAGGTAGCTACATAGATCATTTTAACGACTCTGTTATCGAAATGATGTGGAACGAGTCAGTTTACAGGATATGTATGCATGATTGGTGTTAACATTAATTAAGACACTTTATTTAATTGTACAGTGACACTTAAAAACAAGTTTTTTTTATTATTTATTGGCTACCAGTTTTTAAGCAGAAATTCGTCAGTGGAAAACCAGGAGTTGCCCAGGAGAAATGACTTTAAGTTAAATTTAAACTTGCTTTGCCATAGGTAATAAAGATCTTTTTTCTCTCTACTGTTGTAAGTATGGAAATCGCTGTTCTCAAATTGTGATAGATTATTTATGACGAATTTCATTAGCGAATATATGTATTGCGATGGCGCAGTTAAAACTCCTTGAAGATGTCAGGCGTCCATGGTGATGGCTCTGAGCACTATGGGACTTAACTGCTGAAGTCATCAGTCCCCTAGAACTTAGAACTACTTAAACCTAACTAACCTAAGGACATCACACACATCCATGCCCGAGGCAGGATTCGAACCTGCGACCGTAGCGGTCACGTGGTTCCAGACTGAAGCGCCTAGAACCGCACGGCCACCCCGGCCGGCTCCATGGTGATGAAAGTAATCGCTGTGGCTCAGTGTCAAAGACTTAACTGTACTGTAGAAAGTTTACCTCTTGTGCATTTTTAGCTGTATGTGGAATTTTGGTTTTTTTATTCCTCTAAAATACAAAAACGATGTACAATGACTCTTGTTATGCTTCCTGTTAGAGCTTCCAAATGAGAAGGTTCTGTATTTTTTGTTACTTTAATTACTAATGAAATAATAAGTAAATGCTTAAAAATTGCATTTTATTTAATTTAATTGTAGTGTAATTAGTCGGATGATCCACTAATATAAACTCTTTTGTGTATGAGAACGAGGTTTTGCGCGACGTCACTGTTGTATGAAACATTTTCGAACTTCTTGCCGCGTCCATTCAGTCGAATTCAGCCTGTTAAGTTGGTTGGAAGTGGTTGGTTCGGTGACGCGACGATGATGCACCATTCAGATGCATCATCTGAGTCAGCTGTTTATGTTTCTGCTCGTTACAACTATTATCAGGCAAATTATTCTTTGCATTGAAGCCTAACATACAACGCGATTTTGTCCCACCAAACTTCTCCGCTCTCCAAAACAACTTTTTTTGTCGATGATTTAGTTTTGTAAAGGTAATGAGTATTGAATAAATTCAACATATTTGATTAAACAGTAGAAGTTTACTTCAGTTCGTTAATCCTAAAGTCTACATTTTCATGATTTAATTATTCTCTTGCTGATGCAACCTTGTTCCGTGAACATTTTACTTCTGAGTCTAAAATGTTTAAAAAACTCGCATCGGTTGAAACAAGCAGCATACCGCAGTGACAGGACCAACATTTAATGTACATCTGTACATACGTAAATTTTCACTGTCATTAAATTGTTATAATTTTTGTGTTTGTTTCACGTGCCGTCAAAACTGGCGATTGATGGAAAATTGATAAACAGCTGAAGACTCATCTAGTTAACAAAAAATTGAAATCAACAACTATGATTCCAAAATGTTAACCAGTACAACCATTTTTTTTTAAAAGTATATGTACTTCAATCTACATTACGACGTAATACAAAAGGTAAGGTCAACATTTTTTATTCTCCTTTGCCTATGCGTAGTAGTAGATTCTACTTGGCACGTAATCATTCGACGACCAATTTTATTTGGTATTTGAATATTTTAAAATTTTTGTGTTAGTTTTAACAATAGTAAAAAAAATTGATTTGTGCAAGATGATGGACTTCATGTCACGAGAGCGTGGAATGGTGCAGTGCTTGTTTATTGTTTCAGCAAATTATTGTCATCTTTCCAGAATGTTCATGCCCAGCAATATTATTATTTGTTCGTCGATATTAAATTGAGATACGTAATTTTACACATGAGAATTAAGCCACATTTTATATTACGGCAATAAAACGTATGCTCGCTAAAATGGAAGCTGAAACACGAGACCAGATAGAAGCGAATGCCGCTGATAGCGAATTCGCTTTGTTAATGTGACATCTCTGTTCGCGAAATTGGATCAGACGCCGACAGCTAGGAAATTAATGCAGTCATCACTACTATACAAGATCTAATTACCACAATGCATCGTAAACTGGGAGGAATGATAACAACAACCTTTGAACAGTTATCATTAAAAGAAGATGAAATATTAACCAGGCAAAACCGACACATTTGTCGGAGCAGCAGAAAGTCTTAATGAGTGAAATTACAGAGTTAAAACCAGCATACCAGGGCATCCCTGATGCGATAAAACAGTTAACTGATGAACAAGCCCTATTAAAACATTAGTTTGTTAATTTGAACGAAAAAGCAGATGATTTTACGTCAGAACAGGAAGTTAAAATTAAGGAACAATTTGATGCAAAAAGAGAAAGCTTTTCTAAAGATTTTTCCGAGTGGATTTTAAGTAAGGAAAAAAATTTAAATGAAAGAAATGTTGTTCAGCAGACAGTTAGTGAGGTATTCAGAGAGGCGCTTCGGGAGAAATAATTAACACAGAATTAAACCGAATTGAAACTGCACTACACAAACATTTACTATAATATGTTCATCATAAGAATAAACCTGATGTAAACATTGCACTATGTATTCTTCCTCGTTTGCTCGAACCACATTGGATTCCGTTCCACATGGGACTGCAGCCAAGCTGTCTGAGTACAGTCTAGTACGATCATAAAGGTACATTTTATGCTGTGTTACGCGCACATAGGCTGAGCAATCATGTGGGACAAACAGCTTTAATGGTGCATTTAACTTGGACAGTACTAGGAGAGGGGATAGGCCGATGCCACCCCACATTCCATTATTGCCAGATGTATCCAAGATGGCGACGATGATGTCATCGAAGATGGTGGCTATGACGACATTCAAGATGGCTGATTTTGGCGGGAAGTTAAAAATTTGGCGGGAAGAAGGTCAATTGGACTACCTCCACTAACCTAACCCCCCCTCCCCTACCATCCCCCAGTTAAATGGCGGGAAGTTCAAATTCCAACAGGATAATGCATCACACCTGTACTAAGCTAAGAAAATCGCGGGAAGATACGTCACTTGGGCTACCCCAACTAACCTAAGTCACCCGACTGCCACCTCTTCCTAGGAACTGGCGCCAAGTTTGAATTTTGGGGGTAAAGAAAGGTCACTTTGGCTGTCTCTACTAACCTAAGGAAATGGCACGAAAGAAAAAACACTTGGACTAACCTCAGTCAGCCGACCGCCACCTCCTCCTAGGGATTCACGGGAAAAGGACTCGACCAGTGCTAGGCATAAGTCTTTATTTTGCATGCACCAGTCTTTATTTAAACAATTTCATGCAGCACAGCCATTCGGTGTGTTCACCATGAGGTCTGAACTCCAACTGACCTAGTACACAGTATCACCACCAGAAGGTGCTCTCATCTGTCACATAATCCAAGATGGTGGGGAGAAATGGCGGGAAACTGTGTGTTTGCCATGAGACCCAAACCCAGACTGACCTAGTACACAGTACCACCACCAGAGGGCACTGTCGTCCATCCCGTTACGTAATCCAAGATGGTGGCCATGATGTCAGCTGATGACGCAAGTACCATTATCAAAGATAGCGGCAGACAGTGTGTTCACCATGAGGTCTGGGCCCAGTACACAGTAATGCCACCAGAGGGCACTGTCATCTGTTCCGTGATGTAACCCAAGATGGTGGTCTGAGGTGGGCGAAAATGACGGGAAAAGGACTCTGCCTGTGCTGGACATGAGTCTTTATTTTGCAGGCAGTGTCTCCACCACGAGATCTAGAGTCCAACTGACCTAGTACACAGAATGACCACATTATAGACAATCCAATTTCAGTATTAGACCATGCAATCCTGCATCTGTTATATCTGACCAATCACAACATATAGTTTTTATGAGCAATTTATGAAATGAACAATTTTAGAAAAGGGTCAAGTATCAGAATAGTCCGTTCCTTAAATAACTGGATTGTCGTAAAATGTTTCTTGTTTCCCCAGTCCCATAAACTGGCCTGTTGCACTTTACTAATTCCCCCCTGGGAGTATGTTTCTCTCTCTCTCTCTCTCTCTCTCTATCTCTCTACAACCATAGTTCTCGTGACAATGTTTATTCAGTTGATAGACCAATATTCACTTATTATATTACTTTGCCCTCACACGTAAGCATATTAAATCAGAAATAATTAATAAAAGACGTAATATTGACAGAAGACACAGTTTTGTTTCAGAAATTTGCTGTTTTGACTACTTAGGACTTGATAGTCCTTAAGATGCTGGCACCTGTCGACCGCAGTCGTTGCTACTGAATTCTGCTACATCATTAAATGCACACATTTTGAAAAGCACAAAAGCAGCGACTCACTGTCTGGACGAAGCTGTCTCCTCTCGTCCGACTTCTATAGGTGCAATGCATGATGCTACACCTCACACCCTCTATGACTATAAACAATTTTGCAAAGAAATCTTTTATAATTGTAAAACATGACGACTGTTTTCCAAATTCTTATAGTTTTCCAAAAGCGAACTTCCTAAGCTAAAATACATAATGCTTACTTGAGACGTGGTGGAACAAATATTTGAAAACAATGAGTGTATCTGATTTTCAATTTTTTGAAGATGGTAATATGAAACTGAGATAGAAAGGGTGAAAGAAACAAGATGATTATAATGCATATCACGATATTGTGTTTACGGTTTGAAAATTATTTTGCTTGAAATGTTATTTTCGATGTTTTTTTGTTTTAACTATTTCTTTTGAGTAGGTGTAGCTTGTATGTTCTGGCTCAGTTTCCAAGAAAATTAAAAAATCATGAAATTTCAAGTAAATATCATGGGAAGTGGTAAAAAGTCTGACAAAGTTATAGGGAAATTATTGGTCATTGGAAAAAGGTGGTGAACAACTTGAAACTCCGGTTGGTTTTTCCCTCCCTTAATCCATTTATTCAACACATAGTTCTTCAGAGTACGATTTACAATCCGTTTAAACTTTGCTCATAGTCCCTCTACTTTCGTCCTACTGGCAATACATGACACCAATTCATTGTCTAAGTGGGATGCTAACAACAATCTGTCTGGTCAGAAGTACTCACCTACCCTTTTCGATCGATTTATTAACTACCGTAAGGAAAGTCACTATGACGATATGATGTTCACTGAACCGTGTCTGTATACTGATGCCGTCGATTAAGTAAGGCCTGTTTGTAGCTACAAGATTTAAAATATTTCGATTGCGCATGGCCTGTCACACTAATTGATGAAGACAATTTTCGGAAAACGTGTTTATCGGCACTTCGCAGGACTGTCTGTCTGTGCCACCTGCAGTGAGCCCGTAGACGTCCCAGTCTATACTTGGTAGGTTAAAGTCGCCTTCAACTGATATTGCATGATCTGGATATTCCCGCCCTAATGACCGTAGACTTTCT
Organism: Schistocerca nitens; assembly: GCF_023898315.1. Lineage (NCBI taxonomy): Eukaryota > Metazoa > Arthropoda > Insecta > Orthoptera > Acrididae > Schistocerca > Schistocerca nitens. Next base: position 468,703,593 of record NC_064618.1, on the reverse strand, counting down.
TTGAAAGACTATAATAACGCCATAGCGTAATCGGGTGGCCCGTAAAAAATCCAACAATTAACTTGTTATCACCTAGACAGTTATACGCAACCAAGTGAGTTCACTGTTACACTCCAATTCGACCTAATCAAGACAGTATTTTTGTCAACTACAATGAACCCTCCGCCCTCACCCCTGCGGCATCTAACATGTCTTTTCGATGTATGCCCCACCCAAATTCGACCTCAATGGAGACACTATTTTTGTCAACAATGATGAACACGCCTACTCGTGTGGCGTCTAATCTGTCTTCTCGATGTATGTTCCATGAATCTCTAAATATCTCAGAGCTTTCCACTTCGAGTTTCAGTTTCCGCGAACAGCTTCAGCATGAGAAGTTTCTTGGAGGGCAGTAAATTTAGGAACTTTGTTAAGAATATTTCGACAATTTACTGACAAAATGTTGTCAGTCAAAGTGTCTTTACTCTGAAAGTGGTCTGATTTTGCTATCTGCGAGTCGTCTGGCGAGTATTCATCAGAGAACCTTAACTTGCCGCCTAGTGTAATGCATCCCTGACCTATGAAGGGGGGTTCCACAATTTCCCTATTCGATAACGCAGATCTTCAGCCAATAGTGTCACAGAGTTGACGAAGCCTTTGGTTGACACCATCTACACGGCTCGAAACCAAAGGACCCTGATCGACTTTGGGAACAATCCTAGCTCTGCTTGCTCCCCACCTGCGATGCCACCAACCTTCAGTACCTCTGCCAATCACCTGTATGGACTGAGGATGGCCTCAGAACCTAAGTAACAGGCATCGCTGGTGATGATGTGAGCCACAACTTGCAGACAACTGCACCCTGCACGCTCGATAGCCTCAGGCAAGGCCTCCTCCACATCTTGAATGAATGTCCCCAGCAGACATCCCGTGTGAAATTGGGTTCTTTCCAGCCCTGAACACTATTTCCGTAAGGGGCTTCATATTGCGATAACGTTGGAGCTCCCGTTAACTAATAAACCCCTCCCTCCATGTATCTGCTTGTACCCTGCTGAAGGAGAAGCCACCAGTCCATTCACAGGGTGAATGGGTTAGGCCAGATGGGCAGCCTACACAGTGGCAAGTCTCGAACGATGCGAACGCATTACTACCTGTCGCTCCCTCTCCTGAGAGGATCCACTGCGTTGGGTTCACTGAGAGGTGTCTCAACAGCAAATCCCGTGGGCGGAACAAGTGACACATGAGGTGTCTCATGCAACGTGCCAGATTCTCTGCCACCAGTGCACCCAAGGCAGCAGCCTGAAGACAACTGGCCGTAACAAAAACCACGTTCAGCTGTTCCCGAACTGTGGCCAGCAACTCCTGCGCCCACGCACAGCATGCTTATATCCTCCTCATCACAGTATTATTAACTTAAAAACGGATTATAGAAGCATGGGCAGAAACGTGGACATGCAGCTTGTTAACTTACTAACATGTCACCAGTAGCGGCTGACGCCATACGAACTGTGTAGCGGACTGTTCAGTGGAAAAGATAACTGCGTTACAGACTGCCTGGCAACTCTTTACAGTTACAAAAACATCCTTCAGGTTTGTATCAGACGGCAGCTGGAGTCTGACTGAAGCTTACTAGGCTCTAACGAACGGTCCTTGGCTCTTCAAAACAACCAACTGAGTAACTAGTGCGGTACTGTCTGCCTGAATTTACACTTAGTCACAAAACGCGAGATTAGACTTCTCAAACAGAGAAAAAACACGCATGAAATTTAAGAAATATACTACCAACGAAACACAGAAGAAGCTTTCCAGATGGATACGAGATGGTATTCAGTGCATGGACTGGCTCTTAGTTTGTCGATCATAAATGAAAAACCAAGATTCGACACATGTTATCACTCTTTCCATGAAATTAGGGTCATTTCCAGTGGTATTCAAAGTGTCAGCACAAATATTTTCACGGGCTTCTGTTTGTTCGATCATGAGAATTTTCGGCGCTAGCTCGCGTACACTTTTCTCATGTTAAACTGGTTATGTAAAATTTGACTTTCGCACTCTTTATCAGTTCCCACGGTTTCAGCAATCGATCGAATACTCAACCGACGGTCAGATCGAATCAGATTACCTATTTTTTCGATATTTTCAACCGTTTTTGAAGTTAAAGGGCGTCCCAGGCGTGAGTCCTCTTCAACGTCTCTCGGCCATCTTGGAAACGCTTGAACTACTCAAAAACTCGTGTACATGATGAACAGTCTTTGCCATACAGTTTTTTTAGTGACAATTATGTTTCAGTAGCAGTTTCTCAAACTTTCATGTGAAACTTCGCGACAGTTCATTGTTCTACCGCTACACTTATCATTTTTCCGCCAAAAGAAATAACTCTTACACAAACGACGGGCACGGTCGTTTACAGACACCAGACATGCCACACTTTACTGAGAGAGTTTCACGCTTCACAGCTATTGGTCGTTCATCTTTAGCGCATGCGTAGTTACTCTGTGACAGCATGAGTCCCATTATTTTATAGCCACACCATACCATTAAAAATGCTGTACATTGTTTGAGTTTGGCGGAGTGTATCGCCTTACTGGATAATGATATAATATAGCTGTCACTTTATTACATGTATACTGCTAGATTTACTATATAAGTAAGTGCTTTTGGGTGGAGAGAAATTATATGTGAAAAAACAGATATACTGTTCATACCAGTGATGGTAGTGTGTAGCGAATTGCAGGAGATCAACGAGTAGTACATGGACTGAGGGGTTGACAAAATATGTAAATATATGTGACGTTATGTGCAACACCAAGGAAATTTATTTATAAGAAAAATCACTGTTTTCATTTCCCATCAATGATTAGTACATGGGCCGAGTGTTGACAAAAGATGTAGACATATGTGACGTTATGTGCAAGGTCGACAGAGTTTATTTATAAGGGAAATTACTATTTTCATTTCCCACCTTTTGTCCGACACATTCCGTATATCAGTTACATTCTTCAACACAATTTATGTGGAACGCAAACAGGAGAACCTCACTAGGGACAGTGTGTCAGGGTGATGGCTTGTTATAGCGGAGTATTATTTATAACGCACTGACTCTCGGGTTATGTGTAGGGGTAGGCCTTTAGACGAATATGGGGAATGTTCTATCAGTATGTGTTTAATGCTTAAGGCGTTTGTGCGAAAACAAATAACATTTCACCATAACCACCTAGTTTTGCATGGTAACAGAAGTTGCTGTCACATCAACACATAATAAGCATATGTAATATTGGGCCGATAGATCATGAGTTTTTTTATGTGGACCAATAATACACTGACATGAATCAGCAGGCGAGTGCTGTGCATTGCTTTCTGAGCTTAACAACCAATGAAATTCAGTTTAAGAGAAGCCTAAAGGATTTATTGGTGACCAACTCCTTCTACTCCATTGATGAATAACTTAGTAAAACCAACTGATTTGTATATAAGTACAACATAACTTCTGCACAATTTCAGTGCAGTAATGTGTTCATTGAAAATTTGTGTGTGTGTGTGTGTGTGTGTATGTAAGTATAATCTAACTTCTGCACCATTTCAGTGCAGTAATGTGTTCATTGTAAATAAGTATTACAGTAGTTGTATTACATGTTTATTACCTTATAAATAAATAAAAAACTTTTTTATTTAACAAAAAATGGTTCAAATGGCTCTGAGCACTATGGGACTCAACTGCTGAGGTCATAAGTCCCCTAGAACTTAGAACTAGTTAAACCTAACTAACCTAAGGACATCACAAACATCCATGCCCGAGGCAGGATTCGAACCTGCGACTGTAGCGGTCTCGCGGTTCCAGACTGCAGCGCCTTTAACCGCACGGCCACTTCGGCCGGCTTTTATTTTAAATTCAGTGCATTAGTATTTGTAAAATGACTCTTAGTGTTCATTAAAAAATGACGATCATTCCACTTGGGACCTGTGGAATGGTACATTAGCTTATTTGTTTAGTTGTAAATATTTGTCATGTATTGTTGTTTTTCTGACATGTTCCTCATCCTGGAGGACCTCCTCACTACGGATCAATTGGAATGAAAGTAAATCTAATCTAATCTAATCTGATATCTGACGCCCCGCAAATGCCCATTGCTGACGTTAAGTCTGCGATGTGGGCCGAGTCGGCCACGGCATCACTGGAGGCAGATCTCTGCTCGGTGGTGAGGTGTGCGCTGAATGTGTACGTATTTACACGCGTCTTTGTATTTCTGGGTTCATACGTTGGCTTGTACTGGGCAGCAGTCATGCTTCGCAGCGCTTACAGACAACGCCTTGATAGCATTAAATTATAGTAATTTTGCCGATAGTGTAATGTACCAGCCACACTAAAAAAGCAGGGGTGAGGTAGATGGGGAGTTGACAGAGTGTTCCAGACTGCAGTAGTCTCCGTTGACTCATTCAGGATACCAGTGAACAGTAATGGAGGGGTGTGATCATTGACCAGTTCGTTTGCAGAAGGTATAAACAGGGTCGTATTTGTCGTTAAACTTTTTGCCAGTATGCGTATTGCTGATACAGGATGAATCACGTGTAGGCGAACATGACAGTTTAGTCTCTAGTATCGCATAACGCCACTCCTGCCCACATTTGAAGGAAATGGCTTCTGTGTTTCGTCGAGGTTAATCTTGATAACAGACACAGAAAACAATTCTGGGGATGTATTTTTTGATTGGAATAACTGATCTGCTGTATGGCCTCGTACTTAAAGTGGATGTATGTGGAGTGCTTACATAAAATTTCCTACTACTTTGCTGCCTGATGTATACTTACGATATGGAACTTGAAGGTGGCCATTTTGAACAATTAATTATAGTAATATTAGCTATAATTTCTATAACAAAGCCGCCTAGAGGAGTAAATGGTCTAATATTTTCAGCTATTTTGTAAAACCTGAAGCGCAAAAACTTTTAATAACTCATAGGAACCAAATTTAGAGATAATAGTGTTCTTTGTAATGAATACGTTGGAGTTTTCCACCTTACTAAACACATTTACCGCCATTTTGCAAAATATGCCGTGTGACACACACTCACTCACTCATCCACCTCTCCACTACCTACCCCCCCCCCCCAAATCCCCCCACATACACAGCAATGGTGTAATGGTGGTGCAGATGTCTTAAAAAATGTTCAAATGTGTGTGAAATCCTAAGGGACCAAAATGTTGAGGTCATAGGTCCCTAGACTTACACACTACTTAAATAACTTATGCTAAGAACAACACACACACACCCATGCGCGAGAGAGGACTCGAACCTCCGGCGGGAGGGGCCGCGCAATCAGTGACATGGCGCCTCAAACCACGCTACCACTCCGCGCGGCCAGATTTCTTGTGTAACTGAAGATTATTTGTTTAAATATCGTGCTATGGAAAGTTAATTGTATATACTTATCTTCTTACCCTTCCTTACTTTATTCTACCTGAGGGCACTGGCTTCTGTCGGTCTGACTGTTTGCAGTGTCTTGGCTCAGTAGGATAAAAAAATGGTTCAAATGGCTCTGAGCACTATGGGACTTAACAGCTGTGGTCATCAGTCCCCTAGAACTTAGAACTACTTAAACCTAACTAACCTAAGGACATCACACACATCCATGCCCGAGGCAGGATTCGAACCTGCGACCGTAGCAGTCGCGCGGTTCCGGACTGCGCACCTAGAACCGCGAGACCACCGCGGCCGGCTCAGTAGGATATTCGGCATTTATTAGTTTACTCACGGAGTAGGCGGAACGTCCATCTGCAATTTCATATTGACAAGTCCTAACAAGTTGGGGCTTGCAAGAAGTACGTAGTCCCATAGTCAGCGAGTCAATATTTCAGCAATCAACGACATGACTGTAATTGGTGTGCGGTTTCTCAGGACAAGCTGAGGCTTGAAAAAATACGAGTGCAGACGAATATTTGATGTAAACGCGTACAGAAGGCTGTGCGAGACATGTTTCTTGGTTGGTTAGTTTGGGGGATTAAAGGGAACAGACTGCTACGGTCATCGGTCCCAGACATGTTTCGTCCTCGTTCCAATGAGTTCAGTCCCGTGCTTAGAGTGAGTATTGTGTAAAGAAAAGCTACAATTATGGCAAATTACCGAAAATGGCCTAACTTTATTGCTAATTGTATTAAGCTTACCACTGTCGCATGTGTGGCAAAAAAAAAAAAATTGTAGATGTCATCTGCTTCGAAATAAAGGGCTGATTCTTCATTAGTCCCTACAGCGCATTTAAGGACTAAATTTAAATTGTGACTTAGCTCTGTCTTTCACACCACTGTATACACCACTCATAGCCTTGACCGAAACATATGCTATCGTCATATAGATTCAGTTAATAGATGTTCGAATCCCAGTTTAGTTTGATATTCGACCTGAGAAAAAGAGGTGAATGGTTCACATATCGTTACCGCTAAATCACTCCCAGAGTCATCTTTGTTTATTTTAATATAGCGAAAGAGTTCACTTTACTGATCGATTTTTCTAATTGTCCATTTTTCATCTCCGTTTCAAATTTTCGCTATCTCTTTCCCTCTTCCCTGTGTCCTCTTTGTCCACTTTGAATTCCGTGCCTATGCCCCTAATTACGCCTTGCAGTTGTCGTTGGATAGTTTCCGTGTTCACGCGGTGACGATTTTCCACGTGCATCTAAGAGTAAACAACAAATCGCGACTTGACGCAAGTCTCAACAATACGGAAGTCTGTGCAGCGGCCCGAGCAGTTGCTTAGCATCAACCTGAGGCGACGTGATTGGTGAGAAACACGAATGTGTCCATCTCCAGCCGACACTATCTGAAGAAAATTGAAATGCAGTTACAGCACGTAGTTACGATAGCAGACTGAAGGCAAGTCGTCAACAAACATCTGAATGCTGCCAATCCACAGCGCCCACAAAGGTAGTCAAATCGATTACGTATTTTTGCAGACAAACAACATAAATTTTTGATTAATTAATGGGGTCAACAGAAAGGTCCGATCTTACTCGTCGGCTTTGACCCGTGACGTAAGCGTGTTGTGGTGTGTGACGTCATTACGGCGCGGAAAACCTAATACATGGTTTGATGTACTCTTGTTTAAAGAACATGTATACGTAATATGAAGCAATTTGATGAACATATTGATCTGTAGCGTAGCCCACTTGAGGTTAGGTTGGGAGTTTTTTTTTTGGAATGCGGCCGCGGCAGCGGCCGCCTATGATTCGAAAATATTGATTTGACACTAATGAAGCCTGTGGGGGGATGGGGGGGCACTGCAGACTCCCCCCACCGCATAACGACATATTTAGTTTCTCCCCACCCAAAAACCCCCAATTTCCCACGCTTGTCCCGTTACAGTCATTAGGCTTTTTGTGAAACTTGTGTATTTCAGTGTTTACAATACGTATTCGATGTTTTTATATCCGCCATATTGGAATTGTTGTTTATGGTCGTTTCCGCGGTATTTGTGACGTCATGGGTCAAAGCCGACGGGTAAGATCGGACGCTTCTGTATTTCCTAATTAATGTACATTTACTATGTCACGCTGGTTTCTCTTTGCGCTTTATGGAAGTTTCCACCAAACCACGATTCAGAGGTGTCTATTCTACGTCGTTCAACTTTTCTTATAGTTCAGGTCACACATCCGTACATCATAATTGGAATGATATGGATTTTTGTTGTTAAAGATGAGTCTCTATTCCCTCAAACATTGGCAAGGTTGGACATTGCTTTGTAGCAAGTAACAAGTGTTTCTTGATTTCGTGGCTGCATTTACCATTAGCACGAACCTGCGAGCCGAAAAACATTGAACACAGAAACTATCTGCATTTTTTTCTCCTCTTGTGTGCATGGAGTGATAGGTGGAGTTGACATAATTTTCTTGGTATTTAGCATTAGACCAGCCTTTAAACTTTTATTCTACCACCTTCAGTAAGTATAGTTAAACTATAGCAAACCGTGGTGCAGTGAAGACAGTTGTGAAAACCGCCGTTGCTAAGTTTACTATTATTATTATTATTATTGTTATTATTGAAGTGGTGCATCGGCAGCTCTGTGGGTAACTACTAATAGAAAACTTCACCATAATAGGCCTACGCCCTGTCTCTACATACTCTAATTGCAATCTGGAACACGCTGTAGATGATAGGATTACATGTTGTGAAAAATTGGAAACTTGACGATAGACCAGGGAAATAGTCGAACGGTGGCAAATACTTGTGTCCTAAAAGGCGTATTGCTCCCTGACAAGAAATTATTCCCAAGAATGAAATGCAGTGCATGTCGCTTGCTGGTAGCGAATTACATGTATTACGTCATTAGAAGAAAATCAAAGATAACACTGTAGGGTTATTGTCAGTATTTAACAACGAAGTAAAATATGCTAATGCAACATCCAAAGTCCAAACTTTCTTAACAGTCACTACGTCCTACTAAAGAAATAACATAAAACACAGTCTGGACACTAGGGTTTAGGGCTAGATAAAACAGTATACGCCTGTGTAGTAAGGCCCAGATATTAGAACTTTTTTGACTGGACAAGAAGAGAAGAGGTGGCAGATAGTAAATGAAGAAATAGGAATGGAAATAAGCTTAACAAAAAGTGAAGTATTGAAAATCAGTAGAAAAATGAAACAAATGAAGGATATAACTTGCAATGAAAAAACTATTGAAAAAGTAGATGATTTCAAGTATCTACGAAGTAAATTAAACAAGAATGGATATATCAAGGATGAAATTTTGGAGGGAATAGAAAACTGTTCAGAATTTTATTATTATGTATCGGATATAATAAGAAATTGGAAAATGTGTGCCAAAGCAAAGATCATGATTTATATGCCAATTTTGAGCTGCGCATCAGAATATTGGACTTGGACAAAGAAAGATCTGAGCAGAATACAATCAACACAGACGCGCTTTTTACGAGGGATCCTCGGTAAGACGAGAAAGGAGAGGATAAGGAATGAAATAATACGAAACACGCTACAGATCAATCCGCTAAAAGAAACTATGCAAAGTAATACGCTCAAATGTTTTGGCGTCGTTAGAAGAATGAGGCCAGAAAGACTTTTTAGAAGAGCGCTAGAATGGACAGAATCTAGACGAAGACCAATTGGAAGACGACGAACGAGATAGAGAGTTCAGGTGAAGGATGATATGAACTAAAGAGGACTGCAGTGGGAGGCCATGCTGGATGATAGACTGTGGGAGGATAGGGAAGCTTGGAAGAGGCTCTGTGAACGAAATGTATAAGCAGAAACGTTTCAGGAAGAAAAAAAGAAGAATAATAGGTGACACATTTAGTTTCAAATGTAGTACAATAGTTCAATTCAAGGAATATGTTTAATTATTGATTATTTCTGATTTTTACTGACATAATACAAACGGAAATAAATAAGCGAATTATTAAATAATTATACGTTCTTAACACATCGCTGTCACGCCTGCTGGTCTTTTTTTGTTAACATAATTCCTTTTTATTGACAACTGTTATGGCTTAGAACGTCGCCAATCAAGGCACACGTAGAGAGCGAAAGCTAGGGCTACAAGGGGAGGACAGAGGACTTAAAAATAAAAAAGAATAAAATAGAAAATGGATAAGTGGCAGGCAACAAATCCAAGGTCTAGGGTTCAACACCAAGTCGGACCTAGGAATTTTTTCCGTTATTTAAGTCTTACTACAGTCCGGCATTGATTTATTAATGTGCAACTCAAGTTAGAGCGTCGTCGGAGTCTACGTTAAACTGCAGGTCCAGCCATAACTGAACGGGGAAGTCGGTCTACAGGAAGTTAAAGTTTTAGCACCTACAAAGAGACCACATCTAGTAAAGCATTGCAGTAATTCAGACCAACGTCCGGGGTGAGGAATGCTTTACGTGTTACTATTTAAGTTGTAGTAGGAGCTAAAACTCTAATGTTTATTGTAACGACATCTGTAAAGAGAACGTAATGAAGGATTGCTCGTTAAATCCAGACAAACGTTTATAGATTTTTCTCTTACCAGCTGTAATCAGTGCATACGTAAGAAATGAAAAAAAAAATGTTACAAGCATACTGTTTTCCTACCATTCCAAGCCACTTTTCAAAGATTACATCTTCAATTCATTAGAAAACGGATAACATCACAGCTAATAAGTCGAAATTGCTCTGACATTAGCATAGCTTCTCTTCGATGGATGTGTTGTTCTGCATTTGCTCTTGAAATAGCAGAAGTTATCGTCAATGGATGATTGCCGTGTAAATGTTTTATTTTGTTCGGCGCTTAAAGGCACGTCTGTCACGTTTGCAGTATTTGTTCATGTCACAAGTACTCTAGTCTTAATTTGCATACAGTGGACATCGAGAGATTATCAGCATGTGCAATTATAGAACCTTGTAATTCGCATCTAGACATCATTGTGGCTTCCAATCCATCCTAAATCTTCTTTTGTGTACAACCTGAACTTCATTTCCATACGACGCATACTGTCCCTTCAAAAATAAATGCTGTTTTTTATTTTTCGATGTTACGATGTTTGCAGGTTTCTTATAATTCCCTTAGTAACGTACTTAAAGCATGTGGTAATACCAGAAGTTTCTAAGACACTGAAGTTTTCTTCTGTAAGCTGTTGTAATCTCTTTTTATTCTCCCAAAAATGAAAATTTTAATTTTATTGGCACTTAATGAAATGTTGTGTTTGTACATTCATTGTACCATTCATTTAAAATAACATGAATATGAATCTCAGTGAATACCTGCTTATAATTGGGTTGTTTTCGTTTTTCGTATACATCTCATTTATAAATCACATGTCACTCTAATATGCATTACTGAGAGGCAGAAGACAAAGTCAACCCGCAGTCCGTGCTGAACTACTGGGATAAGTTCGAATCCTGCACTGCTGTCTGGGTATGCCCATACCGGAGGCGATTTAGCGACATTTTTCTCCACCCCGAAAGAGAAGCCGCATGTGTATATCCGTACAGAGTGAATGACAGTGACCAATGCCCATACTGTGTAATGTTCCGTGTTTTTAAGCACGAATATGGAACGAAAAGTGGGGAAAAGACGTGGTTAGTTACTTGCAGACACTCTATTCCCATCGAATAGCTCCAAAATGCCAACCATTGTTAGCATGTCCATCCGTCGAATGTATCAGTCCAAAAAACACCACGGAGAGGCTTTTGAATTCACCTTAGCTCATAGTGGCACAGTCTGAGCAGACATGATACTAGCGATAGAAATTACTTCCTCTACCAGTACATGAACCTACTTTCGGATCGAAGGGCGCTGTAGTAACAGGTATTAACGACCATGGTAGCAGCAGACATTTATTTCGGGGAATACCTTGCCCCACTATTACGTATATAGGTTCTTTTTGCATAACCGTACGTCATATGTGACAAGTAAAAACCCATACACTTTTTTACGTGACCTTAATTTTTCAAACTTTTTAACTGTGGTGCTCACTGTATACAGGCTGTATCAGCAACACCGACAGCGCTTTGTACGTTGTGCAAGACAGCAAACGGGTCATTTTTCAAGACGGGACCCACATCCGGAAATTCAAGATTTGTGTGCTGCTGGGTGTCAGGTTGGTTTCACCTTAGCTCATAGAGGCACAGTCTGAGCAGACATGACTCTGGCGGTAGAGCTTACTTCCTCCACCAGTACATTAACCTACTTGCGGATCTAAGAGCGCTGTAGTAATATGTATTAAAGACCACGGTAGCGGCAGACATTTATTTCTTTTTCAGAAAGATTGGTTCGGATATATTGAAGGGGCCATGTCATATATTTCGTTAAGAAACCAAAGTTCAGTACATTACAAGAAGTGCCTAAATTGTTTACCTCCTAATTGACTGCAGAGTTCATGCATATCTGCGGTATAGAAGCTTACATACACGCTGAAGTAAGTGCTTCTGTGCATTCAATATTTCACTCGTAATCTTGGTTTTTGTGCGGTAAGTTGACATTACAAGAAAAGCATATGCCATGGTTTTCATAGATCTCAAACTATAGTAAGTGGGGTATGAGATGATGATCATACTGCTCCCCACCTTCTACCCCCCCCCCCCCCCCTGCTCTCGTCCACCTCCCTAATTGTATAGTTATGTTCCACATTTCTAAATTTTTGGCTTTCACTTCGCACAGCGTTGTTTGGAACTAGTGTTGGACTTACCCTGGATCACATTTCTTTTTTATTAGGTCATCTAACGCTACCCTTACATAGAGCAAGTGTTTATGCATTCAGTACTAATAACACTTCATCGGTTTGTACACTTTGCTGAGGGGTGAGAACAGATATTTTGTCATGACAGTAACGGTGTGTTCCCTCTGGTTTTATATGCATGCTTCCTTTGACAACGTGTGCCGGCCGGTGTGGTCGAGCGGTTCTAGGCGCTTCAGTTTGGAAGCGCGCGACCGCTACGGTCGCAGGTTCGAATCCTGCCTCGGGCATGGATGTGTGTGATGTCCTTAGGTTAGTTAGGTTTAAGTAGTTCTAAGTTCTAGGGGACTGATGACCTCAGATGTTAAGTCCCATAGTGCTCAGAGCCATTTGAACCATTTTTGACAACGTGCTTCCTATTTGTATAGATTACTTTTTTTACTGCAGTACCCAGTTGTTAATGATCTCCTCAGCACATATCGTGCTCAAATCATGTGTTTCTTGTATGCGTAGATTGCACTAGACAACCACATAATCTGGTAATGACCTCCGCAACACATACTGTGCAGAAATCATAGGTTAAAAGTCAGCCGGCCGGGGTGGCCGAGCGGTTCTAGGCGCTACAGTCTGGAACCGCGCGACAGCTACGGTCGCAGGTTCGAATCCTGCCTCGGGCATGGGTGTGTGTGAAGTCCTGAGGTTAGTTAGGTTTAAGTAGTTCTAAGTTCTAGGGGACTGATGACCTCAGAAGTTAAGTCCCATAGTGCTCAGAGCCATATGAACTATATGTTAAAAGTCACATGTTATTATCTTTCAGATAAAAGGCACAAAAATGTTTTTAGCTAGATTAGCTAGTAAGTATCAATTTCAATTTGTTGTTTTGTAACTTATACTCCTATAATCTACATCCTACTGCAGATGTAGGCTTCACAGCTGAAATCTGTGCAGCGCCTTGGCCAGACAGTGATTAGTACAATGTGGACTGAGTCATACGGTTTTTTCTAATCCTATTATTGTACATTTCAGTATCTCTGATGCTGTTTACAATTTGATACCATTTCTTCTTATAGAACATGTCTAGTCACAAGAAATCTTTGATTTTTATCTTAAGGTGCAAAGGCTTAATATTATATACTTTCCATCCATATTATAAGAATGTGAAACAAAAGTGGGTTGGCTAGGTTTTACCCCCTTCGTCAGAAAAGTTCCGGGACAGGTTTTTTATATCTGAGTTTGCAGTACTAAGAAAGAAAAATGTTGCCTTTATGTTACGACGTATGTGTGCGTCCTTGAAATGACCTTGGCAATGTTTTCGTGCAGACTCACTAGATTGCAGGGTTGTGCTCAGCAACACACTGTTTGGGCTGTTGGCGCGTTAGTTACGGTGACGTAATGGATGCTGATTATGAGAAAACAGTGAACCCTAAGTTCTGCATTAATCTCGGGAAAATCCCTAGCGAAACGTGGACAATGATTAAGTAAGCATATGCAGGCGAGGCAATTTGGAAAAGTCGTGTTTTCAAGTGCACAGAAGGTTTCATGAAGGCAGAGATTCAGTGCAAGAACTTTCCAGAGCAAACATGGATCATATAAGGCAGTTGTTGCAAGAAGACCGTCATGTAACTGTGCGTGCGATATGAGAAGAATATAATTTGAATCGTGATGTGAGTCGTATAATTTTACGCGAAGTTTTAGGGAAACGGTAACTTAATGTAAAACTCGTCCGTCGCATACTAACAGACGAACAGGAAGAATAGAGGCGAAGAATTTCTGCTGAACTGCAGGATAGAGCCAGACGTGACCCAACATTACTGTAAAAGATTATAGCTGGGGATGAAAGTTGGTGCTACCAGTACGACCATCACACGAAGCGTCAAAGTGCTGAATGGTGGTTTCCTGGATCACTAGCCTCGAAAAAAGTCGAACGACAACCTTCGAGAACAAAGCCAATGTTGATCGCATTCTTTGATAGTAAAGGATTAGTTCTCTATGTTTCTCTAGGTCAAACAGTGAACCAAGCTCTTTACATCGAAGTGTTGAAAAGTTTGCGGCAAGCAATTCGACGTCGCAGTCCTGATCTCAGCACTGGTTCTTACTGCATTACAGTGTAAGAGCCCATTCTGCTTTCTCCTTTACCGTGTATCTGGCCAGACATTCTGTTATTGCCATCCCACAACCGCCATATTCTCCCGACCGCTCGCCTTCCCAGTTTTTCTTATTTCCGCGAGTGAAAAGGCGACTGAAATGAAAAATTCATCAAGATATCGCAGACATCCAACAGGCTGTGACGAATGAGTTTACGAGCATCGTAGCTGAAAATTTCCCTGCTTTCTTCCAAGATCTCCAGAAACGTTGGCAACTGTATGTAGATAGTCTAGGGAACTACTTCGATAGGAGCTAGGATCATTACTTGGTAAGTGCAATTTTGTGTTTAAAAAAACCCTGCCCCAGAATTTTTCTATCAGGGGGAGTATATACCACTGTTTCTACTAATTCAGTATTGTATAATATTGTTCCTTTTATGTAGTGGCGTAACATAATGCAGTATTTTAATGATTTGCGTTTTTCCTTCATAAACGTAGATCAATAATATCGGTGTTTCAGCCTAATTGTGGTACAAGTAATTGTGCTTTAGGTGCTTTGATTAATTTACGTGTCACCAAGAGGATTTATTGCAGCTTACCTGTGCTCATGTGGTAAGTGTATTCCTGTGATTAATCATGTATTTGGTTTCTGTTTAGCCCTGTGGCCCCTAATTTTCTCTACAAATGGGTGCATACATTGTATGCAAGGGTCTGAATATTCTATCCTGTTAGTACGCCAAGTTGTTGTTGGTCATTAGGTGATGCTGCTCTCTGATCTATTTTTAAATGCTGTGGTTCCTGTTTGTCATTTCCATCTGCATTTACATCTACATCCGTACTCTGCAAATCACTGCTGAGTGCATGACAGAGGGTATGTCCCTTTGTAACAGTAATTAGGGTTCCTTCCCGTTCCATTCAAGTATGGAGCACAGGAAGAATGATTGACTGAGTGCCTCTGGGCGCGCTATAATTATTCTAATCTTGTCATCACGACCCCCATGTGAGCGATATGTAGCGGGTTGGGGTATGTTCCTACAGCCATAATTTAGAGCCGGTTCTTGAAATTTTGGTAGTAGACTTTCTCGATATAGTTTATGTCTATCTTCAAGACTCTGCCAATTCAATTTCTTCAGCATCACTATAACACTCTCTAAAGGGGCAAATAAACCTGTGGTCATTCGTGCTGCCTTTACCTGTATACTTTCAATATTCCCCGTTAGTCCTATTTAGTACAGGTTCCACGCACTTGAGCAATATTCTAGAATGGGTCGCACGAGTGATTTGTAAGTAATCTCCTTTGTAGATTGATTGCACTTCCCCTGTAGTCTACTAATAAACCAAAGCCTACCACCTAATTTACCCATAACGGAACCTATGTGATCATTTCATTTAATATCCGTACAATGTGTTACACCCAGGTATTTGTATGAGTTGGTCGATTCCAACTGTGACTCAGCGATATTATAGCCGTAGGATACAACGTTTTTCCATTTTGTGAAGTCCACTATTTTACATTTCTGAACCAAGCTGCCAATGTCTGCACCACTTTGAAATCTTATCAAGACCTGACTGAATTTTTATGCAGCTTTTTTCTGACTGTACTTCATTATAAATAAATTATGCATCATCCGCAAAAAGTCTGAGGTTACTATTAATGTTGTCTGTAAGGTCATTAATATACAACAAGAACAGCAAGGGCCACAACACAGTTCCATGGGTCACACTCGGAGTGACTTCTACACCTGACGATGACTCTTCATCCTAGATAACATACTATGTCCTCCTTATCCAAAAATCTAATTCCAGTCACAAATTTCGCTTAATGTCCTACATGACTGAACTTTTGACAGTAAGCGTAGGTGTGGTACTGATGATGATGATGATGATGATGATGATGTTTGTGTTGTCGGACGCTCGTCTGCGCGGTCATCAGCGTCCGTACAAATGCCCAATCTACACACAATCCAGACGAGCCGCATTCACGAATGATGATGGAATGATGAGGACAACACAAACACCCAGTCCCCGAGCAGAGAAAATCTCCAACCCGGCCGGGAATCGAACCGAGGATCCTGTGATCCAGAGGTAGCAACGCTAGTCACTAGACCACGAGCTGCGGACGTGTGGTACTGAGTCAAATTCTTTTCGGAAAGCATTGCGTTTATCAAACTGCCTTGATCCAAAACTTTGGTGTCACGTGAGAAAAGTGCGAGTTGACTTTCACACGATCGATCTTTTCGGAATCGATGCTGGTTGCCATGGGGGAGGTTATTCTGCTCAAGACAGCTCATTATGCTTAACCTTTGAATATGTTCTCAGATTCTACAGCAAATCGATGTCAAAGATATTGGATGGTAGTTTTGTGGATCACACTACCCTTCTTGTAGATGGGTGTTGCCTGTGCTTCCTTCCAACTACTGGACACGCTTTTTTGTTTGAGGGATCTACGATAGATTGTAGTTAGAAGACGTGCTAACGAAGCCACAAATTCAATACAGAATCTGATAGGGGCTTCATCAGGCCCTGGAGCCTTGTTCAAATTTAACAATCCAGTTTTTTCTCAACACCATTGACACTAATATCAATTTCTCTCATCTTTTCAGTGGTACGAGAATTAAATTGGGGCAGTTCTCCTGGGTTTTCCTTTGCAAAAGAACATTTGAAAACAGAGTTAACCATTTCACCTTTCGATTTACTACACTCGATTTCATTTCCTGTCCCATTTGCTAGGGACTGGACACTAATTTTGGTGCCATTAACGACCTTTACGTACTACAAGACACTCTTTGTGTTTTATGAAAGATTATTTGACAATATTCTGCTATGGTAGTCACTGGAAACATAACTCTCTTGTCAGCCAAACGCGTTCCATTCAGCATCACTCTATCTATAGTCCTATAATTCGTTTTACAACTATTATGCAGTAGTCTCTGTTTCTTTAGAAGTTTCTGTACAGCGACTGTGTACCCTGGAGAGTCCCTACCATAATGAACTGTTTTACTGGATACTACCATGGAGGGGCCCTCTCATTGTGCACTGTTCTGATGGATACATATCTATCCATTGTGTGGTCAACTATTCTTTTGAACATGACCCATAGTTACTCTACATGTTCCGGCCCTGTGATGAAAGTTTCAAGTTCCTTATTGACACATGGTAGATTAAAACTGAAGAAACTACAAAAAGGTGCTAATTTAAGGAGATGGGACCTGGATAAACTGACTAAACCAGAGGCTGTAGAGAGTTTCAGGGAGAGCATAAGGGAACAATTGACAGGAATGGGGGAAAGAAATACAGTAGAAGAAGAATGGGTAGCTCTGAGGGATGAAGTAGTGAAGGCAGCAGACGATCAAGTAGGTAAAAAGACGAGGGCTAATAGAAATCGTTGGGTAACAGAAGAAATATTGAATTTAATTGATGAAAGGAGAAAATATAAAAATGCAGTAAATGAAGCAGGCAAAAAGGAATACTAACGTCTCAAAAATGAGATCGACAGGAAGTGCAAAATGGCAAAGCAGGGATGGCTAGAAGACAAATGTAAGGATGTAGAGGCTTATCTCACGAAGGGTAAGATAGATACTGCCTACAGGAAAATTAAAGAGACCTTTGGAGAGAAGAGAACCACTTGTATGAATATCAAGAGCTCAGATGGAAACCCAGTTCTAAGCAAAGAAGGGAAGGCAGAAAGGTGGAAGGAGTATATAGAGGGTTTATACAAGGGCGATGTACTTGAGGACAATTTTATGGAAATGGAAGAGGATGTAGATGAAGACGAGATGGGAGATAAGATACTGCGTGAAGAGTTTGACAGAGCACTGAAAGACCTGAGTCGAAACAAGGCCCCGGGAGTAGACAACATTCCATTAGAACTACTGACAGCCTTGGGAGAGCCAGTCCTGACAAAACTCTACCATCTGGTGAGCAAGATGTATGAGACAGGAGAAATACCCTCAGACTTCAAGAAGAATATAATTATTCCAATCCCAAAGAAAGCAGGTGTTGACAGATGTGAAAATTACCGAACTATCAGTTTAATAAGTCACAGCTGCAAAATATGTACTAACGCGAATTCTTTACACACGAATGGAAAAACTGGTAGAAGCGGACCTCGGGGAAGATCAGTTTGGATTCTGTAGAACACGTGAGGCAATACTAACCTTACGACTTATCTTAGAAAAAAGATTAAGAAAAGGCAAACCTACGTTTCTAGCATTTGTAGACTTAGAGAAAGCTTTTGACAATGTTGACTGGAATACTCTCTTTCAAATTCTGAAGGTGGCAGGGGTAAAATACAGAGAACGAAAGGCTATTTAAAATTTGTACAGAAACCAGATGGCAGTTATAAGAGTCGAGGGGTATGAAAGGGAAACAGTGATTGAGAAGGGAGTGAGACAGGGTTGTAGCCTCTCCCCGATGTTATTCAATCTGTATATTGAGCAAGCAGTAAAGGAAACAAAAGAAAAATTCGGAGTAGGTATTAAAATTCATGGAGAAGAAATAAAAACTTTGAGGTTCGCCGATGACATTGTAATTCTGTCAGAGACAGCAAAGGACTTGGAAGAGCAGTTGAACGGAATGGACAGTGTCTTGAAAGGAGGATATAAGATGAACATCAACAAAAGCAAAACGAGTATAATGGAATGTAGTCAAATTAAATCGGGTGATGCTGAGGGAATTTGATTAGGAAATGTGACACTTAAAGTAGTAAAGGAGTTTTGCTATTTAGGAAGTAAAATAACTGATGATGGTCGAAGTAGAGAGGATATAAAATGTAGACTGGCAATGGCAAGGAAATCGTTTCTGAAGAAGAGAAATTTGTTAACATCGAGTATAGATTTAAGTGTCAGGAAGTCGTTTCTGAAAGTATTTGTATGGAGTGTAACCATGTATGGAAGTGAAACATGGACGATAAATAGTTTAGACAAGAAGAGAATAGAAGCTTTCGAAATGTGGTGCTACAGAACAATACTGAAGATTAGATGGGTAGATCACATAACTAATGAGGAGGTGTCGAATAGAATTGGGGAGAAGAGGAGTTTGTGGCACAACTTGACAAAAAGAAGGGACCGGTTGGTAGGACATGTTTTGAGGCATCAAGGGATCACAAATTTAGCATTGGAGGGCAGCGTGGAGGGTAAAAATCGTAGAGGGAGACCAAGAGATGAATACACTAAGCAGATTCAGAAGGATGTAGGTTGCAGTAAGTACTTTGAGATGAAGAAGCTTGCACAGGATACAGTAGCATGGAGAGCTGCATCAAACCAGTCTCAGGACTGAAGACCACAACAACACATTGACACATGACAGTACCGATTTTTTTATCTAGTTCGCTGAACGTATATATCATTCTGCTTATTTTAGTTGTCATTTGTAGTTTGTTACTCATTGTTGCCACTAGCTTGTCATCACCACTTAAACTAGGTTCCAGGAAGACGTTTTTGTAATTTTTTTGTAATTGTAAATTTCACATAATGTGGTCTGTTTATTCACTTATGTATGCAGCATTGTGTAACCCATACTATTCTCTAATGATCTGGTTGTTTATTCTGTAAGGAAGGGTCTTGCTGTACGTGCAGATTTCTGGTCCGTGAGGTCATACTTTGCTTATGTCATCCATGCTATGGTGTGCGAATTTTGATGTATTGTGCTAGCCTAGCATATGATGTGTGTTCTGCCTATTTACAATAGAGCTGGCAGTATTTGCCTTCAGTTAGTATCTATGTTGATGTCAATTACTTGGTGTCTCATGCGATATATTTTGTATCCTATGGAGTAATGTTTATCCAGTGTAGATTCTGTAAGAATGTTAATTAATGATTGTCCAGTGTATTTCTGTAAGACTATCAAGTATCGATGGGCGTACACGTGCAACACCTTGTTCACCTCCACTCCTGGGTACACAGTTGGTGCAATGGATGTTTTATATGTTCTTTTTTATGTGTTTGACAAGCCGACGTAGTCTTGTTTCCTATGAGTGGGAAGTGTTCTCATTGTGTTGGTGCCACGTATGCACGCTAATAAGATTTTTCTGCAGCTACGTAAACCAATGTTTATGTGGTTCTTATCACTGATATACGTGTTTGTGCAAAGTGTTAAATTCTCTTTGTAATGGCTTTACTTTCCGTACATTGTAGATCCGATGATGACAGCAGGATTCTGTCGAAACCGTTGACTGAGTAAGGTGGGGCAGTGGTTAGCACACTGGACTCGCATTCGGGAGGACGGTGGTTCAAACCCGCGTCCAGCCACCCTGATTTGGGATTACCGTGATTTCCCTAAACCGTTCAGGCAAATACAGGGACTGTTTCTTTGAAAGGGCAAGGCCTGTTTCCTTCCCCGTCCTTCCCTAATCAGACGAGGCCGGCCTCGGTGGCCGAGCGGTTCTAGGCGCTTCAGTCCGGAACCTCGCGACTGCTACGGTCGCAGGTTCGAATCCTGCCTCGGGCATGGATGTGTGTGATGTCCTTAGGTTAATTAGGTTTAAGTAGTTCTAAGTTCTAGGGGACTGATGACCTCAGATTTTAAGTCCCATAGTGCTCAGAGCCATTTGAACTATTTGAATCCGACGGGACCGATGACCTTGCTGTTTGGTTTCCTCCCCCAAAATCAACCAACTAACCATCGAAACCGTTCATTGTGAAATAACATAAAAATACCAAGTGATTTTGGCTGCAGAAGATTTTCTTATTTATCTGTCAGGTTTTATTGGCCTCTCGTGAGCTCCACAGTGTTACCGGCAATCCAGCCAGCACAATAACTGCGAGTAGGGAGTTAAAAATTATAGAGTACAATGGTTTAGCAGCTCATCATTAGTCACATATTTCTGTATTCAGTTCTGCACTACACTTGCGATGGAGTTAAGAGCGACGCCACTGGGTAGTAGTTGCTGTGTGTATTCATTTTCATTGCTCTCGTCGTATTTTTAATTTATCTGAATTGCTTATGTGGAATACCATTCTCCCTTTTAAAGACTCTGAGTGGCTTTAGGGCCTCACTTTTGACTCCAGACTGTATTGGTGACCACACCTGGACGACCTATGGCAATGGTTCAGAAGGCACATTTGGAACTGTCTTAACCACAAGTCTCGAGGAGCGGATAGGGCACGTCTGTTCCAATTTTACAGGGCTTTCCTGTGATCGCGGATGGACTATGGGTGCACGGTGTACGGGTTAGAGAGTCATTCTTGCCCGAAGATGATTGACGCTGTACAACACGAGGGGATCAGGCTTGCCACGGGCGCTTACAGGACACGCCCGATATGCAGTCTCTGCGCTGAGACTGGTGAACTGCCACTTACTATGCGACTGTAACTCTTCATGGTGCGTCATGCGTACACGTTCCTCGGTAGTCCCAGTTCACCAGAGTACCACATTGTTGTTCGTTCACCTGTGGAACCCTCTTTACCAGCAGTAAAGCTGCTAAACCATTGTACTCTATTATTTTTAACTCCCTACTCACAGTTATTGTGCAGGCTGGACTGCAGGTAACACTTTGGAGCTCACTAGTTCCCAACAAAACCTTATAGATAAATAGGAAAATCTTCTGAAGCCAAAATCACTTGGTATTTTTATGGTCCCCCGTTTGGGATCCGCGGGAACTGTGTGTTGGAGTCCCTTGGTCTGGGGCACATATGAGTTCAAATCTGGGCTTTTAACCGACTGACACCCTTGTTACTGCAGAGGCCCAGAATAATTGTAAATTTAGTGTAGTACAGGAGAGACTGCACTCCTGATTCTGTTTTTCACACGATATTGTCCGAAATTTTAAATGGGCACCAAAATCATGTAGTTGTTTTAACGCACGGTTCCAAACAGAGGGATTCCGTTAGCTGTTCTGCTGTTTTCCGGGATCTGTTTTCAAGATTCGGTTGCCTCGAGAGGTCACTGATTTCGATACAAAATTATCCGCGATAATTCTCGAGCAAATGAGGCGTGCCGTGCCTGCTAAATTCCTCGTTTGTTCAGACACTCCGAGCGCCCTTCAGTCTCTGCAACGCATGTATCCGGCCGTTAAATCAGTCCACAGTATCCACAGAATCTATCACACTGATGGTCGAAGTAGGGAGCATATAAAATGTAGACTGGCAATGGCAAGGAAAGCGTTTCTGAAGAAGAGAAATTTGTTAACATCGGGTATAGACTTAAGTGTCAGGAAGTCGTTTCTGGAAGTATATGTGTGGAGTGTAGCCATGTATGGAAGTGAAACATGGACGATAAATAGTTTGGACAAACAGAGAATAGAAGCTTTCGAAATGTGGTGCTACAGAAGAATGCTGAAGATTCGATGGGTAGATCACATAACTAATGAGGAGATATTGAATAGAATTGGAGAGAAGAGGAGTTTGTGGCACAATTGACAAGAAGAAGGGACCGGTTGGTAGGACATGTTCTGAGGCATCAAGGGAAAACAAATTTAGCATTGGAAAACAAGGGAAAACAAATTTAGCATTGGAGGGTAAAAATCGTAGAGGGAGACCAAGAGATGAATACACTAAGCAGATTCAGAAGGATGTAGGTTGCAGTAAGTGCTGGGAGATGAAGAAGCTTGCACAGGATAGAGTAGCATGGAGAGGTGCATCAAACCAGTCTCAGGACTGAAGACCACAAGAACAACAACATCCATCACACCCTCCTTCGGTTACAAAGGCTGGGGAAGGAGGTATCATCCTGCTGCGTCCTAGGGCACGTGGGTATTGGGAGGAACGAAGGGCGGATGTAGCAGTCAAGCAGGCGTGTCTTGGTCCTCAGTTATTTCAGTTTGTTATCCCCCTGCACGCTACCGTCACGCTGTTGAGGTACAGAGTCATGCGTCGATGGGAAGATGAGTGGCTGGAAGTGGCAGTCTCCGTCTGGTAAAGCCCACAATGCGGCCGTGGTGTTCCTCTTCCCAGCCCCGCAGACAGGACGAGCTCCTCCTTACTCGGCTTCGCATAGGCCACAGCCCTGTGACGCACGGCCTCTTGCTCCGGCGGGAGGACCTCCCATATGTGGACCTTGTGGAGTACAGAACACTGCGCCCAACATTTTATTACACAGCGTTTTATTTTGCGACCAGAGGGTAGAGGCAGATTTGTCGACAGATCTGCCTTTATTTTAACTGACATGCAAACGAATGAAGTGAGAGTTTCAAGTTTTTGTGGTTTGCTTATCCTGTTTCCTTAAAATTTTAGGGAGATGTTTTTAGTGTGTGTAACCAATGTTTTTTATAAATTGTCAGCCAGTCACAGTCCCCTTTGTCTTTCTTGTAGTTCCTCTTTACTTACGTTTTAATCCCAGATATAGCACCTTTCACCAATTCTCTGTTGTCTTCGGGCATGTGAGATAGAGTGGTTGTGTCGGTCAACGCGAGTGAGGTGTGAGTGTGTGAGTGAGTGTCATTTTGTAGGTTTTCTCCTCACTGTGTGACAACAATTTTAGCGTTCTTATCCACATTCATTTCTTTTGATATGTGTAAGGGCACTGATAACCTCGCCATTGAGCGCCCATAAACTGCAACCAGTAGATGACTGGAAAGAGTAATACGGAGTAACAAATCACGCTATATGCTGTGGCAATTCGATGGAAGGGTTTGGGTTTGGCGACTGTCTGGAGAATGTTACCTGTCATCGGGAGTAATGCCAACTGCGAAGTACACAAGAGGAGGTGTTGCGGTATGGGGATCTTTTTCTTTGTTAGTTCGTTAGTTACATGTTCCGTAGATAATCTGAACGTTTGTTTTATCGAAATAATATGGGAATAGTCAGTTTAGTGGATATGTATACACTATTAGCATTAACACTAATGAACTAATTAGTTTTTAGTCCTATTAATACAACTACACTTAAAAAGTAGGTTTTTCTTTAATACGGGCTACCAATTTTTAAATTAAAGGTCTTCAATGGAATAGACTGAGTTGTCTAGGAGAAATTATTTTAAGGTAGATTTAAAACATACTTTGCTACCTGCCAGATATTTTATATTATTGGGAAAATGATCACAAATTTTTGTTGCTGCATGTTGAAATCCTTTCTGAGTCACTGACAGCTGTAATAATGGATAATAAATGTTAAAGGTTATTGCCCCCCTTATTGCTCCTAAAAAGTCTAATTGCAAAAGGGTGTGAGAACATTTCACATCATTGTGTACTGCGTACAGCAGAGGAAGAGTTTTGAGGCGAATAGTGTTCCTAATACCCTGAAAATGCACTCTGTCAAAAGCAGCATTTGTAAGCCTATATTTTCTGGAGAATACCGTTCCAGAAATGGCCTTGCGCTGGCCGTGTACCAACCTGAAACCAGCAGAAAACCTTTGTGATGAGTTACAAGTTTGACTGTGCCACAGACATGAGTGTCAAACATCGCTACCTTTTCTGGTTTCGGATCTTGGGGAAGAATGGGTTGCCACTCCTCCACAGGCATTCAAACACCTCATTGAAAGTGTCCCCAACAGAGTTCAAGCCGGCGTAAAGGCGATGAGTGGACACACATCATATTAATGTCCACCAATATGTGTCCGCATACTTTTGATTAGATGTTGTACACATTTATGCTACTAAAATTCAAAAGTATGGTATTTGTAGACAGTGAAAAGCATTTCAGATTTTCTTAAATTTCAGTCAAGTCTTTCTCGACACTGGCATATTTACTGCGTGACATAATTATTCGATTAACATCTTCCGCTTTGAAACTGCGCTGAGACACGGATCGGAACTTCTTGAAATGGGAGGACGTGTATTGTACGGAAGATGCCTTAGATATAATTTATGACGAAAATAGAACTTTCTGCTCGATAGACTGGTGCAAACCTTATGAAACTAGGACTGCAGACAAACCATAGGTTGTATGGATGACAAAGAATGGTTAGTTACTATTATCTCTTATCTATTCAGTTTTCTTTCTCGGACATCTTGTCCTTTTCCTAATACTATGCAAAAGATCTTCAAATTGAACTTAATTTAATATCAGTAAGATATCTAAGGAAACAGTCTGAACACTGCAAAAATATGGAATTGTATTTGATGGTAGGTATCTTTTCCCAAGTTATAGTAAGTTAGATTAATTCAGTTCACTTATTTGCACGTTCCGTGAAACATATTTCAAACAACTCTCTAATAAGTAGCACGTGTCAGTAGGTGTAAAACTAGCTTATTATTCAGTTTTTCAGTTGAAATATGGCTACTTGCTGTGCATTTATTTATTTGGATTTTTACTTTAATCATAGCCTCGAAGTAGTAGAAGGAGTTGTCGAACAAAAAAGATTTCAGTTTGTATCAAACTTTTTATTGTCTCCTAGTATTGTTAATACCCAAGGAAGACGGTTAAATATTTTAATGGTCTTCTTCGCTACATTTTGTGCAAGAGTAAGGTTAATTTACGGTCAGTGGAGGTCAAGTTTATCGTTCCGTACTTCAGTGGGTAAAAAATGGAACCCTTGCAGGATAAGTTTCTTGTGTGTCTGTCTGTCCCATTGCTAAGACCCCTATTCCTCACAAACGGGTGGACGCATCAAGTCGAAATCTATGTGACATTCTAATGTCTATGGTCCCTTGACCATGTACAAAATTTGAGCTACTACGTCAACACAATCAAAAGATACGGCTATTTATGTTGTATACTTCGATAATTCACTCATCAAAATCTATAGAGTACTTCCCGTAGATACAGAATCATGAAAATTGGCAGGAAGCAAGATTCCACAGTACGAATAAAGAAAAATATCTGAAAATTGTTAATTTGTAATTATATTACAAGAAAAAAATTTTTTGTTATGTTATCCGAATGTCTGTGTGTCCTTCCGTTAAGACCCCTTTTCGTCAGGAAAGGGTAGATGTACCAAGTTGAAATTTATGTCACATAATAAACTCCACGGTGCCTTGGTGGTGTACAAAATTTAAACTACTACATCAAGAAATCAAAACGTATGGTCATTTACACTAAGATGAAAAAAACTTATGGGATACTCCTAGTATCGTGTCGGACTTCCTTTTGCACAGCGTAGTGCGGGATCTAGACGTGGCATGGACTCAACAAGTCGTTGGAAGTCCCCTGCAGAAATATTGAGCCAAGCTGCGTCTGTAACAGTCCATAACTGTGAGAGTGTTACCAGGTGCAGGATTTTGTGCACGAAATAACCTCTCTGTTATATCCTATAAATTTTCGATGAGATTCAAGTAAGGCGAGTGGCCAAGTCATACGCTCGACTTCTCCAGAATGTTATTCAAAACAATCGCGAACAATTGTGGCCCGGTGACATGACGAACTATCATCCATAAAAATTCCATCGTTGTTTGGGAACATGAAGTCCATGAATGGCTGTAAATGTTCTCGAAGTAGCCGAACATAATTATTTCTAGTCAATGATCGGTTCATTTGGATCAGAGGATCAAGTCCATTCTATGTCTACCCCACACTCGAACCCTACTATCAGCTCTTACCAACTGAAACCGGGATACCATTTGACCATGACATGGTTTTCCAGTCGTCTAGGGCTCGACTGATACAGTCACGGGTCCAGAAGAGGAGCTGCAGCTCCGCCAGTTCACTACTCTTTCAAACCTTGTGCACGTGATACTACCGCCATCTCTATATGTGCTTATCGCTATCCCATTACGTCAGTATATTTAACATATTTTGATATCTTTCCAGTATCGATATTGAGAACAGGCTAAAATCGACAAAATTCTCGATTCCCGGGATGGATGAAATATCGATATACGTAATTACGTCTGTGCGGAACCCTCGGAGCGCGAGTCGTGCTCGCTCTTGCCCGGATTTTTATTTCTGGTGTTAGATTTGCGAAAGCTACTGTTGCATTCGAAGACTGATATGGTTTTCACAATAAACTTCATTAGAGAATAAATGTCTAGTGAGGCTGTTGTTAGTAAGCACACCGTACAAAATACACTACGGGCCTTTAAAATTGCTACATCAAGAAGAAATGCAGATGATAAACGGGTATTCGTTGGACAAACATATTATACTAGAACTGACATGTGATTACATTTTCACGCAATTTGGGTGCATAGATCCTGAGAAATCAGTACCCAGAACAACCACCTCTGGCCGTAATAACAGCCTTGATACGCCTGGGCATTGAGTCAAACAGAGCTTGGATGGCGTGTACAGGTACAGCTGCCCATGCAGCTTCAACACGATACCACAATTCATCAAGAGTAGTGACTGGCGTATTGTGACGAGCGACTTGCTCGGCCACCATTGACCAGACGTTTTCAATTGCTGAGAGATCTGGAGAATGTGCTGGCCAGGGCAGCAGTCGAACATTTTCTGTATCCAGAAAGGCCCGTACAGGACTTGCAACATGCGGTCGTGCATTATCCTGCTGAAATGTAGGGTTTCGCAGGGATCGAATGAAGGGTAGAGCCACGGGTCGTAACACATGTGAAATGTAGCATCCGATAGGTGGCGGCACTATACGTATGCTTCAAAATTGAGACTGTAGCGGAGGTGCACTCCAAGCAGAGAGCTGTCATTGTATCTGTCTTGTTGAAAAACCACAGCATCGCAGATATTCATAGGCGATTGCAGAACGTCTTCGGAGACCTCGCAGTGAACAAAGCACGATGAGTTGTTGGGCGAGGCGTCTCTCATCATCGCCACAAACCTGTCCGATCTCAGAGATCGAGACGTGGCTGCACGATTCGTTACAACCATGCGGATAAGATGCCTGTCATCTCAACTGCTAGTGACACGAGGCCGTTGGGATCCAGCACGGCGTTCCGTATTACCCTCCTGAACCCACCGATTCCATATTCTGCTAACAGTCATTGGATCTCGACCAACACGAGCAGCAATGTCGCGATACGATAAACCGCAATCGCGATAGGCTACAATCCGACCTTTATCAAAGTCGGAAACGTGATGGTACGCATTTCTCCTCCTTACACGAGGCATCACAACAACGTTTCACCAGGCGACGCCGGTCAACTGCTGTTTGTGTATGAGAAATCGGTTGGGAACTTTCCTCATGTCAGCAAGTTGTAGATGTCGCCACCGGCGCCAACCTTGTGTGAATGCTCTGAAAAGCTAATCATTTGCATATCACAGCATCTTCTTCCTGTCGGTTAAATTTCGCGTCTGTAGCACGTCATCTTCGTATTGTAGCAATTTTTATGGCCATTAGTGTACTCACACTAACACTGCACAGACCCGAATGCCTTTATACCTAATTTTTGATGTTTTGTTATATACGGTACTACTGACATCAAATGCGACACTATTCAAGCCGATAATGTTAATCTTCCTACAAATATCCATGCCTTTTTACTAAATGGTTCAAATGGCTCTGAGCACTATGGGACTTAACATCTATGGTCATCAGTCCCCTAGAACTTAGAACTACTTAAACCTAACTAACCTAAGGACACCACACAACACCCAGTCATCACGAGGCAGAGAAAATCCCTGACCCCGCCGGGAATCGAACCCGGGCGTGGGAAGCGAGAACGCTACCGCACGACCACGAGCTGCGGACTGCCTTTTCACTGATTTCCACTGCTGTGCAGAATGACGATGGTGGTACAGAGTGGCACCTGAGTAAGCAGAATGGCTTGCAGAGACGATACAACGCCGAACAGTCAGGAACACAACGCAGGCGCCAGCAGCAGAGGGCGTTGACCCTGTGGCTCCTGGTTCACACCTGGGGCTACCAGACAGCAAGCTGGTCTTTCGCAGCGAAGCAACCGTCGTAAAGGCGCCGCTGCGGCCGCGGGCTCGGATGTGGAGAAGCGACTTGCCTTTCTACAGCACAACGCATCGCAGACACATGTCACACCTTAAGCTGGCCCTCCACGGACTGACTTGGATCGGCCAGAAAACTGCCCCCAGGTATCCGTCCGCTGGACCGTGTACAGTGATGGTGCAGCGCAAATGTTTCTGGCGAAAGAATTCTTATAGCCTGTCCGAAATATCTTCACCAGTGGGGAGTACTGGTACTAACCGTGCGAACTGTTAAGGAACAGAAATGGGGGAATTGTGTGTCCTTCCTTGAACGGTGGTAATAATCGGCATTTAAAACTTGAAACAGAACAATTATCTGTGTCAGTCACTGTTTTTATTTCATCCCACTAAGCGTTCGAGAGTTTACACTCTCATCTTCAGGTGAAACAATGATATTATGTTACATTTTTGCTACCTGAATGTAGCCAGTTGTTTTTTATGGTGTCATTTCGCTACAAAAACGTCTAACAGGCACTTGTTAGAGTAATATTGCACCAACACTATAAATTTCAGGCTGTGATAGTATTACTTACAAACTGTTCCAGTGGACGGAACTCCGTATTTCGTCACAAATATAAAATTTATAACTTAATTCGTCTCACAGAACACGAGCCGATAACATAAACAAACTAAATATTATGGTGATGTAAAACTATAGTGCCATGCCACAGAGATCATTCGCTATTAACTTACAATGTAGATCATAGGTACGTAGAACAATTATAAAATTGTTTCATTCTTTACAAAAAATGTGTTAAAAGTATTGTTAAAAGTATTGCTATTGAAAGTACATGATGGTAAAAATGGTTCAAATGGCTCTGAGCATTATGGGACTTAACATCTGAGGTCATCAGTCCCCTAGAACTTAGAACTACTTAAACCTAACTAACCTAAGGACATCACACACATCCATGCCCGAGGGAGGATTCGAACCTGCGACCGTAGCAGTCGCGCGGTTCCGGACTGAAGCGCCTAGAACCACTTGGCCACCGCGGCGGCCATGATGGTAAAAACGCAAATAAAAATGAAATAAACAACATAAAAAATTTAAAGCTTACAGACTAAGTAGCCACATTAATCTTACTGTTTCTGCAGAGGGCTCTGGGAATTATCTATTATTAAGGTCAATCAGGAAACGGAAAGTGGAAAGCGTTATAGCGCGTCATCTAGATATTCTATATGATACTCTATAACTAAATATATTAGATGTACTCATGTCACTGGTCTCTATTAAATGTCGTTTCGCCTGAAATATTTACCTGTATGAAATTAGTAATATCTACAGAAAACGTGGCACCTAAATTTAGCAACGTGTCCTTCTCTATGTCCTAAATATCGTCCTTCAAGTGACCGTAAATCTGAGCTTACACAGCACACTCACGTTCTCTATTAAGGAGCACGCTCGTCATTTGGAAGTGAGCACTTAAATTGGACACTTCACCTCACCAAACAAATCGTTGAGAAATGACTAATTTAGCTCCTATCCATTACACAGCTAAATACACTAATGCCCCAAAACGTTATCACAATTACTCGCCACGACATTAATTGCCACCTGACAGAGTAATGGGCACGTGATGCGATAAAGAAAATACGACAGCTATTACTTTTTCAAGGCGAAATTATAACCACTGTGAAAATACGATAAAATACGATGGAAATTGGTGCAGATGTGTTGTGCAACGTCTCTAGTATGCCCATCGATCGTGTCACGTCGTACTTCTCAGTTCTGCCTAAGACAATAGACTCCCGCCAAATGTGAAGTGCGTACGGTCATCCGATTGCTTCATGCTGAGGGGTTCCGCCTGACTTTATGCATCCGAAATAACAGAATGCGTGACAGCGAAGTGCCGCAATGGTGCAGGAAATTTGGAGCAGAATGTACAGATTTTCATGATGAAGGCAGTCGGGGAAGGAATATAATGTTAATCTACGATCTTCTTAGCGAATGGAGCAGGCGATTCGAGAAAATCGTCTTCGAAGGGCAATATATAGCACGAGAAGGGGAGTGTTGTCATCAGGCATCGTTCTTCTTTACAGTGCTCTGCCGCACACTGCAAATGCAACAGAGGCGCTCCTGCAGCGGTTTCGATGGGAAATGTTTGATCACCAGCTATACAACGCGGACTTGGCTCCCTCTGATTTTCATCTTTTCTCACATTAACCGCTCGCTATGAGGATAGCTCTTTGGCAATGACAGTCGGCTGCAGACCAGCGTAGAGAATTGGTGGATAGCACAAGCGGCTGCCTTCTGTGACGTGGGTACTGGGCACTCGGTACAACGCTACGACAGATGTCTATGTCGGAGCGACGACTATGTAGAGCAGTAGCTGGACTGTGTACCTAAATGACGCAAATACAACATTTTTGATTTTCACTGTGGTTTCCATTTCGCGACCTATCAGATATTGAAAAAAATAGTACTTTTATATAAGTGGACTTACCTGAATTAATGCCTTTGGCACCGAGCGAGGTGGCGCAGTGGTTAGACACTGGACTCGAATTCGGGAGGACGACGGTTCAATCCCGCGTCCGGCCATCCTGATTTAGGTTTTCCGTGATTTCCCTAAATCGCTCCAGGCAAATGCCGGGATTGTTCCTTTCAAAGGGCACGGCCGACTTCCTTCCCCATCCTTCCCTAATCCGATGAGACCGATGACCTCGCTGTCTGGTCTCCTTCCCCAAACCAACCAACCCTAAATCACTCCAGGCAAATGCCGGGATGGTTCCTATGAAAGGGCACGGCCGACTTCCTTCCCCATCCTTCCCTCATTCGATGAGACCGATGACCTCGCTGTCTGGTCTGCTTCCCCAAATGACCAACCAACCAATGCCTTTGGCCCTCATGGAGGCATAGGGCAACCAGGAGAACTCGCTTCCATCTTTACTTTTTACCACTTCCCTCAATTTCGCCCATGTTTTGTCAATCCTCTTTGTTTCCCCTCCACCGTCCTCTAGCGTGTACACCTAGGCTTGCCTCTCTTCCTTGTTCCCTCGGGCTTCCATTCCAGTGCCAATCTCTCGACTGTACCGTCTGACTCTCAATGTGCACCTCAGCCATCCACACTTTCTCTCACGTACCAGCTCTTCTACACATATCTGGTCTGGTTTCTTCTACAGACCCTCATTACTTATTTTTTATGGCCACCAGGTATTCATGATGCACAGGAGACACCTATTTTTCTTGTCTGCTTTCCAGCTTTATCTGGAATATAGAATGATGGTCTTCACAACTGCATTAAAAATACGAATTTTAGTTTTAAATGTGATGCTTCTGTTTCACCATATTTGATACAATTGTATGAAGGAAGCATCTGCCTTTTTTATGCGGTTCTTCACGTCTTCTCGCGGGCCGTAGTGGCCGTGCGGTTCTAGGCGCTACGGTCTGGAGCCGAGCGACCGCTACGGTCGCAGGTTCGAATCCTGCCTCGGGCATGGATGTGTGTGATGTCCTTAGGTTAGTTAGGTTTAATTAGTTCTAAGTTCTATGCGACTGAGGACCTCAGAAGTTAAGTCGCATAGTGCTCAGAGCCATTTGAACCATTTTCACGTCTTCTCCAGTTCCATCATCTTCTGTCACCGCATTATCCAGATAAGGATGAGTTCTTAGTCCCCACCTGCCGCTCTCCTATAAACAACGGCACTTCAGTGTCCCCAGAATTTACTCTCGTTTCCTTTGTTCTACTTATATTTATCTTGAGGCCACAATTTAGCTTTTGTATCTGTAAGCCTTTTAGCTAACAAAACTGTCCTTTGAGAAATACAAATCCTCCTGACTTTCATGGATCCCTCATTAGATTCCTCGTCTGCTGTGACTCTTCTCATAACTGAGTCAATGATAAGTACGAAGATCGTTGTTGACAAAATACAATCCTGGAGGACTCCGGTTGTTACCACTGTTGGATCTGTGACTTTCTCTTGTGGGGCACACAATATTTTCAGTCGGCATACAGATTCTTGATAATGTTCAGAACCTTTTTTAGCATGCTGTACTTCCGCAACACTTGTCATAGCACTTGATGTTTCACAGAATCGAAGGCCTTCTCGAAATCAATTAATGCCAGGTTGCCTGCAATTCTTTACTTTGCCATGAGATGATCCTAAGAGTATTAATAACTTCAGCACAATTGCGTTGTGTCTTCCTACTTATCAGTGACTCAGTTATGAGAAGAGTTACAGTAGACGAGGAATCTAATGAGGGATCCATGAAAGTCTGGAGGATTTGGGCTTCTCAGACGACAGTTTTGTTAGCTAAAAGGCTGACAGATATAAAAGCTAAATTAAATCCACTGAAAAAAGCAGAGCTTCGTGGCTTCAAGATAAGTATAGGTAGAACAAAGGAAATGAGAGTAAATTAATAACATCAGCACAATTGCGTTGTGTCCGAAATGTGGCCTGTTCTTTACGCAATCGATTTTCAAAAGAATCTTTAATCTTATTTAAAATAATTGTGTTGAAGACCTTACCGAGTACTGAAAACAATGAAGTACTATCCCAGTTATTATCATCCAACAAACTTCCCTTTCTTGGCAGCTTTACCACCATTTCATTTTTCCACTATTTTACGGATTTCGTTATTGGCTTTTAAGAGTTCCGGTGCTACGTCGTCTAGGTCGGGAGGCTTTGCATTTTTAGGCCCCTCAGTGCAATCCGAATTTCGTCCATTGCGCGACACTGAAAGTATATACCTTGATCCGTTCGATTTCCTCTGGAACATTTCTCACCAGTTCCTCTTGGTTGTCTTCATGATTTAAGAGCTCCTTAAAATGCTTCTTTTATCTTTGTAGCTATGCCTGCTAGGTCGTAATCATTACTCCATTTTTTCTCTTAACTGGTCCTTCACGCCAAAATTCTTCATTGACAGCCATTTGGTAATACGTGTACAGCTCATTTATATTCGCCTATCTTCCTGCCTCTTCTGCCAACTGCACCTGCTCATCTATCCATTTCCTTTTATCTCGTCTTATTCCTATTTTCTTTCACTGTCTTGTTTGTCTCCGTGTATTCTCTATACATTTCGATATTCTGCGCTCTTGCCTTACAAAGATGTAACTTTGGCTTTAGTTCTTTTCTGCATGAGTGCTTCTTATGAAATTAGGGGATACAAGGGCACTGTAGCATTAGTATTAAAATAATAGCTGAATTTCACAATATGTGTCACACATTTATTATATAATATATATGTGAATGCTATATTGAGGGGTTATAAACTTTTAAAATTCTCATATTCAGATATTTTCTCTTATCAATTATTGTACTTTATTCATACGTTTATTCTTCAGGAAGATTTGGTGCACTGTCTTGGATGGTGCCGATAGTTAGAAACATGCGAGACACAGATATTCCGAACACCACAAGCGTCGCGCGAAGGCATGTTTGCCATAGAGATATTTCTTCGAGTGAATCTCACTTGGGGACGAAAAATCGTTAACACTGGTGACGATTTCGCGCGTTGGCGATAATTTCGCTGCAAACCATGCATAACGGATCACTTTTCCGAAAATGGGCGCTTGTTAATTCATTATGAAACAAGATATACTACAGGAATTATCATTTTTTTAAAACTCGTACACAGTTAGTAGGTGAATGATGACAACGTTATATCAATATAAATTGGAAAACATTCATTTAATAATCTCTTACTGACATGGGTATGTAAATGGAAAACAAAAATAAAAGTAATCATCGGGTATCGAACTCGGAGCGCGAGGCTAACAGCTGAACCACCATTTGTAAATTCAAATACAGTACCTCTAAAATACCTAGAAATCTGTGACCGTAATTTCTTTAGAAATGGTAGAGTATCTAGGGATAAAACAAAGCATGTGTTCGCGTGTTTTGACCACTCTCCAACTGAGCGAAGCTTCTGGAAAATCGAGTTATGGCAGTTGCCGTGTGGTTCTCGTGAGAGTGTCGAAACTTAGGACTTACTGCTATGTAAGGTATTTCACTTTCAGTAAGATGATCTGGCGATACCCACGTTATCTTATGGCTGTTGCGATGTGGAAATTGTATCTCCAACGACTAGGTCATGCACAGCGCATATACGAGGGCAGTTCAATAAGTAATGCAACACATTTTTTTTCTCGGCCAATTTTGGTTGAAAAAACCGGAAATTTCTTGTGTAATATTTTCAAGCATTCCCGCTTCGTCTCGTATAGTTTCATTGACTTCCGACAGGTGGCAGCGCTGTACGGAGCTGTTAAAATGGCGTCTGTAACGGATGTGCGTTGCAAACAACGGGCAGTGATCGAGTTTCTTCTGGCGGAAAACCAGGGCATCTCAGATATTCATAGGCGCTTGCAGAATGTCTACGGTGATCTGGCAGTGGACAAAAGCACGGTGAGTCGTTGGGCAAAGCGTGTGTCATCATCGCCGCAAGGTCAAGCAAGACTGTCTGATCTCCCGCGTGCGGGCCGGCCGTGCACAGCTGTGACTCCTGCAATGGCGGAGCGTGCGAACACACTCGTTCGAGATGATCGACAGATCACCATCAAACAACTCAGTGCTCAACTTGACATCTCTGTTGGTAGTGCTGTCACAATTGTTCACCAGTTGGGATATTCAAAGGTTTGTTCCCGCTGGGTCCCTCGTTGTCTAACCGAACACCATAAAGAGCAAAGGAGAACCATCTGTGCGGAATTGCTTGCTCGTCATGTGGCTGAGGGTGACAATTTCTTGTCAAAGATTGTTACAGGCGATGAAACATGGGTTCATCACTTCGAACCTGAAACAAAACGGCAATCAATGGAGTGGCGCCACACCCACTCCCCTACCAAGAAAAAGTTTAAAGCCATACCCTCAGCCGGTAAAGTCATGGTTACAGTCTTCTGGGACGCTGAAGGGGTTATTCTGTTCGATGTCCTTCCCCATGGTCAAACGATCAACTCTGAAGTGTATTGTGCTACTCTTCAGAAATTGAAGAAACGACTTCAGCGTGTTCGTAGGCACAAAAATCTGAACGAACTTCTCCTTCTTCATGACAACGCAAGTCCTCATAGAAAACTTCGCACCCGAGAGGAGCTCACAAAACTTCAGTGGTCTGTTCTTCCTCATGCACCCTACAGCCCCGATCTCGCACCGTCGGATTTCCATATGTTTGGCCCAATGAAGGACGCAATCCGTGGGAGGCACTACGCGGATGATGAAGAAGTTATTGATGCAGTACGACTTTGGCTCCGACATCGACCAGTGGAATGGTACCGTGCAGGCATACAGGCCCTCATTTCAAGGTGGCGTAAGGCCGTAGCATTGAATGGAGATTACGTTGAAAAATAGTGTTGTGTAGCTAAAAGATTGGGGAATAACCTGGTGTATTTCAATGCTGAATAAAACAACCCCTGTTTCAGAAAAAAAATGTGTTGCAGTACTTATTGAACTGCCCTCGTATGTGTAAGCATTTCACGATTTATATTTCAGAGTCCAATGCCGTGGACGCTATTAATATGTTCAATACCTTTTCTGAACCAACTTACGCGTTCAACTTTCCCATCAGAATTTTCATATCTCTACGGTTTCTTTATGACCAGTGCCCACCGTGAGACTGAATGCCGCCTGTTGACATTGCGCGGTGATGCGTAAGGAAAATGCATAAGCGGAAAAGAGACGAATCTGGAATACGGTTTGTTATGGCTTTGCACCTGCGGACTGACATTGCGGAAACGGAGAAGCTTGTTGGCTGTTTTCGTGCTACTGTCGAGAGCTTCTATGAAGGGTCGTTGAAGGATGGTGATACCACGGATAGGCGAGAAGATGTCGGTCCGCAGCAGTGAATCCCTACGTGATCCTATATCGACCAGATAACATCGCCATTTACGATTGCATTGGGTACGATACGTCGAGATCGGACCTTGGATCAATGGAAACGTGTCGCCTGGTAGTAAGAATCAAATTTTTTGTCAGTGCAAGTCGATGATAGTGTCCGGATACGCCGTCATCCGGGAGAACGGCTGCTCGAAACATGTACCGCATTACGGATGGAGGCCGGTGGGGATACTTCTATGCCATATGGGACATTCACTTGGTACTCCGTGCGATCTGTAGTAGTAGCGAAGTCTCTATGACAGCTACGGACTTCGTGAATATTATTATGGACCAACTGCATCCCTCCACTTTTGATGTTTCCCAACGGCGATCCCGTCTTTCAGAGCAGGCCGCGGTGGACGAGCGGTTCTAGGCGCTTCAGCGGCTGCTACCGTCGTAGGTTCGAATCCTGCCTCGGAAATGGATGTGTGTGATGTCCTTAGGTTAGTTAAGTTTAAGTAGTTCTAAGTCTAGGGGACTGATGACACCTCTCGTACGCTAATGTTCGGCAGGTCCTCGCCCAAAAGCCACCAGCTCGTACATTAGGGGAATTGCAACACCTGTGTGTAGATCTCTGCTGCCAGATACCTCGAGGTGTCTATCAAGGACTTGTTGAATTCAGGGAATGCAGTTTACTGCTGTATTGCGTTCCTTACATATTCCAGTACACTGTTAAGCAGTTGGCCATAATTTTCTGTCTTATCAGCATTAATCTTGTACTACTACGTCAATTCACCAACCGCGGGTAGTTTTCAGTACACGGTCTTACCCGGAATTTATATACAATCTAAGACAAAAATAAAACAAATGAAAACGACGCACTACAAAGGAATTATCCGAATAGGACGGCAATCGGTAGATGTGATGTACATGTACAGACAAACAAGTGATTACAGTTTCAGGAAAATTAGATGATTTATTCAGGAGAAAGAGCTTCACAAACTGAGCAAGTAAATAACCCGTTGGTCCAACTCTGGCCCTTATGTAAGCAGTTATTCGGCTTGATATTGTTTTAAAGAGTTGTTGGATGTCCTGCCATATTCTGTCCAAGTGGCGCATAAGATCGTCAAAATCCCGAGCTCGTGGGAGGGTCCTCCCTCTAATGCTCCAAACGTTCAAAATTGGGGAGAGATCCGGCGACCTTCCTGGCCAAGGTAGGGTTTCGCAAGCACGAAGCCGAGCAGTAGAAACTCTCGCCTTGTACGGGTGGGCATTATCTTGCTGACATGTAAACCCAGGATACCTTGCCGTTGGGGGCAACAAAACGGGGAGTAGAATACCGCCGACGTACCGCTGTGCTGTAAGGGTGTTACGAATGACAACCAAAGGGGTCCTGCTCTGAAAAGAAATGGCATGCAAGACCATCGTTCCTCGTTGTCGGGCCGTATAGCGGGCGATATTCAGAGAGGTATCCCACCACTGTCTGGGGCGTCTACAGACACGTTTTCGGCCTTGAAACTCATTGACTGAAGCAGAATTGTCTTCAGTGATGTGTCCCGCTTCGAACTGAGCCCCGATGACTAACATGACGTGTGTGGAGACGCCCCGGGCGGCGTTGTATGGCAACCTGACTGTCTCCCGTCGTACGGCCTAGCAATCAGGAGTGATGGTCTGGGGGGCGCCATTTATGTTCATAGCAGGGTCTCTTTGGTTGTCATCCGCGGCTCCCTTACAATGCAGCGGTAGGTCGACGACATTCTGTAGCTCTTAATTGGAGACCATCCGTGGTTTACATTTCAGCAAGATAATACCCGCCAACACAGTTTCTACTGCTTGGATTCGCGCCTGCCAAACCGTACCTTGTCCAGCAAGGTCGCCACATCTCTCCCCAACTGAGAACTTTTGGAGCATTATAGGCAGGGTCCTCCTACCACCTCGGAATTATGACGGTCTAAAGCGCCAATTGCACAGAATTTGACGCAATATCCCTCAGGAGGACAACCAACAACTCTATCAATCAATGTCAAGTCGAACAACTGCTTGCATAAGGGCCAGAGATGGGTCAACGTGTTACTGGCTTGCTCAATATGTGAAGTTCTTTCTCTTGACCAATCATTCAATTTTTCAAAAATTGCAATCATTTGTTTGTCTGTGTATGTCCATCACCTCTACCGATTTCCCTCCATCTCTGGTAATTCCTTTGTGGTGCATGTCTTTTTTGGTATTAGAATGTACATAGAAACTGCCAATGTGGAGCAGCTGGTACATTTGATCATATCCTAACTGAATATCCAGTTCTGTAACAGAGAAACAGTAGTTCAGGAGCACACATCTCGACGAGGTAGTCCGTGATAACAGGAAATGAAGTTTATTGTACGCAATAGCCGTAGTTTTTTGGTAGTCCACCAACAAAGTGTGTATTGACCATCTAAAGCGCTGCCACGTCAGAGAAACACGGCGCTTCGTGGAAGTACTGATCTACTCGGTACTAGGATAAGAACAAACCGAATGAAGGGGAACAGGTTCCGTAAACTGTTAACTTGTCTTCGCACCCGAATCCGAGTTTGAAAGAAACGCTTTATCTCCAGAGCCTATCCTACGCAGGGAAACGAGAAATACTCCAGTTCACGTCGACCTGCTTCGGGATTCGCGAAGTTACTGAAGCTAGTGAGAAAAGGAAAGTGGACAAAGAATACCGTAGCCTCAAAGATTAGTTAATATTACTTAAAAATTGTCATTATAATTGTCACCCACTCCACATACAGGGTGGTTATAATTAAGCTTTCACTACTTGAACCACTGTAAACGGAAAACTATTTATCGTATCGGTATCCAACTTTATAGGGACGATGCTCAGACTGTTCGTTGCATGATGTGCGTCGTAAGTAGTTTTAGTGTCGTGACTTGCCTTTAGGCGCCGGTGCGTGACGTAGAGCTGAAAAACAAGCATCAGCGTGCATTCCAGTTGCAGACAGACAACAGGTGTCTGGACAAGGTGAGCACGGGGTTACTCGTAAAGTTGTTTTATCAAAACAACAGCAGTAGTGCTCCTGCTTTTCGCTAGTATCGACGGATTAAAAGAATACGGAGATGTCTTCTTTGCGCACCGGAGTTGAAGGACGTGATTCGGAAGTTCGGACTGACTAGTGATTTGGAAACTATTCCAATGAAGAGCCGAAGGCCAATTGAGCCACAACCTGTTGAAGAAGTTACTGTTGCCGTGGCTGATCCGCTGGATGCGACGTGCGATCTTCAAGCCGCGCACGAACTGTGTCACAACTGCTGAACATTTCATGGTCCACTGTTGTTTCGGGCAGCAGCAGAGGAATTCATAGTGCGGTTAGCGACTGTCGTGGATACCGGTGGTCGTCAGTTTGAGCAACGTTTGTAACCTGGAACGTAAACGTAGTACAACGTTAACAAATAATTTCCTGTCTTGGGGAAATAAAAATGTGTTTCTTTCAATTGCTCGTTATTTATTTTCCGCACGTCTTTACAAATGTTTCTACAAAGTTTTATTGTCCTACGATCACTCGTTTGTCTTGAGGCTCCCCTCAAGTAGCGGAAGTTTCATAAAATCACGTTGCGTATTGATAATAGTTATGAAAATCTTTCTTATTTTCTGTTTTCTACTTGTCTCTCTCCGTTTTTTCCAAGATGTATCTCAGTAACAGTTAAGTGCCACATATTTCTTATAAACAGCAAGTGCTGATCATCGTATAGTCTCGGAATGACCGTTTGCTGACAGGAAGCGATATCAAAACGATATAATGGGTACTTTAAGAAATAACAAAAATATACATGAATTCGTACAAATTGTTTCAAAAACGATATATAAAAACATGCAGGCCTTTTTGGATAAGTAGGTGATGGGACATTAATAAAGAACATAAAAGGAACCTCGTCTCCTTACGATCGAGCGATTTCAATAAACAGCATTCTTCGAGGGCTATCCGTTTCCGGTTGGCGGTAGAAATGTTACCTTTCCTCCAGTCACGTGTTTGTCAAGTGCCGGCGGCACCTGCTACCGCAATGGTTGTTTTTGACATGTAACGAATACTCTCTCGTGAAACAACTTCCTGAGCGGGTTTCCAGATTCAATCTTAATGTGTTCTGGGGGCCTGTTCTGGAAGCGGTTAAACGAGAAACGCTTAATTACACAAGAAAATCCATCGGATTGGTAGCAAATAGAGTTTTCAGTTAACATATGCGTAACCGAGTGGGCGTTGACATTACGTTTGTACCATTGATCAGAGAGCATGAATGTAAATTGCCAGTGAGACAAAAGGAGTTCCTCATAGGCGAACACGTATTCATAATAAGAACACACACACACACACACACACACACACACACACACACACAAAACGAAAACAACGGAATGGTAGGTCGAGGTGTACTCACTGGTTTTAATTCACGTCATGGAGTCTTGTTCTGGGTACACTTCAAATCCCTCGGGTAAAGATACTGTAGAATGCTACATAGAAGGAAATTAAGTCAATTTTACAAATCAATCCGCAAACATCCTTCGAATCAGAATTTCGAACGTATCCGGACAGATTAACAGTATATACTGATGGGCCAAAACGTTATGACATCCAGATTAGCAGGTTACGGTTTTTGAATAAAACTAATGGAACCGCGTGGCTGTAAACATATGGGAAATTTGTTCACGGTTGCAACTGTCAGTCGAACTTAAAACTGTGGAATGTCAATAGTGTTTGTTTCAACATTATAGTGCGAGTTCTTTGCGAGATGTATTTTGAGAAGTTCCCACACCGACTCCGTACAATAGCTGTGGTAGCAGATACTAAAGAAGAACGCAAGTGCATACGATAGTTACGTGGATTCTGACCAGTAACGAGACAACTGACCATCACAGACTGTGTTCAAAATGACCACCCGCAACGGCAATGCGTGCTTCCAGTCTGGTATGGAACGACTGTTGCCCACTTTCTAGCATTTCAGCGGAGATATCCGAGCAGGCTGCAGTAAATCATCGTTTCATATCACCGGGTGTATTTGGTATGTCCTTGTAGACAGCGCCTTTCAGCTCTCCCCACAGAAAAAAGTCTACAGGCGTCAAATCCGGGGAACTGGCCGGTCAGGCTACAAGTCCTCTGCGTCCCATTCAACGATTTGTAATCAATTAGTGAAGGCGTGCTGTAGTACTTCGTGCGCTATGGGATTGACAGTCATCATGTTGGTGCCATAGGTTCTTCCTAGTCTGCAGAGGAACGTCTTCTAGCATCCGTGAAAGCTGGTCTTTTAGGAGGCTGCGATACTTGTGCGCTTTCAGTGTTTCGTGTGTAAAAAAACAGACCTATGAGCTGATGGTTCAGCATTCCACACCACACATTTACACTCCATGGACGCTGATGTTCCACAAGATTAAGCCAACGGGAATTGTCAACAGACCAATAGTGCATATTTCGGCGGTTTACTTGGCCATGATTGGTAAATGTGGCTCAATCGCTAGATAAGACACGTGATACATCTGGAGTATCCTGTCTTGATGCCCATGTACAGAAGTTAACACGATTCTTAGAGTCGGTTCCATGCATCTCTAGATGGAGAGAGATGTGATAGCGATGGAACCTATGTCGAAGAATGGGCGGACACTTGCCGACTCACGCCACTTCGTCGTGTGATTGCGCTGGAGCTAACGTGCGTGTCAACTGCAACAGCAGCAAGAATATCCAGAGTATTAATTTCTCTCTCTCCTGTTGTCATTTCTTTCCTTCTGTTACGTTGTTTAGGTTCAAATGGCTCTGAGCACTATGGGACTTAACATCTGAGGTCATCAGTCCCCTAGACTTAGAACAGCTTAAACCTAACTACCCTAAGGACATCACACACATCCATGCCCGAGGCAGGATTCGAACCTGCGACCGTAGCAGCAGCGCGGTTCTGGACTGGAGCGCCTAGAATCACTCGGCCACGGCCGGCCGTTGTTTAGGTCTTACGCTATCACTTTCACGGAACTGGTTGAAGAGGTTGATAAATAATTGCCGAGATGGTTGACATCTATTGGGATATCTTGCCGCAAAAACATCGTACGAGAAGGAACTGTATTCTTCCTACATTCTGCATACACCATGACCAGGTTGGCTCTTCTTGCATTGGTAA
This sequence comes from Schistocerca nitens, assembly GCF_023898315.1. Taxonomy (NCBI): domain Eukaryota; kingdom Metazoa; phylum Arthropoda; class Insecta; order Orthoptera; family Acrididae; genus Schistocerca; species Schistocerca nitens. Next base: position 468,660,800 of record NC_064618.1, on the reverse strand, counting down.
ATCCCATCGTCCACCCACGGCCTACTGCTTGGAGTGCCACAAACTACATGGCTAGCAAGTCTGAATGCACTCATGGAATGCACAGGCACTCTGTAAGCAAACGTAACGACATCGTAGCGTACCTGGCAACTACGCAGGTTGAATGGCACAGGCAAGTGTTTGTGTCGAAACTTTTCAAAATACAGTATGTGAAAGGTCTCTGTTGGATTCCTTTCATGTTAATTTCTTAAATCTGTTGTCATTTACGGCATAAATTCCTCTTCTAATTTTACTGTGGTGTTTCTGACTATCTGGGAGGAGACTGAGCAATGAAACGTGTTACTTTTACACATAAACAAGAACGATCTGTCACACTACTACACTTTAAAACACAGTTTATTTGTAATTCATGTCACACAGTCTCATACGGAACCTACATCCGCTTTCTTTTATATACTGTATATGATAAGATACTGTCATCCCCCTTCCCTTCTGTGTGAGAGGATGAATGAGCAAATGTATTTCTAGTTGCATGCTTAATGGTTGCGGTTGCAGACGAGCCTGTCTGCTAGAGAACAGTAGGACCACCGTCGGAACAGGTAGCTACGCTTTCTAAAAGCAGAGAGATTTCTATTCTTAGTATGGTCCTGTCCGTCATTTGTCATGTTGGTATAGGGAGCTGCCTCTCTGGTCACTTCCGTTTGTATTTGAGAAGCACGCTCGGTAGGAGCCCAGGTCAGTCTGTCCGCGGCGAGAGTCTGAAGTGGTAAGATCTCTGGCTAAGCACGTGTCTGCTAAGTCTGTAGGACAATAGATTTCTTAAGTTCAGCCTAACTGAAAATTTAATCACCTTTATTTCAGGTTTAGCTCTAAAATATCCAATGTTATCTTAAATTGCAATGCAGTGTATTTCGAGTGTGAAGTTCAGAATATCTTCCAGTAGTTGCTTTGTCACTACTTTGTGAGTAAGTGGAACCACGTGTTGATCAGTAACTCTAACAAGCATCATCAATCTTCAATGCAAATGTGCGTGAGATTATAACGTCTCGTCTTGACAATATTTTTCAATATAGCAACTTTTCTTTATGTTCAACCCACGTGGGGTGTACTTTGTGAGACCAGTACCACGTGCTTATACAATTGTTTGACCCATCAGGTTAATAGTACGACGATAGTAACCAGTTCGAGGTTTTTCTTTTGTAAATTGCTTTTCGATTTAATTTATTTTAATTATCAAAATTATTGTGGAGTTACACTCTTTGTGTAAACCAAGTTAACCACGTGAAGCATGTGGTGTAATCATCAAAGTAGCCCTCAGCTATTCTTTTCGGGAAGATTTCACAGAGAGTTAGTATGAATTTAGTATACCAGTGTGTGGTAATTACATGACGGACAGGATTGTGCTACGAACGTAACTTCTTTGGGTGAAAATTGAATCGGTTGGTTGTGGTTAGTTTCCTCTTGCATATGTTTCAACGTTCTTCGTGTGTTATTTTATGAATGCAGTATTGTATGCAGTCTCCCAAACTTGGCTCCATATTTGATGTGTTCCGTAAGATTACAATCTCACATTTTCACACTCCTAAATAAGGCACCAGTTTAGTTATGAATCAAGTTTAATATGCTGAAATTACAATGATCAATGTTAAAATAAATTTCCAAATATAAACTGATTTATTTCTTTTTATTTAAATTCTCTTTTATATATATCACCGGTTGTAGTATGACTATTAAAAGATTATAATTAATGTTAGTCTGGTTGGGAATTTGGTAAGCTAGACTGGATACCTGGTGAAACAGTTGCGCAGTAATGCAAGGTTAACTTCCCCAGACAGCTCACAGCTCTTAACCCGCTTCTATTGTCTATCAGCACCGCTTTCATAGCAAAATAAAGCAGCAACATTACATATGTCGTAAACGACTCGCAATAGACTTCTGCAACCAACACCACTGACATTTGTTTTTTAATGTCAATAGGCACTTTTCCATTTAAAAAAGTGTATGTTTGCACAAAAATACACTTTCTAAGTGTTAATACGATCTGTTTGTTGGCTGACAATACGAGTCCCTGGCCAGCAATCCATTCTGTGAAAATCGCACATCAGTAGCACTTTCTATTTCCTCAATATCTACGGAGCAAGAAAGATCAGGCTGGGTCCCAATACTGAATCCTAAGGAACTACCCGATCTGTTTGTTGGCTGACAATACGAGTCCCTGGCCAGCAATCCATTCTGTGAAAATCGCACATCAGTAGCACTTTCTATTTCCTCAATATCTGCGGAGCAAGAAAGATCAGGATGGGTCCCAATACTGAATCCTAAGGAACTACATTAATAATCTGTCCCTGTTGACAAAGTTTCTGGATGGGAACTTTCCAAAGGTATCTAAAATAGGATTCTTAACAATTAAAATTAAAATGAACGACTTACTCATTCCGTCTTGAAAAAAATAAATATCCAGTATAATGCACAACCGAATATATCCACTAATCACAAGAAAATCCTTGTAGATGAAATTACATGAATCAAATATTTTAACACAAGGTCATGAAATAGGTGATATTTCCAGTAGATAGACCTCCTAGATTCCGATTTGTGACTCGTACATAATTGCTAAAATCAGTTATAAGTATAGTATCCGTTCTAACGATTCTGAGAAGGTAATTAATTGTGAAATGGGCTGTTAATTGCTAATAACATCCTGGTTAGTTTCTAAATGAGTGGTCTAATAGTGGAATACTTCATTCTCTCATCGAAGTAACATATTAGATATATGGTTGAGTACAATAGCTCTATCAGAAGAACACACTTTTAACGTTTTACTTGAAATGTTGTGGATCCTACAAGAAGTTTTACTTTCAGTTAATGATTTCCCTGGTGTCGCTGGAAAAGTAATTTCAAATTGATTAAATATTAGTGGTACTAATTATCACCTTCACTGGAATGATTTTTCCTTCGAGTTCCTCTGTTATCTTTCGAAAGTGAGTGTTAAAGAAGTTTCTGGCATTCATGAACCACTTGGTCATTATCTTTTATATACCCGATAATATTGTTTGTTGACTAATTAATCAGTTTCTCTTTTAACTATTCCCCATACTGCGTTAATTATATATTCATAATTATTAATTTTTGTTACATCACGTTACAATGACTTTTATAATTTGAAAGAATTTGCACATCTGTGCCAGTCCTGACTATTTTGTGCATTTCTCTCGTTCTGGAACATAATAGCTTAACTTCTTCTTATCCAAAGTATTGCTGATCACATATTTCATAATTTTCGTCATAAACTAGCTGTTAAAAGAGTGAGACATTTACTTCGAAATGTATTAAATTTAGTGTGTACATCCACTGCATTGTATACTTTATTAAAGCTGTTATATAGCAGGTTGTTTCTAAAAATGTCTGTTGTGAAATCATGAACTATTCAAACAATTTGCCTGGTTAATATTTGACTTTAAATTGTCATGTTCTCGTTTATGGTTAACTGACCAGCCTGGTCTGTAGACAGTATGTTATCACAAACAAAAATATTGTTTATCATGGTGTTACTGTCATGGTGTTAAGTCGAAACAAGGCCCCGGGAGTAGACAACATTCCATTAGAACTACTGACAGCCTTGGGAGAGCCAGTCCTGACAAAACTCTACCATCTGGTGAGCAAAATGTATGACACAGGCGCAATACCCTCAGACTTCAAGAAGAATATAATAATTCCAATCCCAAAGAAAGCAGGCGTTGACAGATGTGAAAATTACCGAACTATCAGTTTAATAAGTCACGGCTGCAAAATACTAATGCGAATTCTGTACAGACGAATGGAAAAATTGGTAGAAGCCGACCTCGGGGAAGATCAGTTTGGATTCCGTAGAAATATGGGAACACATGAGGCAATACTGACCCTACGACTTATCTTAGAAGCTAGATTAAGAAAAGGCAAACCTACGTCTCTAGCATTTGTAGACTTGGAGAAAGCTTTTGACAATGTTGACTGGAATAATCTCTTTCAAATTCTGAAGGTGGGAGGGGCAAAATACAGGGAGCGAAAGGCTATTTACAATTTGTACAGAAACCAGATGGCAGTTATAAAGAGTCGAGGGACATGAAAGGGAAGCAGTGGTTGGGAAGGGAGTGAGACAGGGTTGTAACCTTTCCCCGATGTTATTCAATCTGTATATTGAGCAAGCAGTAAAGGAAACAAAAGAAAAATTCGGAGTAGGTATTAAAATCCATGGAGAAGAAATAAAAACTTTGAGGTTCGCCGATGACATTGTAACTCTGTCAGAGACAGCAAAGGACTTGGAAGAGCAGTTGAACGGAATGGACAGTGTCTTGAAGGGAGGATATAAGATGAACATCAACAAAAGCAAAACGAGGATAATGGAATGTAGTCGAATTAAGTCGGGCGATGCTGAGGGAATTAGATTAGGAAATGAGACACTTAAAGTAGTAAAGGAGTTTTGCTGTCTGGGGAGCAAAATAACTGATGATGGTCGAAGTAGAGAGGATATAAAATGTAGACTGGCAATGGCAAGAAAAGCGTTTCTGAAGAAGAGAAATTTGTTAACATCGAGTATAGATTTAAGTGTCAGGAAGTCGTTTCTGAAAGTATACGTATGGAGTGTAGCCATGTATGGAAGTGAAACATGGACGATAAATAGTTTGGACAAGAAGAGAATAGAAGCTTTCGAAATGTGGTGCTACAGAAGAATGCTGAAGATTAGATGGGTAGATCACGTAACTAATGAGGAAGTATTGAATAGGATTGGGGAGAAGAGGAGTTTGTGGCACAACTTGACAAGAAGAAGGGATCGGTTGGCAGGACATGTTCTGAGGCATCAAGGGATCACCAATTTAGTATTGGAGGGCAGCGTGGAGGGTAAAAATCGTAGAGGGAGACTAAGAGATGAATACACTAAACAGATTCAGAAGGATATAGGCTGCAGTACGTATTGGGAGATGAAGAAGCTTGCGCAGGATAGAGTAGCATGGAGAGCTGCATCAAACCAGTCTCAGGACTGAAGACCATAACTACAACTACTGTCGTGCATATTTCTGGTGGGAAACTTTACAAGAGAGATAAGACTGAACGTGTTAAAGGATATTTCGATAAAATTTTTTTCCCCAGACTCCTTTGAAAACGTTTCAGATTGTTATCTGTGTTCTTTTTGTTGACAGGTGAAATAACGAGAGTTCGTCTGACATCGTTCTGAAAAGTTTGAAACTTTCTCAGTGGAGGTCTTAAAGCGAAACAATTAGAGGATTGTGGTGCTTGGCAATATCGCTTCATATGCACATTATTACATGTGATGTTTCGTGCAAAAGCTACTTGTCTTTAGTGCTGAATTTACGATTAATTTACTCATATGAAACGAATTTTCCAGTGCCCATATCACTTCTGCAACAGGAAGCTGCTAATTTACAATCCTCAGTGTTTAAAATTTCTGTTTCCATGAAGTGGTGCTGAGAGGTGCGCAATATATGGCTCTGTTTATCACCTCCTAAGTCAATCACGGAAACAATCAGACTATTGACTTGCTTTTTCGGACTTCCAATATTTTAGTATATGATGTTAAATGAACTCTGCAGTTAGTCACTGTTTGAAATATTCGGAATTAAATTTTTTTTAAATCCTGCAGTAGTAACTGTCTAACGAAGAAGTAAGCTATAATGAAAATGTAAGTTCAAAAACTAGCAGCATTAAGGCAAGGTAGTTTTAATATAAGAAGAATCAACAGAAGAAAATCTAGCTGAAACGGTAATGGAAACTGAAAAACAAATAGGTGGACTGACAACAATTACTAAATAACCAGGAAAGTTAAGGGCGGAAACCAAAGCTTTGCTAGTAAAAAGACGAGAGATGGAAATTAGTACTTCTTGTGACAAGATAGAATATTCAGAACTGTGTAAGTGTATAAGGAAGAATATGAAAGCCGACATGCAAAAATACAATGAAAACACCATAAAATTAGCATTAGAGAATAAAAGGAGCTGCAAGAAAACTGCCGGCCGAAGTGGCCGTGCGGTTAAAGGCGCTACAGTCTGGAACCGCAAGACCGCTACGGTCGCAGGTTCGAATCCTGCCTCGGGCATGGATGTTTGTGATGTCCTTAGGTTAGTAAGGTTTAACTAGTTCTAAGTTCTAGGGGACTAATGACCTCAGAAGTTGAGCCCCATAGTGCTCAGAGCTATTTGAACCATTTTTTTTGCAAGAAAACTAAACAAAAGCTTATGATTGGTAAAAACGAAATCATAGCAATTGACGTTGATAATGGGCGCATAATGGAAAAGGAAGAAATTCTAAAGCATATAAAGAATTTCTATAGTAAATTATATGAAAGAACACATGAACCACGAGGAAAACCTTACGCGGATGATGATGAAGTCCCTAAAATCCTCCCCAAAGATATAAAAAAAGCTATAAACGAGGTGCAGAATGGAAAAGCAGGGGGTCATGATGGTCTGACAATTGATATACTCAAACTTACAGGGGAGGAAACAGAGAAACATCTAGCTAAAGTCTTTACTTCGTGTATACAGAATGGCAGTATCCCAGCCTGCTGGAACATATCAAACAATCTTACTACATAAGAAGGGAACTATTTACGATCTGAAGAACTACCGCCCCATTAGCTTACTTTCTGTTATGTACAAAGTGTTCACTAAAGTCCTGATAAATCGCATTAAAATCGTAGTGGAGACTGCACAGCTCATACGACAAGATGGATTCTGCAGTGGTTTCAGTACAATTGACCATATAAACACACTGCGTGAGGTAATTAGTCGAGCCAATGAGTATGAAATGCCACTATGCATAACCTTCATTGACTTGGAAAAAGCCTTGATTCTGTCAGCCACACTGCTGTCATACAAGCACTGGCCGAGCAAGGAATGGAAACAAAATATATAAACATATTGTTCAACATTTATGACACGTCTGTAGCATCTATCAACATAGGAACAAACAAGTGCGAATTTCCCATAGGAAAAGGTATAAAGCAGGGCGATCCTATATCCCCGCAGCTATTTATAGCAGTTCTCGAGATGGCTATATCCCAAATTATGTGAACAACGGAGGACTAAGAATAAGTGGTAAAAGGCTCACCAACCTGAGATTTGCTGACGATATAGTAGTCCTAGCTAACAGTAAGATGGAAACGCAACTCTTTATAAAAGACTTAACAGATCGTTAGTGTCTGGTACAACTCTACCCACGCTAAACATGTCGACATTGCTCTGAACGAGACCTGCAGGCTCGTCACTGGATGTCTGAAACCGACGCCAACAGACAAGCTCTACCATCTTGCTGGGATTGCACCTCCTGCAGTGCGAAGAGAAGCGGCAGCCTATAGTGAAAGAGCGAGGGCTGAGATGGCAGAGAGCCACCCCCTCCACAAAACTCAGCCAGCCACCAAACGCTTGAAATCTAGACGCAGTTTTCTCAGAGCAACCGAAGATTTTAGCGACCAACCTGGATCTAGGGTGGAGAGATGGAAGCGGTCGGGAGAAGGGCACTGGATGGAACCAAAGGAAGAATTGGCACCAGGTTACGATGAGGACTGGGTGGTCTGGAGATCACTAAACAGGCTACGCACCAACACTGCACGGTCAAGAGATATCCTTCTGAAGTGGGGATATTCTACTACATCTAATCTCTGCGACTGTGGAGAGGTGCAGACGACCCAGCACATGTATAACTGCCCTGAATGTCCTTCACACTGCACTTTAGAGGATCTGATGTTGGCAACCCCAAATGCTGTCGACGTAGCCCGCTTATGGGCCAAATGTCTATAACATTTTGTTTCTGTGCACACATATTTGTATATATATTTATATATATTTTCATATGCCTGTAATTAATTTTTTTTCTGTGTGCTATTCATTTTTTTATATTCCTGTATCCATGGTGCTTCTGACACGAATAAAAAAAAACAGATCGTTGTCAGGATGTTGGACTTGAAATAAATCAATCTAAAACTAAGGTTATGCATAATAAGTGGGTGTCTGCCGGACAAGTAACACTGAACGGCAACATCCTGAACAATGTTACAGAATACGTTTATCTGGGGCAATTAATTGACAGAAAAGGGGATTTGAAACCTGAAATTTTTCGTCGAATTAAACTGGGTTGGAGGGCTTACGGAAGGAATGCAACAGTTTTCAAATCTAACATGCCAGTCTACTTAAAGAAGACAGTTTTTGATCAGTGCGTCCTACCGATTCTTATGTACGAGTGTGAAACTTGGACTTTAAATGGATTTCTCAAAAGGAAACTTAGAACTGCTCATAGAGCTACGGAAAGGTCAGTGTTACGTCTCACTAAGAAAGATCGACAGAGAAGTGAGGACATACGAGCAATAACAGGAGTAAAAGATATTATAGAATGGGTTAAGACTCTAAAATGGCAGTGGGCAGGACATATTGCACGAACCAAGGATGGAAGATGGACAAAATTAGTTTTAGAGTGGAGTTCCAGAGAAAAACGCAGACCACCAGGGAGACCACCTGATCGCTGGGATAAGGAACTCAGACGTGCTTCAACTGGCAGAAGACAGCAGCGGACAGAGATGCATGGAAACACCTCTTAAAATATATTTAATAGCTTGAAGAGGCTACATCTTGTATAATTGAATTAGCTGAACAATAAATATAGTTTTAATATTTTAGACGACAGGTTTGTTTTGGCTTATTGTCATTGTCAAGTCACCTGTGAAAACGACATTGGTAAGATTATCTATACGTAAATCGTGGCTGTCTTATGTTTATGTTTGCATTGCTACTTAAGTCTAGTTGGAAGAGACTATCATATTGCATCTACGGAAACTTTTTTTCAAATCTTGGTAAGTATAAAATTTTTTGTAGTTACGAAACGTAAAAAATACGTTTCGACAGATATTTTGACGGTTCTTTACGGCGATGCTATCTGTTTACAAAATCTGTCCAGCTTACCAGAGATGACGTTACATTTCGTTGTTCTTATTTTCTTACAAATTTTATCTTATTTGTAGTCTGTGTATATTTTTTCTCCACACATCTATACCTTTTCGTATTCTGTTAGGTCAATAAGGTTTCCGAGATAGTATTTACATTTATAATATGTGTGTTCATTTAGAATTTCCAGTGGATATTTTCTTGTATGAATATATATTTCCACATCTTCGAGAATGTTCGTAGAAAATTTATTTCGGTATCCTGTGTAAAATTCTGGAGGGAAACTTTGTAAACATATAGCATCATAATAAAGAACTGTCAAAATATATGTCAAAAACTTGTGTTTAACGTTTCGTAACTACAAAAAATATTATACTTATCAAGCTGTAACAGAAAAAAATAGTATAAATGAAAATGGTCGTCATTCCAACTAGACATAAGTATCAATACAGAGATAAACATAAAACAGACACTATTTACGTTTTGATAAACATAAAACAGACACGATTTGCGTTTTGATAATCTTACCAATGTTACTTTCGCAGGTCACTTGATAATGGCAATAAGACGAAACAGGCCTATCGAGTAAAATATTAGAACTATATTACACTATCGCAGCTAATTTTGGAGCCTTCATTTTCATTATGTTTTGTAATGACGTATACTATGCTGTAGGCCCAACGGAAAGTAAAATTTTGAGATGAGTATTTGTCATTGTGGTAAGCTTATTTTCGCAGACAACAAGTCTGCTAATGTGCTGTTCTCTTTCCTGTTAAGATGTAGGCCATGCTTTGTGTATTCTTGCCTGCCATTATCAACAACTGTCACAGCACGCATTTGAGTTCTTTTCTGAGACAGCGGAGCACCACCAATTCCCAGTCAACTTCCTGTGCATGGTTTTTAGGCCACAGTGGATTATTCCGTTCGAGAAGCTACGATAAGATTCACATTTGTGTACACAGTTGCTGTCCTTGTGTTCATACTATTCCTCATATCCCTGGCAAGCCTATTAACTATTCCCCAATTAAGTTTCTTCCCATTCAGTCAGACCCATCGTTAATGTATTAATGTCCTCTACGACATAAGTAAAGCTAACATTTGGTTTAATTGTCATTGTCACCAGGAACAATGACCCTAAATTCTCCTACAGCCATTAGCCTGAAATCCCCGTGACAGGTACTTCGCAGTAATATTTTCTTTTCTTGTCTTATTTTACTTCCGATACAGTTGAAATTTTCTCCCAACCAGCCTCATGCATTATGTTTTCTTTTACATCTCGATGCAGTTCTTCACTTCTTAGATCCGCTAACTAGTCATATTTATTATTCTGTATTGCTGGTCATTAAAATGGTAACACCAGTAGGGTCATTGTTCCTGGTGACAATGATAATGAAACGAAATGTTAGCCTTGCTCATATCATACAGGACATTACTGCATTAACGAGGGATTTGAGCGAATAGGGAGAAACAGTTAAGGAAATGTTACTTATTGTGTGTATTTAGTACAGTAGGAAGACTACCTAATTAAATTTTCGTGTGATTTTGGGGCTACACACGATGCAGAATGTAGTACGCACAACTGCCGCATCTATATGCAACACTGACAAGGAAATGGTCCAATAACACATGTCTAAACTGCGATCTAACATCCCAAAGATGCCCCCCTGCGGGTTCGGGGGTTAGAATAGGCCCGCGGTATTCCTGCCTGTCGTAAGAGGCGACTAAAAGGAGTCTCAACTGTTTCGGCCTTATGTGATGGTCCCCTCTCGGGTTTGACCTCCATCTTTCTAAATTATTCCGAAGAGCGAGCCAATTGGGGAAGGGCGCCTTACATGGTGCACTGTATCCGTCGTGCAATTAGACCTTTAGCCGGCTTTCTCGTCGTTGCAATGGTGTCCCACTCGTTTTCGATCTCTTGGGCGATTACCACGCTGAGCTCTGCAGTGTTTCTTTTAACTGCGACGACGACCTTGGACAGTTTTGCACCTAAGATCCAGCACGGTAGCCAGTCCGTTGTGGTGGGGCCGCCATGTACCCTCTTGGTTGTAGCCCCCTGACAACACAGGGTTCGCTCTACTGATGCCTGCGCCGTAAACTCCCCACGTATGCCAAGGAGTAGCTGCCCATCTCCCTGGGGCATCGGGACTCCCGGCAATGGCCATCCTGCCAGGTGGCTATTGCTGCGGCTGGGTGGCGCCCGTGGGGAGGGCCCTTGGTCGGAGTAGGTGGCATCAGGGCGGATGACCCGCAATGAAGCGTGGTACATCATCTCTCGCTGGCGGCCAGCCGCCAGCAGTCTCTAAGCGTTCTCGGGCTCAATTTAATGCTGAAAAGTACAATCCGAAAACGTTCCCCTCTCTGGCCACGCCGTGGGAGGAACGTAAACCTCAGGATGGCAGTAGCAAATATTCGCCCCGATTCTTAGTTTGTACGAGAGCTGATGGGGAGTCTTTTCTCTCCACAAAGCCTCAGTTCTTCGTCGAGCATTTAGAGGACAAGTTTGGGGAGGTGGAGGGTTTGTCAAAAATGCGCTCTGGATCGGTCCTGATACAAACGGCATCCTCTGCCCAGTCGCGGCGGTTACTTGCTTGTGACAAGTTGGGGGATGTTGCTGTTACGATCACACCGCATAAGAGTTTAAATATGGTCCAGGGTGTTATTTTCCATAGGGACCTCCTTTTGCAGTCTGATGACGAGCTGCGCGCCAACTTAGAACGTAGAGGCGTACATTTCGTCCGGCGCGTTCATCGGGGTCCGAGGGACAATCAGGTTGCTACCGGTGCCTTCATCTTGGCCTTCGAGGGTGATACGTTACCGGAAAAGGTCAAGGTGATGGTCTACCGATGTGACGTCAAGCCCTATATCCCTCCCCCGATGCGGTGCTTCAAGTGCTGGAAGTTCGGCCATATGTCTTCCCGCTGCACTTCCGGCCTCACATGTCGAGATTGCGGACGCCCATCTCATCCCGATACTCCATGTGCCCCGCCTCCAATCTGTGTTAACTGCGGAGAACACCATTCCCCCTGCTCGCCGGACTGTCGGATCTTCCAGAAGGAAAGGAAGGTAATGGAATATAAGACCATGGACCGCCTGACCTACACCGAGGCAAGGCGGAAGTTTGAACGGCTACATCCTGTGCCCATGCCGTCCACCTATGCTGCTGCTGCAACACCTGTTCGCACCTCTTCAGTGTCGCCCCCAACAGTTCGGACTCAGCTCTGTCAGCTTTCACCGGCCCCCTTGGTTGTGGGGGGCACTTCACTCCCTGTTGCTTCTGCTCCATCTACTTCAGGAGCAACACCACCCCAACCACCGGGGACACCTGTCCCCCCTTCACAGCCAGAGAAGCGTGAGCCTTCTTCGGCTCCTCGCGCCCGGAAGGGGTCTCCTGGGGCCCTTCCATCCCAGGCTTTGCCCAGTGCCAAAGCGGACACCCGCAAGTTTGCCAAACAACCACCGGTCGCTGGTCGTAGGGCGTCGCGGTCGTCTTCAGTCCCTGAGACTGACCCAGTGGCGCCCTCCCAGCCAGACCCACCAAAGGCACAGCGAGCAAAGCAGTCAAAGAAAAAGGCTCCCAAGAATCCTGAAATTGCGGTGGCACCTGTCCCACCGCAACCTTCTCCCTCTGTGTCCGAAGATGAGGTGGAGATTCTGGCATCCGCTGAGGACCTGGATCTCGCCAGTCCCTCGGACGCAATGGATGGCCGTAGTGCAGGTGGTGATTCAGTAACAGCAGGGGCCCCGGAGGCGTAATCTGCCCCCCCAGTCCATTCACGCCTTTCCAATCAATGGCCAATACCATCCTCCAGTGGAACTGCAGCGGTTTCTTCCACCATCTAGCTGAGCTCCGCCAACTTATCAGCCTTCACCCTTTCTTCTGCATTGCTCTCCAGGAAACTTGGTTTCCAGCAATGCGAACCCCCGCCCTCCGTGGCTATCGGGGTTATTATAAGAACCGAGCAGCTTATGAAAGGGTGTCTGGTGGCGTCTGCATATATGTCCTTCACACTCTGCACAGCGAGTCTGTCCCTCTCCAGACGCCTTTAGAGGCTGTCGCTGTACGCGTGTGGACGCCACAGGCTGTTACCGTCTGCAATCTTTACATTCCACCGGATGGTGATGTCTCGCAGCCTGTCCTGGCTGCACTGGTCGCCCAATTGCCGCCGCCTTTCTTGCTATTGGGCGACTTCAACGCCCATAACCCTCTGTGGGGTGGGTCAGTGGCAACAGGTCGAGGCGCCATCGTTGAGCGTTTATTGTCGCAGCTCGATCTCTCACTGTTAAATGATGGTGCCTTCACACACTTCAGTGTGGCGCATGGCACCTACTCCGCCATTGACCTTTCAATCTGTAGCCATAGCCTCTTACCGTCTGTCCAATGGAGTGTGCATGACGACCTGTGTGGTAGTGACCACTTTCCCATCTTTTTGTCACTACCACAGCGCCACTCTCCTGGGCGCCCTAGCAGATGGGCTATGAATAAGGCTGACTGGGACTTGTTCTCCTCCACTGCCGATTTTGAGCCTCTCTCTACTGATGACATTGATGCTGTGGTTCAATCGGTCGCCACCGGCATCGTTACTGCCGCCGAATCAGCCATTCCCCGTTCTTCTGGGTCCCCTCGGCGGAGGACTGTGCCTTGGTGGTCGCCTGAAATCGCTGAAGCGATTAAAGATCGCCGGCGGGCGCTCCAGCGTCACAAGCGACATCCCTCCATAGACCACCTTATCGCCTTCAAACGGCTGCGTGCGCGGGCCCGCCTCCTTATCCGCCAAGGTAAGAAGGAGTGCTGGGAGCGGTATGTGTCCACCATTGGCCTCCATGTCACTTCTTCGCAGGTCTGGGCCAAGATTCGACGCGTCTACGGCTATCGGACCCCTGCCAGCGTCCCTGCGCTCTCACTGAATGGAGCAGTTTGTACTGACTCCGACGTCATTGCAAATCGCTTAGCAGAGCATTTTGCTATGAGTTCCGCTTCTGCGAATTACCTCCAGGCCTTCCGCTCCATTAAAGAGCGGATGGAACGTCGGAGCCTTTCGTTTCGCACCAACCACCCAGAATCTTACAATGCTCCATTCAGTGAGTGGGAATTTCGCAGTGCCCTAGCTGCTTGCCCTGATACCGCTCCTGGGCCAGATGGCATCCACTGTCAGATGCTGAAACACCTTTCAGTGGACTGCCAGCGGCGCCTTCTCGATCTTTACAACCGTCTTTGGGTCGAGGGGGAGTTTCCGTCGCAATGGCGGGAAGGCGTTGTCATCCCCGTTTTGAAACCTGGAAATAACCCTCTGGAGGTGGACAGCTACCGTCCCATTAGCCTCACCAACGTTCTTTGCAAGTTGCTTGAACGGATGGTGAGCCGGCGCTTGCATTGGATACTGGAGTCTCGGGGCCTTCTGGCTCCGTCTCAGGGTGGGTTCCGTAAAGGCCGCTCCGCCACCGACAATCTGGCGAGCCTGGAGTCGGCCATTCGTACTGCCTTTGCCCGCCGCCAGCACCTAGTCGCTGTCTTTTTCGACATGCGGAAGGCGTACGATACGACATGGCGTCATCACATCCTTTCTACGCTTCATGGATGGGGTCTTCGTGGTCCTCTGCCGATTTTTATCCGCAATTTTCTGTCGTGTCGTACCTTCCGCGTGCAAGTCGCGGCCTCGTATAGTTCCTCCCACGTCCAGGAGAACGGTGTGCCACAGGGTTCTGTTTTAAGTTTCTGTCTGTTTTTAATAGCAATTAACGGGCTTGCTGCGGCCGTGGGAACTTCTGTCTCCGCTTCCCTGTATGCTGACGAATTTTGCCTTTACTACAGCTCTACTGGCATTGCAGCTGTTGAACGTCAGCTACAGGGCGCTATCCGTAAGGCGCAGTCTTGGGCTGTGGCGCATGGGTTTCAGTTTTCGGCAGCCAAGACCCGCGTTATGCATTTCTGCCGGCGCCGAACAGTCCATCCTGAGCCGCGGCTTTATCTTGCCGACGAACTCCTTGCTGTGGTGGAGGCCCACAGGTTTTTGGGGGTGGTTTTCGATGCCCGGTTGACTTGGCTGCCTCATATCCGGCAGCTCAAACAGGCATGTTGGCGGCATCTCAATGCTCTGCGATGTTTGAGCCACACCCGCTGGGGCGCCGACCGCTCTACCCTTTTACGGCTCTACCAGGCGTTAATCCAGTCCCGCCTGGATTATGGGAGCCTGGCTTATGGCTCAGCATCCCCATCTGCGTTACGGGTGCTGGATCCAATTCTCCACAGCGGGATACGCCTTGCCACTGGTGCTTTCCGCACCAGCCCTGTGGACAGCGTACTAGTGGAGGCAGGTGTACCTCCACTGCGGTTCCGACGCCACCGTTTGCTGGCCGCTTATGCTGCCCATGTTCTAAGCTCGCCCGGGCATCCTAACTATCGTCTCCTGTTCCCACGATCGGTCGTCCGTCTGCCAGAACGTCGGCCCCGCTCTGGTTGTACAATAGCGGTCCGCGTCAAAGAGCTTCTCTCTGGGCTTCAGGTTTTCACTGTTCCACCTCCTTTCCGGGCTACTTTGCATACACCCCCATGGTGTGTTCCTCGCCCTTGCCTTCGGCTCGACTTGGCACAGGGCTCGAAGGACTCGGTCCCTCCAGAGGCCTTCCGCCGCCGCTTTTCTTCCATCCTGGCCACGTATCAGGGCTCTGGCATTGTTTACACCGACGGTTCGATGGTTGCTGGTCGTGTCGGGTATGCGCTAACTCTAGGGGACCATTCCGAACAACGTTCCTTGCCGGATGGCTGCAGCGTTTACACTGCTGAGCTGGTCGCCATCTTTCGTGCCCTAGAGTATATCCGCTCCTGCTCAGGTGAGTCCTTCGTTATCTGTAGCGATTCCCTGAGCGGTTTACGAGCTCTCGATCAGTGTTTTCCTCATTCTCGTCTGGTGATGGCTATCCATGAGTCCCTGCATACTCTTGCGCGTTGCGGCCGCTCTGTGGTCTTTGTGTGGACCCCCGGTCATGTCGGTATCCCGGGCAATGAACATGCTGACCGCCTGGCGAAGGAGGCCACGAGACAACCGTCTCTGGATGTTGGCCTCCCAGAGACTGATTTGCGGGCAGTCCTCTGCCGAAAAGTTTTTGCGATTTGGGACGCTGAATGGCACGATCGGATCACGCACAATAAACTCCGTGCCATTAAGGAGACGACGACTGTGTGGCGGTCATCCATGTGAGCCAACCGCAGGGACTCAGTCGTCCTTTGTCGGCTCCGCATTGGCCACTCCCGGCTGACATACAGTTATTTACTGCGCCGGGAGGACCCTCCTGTATGTCGCTGCGGGGCGGCTTTGACAGTGGCCCACATTTTGTTGGCCTGCCCCCTTTTAGCTGTGGTCAGGCAGACCTTTGCGCTGCCTGATACGCTCCCTGCCCTTTTATCCGATGACCCTGTTATGGCTGGCTTAGTTTTACGTTTTATTCGGGCAGGGGGTTTTTATCGTTTACTCTGAGTGTTTGTTCTGTTTTTTTGTGTTGATTCTGGCCATTGGCCTATGCTTTTAAACTGATTTTTTAACGTGTTTCTAAGTGGTTGGCTTTTCCTTTTTTTATTTCTATGGTCGGCCAACCACCGTCACACTCTGTGTGGTTTTAGTTCGTTTTGTCTTGTCTTTGTCTCAGTTTCTGTTGTTCTGTATCGTCTGTGTTCTATTCTGTTCCTCGTTTTTATTCTCTGTGGGTGTTCTTTGTATTTGGAAAAAGGGACCGATGACCGTAGCAGTCTGGTCCCTTTGATCCCCAAAACCAACCAACCATCCCAAAGATGTTCGGGCTCACATGCGGTTCCTCTTCGTCGAAATGTCTTGGCTCAATCTTGTCTGGGGTTGAACAACATGCGTCGCATTACAGGCCCTAAATTAGACACCTGTGACCCTTTGGTTAAATTGTCTGGCCGATGGCAGGATTGCGAAATACAAATTTAACATCGCATACTAGGGCTATTCGGAAAGTAAATTCCGATTGATCGCGAAATGGAAACTACTTTGAAAATCAGAAATATTTTATCTGCAACAGTTAGCTACAGCTTCCAGCCACTGCTGTGCATAGTCACTACTCCGATTTAGACATCTGTCGTAGCGTTGTACCAAGTTTCCAATACCCTCGTCGTAGAAGGCTGTGCTTCCCGACAATTCTCTACACTCATCTATAGCTCGTTGTCTGTGCGAAAATGTTGTCTTCATAACCAGTAGTTAATGTGAGCAGAAATATGAAACACAGAGGGAGCCTGTTACGGGCTGTTGTGCGGGTGATCAAACACTTCCCATCGAAAACGCTGCAGGAGCATTTTCATTGCCCCTGCAGATTGCGACCGAGAATTGTCACAAAGTAGGAACCGTATGACAGTTCTGTAATGTGTGCTGCATAACATCAGGCGAAATCTCTCAACCGGACCTCATACTTTGCGGGAGACACTATTTTCCACGCATCTTTATGTGCTCACCATGCGCTCATAACTGAAGATAGCGGAGTGATGTAACCGACAGGCATACCACAGACACTGTCGAACACATATGTGCAAAGCTTTATCAGAATTTCACAGTGGTTTCCATTTCTTGACCGATCGGAACTTACTTTCCGGATATCACTCGTATAATAACATTAATAATAATATCAGGAACTATATAACGACCTATAAATGATGTAGGCCACACAGCTGTCATTTGGTTAGTATAATTTTTATTTAGAAAGCAAACTAACAGCAGAAGTGGTCGTATGTAGAGTTACTGTTACATTCGAGCGCATGTTCATTTGACACAGTTCGATCATTCACAATCTTATCGCGAAAAGTTTGAGTTCACACCAGGCGCGCGGCTGCTCACCGCTCAGAGACTAAGTCCCGCGATATCATACAACGCGAAAGGCCGACCGTCCGCTCTCGCGTCTCCACCAGCACTGTCCCTCTGCCCGTCCCCGGCCGCGTTTTCGGCGTGCCGAGCGTCGTCGCTCAACTGACTAGTGCAGTTCCCTTCCCTGAAGCGGTCCATCTGATTGGCTATAGCATATTCTACATTATTTTACATTTTAACATATTTAAATAATCAAAGCTTGACGACTTTCACGTTCTAAATAAAGTAACAATAATATCCATTACACAATAAACGTTAAATTCTATTATATAAAAACAGAACAATTTCCTTCTTAGCTTTGAATGCCGCGGGTAGTAGCCTTGCAGCAGTGTGCTTTCTGATAAATAAACAAAGAACAAAAGTAAGTATTATGCACTAAACTTTACAACAAATATTCTATTACCTAATGATTCAATACGGTGCCACGCTGTCATCGTTCAATGTGTTTTGTGTGGAGGAAGTGATGATCTGATGCTTAACTGAAAATACTGATAATTTAAATTTACTAAATTCACTATATCTTTTAAACGAATAAAGTTACAGTGTTGATATTTACAACGTTTGTCATTTTAATGATGTGCTTCTATATGAAATATGTATCTTTAAGATCGACCAAAGCGTTCAGATTTCAGCATTCAGGTCTTTGGTACAAAAGTTGATAATTTCACTTTAACAGTAAATCCTAAACTATTATAGATATGATCAATATTCAAGTTTTATTGGGACCACCATGAAATTTTATGGAGGATGGCAGATTAAAATTACTGTGGCTCGATTCCCTGCATTACGACATAATTAAACAGTTTCCATAAATGTTTCCATTTATGGCCGATCTTAGGTCGGCAATATTTAACACTGCTACGTCTCCTTGGCCACAAAAGCCTTCTACTGGGTTTCCCTATGACGTAGGTTCTTGTCTGTCTCACTCGCACACTACAGCGCTTATGTCTCAATAGACAATAGACGCCTGTGAGTTTCCCCATCTCGTGCTGAATCTGCGCCCTCTGTGGCATCCGGTCCCGGACGACAGGGTTCGTTTCACAATTCCTGAAGGCTGACTCTTTCGGCCATATACTTAAATGAGAGCGAAATGCTCGTTAACTCACAAAACCAACCCTGAAATTTTTTACGCAGGAAGAAAACGAAAGAAATGCACTGTCAAAATTTTAGCTGCTAAGAGGCACTGCAGGTATTAAACAAAAATAGCTGAAAATTGCCAAATTCGTACCGCGCCTGTCGGCGGTAGAAATGTACACCCCAACTGGCGCTGTAGCAACTGCCCATGTGCAACTAGGCACACACACAACCGAAGTCGGCGGTACATTTATAAACAGGAAACACGACACAACCCGATCGTCATTTGTAAACAACATTTCAGGTTACCATTCGTTGATAGTTTCTCAGACACTACAGTACACAGTTACTCTATTCTCTCGAATTAGCCACTCAAGTAACATCTATTACAGATTATCGGTTACTTTTTGCAGTATTGGTAAGCACTGACAATACAGATAAAGCTGAGTTAATATTTATTGTTCTCTCATAAGGCATGCCTGCTAATAGTACCTTTCTTTTCTTCCAGTTTCACAGTAATGTGGAATACAATTAACCTTCTCAGTTTAGAAATGATGAAATATGAAGAACGTGGTTTCCAGCAGAAATCACCTACATCTCTTGAGGACGTACAAATGTGTCATTTATTAGTTGATTTCCTGGACATTTATTCGAATGATATCGACATTTCGTTTGAAATTGTGGATACATTAGAAAAAATGGGAAATAACTGTGGCGATTCCATCAGTTGTGATTCGGACGGTGTCAATTGTGCCAGCAACAGTTCTGAAGAAGAATACCTTCCCAGCCTAAAAGAAACACGTACTGCAACAGTTTTCAGGGACAAAGAAAAGGCAGCGAAATATTGGTTAAACGAAGGAGGGAAAAAACGCTTGAAGTTACGCAGTGTGCAAAGGCGTTATCGTTTCGTAAAGTCGGAGCGTGAACTCTAAAAATGGAAGAATGAATTACATGAAGTGAGAAATATGCGTTAAACGGAAACCGGAAACCATCTGAATGAAAAACTGTTGGAAGGATTTAGAACTGCTTGTGAGAAGCTATGCACTTTTACCGATGCAGATCTACGAGACCGGGCCTTCTGAATCCGACATGAACATTGCTAATGTCCAGGCTTCGTCGACCTGGCTACGCATGTTCAAGAAATCGCACAGAATAGAAAGTCTTAAAATTACCAAGTTTACGTCACGTAAATGTCTAGAGCAGCTGCCAGCGACAGACAATGCTATCGAGAAATTCATAGGTGACGTAAAGACGATACTGTTATCCCCGCAACTGCTGTTTATAACGCTGATCAGTCACGTTTCGTGAAACAACTGCGTGCGCACCGCACTTTATCATTTCGGGGTTCAAAAAAGAAAAAGAAAAAAAAAAACGGAGTGGATTGCCCAATCAGTGAATGCAATGACACATTCATATACGGTAATACTAGTGATATGTATGTGGTTTACTGTTACCGCACCTGTATATCTGTCTTCACGAACCACAAGGCAAATTAGGACCAAAAATAAAAAATTTGACTCTTTAGTTGCAAAAATCTTGTAATCGACGTACCAAAATCTGGAAAAATTCTTCAATATTTCGTTCGAAACGTATTCCTACCACCTGCAGAAACTAATTCATTGCTTTAGTTGTATTCATGGTCTAGACATAACGACTCCTCTGTTTTTGTGGAGGACGACGAAAAATCCATAGATGTAATGTGGATTCCGCCTGGAACTACTCGTGCGATTCAACCTCTCGATAAAGAATTTTTTCGTCGGTGGAAAGCATTTTTCAGGAAATTATCAAACAACATAATTTCCGATACCTCTCTCTCATTTCAGGTTTATCAGCGGAAAAGTATTGTTTAGCTCCAGTGATTTGTGCATTACCAGTTTTCTTCGCTACACTTAACTAATTTGATCAAGTATGCGTGGTACGCAGCGCAATATGCAGAACAACGCCCGGGATGATTTCTGACTCCATCCCAGTTCTGTCTAACTAAAACCAGCGGTTACTGCGAAGTGCCTGACTGCGTCAATTTTTCCTTTGTCCTGTGTGCCTGCTGCGAGAAAAATCTTTGTTTTTGTCATTCAATAGACAGTTCGTATTTTTGTAACGATTACAGGGAAGAAACAAAGAATTGTTTCACTTGTGAGGTAACGGGCGAATTGTGACGCCCTGAAAATATTCTGAGTTCGGAGTTGGCGTGGCTGCACGGGCCGCTCGGCCAGCCGGGGCCAGGCAGCAAACACGTGGTGCCGGACGTTAGCCGGACGAGAGGGGTAGCCCCAGTTCATGGTCCAGCCGCCCGGCTGGGAATTCCATTGTGATGCTGTGTCGATGAAGGAGACACGCTGGGATCGCCAAAGATGACGGACTTTGTGAAACCTTATGGCAGACATCTCATAGTTTGTTTAGAAATTAATAGTAGCCAGATGAATCGTGGTACCTCAAAAAGAAACATGTACATTACCATTATCTGGACGACAATTCTGATAGTGTAATCAAATTTTCAATATATTTATTAGTTTAAAGTTTAGTATCTGACGACAAATTATACAAGTAACACCCAGCAACGAATTTCCAAAATCTAAACGGTTCGTCGATCTACGTGTCTTCAGAAAACTATTAGTGTAAGCCTAAATTGGTATGAATTACAGGCATGTAACTTAAATAGTACACGAGTTATTGGAGGTCAAATTGGCCGATTACTATCGATCGCGTCAAGCCATAAGTACTCCACAGTTACTCGAAGAAACGGTAGCAGCATGCTTATAAATATATTTATTCATCTAAGTCTTTTTTATATCCGATATATACTATTCATGAAGAAATTGGTTAAATATTTACTGTGTTTTAGAAAGCACAGAGACATTAGGCTACTGGCCTACCTTTTGTTGCTATTCCTTTGATATATGTTTATTTAATTTGTTTATGTATTTAATAATGTGTGTTAGAGAGTGTTTATGGTCCAGACGTAGGAATATTTATTTAATTTCAAGTTATTCAAATGTAAATCCAGTATTTAGTATGTTTTTTAATATGTTTGTGAGTGCACGTTAGCTTGGAGACATGGAGGGAGCTCTCAAGCCAAGAACAGCGCCCGTTACTAAGAGAGACGTATGGAGGTTGGAGAGGACCATCGTTTCCGGAGAGGACACGAGGGAGTTCTGGAGGGTACGGCACAGGACATGGGTGCTGGAAGTGACGGCACCCCAGACAGACAGACGGCGGAAAGACTTGGACAGTGGAGCAGTTTGCGCGTGGTCGCGGAGGATAGAAATATTTCGGTGTGACGACATGTGCTCTTGTGTGATTTCCGTGTCTTCTGCAGTGAAGACGTACTATGCGTTCAGAAGTGAATATCTCGCGAGCTGCGTTGTTGTTCATAACCAATTATGTGAAGTAGGACTCTTTTGTTTCCCTCTCATTCAACTTACATTTTATTTAATTGCTGGACCATCGACACCAATAACTGTTCTGCAGAAATGTACCGCATTCTCAAAAGTACTTCTACATCGTACTCACAATGTAAAGTCGTTAAGATAGGACCTGCAGAATTTATTTAATTGCTATCTTTCATTTATAAATTTATATGCTACATTCATAATTTGCAATTGCCGAATGATAGAAACCTTCGACCATTCGATTCATGTGTAGATTCTTATCGTATACTGTAGACTCAGCAGTATTTGGACTGTAATGCGGCAACTACGTATCCCAGCCCCTAGATAACGAAACCAGCCAAAACTTTTAATATTGCAACTCTGAGTCAGAGGGTGCGCAGTAGAGGGCCACACCACCACACTTCATTTTACTGATTTGAAAGCCCGCACACTGACAGGCAAATGAACAACATTCAAACATTACTATAAAGGATGGCCTACGGGAATTGTTATAAAATGTAGCACTGCAAGACAGATTTCATTTAAACAAATTACAAGTCCTCATTGATGCGGGTCTTGTGTGATGTCCTTAGGTTAGTTAGGTTTAAGTAGTTCTAAGTTCTAGGGGACTGATGACCATAGATGTTAAGTCCCATAGTGCTCAGAGCCATTTGAACCCTCATTGATGGAAGTCGTCTTTGATATCAAACACTGCCATGATTTTATTCTCTCTGCTAGTCACTTTTCTCAGAATTACATGTGCAAGAATTGAACTGTTGATATGGAGTTATTAAAAAAAATGTTTGTATCGTTTAAGCCAGGTTTTCACCGGAGCAAACAAGTTAACAAGCACGAGCAAAAGAGAATTCTGTCAGGTGTACCCGGTAGGCCTCTTGCAAGTCTTTCACCTGGACGCCACTGCAGCTACTTAAGAGTCCCTACCCTTCCCCAGTTACCTAATCGGAAAATGGAGACCTGCAGTTTAGCGTGGAATCCGAACCACATGTCTTTCAACATCTGTGAGAAGTGAATGCTCGGTTAAAAACCATAGTGAAAAAGCTGTGATTTGAACTGGATTTGGTCCCACAAACTCTGGATCACGAAGTGTGTGCTTTGCCACTAGACTATTTTTGTTTTAGAGAAAAAAAAACAAAAAAGAATATGACCATTAGGCCATACACGCGTAGTGGAAGCGCTAGCTGTGTCACCTCTTTAGATGATGCTCGACGTCGGTAAATAGTGTTCTGTTTATAAATTTCCCCTCAATGGTAATGAGAAGCCAGGGAAAAATGGCAGCCGAAATACAAGGAAAATTTTGGGCCAGTGCTAAGGCGAGATAAAGCTGCAATTCCGTGTAAAGTGAACGATCTCCATGCATGTCACGCTTCCGTACAAATTGAGACATTTAAATTCTTCCCTCCCTGCTCCATTTTGCATACTCCACCAAGAACAGTGCACTCGCCTTGCAAAATAATTCTCACCGAATAGGAAAGTTTCGCATTGTGGCTCTACACAGCGTTCACAGGCAATGTTCCCTACCTCGTGTTCTCTTCCGTTCCCTCTAGAATAAAAAATTCTGCCCATATACAAGTGAATGGTAGTGAATAAGCTCATTTGCACATGTTCGCTTCCATTCGCTCCATTTTAAACCAGGCTTTAGGTGCTTACAATTGGTGTCTGTGAACTCCGGATAATTCCGCTACGCGGCGCTGCGTGAGTGATTCGCCGAGTCGCGCTCTAGGCGGGCATGGTTGTACAAAACGTTGTTATAAGTTGCTGTAAACTGAGCTTTTCTGCAAACGGTGGGAAGGCCATAAAACTCACGTTAGAAGCTGGAATAATACGGACAGTGGACTTCTGGTGCAGGTGTTTATTGGAGGCAGGACTGCAACCCCCCCACCTTGATGCCGATGCCCGGAAGTCGCCAGGTTCTTTTAGTCACCGGCAAAAAACATATATATTTCATGAGTACAACTGTCTGGGAAACTTAACAGCCTTCTTTCAGAAACTGGAAATGTGGCCCAGAAATCTTAGATATTTTTGCCCAAACGTGGCCATGCTTAGCGTGAGAACGACGGCTTTCAAGTCTAAAATCTTCTTTTTTCAGACAAGAGAGATTTGGAGTCGCTGGCTGGCTCCTCTTAGGATATTCAAAGTGGAGGCATGCTCCCCAGCGTGGAAACTTTGTGCTGTTCCTGGATTGGCTACCAAGCTAACAGAACAATCAAGAGGGGAGATTCAGTGAGTAGTTGATAGTTCGACTGGTTTGTGCAATGTGGAGGCGGTGTCGGTTTTGCTAATTCAGCTCCCATACCAAGGCTTGGTGGAGAGTGGATGTGATTCTTTGCCTTCTTCGTCTTCCGGTTCTTCTCTGGTGGAGAACTTCTGGTTTTCCCAAGTGGGTGAGAGTACCGACAGTGGAACTGCATACCAATTTTGACATATCGTGCGTCACGAGGGTGAACTTACTCATCCTGTGTTGGTCGTCTGACGTTTGACAATTCCAGCATGCACTGTCGTGCCTGTGAGTCGAATTAATTTGGTGAGACAAGCGAATGGGTGCACCTCAGACTGAAATCTGTCAGGGTTTCAGGCATCTGATAGGGAAGTTTCCCACGTTCTGATAATCAGAACGCCAGTCCGTGTAGTTCGCATATTTTCATGGATGTGTCAGAACATACAGTTGCGGCAGCGCGCCGCTCCTCGTCCACAGCGCACCGTGTTCTGCTGCCACCTGAATCAAGGTGAAAGGGTAAAGTGCTGCTGCACCGGTAGGGTTGTTGCTGATATACGCAGCTCCATGTTCTCAGGTGAACCGTAGTTTGTGCTATAGTTGATTCCATTTGAATAGAATTGGGCCTCACAGTAGATTCATGTAAGCAAAATTAGATTGCATTGTAAAATGGATTAGTCAGGGGAGAATTTGTGTAGCTTCCACCCCAATGTATGCTTTGACAGTCAAACACCATTCCTTTTCTGATTTGTGTTTGTCATTTTTGTGTAAGATTTATCAGCTAGTTGTTGTTAAAAGCGATTGATAAAACTTGTCATTACTTTGTAAACTTAAATACACCAGTGTTCTCATTCATACTCCCTCTACTATTCACAGCTTTTATTTTATTGTGGTGGTAATAGGGTACACCAGCAATTTAAGGTACAATCTCATTAAATTAGTTAATTTCATTATTAATTTGACTTCTGAATGTGATTATGGCAATAGGGCAACGAAAGTGCCATGGTTACATTCACTAATTCATACATTAGAAATTAAGGGTGTAGCACAAAATTTGAAGGTTATTGCCAATAAAATGTTTTATTAAAGTAAAGATAATAACATTTAGCTCGACTCAGGCATATATTTATGATTAAAGCAAATGACGGCTTCCACTGTGCCAGAATTCTGGTGTGACAATTTCTCAGCAACCCATGACCAAATGTTTGTGTGTGTGTGTGTGTGTGTGTGTGTGTGTGTGTGTGTGTGTGTGTGTGTGATGAGGTGAGTTTGTTGGCCAGGGCCACAGTCGAAGACACTCTATATCGAGATAGGTCAGGAGAGCACGAAAAACATGTGTTACTGCGTTATGTTGTTGAAAGTTAGCGTCATGGACACAGCCATCGGACTAATTACGTCAGGTATCTAAAACCTACTGTCCATGTGTAACCAATGGTATTTCACGTTATCGCACAAGGTACTGAGACCTTATGCCAATGAAGAATGCATTTTGGCAATATTCGTTCTCCTCGACATTTCCATGTGGAGATCCCTCCATCGTGATGTTATGTACACAATCAGAATCTTTCTGAATAGAGGATTGTGTGCTACTCCAGTGATAATTGTTGTCATGATTTGATAGTTATCTTGTTGAAAGTTAATGTCACGGAGATCTCGAATATAGGACAGGGTCATCGGCCTTAATATGTCAAGTATCTAGCACCTGCTGTCCATGTGTACCCAATGGCATTTCACGCTGTCACACAAAGTACTGAAACTTTACATCAATGAAGAATGCATTTTGGTAACATTCGTTCTCTTCGATGCTTCCACATGGAGATTCATCCATCCTGGTGCTGTGTGCACAGTCGGTACTTGTTTGGTAAGCTCTGCTCCTGTGTTCATTGTTGTCATTTAGCGCACCGCCGGCGGGTCTATCTCTGCTACCGCCTCAAGGGAAGCTGCAGCAAATGGTCGCCTTGCTAACAGTCAGTGGTGCGGCAGCCATCGAAGCACTGTCCATGTGCATACTTGTCTTTCTGCAAAATAGCCTATTTCCAGGCTGAAGGCACGTGATATGGCTGTGCGATCTCATACAGACAGTGAACAGAACGTCTGACATCTCGGGCGCTAGTCGCGTGGGACCCTTGAGATCCTGCATAGTATTGATTACAGTCCTCCTAAACCCTTCGATTCCATGTTCGTACGACAGTCGTGGGACCCCGTCGAACATGAGCAGCAATGTGTTGGAATGATAAACCACAACCATGATACGTCAAGACTCTGCTGCTATCGAATCCCTACACGAGTTGGTAGGCGTTTCCTCTTCTTCCAATAGGTATAACACGATATTCTTACAAACGACCAACATTCGAATGTGATTTCTGAATGAGAAACACGCTTTGTAATCTTTCCTTGTATACCAAATTATTCCTTCGTTGGATTTTACCTGTTACGTTTTCCCCCATTAAGTGCCATAGCTCAGATTTCATTGTCTCGTGTTCTGCTCGGGGGACGCAAATTATAGCCTCTTTATCAGCGATTTTTCTGTCCTCATTGCAGATCTTCCACTGAAAAAACTTACCTGGGCACTGTCTCCTCTATCCCATTTGCATTCGCACATGTGGAACACTCTCACATTAAATAATTCATGAAATTAAGTGTGAGTGCTCTGAAAAGCTAATCATTTGCATATCTCAGCATCTTCTAAGTTTCCTTTAATTTACGTCTATGGTCACAAACTTTTTGTTAACAGATTACCGGTTTCGGTCTTTAAGGACCATCATCAGATCTGTTTCATAAAAACGTGGACCGAAACCGGTAATCTGTTAACAAAATGTTTGTGACCATACACGTATATTAAAGGAAACTTATTACATATACGGGTCACTGTTTTTTTCGCGACGATGTCGCAGCTTGTGACAGCATCTTCTTCATGTCGGTTAAATTTCCCGTCTGTAGCACGTCATCTTCGTGGTGTAGCAATTTTAATGGCCTGTAGTGTATTTAAGAAATAATTTCAGTAAGCTTTCAAGTGTCTTAGACGACCCACAGGAAACGTAAAACAGGACGACTGGAGGGGAGATTTGAACCTTGCTTCTTCCGAATACAAACCTCCGCCGTGGCATGTTTAAGGAACCATTTCCCAAATGTGATTTAGGGAAGTCTCAATGTGGATGGCCTAATGGGGTATCGAAGCCTGCCTTTCTCAAAAACGAGGCCTATTGTGACGCAGCGATTTATGTAAGCACAGATTTCGCACGTTGCGAAGCCACGCCTACTGTTCAGACCAGTCCCAGCCACAACGGAAGAGAGAGAAATAAAATTAGTTCTTTAATGTCGACAACAGACTCGGGCTTCTGATAATATTCCGAATAATTTGATACTAAACTCACGCCGGTCAGTTGATTACTTAGCAGCCATGAAACTTAATCATCATTTTTATACTATTAAATTACTTTTCCTGGATCAGCAGACACCGCTAATGTCTTGTCTACATAGATGACCATAGGTTGAAGGGGAAAGGGTAATTCCGACATTCCCAGTTTAATCGATATATAGAAAACGCGAAGATAGCAAAGTCCAGCTAGTTCCCTGGCCGTTATTTCACATTTAAGTTGAAGCCATGCGGTAGCAGAGGCATACTAGTCCCGTTCCTCGTTCTGAAAATTCGCTCCCAAACAGGTATCCCGACTCGGGCGTCATAGGACGGTGACGCCCCGGCAGGCCGAAGTTGCGGGTACGATACCGCCTTCAGTCCCTGTTATGTTGGCTACGAGAAACTATTTGTTAACCGCGTACGCACACGACTGTGCGGCACCCGAGGTTACAAATAACACGGAAGATCCTCCCTCCAGACCATTCTGTTGCAGTCTCTGTACGAGGCTACATCCCGAGAGTTATCGAGCGGCAGTTACCACTACTTTCCTGCAAGTGTTGCCTTCCAACACTTTTGGAGCAACCTTGTGTTTAGCCATCCGCGATCCGTTGGTCATGATTTGTGTTATGGAGAGAGCAGAAGCTTCAGTGGCTGCGACTGCGCTATCGCGAGATTTGCACGGCGAGATACTGGCACTGCAAATCCACAGGTCTTAGCGCGGTAAGCTATACTGTCCGACGCCTGTTTACTGTGATAGCATTCGTTATCCATGGCTGGCTTCTTTCATCATCGTTTACCAGTTTGACTTACTTTCCGCACTACCTCTAGGGACTGTATTTTCTGTAAGTGTAAATCTTTGCGGTCCGTCTCGGTAGTGCGTGGTCAGCTCGGCGGGTTGACAAGTGTTCGATTCCCGACCAGACCGGAAATTTTCTCCGCATGAGGGCTGCGTGCTGTATTTTCCTTACGCTAATACCTTCATAACTGAGATTCCACTGTTGACTGAATGGTCACCTCACGAAAGTCAATACAAAGAAGAAAAACTATTTTTAGAACTACTAGTAAGTTTTGACTTGTCCTACAGCAACTCAACTGCTTGCGAATAGGCTTTTATTTTTGAGCGACACCTTAAAGAAGACTTGATAGGTCTACCTCGCATTCGTATGCTAAATTCTGAGTAGACTATTGCATTACCAGAACCTACTGCCTTTCATTGTTCTGTAGTTTCCCTGCTCTTCCTCTTTGTCTGATTAATTTATTACTAGGTGACGAGAAAGTTGTAGTAGGAGACGAAATCCTACACCTGAAATAGAATATCGGCAGATGAGTGATCTGTTAGGGACCAATGAGAGTTAGCACGCCTCCGAGGGTCACTTATTCCGTCATTTCCTAGTCAGAGAATAACAGACGAGCTGCACAGTGTCTCAAACAAGGCACCACTTTCCTGCGTGCTAATATACGATGCATCGCCTCATGAAAAAGACAGAAAAGAGTCAGATTAACTCATCTTCAACGACCTTTCTGCTGATGGAACATTACATCTGAAGGAACAAGAAACAAAACGTTAGTGAGCTTCGTATCTGTGACTGATGTATTCCACAACCGAACGATGGATGATGACGTGAACCCATTTACAACACCCATTTACGCACGCGAAGCAAGCAAAGACGGCAGGTTGCTTTTCTTTTCCTGTAAGAAGGGATCTCAAACAGTAACAGTAAACAGAAAGCGATACATGATACGCTTATGTGACGACAAACGTGGGCTGTATTAATGGGCGCTTGTTGTGAGGTTGCTAAATACTAAGCAGAGAATAACAAGATATCTCGTTTCCTCTGTGCGAATGTGGCTGACGCATCAGGTATGTGAAGAACTCTCTGTGACAGGCAGCCATGCATAATGGCTCATTATAAACCGGAGGTGCGCAGTTGAGTCTTGCACGATTCCCAACAAGACAAAAGAACGTCGTGTGTTTATGTGAAAATTAATCAGGCGCGTGACAGTGTCAAAGTATATATACATGTACTTTACGTACGCCTGGAGGGAATAATTGCGATAGTGTCCATGTATTTCGTTGTTCTTGTATTCACCTACGGAAAAACAGACTCCGCACATATTAGCCTCACACAGCAAACTCTTAGTAACGTCATTGTAACTGGAGTCTCATCCAGCACTGAGTGTTTCAGTGCTAAATTTAATGTCCCTGGTGCAGGAGCAATCCCATGCTGCCACTTCCACGTTTACGGAAGTCCATGAAAGGTATAAATTTTTAACCACTTTCATCGCATTGCAGCTATATCTGTATTCCACAAGCTACCTTCCGGTGTATGGCGAAGGGAAATTCCAGTACACCCCTATCCCCACCCCCTTCCTTGTTCCATTCCAGAATGGTGCGATGGAAGAATGATTGACAGTAAATTTCAGTATTAGCTCTAATTTCTCCGATTTTCTCGTAAATAATTTGTTGCCCGACTCTTCATGGAACGTACTCTCTCGGAATTTAAATAGTAAACCCCACCGCGATGCAAATCGCCTCTCTTTTAGTGTCTGCTAGTGCGGTTTGTTCAACACATCCTGAACGCTCTTGCGCCGACTACACGATCCAGTGACGAAACGCTCCGGTCTTTATGGCATCTTCTCTATCTCTTCTATTAATGCAGCTTGGCAATGGTTCCAGACTTATGACCACCACTCAAGAATCGTTCGAACAAGTGTTTTGTAGTTCTATTGTTTCGTTGACGAATTACAGTTCCTCGTACGAACGAAAGAATGGCTGACATCGAAATAAGTGTCCAAGGAATAGAAAAGCAACTGAAACCACTCAACAGAGGAAAGTCCACTGGAACTGACGGGATACCAACTCGATTCTACACAGAGTACGCGAAAGAACTTCCCCCCCCCCCCCCCCCCCTTCTAACAGCCGTGTACCACAAGTCTCTAGAGGAACGGAAAGTTCGAAATGATTGGAAAAGAGCACAGGTAGTTCTAGTTTTCAAGAAGGGTCGTCGAGCAGATGCGCAAAACTATAGGCCTATATCTCTGACATCGATCTGTTGTAGAATTTTAGAACATGTTTTTTGCTCGCGTATCATGTCATTTGTGGAAACCCAGAATCTACTCTGTAGGAATCAACATGGATTCCGGAAACAGCGATCGTGTGAGACCAAACTCGTTTTATTTGTTCATGAGATCCAGAAAATATTAGATACAGGCTCCCAGGCAGATGCCATTTTCCTTGACTTCCGGAATGCGTTCGATACAGTTCCGCACTGTCGCCTGATAAACAAAGTTAGAGCCTACGGAATATCAGATCAGCTGTGTGGCTGGATTGAACAGTTTTTAGCAAACAGAACACAGCATGTTGTTCTCAATGGAGAGACGTCTACAGACGTTAAAGTAACCTCTGGCGTGCCACAGGGGAGTGTTATGGGACCATTGCTTTCAATATATATATTTATAAATGACCTAGTAGATAGTGTCGGAAGTTCCATGCGGCTTTTCGCGGATGATGCTGTAGTATACAGAGAAGTTGCAGCATTAGAAAATTGCAGCGAAATGCAGGAAGATCAGCACCGGATAGACACTTGGTGCAGGGAGTGGCAACTGACCCTTAACATAAACAAATGTAATGTATTGCGAATACGTAGAAAGAAGGATCCTTTATTGTATGATTATATGATTGCGGAACAAACACTGGTAGCAGTTACTTTTGTAAAATACCTGGGAGTATGAGTACCGAACGATTTGAAGTGGAATGATCATATAAAATTAATCGCTGGCAAGGCGGGTGCCAGGTTGAGATTCACTGGGAGAGTCCTTAGAAAAGGTAGTCCATCAACAAAGGAGGTGGCTTACAAAACACTCGTTCGACCCATACTTGAGTATTGCTCATCAGTGTGGGTTCCGTACCAGATCGGGTTGACGGAGGAGATAGAGAAGATCCAAAGAAGAACGGCGCGTTTCGTCACAGGGTTCTTTGGTAAGCGTGATAGCGTTACGGAGATGTTTAGCAAACTCAAGTGGCAGACTCTGCAAGAGGGGCGCTCTGCATCGCGGTGTAGCTTGCTGTCCAGGCCGGCCGCGGTGGTCTCGCGGTTCTAGGCGCGCAGTCCGGAACCGTGCGACTGCTACGGTCGCGGGTTCGAATCCTGCTTCGGGCATGGCTGTGTGTGATGTCCTTAGGTTAGTTAGGTTTACGTAGTTCTAAGTTCTAGGGGACTGATGACCACAGCAGTTGAGTCCCATAGTGCTCAGAGCCATTTGAACCATTTTTTGCTGTCCAGGTTTCGAGAGGGTGCGTTTCTGGATGAGGTATCGAATATATTGCTTCCCCCTACTTATACCTCCCGAGGAGATCACGAATGTAAAATTAGAGAGATTCGAGCGCGCACGGAGGCTTTCCGGCAGTCGTTCTTCCCGCGAACCATACGCGACTGGAACAGGAAAGGGAGGTAATGACAGTGGCACGTAAAGTGCCCTCCGCCACACACCGTTGGGTGGCTTGCGGAGTATAAATGTAGATGTAGATGTAAATGACTAGATTAAGCTTATCCATTACGGATGTTTGAGAACCAGTGACTGTTTATTAAATATAAATATAGAAAACTACTACCACTCACTTTTCTTAAATAGTTCCTTATTCCATAAAACGGGTTTCTAGCCTTTTGAGACCTATTTTCAGTTGATGCACAGCAAGTTAAACGACAATTTCAAAGCGTAACGGTGGGGCTGGCTCTGTGACAAGAAGATGGAACACTCCTTAATGTGTCGCAATAAGTACTGTTTATATGGCGATTTGGATGCAAACATGAATTCTGTACTTAACTGCGACAGCATTGGCGGCTTTATTATTAATATCCATCTTTCAGCTTCCATTGAGACTGAAGTTTTGTAACACATCACTAACTTTCCACTGGATATGTATTTATTTACCGATAGCTGTTCCAGCATCCAGCACGTGCTTCTTACAATGATCCTCATACGAAGATATATCGCACTTTGCCCAGAGACACTATTTGTTTTTGTATGCATGTAATACAGTCAATGTACAAATGGACAAATACTTTTATCAAAACTGGCGTTAATGTGAATGCCCCAAAAATAAAATAAAGTTATAATATTTGAAGAGAACTGCAACGGCCCCTCTTTAAACGAATACATGAACTTTACATCTAACAACAAGAACAGAACTTTGAATTAACTGTTGGCTTATTTCTGTTCTTACGTTAACTTAATATGGACTATTACAATAGTAAAATCATATTCTTTTTATTGTGCCTAAAGGTAACCAATATTTATTATATGTGATCTGAGGTTTTCCCTGCGTACAAAAATCTTGAAAATTTCTCGTGTATTCAATCGGGTAGCGTCGTCCAAAAGGCGCGATATTTGGGATAGGCGACTTCTTGCCATCTTCAGGCGTTCTTGGTGTCAGTCCAGAGATGACAAGAAGTCGGCTTGCCGAAATATCGCGCCTTTTGGACAACGCTACCCGGCTGAATACCCGACAAATTTTCAATATTTATTATAAAAGTAAGTGTACAATGTGCGTGCCGCTAAAACCCAGAAATGAGTCCCGGTACGATCAAGGGAGTTATATGGTGTGGTAGCCCCCTATCCCCCATCCATGAAAAAGGATCCCGTTTTTACCTGAAGGGTGTGCTGTTGAAGATATAATGGCTGGGAGGTTTCGCTTTCTAGAAATTTCTAGAACATTCCAGCACATTCGCGAGTATTCGGGGACATTCCAGAACATTCGAGTGTGTTCGACAGTATTCCACAACATTCCAGAATGTTTCGGAATTTTCCACAATGATCCGGGATGTTCCGGAATGTTCGGGAATAGTCTGGAACATTCGGGAAGATTCTAGAATGTTCAGAAACATCCCAGATCATTGTGGAACATTCCAGAACACTCTGTTGTGGAACGTTCTGGAACGTGGTGGACCATTCGAAGTCTTTTTGGAATGTTCTGGAATTCTCCACTGGTGGGGCTATCCATCGGTAGGGGAATAAAAAGCAAGACCCGTCGTGGGTTCGAACGTCAGTTCCTTATCACTGCCGAGGGAGGAACCCGAAAAGTACTGCAGTGAGTGAATAAAAACAAATAGCATAGTTCAAATGGCTCTGAGCATTATGGGACTTAACTTCTGAGGTCATCAGTCCCCTAGAACTTAGAACTACTTAAACCTAACTAACCTAAGGACATCAAACACATCCATGCCCGAGGCAGGATTCGAACATGCGACCGTAGCGGTCGCGCGATTCCAGACTGTATCGCCTAGAACCGCTCGGTCACTCCGGCCGGCAATAGTATAGCATAAGTACAGTGACTGATGATAAATCGAAAATGAAGTGTGAAAAGTGTGTCTTTGTACTTAGTGTATTTGTTAATAAAAAGTTGATTTGATTTACGTTTCAGACAATTCCCAAACGTAAAAGAGATCTTGCCAGTTCTGAAGCAAAACGGCGAAAACAAAGAAAGCAGCGAAAAAACGAAACAGACGAAGAGCCCGAAGCACTTTTAAGTTCCCAACGAACGAGAATGCGCATCATGAAACCGAAGAAGAACGAAACGAACGGATTGAAGAATCAAGAGTTGCGAAACAATCTTCTAATAAAAGACTGCGAACTCAGGCTAGACAACAAAGATGATTGTCAAACAGCTATCGAATAACATCATCGAAGCCGAACATATGACTGGAAAGTACAAAGGACACACACTTTATCCCTATCATACCACTGATCTCTACTGAACTGGACATCAACCTCAAAGAGGCCTACTTCTCTCGCCGTGAATAACACGTAGCTTGCTCTCGAATAGGAAATTCGAAAAATTTACACATACATAACACACATAACAAAATGAAAAATGTTTATAAACAATAATTGTAAATAATAATATGTTCTCAATAAAAAAATTTACCTCTTATACTTTAAGCTCATCCTTTTATTCCAACTACCACACAATCTCATATCAACTCCCTGAGCGAAGCCTGGTATCTCAGCTTGTGTGTATATAAGTTTTGGCTCATTTTAACAGTAGAAAGTTTAGACATAGATATAGTACAGTATGTGTACTGTAGTAGAAAATTGTCGCTGACGTCAATGTAGTTAGGATGTGAAAAGAGGGATAGAGGTAAGGGCATGGGGTGAGTATGTGACACTTGCACGGAGTGATGCTTGAACGGACAAGGAATGTGTTGACATTCGTACGGAGCCCAGGACACTGTACTAGTGAACAGGGTGTTCCAGAAGTAGAATACACTACCACCTGTGATGTAATCTGAGGAAGCCCAAAACCCATTTTCTGTACAAAGTTCGCTGTCTCCACACCAGTTCGTAGCGTGCATAGCTTTCTCCCAGAGTTCATTATTGCAGTTGACCTCTGCCTTGAAATCAGTGTTCCGTGTTTTAATGCTGAGATACTGTTCACCGAGACCACCAAAGGGAAGCCTTTGCTGATTTACAGTGGGCGTCAGTACATAGTAGATTACACAAAGAGACAAGAAGTAACTTACTGGAGTTGCGTAAATTGTAAAAAGAATAAATGCAAACGAGGACTATCCACACAAAAAACACAGTTTCAGTGAAAGATACCCATGTTTGTATTCAAGATGAAGCAGCAATTGAAATGCGAAAACATTTTGTCAGCGCAAAGAATCGGGCCAAAGAGACAGACACTACAGTTTCATCAGGGCAGCTCTTCAATCGAGGCTACGACTTAGTAACATCACTACCATCACATAAAAGTGCGAAACAATCGTTACATCCCATTAGGCAAAAATGTATGGGAACTACAAAAGATCCCACCGATTGTGGAGGAATGTTTCTCTAAGAAAATAATTTACTGATGAATTATGGTAGCAATTTTTTTACTTCCAGACGATAACAGCGAACCGAATGACAGAATGCTGGTGTTCTCCAGCGAAAAGGAAAAAGCGTGTTTATCAAACTGAGAATGATTCTTTGTGGATGTAACATTTAACATTTGGAGCAAGCAATTTGGACAGTTCTTTATACTCCCGCCGACGTTAACAGTTCTTAGGAGGAAACAAACACCATTACAGTTGTTTACACTTTGCTGCCAAATATGAAAGGGAAAACGTATGAATATTTTTTAAAGGTATTAAAACTAACGTCCCTGGATGGAGCCCTGCATCTCTGATGATGGACTTCGAAACTGCCATCGTCCAAGCAGGTAACAGTTTGTTTCCCGAAATAGAAATTACTGGCTGCAATTATCATGGTTGGATGCATATTCGGCAGAGCACGCCTAAAAACCAAAAGCTTCAAGACTTTTGTGACTATTGTCTGGACCAGTGACTCGATAACGAACACATGTCGAATTTCAGTGGATGGCCCCATCGCACTAATAACGTCTCAGATCGATGGAACCGAAGAATAAATACATTAATATCAGAAGCTGTTTGCTCATTAGTGAAAAGTCTTCGAGAAGATGCAGTGTACCACGGCCACCAACTTGATCGACTAATTTTAAACTTTGATGGTAAAAGAAGACTAATGAAACGATTACAAAGGCTTTAAAGAAGCTTCAAACTGATGGAAACTTAAAATCATTTCTGATTTGGTTGGCCTACGCACAGAAGTTACAATGACAAAGAAAATGTCAGAATCATTGAAAATTTTTGTAAATATTGAAAACTAGTTTAATGTAATCATTGGCAGTCTTGTAAATGTTGTTAATAAATTTATTAGGAGATGAAAAGTGACTACCTCCTCGTGGTGTTCCGTCGAAATAACACGCAGTTGGCTAAATTTCTCTTGAAGACTGACAAGAGCCGGCCGGGGTGGCCGAGCGGTTCTAGGCGCTACAGTCTTGAACCGCGCGACCTCTACGGTCGCAGGTTCGAATCCTGCCTCGTGAATGGATATGTGTGATGTCCTTAGG
This sequence comes from Schistocerca nitens, assembly GCF_023898315.1. Lineage (NCBI taxonomy): Eukaryota > Metazoa > Arthropoda > Insecta > Orthoptera > Acrididae > Schistocerca > Schistocerca nitens. The sequence goes on along the minus strand of NC_064618.1, from coordinate 468,624,080 downwards.
TTTGTTAGGCTTAAGTAGTTCCAAGTTCTAGGGGACTGATGACCTGAGAAGTTAAGTCCCATAGTGCTCAGAACCATTTGATTTGAACCAAGACTATCCGAAAGGCCAAGTCTTTCGCCTTGAGAGGTTCTTAGAATCAAAATCTGTATGGGTGGACACCGAATACAAAATCTTTTCAGCGGAAACGCAGGCAAATGACAAGCAATTAAATCCATACTTTCTCCCTCCGCTAGAAGATAGGCAAACCACCTTGAAGCTGGTAGAAACAAAATAAATTATCATAAAGTGACTGGTTGCAGTTTCGCAACCTTTCAACACATATTAAAACTAATTTCTGTTAATACATATCGTAGGCTGCAACAAGCCTGCTGAAGATGCAGCCAGGCAGGCAAGAGCGTTCACGCTCGCTCGCCGACTGGGTTGTGAGCGCTCGCGGTAGGCTGGTACGGTTAGACGTTACGTAGCGCGGTCGATTGGTAGCACATAAGAATTACAAACAATGTGCTCCCTTCAGAGGAATGACCATAATTAGGTTGGGCGTAGCCTCAGATACGAACATACTGTATATCAGGCGCAGTGCTCAAGGGGTGACTCCACCCAAAAATTTAACTTTTGTTGTACTTTACCGATAGTAACCAAATTTTAAAATCGTGTCTGTTATGTAAAGATGTAGCAACACATAATTTTTAAAGTCCACAACTTCACTGTTTTTCGAGTTTTGAATTTTTAATATGATTTTAATGGTATTCTGGAAACTCAACTTCTGTTACTCACACCACAATTTTCACATGACAGATTTTGTAGGTATATTCACAAGACATAGGTCAACGGTTCTGTGCATTCATTTTATCAGAAATATTAACAATTTGATGTCAGTGTTTACTTCAAATTTCAGCCTTGCATTTTCTTTAATTATCGGTACATAAATTTAATGATAAAATAACAAATTATATTTAATGAATATTACTCCAAGACACATACCAATTAAAATTCACTGGCATAAAAACGTTTCCGCTTCCTGCTTATCTGAGGCTTTCCTGTAATTTCAAGATCAGGGTAGCCTTTCCTTAGATTTTCTAAATAAAAATCTACTTAGCGTCTTCTTGAAGAGGTGCAATGGTAGGGATATCTGACTGTAAACAAATGCCTATTTCCTTGGAGCTTGTTGATGTATGTACACGACATCAGTGTATTCCCTAAATTTATATTTACACAGTAACTGATTTCCAACGACTTGTTGTCAATTGTTTCCACTCAGTTTTCCTGGAAATCTTGCAATTTGTTTTTCGCAGTTTGAGTTTATGCCAAGTTCAGTGTAAAGATGGATCTGTTTGATGGTGACACAAATCAAAAATTATCTTTGGCATCTAGCGGTGTGCCGCAGCTCCTTATGTAGTCCGTATTTAACATATTTCTTAGATGTACTTGTAATTCGAATACAGCTAAATCGTTTTGGGATCTAAGAGCAAACACTCCAAAGATGTGGACCAGCCATAAATTATTTTTTTTTAAATTGAAGTTTTAGGGTGGAGTCTCCCCTTAAAATGGAGAGTAGTTGTTTTAAAGGGATGAGAACTAGCAATTTGGTCGGGTTAGGAACTTCAAATCAGTCAGACACGTCAACATCATCTCATCAATGCAGGATGACTAGTCTATATGAATATTGTATGCGATGGTGTCTTAATATGTTCAGTGTTCTATTGATGTATTTTAAAACGTTGAAAAAAACCGAGAAAATTCAGTTTACAAAAACATTACAGTACATTCCATACAAAATATTACGGGCACTTGGAAGGCGAACGGCGTGAAGTCGATATGCCAAGAAAAAAAAAGCGATGTGAGTTAAGAATGATGATGCATATGGGAGTAGAGAAATAAAATTCTCCATAATTTTCCCAACATCTTCACCAAGAAAATACATTTTTGTTTTCAGAAGGAACACTCAAAGAATGAATCTACAGTTAGATCAAGTTATCACACTGCTTTTCAGCTTGCAAAGGGTTGCTGCAACTAGAACTTACGCACCTACAGTGTGACGTTTGCCTGATTAGTTTCTTAGTTTCAGTCAGGCAGCAGCAGCCAGCCGAGACACAACCAACAACATGGAAGTAAACGATTTTGTGACATTTTGCGAGTTCCTAACCAGGAGAGAATTGTATAGTTTCATCTGTGTGCTTTGGTAGTTTAGTTTCTTGAATTTCTGCATGTTAATTTAATATTTAATAGGCACAATTCTCACGTGTGCGTTTGTGTCAGAAAGTAAACCGATTTCGTGACTTATTACAAGTTCCCAATCAGGAGTGAATTATAGTCTCACCTGAGTCCTTTGCTTGTTAGGCAAATTTATTAGACACAGTTCTTAAGTTTTCGTCAGTGTCTATAGCAGAGTTCCATAGCGTGTGCCTATAGTCCTCTGCTTGTATGTGTGGTGTAGTATTCCACGATCTTTAGTATCGACAGAGACTGTGATTGTCATGTGCAGATGCCAGCGGAGTTGGAGAAACTTTGTTCTCAGCTCCAGGCTGTGATGGCTTCAGTTACACAGCTTGAAGCTCCAGTGGATGGGAATCATTGTTGTGGGGCAGCTGTGGGAATCTAACGGATATCCAGCACATCTGAGCCCGCCAGTCGGTCCACACCAATGGTCAGCCCAGTTACTGATTGCACTGAGGTTCACCCCTCACCCACAGTCGAGTAGGAGGTCGCCTCAGGGCGTGGCAGGTGGTGAAAGATTTCCAAAGACACCGAACATAAAGTCTCCCCAGTTAGTCTGACAAACAGGTTCCAGTTGCTGTCTGTCACTGACACTGTCCCTCAGCCAGATGCAGTCCCTTGTCCTGTTTCAGAGGAAACCTCTCAGCCTGCAAGATCCAGGTAATCACAGAGGGTGGGATTTTTGGTAGTTGGGAGCTCCAATGTTAGGCGCTTTATGGGGCCCCTTAGGGACATGGCTGCCAAGGAGGGTAAGAAAGCCAATGTGCACTCCATGAGCGTACCTGGTGGAGTCATTCCAGACGTGGAACAGGTCCTCCCAGATGTCATGAACAGTACAGGTTGCAGCCAACTGCAGGCAGTGGCTCACATCAGTACCGACGATGTGCATTGCTTTGGATCGGAAGAGATTCGAGCGGCTATTAGAACTGGTAAGGGCTGCCAGTCTTGCTTGCGTGATGAAATAAGAGCTCACCATTTGCAGCATAGTCGACAAGACCGACTGCAGAACTCTGGTATATAGCTGAGTGGAGGATCTGAATCAGAGGCTCAGACAGTTCTGCGACTGTGTAGGCTGCAGATTACTCGACTTGTGCCATAGGGTGGTTAGATTTCGGGTTCTGCTGAATAGGTCAGGAGTCCACTACAAGTAGGAGGTAGCCACGCGGGTAGTGGGGACTGTGTGACGTGGATTGGGCGGTTTTTTAGGTTAGAGGGTTCAGGGAATCACAAAAAGGGCTTCATCTCAAAGTGCGCGGGTCGAACACAAGAAGAATTTAGATCCAGGAACCAACGGTATAACAGCTGTAAACTCTTATAGCTGTGTTGGGAAAGTACCAGAGCTCCAAGCGCTAAAGCACTGATGCTCAAATCGTTATAGGCACTGAAAGCTGCTTAAAGCCGGAGATAAGTTCAGCCGAAATTTTTGCGAAGCACCTAACGGTGTTCGGAAAGATTACGCTAAACACAGTTGGCGGTGGTGTGTTTGTTTTGCTGTCAGAAGTTGAAGTACATGGTTCCAGTGATTTAGTACGGGTAGAGGTCATTCTTGGCAACTAGAATAAAATAATAATTGGATCCTTTTACCGACCTCCCAACTAAGATGATACAAATTTCAAACAGTATCCAACTTATACAATCTTAGTTGGTGGTGCCTTCAATTTACCATTGATACGTTAGCGAAAATGAATGCTTCAATCGCAGGTAGGCATAAAACAACGTCCGAAATTGTGGTGAGCGCATTCTCTGAAAATTATTTCGGGCAGTTACTTCACGAGCCCACTCGAATCATAAACGGTTGTGAAAACACACTTGATCTCTTACACCCAAACCTCCAGATGTCAGACACTCAGATCGGTGCCAAACGTTGTACGTCGTTAGAGTAGCAACCAAAACTCCGATTTAGTTCGTACTATGTGCTGTCGTCCAGCAGAAAGGGCGTAAACGTTAATTTAAAAAAGAAAATACACCAGCACTACAGAGCACATCAAGCATAACTGAGTAGCTAGCTAATTTTTGTAGTAAAGTAGCCTATCTCTCAGATTGGTTTCAAAACTACAGAAGTTGTTTTCAAGGTTGTTAATATATATGTCCGCTAGCAAGCCTGCAAGACTACTGCCTATTCCCAATTTGTATTCCTGAATTTAAAACTTGTTGTTGAACAGGAAGTAGCTGCGTTATAATGTAAGTTCCAGGATCTCTATGATTTCATAGATTTCAGCTCTATCCATTGCCTCAAGTTTGTGTATGTTACTTCTGATTATATTGATTGTTTCCTTGATAGGTATGTTTGAATATAAACTATGTCAAGAAATGCAAATCTATTTGTGGCTTGGATGGGGATATATTTTGTGCTACTGAGTCCATACAGCATTTCGTTCGTTGTGTATTAGTTTAGTTGTGCATGCAATTTTTCTGCTCACTGTTTGATATTTAATATTTTTTATTTAATGAGCGGGATTTCATTACAAACTGCCAACCTCTTCATGATATATGACTAAAAATAAGTTTATACACCAACAACAAAATACAGAACGAAATCATACACATTACCAAAACCACTACACAACAGCCTCAAAGATCAAATGTATACAAACTCATTTGTGAAGCATGTCCAAGCTTCCACATTGGACAAACTCATAGAAGCTTCACAACAAGATTTATAGAACACATGGATGCACTCCATCTTAACAGCCTGGACAAATCCAGCTTTGCACACATCCTGCCCAACATAGTCATTCTGTAAAAAGCATAGAACAGAACCTCCAAATACCCCATCTTCCCAATAACGGCATAATACTTGATCTTCTTGAAGAAATCGAAATCATCATCAACACAAATGCAGCATCTGACTGCCTACTGAATAACCAGACTGAACAGAGAAACAAATTTTTCCTTCACAACCTTGAAGACTTTCTAGTTCAAACCGGTCAATCAATCAACCAACCCACCAATCTCATACCCCCACCACTATCCCTTTTTTTACATCCTAACTACATTGATGTCAATGAAGATATCCTACCACAGTATAAATCCTTTACAATATGTCTAAATGTCCAAGCCTTTTGCTATTAAAGTAGATCAATACTGATATACATACTAGCTTAGCTCCCACTGCTTTGTTCCTGTAGACTGTATAGTCCGCACAGACTTTTTTTGTGATTTTCTTTAACCGAACTTTTATGTTGTTCACAAATTGGTTCACCTTCTAAACTTTTCACGCTAATTAAGACTGTAGAAGTATGGTCTTTAGCGAATGTACTTCTAACCAGAAAGCTATTCTGATAGATTCGAAGGTCTTCGTCAATCTTGTCTTTTGGGTTCTTGTGGTGATGTAACACAAATTTCTTTAGAAGTCAAATAACAGTTTTCATAGATTTAGCTATAAATGTTTTAATATAATGAAATATTTTTAAGAAGGCTGAAACATGTATTTTTTTTTATTTCTAACTGAGACGCCAAATACAGATTATCTTAGAAGCAGCTTAAAAAAAGGTTTCATTATGAAATATTTTCATCCTGTATTTCACATCCTCAGGGGTTGAATTTCCAAAAAATTGGTAACACATATTTTTTTTATATCCAAGCGAAAAGTAAAATACCAGTTTTAACAGATATAGTAAAAATGCTTTATTAGTACTTAAAAGGGATTTGTTTTTTTTTTTTTAATTTCACCCATTATTTTACCCTCTTAGTGGTTGAATTTCCACAAATGCTGAAGTACGTATTTTTGTTATTTCTGATAGAGAAACCAAATACCAGTTTTCATACTTCTAGCCTCAAAATTGTCTTAATAGCGACATATTTACAAAAATCCCCCATCTCCTATTTCATCCCTTTAAGGGTGGAATTTCCAAAAACCTTGAACACATATTTTCTTACTTCTGTCCGAGAAGTAAAATATCAATTTTCATAGATGTTGCTTTACAAACGCTTTATTAAGACTTTAAAAATGACTTATTTTCCAGAATAGTATCCGCCCACAACTTTACGGCTTTAGTGAATTAATTTCCAAAAACACTGAAGCGTGTACATTAATTTCTGACACAGAAATAAAATATAAATTTTTGTAGTTGTAGCTTCAAAATTGTCTTAATAGTGATACCACGTGCAGGAATATCCGTTTGAGATGTGAGATTTAAGTAATGGGTGTAAGTCTGGCGCTAATGAGTATAGAATCACTTACCCGGTTTGTGTCTTTCTTTTTTTCAATCACGATATGAAATTGAATTAAATTGAATTAATTATACAAAGACTGGGAGCCATGTAAAGGGTTACTAACTCTTTTGTAGTGTGTAGATTTCCACATGAGCAATGGACCTACTAACATAAAAATTCGGTTAAAAAAAGCAAAAAAAAAAAAAAAAAGAAACTCTGTGCAGATCATATAGTCTACACAAGCGAAACGGCAGAGGTAAGCTAGTAAATAATATCAATGTGTTATGCTACGACAAGTATACGTTGTACCTGATCAAACTTTGTCTACAGTAGGAAGCAGTTTATTATTGTAAACACAATCGAGGTGCGTCTGTAGGTACTGCTATGACACACGCTACGCAAAATGTCATCCGGATTGGTATTGACACTTGGATTCACTTATACGCAACTACAATTTATGCTTGCACAGTTATGTAACAGTCACTAATGACAGAAAATCATGTTCGCAGCTCACCGTGGCAAATTTTAGAAGTGTGCTTTTATTTACGCATCAACTTTCCTTCAAATTACTCGTATATTAACATTAATGAAAACATTATTTTTATAGTCCTAATCATGCAACTACACTTAACAAACAGAATGTATATTCACAATTTTTTAAACTACTTGTTATTTTATTTTTTCCAGAAAAACAACATTTATTATACAGATTACATGTAATACAGAGTGTACCTAATTTCAGGTTTAGCAGAACACAAGAATTTATCGTTATTAAAATGAGTGCTCTGCACAACAAACCGTTGACTACAGATGATTCTGGATTCATTGAGAATCAACAGTTTATAGATGGAGATAGACAGTAATGCCTGGCTATCGAATTGCATAAACGGCTAGCGACGTCTAGGGTGACTAAATATGGCGACCTACGACAATTATACATGAAAAACGGTGGCCGTCGAAGTGAAGGAACGCTAGCGATATGAGCCAAGACAAGGTCTGGCGCAAGAACTGTGGTGTTATTATGTGTGAAAGGCAAACGAGTTTTACGATTCGTTCAAGTCTTTGCAGTCGTGTCTCTGTGCAGACCGCGGCAAAAATAATGTTCCTGTGGTGTGTTGTGATCAACGGTGTAATTGCCGTCTCATTCTTAACATCGAGAAAGTCGTTGACCGCGTTGGAAATTCTGTCAGCTTTGTGCCTTCTGGTTTTGAAATGTTCTTTTTGGGCACGAAAAACATAAAATCTCCAGTATTGTAACGAAAAGATGGATCTTCACAATGAATACAGCTTTGGAACCCTGAAGGAAGTATTCTAAAAACTCGCCACACGGCTATACAGGAACTCGAGACACTCCAAGAATCCTTTCATCCTTACCCTGGGAAACTATGATCAATCACAGGTGGAAACATCTGCGGCCAAAGACACTACTAGCTTGCGCATAACCACGTATGGCGAGCTAACATACACCGACAGGCGACAACATCGGCAAGTGCCTGTAAATCATCACCATTGACTGCATATGCCAGCTACTATTGGCCGGCCGGAGTGGTCGAGCGGTTCTAGGCGCTACAGTCTGGAACGCGCGACCCCTACGGTCGCGGGTTCGAACCCCGCCTCGGGCATGGATGTGTGTGATGTCCTTAGGTTAGTTAGGTTTAAGTAGTTCTAAGTTCTAGGGGACTGATGACCTCAGCAGTTAAGTCCCATAGTGCTCAGAGCCATTTGAACCAGCTACTATTAAAACCGACTAGCGGGCTACAGCAGGGAAGTCGACAAGCTCGCATACTAACGCACAAGTAAACCGCCAACACTATCCTACACTGTGAATCCGATATATGACCTATTGGACACAAAACGATGATGAACGGTAGGTATGCTAACGCCGACCGAGTAGCCAATACCGGCACCCAGCAGCAGCAGCCGAGTAACACCGCCACACAACGTTAAAGGTATCCACCTGCATGATATCCACTACTAACAACGCCTACGCTTGCATAACCTGTCACAGGCAGCAAGAAAACCACTACTGCTCTTACAATCCGACCCAACTATCGCAGAGGTTTTTTTCCCTTGGCTCTTGCCTTGGCACTTTTTTTCCCCTCTGCCCTTCAAACCTCTATCCTTTGATCAACTTTCTACCCATCTACCTCCAGATTAGCGCGTATTAATGGTTGACCTTAACCGGACATACGCAAACATCGCAGTACCCACAGTCTGCAAGACCTCACATTCGTGGAAACTAACCCTTATGCAGGGATGGCAGTAGACCTTTGTCAACTTGGCTATCATGCCGATGTGGGCGTGGAGGGGCTCCATGTCTTCACGAAAACATCTATGACTCTGCAGGCCGCACCAAGTGGTCTCTCAGGCCACGGGTTGCCGAATACCCTTCTACTGGGACTTGAAATTTAAAGTGCTGAAAGAAACACCCAGCCGAAATTCTAAGTGAGTAAAACGAGTTCGGTCGTGATGACTATTTCAGTAATTACGTAAATGAATATGAGTTGTGTTAATATACAGACATCAAAAAAAGTTTTGCATCACCTCAGTTCCGAGAGTTCCGAAACCTGTACAGAAAATTTTCATAGAGATCAACATAAACATCATTTCCTCTCTCTTTATTGCTCATGAAAACCACACATTGCATGTTGCACCACCATACAGTGAGACCTTGAGAGGTGGTGGTCCAGATTTCTGTGCACACCGGTACCTCTAATACCTAGTAGCACGTCCTCTTGCATTGATGCATGCCTGTATTCGTCGTAGCATACCGTCCATAAGTTCGTCAAGGCACTTTTGGTCCAGATTGTCCTACTCCTCAAAGGCGATTCGGCGTAGATCGCTCAGAGTGGTTGGTGGGTCACGTCGTCTATAAACAGCCCTTTTCAATCTTTCCCAGGCATGTTCGATAAGGTTCATGTCTGGACAGCATGCTGGCCACTGTAATTGAGCGATGTAGTTATCCTGAATGAAGTCATTCACACGATGTGCATGATATGTATGGTGGACAGGGACTGTGATTGCTGTGTTCGGGTGAGGGCTGAGTTGGCATCCCTTCGCTCACAGCTGCAGGCAGCGCTGACTTCAGTCGTGCAGCTTGAGGCTGTTGCCAATGGGCACCACTGTGGGGAGCCGGACTTGGGTATCACAGGGATGTCAACCTCGTCCCGTCTGTCCCCAGATCGGTCGGCCGCTGTGGTTGCCCCGGTTGCTGCCTGCAGTGGGGCTGAGCCCTCGCCTGTGGTTGATTGGGAGGTCGTTCCAAGGCGCGGCAGGCAGCGAACGACGTCCCCAGAGGCTGATCAGAAAGCCTCCCCAGTGCGTCTGACAAACAGGTTTCGGGCACTGTCTCTGGCTGAGCCAGATGCACCTGCCTGCCCTGTTTCAGAGGATGGTTCTCAGCCTTCAAGGTCCGGGCAATCACAGAGGGTGGGCTTATTGTTAGTTGGGAGCTCCAATGTTAGGCGAGTAACTGGGCCCCTTGGGGATATGGCGGCTAAGGAGGGGACGAAATCCAGTGTGCATTCCGGGTGGAGTCATTCCTGATGTGGAAAGGGTCCTTCCGGATGCCATGAAGAGCACAGGGTGCAGCCAGCTGCAGGTGGTGGCACATGTCGGCACTAATGACGTGTGTCGCTTTGGATCTGAGGAAATACTCTCTGGATTCCAGCGGCTATCTGATTTGGTGAAGGCTGCCGGTCTTGCTTACGAGATGAAGGGTCTTGCTTACGAGATGAAGGCAGTGCTCACCATCTGCAGCATCGTTGACAGAACCGACTGCGGACCTTTAGTGCAGAGCCGGGTGGAGGGTCTGAATCAGAGGCTCAGACGGTTTTGCGACCGTGTTGGCTGCAGATTCCTTGACTTGCGCCATAGGGTGGTGGGGTTTCGGGTTCCGCTGAATAGGTCAGGAGTTCACTACAATCAGCTGGCGGCTACACGGGTAGCGAGACTGTGTGGCGTGTACTGGGCGGTTTTTTAGGTTAGAAGGCCTCAGGAAAGTACGGGATGGGCTGCAATCACAAAGGGTGCATGGCAAATACAGGACGTGCTTGGATCCTGGAACAGTCGGAATTGTAGTTGTAAATTGTTGTAGTTGTGCTGGGAAAGTCCCTGAGCTTCAAACGCTAATAGAAAGCACAGAAGCTGAAATCGTTATAGGTACAGAAAGCTGGCTAAAGCCTGAAATAAGTTCTGCAGAAATTTTCACGAAGTCTCAGACGGTGTTCAGGAAAGATAGATTAGGCAGAATTGGTGGTGGAGTGTTTGTGTCTGTCAAGAGTGGTTTATCTTGTAGTGAAGTCGAAGTAGATACTCCGTGCGAATTGGTATGGGTGGAGGTTATACTTAACACCCGAACTAAGTTAATAATTGGCTCCTTCTACCGACCCCCAGACTCCGATGATATAGTTGCTGAACAGTTCAGAGAAAATTTGAGTCTCGTAACAAATAAATACCCCACTCATACGGTTATAGTTGGTGGGGACTTCAATCTTCCCTCGATATGTTGGCAAAAATACTTGTTCAAAACCGATGGTAGGCAGAAAACGTCTTCCGAGATTGTCCTAAATGCTTTCTACGAAAATTATTTCGTGCAGTTAGTCCACGAACCCACGCGAATTGTAAATGGTTGCGAAAACACACTTGACCTCTTAGCTACAAACAATCCAGAGCTAATAGAGAGCATCATGACTGGTACAGGGATTAGTGATCACAAGGTCGTTGTAGCTAGGCTCAATACCGTTTCTTCCAAATCCACCAGAAACAAACGCAAAATAATTTTATTTAAAAAAGCAGATAAAGTGTCACTAGAAGCCTTCCTAAGAAACAATCTCCATTCCTTCCGAACTGACTATGCAAATGTGGACGAGATGTGGCTCAAATTCAAAGATATAGTAGCAACAGCAATTGAGAGATTCATACCTCATAAATTGGTAAGAGATGGAACTGATCCCCCATGGTACACAAAACAGGTCCGAACGCTGTTGCAGAGGCAACGTAAAAAGCATGCGAAGTTCAGAAGAACGCGAAATTCCGATGAGTGGCTAAAATTTACAAAATCAAAAATGGTTCAAATGGCTCTGAGCACTATGGGAATTAACATCTGTGGTCATCAGTCCCCTAGAACTTAGAACTACTTAAACCTAACTAACCTAAAGACATCACACACTTCCATGCCCGAGTCAGGATTCGCACCTGCGACCGTAGCAGTCACGCGGTTCCAGACTGAAGCGCCTAGAACCGCACGGCCGCACCGGCCGGCCTAAAATTTACAGACGCGCGAAATTTGGCACGGACTTCAATGCGAGATGTCTTTAATAAGTTCCACAACGAAACATTGTCTCGAAATTTGGTAGAAAGTCCGAAGAAATTCTGGTCGTATGTAAAGTACACAAGCGGCAAGACGCAGTCAATACCTTCGCTGCGCAGTGCCGATGGTACTTTTGCCGACGACTGTGCCGCTAAAGCGGAGTTATTGAACGCAGTTTTCCGAAATTCCTTCACCAGGAAGACGAATGGAATATTCCATAATTTGAAACACGAACAGCTGCTAGCATGAGTTTCTTAGAAGTAGATACCTTAGGGGTTGCGAAGCAACTCAAATCGTTTGATACGGGCAAGTCTTCAGGTCCAGATTGTATACCGATTAGGTTCCTATCAGATTACGCTGATACAATAGCTCCCTACTTAGCAATCATATACAACCGCTCGCTCACCTACAGATTGGAAAATTGCGCAGGTCGCACCAGTGTTTAAGAAGGGTAGTAGGAGTAATCCATCGAACTACAGACCTATATCATTGACGTCGGTTTGCAGTATGGTTGTGGAGCATATACTGTATTCAAACATTATGAATCACCTGGAAGGGAACGATCTATTGATACGTAATCAACATGGTTTCAGAAAACATCGTTCTTGTGCAACGCAGCTAGCTCTTTATGCGCACGAAGTAATGGCCGCTATCGACAGGGGATCTCAAGTTGATTCCGTATTTCTAGATTTCCGGAAAGCTTTTGACACCGTTCCTCACAAACGACTTCTAATCAAGCTGCGGGCCTATGGGGTATCGTCTCAGTTGTGCGACTGGATTCGTGATTTCCTGTCAGGAAGGTCGCAGTTCGTAGTAATAGACGGCAAATCATCGAGTAAAACTGAAGTGATATCAGGTGTTCCCCAGGGAAGTGTCCTGGGACCTCTGCTGTTCCTGATCTATATAAATGACCTGGGTGACAATCTGAGCAGTTCTCTTAGGTTGTTCGCAGATGATGCTGTAATTTACCGTCTAGTAAGGTCATCCGAAGACCATTATCAGTTGCAAAGCGATTTAGAAAAGATTGCTGTATGGTGTGGCAGGTGGCAGTTGACGCTAAATAACGAAAAGTGTGAGGTGATCTACATGAGTTCCGAAAGAAATCCGTTGGAATTCGGTTACTCGATAAATAGGACAATTCTCAAGGCTGGGTGTTAAAATTACAACTTCAGTTGGAAAGACCACATAGATAATATTGTGGGGAAGGCGAGCCAAAGGTTGCTTTTCATTGGCAGGACACTTAGAAGATGCAACAAGTCCACTAAGGAGACAGCTTACGCTACACTCGTTCGTCCTGTGTTAGAATATTGCTGCGCGGTGTGGGATCCTTACCAGGTGGGATTGACGGAGGACATCGAAAGGGTGCAAAAAAGGGCAGCTCGTTTTGTATTATCACGTAATAGGGGAGAGAGTGTGGCAGATATGATACGCGAATTGGGATGGAAGTCATTAAAGCAAAGACGTTTTTCGTCGCGGCGAGATCCATTTACGAAATTTCAGTCACCAACTTTCTCTTCCGAATGCGAAAATATTTTGTTGAGCCCAACCTACATAGCTAGGAATGATCATCAAAATAAAATAAGAGAAATCAGAGCTCGAACAGAAAGGTTTAGGTGTTCGTTTTTCCCGCGCGCTGTTCGGGAGTAGAATGGTAGAGAGATAGTGATTGTGGTTCGATGAACCCTCTGCCAGGCACTTAAATGTGAATTGCAAAGTAATCATATAGATGTATTAGATGTAGATGAGGACGCGAATTGTCGTCCACGAAGGCTATTGCCTCACCAATATGCTGCATATATGGGTGCACTATCGGTCGGAGAATGGCATTCACGTATCGTACAGCTGTTACGGCGCCTTCCATGACCACCAGCGGCGTACGTCGGCCCCACATAATGCCATCCCAAAACAGCAGGGAAACTCCACCTTGCTGCACTCGCTGGACAGTGTGTCTAAGGCGTTAAGCCTGACTGGGTTGCCTCCAAATACGTCTCCGACGATTGTCTGATTGAAGGCATATGCGACACTCATCGGTGAAGAGAACGTACGTGATGCCAATGTTGAGCCGTCCATTCCGCCTGTTGTTGAGCCCATCTGCACCGCGCAGCACGGTGTCGTGGTTGCAAAGATGGACCTCGCTATGGACGTCGGGAGTAAAGTTGCACATCATGCAGCCTGTTGCGCACAGTTTGAGTCGTAACACGATGTCCTGTGGCTGCACGAAAAGTATTATTCAACATGGTGGCGTTGCTGTCAGGGTTCCTCCGAGCCATAATCCGTAGGTAGCGGTCATCCACTGCAATAGTAGCCCTTGGGCGGCCTGAGCGAGGCATGTCATCGACAGTTCCTGTCTCTGTATCTCCTCAATGTCCGAATAACATCGCTTTGGTTCACTCCGAGACGCCTGGACCCTTCCTTGTTGAGAGCCCTTCCTGGCACAAAGTAACAATTCGGACGCGATCGAACCGCGATATTGACCGTCTACCGAGCGAGGTGGCGCAGTGGTTAGCATACTGGACTCGCATTCGGGAGGACGACGGTTCAATCCCGTCTCCGGCCATCCTGATTTAGGTTTTCCGTGATTTCCCTAAATCGTTTCAGGCAAATGCCGGGATGGTTCCTTTGAAAGGGCACGGCCGATTTCCTTCCCAATCCTTCCCTAACCTGAGCTTGCGCTCCGTCTCTAATGACCTCGTTGTCGACGGGACGTTAAACACTAACCACCACCACCTTGACCGTCTAGGCATGGTTGAACTAGAGACAACACGAGCCGTGTACCTCCTTCCTGGTGAAATGACTGGAACTGATCGGCCGTCGGACCCCTCTGTCTAATAGACGCTGCTCAGGCGTGGTTGTTTACATTTTTGGGCGGGTTTAGTGACATCTCTGAACAGTCAGAGGGACTGTGTCTGTGATACAATATCCACAGTCAACGTCTATCTTCAAGAGTTCCCGGAATCGGGGTGATACAACACTTTTTTTTGATATGTGATTATTGCTGATGCTGTTTATGGACTGGTGATGTACTTTTAGTGATGATCATCCATCTGTCGCAGTGCTTGTTTTACAATGCTGGACCCAATTCGTCTGCCAGTATGCAGCTACTGCAAACATTAAACAGGGAAACATCGCAAGAACAAGCGCGTCCTGCTGTCACACACCGACAGTAGTTCAGATCAATCCCACTTTCTTTTAAAGTATATATGTTTTAACTGCAAGAACATGTTTGTAACACACATTGATTTGCTGAGTGCTAAATTACATGACTCGTTTCGATCACTCTGAATTGTCTTCAGGCCAAAGTAGTTGCGTCAGCAATCCGTCTTGTCTGTTCAGAACCTCATATCAGACTACAGTGCGGATGGTGATGGTGACGGATCCTCGTGACTGCAGGCAGGTAATTTGAATGAGAAACACATTGAAGTTGATATTATACGAAAAAGGATGTGAGATGTACATGTGAGGCCGGATGTTGTGGAGGAGCGGTTCTAGGCGCTTCAGTCTGGAACCGCGCGACCGCTACGGTCGCAGGTTCGAATCCTGGGTCGGGCATGGATGTATGTGATGTCCTTGGGTTAGTTATGTTTAAGTAGTTCTAAGTTCTAAGGGACTGATGATCTTAGATGTTAAGTCCCATAGCGCTCAGAGCCATTTGAACCATTTGTATATGTGAGAAAGAACTGATTGTTGAGTTGTAGGAAATGGCAGCTGAGTAGTATTGCTGTTGGACATAAACAGTGATGTAACAGTCTGGGTACGTTATACTAGATGGGATGGGTAGATTTCAGGGAGAGGGAGGTTGTTCACACTGCTCCGCAGAACAATATAAAATGGGTACCGGTGGAGAGCTGGGGCTCAAGTATAAGAGTCGTGTAGGACAGGTGAAAGTATAAATTTTGAGATTTTCTTTTAAAGTCAAGAGTGAAAATGTAATGCAGCAAAGAGTAGTCTTCATTGACACAGAGTTCTGAATTTTCTATACTTTTAGTGTTTGAGAAAAGCGGCAGGCATTAGTAAGATATGCAAATACATGCATGCACCTGGTCTGTAGCACATTTCTTTGCAGCTTGGGAAACGTTTTCTTCAGCATGTGATGTGGGATGCTGTTTCTGCAGTGTGGTGCAGAATCTTCGTTCTGTTCGCTAATGTCAGCAGAGGGACATTTCATATCATAGTCACTGATCGCTCAAGCCTTCAAAGTTCCAGAGTAGAGCACATCTCCAATATAGACAACAGCATTAATTCGGTGAACAGAGATTTTATAAAAGGTGTTTGTTAAACTTTACGTTCTTGGAGGAAACACTGCAACTACAACCGTGATTTTTCAGTTTTGTCAAAGTTTCAAATAAAAGAACATTTCAGTCATTTGTGACAAGTTGTAATAAATTTGTCTTACCCGTTTCGGACTCTGGTATGCAAATGGCAACCAGTTGCTTCATAATGTTCTGTTAAAAAAGACGTTGATCTTCGTGTTAGTCAGATTTAGGCCGCTACAGGCTCATCCTCATATAATGGAGCATTATTTTCGTACCTACTGCAGCTAATCACTGAGACTGTGGGGCAGGTGAAAATTGTTTGATTTTACCGAATAATGAACATAAACACAAGGTAGCGATGTTATTTGGTTACTTTTAAGTCATGTACTGCTGGAAGTTGTAAGTAGGACACTTCAAAAAGATACATTATGCACCAAAGTAGAAAATACAGCACTTAGGTGGGAGTAGTTCAACAAATAGTGTGTGAACATTCAAATTAAGCACGGAAAGTAATGGTAAATTAAAGATGACACTTCATCAGATCGTGATATTACGGTTTCAGTTGTCAAAAAATACATTATAAATCCCCTACAGCTGTGTCATCATCTCTTCCTGTACGCATAGATAAAGAAATAAATACAGGATGTTATGATGCTATAAATGCAGGCTTGTGGAACTTAGATATAGTTGTTTCAAATACTATGATTATTATTTCATAAACAGATAAAAGACGCGAGTATTGCATGTGTAGTCATGGACAATACATTCTGTTCCATCTCAGGCACATCTCTTAACCGAAGGCAAGTTGAGGTAGCCTCAGGTTTTGTTCTGTTTTCAAGATATGAGGAGACGCAGTTGTTCATTCACATAAAAAATACTTTGAGATGTAGGTGGTTATACAAAGAGACAACGTTCTGGGCCGACATAAAAAGTACACAGGTCAACGATGAAAAGTTTTTTTTAACGAAAGTAGTTCATGGTTATGGCTTTAATTTTTACAATTAATTCTCAATTTTTACAATACTGCGTTTTAGCCATTTTATTTGTAGTATCAATTAATAGTAATATGCAGTTGAAATTTTGGTGGTAGTGGTTGCACTGATTAAGATACGAGGTTTTTGTTTTAACTTGAAAGAGCAAAATACCTCTAAAACGACGCATCGCGCGAAAACAATGTTTTAAGAGAAAAGTTAACATTAGTAAAGTTGACATACGTCTGTGCTACACCAGGTCACCTCCTAACCACCCCTCCTGTGCAGGCAGGGCCTACTTTGCATTCTGAAATGGGAACCACAGAATTTTTATTGCGTATTAGAATTCTGCACCAGAAGGGTACGTAAGGTTTACTCAATTCCACGACTTCCCATTCACGGCACATGGCGCTGCAAGCAAGAAATACCAAGTGTGGCTGTTTCTGCAGTTAAAGACCAACACATCTGATTCTACATTTCATGTAAAGTAAACCTCTGTGCTCTAACGGTTGTTACTGATTTTCAAATGTTACTTGAGTGTTGCAGATGTGTTGTAGATATAGTTTTCTTCAATAAAAGCCCTCTGCAGCCCTCGAGTGAAAGAACTACAGTTCTGCAGTGATATTCGTCACTTGTAGCAGTGATTGAATGACTCGATGTAGACTACTCTAATGAAGTAATTGAAAGTGAACTAAGAATTATCCAGAAATAATAGTCAGAACGACATATGGCTTGCCAGCCTAACAGGTGTTTTCTCAAAATCATCCAATACTATTGACAATGAAATAAAAAATTTAGCCAGTAATATACTGCAGGAGACTTAGAGTCGAACCATCGAAAGAGTATATCAGAAATGCCTGCAATACAGCGATCATCTAATAAAAACATGAAAAACCCCCTCCCGTTAGTATCCAACATCACCTTCATGAATAACACCCTTATCACAAATACGCAACAACCTGAAACGTCTATTATCAAGCACATACAACCAACTCCCGTCTTTGTAAATCCAAACATGTTTCTGAAAACCCTCACTATCCCTGCATGCACAACAGGTACGTCAGTCCAAGTCAGTACCACTCTTCATCCCGCACCCACCATGCTCTTTCTAAGACCTGATAAATTACTCTTTCAGATCTCATCCTACCGACCCATCAACGTAATGCCTGTCTTCAGCATAATCTTTGAAAGCAACCTCACCCATTGAATCCAGCGGCATCTAGCAACACATCTAACGAATTCTCGACGTACAAAGTAGCTTTTGCTCCAACTACTAAGTATATGATCAATTCCTTTACCGCATCTATCTCAGCTCTTACGAAAAATCTTTTTTTTTCGTTTCTGTTAACTTACAAGAAACGTTTGACTAGATTGGCATACCAATCTGCTCTTCAAGCGACAGTCCTACGTCCTCTTTATTAACTATGCTCGCCTTCTACATTCGTACCTCTATCACCATCATATGTATATCACAATAAGATCTACCGACTATTGGCGAGTCTTGTTTCCTACCCACTATATCCTGAACACAGCAGTCCTGACACATCCATCGACCATTCAATTTCTCCACTTTAATGAAGACTCCCTCTAGCTAGCCACCAGACACCCTATCCAGCGCTCCAATAACTTTCTTCATTGTCATCTGAATCTCTGGTTGAATGACGTAACGAATGAAACACCCTACGCAAATCTAAAGAAAAGTCACTCGGACGAATCGGCGATTCAGTCACTTTAACTTCCATGTCTTAAGCCCACTCATTCCTCTCAACCACACTGTCAAGTGTTTGGTACTAAACCTTGATAGAAAGCTAACACAGAAGAAGGAACATATCCTCACGAATCCAACACAAATCCTGGAACTGACTTAACCTGATAAAACTGCTTACAAGCTACTTCTGCGATACCTATTCTTCCCTTATTATCCCCAGTTATAAATTCCTCATTTGTCTCCGCCAAAACTATGCCAGTTCATCCAGATACTCGTACACGCCCCTTATAAACTTTGCAAGTGTACAATCCGATCAAAAGTATCCGGACACCTATCAGTAGACACTAATATGGGATGTGCCCAACATTTGCCTTTATGACGGCTTGAACTCTGCTGGGGACACTTTCAGTGAGGTATCTGAATATCGGTGGAGAAATGGCAGCCCATTCTTCCTCAACGGCCAAATCTAGAAAAGGTTGTGATGTTGGACACCGGGATCTGGAGCAAAGTCGACGTTCTGACTCATCCTAAAGGTGTTCCATTGGATTCAGGTCGGAACTCTGGGCAGGCCACTCCATTTCAGGAATGCTATTGTTCACAAGCCATTGCCTGACAGATGCTGCTTCAAGACAGTTAGCATTATGATGCCGATACAAAGAATCATCGTCTTCGAACTGTTCCTCTACTTGATGCAATAAACAAGACTGTAAAATGTGTTGCTTGAGGCTTTCCCGACGGACATGTTGCATGTATGGTTCTCGGGCGAGACGTCGGATGTTATAGTGAAAACTCCACAATATTTCGTCAGCACAACTGGCCGACATCTTCAGGTGCGACGAACACACTGCTAAGGCAGCACCAGGGCCCCCTATTTATGCCAGTTTTAGGCAGGAAGTGCGCATGCGTGGAGGCGCCAAATTCGATGGCCAATAGCGACGATATCAACTGATAGCTGGAAGGACAGTAACGCCACCTACAGGATGAAGGACCAAATACTTCGGCGCACGCGCGGAGGCTGCCGCCGCTGCTCTGCACTGCCATCGGCAGCCCCAGCGACCTCTGTCGGAAGCCGCAAGCAAAACTGCGCGTCCACGTAGGCGCCTTGATTATCCTCCCGTTGTCAACAGAATATTTATGTTGCTGGCGAATCGTCGTCCGTCTTATGACCAATAGTATTCCTCTCTGCTCGAAGCGACTTCAATATGGCCAGTGCAGGATCCCATGCTGAACAAAGCTGAAAGCCCGTGTCTCTGTTTACAAGATTCGTCGAGCTACGTATTTCCACTGCTTCCTTAATAACACTGTCCCAGTACGAACTCGTCGATGCGAGAATTTTTGTATGTTGATAATTCATAGAATGTCCTGTACTGAGACAATGCTCGGCCACTGCAGACTTTTCCGGTTGCTCCAGACGAGTGTAGCGTCGGTGTTCAGTGCATCTCTCTTCCACAGTGCGACAAGTTTGTCCGATGTACGACATGCCGCAGCTACAAGGAATCTCGTAAACACCGGGTCTTCTTAGGCCAAGGCTGTCCTTAGATGAGCCCAAGAGAGCTCTGAGTTTTGCTGGCGGACGAAAAACACATTTAACTTTATGCCTCTTCAATAGTCTTCCTATTTTTGAAGAGACATCGCCGATGTATGGCAAGACGACCATTCCCCTTTGTTCTTCGCCTTCTTCCACTTCCTCACGTTGGGTAACCCGCTTTGGTTGTAAGGCACGGCGAATCTCCCGTTCGGAATATCCATTTTGTTGGAAAATGGTATGCAGATGGAGTAGCTCATTGGATAAGCTGTCTGAGTCTGATATGGCTCGTGCTCTGTGGACCAACGTCCTCAGTACGCCACTTCGTTGCGAAGGATGGTGACAGCTGGTGGCCTGTAAGTATAAGTCCGTGTGCGTTGGTTTACGGTACACTGCGTGACCTAATGTGCCATAAACTCGTCCAAGTTCTGGTCGGCCTTCCGTCGCCTTACCGGAACTAAACCCTCCCCTTATTATCCTCTTCTCCATGATGATCACCCTTTCCCTGACTCCCTTAGTAAGGCCAATCACTTTGCCTCCTACCTCTCCGATGTATTTTCCATCCCCGATGATCCGCAGTTCGATTACTCCCTCTTCCCGGATATCCGCGATCGAACTGACACCTCTGTCCCTCCCCTCGCTCCTGGTTTCCAGTACTTGGACAACATTGCACACACGGAACTTAATGCCCCTATCACTACACAGGATCTCATTGCTACACTCCGCACAAAACGCAACACCGCTCCTGGTCACGATCGTGTCACCTACCGTCACCTTCGTGAAGCTCCTGTCTCTTTCCTCTCCACCCTGGCCAGGCTCTACAATGTAGTCCTGTCCACCGGTTACTACCCCGACCTGTGGAAAACCTCCCGTATCCTCATGTTCCTTAAACCCGGCAAACCGCCGTCCGCCGTCTCCTCCTACCGCCCCATCAGCCTTACCTCGGTCTTCAGCAAGGTCCTGGAATCTATCCTCACCCGCCGCATCCACCAGCATCTCCGCCAGCACCGCCTCCTTCCCGTTACCCAGTGTGGCTTTCGGCCGTCCTTCTCTTCCGACGACCTTCTCCTTCACCTCACGCATCTCCTTTCCCAACATCTTAATTCCCGTCGCTCCGCAATCTTCCTCTCCCTGGATCTCGAACGTGCCTATGACCGAGTATGGCATTCCGGTCTCCTCTTCAAGCTTCAAACCTTCGCCCTTCCCATTAACTACGTCCGTCTGATCGGCTCCTTTCTCTCCCGCCGTCCTTCCTATGTCACCATCCATAACGCAGATTCCTACACCTTTTTCCCCTCCGCCGGTGTGCCCGAAGGCTCCGTCCTCTCCCCCCTTCTGTACCTTTTGTACACGGCGGACATGCCGCCGCCGTCACCCCCCGTCCACCTTCTCCAGTTTGCCGATGACACCGCCTTCCTTGCCCTTGCCCCCACCCTGCAGCGCTCCCAACACCTTCTCCAATCCCATCTTGACCGGTTCACCGCTTGGTGCAACCAGTGGTTGCTCAAGGTCAATCCCTCCAAAACCCAGGCGATCATTGTAGGCAAAACCACCCCTTCCTTCCGCCTCCTTGATTTCTACATCACCATCTATGGCCGTCCTATCGCCCTCACTCCCACCCTTAAGTACCTTGGCGTCACCCTCGACCGTCGCCTCTCCTGGACTCCCCACCTCCGGACAATCCAAGCCAAGGCACGCTCCCGACTCAGTCTCCTCAAGCTCCTCTCCGGCCGCACGTGGGGTCTGGACCCCTCCACCGTCCTCCACACTTATAAATCCCTCATCCGCCCTATCCTTTGTTATGCCCATCCGGCTTGGATCTCCGGCCTCCCTTCCTTTTATAAATCCCTCCAAATCCTTGAACGCCATGCTCTCCGCCTCACCTATCACATCCGTCTCCCCTCCCCTACGCGGATCCTGTACGATCTCATCCCCTTCCCCCACCTCCTCCTTTTCCTTGAAAGGATACGGATCCTGTACACCTCCCGCAAACTCGATCCTCCTCACGCGCTCGTCTCCCCAATCCTCTCCCACCCCCGCCCGCTGCCGCGCCTGTATTCCCACGTCCCACCTGGTCTCCATCTCTCCACCCTCCTTACCCTCTCCCAAGGTGGCTTCCGCCAGCTCCCCCTCCCTGATGATGTCCTCCTCCCCTCCATCTACCCCTCCTATCAACTTTGACCCTGCCCCACCCCCCACTTCCGGTGTCCTTTCCTTTAGGCACCCTCCCTCCCTCCCTTCTCTTCCCTTCCCTTCCCTTCCCTTCTCTTTCCTTTTCCCCCATCCCCTCCCTCCACCCCTCTTCCCCCAGGCTTCCCCTCCCCCTTCCTCCCTCCCCCCCTTCTCCCCTGCCCGTGGCATCTCTGCTCTCCCCTCTCCCTCTCCCACTCCCCTTCCTCCTCCACCTCTCTTGGCAGGTCCCCAGACTCGCACACGCATAGTGAACATTCGCGCGCCGGAGATCATCGCCATCAGTGTCTAGTGTGTGAGCTTCATTTTGTGTTTCGTGCAGTTACAACTCAACTGTTCACATGTGCCGTCGCTGTTCTCTGTGTTTTGTGCGCCATGTCAACAAGTGTTAGTGTTTTTATCGTCCAACGTGAACGGCTTCTTGTTTTTTGTTTTTTGTATCTACTTTCTTTGCCCGCCAGTTTTTGTATTGTCTGTGTAACCTATTTCATATTATTGTACCCCTTAAGGCTGAAGAGCAGCGTATTATGCTGCTGCCAGCCCGCCTTGTATGAGGTGATTAAAATTACAATAAAGGAAAAAAAAGCTGCCTTAGCAGTGTGTTCGTCGCACCTGAAGATGTCGGCCAGTTGTGCTGACGAAATATTGTGGAGTTTTCACTATAACATCCGACGTCTCGCCCGAGAACCATACATGCAAGACTGTAAAATGTTTTCGTATCGTTTGTCATTTAGCATTTTCTTCAGCACAGTAAAGTGACGACCCTCTAAACATCAAAAATACCTCATACCATAGCACTACCTCCTGTGTACTGTACTGCTGGGACTACACATGACGGCAGGCAATGTTCTCCAGTCATACGCCAAACCTAAATGGCTCTGAGCACTATGGGACTTAACATCTATGGTCATCAGTCGCCAAACCTAAATCCTTCCATCGGATTGCTACGGGGGTAGTGCGATTTATTACTCCAAATCATTCATTTCCAGTCATCCAATGTCCAGTGGAATCGCTCTTCAGAGCACCTTCAGCGTCGCTTAGAACTGATTACGAAAACGTGTAATTTATGGGGAGTTGCTTGTACTCCATTCTTTTTAACTCTTTACGCGCAGTCATAGTGCCAGCTGGAATGCTGGTAGCATTTTGTAACTCACGAGTGATTCCTTCAACTGATTTCTTCCAATTTTTTACGGTCACCCTCCGCACTGCTCGACGATCTCTGTGCGTCAGTATGCGAGTTCTGCCTGGTCATGATTTAGCTGTGGCTGTTCCTCCGCATTTTCGCTTCACAATCACATTTCCAACAGTCGCCTTGGGCATCTTTACAAGGGCTCAAATGTCCCTGATGTCTTTATTACTCAGGTGGCATCCAATGACTAGTCACTGTTCGAAAACGCTAGTTCTCCTGAGTTGCTCTTCTCCTGTTAATGGTTCTATTATGACAACACGTTCGTGACATCTAGTGGTCGGTTCCGCATCACACAGGGGTGGCCAGCTATTTTTGATCAGATAGTGTAAACACAGTACATAATGCTAGTAACTCTTGAAAGGGTACCAACTGAGGACAAAATAGAATTTAAAAAGAATTCAACAGAGATTGGGTTCAAATGATTCAAATGGCTCTGAGCACTATGAGACTTAAACTGCTGAGGTCATCAGTCCGCTAGAACTTAGAACTAATTAAACCTAACTAACCTAAGGACATCAGACACATCCATGCTCGAGGCAGGATTCGAACCTGCGACCGTAGCGGTCGCTCGGTTCCAGACTGTAGCGCCTAGAACCGCACGGCCACTCCGGCCGACAGAGATTGGGGAGCATAATCTTGGAGATTAAAGTGTTTATACAAACACCAATAATACACCATATTACATAGGCACACGTTACTGTCTCATAGCAATAAAAAAGAGCTTTGTTGCTTGGGGATATTCATGACACAACAAAACCAGAGCTCTTGGTGGAAAGGACACCTCCATTTTCACAAGGTTGTGCAGCGAGCCGTTTTGCTGTGCTTCGAAGAAACAACAGGAAAGCAGAAGCGGCTTACGCTTACTTCTTCTCTCTTCTGACAGTCGCAGAAGGGATTGTCCCAGGTTTCTGTCCGATGTAAGTGAGAGGAACTGAACTTTTAGTAATCAGAAACAGACACGACCAGGAGACACTGGCCGATCGAACAAGGGTGTCGATGACGAGTCACCGAAAACAACAGGAAGACAACTGCAGTGATGGATGGACAACTGGCACAGCCCGGCAGAATAACAAGTTCGGAGGGTGAACCATATCGAGAGCCTAGACTTAGCAGTATCAAGAACCAAACAACGATGAGTACAATGCGAGAGCGCAGTCGGAGCACGACTGACGTCCAGGCCCCTGCGCTGCTAGATTTCTAACGCGGCGAGGAGCGCCGATAGGTGTGGCCCGCGTATAGCGAGCACTGAGGGGGCGACAGCAGCGCTCGGAGATTTTAAGAGCGCCTCCTAGCGGCTGTCGTCTGGGTCCATGCGTTCCGGCGGGCTTTCAAATTCGTCAGGCTCCCTTCGTACGATGCTAGTTACTAGATTTCTCTTCTTCTAAAATTCTCGAAACCAGGGAGCCTTTTCGATCACTGGTTAGACCGCAGAATAATATTGACCTTAATACAAGATTGAAAGTGTATCCTTTCTTCCTCAACCAGTTTCCACATCAATATCTTGAAATCGGAGGTAGGTATACTGGCGTTCATTACAGGCCCAAAAATATTGGATTCCTTCGCCAAATGGTCCACATTGTCATTGTAAACTAATCCTATATGATCTGGCGCCCAGAGAACAAACTAGGCAAAACAGGAGCGGCCTTGGAAAGAAATCGTTACGCCATTCAGCGTTTCAGATCGGCACGTCGGCAGCATCTGTTGACAGAGCTGTGTACAGACCCAAAAATGGTTCAAATGGCTATGAGCACTATGAGACTTAAACTGCTGAGGTCATTAGTCCGCTAGAACTTAGAATTACTTAAACCTAACCAAACTAAGGACATCACACACATCCATGCCCGAGGAAGGATTCGAACCTGCGACCGTAGCGGTCGCGCAGTTCCAGACTGTAGCGCCGAGAACTGCTCGGCCACTCCGGCCGGCGCACAGACTCACCTGAAACCTTACAATGTAAGGATAGAACAACGGCTGGTGGCAAATTGTGGCATATTTTATTCATCATTAGTTTTGCAACAGCGTAGTGGAAAGTGAACCACTATTGGTTTGGTCTCTGAGACATGTGCCGTCAATACATGAACTTGCACGCACGCACTGTGTCACCCGAAGGATTTATTTCCAGAATTACTGCACGTTCAGTATAAGTTTGAAGGTTTATTTTTGTAAACTAAACTAGGACTCATCCGTGAAGAAACGTATCCTCCATTCAACTAGGCTTCATGCGGCAAACTACCCACTGTAAATGCTCTCTATTGCACGTGATGATTGATTGGTTAGTTGGCTGATTCTGGGGAGGGGACCAAACGGTGAGGTCATCTGTCCCATCGGATTAGGGAAGGATGGGGAAGGAAGTCGATCGTGCCCTTTCACAGGTACCATCCCGGCGCACATGATGCGTATACTACCCGACCACAATATTATTACACTTGACCTCCCGTGGCCATTATCGGACACGTCCGGTGACGTAACAGTAAACACGTGCAACGGTGATTGGGTATAACATAACGCACTGTCAGTGCCTTCAGTATAGCTATGCAAATAGTATCAAGAGGTTCAGCGTGTCTTCGTGAAATATCACGATAAAGGCTCACGATAAGCCGACCGAAGCGCCATCTCCCCGAGGTGCAATAATATTGTGGTCGACTAATACGAATGGTCCCCTCTCGCACATACGACCTTCTTGAAAACATTCAAACTGACAATTTTAAATGCATGATAGAATATAAAATATTATGAAGTGATGTAAATGACGCCATATGCGCATAGAAAAGTATAATGATATAAATTTTAAAAGATTAATGAACACATTAAAATAAGGAAACAAAACTAAAAGGTGGTAAAAGCCTCTAAATAAGAAGCTATTAGCTTAAAACGAGTATCCCAGAATAAAACGTAAATGAACAAAAATATTTTTGCTGTAAGTGATAGGCACATACTATTCAGTGGCTGTACATTTAACATGATTTATGAGAAGTGTGGGCCACTTTTAAAGCCACCTTCTTAACATTTCTCTATTTTTTGTTAATCCATTCTCGAAGCTTTTTGAACTGATGAGGTAGGCATGACATTAACTTTTCTTTCGTAATCTTTAGTTTTACATATATTGACTTCCAGAGACAATTGGTGCGATAGCAGTAGATACGACATGATGTTCGCGTGTTTTTTGACCACCGCTTCTTTGTGTGTTGTCCTCACTTTGCTTCAGTGCGAGTATTGTCAACGTAGATAGATCCAAGCTCTCAGCTGATAGCTTCGCTAGTCATTAATCTCTCCCTTCCACGATTGTATCTTGAAATGACTGTACGACGTAATAGTATCTCGAGATACTGAGAGCACACCGCAGTCTACAGACATTTAGGAAAATTGTGTTGGACTGACAGGAAGATCCTTGTTAATTTAAGGAAACTGAATTATTTATATAGGATTTGAATGCCACTCTTAATGAATGAGAGTCCGCTGCCTTAACTGCACCAACTCACTCGATAAGTGTAACATTCCGAAAATAAGAGATACTGTGTTGAGCATTGTTAAATAGTGCTTTACAGAATGGTTGGAGAGGGTAGCGAGGTAGGCTTGCATCAAGGGCACAGTCACAGAGGCAGAAAAAGAAAGCACTATCAGACTTAAGAATGATTGGTATTTGGTCTTTCGAAAGAACAGACACCACGCAGATCCAGCAGCCGTGAAACACTATACGGCGTGAGGCGTACCGAGATACTCCGTGCAGTTGCGATGATGCTGTGTCCCGGATGGGGCAGTCATGCACCTGCCTAGTAAGTACGAGATCCCGAGTTCGAATCCCGGTCCTGTACACAGTTTCGCTCGTCGCCGCTGATTCCGCCTAGTGTCCCGCCGCAGCTGATAGCAGTGATCCCACTTCAATTTACACATAGATTTAAGTGTTAACTGGGATAGGTACGTGACCTCTTCTACCCCTCATGTTCCGTTGAGTCGGTGTGTAAGTCTGTAGCGTTCTTCCATAAGTGTAATAAACACAACATATACACATAATAGAGATTTTAGTCATCAATAATATGTTTTCCTTCACTATTTGCAACAGTCTCCCTGTTGTGCCGTGCGTTCATACTGCGCGGTCGCCGCACGTAAGACGCGGCCACCGCCTTCTCGAGCACCGTGTGCCAACGCTCCAGTACTTCAAAGTACTCCAGTGGGGGCTCCACAAGAGATGCAGCAATCATACCGCTGGAGTCGACGGAGCCAATTAGAATGCACCCCCACGTGATTTAGTCGCGTCATCGCGGCCGGAGGGGGGAGTCGCCTGGCGGGCCTCCTGGAGAATGGAACAGGCCTCCTTCCAGTCGCGACGCTGTTACTGTGACAGTGGTTACGGCAGATGAACTTTTGCTACGGACCTGGACACGAGTGATTATGCTCATTTATGTTTCACCTTGTTTTCACAATAAATCTTCTGAGTTGTAATTAAATCCGATTTTCCTTTTGGTAGTTTGTACCTGGAACACAACACTCCCTATCCTGGATTAACTTCCCGGTTTCGTGACTGGGGAAATCGCGTGGTTTCGAGGCGAAGAACTCGTCGAGCCATGTTTAGAGTACCTTTTCATCCGAAAAGGAAGTTCCTTGAAGGATGTTCGGTAGAGAGCGGAAAAGATGAAACTCTGAGGATGCAAGATCAGGTGAACAAAGTGGGTGCAGAATGACTTCCCAACCCATTTCCTGTATAGTGTTTTTGTCATTCTAGCAGGATACGGCGGGCGTTGTCGTGGGCGAAGTGGCCGTGCGGTTAAAGGCGCTGCAGTCTGGAACCGCAAGACCGCTCCGGTCGCAGGTTCGAATCCTGCCTCGGGCATGGATGTTTGTGATGTCCTTAGGTTAGTTAGGTTTAACTAGTTCTAAGTTCTAGGGGACTAATGACCTCAGCAGTTGAGTCCCATAGTGCTCAGAGCCATTTGAACCATTTTTGTTGTCGTGGGGTAGCATTATTTCACGCATTCTACCTGGTCGTTCTTGGATTGCGTCTGCAATACATTTCACTTGAGCATGCAAATTTCGCACAATGGTAGGATGATCACAGTTTATCATATTTCCCAGTTCTCGAATACACTGATGTGGATCATTGTAGATTAAGGCGTTTCAACGATCTTCACCAAACCCTGAAAGTCTTCCTGAACGTGGAGAGTCACTAATGATCCTCCTTAAAACGAGAGAACCATTTTCTTGTCGTGTCTGTCCAATGGCATTATTCCCATACACAGCGCGATTGTTTATGGCTGCCTACGCTGCTGTGTCACCTCTCTATTGAACTCAAACAGAAGTATATGTCGCTACTGTTCCTGTATGTGCACTTAGCACTCCATTTTCTAGGTCCACAGCTCCACTCACTATCTCCAAATGACAAAATGACAACATTTAAACTCAGGTAGCGATAGTGCACTACAAATGAAAAATGACAATCGATAAATGAACCCATAGCAAAATGGAATACCAATATGCAAAACAAAAGCGCTACGCGCTACGCTACGCGCACCAACCGATATGTTCTTCCCACGAGAAGACGTTGCCTTGCTTTGTCAAATGTTCAAATGTGTGTGAATTCTTATGGGACTTAACTGCTAAGGTCATCAGTCCCTAAGCTTACACACTACTTAACCTAAATTATCCTAAGGACAAACACACACATACCCATGCCCGAGGGAGGACTCGAACCTCCGTCGGGACCAGCCACACAGTCCATGACTGAAGCGCCTCAGCCGGCCGCGGTGGTCTAGCGGTTCTGGCGCTGCAGTCCGGAACCGCGGGACTGCTACGGTCGCAGGTTCGCATCCTTCCTCGGGCATGGGTGTGTGTGATGTCCTTAGGTTAGTTAGGTTTAAGTAGTTCTAAGTTCTAGGGGACTTATGACCTAAGATGTTGAGTCCCATAGTGCTCAGAGCCATTTGAACCATTTTTTTGAAGCGCCTCAGATCGCTCGGCTAATCCCGCGCGGCCCTTGCTTTGTCGTAGTGTCACTTTCACAGTGTTATTTCGTCTATCGGTAGCATGAATTGGGTGGCAACAGTGCGTGCGCTTGGTGCAGACAGTTGCCGCCAACACTGCTCGCACATGTTTAACAGTTGTGTTGATACTTTGCTACAGTATCGTAGGATCCCAAAGCTCGGCGACGTGGTGCGTAACGAAATATGCTATTTGACCGAAATTTTCAGATATCTGCCGGCTGGGGACTTGAGCGTAAATGAGAAAGAATTCACGAATAAGTCAGCCTTCTGTCACGGATTAATAGTATTAACGGAGTTGTTGGTTGTTATGCTTTTACAGGACGGTCAGCAACAGTCAGAAAAACTTTCAAGGGCGTTTCAGTGTAGGTTATTCTGAGAAATAACTGTCAGGGGAAAAATATTCGATTCGTTGCCACGTTTCCGATTTAACTAATATTGAAGGTAGCCAATCGTGCCGTTGCGAGTGCAGATTCAATCGGCCCGCCAGATACAGTTAGTGTCATTGTTCTTATTATGTAGATGATAGCTCGCGAGAAAGCTCAGTCTTTGGCTTGGGTTCCATCCTCACTATCGTCCCACACCCAATTTTTGTATCATTCTCCTGTTAGGTTTTGAGAAACCAAATAAAGCACACGTATGGAGACAATGTCTCTGGCGGGTCGCTTGAATCTGCGCGCGCAACGACCTCATTGGCTAAAACCAATAATATTTAACTCGGAAACAACACAACGTACCATTTATTTCATAACAATTATTTCTCAGCACATCCTATCCTGTAACACTCTTACGAGCTTTTCAGAATGTTACTGACTATCTCACATACTCTGTGCGTCTAAGTTGAATACGTCGCGCGATCTTACTGCGCCTTGCCACGGTTCGCGCGGCTCGTCCCGTTGGAGGTTCGCGTCCTCCCTCGGGCATGGGTGTGTGTTGTCCTTAGCGTAAATTAGTTTAAGTTAGATTAAGTAGTGTGTAAGACTAGGGACCGATGACCTCAGCAGTTTGGTCCCATAGTACCTTACCACAAATTTCCCAATTTCTAAGTTGAATACAGTACTGGTGTAAACAAACACGTACTCTACCACTGGTTATTGGCTGAGTTACTCAAGGATCTGGTGTCGTAAGACCATTCGAAGAAGACCTTACTTACGTAGTAGGTATTTTGTTGTTATTTTGATCCGAATAAAACTCTGATACACACTCAAGCATATAAAGTCCAATGTACAGTAGATGCCATAAACAATAATACATAGATTTTGCTTTACTTTCAGTTCTTTTAGAATTTTGTGTACAAATTGTTATTTACTTATGTGAGGTCATACATATGAATGCTAAAAGGAATCCGTCATACTTTCGTTACACGATAAATGAATCAAATCTACAGGCCGTAAATTCAGCTAAATAGCTAGGAACTACAATCACGAGCAACTTACATTTTCAAGAAAATATAAAAAATGTTGTGGGGAAGGCGAACCAAAGACTGCGTTTTATTGGCAGAACACCTAGGAGATGCAACAGATCTACTAAAGAGTTTGCGTGCACTACGCTTTCCGTCCTTTTTTGGAGTACTGCTGTGCGCTGTGGAATCCTTAACAGGACATCGAAAAAGTTCCAAGAATGGCACCACGTTTTGTATTATCGAGAAATAGGCGAGAGAATGTCACGATCATGATGCAAGATTTGGGGTGGAAATCATTAAACCAAAGGCGTTTTTCGTTGCGAGGGGATCTTCTCACGAAATTTCAATCGTAAACTTTCTCTTCCGAACGCAAAAATATTTTGTTGACGCCGATCTACAAAGGGAGAAACAATTATCACATTAAAATACTGGAGAACAGAGCACGCTTTTTCCGCGCACTGTTCTGTGTTGGAGTAACAGAATTAATGAGAAGGTGTTCGGCGAATCCTCTGTCAGGCATTTAAGTGTGACTTGCAGAGAAGCTCTGTAGATGTACTTTTACAATTTACTTTACAATGATACAATTACAGAATTGCTGTGTACAATATTTCTCATCAATATAATTTAAGTAATATTTTTCAATCTTGCTTCATTTTAATAAACCTAGTTACAAAATTGAAAAACTGAGTAAATCTACATGCAAAAGAGTAAGAGAAAATTAGTATGCAAATGGTGCCGGGAGGGGCGAGTGCCGGCCGGAGCGGCCATGCGGTTCTGGGCGCTACAGTCGGGAGCCGAGCGACCGCTACGGTCGCAGGTTCGAATCCTGCCTCGGGCATGGATGTGTTTGATGTCCTTAGGTTAGTTAGGTTTAATTAGTTCTAAGTTCTAGGCGACTGATGACCTCAGAAGTTAAGTCGCATAGTGCTCAGAGCCATTTGAGGGGCGAGTGGCGGGTTCAGCTTTGGCAACTCTGCCAGGGGTGCACGATCACCTTAGTACGGTTCTGATTGTAAGCGTATCGTATCTTTTGGGGACAAAATTCTTTCGGAAACGCACATTCTTTGGCCTGTCCGCACAATGCGAGTTTTCGATAAAGACAAGACTGTGTTCAGTTAACCAGTAGGCTGGGTTGCATCGCGAACGGAGGTAACTAGAAGCAGGAGTGGAACAAAGTTACACTTAATATTAGAAAAGATTTACATGAAACAAATAAGGAGCGTGAATACGATGACAGGAAGAAAATGAATTAGAAATCAGAGAAAAAAAGCAAGTAAGAGATTACGAAGGAAGTGCGCTCTTGAGTCCTACTCCTAAAACCTACGACTAAAACAGCTGTTGAAGTTTCGAGGATTTTATTCGAAATGCTGCGGTTTGAATATGGAGAATATTTTATTCGTTGAGAAGAACAACGGTATCTGAAATAACCAAGTACGGTACCTCATTATATGATTAGTGATGCGTAAGAGTATTCCAACTTCCACAGTCTGGAGAAGCGTAATTGCTACGAATAATTCGACGGAGGACATCGAAAAAATGCAAAGAAGGGCAGCTCGTTTCGTGTTATCGCGCAATAGGGGTGAGAATGTCACTGATATGATACGCGAGTTGGGCTGGCAGTCACTGAAACAAAGGCGATTTTCTTTGCGGCGAGATCTATTTACGAAATTTCAATCACCAACTTTCTCTTCCGAATGCGAAAATATTTTGTTGACACTCACCTACGTAGGGAGAAATGATCATCATAATAAAATAAGAGAAATCATAGCTCGAACGGAAAGATTTAGGTGTTCCTTTTTCCCACGCTCCATTCGAGAGTGGAATGGTAGAGAAGTAGTACGAAAATGTTTCGATGAACCCTCTGCCAGGCACTTAAGTGTGAATTGCAGAGTAACCATGTAGATGTAGATGTAGACGTCACGTTCCCCTAAAGCGGAAGGAGCAGAGTTCAAAACCCCGTCCAGCCATTCCATTTCTGGTTTCCAGTGATTTCTACAAACAGATAGGCAGGAACACACTAGAGATTTTTATTTCTTTTATATATAGATAAAAAACATATCTTCATCATAGATGATATATGGATGCTGTCTGTTCCTTCAGACATGCATGTCCGGAGGACAAGACACCATTCTTATATAATATATACGTACGTATGCCAGATGGAGTAACGATATTTCAGTGCGAATGCATAACAGTATCAGAGTTCTTGCAAGAATACAATTAAACTGGATTAGTGCATAAGGGGCGTACTCTACACTGAGGTTACAAAAGTCGTGGGACAGCGATATGCACATCTACAGATAGCGGTAGTGTCGTGTACGTAAGGTACAAAAGGACAGTGCATTTGCGGAGCTGTCGTTTGTACTTAGGTGATTCATGCGAAAAGAATTTTGAAAAACGCAAAAAAAACGCAAGACAGTTGCTTACCTCAGAACCTGTCCTGCGACTTTTTTCAGTTTTCAAAATGGCTGCCCCATAAGAACTCATATGATAAACTTTGCATCGTGAGTATGGGCGCAAGACTGGAATTAAAAGACTTTGAACGCAGAATGGTAGCTGGAGCTAGTCGCCTGGGACATTCCATTTCGGAAATCGTTAGATCCACTGTACCAAGACTGTGCCGAGAATATCAAATTTCAGTCATTACCTTTCACCACGGACAACGCAGTGTCCGACCCCCTTCAGTCGACGATCGAGAGCAGTGGAGTTTGTGTAGAGTTGTTAGTGATAACAGACAACCGACACTGGGTGAAATAACAGGGGTAATGTGAGACGTACGACGAACGTATCCGTTAGGACAATGCGGAGGAATTTAACATTAATGGGCTATCGCAGCAGACGACCGACGCGAGTGCGTTTCAAGCTGGTAATATTAAACTCGTTGTTACTGAACTGGTGTGTATAGTGTCTCTGTTTGTATGTCTGTGAAGAACACTATCTCTACCGGCGTCGACGATCACCACAGGTCGTTGAACCGATCACTTCCTTCGGTCAGCACGGGCTAAGGAATATTACACAGAGGTACTCAAAGCCCTCCGCCACACACCGTCAGCTGGCTTGCGGAGTATGGATGTAGATGTAGACATCGCCTGCAGCGCCTCTCCTGGACTCGTTACTACACCGGTTGGTCACTAGACGATTGAAAGCCGTGGACTGATTTCAGTTCCCAAGAGCCGATGTCAGGGTTCGAGCGTGGCACCATAATGGTATGGGTTGTGTTTACATGGAATGGACTGGATCCTTTGGTCCAACTGAACCGAGCATTGGCTGGAAACAGTTATGTTCGGCTACCTGGAGACCATTTTCAGCCACTCATGGACTTCATGTTCTCAAACAACGATGGAATTTTTATGGATGACAACGTGCCATGTCACCAGGCCGCAATTACTCGCGATTGGTTGAAGAACGTGCTGTACAGTTCGAGCAAATGATTTGGCTACCGAAATCGCCCGACATGAATCCCATCGAACATTTATGGGATATAATCGAGAGGTCAGTTCGTGCGCAATATCCTGCTCCGGCAACACTTTTGAAATTGTGAGCGGTATATTTCTGCAAGGGGCTTCCAACGACTTGTTGAGTCCACGCCACGACGAACTGCTGCACTACAGCGGGCAAAAGGACGTCCTACAAGATATTGGGAGGTATCCCATGACTTTCGTCATTTCAGTGTATAGCGGGTGGCATATGGAGATGCCGGTCGAACGTGGGACGTGCTCGCATAGCCTATGGAGTGAAAGAGACCGCTCTCGTAAAGCAGGAAATCCGCGGTCGACTCCCCGTCTGTCGGCCGCTGTGGCCGAGCGGTTCTAGGCGCTTCAGTCCGGAACCGCGCTGCTGCTGCCGTCGAATCCTGCCTCGGGCATTGGATGTGTGTGATGTCCTTAGGTTAGTTAGGTTTAAGTAGTTCTAAGTCTAGGGGACTGATGACCTCAGATGTTAAGCCCCATATTGCTTAGAGCCATTTGAACCATTTGAACTCCTAGTCTGGCACAAATTTTCATCTGTCGCAGTTGGGTTCGCTCAGTGCCAGACTGCAACTAAATGTCGGGCATATCTTTCGTCATACCTTTATTAGTTGCAGTCTGAGAAGTTGCTGCTATTGATTGCTGCTGATATTGATTAAGGGTTCTACTACAGTCCTGTCTGAACAGTCACTCTAACAAGTCTGGAGTGAATTGGCAAACTACAGAAAATTTAAAATTAGAGTCGGTTGTACAACCATAATCTGCGCTTAAACTGTATCTCTCAAGAGCGCAGCACTGCGCCACTGTGTCAACCGTCAACGTGTTCTTCACCTCCAGCGTCCATCTGGTGCCGGTGCGTCCCGCCAGAGCTCAGCAGTGTAGGCAACGGCGAGGCTGCTAGGAGCAAAGTGAGCACACGTGACACGTGCGTCCAGGGCAGAAAGTTGTCGGCCTCGAAGATCGCGGGTCTCATTCGTCAGCCACTGGAAGGGGCGCGGGTTCGGCTCTCGCCTCCAGTCTGGGCGTGTTTGAATGGCCTTGCGTGTTAGCTCAGCGTAAACAATGATGGAATCTTGCGAACTGAGTCTGGTCTAACGGTTTCCGTCGGCATGAACCGCTTCTTTTGTTTTAGAGTACAAAGTAGTAATGTATATCTCGCATGAGGAACCTGCCAATTTGACTTGTTTACTTTTTAAGAGTTTTCTGTTTATGTTTCTCTATTCTATGTATTTCAAACTGAATCCAAACATATTATGAAAATGGATATATAATCCACAGTTCCCGCTAAACCACTGGCTCGATTTCAACAAAACTTTGAACACACATCACTTAATTTCTGGAAATTATCGCTATGAGGTTAAGAAGTACGTTAAAAAATAGTGTAGCCCAATATGAGCGAATATCTACCACTATAGCGCGAATATCTACCAATATAGTCATCCAGTATATGAGAGTGAGATTACTTAGTGACGTGCAACAAACTTTACGCATAATTTCAAACCTTTACGAAACTTTTCCTCGCTGACAGCCCTCACAAAACGATGGAAGGAAAAAAAAAATTATCGCTTGCTACATCTTCCCTGTTCATGCAGTAAGACTGCCGCATGAACCACGACAAATTGATTATTACTTCTTTACTAGTAACTATTTCACGACTCATTTTGTGGAGAGTGTTCGCATATACCATTGAATGTGTCAGCAAAATTATATCATTATACGACACATATTTCAGAAGATATGGTGTCATAACACAGAGATGCGTAAGAAACAGTCGCATTATGCAAGTTGTTTAAATTTGTTTCCGGCCAGTGTGGCCGAGCGGTTCTAGGCGCTTCAGTCTGGAACCGCGCGACCGCTACGGTCGCAGGTTCGAATCCTGACTCGGGCATGGATGTGTGTGATGTCCTTAGGTTAGTTAGGTTTAAGTAGTTCTAAGTTCTAGGGGACTGATGACCTCAGATGTTAAGCCCCATAGTGCTCAGAGCCATTTGAACCATTTTAAAATTTGTTGCTCGTTGCTACTAGTTCTATTCGCAACAAGTTTCGCACACATTATCCTCATATGCCGCTGAATGCACCTACAAAAATATATCCTTATATTACACACAGTTCAGGAGATTAGATGTCATAAACATTGAGCTGCGTAGTAATGAAACTGCAGGACGAAATTCGCTAGAGATACAGATGAAATATGTGTACAGAGCTATGTGAAATATCCTAAATATATGTGAAATATATTTGACACGTGCGTACGTGAACAAAGACACCGGTAAGATGCTCATCCTAAATCCTTGGAAAGATTTCAACAAAATTTGGTACACAGATTAGCTACGATCTGGAAAGAAATGGTGGGTGCGTAAGAAGCGCCAGCGTCCTACTGAGGTGAACGTGATAACGTGGAGAGAGGTGATAGGTGGAGATGAAAAGACAATGAGGGGAAGGAGGAGATGGGCATAGATAGTAGGAGGAGGAGATGGACAGAGAAAGGGGGAGGGGGAAAAGGACAGAGAGAGGCGAGAGGAGAACTGGACAGAGAGAGGGAAAAGGAGGAGATGGATTAATAGAAGACTTAAATAACACAGCGTACTTAGCAAGTGAAGAATATATGTATATAAGTTTCTAATAAATTATTGTCATCATCACTTTGTCGTGAATTACACTGCGTCATTGATATGCTCTTTAGTTCTGTATACGAAGTCAATTTTTTCCGTTTTTGCTTCTCCATGTAGTTTTACGTTTTTTCCAACATTCCTTCCAGAAAACAACTGTCCGTCGACCGTTGCATTATGAGTTGTTCTTCACTTGCATGTTCAAACTAAAAGCTTGCCGTGTTCTGTTCCGTTAGGTAACATTATTTTTAAAACTTCTTTTTACAAGGAACCTCCCAATTCCCTGCTTTGTAGTTCTGCGCCATCTGTATTTCTTTTACTTAAAACAGTATTCTTCGAAAATTTCAATACTGAAAATTAATGATTAATGTAAGATCATAAATTGGAACTCTTACCTGATCTAAAGGACGTTATTTCATTCAATAGTTCTTAAATTTGATCCCTTCGCCACTTAGATTATTTTGTAAATGTCAGCTGTCAAGGAAATAAAGCTCCTATACCAGTTCTCTTGCTCAGCTGTGAAGTTTTTGTATGTGCCAGAGCCTTTTCTTATTACTCCGATATCTCTCACACCCATGTAATAAACATATTTATTACAGAGTAATTTTCAGATTCTCTTACATTGTTTAAAGACTTGTTCTTTTGTAGTCGAAATAATAAGTAGTTCCGTCTGTAAGAATTTGTAGCTTCTCTTTCGTTTCAGACTTCTTCTTTCTTGAAACTCACATATTTTGTTTATAATTCCATGAATTCTTTTCAGGATTTTGGTCTTTGATGTTTGCTGTTTCGGAGAGAAAAAGAATAAACAAATGTCAGTGCAAGCCAATGTGAAGAAGAAAACGGTCTGTTATTTTATTAGCTTTCATTGACGAAAGTAGATGGTTTGGAGTGTAAATATTAGTAGCTGAATAAGTAGTGCTATTACTAGTAATTGTTTTTCATTATAGTTACATTATTGAAGTAATAGACGTATTGAAAGAGTAAAGAAATGTAAGGAAAATACAACCTGTTACACACATATAGGCGATAGGCCGTGATGTGGAAGGAAGAGGTAAATAAAATCTTGAGACTAATGAGAATATCAAGCTTTGTGGCAATTTTGACACAATCGAAACAGAGAAGTCAGTAGCTGGCTACATATACATTGCCATCCCTCTTTTATTATTGCTTCTTGTACTATCTTTGCCATCAGCGACAGATGTCTCCCTCCATAGTCTAATGATTTTTGTTGCTGTGTACTGATGTGAAGATTCCACTTCAATTCCCAATGAGGACCTTTTTATGAGTTGAGAACAGCTCGATGCGAATTCACCCGCCTCTGAGGCCAAACGAGAAGTCTGCTGAGTGAATACGCAGCGAGAGTTATACAGAAGCCTCTGGGTTCGCGTTAAAGGAAAGGTCTGCACCAGCCCAGAAGCCACATACTTATTCACTTATGTAGCAATTTACACAACTCATACTACAGTCCACGCAGCCTTCGTTCTAATTTATTGTGAAAACTTACGTTTCAGACACAAATTAACGAATTCAAAGGCCATCAAATGAGATATTGAAAAGTCGCGAGTCGTCTATAGCATTAAAACGTCGTTGAAAAGTTTCGAGAGTCAGATTTAAGTGAGAAACCTTAGAATATATTGCAACCGCCTATGTATATCTCTCGTAAGAGTGACAAAGATAAGATGCACAGAAGTATCTATGCAATCATTCTTTGCACAATCCCCACGTGAATCGAATCGAACCAGAGGAACACCTAATAATTGTTACAATGGGAAGTACACTCTGCCGTACACTTGACAGTGGTGTGCAGATTATAGGTGCATGAGCAGATATACGCTGCCTGACAAAAAAGGAAAGCACCCTCAAGACACGATCGGTTATCATTGTAGCTTTGTATACGTACACACCGCCAGCGGTTGTGTAAATGATTAGAGTTGCAGTTTGTGTGCGACAGGTAGAACGGTCAACAGCGTGTATCAGTGTTGTACGTATTTGGTGTCGTTACCAGGCCTGGTAGGATACATGAAGATCATGAACAGTGTCAGATACTGAAGAACACAGAAATGCCACGTAGGCGTATGAGACAGCATTATCAGCACCTGACAGAGCTTGAAAGCCTTTTGATAGATCTCCATTTGGCCGGCTGGTCGAATCGTCTAATATCCAAATTTGTTGGGCATTCAGGTGTTGCAGTGGTCCGATGTTGGACTGCACGGTAACGTGAGGGCAGGCACTGGTCGTCAAGGTTCCAGTCGACCATTCAGATCACTACGTGGGAGTATCGCCGAATTAGGCATGAAGCACATCGTAACCCTTCACATCTGCGCCTGACATCCGAGAAGGAGTGGACCACCTGCAACATTCTGTGAAACCCTGCGCCAGTGGTCAGAGAGTAGCAGCAGCCGATAGGTAGGCAATAAAACACAAACGTCTGCATTTAGAATGCCGCAGTGACCCGGAAATATGGACTGCTGATTAATGGCGTCGCGCTTTGTTCAACTATAATTCCCAGATGACTATCGTCGCCACGTATGGTGGCAACCTGGAGAGAGATTCCATTTTTCCGAAGTTTTGGAGAGGCAGAGTGGTGTTTCTCCTGATGCCATGTGTGGGAAACCATAGTGTGTGATTTGAGGTCAGACAGGTAGTGATAGCGGTGACGCTGACGGCACAAGTATACGTCATGGAGTTCCTGCGTTATCATATGTTGCCTGTCATTCGACAGTATCGTGACACCATTTCTCAACAGAACAATGCTCGTCCACATATTGTACGTGTCTCTATGAACTCTCTTGGTAGTGTTCAGGTATTTCTGGGGCTAGCAAGAACCCAGATCTATTCCCAATGGAATGTGCGCGGGACCTGCTCAGACGTCAACTCAATAGCAGTGTGAGTATCCATGATATCGAGGACCAGTTATAGCAGCTGTGGGCCAGCTTGCTTCGGGAGAGTACGACATCCTTTCAAAAAATGTTCAAATGTGTGTGAAATCTTATGGGACTTAATGCTAAGGTCATCAGTCCCTAAGATTACACACTACATAACCTAAATTATCCAAAGGACAAACACACACACACACACACACACACACACACACACACACACGCCCGGGGGAGGACTCGAACCTCCGCCGGGGCCAGCCGCACAGTCCATGATTGCAGCGCCTTAGACTGCTCGGCGACATCCTTTCCGACCAAATCAATGCATGCGACCGTGCCAGAGGGGCAGCAGCATTATATTGATAAGTGTGCTCATACTGCCGATTCACAGTACACTGAAGTGACAAAAGTCATGGGATACCTCCTAATATCGAATCGGACCTCCTTTTGTCCAGCATACTGCAGCAACTCGACGTTGCATGCACCCAACAAGTCTATGCAAGTACCGATATAACCATCCACAATTGTGAAAGTTTTGCCAGTGCAGGATTTGTACATGAACCCAACTTTCGATTATGTCACATAAATGTTCAAATTGTCCAGAATGTTCCTTAAACCAATGGCGAACGATTGTTGCTTGGTGACATGTTTGGGACCATGAAGTCCATGAATGGATGAAAATAGTCTGCAAGTAGCCAAACATAACCATTTCCAGTCAATGATCGCTTCAGTTAGACCAGAGGATCCAGTACATTCTATGTAAACACAGCTCACTACATTATGGAGCCACCACCAGCTTCCACAGTGCCTTGTTGACAATTTGGGTACATTGGCTTCGTCGGGTCTGTGCTGCACTCGAACTCTACTATCAGCTCTTACCAACAGAAATCGGGACTCATCTGACCGGGCC
This sequence comes from Schistocerca nitens, assembly GCF_023898315.1. Lineage (NCBI taxonomy): Eukaryota > Metazoa > Arthropoda > Insecta > Orthoptera > Acrididae > Schistocerca > Schistocerca nitens. The sequence continues at coordinate 468,583,328 of NC_064618.1, read as the reverse complement.
AAGGTTTTCCAGTCATCTAGTGTCCAACAGATATGACGACGAGCCCAGAAGAGGCGCTGCAGGCATGTCGTGTCGTTAGCAAAGGCACTCGCGTCCGTCGTCTGGTGCCATTGACGCCAAATTTCGCTGCACTCTCCTAACGGATACATTTGTCATACGGCCCACGTTGATTTCTGCCGTTATTTCGCGCAATATTGCTTTTCTGTTACTGCGAATGTCCCATTCGTCTAGCTCGAATCACCATCCCGCGTTCACAGTTTATTACTTCCTGTCGTGCAGACATAATCACATCGGAAATCTTTTAACACGAATCACCTGAGCACAAATGACAGCTCCGCCAATGCACTGCCGTTTCATGCCTTGTGTAAGTGATGCTACCGCTAGCCCAATACTTTTATCAAATGGTTCAAATGGCTCTGAGCACTATGGGACTTAACATCTGTGGTCATCAGTCCCCTAGAACTTAGAACTACTTAAACCTAACTAACCTAAGGACATCACACACATCCATGCCCGAGGCAGGATTCGAACCTGCGACCGTAGCAGTCGCGCGGCACCGGACTGAGCGCCTAGAACCATACTTTTATCACCTCGGTGTAAATTTGACTCGAAATCACTGAAATAACACTTCACAACTTCTCAGTCCTTGAAGTTTCATTTCGTTTCTTGTTGGTTAACAGTTGATGATTTAGTTCCTCCAATAAATGCTCTCTACGCCACATATGAAGTGTCCCATTGCAAAAAAGCCACAACAGACAGTCAGTTTACTTGCAGTTTTCGAGTAACACGCCTTGTTATCGAGCACGTTCCGTCAGCCCATTTAACTGTCGATGGGCGCAGCAGTCAAACCCGAGTTCTGTCCGTGTTAGCTGCCTGCTCCCTATCGTCTGAGCTTGGACGAAAAACTGATGCGTAGCAGGAAGCCAATGTGGCAACTCTGTAATGCTACGTGCCAAATTTCACGTAACGAGCAATAATTTTTATCCGACTATGGTTTGGCACTTCAGCAGTACTTGCGTTCTCACAGCCACGGATGGAATGCTAGTGCGAAACAAAAACCCAAATAACTTTTCCCGAAATCAGTACACTGGACTCACTTTTTGGAGCATGAGGCTGACTTCTCCTCTCTAACGGCCTCGAACCGACGGGAGGTTAAACTCCAACATTCTTTCATCTAAAGTTCAAGATGGACCGAAGACTGCAACTGTTCTGAAACTGCTCGCAGTCCATGACCTTCTGGTACCTGTTTGCTCGGCCAGGAAACCACGGCACACCCTCACCTGGAATGCAGCTCCGCGCTGAGAACTCTTTGTCTAAATGTCAACGTCCGTAACTGCGCATGACGCGGTTGCCGCCCCTATTGCATCACCTGTGCCGGCTCCACGCGCGGTTCCGGTTCTCTTCGGCGCCCTAGTGTAACACGGGGGAATCGCATCGAATGAAAGCTTTTCCTAGGCGCAGGCCGGCACTGCGCGCAGAGGCGTCCCGCGGCGGTGAAATGCGTGTGACGTCACGGCGTGTACCGGCTCGCTGCGGTTCGAACCAGTCCGCGCGAGACAGGGGAACGGGGCCGCGCCGCGCAGCTTGGCGCCTTCCGTAAACACGGGCCGCCGTCACTGTGTTTGTGGAGTAAAAGCTGACCGCTGCGTACACAGAGGCACCGCCACTCTGTTGCCAATACTGGAGTACAGTTGACAGGTGAACGTGATATGTGACGGGGAGCTTATTGTTCATGATACATATAAAGTAACAGGTGGATTATGTCGGAACGAAGACACCAAACTGTGGCTCTTAAGAGTGGGAGGACGTGAAACCGAGGCGCTGGTTGAGAAGAGAGTGGGACAGGGCTGTGACCTATCCCTCGTGTTGTTCTGTCTGAACACACTCCTGAAGGTAGCAGGAGTAAAAATACAAGGAGCGACTAAGCGCTTGGTTATCTAGATCTATTGCTTTATGTTACTTCTACTTTCTCCCCCCCTCTACCACGTTCTTCCCCAACACTTCCACTGGCTGGTGCTAATTTTACATCCTGAGTAGAATGTTGTGCTTATTCAATAGTTCCACCTCCTAATTCCTACTTCCTTTTTATAATCCGGTCATTGGCGTTTTCACCCCCTCCTTTCAGCCCCCTCCCTTCTTTCCACCACCACCAACCGTTAGGTTCCATTACACTGGCATCTTCTCCACACATTTTATCTCTAATTACATGTCATGCCCCATCCCACCTCCTTCTCTTCTCCTCCTAATAGTTGTACTTTTATCCCACTGATAACTTTTCTTCCACCACCCTGGCACACGCTTTATTCCCGACTCCACTTCAACACCCCTACCTCTCCTCCGCCGCCCCCACCCCCCATTACACACACCTCACTACATATTTATAAAATTTCAATCATTATATGAATTGTGCATTTAATACCTTATATTTCATTCATTATATCTCTACTACAACATATTGGTTACAACACATTATATATCATATTAATGGCAAACTTTCGTAATTGTTGTACCATGCTTATGTATGACACATAGACCCACTTTATAATAAGTGTAAGTAGGCTATTTCTGTTTTCTTATTGGTAACGCCACGTAGCGCTATGTATGACAATCACCGGCTGTGCTGTGTGCAGTCTGTGGCTAGTTTGCATTGTTGTCTGCCATTGTAGTGTTGGGCAGCGGCAGCTGGATGTGAACAGCGCGTAGCGTTGCGCAGTTGGAGGTGAGCCGCCAGCAGTGGTGGATGTGGGGAGAGAGATGGCGGAGTTTTGAAATTTGTCATGAACTGCTATATATATTATGACTATTGAGGTAAATACATTGGTTGTTCTCTATCAAAATCTTTCATTTGCTAACTATGCCTATCAGTAGTTAGTGCCTTCAGTACTTTGAATCTTTTATTTAGCTGGCAGTAGTGGCGCTGGCTGTATTGCAGTAGCTTGAGTAGCGAAGATTTTTGTGAGGTAAGTGATTTGTGAAACGTATAGGTTAATGTTAGTCAGGGCCATTCTTTTGTATGGATTTTTTGAAAGTCAGATTGCGTTGCGCTAAAAATATTGTGTGTCAGTTTAAGCACAGTCGTGTATAATTGTAAAAAGGGGACGTTTCACATGGCGACCCTGCCAGGATACCTCATTGGAATCTTCTGATTTTTTCTTGTAGTTTGTGTAATTAGCATAGATTTTGTTTATTGCTAGCACGTAATTGTAGAGAGAATCTCCTTTGTAGTTGCAGTCTTTCATTGTTGTACAGTAAAACAGTTGTGACATGCATGTAGATTTGCACCAAGTATTTAAGTAGACATTATTTCCATTTCTATGTTAATGTGTTATCTTATTTTGCTTTTCAAATTGTGCTTTTCTGTGTTATCGTGTGAAATATTGTGACAATAATGGCGTGTGAAAAACGTAACACTAGGCTCCAAAGTAAACTGAGAAATAATAGTGACAACGAGCGTAGCTTGCCAGCACCACTGTGTAATGAATTAACAGACGTTCAAAGTAGTAATTTGGTAACTGTGCATAGGGAAATGGAGCGGCTGCAAACAATGGCGTAGACAGTGAAACAGGTAGTGAACAGGGAAGCATTATCGATCGATCGCTCGGCAACAGCTCGCTTCAGGAATCCGAAATGACAGGACATAATTTTGCAAATACTGTAGATTCAGGTTTTGCGTCCTCACCGTTTTCTCAAAAGAGTCAAGACACATTTTCCGCTTGTCAAAATGTGAATGTTGCCGGTGCAAATTCACTGCCGAAAAGCACTGAGGAACATGTTTCAGACACCAGTGCATTGTTATTACAATTAATGCAACAAATGGGACAAAAGCTTGAAAAGTTAGACACAATGGAACAAAATCAGAGACAAACACAGCAACAGTTAGACACAATGGAACAAAATCAGAGACAAACACAGCAAAAGCTTCAAAAGTTAGACACAGTGGAACAAAATCTTAAAAAGTTAGACTCATTGGAACAAACTCTTGAACAAACACGTGAAGATTTAACTACTGAGTTACATAACATTGAATCGAAATGTCAAAAAGTCTGTAATGACGTAAAAACTCAAATTTGTGAGCATTTTCAACCTATTTTTTCGCGGCATGAAAATGCATTACAGAATCACGAAGCAGCCATAAAAGAACTGCAAACTATTGTTCATGAAAATCATGAGACCTTGCAAGCTAAATTTGACTCAGTTGCATCTACCGATTCGGTTACGCAACTTGCAAAAACTCAGGAAAACTTAAAGGACACAGTAGATACTCTGAAAATTGGTTCAGAAAGACACATGGAGGAAATTAGTTCATTATCAGAGAATTCTATTTCAAAAATAAAAATTGGTAAATATCTATCACATGGATTCCAAGTCACAAAAGGATTACGTCAAGGATGTAGCATCTCACCTACATTGTATAAAATATATACAGAAGTAACTTTACAGAATTGGAAGAAAAAATGTCATGCTATGGGAATACCAATAAATGATAGAACAATATACTCGTTACAATTTGCAGATGACCAACTGATTATAGCCCAAGACTATGAGGACATAGAGTATATGACCAGAAAATTGATTCAAGAATATAAAAAATCAGGTCTAAATGTAAACATGAATAAAACAAAGTACATGGTAATTGGTGGAGTGAATGGAGACTCAATATTAGAAGAAGGGATGGGAACAATAACAGCTACTGAGGAATATAAATATTTAGGTGTGAAAATTACAAATGATGGGAAACAGGACAAAGAAATTAGATCAAGAATAAATTCTGGAAAGACGACAATCTCTTTATTGAATGGAATTCTCTGGGACAAACACATAACAACTGATAACAAAATAAGGATTTTTAAAACAATAGTTAGGAGCATTATTACATATGGTTCAGAAGTGTGGACAACAAAATGACAACTGAAATCAAAATTATTAGCCACAGACATGGATTTCTGGAGACGTTCAGCAAGAATATCAAGACGAGAAAGAATAAGAAATGAAGTAATCAGAGACAAGATGAAATGTAAAAATTCAATTATTGATTTCATCGAGCACAAACAACTTAAATGGTATGGACACATCAGACGAATGGAACAGGAAAGGCTACCAAAATGCATAATCGACTGGGTACCAATTGGAAGAAGAAAAAGGGGACGACCACCTGATACATGGATACAGGGAGTTCAGTCAGCAATGAGGAAGAACAACATTCCTGAAGATTTATGGACAAATAGAGAAGAGTGGAGAACAATAATTAGTGACTTACTGTAATCTAAAATAGGTGCTGGAAAAATGTACTCACATTGTAAATCCAGAATAATATATACCAGAGAAAGTAGTTGAACTTTTGGATCAGCTAAATAACTTATCTACGAAGGTAGATGATAATCTGAATGACACAAAACCGGTAGTCTTTAATGAGACAGAAGAGTGCGAACAAATTAGGAAACTGAAACAAAATCTGAATCAAATTAATACGCAACACCAAAGAGAAATCCGGGAAGTACAAGATCAGCTGACACAGGTAATACAAGAATTACGTATTTCAGAGGACACTCGCGCCCCAACACGGGAAGAGGGACTTAGAAATACGGAACACCCACAAGATAATAACACAGGACACTTCGGAAATTATGAAAGAAATTGGCAAGGTGCACCGAATTTTGAGATGGAACCGCCGACACGACGTAACAATGACAGATATGCTACTCGCCGACACGATGATTTTGACTATAAGCTGTTTATTACTACACGTAAATTCAAAACATTTAAGAATTCTACCAATGACATTCATCCACAAGCGTGGCTCCATCAATTCTCTCATTGTTTTCCTCCCAACTGGTCATTGGAGCACAGGTTAGAATTTATGTGTGGCTACTTGGAGAATGAACCAGCTGTAAAAATGCGATCGGTCATTCACAATTGTCACAGTGAAGGAGATTTTTATCATGCCTTGCTCTCAGCATATTGGTCTCAAGCTACACAAGACCGAGTAAAACATAGCATCATAATGATGAAACGTTTCGAACAATCTGAATTTTCCAGTCTTATGAAATATTTTGAAGACATGTTGCATAAGAATCAGTATCTTTCAAACCCATACAGCCCCTCAGAACTCATCCGCATTTGCTTAATCAAATTGCCTGAACATTTACGACATATTATTTTAGCAGGACGTTGCAAAGACGACATTGAAGCTTTTCAGGGACTGTTACAAGAACTGGAAATTGACACTGACAATCGCGGAACGCGAAAACAGAAGCACAACAATTACAGGTCACATCCGTCACAATTCCGCAATGACAGAAATAATAACTGGACACGACAAGGATATTCTTACAACGTAAATCGTGACGAAAACAGACACCACCCATATGACAACCGTTGGCAGAATAATAGGTACAGAGAAAGATCGCACTTCCGTAGTAATGAATATGATAGAGATAACCATGGAAACAGACAATATGGGAACCAAAACAATTATTATCAAGGGAGACAGAATAACTTCAGACGCAACAGTTCGGTGCACAGTTACGATTCAAGGAGAAATTCTCCACCACGTGACGGACAAGGAAGAAACTACGGAATCTACCGACATGACGACAGACAATATATTCGTAACGACAGACCTGAATTGCATCAGAACTGGCGGGATTTAAACAGGGCAGGGCCTTCTCATCAAAGTGAATTTGTAGAAGTTAGGTCTCCTAATCCCAATAACGATGCGCGCCAACAAAGAGACAGACAATGACTCGCACAGCAGGCAGCCGCGTGCGCCAGCTGGCTCAGGGAAAAATAACATAGACGCTAACCTTGAGAAAAATTCCAGTATTCTTTACCGACGTATACCACTTGATAATTGCGTTAAAGTTGAAACTCTGCGTACTAGGAAGAGCAAAGGGTTACACCATATTTCACATGTAAAACCATTTATTGAGAGATAATCTGCTTTTTAACTTAGTCTTTGGTATAAAACTTTTCACTTCACATCTCTAGTATGCTTTGTCAGACTTAAGAAACTGTTAACATGCAACAATGTTTGAAGTTAAATATCCAGTCTAGAACCTAGGGAACATTTTTAAACAGAAATTACGAATGTATTGTTATAGTGAACAGATGACACAGTGTTGTATTTGTATATTCTTGCTTGTTAGCTGCACGATTACGTAACGACTATCAGGCTTACATACTTAGGACACATACTGGTACTGCTAATGAGATTTTAATGCAACATTTTGGTTTACTTGAAAATACATTCTGGATTTAAAGTACTTTCAGTGAGATACCAGATGACACAGTGGTTAGTTTATGTGACAGCTACACGATGTTATCACGACGCTACTAATGAGTGACAATTTACAATGTTGCTTTTGCGGTGTATCTGTTTTATATCTGCACAGTTTTTCTGTATTATTTTGGAAAGTAAAACATGTTTTAGTAGTAACTTTTGTGGTATAGCTACAATGAGACAGCCTTTCTCGTAGCACAACAATACGTTACATTATAGTACTTTCTTGATCACGGTAAGGTACATAATGACTACGATATCTATACGCAAAGCATTTCACTTTAGTTTATGATGAGGTAAGTACATTGACTTCAGCAGAACTTTGCTTACAGAGGACGATAACTACGACAGTTACACAGAATTATCTTACAGCAAGACGCACATTTAGTGCTACAGGACATGCATTTGAGTGATTTATTTTGTACTTAAACCATTTATTTTTCAAGATTTTTGAATTACAAAGAAAGTTTTCCATGATACATTTCATTCCATTGTTGTAATCTGTAACACCTGAGGGTATAATTAAATCCTCAGGGGGGTACACGCCTACTTTGTGTACCATGTGTTTGGCAAGCACAAGGAGCCCTAGCTAATATGGTATTTGCTTATACAACTTTACACATCGGTACCATATTTCTCTAACACAGAATTACACAGCTATCTGATTATTTGACAGAGATAAACATTTTTTTTACTACATCAGTGACACATGTTTACGCAATTACACAGTTGGATAACTTCACACTTATGAAATTGTATTTTGTCTGTACTTTGTTAACTGTTCATATTTTTTCGGAACCATTGTGATACTATAAGAGCTTTGAATGATGTATTTGGTAAGGGAGCATGATTTTAAAGTACGTTTGAGGTAGATGACACTCTTGAAATGAGCAGAGAATTTTTTTTTAGGTTTTGACATTATTGCAGAAAGTTACGACGATTTTGAGAGTTGACTGAGGTGTTATGATGTTATTTTTACGACGACGATGTGTATTATGCTGATGAGGTATGTTTGTGATCAATAAGCTGATGCTATATGAGGAATTTGATTATGCTATGTATTTATTATGATAAAGTATTGAAGAAGTGTTGACGAATATGTATATGAGCAATAAGGTAAGGAATAATGAGTAGTGGTTAGGGACTCTGACGTGTGAAAAAGGATGTTGGAAACCAAGAATCGTACTTTAAGATTTATGAAATGTGTGTAAATGCGTGAATGTATCACAATGCCGGCGAAAAATTTTTGGACTCTGTTATATCAATAGGATTTTGTTTCTACAGATTTGTAACGCAAATTCTTGACCTGTGAAATATTTTTATATGAGACTGTCACTGTAGCGGAAACTGCTGTCGTAAATATTTCGGTAAGAAGGCTAAGTGACCTTGATGTAATGCCTTGTGGCGCCCAGCTGGGCCAGCTGCCCGGAGAAAAAGCCATTAGGTGGAGAAAAAAAGAGGCCATTAACCTCGCTTCTGACATTCCTTTGTATAAAGCATCGCAAAAACGACACGGTCGGACTTGAAAACATGATTACACTGTGGAGCTCTTAATTTATGATATTTACAGAAATGCCTAATGAAATGACGAGAAATATTTTTACATCTGCACACCTGATTATGACAAGCGTCTTTCTACGAGAGTTGAGAGAATTTCTACTAATTTATGAAATGTCACATGACTATTGAATGATATTTTTATGCTTTGGTTTGCGTAATTTCTTATTTCATTTGATATCTGTTTTCCAGCTGTGTTGCAGCATTGGTTTTATAAAATAAACTTAAAGGCATTTGCTAATGTGAACACTTTCTGTCAACAGATCTATTAAATAATTATTTTATGACCCACATTCTTCGAAAAAGGAGCTCTTGGAATGGAAAGAACAATAAGAAAGGACTAATAACAGTAACTGCATATTATATATTATATAATTTTCTTTTCAAGTACATGGTAATATTTTTTTTACAATAAGTTGTTGTGGTGCACCACTTTAATTACTTAGACATTAAGATGTGATTATACATTTCCCTTATCTGTATTGTTATCTTTAGTGTACTATTTTTTCTGCTTGAGCTATGTCATGTTTAGGTATTTCATTTTCTGCTGCTGTTTGCCAGGCATAGTGCTACTGAATTTTAATTTGTGTTACTCTGCTAAGCCAGATTTATTTTTCTTGTTTGCTGCACATTGCCTCATATTAGTTGTAATGTTGCTTCGCTTGCTAATTTAGATTTACTGTAGTGTGCTTTGCAAATTTCAATTTTTTTATTGCTGTTTGTGTTAATTGTTCTGTGCTGCTGCATTGCCTCGTCCCTTAGTTTAGCATCTGAGCTCAGTAGATTTAAGTTAGCTTAAGAGGGGGTAGACTATAGAAGAGAATGAGTTGCGATGAATTGGAAGAAATGCATTGAGAAGTTATACGAAAAACGTAAAGAAAGCAGGTATAGGTAGGATTTTCTTGAAAATAAATAATGAGGTAAGAAATATGTGAACATATAAATACAGAAAGCATGCTTGGATAGGATTTTTTTTGGTGGAAACAAATGTTGAAATAAGACGAAAGATCTATGGAATGAAGTTTTGGGTTGGACTGCAGTACCAAATGTTACACTGAAAACAAACCCTGTCCTTTCCTCCTATGTTATTCTGGTATGTGTTTATGTACCCTTGTGTATTTGTCTTTTTTCTGTCTTTATGTGTTTAGCTAATAAGATTTATGTTGTAGAGTTTTTCAAAGATGTTTAGACATTATTTATTCTGTTCTGTTTTAATGCTCATGTGTGAAATTAATGTTTAGGAAACTATTCTCATTATTTTATATATTCACTTATGTCATAATTCCTGTAACACTGATGTATATGTTATTTCGATTCTTTTGTAAAGTTTGTTACTACAAATGTTATCTGTATTGTTATGTTCTTTAATGATGTATTTTGTACGTTTGTAATTGTATTCTTATGTTATAAAATTGTAATTGACACCAGTTCATCATATTATTAACTTGTAAGTTCCATTTCACTGCACACATTTCTGTTGGTCATAGTATATGGACAATATGTGAGAAGTAGGGACTGTTAGTGTTTGCACGTGTGTTAATAATTCAGCAAGGGACTGGATAACAGCATTGCTGGTTCTAAGGATAATTCCAAAAACTTTGTGAGTGCACAAGTGGTGGTTTATGGACTTGCTATATTGTCCGCAAGACTCTTCAATGGTGATTGTGCACCTGCACAGTCACAACAGATGGCTGCTGGCCATTTCTACAAGGACTACAGTGGGTCTACACCTTTGCTGACTCACCGGTACCATTATTTCTACAAGGACTACAGTGGGTCTACACCTTTGCTGACTCACCAGTACCATTATTTCTACAAGGACTGCAGTGGGTCTGCACCTCTGGTGGCCCACCAGTACCGTAATCTGTACCAGGACTACAGTGGGTCTGCTCTGTGATGACCTACCTACCAATACTCTTCAAAACTTCGACTGACTCTGCTGTGGGTTTGCTCTGTTGTGGCCCATTACCTGTCAGCATGTCAAGAGGCAGCACTGTCTTTCCGTTGGAAGGACAACACTACTTCTTCAAGTCTGCATGGAAATCCTCTACTTCCGTGTGCATTTTCTTTTACTGCTCAGACTTTGAGAAAAACCCTGCAGTTTTACTGTGATGAATGATCAGGACTGTCTTTATGGACTGTGAGAAAATTTTAGCATTTGACCAACATTGTATCAATAAGTGTGTGCATTTGATTTCTCTGTTACTGTAATTGTGAAATTTTTTTTAACAAATATGTATTGACCAGTGCCCAAAACAATTTGTAAAATTTTTTGTGCGGAGCATGGGGGCTATGTAAGTAGGCTATTTCTGTTTTCTTATTGGTAACGCCACGTAGCGCTATGTATGACAATCACTGGCTGTGCTGTGTGCAGTCTGTGGCTAGTTTGCATTGTTGTCTGCCATTGTAGTGTTGGGCAGCGGCAGCTGGATGTGAACAGCGCGTAGCGTTGCGCAGTAGGAGGTGAGCCGCCAGCAGTGGTGGATGTGGGGAGAGAGATGGCGGAGTTTTGAAATTTGTCATGAACTGCTATATATATTATGACTATTGAGGTAAATACATTGGTTGTTCTCTATCAAAATCTTTCATTTGCTAACTATGCCTATCAGTAGTTAGTGCCTTCAGTACTTTGAATCTTTTATTTAGCTGGCAGTAGTGGCGCTGGCTGTATTGCAGTAGCTTGAGTAGCGAAGATTTTTGTGAGGTAAGTGATTTGTGAAACGTATAGGTTAATGTTAGTCAGGGCCATTCTTTTGTATGGATTTTTTGAAAGTCAGATTGCGTTGCGCTAAAAATATTGTGTGTCAGTTTAAGCACAGTCGTGTATAATTGTAAAAAGGGGACGTTTCATAAGATTCCACAGATGGTTGTGTTCTGTCATGTTTATAATTGTTCTACACTGCACTGATGTGGGGATGTTTCTCATTTAAACCAGCATATGATTTAGGGTACTCCTTTGGGTATGATGTCACATTTTCGTGCTTTAAGGATTTTCTTTACACCTTGTAGTCACGGATAACACTGCTCTCCCAAAGATGTATTTACAGATATATTCACAGATAACACAGTTCTTTCGAAGATGTATGATTTTTATGTGTATATGAGCTTTCCATAATCATGTGCTGTACAACATAGACTTAAAATCTATGCTGTTCATCTTTGACCATTAGCCAACCAGTAACTTATGTAGTGTATTTGCAGACCATGTTCACTGGACATATAACTACTTTATTGATGTTCATTCTGTGGCTCAATTGTTTTATGGTTGGAAAACATCGTTGCTACCTGTTTGCCCTACAGTTCGGCGGTTTGGTACGTATCTACACCCTGTCACATCCAGTTCAATAGATCTTCACGATGTCTTCACTTAAGGGGATACGGAATCGGATTTTGGGTTAAAAAATCGATTTTTTTTTTATTGGCGTATTATATTCTGCCATGTTTCCTCTTTAAAATGACGTATCATACACAGCTCTACTACAATTATAACTATTTTATTTTTATATATTTGTGAGATCGGGTATTGCGCTTTAGTTATACACGTCTCTCGTGGCTGACCATGAACTTTTTGGCAGTACCTTTAAAGTGAAATGAATTCAAATATCCCGGTTTCCAGCGACTATTTATACACTAGTTGCCCGAAAATGTTTCTCTCTGGTTTCCTCAAGTTACTCTTTGACTTTGTGGCGGGACTGTTTTGTAAACAGTGTGATATAAGAAAGTAGTTGTTGTTGAGTTATTTCGTATTTCGTGCTTCATTTTTCGCAGTGAAAATGCCTAGAGCTAAAGCAAAAGTATTTAAAAAGCGTGTGAACTGGCAAAAGAAAAGAAATAATGATTCATTAGCAAAGCAAAGCAGTTCATCATCATCACTGTTGGAAAATGTGAATCCACTTATTACTGATTTGCCGAACGAACTTACACCAAATGAAAACAGTGCTTCTCATAAAAAACTAAGAGATTTGGAAGAGAAATATAATTTACTTGATAGAGGGAATGAAGTTTTTGAACTCATTGATACGAATATATTGTGTGAAGCTCTTGAAAACAGTTTGTGCTGCAAAAAATGTCATGGAAACGTTTCTCTGAAAGTAGAATCCCATGTTGGCCTGGCTGCCCAGTTTAATTTAATATGCAGTGTTTGTAAATACAGCTGTAAGTTTCCAAGTTCGGTTTCAGTAACTGTAAATAATGGATACAAGAAAACTGAACTTTATAGTGTAAATATTAGGTTAGTTTATGGATTGCGAGCAATTGGTAAGGGCAAAGCAGCTGGTGATATGCTATGTGGTGTTCTAAATCTTCCAAGTGCACCTTCAAAGTTTGAAGCTTACAATTATGTACTAGGATCTGCAGTTGAAGATGTAGCACAGAAGTCAATGCAGGTTGCTGTGGAAGAAGCAGTGGAAGAAAATGACGGCAGTCGTGACCTCACAGTGGCGTTTGATGGCACGTGGCAGAAAAGGGGCCACACCTCCAACAATGGTGTTGTAACAGCAACTAGTGTTGATACTGGCAAGGTTATTGATGTTGCAATAATGTCTAAATACTGTAGGTGCACAGGCAGGCTGAAAAATGAACACATTGATGACTGTATTGCTAATTATTATGGTAGTAGTGGTGGCATGGAGGTTGCTGGGGTGAAGAAAATTTTTCATCGCTCTTCACAGTGGTATAATGTTCGCTATGTCAAATATCTGGGAGATGGTGACTCTAAAGCATTCAAAGAAGTTTTGGAAAGCAAACCATATGGGAACAGTGTAAATATAAGCAAACTTGAATGTATAGGACATGTGCAGAAGAGAATGGGTGCCAGGCTGAGAAGGTTAAAATCAGTTATGAAAGGGAAAAAACTAGATGATGGGAAAACCTTGGATGGCAGAGGAAGATTGACTGATTCCATAATAGACCACATTCAGAACTGCTATGGCCTTGCAATCAGGCAAAATACAGGCAATCTTGAAGAAATGAGGAGAGCTATATGGGCTTTATATTTCCACACCGCATCCACGGATGAGCATCCACAACATGGTTTGTGCCCCAAAGGTGAAAACAGCTGGTGTAAATACAATAGGGGACTAACAACAGGAGAGAAATACATTCACCACCACAGTCTACCATCAGCCATCATGGCAGAAATAAAGCCCATTTTCAGAGATCTGGCTGACAGAAGTCTTCTGATGAAATGTCTTCACGGAAAAACGCAGAACCCCAACGAGTGCTTGAATAGTGTGATATGGCATCGTCTCCCAAAAACAGTGTTTGTCGGAATTAATACACTACATTTTGGTGTGTATGATGCTGTGGCAACCTTCAATCTTGGAAATATAACTAAATGCCAGGTCCTTCAAAAGTTGGGTATGTGTGTTGGTTCCCGTACGGTACGTGCTATGTTCTTTTTAGATCAGCACAGACTAAGGCATGCTGATAATATAATCAAGACATTAGTGAAAAAAGCAAGACAGGTGCAGAGGGGTGCCAAAAGAAGACTTGAAGATGATTATGAAGACTGTGAAGGGGGTATTAGCTACGGATTAGGAATGTTTTAATCTTCTTTCTCCGTTTCCCGTAAGTTTACTTTTTACTTCATCTAGGAACATTATCTCAGGTACTGGTCAACCTAGAAGTCTGAAATTTTTATGACGTAGTGACATAGGTCCCTATTACATACTGAAACAACGATTTTTTAATTACTTGATTTACAAAAGACTTAGGGGTGATAGTCTAGTAAAAAGCGATGGAAAAAATTTACTTAAAAATAAATGTACAATATCTCTGTAAGAAAATACTTTGACAATAAACTGTTGTTTCAGTATTGTTGTAACATATGAATGCACATACAGTAAAATTTTTACCTCTCTGTCTCCAGTAGTTTGTGAGAAAATGTTCCCTATAGTAGGCATATATTAACATTGCGGGGATAGGTGATTCCGTATCCCCTTAATACAGTCTCATTATATCCAACATGTCAGTATTATTAAAGCAATAATTGTTCTTCTCACTTTCTATGCATTAGTACAAAATTTTTTTCAGTGTCGTACCTGGCAATGACTTAAAGCCCAAAACACGATAGTAATGTAAAATAAAGAAATTTGTATAGTCAAACGGCGGAAATACATTTCAAACATACTTAGAACTTCTACAGAAACCGGCTTGCAGTTGTAAGAATCGAAGGGAATGAAAAGGAATCACT
This sequence comes from Schistocerca nitens, assembly GCF_023898315.1. Lineage (NCBI taxonomy): Eukaryota > Metazoa > Arthropoda > Insecta > Orthoptera > Acrididae > Schistocerca > Schistocerca nitens. The sequence continues at coordinate 468,568,299 of NC_064618.1, read as the reverse complement.
AGTTGAGAAGAGAGTAGGACAGGTTCATAACCTCTCTCCAATATTATTCAGCCTGTATATGGAGCAATCAGTACAGGACATTGAGGATGCATTTGGAAGGAGAAACAACGTTCAGGGAGACAAAATAAAAGCTTTGAGATGGGCAGATGTCTTAATTTTGTCAGAGACTGCCAACCAATTACAAAATAAGTTGAATAGAGTGGATAGTGTTTTGAAAAAAGGTTATGAGATAAACATCTAGAAAAGTGAAATTAGGATAATGGAATCTCGTCTAATTGGACTGACAGAATTATTTTAGGAAATGAGCTGATGTTGTCCAAAGTAGAGAGTACTCGTATATAAAATGCAGACTAATAATAGTAAGAAAACCATCTCTAAAGAAGAGAAATCTGTTAACATCAGATATTAGTTCAAGTGTTAGGAAGTGCTTTTGAGGGTATTTGTATGGAGTGCAGCCTTGCAGGGAAGTGAATTGTGGATGATAAGCAGCTCAGACTGGAAGAGAACACAAGATTTTGAAATTTGGTGCTAGAGGGGAATGTCGAAAATTAAATGGGTATTTCGAAAAACTTATGAGGAGGTGCTAAATAGAATTGGGAGAAAAGAAATTTGTGACACAACTTGCAAAGGGAGAATCAAGGTATCAAAGGATCGTCAGTCTGATGATGGAATGAAGTGCGGGGATTAAAATAGAAGTGGGAGATTACCGCTTGAATGTAATAACTGACTTTAAATGGATGTAGGTTGTAGTAGTTATGCAGAGAAGACGAGGCTTGCACAAGACAGACTAGCGTGGAGAATTGTGTCAAACCAGTCAGGGACTGAAGAACACAACAACAAAAATAACAGTAACAAAGAGCAAGCCGCAATGGAAATCAAGGAGAAGTTTGGAAAAGCTAGTAAAGTTTTGCGAGAAGAAATAAAAACTTAACTGTTTGCTGATGACACTTAAATCCTGTCAGAGACAGCAAACTATTTGGAAGATCACTTGAACGAAGTGCATAATGTCTTGAAAAGAAGTTATGGGTTGAACATCAACCCAAAACAAGTAAAACAAAGGGTAATGAAGTGTAGCAGAATTAAGATACACGATTCTGAGGAAATTAGATTAGGAAATGAGACACTGAAGCCCTTAGACAGTTTCAGCTATTTGCACAGCAAAATGCAATCAGGTGAGAAAACTCATAGGATACCTCCGAACATCGAGTGGGACCTCCTTCTGCCCAGCGTAGTGCAGCAACTCGGTATGGCATGGACTCAACAAGTCACTGGAAGTTCCTTGCAGAAATACTGAGCCTCTATAGCCTCCATAGCAGTCCATAATTGCGAAAGCGTTGCATATGCCGGATTTTCCGCACGAACTGACCTCTCGCTTATGTCCCATTAATGTTAGATTTTCGATGGGACTCATGGCGGGCGATCTCGGTGGCCAGATCAGTCGCTCGATTTGTCCAGAATGTTCTTCAACCAATTGCAATCAATTGTGACCCAGTGGCATGATACCTTGTCATACATAAAATTTCCATCGTAGTTTTGGAACATGAAATCCATCAATGGCTGAAATTGGCTTCCAGACGGCCAAATATAACCATTTTCAGCCAATTATCGGTTCAGTTGTACCAGAGAAGCCAGTCCATTACATGTAAACATAGCGCACACGATAATGGAGCTTGCACAGTGGTTTGTTGACAACTTGGATCCACGGCTTCGTGGGGTTTGCGCCACACTCGAACCCTACCATCAGCTCTTACCAAATCAAATAGGGACTCACTTGACCAAACTACAGTTTTCCGGTCGTCTACGGTATACTCAATATGGTCACAAGCCCAGCAGAGGCGCTGTAGGCGATGTCTTGCTGTTAGCAAATGCACTCGCCCCGGTCGTCTCTTGTCATAGCTCATTAACGCAAAATTTTGCCGCACTGTCCTAACGGATACGTTTGTCGTACGTCACACACTGATTTCTACGGTTATTTCAAGTAGTGCTCCTTGTCTGTTAACACTGCCAACACTACGGAGACGCTGCTGCTCTCGGTCGTAAAGTGAAGGCAGTCGGCCATTGCGTTGTCCGTGATGGGAGAAAATCCCTGAAATTTGACATTCTCGGCACATTATTGACACTGCGGATGTCGGAATACTTAATTCATTAACGATTTCCGAAATGGAAATCCCACGTGTCTAGCCCTAACTACCATTCGGCGTTCAAAGTCTGTTAATTCCCGTCGGAAATCTTTTACATGAATAACCTGAGTACAAACGACATCTCCGCCAATGCACTGCCCTTTTGTACCTTGCGTACACGATGCTGCCACCACCCGTATAAGTGCATATTACTATTCTATTACTTTTATCACCTCAGTGTAAATGGAGGTAGGGAATATTGTGACGTCCCATGCGGGTCGATTAGGAGAGCTAGGTGGTTTCGAACGAGGGCTAGTCAATGGATGTCATCTGAGCAAAAATCCATGAGGGGAATTTGAACCTTTCTAAAGCTCCCCAGATCGACTGTTGCTGATGCGTTCGTGAAGTGCAAATAAGTGCAAACGCCAAGGAACAACCATAGTTAAACCAAGTCCTAGCAGACCTCATGTACTGTCACACAGTCACAGTCAAGCATCGTGTGGGGTTGTAAAAAATCATATGAAATCAGCGGAAGTGATCATTCGTGAGTTCCAAAGTGCCACCAGCAGTCTTGCTAGTAGAATGACTGTGAATCGTGAGTTAAAAATAATTCGGTACCGTAGTTGTGCAGCTATTCGTAAGCCACACATTTCTGAAGTCAGTTTTGAGCGATTCTTGAGGTGGTATAAAGACCGACACCATTGAACAGCGACTGACTAGAAACCGTTAGTTTGGAGTGATGAATCCCGCTACATCCCGTGACAATCAGATGGGAGAGTTTGGGTTTGGTGAATGTCTAGAGAACGTTACCTGCCAACATAGGTAGTACCAACAGTGAAGTACATAGGAGGTGGTCTTCGTGGATAGACTGTGGTACCCCCATTGTGTTAAGAAAACGCTAAATTTTGAAGGATATGGACATATTTTACAGCACTGTGTATTATGTACAGTAAAGGAATGGTCCAGAGACGATGATTGTTTGTTTCAGCGTAACAATGAACCCTGTCGCAGAGCAGTATCTGCGGGTTCGTGGACAATGACATTTCTGAAATGGAATGGCCTGCCTGCAATCCCTACCTAAACTCAATGGAATGTCTATGGGGTGAGTTAGAAGGTCGACTTTGCTCCAGACGCGAGCATCCAACATCACTACCTTCTCTGGTTTCGATTTTTGAGGAAGAATGGGTTGCTGTAAACACTGAAACTGTCCCTAGCAGAGTTCAGTCTGTCATATAGGCGAAGCGTGTGCACACCCAATATTAATGTTCGGTAATAAGTATCTGGTATACATCTCACCATTGCTCGCTGAGAAACCCTGCCGTATGTCAAGACTGTAACTGTCTAATGATTACGAAATTGTTAAGGCTTTCGTGGTTACTTGTTGACAAATTGCCTATTGGCTTCGGTATCGGCTTCTTCGGCTGACGTATGTTTGATGATTTTCCTGACATTTCGCCCGCACGAGTTTCTGGCATTGTCGAAGCTTCACCCTCCATTGCTGGTGACGCACTGGAGTCCCGCGACTTCAGGTTGTATGTGCCTGGCGCGTCAACTGTCGAGGGCTATTCAGTGGTCATTGTTGCTGTGGTTCTCCACTTGCTACGTCCAACGGTCGTTCGCTGCAGCATGGCAATCCAGCATTCTTTAACCTTGAGGCTTTTCTCTTTCTTGTCGAAGCTGTCATTTTCATGGTTTTCTATTGCTTCCATGAACCATAAGATGTGGTAGCTCTACTCCACAGCAAAAAATTCCATGTCAGTTAATGTGAAATTTATTACGTGGTCGGTCTCACACAACACGTTCTCCGACACAGTCGATTTCTCCACTTGTCCCAACCTGCAGTGCCGCTTATGTTCGGTAATCCAGTCATTCCAACATAGACTTCTCCACATGCACATAGTGTGCGGGATATTCCCGACATTGCAAGTGTGTCCCTTTTCTCCTTTGCGATGTGAGACACTCATTGATCTTATTTGTCGGTTTATAAATATCTTGACGCAGTGTTTGCACAATCTAAGGTCGATTCTGTCCGTCACTCTGGGAATGTGTGGCAGAAAGGCCGTACCTGACATTCCTTATTCCGATGTGTCGCTTCGCCAAGTGTTTTTATGTAACTGGGTAGTACCCATCGCTCCTCAGAACGCTTTCATGGTGTTGCTCTTTGCGTTTGAGATGTTGCAGGTTACATATTCGTCTTCTTCGAAATGTTCCGTGAAGAAGTTGCCCACCCCTGGACTAAGAGAACTACCCATGACGATACCTTCCAGCTGCTCGTAGAAGTTTCACATAAAACAGCTCGTAGTAAGACGTGCATGAAAGAGCTTGGTGATGGCTGTCGGGAAAATGGAACCGGTATACTCCAGAGACTCACTTATTAGCACTCTGCTAAACAAAGAAGCAACATCGAAGCTGACCAGGATGTCGTTTGGGCCAAATTATATTTACTTCAGCGTCTCTATGAAATGTATTGTGGCCTTTATGTATGTGTCGGTCTCTCTCACTTATGGCTGAAGTAGGGGGGGACAAGTGTTCCGCCAATTTATACGTTGGTGAGCCATGAGTGCTTACAATTGATCTTAATTGAATATTATCCTTGTGGATCTTTGGTAATCCTTACAGCCAAGGTGGTAGGCTCCTATGTTGTGCAGGTTCCTCTGCACGTCCGCCGAGAGAGAAGATGCCATGATTAACCGATTCATATTCCTTGTGATTGGTTGTGTTGGATATGCATTTAGTTTTAGTTAGGTCGTCGGATCTAATAGGTTCCGGATCTTGTACTCATAATCTTCGGTCTTCATTACAACGGTTCCATTTCCCGTACCAGCTGGTTACCAGTATATTCTTTACTGATTGTAAACTTCCCTTTTCAAGCACATGCGAAGTTAGTTTCGGAAACTCTAATTCAGAAAAAGCGTTTCAGGCCATTTTTCTCTTCAGTTTATTTCTCTTTCTGTCTCTCTAATTATTGTCTTTATCTAGACTAAACATAAAAACGCATCAACTGAAACTTTGATTTTATTGTTAATTTTTATTATTTTCTTTTTGATATGTTTGTTACACATTAGTTTAGTCTTAATATATTTGATTTACGGTACAACTCCCAAACTGACAGTGTTTAGTTCTCCCACAACTCGTTGACATTTGTTTTTACTTGGGGTTAATAGTTGAAAGCCATTAACGAAATGTAGGTGGTTCAGCTATGTTTCCATCAATACGTGTTTCTTTTACATTTTCCAGTGTAAGGATCTGGAAAGTGTCTCAAAGGAATTCGTTTGTATAGGTAAAAATGTCTGTGTTTATTCCATTATACAATATATGAAAAATTAACGGAATTTGCCATAGCCGTTAAATAACTACATATGTGATACAAAGGGAATGCTCACATTAATTTAGTTCCATGACAGACAATTAGTGACTGAGATTAACTGAAGCATCCTTAAGGAAGCGTATATCGCACAGAAGCGTTTTCTCGTTCAATCAGTTCTTCAGTATTGTGTGTTGTACAGTGCCCAGGTAATCGAAATTTGGGTTGGCAGATTGCATACTCTTTGGCGCAATCTCTGGCGCTGTGACTCAGTGTAGCCACCTTTCATATGCCCCTCCTCCACGGGCTAGAATTTGATGGTATTTTTGCCAGCATTTGTGGTGAAAATACCACCAAATTAGTCCAAAAAAATGTAGACAAAAATAAAAGATGATATTAATAAGTAAATATCAAATAACTAAATAAATTTTGGCGTTGCACCGACCCTTCAATACCCTAATGTATAAAATACACTAAGGAATACAAATGCTTGCATACATGTGATTTTACATAATAATTTACACAAGCATCATTTGTTAAACAATGTGGTTAAACAATTCAATCAATACCGTCAGCAATGACGAATAGGTGCAGGTAAGAGTCCCATAACATTTCATAAACAGTAAATACATAAAAAATCAGTTTATACAAATATTCACATAAAATCTTTTCAATAGTTCAATAAACAGGTAGCACTCCTCATAGTAGTTGACAGTTCCAACAGTAGCACCCAGCAATGGTCAACAGGTGCAAATAGCAGTCTCATAACATTTCATCAGCAGTATTTAAACAGCTCCAACAGTGGCACCCAGCAATGGCGAGCAGGTGCAGACACCAACAAGTGACATTATCTCAGTAGCAGCAGTTCCATCAGTGGCACCCATCAATGTTGAACAGGTGCAGACAGCAACAAGTAACATTATTTCAATAGAAGCAGTTCCATCAGTGGCACCCATCAATGTTGACAGGTGTAGACAGCAACAAGTGACATCATTTCAGTAGAAGTAGTTCCATCAATGACACCCAGTAATGTTGAACAGGTGCAGACAGCAACAAGTGACATCATTTCAGTAGAAGTAGTTCCATCAGTGGCACCCAGCAATGTTGAACAAGTGCAGGTAACAGTCCATAATACTCACTATCACTAATTAGACAGTTCATCAGCAGAAATTAAACATTTCCAAGTGGCACCCATCAATGTTGAACAGGTGCAAGCACGAACAACAGTTTGAATGCACACACAATTGCATTTACAAAATTATTATCAATGCTCTTACACTAAACATACAAATTATAATAAACGCACAAATGATATCAGATAATTGTCATATTAACTATTAAAAATACACAAATATCAGTAAACCTATAATATTTATGCGTGTCAGTGCAAGCCACAACAAACAAGTAAAATAATATTTAGGAGATAGGTCGGTACCAATTATTTGGGATTAGGAAAGGAAAACACACATAATACACTCACTCATCTTTCATCCACATTTAAGGACTATTGTGTAATTGAATAGTGTTAACTGTGTAAATGCAATTCTGTCAAAATTTGATGTTCAACATGTGTATCAAGTAGTAGTGGTAACAGTGTATAACAGTCAATAATAGTTAGTCAACGTCATAGTCTTCATGTCAAGACCAATGTTTGCCAAGCCAAATCAAAATGTACGGTTGCTGAACAACTGTCAGTGTGCCAAGATATGCAATTACTTCCTCTCTCCAAAAAAAGTATATACTGCTTATTGATTTAACAAAGTGTATGTGTAGACAATCTTCCTTCTACTTGAGTGTTCTAGTCTGCCATCTTCACCCTCCTTGTTCCATATAAACCAACAAAAAAAATATGCTCCTCACTTACTTTACCTCTTATCCACCAAAACTCCAATAATCATCAGCATCACATAATCTTAATACTTCAATAATACCTCTTTCGTCGATACATATAAACCTTATCATCAATATCATTTACCTTACCTCTTGTCCACCAAAACTCCAATGATCATCAACTTCACACAATCTCAATACCTCAATAATACCTCTTCAATACGTCGATACATATAAACCTTATCACCAATATCATTTCACTTCCATAACAACTCTTTCCTCTAGTAAGTCTCCTCGAACAAGTACAGATAAAATCCTAGTGCAAACTTCAATTCATCATCCCATACAATCCAAAGACACAATGTCCACACACAACCTCTGTGTAATCCACCTGACCCAAATCTTCTATTCATTATGAATTATAAAATACCTTTTGGTTACCTTGTCCATCATTAAATAAAAGAAATGCATACACGACCTCTAACAGCCTTTAGCTTGAATAACTTTCAGTAAGTAAGTACGAGTACGGAGTGTGAATGATCGTAATATTTCACAGTGTGTACACCACTTCAAGAATCATGGCAAAACAGAAGCAAACATGTGGAATATTTCTTGTGTCAAGTGTCACTTGCTATTTCAATTGCTCACGAAGAATGCAGTGTAATAACTGTCAATGGTCTAAACCTAGTGTTGGTATTTCATGTCGTTAGCTGCCTTTCTATTAGCATAAATTTATACAGCTTCCATAAAACCTCCAGCTCATGTGACTTCAATGAAGTTTCTTATACCAATGTCGTTCGTAGAATTATAGTAGTTCATTTTCCTATCTTAAAATATAAAGCACTGAGCGTAAGCACAATATGCAATAGCGAGTAAATATACCAGTAGAGAACAGAATGTCAACAAGTGGATGCAGAACAATCCCTACAACGAGGCTCTGCCAAGCGAACAATCTGTAGTTAATACCATAGTGTGACCTAAACTCCATGTTCGTACACCGTATACCAGCATTTCTATATACCAAATTATAGAGTAGTTATGACAACAAAACAAAAATGTGTAAATATACAATCCATACGCAAAGCAGCAAATATATACCTTACGTAATAATCAGGTCATTAGCATCATATCAGCATAAGCAAATAAATGTTCATATGTAATCTTAATAAGTAAACATGAAGGTGCAAGCAGATAAATCACGAAGTATGACTTACATACATAACCATATCAGCACGACTAATCAGGTGACAATTATAATTTAAATAAATAAGCACAGCAGGCACATAATAAAAAAATATGACATCAGTGAAAAAGCAGAGCAGCCAAGCGATGCTTAATGTACATAAGTCACAACCCTGTTCATTAATCAATCATTGTCAAAACCAGTCAACACAAAGTATAAATCACGTAATCTCGAGCAGCAAATTACACCTAAAGTACGTACCTAAGTGGAAATATGTTACCTGAAAAATAAACTCAATTAATAGTTACCTTTTTAGTTTATTACTTTCTTCTTCGAAATTACATTCTTCCTGAAATTTTCTCGATAGCAAGTCCTCTTCACGTCGGACACACACAGAATTTACCTGAAGTTCGTAAATATTTCATACAACTGTATCCTGAAAAAAAAACTGAATGTTAATAACATAATTTATCAAGTCACTATAGCTTTATACTGAATTAATTCGGAGAAATTAGACTGTGTATTTGTTTACGGCTGTCAGTGCATTCGCACTGAGCGCTCGATCATCTGTAGGTACACGTGACGTAGGAAGTAATTGTTTGCGGTCAACGACTGCCTTGCGCGGCGCGCAGACTTGACTGTTGCTTTGAGTATAACATGGCGCGGTATCCTTGTATTCTCTGCGTGTTTACACGTAACTGTGAGTCTCTCAAAAGTATGTCGTTCCACAAAAATTTTAACGTTCGATATATGATGTATTCCCTTAGAGCGCCGTGATTTAAGTTTCTACTTCGACAGTGTTATCATGAGTAATTTTGCAAACTCTATATGGACCGTTATAAAGCAGAAAAAATTTGCGACGCAAGCCTTTTCCTTTGTGAGGCAAACGGTGAGACTTAATTAACACCTTTTGACCAACTGACAAGGTTTTTTAAACGACCAGGACGTTTAGCTGATTTCTCTCTTCTAGCAGCCGCAGATGCAATATTTTGTAGAGCCAGGTTGACAACTTCAGAATGCCGCAGTTTCCGTGTAGGCGGAAAAGGAACTATTTCAGAAATGCGATTTGTCGGTGCTTTATTTTTTAATATCAATATAGGCGGTAAAGAAGTTGAATCATTAGGGAGTTCATTCAGAATGTTTGAAAAATATGAAGATACTGATCCCACGTTCTGTGATTCTGATGACAATAAAGACGACACAATTTATTGATTTCCTTCATCCATCTCTCTGAAGCGTTAGATTGAGGGTGAAAAAGTGAAATGAAAATTGGTTTAACCTTACGACGCCGTAGAGTACAAAGCCAAATTTTAGAGCGAAACTGTGATCCATTATCTGATATAACCTTATCAACATGACGCACTTCTTTAAGAAAATGTTTGATGAAAGCCTTAGATACTGAACGAGCTGTTGCTTTGCGTAAAGGTGTAAAACACACATATTTTGATGTCAATTCCATTGCTACCAAAATGTACGCAAAACCATTAGTAGAACGAACCACTGGACCGAACAAATCAACTGCAGCCATCTCCTTTAATTTCGTTGGAATGATAGGAAACAACGGTGCTCTGTGAGAAATAGTTGGCGGCTTAGCCTTTTGACATAATTTGCATTTGGCAAGAACAGATCGAATACGTTTTTCCATATTACTGAAGTAGCAATTTTCTCGTAATTTATGAAAGCATTTTCTGGGACGAAAGTGTGCATAACTGAAATGTGTATAGCAAATCAATTTATTAACCCACTCATCATGAATGCAAACTAAACAAACAGAGTTGTCAACCGATTTTCGTTTAAAAGAATATCATTGCGAACTAAATAATACTGTCAAATCGCTACACTTTCCTTTCTTCTCCACTTCTCCCTAATGCCCTTCCAGATTGGATCCTTGTTTTGCTTCTTAGCGATGTCCTGGAGCGAAGACGAAATAAAATTTTCAAACGCAACACCTTGAATATACATCAGACAATAATTGGTTTCTTTGCAGCCCTCCTCAGCACTCTGTTTCAAACCCATAGGTGCACGTGCTAAAGCATCAGCAATAATATTTGAAGAACCCTGTATGTAAAGAATACTAAAATCAAATTCCTGCAGATACAGCGCCCATCGTTACAATCTTCCATGTGTTAATTTTGTTGACATAAGAAATTCCAGAGCTCGATGATCGGTGTATACCTTAGTATGTCTCCAATACAAAAAGATGCGAAATTTTGTGCAAGCCCAAACAACAGCCAAAGCTTCAAGTTCCGTAATCGAATATTTCTTTTCTGATTTAGAGAATGCAATAGTTTTCAGTACTACAACGCCGTTTTCTTCTATCTCTTGAAATAAATGTGCACCTAGGCCTTTGTATGATGAGTCCGTCGCCAAACAAAAATCTTTTGATAAATCCGGATGTGAAAGAAGTGGAGCAGCAACTAAAGCATCACGAAGTTGTTGAAATTCTGTTTGAGCTTCCTCATCCCAACACCAATTACAATTCTTTCCAGATAGTTCACATAAACGAGGTGTGGCCAAATTGTCCAATCTAACAAAGCGTCTAAGAAAATTACAGACACCAAGGAAACCACGAACATCACGTTTTGTTGGAGGAACAGCATAATTACGAATAGCGTCTCGTTTCTCTGGATAAGGAAGAATACCTTCTGTAGAAATAATATGAACAAGAAATTTCACCTGAGAACGACCAAATTCAGTTTTTCCCAAGTTCACTGTAATGCCAACTCTTGCAAAAATACGTAATAATGAATCCAAAATTTTGTTATGCTCACTCCAAGAACGTTTAGCAATAAGAATATCGTCAACATATGAAATAATATTATTACGAAGATAAACAGGTAACATTTCGTTTAAACTACGAATGAGTGCTGCAGAAGATACAGTAAGTCCAAACGGTAATTTCCGAAATCACTTTTGGGTAAAATAGTCATATCCGGTTATTTTTTACCGACTCTCTAGATAGATTGATAGTTGAAGAGTTGTTTTGATAGATACAAGGAATAGTAAAAGAGTAGGCAGCAGTGCAGAAAACTAAAAGGGAAATAGCACCACTACAGCTCGGGGCCCTGTGCACGCTACGGCACATATTCACTTAGTGTAGTGATTCCCCTGAGGACCTAAATAGCCACACATAAATTCCAGTTTGTGACTTAGTGGCAAATTTGGCGGAAGTGCGTACATAAATTGATCTAACCATGAACATGGATGTATGTCATTCTTAGAATTGCGAAAGATCTTACATTTCCAAACAGTTAAAAAGTGTTTATAGTCAAAGTTTTCGCTTCGTGGCGACAAAGACCTACCGCGTCTGTCCCAGTCCGAATGTCGATTATTGTCAAGTTCGCGCGCCTGGCGCTCTCTTGTTGCATCTCGTAAATGAAATAAATTATTTTCTTCAAAACCCGCTGCTATCTGTGATTCTAAATTTCTTCTACTGTCTTTTCCTACGATTTCGCTTTCAATTTGTTTTGCTTGCTTTCGTAACGCCTCAAATTCCCTTTCAACGCGTTCATTAAATTTTCCCTGATTTTCAATATGTTTATTTATGTTCTGGTACTCTTCGGTTTCTGCAAATGGAAATGGAGCTGTATCATCTGAATCTCTGTCCCCATTTAAACTAAGACTTATCAATTTATCTGAAATCTCCTCAACTCTTTCCGATAAGTCACCTATTTGTTCTTTCTTTTTATTTACGTCTTCCGTAAGTGTCGCGACTCGGGTTTCAGTATTGACACATTTAGTAGTTAACTGTTCATATTGTTGTGTTAGGTTATTTATTCTTTCATTTGGTACGGATTCCTCGATTCTTTCAAATATTTCTTCCTTATCGTGTGCACGTTGTAAATTTAACTCTGAAAATTTTTGTACTATCACGCGATCTCTTTCTTCCTGTTCTCTATCCTGTTCTTTTTGTCTAATTTCTATTGAAATTAATCTATTATTGTGAGAATTCAAAATCGGTTGTACGTCTTCTCTAATTTCTTTCTTTAATTAATCTTTCACGTTTTTGAAACATGTCCCTATTCGTGAGTCTAGCCGGGTTTCCATTGTTCCCACATCAGTTTTAATTGTTCCTATTTGTGAGTCTAACCGTGTTGCCAATGTTTCCATCTGTGATCCTAAATTTAATATTTAAATTTAATATTTCTGATTCAAAATTCTTTTCGCTCCTAACATTTCCCGTAAAACTAACTTTCTTTGTCATAGCTGTAAAGCTATCTGTGTTTGATACTATTTCAGAATCTTCTATTGTTAATCTCATATTCTGAAAATTTTCTGATTGTGAAAAATTTTGAACTGGTTCCGGACTATTTTCCCGGCTTATTAGTTTTCTACTTCATTATTCATCATACTGTTCTCTTGTGTTGGCGAGTTCGCCATGTTAGCAATTTCGTCATTCTGTCTATCCATCATTTTTGCCTTTTTCATCGATCGCATAATCATTTACAAAACATACAAAACTCGTCACTATACGAAAATTACACACAATATAACACTTTATCACCAACAATACCATTCACACGAAATGCTTCCCGACAAACACGATTGACGAACAATTGAGATCTTCATAATTGCACAAAATTGTCAAACCCGTATACGAGACATCAAAAATTAATTTCTGCAAAAATACCATTAGAAGAATGACAAGACAACTACAAATGTTCAATTACCAAATCTACACATGCAATATAGACTACAATTACTAAACTACAAATTACTACAATAATACTACTGTCTGCTATTTATACTGCCAAAAGAATTCCAAGGGACGATCCGAAGGAGCGGTCGCCACGTGCATGGGGGCTTAATTAAATATAATACAAATATTTTTAGTTTTAGTAGCTGTATGTCCGGTTACGAAGTCTCGTAACGGGTTGGCCCTGAGTAGTATTAGTACGCAATCTGACTGCATAGAATAACAACAAAGAATGAAAGGAAATTTCCGTTAACACAATTAATTGGCTCTGAGCACTATGGGACTCAACATCTGTGGTCATCAGTCCCGTAGAATTTAGAACTACTTAAACCTAACTAACCTAAGGACATCACACACATCCATGCCCGAGGCAGGATTCGAACCTGCGACCGTAGCGGTCACGCGGTTCCAGACTGACGCGCCTAGAACCGCACGGCCACACTGGCCTGCCACAATTAATTAATTAAGTCCCCAGCAACTATAAAAGCTACGAAACAACAAGGCACAAGTGTAACTGTTCTGTGTGTGGTAGTGTGGTTCATCGTACATGTATCTGGCACGGTTCTTCCTCAATACGACAAGAAATTTTAAACACCATTTACAATGAACTAACTGAAAAACCAGAAATACTATAATTGCACATAGAAACCAGAATTACAGTCTAATACATGAACACGAGCCAGATGCTTTGTTGACTGAACCTGTGACCAAGAGGCATTGTTATTTAGGAAATTTGAAATAAAAAATTTTTTGTTACCTCCACATATATTGACGAAAAATACACTGTGACCATTGCAACATCTTCCATCTATACAATTACACCAACCGAACACCATCCATTCTCTCGCCAAACAGAACAATAACTGCACACTGGCGCTGTGACTCAGTGTAGCCACCTTTCAAGATATCGATTAAAGTGTTGGAGAATGCATATATTGGAACTAGGGGGACAGGAGGTGACAGGGGTGGACGACGAGGCATTCCTGTGGAGGACTGTTTCCTTTTATCTGTGAACATGTGTAAGATCAATTATATCTTCGCCAAATATAAAGGAGTTTTTTGGTAGATATGTGTGTGAACAGCTGTTGATCATAGATAATGTTATGCTGCAGTATAGGAACTGGAAATTACGTACACGTAACAACCTTATCAAAAAACTCTGGATTCACATTCGGGAGAACTACGGTTCAAACCGGCGTCTGGCCATCCTGATTTGTGTTTTCCGTGATTTCCCTAAATCGCTTCAGGCAAATGCCTGGATGATTCCTTTGAAAAGACACGGCCGACTGACTTCCTTTCCCACCCTTTCCTAATCCGATGGGACCGATGACCTCGCTGTTTGGTCCCCTCCCTCAAATCAACCAACCAACCACATACTCTGCATTACCAATTGAGGAGCATCAGCAGATGCTTTTCGAACCTCTACGCACAGTTGTGTTTTATTGGGCTTAAAATTGTGCTCCGGTGTGGCTGAACAGTCCTCACTCAGCACAGTATAACCATCAGAATCATCTCTGGCTGCACAACTACTGCTCCCTTCTGCTGGCTTCCAACACAGGCACGTAGCTCCTCCACTATTAAGAAAACAAGAAACCCTGCTGACAGAATAATCCAAAATAATGAACAGTTTTCAGCTTCCCATCCACGAAGATATCTCTGGGCTGAAAACAAATCGAAGTCCTTCCAGAAGTCCACCCATGTGACTGGTCCAACAGCTTGCTGATAACAACTTCAAATGGTGTGAAACTTGGACTACGAACGCTCCACCTAAAATGCATCATCTTATTGGCTGCCTACGGAGACTCACGGTCTTTCGACGGCATGAGTACGAGAATATAAATCGCATCCGAACAGGACACATAATGTGGGCATACAACCAAATGAGGTACGAAGTCCAGCCCAAGATGTGATTGTGAAGCATCGAACCAACCCATCCGGCATATTTTCGAGGAGTGTAATTTGTGAACCTACGTGGGTGATCCAAACTGCTTGCTGATGGCGACACCATCAAGTATTAACTGGATAAGGAGACTGGACATTAGCATGTAACAACCGTTTTTAATGTGTTATCTGTTTTTTGTCTATTCGTGTATTTATATATATATTCTTAACTGTATTTCATGAGTAGTGTTACACGCTAAAATAAATAATGAGTAGTGTTACACGCTAAAATAAATAAAAGAATACATAGCTGAATCTTGAAAGACGTTAGTGCAGCGTGATATTAGTGACCTCTAAGTAAATCCTATGTTATTTACTGGAGCGTGACTTGTTGCGCGGTTTTTACTGAAAAACACACTCAGAAGGAGTAGGAAGCCTGTATCTCTGCTGGACATCTAACACTACGAGACCCTGGCGACCACGAACCGTGACGACGTCGGAAACTCCAAGGCCTGCCACGCAACAAAGGCAGCGCAAGACGAGGGACGATGCGCCATTGATACGAGAGACACGTGACTTTCGTAACCTAAACGTGTACCTCTGGGTCATTGAGGTGGTCGGCCCAAAGCCGCTACAGGGAAGTGTCGACAGGTAACGATGGAAAATACACTCCTGGAAATTGAAATAAGAACACCGTGAATTCATTGTCCCAGGAAGGGGAAACTTTATTGACACATTCCTGGGGTCAGATACATCACATGATCACACTGACAGAACCACAGGCACATAGACACAGGCAACAGAGTATGCACAATGTCGGCACTAGTACAGTGTATATCCACCTTTCGCAGCAATGCAGGCTGCTATTCTCCCATGGAGACGATCGTAGAGATGCTGGATGTAGTCCTGTGAAACGGCTTGCCATGCCATTTCCACCTGGCGCCTCAGTTGGACCAGCGTTCGTGCTGGACGTGCAGACCGCGTGAGACGACGCTTCATCCAGTCCCAAACATGCTCAATGGGGGACAGATCCGGAGATCATGCTGGCCAGGGTAGTTGACTTACACCTTCTAGAGCACGTTGGGTGGCACGGGATACATGCGGACATGCATTGTCCTGTTGGAACAGCAAGTTCCCTTGCCGGTCTAGGAATGGTAGAACGATGGGTTCGATGACGGTTTGGATATACCGTGCACTATTCAGTGTCCCCTCGACGATCACCAGTGGTGTACGGCCAGTGTAGGAGATCACTCCCCACACCATGATGCCGGGTGTTGGCCCTGTGTGCCTCGGTCGTATGCAGTCCTGATTGTGGCGCTCACCTGCACGGCGCCAAACACGCATACGACCATCATTGGCACCAAGGCAGAAGCGACTCTCATCGCTGAAGAAGACACGTCTCCATTCGTCCCTCCATTCACGCCTGTCGCGACACCACTGGAGGCGGGCTACACGATGTTGGGGCGTGAGCGGAAGACGGCCTAACGGTGTGAGGGACCGTAGCCCAGCTTCATGGAGCCGGTTGCGAATGGTCCTCGCCGATACCCCAGGAGCAACAGTGTCCCTAATTTGCTGGCAAGTGGCGGTGCGGTCCCCTACGGCACTGCGTAGGATCCTACGGTCTTGGCGTGCATCCGTGCGTCGCTGCGGTCCGGTCCCAGGTCGACGGGCACGTGCACCTTCCGCCGACCACTGGCGACAACATCGATGTACTGTGGAGACCTCACGCCCCACGTGTTCAGCAATTCGGCGGTACGTCCACCCGGCCTCCCGCATGCCCACTATACGCCCTCGCTCAAAGTCCGTCAACTGCACATACGGTTCACGTCCACACTGTCGCGGCATGCTACCAGTGTTAAAGACTGCGATGGAGCTCCGTATGCCACGGCAAACTGGCTGACACTGACGGCGGCGGTGCACAAATGCTGCGCAGCTAGCGCCATTCGACGGCCAACACCGCGGTTCCTGGTGTGTCCGCTGTGCCGTGCGTGTGATCATTGCTTGTACAGCCCTCTCGCAGTGTCCGGAGCAAGTATGGTGGGTCTGACACACCGGTGTCAGTGTGTTCTTTTTTCCATTTCCAGGAGTGTACTTACTGGGGGGCCAAGCAAAACGATGCTATAAATGTGAAGTTTGTGTTCTTGACTAAGTGTTGAATTGTTAAAAGACATCGAAAACACCCTGTAAAAACAACTACATTCACTTGTTTATTTAGGCACAGTCACATTTAAAATTATAAAGACAGTCACATAGTGTTTTACTGTCGGGTCTTGAAACATCAGTATTACTCTGAAATCCACATTGTTAGTAGTAAGCAAAGAAACATTAAAGATATACTCCTCAGAAATTATGAATTTAACACAAAAATATCTGTCAGCATTATGCTGTTATGTTCATGACAAACAGGTTTGTAGCGTACTTAGCATACACCTTCATAAACTATTCACAGGATAATTGTTTTCATCGGAGAACCCAGTTGTTCTAAAAGTACTGTTACAGATTCTCAGTTGACGTATTCATGCTATTTGATATCAGTAAAGAAACACAAGATGAACTGTGTGTTCTATTCAATAACCTAGCCGATATTGTTAAAATCCTGCAGTATGTAAAATCAAACAATGTCAAACTATAGACCTTTCCATAAGCATATAAAATAGAAAACACAGTTTCAGTATTTTTAGAAAACCGACTATTATTAAAAGAAAACATATAGTAGATTAAAGAGTCCTATATTGGAAAAATTGGCAGCTTTCAGAAACACGGTCTGCTGCCTCTACTCAATGATGGTTTCTCAAGTCAAATCCATACAATTAACAAGCTTATAATAAATAATGTTTACGAATGTAACACCATTGATAGCGTTATCAAAAAGGTAACTACTAAGATGATTATAGTGAAAACTTACCACGGAAAAGGCAATATGCTTCAGTTTCACTGTATCCAGTTCAGTGGTAATAGTTTCTGAACCTGCGACGTATTAGAGAGAATACTTTCACAAAGATTTAATAAAAATGTCAGATGTAGACACCCTGCAATTCATAAAATCAGACATAATTGTAGATGTCTTTAAACTGGACAGAAATGGATGGAATTTGATATCAAGTACACAATAAGTAGCTGGCAGTACTGAGATGTTAAAGGAGTCGGCTCAACTGTAGCTACCTACGTGTATTACACTAAACATGTAGCTGAAAACATTGACTATATTCGCTCACAATACTGCTTACTTAACCTAAGCGACTGTATAACATACTTCAGACTAAATCCCAACCATACTCACAATGAGAATTTGGGCAATGAATACACAAAAAAGCGTAAATAGCTTGAGGAAGAACTGCCTTCATTGTACGCTCCAACATCCTTCGTACGGTGAATTCATCTTACCAATTCAATCGAATTGAGAGAAAAATTGTTTTATGCTTTCCCTTACTTTATGAAGACGCGTAAAGTCTGTAGTTATGTAAATGAACAAGAAATATTTACAGCCAGGTCGTTTGTTACTTATAGCGGAACAAGGTTATTATCATACTGTTAAAATATTATGACTTAGTTACTGTAATTGAAGAGACTGTCGAAAGAAAGTGCTAATCCTCATTTTAAAGGGATTAGTCTGATTACGCTGTCTTGTTTTTTCGATGTTCCGCGCGCTGCTAGCAAGTACCTCCATACGTATTGCTAAAAATTTCTTTCTACTCTACAAACTGTTTTATCGTATTGTCTTTATGATTAAATTACATATAAATTACAATAACTCAGAATGATTCTCCCATGGGTTATCACTTTCTTCCGTCTATCCCCCCTCAAGTATCTGAAAGCGTATGTCCTAATTATACCTCAAGGTCTGATTTCGCTTCTCTGAGTTGCGCCACTGTAGCCTATTTAGGCTAAAAGTTATTCGAAAGCCTCTAAAAATCTTTGGTACTACTCAGGCTAAGTCGAATAAGCGTAAAGTTATAATGCATTGCTTACTGGGTTAACACACAATGCAGTCGCGGCAAATCTTCAGGTACTCGTACAACGGTTTTACGAATTTAGCCCATCTCTGTTATAAACCTTAATTGTATTTTGGCTGTTAAATGAGTAATCGATTACCTTTCAGCGTTTACTGCTGTTGTGTTGATTGGAGCTATCAAATGAAGTTGGAGGTATGTCTTCGTCATGTGTCATGACTAACAATATAAATCTTACTGACTAGTTATGAGGTGTGTCGCAGATTTAGCAGTAGCCTGGTATGCCGGAGGGCAGGATATGCCTTAACGCCACGTATTTTTCTCACCAATGAAGATGCCTCAAGATGATCATAATGGAACAAAATAATATCCGTCAGCTGGAAGACCCTAATTATATGGCCCTTGCGTCCTGTAGGAAGTTGCAACTGAGTTCCTAGACTAACAGGGAAACGTTTACAGTTGTAAATAAACGATCTTGGTGAAACTTGGTGGGATATATACAGGGTTCAAAATAATGAAATAGGTATTTTCTTTCTTCATTTTTGCCCAATTTCATTTTTAAGGGGTAAAACGTTCCCCGAAAGGTAATTTCGCATATAACAAGTTCCTTATCCTCAGGTACGACGCGCAAGACGGGGTTTACTCACTGACCACCTCCCCCTTTTTATAGTTTTAAAGAACACTAATAGAGAGTTTAGACCGAGAATTCAATAATCTCTTTTTGAAGCCCAAAACATACTTGTGGCGGCATCAAAATCTGGTAAAATAACGTCTGACCATGTTAAAAGATATTTGACGGAATTTGTCTTTCCCAGTGCAAGAGAACAGTTGTATTTGTTTTAGATGTTTGGGTTGGTCAGTGTGAAAGAATCGTTTTGAGCGTCGTACCTGAGGGGCAAGGAACTTGTTCATCTGATGAGCCCTAACGGCTCGACGCGACAGCAACAGTCGTTGGACGCACGTGGCATTCAGTGTTGGAAGAATTTGAGAGAAGATTTTCAGATCCAATTCTGCTGAATAATTATGATGTTAATCTCCACTTGAGAAACAATATAATCAAGCTGCAGTCAATAGTACATAATCAGTTCTCTTCGCAAAGGTTTTTCATTATCCTGAAATATGCCTGATGCAATTCAGGATATTTAGAGAATTACCCGCCAAGATCTGAGAATCCTTTTGAATTTTGTTTTGTACTGTTTCGTCCGTAGTGTGTGTTATGTGAAGAAATTTCGTTCATTTATTGTGTATGGTGCAAAAAATCGTCACGTTTTAAGCATTTCTTTACAGATAATCATTTTTGTAATGGTTTAGTATCATAATAATGACTTAGTTATTATTTTCAATTTACAAAATCCACAATTTTGAAACAGTAATCCAAAAAACAAAAAAGTCATGAATTTAAAACGTACAATACCAAATTAAACATAAAACAAAAATAAGTAGGACGAATAATTAGAAAATATCGAAAGTTTACATATTTTGATAGGTATGTTGAAAATACTCCGACAGCACGTTGTGTACAGCTTATTTTCTAAAAACGGAATTTTGGAAAGTAGCTTTATTACACATAGATGGAAGTTTCTTTGATTACGTTGTAACAGAAATTTTCATTTGTCAATATCAGTTATTAGCTGTGAGGTATTTTGTAAGATTTCACTTTCTTACAAAAGTTTATTATACAGTTTTCAAGATCGTTAATTACATTTCAGCTTTTATGTGAAACTATGTTTTATTTATATATATGGTTTCGAAGATATTACCTCTACACGTAATATGCCACATTACGTTTTGGGGTGTGTTTTACCCCTTGAAAGTGAAATTAGACAAAAACGAAAAATTATGTATTGCATCATTTTGATCCCTCTTTGTATCTGCAAGTTTCATCAAAATCGTTTATTTACATTTGGGAATGATCCCTCCTACGTAATGCCTGTCCAGCATGTGGATTTTACTGAAAAGGAAGACATCGGCCGCTGCAAAAATCTGCCATTCCACATGCTTGCTGGAGCGTCTCATGCATGGGTGTAAAGGCGGACGCAAGATCACTTCAGTTAGTCACGTTGTGCAGCCAGTTAGCTTCAATACTTTTCCACAGTTCGCAGTCTTCACGCTCGTATTTAGTATTCGTAGTCATCAGGGTCATACTAGGACTTTTTATTCGCTGTAGTATTCCTGATATACCTACATCCACTGGCTTGCTGTCGTTCTTTTAATTTTCAACCAGTCGCTTACCTCTGTTTCTCTCGATTGTTTCTAAAATGTTTATCTGTTATATACAAACAGGGTGATTATAATTAAAGTTAAATTTTCCAACCGCTGTAGAAATAACACCACTAATCAGAATAACGTCAAATTGCAACGGAATATTATCAGAGAAGGGGGAAACGTATGGCAGAAGACAAATAGTTTCAAAATGTACCAATAGATGGCACTGTAAGCATCATAATTTAATAATGGTCGACTGCAAATGACAAATGAATCATACAAGAATGCCTAAGGTGTATATTTCACGTTAAACAAACTGTACTACTGAGGTGTGCATGGGTGTACAGGTGTGATACTGTTACGAAAGCCCATCCACCACTCGAGGTCATATCACATCGGATGGGAAAAATCGCTGGGGCCAAAAACTGCATAAAAAGCATCAAAATCAAATCGGATTATTAATTTTCGTGTGATTGGCGCAAAAAATGTTCAATATGCTGTCTACCGTTTTCCGTAACAAGTTGAAATCGAGAAACAGCATGTTCCACAACTGATCGAAGTGTTTCTGGGGTCATGTTCAGAATGTGTTGCCAATGCATGCCTTCACTGCAGCTAAGTTTGCAGTCGGAACACTGAACACAACATCTTTCAGCTAGCCCCCCAGCATGCAGTCACACGGGTTAAGATCAGGTGATCGGGACGGCCAGACTGTAGGGAGATGGAGGCTGATAATTCTAGCATTTCGGAAACGGTGCTTCAGCAGCTGCTTAACTGGATTTGCAATGTGTGGAGGTGCGCAATCTCGCATAAAAATGATCCCATCCACACATCCACGCTGTTGGAGAGCTGCAATGACGTGGTTGCACAAAAGACACTCATAGCGCTTACCAGTGACGGTACAGGTAACAGTACCGAAAGCACCTGTCTCTTAGAAAAAATATGGCCCTATGATAAATGATACCGTAAACCCGCAACACACAGTGACCTTTACCGGATGAAGTGGTACTAGTTGATTAGCTTGTGGATTTTCCGTTTCCCATATTCGACAATTCTGTGTCTTGACATATCCTGTCAGATGGAAGGGGGCTTCGTCTGTCCACAAAGTCTTCCACGGCCAATCATTGTCCACTTTCATGCGAGCACGAAATTCTGAAGCAAAGGTCTCTCAAGCTAGCAGGTCGACAGGATGAAACTCGTGCACATGGGTAATTTTCAATGGATAGCATAGAAGGATGTTTCTCTGTGCACTACACATTGGCACACCACCACTCGTCTCCTTTTGCATTGCTGTGGCCACTGCCTCCATTGATGCCGAATCACTTCTTTTCCTCCCTCTACCAGATTGCACACCAAAAGAACCCGTCTTTTCAAATTTCCGAATCATTTTCTCCAGACCCGTGGTATTCATCGGACCAACGCCTTTTTTCAAACCCTTCACTGTCCGGAAGTTCTTCAGAGCGACGTGTGGACAGTCATAATTTCTGTAATACTGCTTTACATGTAGAGCGTGATCCTGTATTGAGACAATCGTGGCGAACGTCGCAGACGCGAAAGGAGGAAAAGCCGTGTACCCGGCGTGTTTATACCAATTTCAATGGGTCATGCTCATGACAGGTGTTTTCATTTGCTTATTCTGACACATATAGCGCCATCTATTGATCAATTTTCACACTATTCTTTTTATTTTACCATACATTTCCCCCCTTCTTCGATAACATTCGGTTGCAATTTGACGTCATTCTGACCAGTGGTGTTATTTCTACAGCGTTTTGAAAGTTTAATTATAAGCACCCTGTACATCGATGAGCCAAAACATTATGACCACCGACTTATGATCGATATAAACCCATCCAAGGCGATAGCAGCGTCGATTGGCGAGGAATGGCTCTAAGCACTATGCGACCTAACATCTGAGGTCATCAGTCCCCTAGAACGTAGAACTTCTTAAACCTAACTAACCTAAGGACATCACACACATCCATGCCCGAGGCAGGATTCGAACCTGCGACCGTAGCAGCAGCGCTGTTCCAGACTGAAGCGCCTAGAACTGGTCGGCTACAGAGGCCGGCTTGGCGAGGAATGCCTGCTAATGAGACACACGCATATGCATGTAGTGAAACGTCCCCTTAGAAAAATTATACAAGACTGTGCTTAAACTGACACACAATATTTTTAGCGCAACGCAATCTGACTTTCAAAAATCCCTACAAAAGAATGGCCCTGACTAACATTAACCTATACGTTTCACAAATCACTTACCTCACAAAAATCTTGGTTACTCGAACTACTGCAATACAGCGAGCGCCACTACTGCCAGCTAAATAAAAGATTCAAACTACGGAAGGCACTAACTACTGATAGGCATAGTTAGCAAATGAAAGATTTTAATAGAGAACAAACAATGTATTTACCTTAATAGTCATAACTGACATCCAGTCTTACAAATTTCAAAACTCCGCCATCTCTCTCCCCACATCCACCACTACTGGCGGCTCACCTCCAACTGCGCAACGCTACGCGCTGTTAACATCCAGCTGCCGCTGCCCAACACTACAATGGCAGACAACAATGCAAACTAGCCACAGACTGCACACAGCACAGCCAGTGATTTTCATACAGAGCGCTACGTAACGTTGCCAATAAGAAAACATAAACAGCCTACTTACAGTAGTATCACTGAGTGTTTTGACCATGTTTAGAACGGGAAAGGCGCGCGATCTATTTGAGTTTGACGGAGAGCGGATTTTGATGGCCCGGAGGCTCTGCACAAGCATTTCGGACACTCCACGACTTGTCTGGTGTTCGAGGAGTGCTGCGGTGAGTCTCTTCAACACGTGGCGAAACCAAGGTGAAGCCACGCCCAGACAACTTAGGGCTGGGCGCCCACCCCTCATTAGAGATGTCGGACGTCATAGGCTGCGCAGACTGGTAAGACAGGAAAGGCTTCAAACTTGTGTTTGTAGATGTGGTGCCAACTTCCTCTAGCGACCTACCAAGACCTCACTGCTTCCACGCCACAACGCGTCGCCGCTGTTATCGGTGCCAAAGGTGGACATGCCGGCTATTAGTTAGCTGGTCATAATGTTCTCGCTGATCAGTGTATTGGTACTGTGCTTTATTTATTTACATGCCGTAAACACGTTTATATTGACTGTCCCTCTCGTATTTTTGCCTTCCATCAAATGCTACTTATAGACTCTCCCGAGAGCGTTATTGAAATTGGCAAACTGAAAAAGCGTTATCTATAATAAATAGGAAATTCTGCTACTTTCTTTGGGGTACAACAGGCTACATGCAACTTGCATTTGCGGATAATGATACCTGGTTACATCCCAACCAATGTGGTATGAACAGGTAATTAACAACAAGGATGCTATTACGTCTATGTTTATGTCAATATTATGGTTTGTATGCACGTGAATCACTGGATCGATTTCAACTAAGGTCGGTACACATATCTATATTACGAAGTGACTATCCTAGGCTGCGAAACCCTGTCCCAGTTACAGACTGCCTATCTAGCACAGCTTGCAGGGCGAATTAAAAAAATTTAAATGCTGACATATTTTACTCATGAAGAGCTATAAACTTGTGTTAAAAGTTTAACACCGTAAGAAACGCATTATAGTTAGAAACTCAGCATAACTCACGGCACGCTAATGACCCAGACGATAAAGGGTGATTCAGCTTCACGTACCCAAGGATTTTTGCAACCCGAAATCCTTCAAATACACGTGCGTTTTTGTCATATTCACTCACTTATTACGCAGAAACTATTAGTCCTACAGATGAAATGAACACGACCTTGTTGTAAGACATTTAATCTACTTTTGTGCTGGGATACGGTTTTGCTAGAGGCTATAGTCTTCGAGTTATTCAAGGAAAACGTACAAAAGTGACCTTAAAACTAATTTTTTTTGCATAACACATAGTGAATGAAATTTTCCGCATTGGTTGTTAAAATACTTTTATTGTCACTACCAGCTTTACATCAGCAGAGATGCATCTTCAGGTGATCTGCACACGAAAGGCTTTTTCAGGATTGTATTAAGTTGCTTTTAAACTTTTTAATCGTTTTAAACTATGAATGTTTTAAAAAAGAAATTCCCAATGACCATATAATACATAACTGCGATCTTGGTCAGTTTAAACATAATGTGCTACCCTTTTTATAATGACGATGAATGATGGGACTTGGCTCTTAGCAATCGCTTTTCCGCGTCACTACCTATGGATGGAGGGTGGTGCTGGGACTGAGAAGGGACAACATTTAAAAATGTTCGAAAACGACTTGTTGGTATATGTTTTCTGTATTTAGTTGGGACGCTTTACAAGTATGAAGCGCTACCCGTCGTTTATCTGTGTTATTTAGTTCATCAGCCAGGACGCGAGAATTGGCGCTGCAGCAAATCGATAATTTTGTCAGCATTTTTCGGAGCCAAAAATCATGCCACATGGCTGACTACCGCAGATAGATTTAACGTGCTCTCTGAAGGCGCATGGTGTAAAACAACAGAGAATGAGATAGTTGCCAGTGACAACAGTTTTACTCAAAACGACTATCGGTTGTTGTTGTCTATATGTCTCAAGCTAAACGGAAGTCTGTCGGTCGGATTCAACGGGCAAGGAAAAACGTAAACTACTGCGAGGAAATAAAATAGATTTTCAACGACGCCATCGATTTCAGGCTATGCCGAAGCGTGTCACGACAGTATGGCTGATGAATCTGAAGACCAACGTGAACGGGAGATGTAATATAAACAACGCTAACGTGATACTCGACCTTAGTACAGTACACCAGCACGTTAACATTACTCGAACTGCAACAGAAAAATCAATGTGAACTACGGAAAAGTAGTTGTACCATCGCTTTTCACACTATAACCGGAAAATTAACTGACCTACAATAGTAATTATATAGTTAAGTTGAACGTTTGACTTCGGACTAAACGGCGGAGTGCAGAACAGACGCCGCCGTGTGTACTCAAGCAAGAGCGATGCCTGTTTGGCGGGTTGCTACCTTGGACTTGCAGGCGGAGTAAGTGGTCGGCTGAAAGACACGCAATTGAAATAAATAAATGTCTTAATGACTCGCAACAACACATCATTCCGTACGGTAACACACTTGCATGTACACAATGTAAGACAGAAAAACATATACAAAATATTAATTTTTGTTTGGGACAATGAATGGCGTTTTATCAGAAATAAACCCAAGTCGCTCCGTCCACCACTTCCGAACAAGGTTTTCTGGCGGTGATTCCTTGGTTCAATTAATAATGATTGTTCGTAAAATTTTTAATAGCGAAGATCGCGTATAAGAAATGTGTTAACTAGTTTCGATCATTACCGGCCATCTTCAGATGTGAAAGATGTTGAAAGAAATGGTTACAAGACAGGAGTTGCATTTGACATTTGCGGTATTTACAAACGTATTTCAACAAAATAATTGAACAATAAATTCTAAAATATTCATAGTGTCGAAGCTAAGACGATACTTTGTTAAATGGCTGTTAACAGTGAAAGCGAACGTCAGCGTATAATATATACAGGGTGGACGACAAGTCCGCGTATGCTATAATATCGAGAGCTAAATGATTTGATTTATTTTAGTACAAATATTTACTTACGTATTAAGTGTCCGTTACATCTGTATCGTCACACTGTAAATACATTTCCATACGCCTCCATGTTCTTCTTGATATCTATGAGCATGCCCAGTGTTATATAGCGACATTCATTCACAACAGCATAACGACATGCAGATACACGCGCCTTAATGAGTCCCCATCAGGGGTTGTCAGGTGTAGCGAAGTCAAGACTTCTTGGTGACCATTTCAAGAGAGCTGGAGTTGCTGAATAACCGCGACCTACTCACCGTCCTGGGAAGTCTTCCTTTAGTAACTGGCTCACTGCAAGAGCGTAGCGCGGAGGCGCTCCGTCTTGCTGCAGCCATACGCGTTCTGTGAGACCCTTCTCCTCAAGCTTAGGTATTAATCATGTTTGTTACATGTATAATTAATATGCGCCATTCACAGTCCTTTCATAAAGGTACGATCCAAGCAACTGCTGTAATGTCGTCGCTGCCCGTATCATTACGTGTGGCGGGTTCCTCTCTAGCTCTGCTGTGTACTGGGGATTCTCTCTGGCTCAGACGACAATATTTACGAGGTGCATTCAAGTTCTAAGGGCTCCGATTTTTTTTCTAATTAACTGCTCACCCGAAATCGATGAAACTGGCGTTACTTCTCGACGTAATCGCCCTGCAGACGTACACATTTTTCACAACGCTGACGCCATGATTCCATGGCAGCGGCGAAGGCTTCTTTAGGAGTCTGTTTTGACCACTGGAAAATCGCTGAGGCAATAGCAGCACATCTGGTGAATGTGCGGCCACGGAGAGTGTCTTTCATTGTTGGAAAAAGCCAAAAGTCACTAGGAGCCAGGTCTGGTGAGTAGGGAGCATGAGGAATCACTTCAAAGTTGTTATCACGAAGAAACTGTTGCATAACGTTAGCTCGATGTGCGGGTGCGTTGTCTTGGTGAAACAGCACACGCGCAGCCCTTCCCGGACGTTTTTGTTGCAGTGCAGGAAGGAATTTGTTCTTCAAAACATTTTCGTAGGATGCATCTGTTACCGTAGTGCCCTTTGGAACGCAATGGGTAAGGATTACGCCCTCGCTGTCCCAGAACATGGACACCATCATTTTTTCAGCACTGGCGGTTACCCGAAATTTTTTTGGTGGCGGTGAATCTGTGTGCTTCCATTGAGCTGACTGGCGCTTTGTTTCTGGATTGAAAAATGGCATCCACGTCTCATCCATTGTCACAACCGACGAAAAGAAAGTCCCATTCATGCTGTCGTTGCGTGTCAACATTGCTTGGCAACATGCCACACGGGCATGCCATGTGGTCGTCCGTCAGCATTCTTGGCACCCACCTGGATGACACTTTTCGCATTTTCAGGTCGTCATGCAGGATTGTGTGCACAGAACCCACAGAAATGCCAACTCTGGAGGCGATCTGTTCAACAGTCATTCGGCGATCCCCCAAAACAATTCTCTCCACTTTCTCGATCATGTCGTCAGACCGGCTTGTGCGAGCCCGAGGTTGTTTTGGTTTGTTGTCACACGATGTTCTGCCTCCATTAAACTGTCGCATCCACGAACGCACTTTCGACACATCCATAACTCCATCACCACATGTCTCCTTCAACTGTCGATGAATTTCAATTGGTTTCACACCACGCAAATTCAGAATACGAATGATTGCACGCTGTTCAAGTAAGGAAAACGTCGCCATTTTAGGTATTTAAAACAGTTCTCATTCTCGCCGCTGGCGGTAAAATTCCATCTGCCGTACGGTGCTGCCATCTCTGGGACGTATTGACAATGAACGCGGCCTCCTTTTAAAACAATGCGCATGTTTCTATCTCTTTCCAGTCCAGAGAAAAAAAATCGGAGGCCTTAGAACTTGAATGCACCTCGTATAGCACGTGAGCTGCGATAAATGGCAAATTCATCCGAAAATATGAGCTTGGCACGGTTCACTACATTTGGAAATTGAGTTAACATAGCACGGCGTGCTGTCTGTATCCGATTACTCGTTTACTACAGTCGGTCGAAAAGGTCTGACTTTAATGTTTTTTTTTTTTTTTTCATGTGATCTCGCATTGTTGTGCTCGGTATACCGAGTTCCGAATCACGGTTACGTGTCGACTTCATAGGAGATTGTTCAACCGAAGCAGAGACTCCGGCACATGTTTCTTCTCGTGTCTTCTTCCTTCCACTTCGCGGCCTGTCTTCAACACTGCCAAAAGTAAAAGCACGCCTTTCCCAATCCAGAATTATTGTCTTTCGCAGTGGAGGCTTATTAAATCTTTCCTGGAGTGCTCCCATATTCTGTCTCATTGTCAGCTCTGTGTGTTGTCGTTCACACACCCTCTCTCTTGTCACTAAGCGCTTCTCAATAGTGTAATTATGACCGCTCACATCTGCCATGGTTACTAATTAAAACTCGACTGCTCTTGCGAGGGCAAAACGTTTTTAATCTGAATTCAAACAGTTGATTACAACAATCGATAAGAAGTAACAAAACTACCAGCTGCATAAAAACATTTCATACCAAACAGAGGTTACCGGGGTATGAGGATTTCTCGTCCACTTTGTATATCAGCCGCCAAAACAAATGACGTAAGGACATTGTAATGTAGGTGAAACGCCCGCAAATCACGCAGGGCTAACAGGTAATTAGGATTGTGGAAAGGGCCAAGGGAGTTGCGGTCGGATTCATTTCACAATTGTAATTTATTGTAATTTAGTTCAGAAATACACTTTTGAAAGAATTAAATTTGCTTTTCTGCTGAAGGCCTCCAAACAGATGCTTTAGAAGAAGTTCAATTTTGAAAGACATGACACACAGTTAAATTTATGAATAAGATAAATCGTATACATATATGAGATCAGCATGCTGAGTGGCTGAAGGCCGCCGGATTAAATCTTCAGAATTCCAAATATACTATGATAATTACTGAAGGCAGAAGACCACAATGTTTTAAGATGCTAACAGAGCTGATGGCCCACAAGGAGCACATAAAGAGATAAACAAACGCAATAAGATGGCTAAAGGCCGAAAGGTTAAATTCAGAAAATTAAGGAAATATATATTGCAACAATCGGTAAAACAATACATTAAGTTTAAAAATTTCCTTTTTGCAACACCAACGGCGGAAGGCCCACAATAACTTGTAAAATCTCTCACAGGAAACTACAACAACCTTTCAAGGCCAGAAGGCGATAATGTTTCGACTTGAGGGAAACACTGAGAACATTTTTCCAGGGCTGAAGGCTCACAACTAACCTTGCCAATTAAAAAAAAATATAAAATAAGTTAAATTACAACAACATTAAGACTGCCAAAAGGATAATTAAGAGAACGGCACTCAGGAGTCTCCAGTGGATCGGTCTGCCACCGTTCACTTAGGCGAGACAGGTGGTGAGACCAACTACACTTAATTCGTGCGAACCCAACCAAGGGACAGTCACGGACCGACAGATCAACCGCTTGCCTGCCACGACGGAGTACATGAGAACTCAAACACAAAAGGTTACGAACTTGATAATCCACAATGATGTATGTATTAGCTGTCAAAATTGCACCCCATGTTGGACAGTGACAACAGGTGAGGAGAGGAAGCTGCCTGAAATTATGTTAGTGGCCAGGGCAGGTAACCGGAACACTAACGGCCACAAGGCTGAAAATTCCGCTGGTACACTCTAACTGTAGTCAACCAATATAGTTAATTGCACCGCATGGCGGCTAAAGTTCATTAATAGAAACACTCGGTGTTGCTCACAGGAAAAGCTTCCCAACAGCGAACCACCGAAATGGAGCACCACAACATGAATGGACGTGGCTTGGGTAATTGAAACCACTACGCAACTTTAACGTTCTGGGTCGGTGAACCACGAAGCTCGTAGCGATCGGACTGCTCCACACACGCTCCGACACTGCGCAGGGACCGGCAGCGGACCCAGCCGACTGCGCCGCGCGGAGATAACTTCCCTCGTCCGCAGTAACCGACCGACCACCTCAGAATGCCGACATCGTCTAAAATAGTCGTCAGTGGACATAACGCCAACTACACTCACAAACTGACAAACACTGCACGAAGACCTGAACGATGCTCAACAGTAACTAAGCACGCACTATGACACATTGGGAGTCGATGCGAGCGCGCACGCGCGCGCGCATATACACACACACACACACACACACACACACACACACACACACACACAACCGACTCATGAACGATCGGCGAGCCAAAACACGTCGTCCGGCAGGACGACCGACCGACGATCCACCAAGACTGTGGCCCGGCTCAAGTGATGCGTGGCGGCAATGGTCAGGCGAGCCATGACGACGCAGACCTCACTGCTGCTCCAACCCGACTGCACTAGTGCCGCATTACAACTCCCCGATTGGCACGTCCGGACTGCGCTCCAGACGCGTTCCAACTGACTGGCAGACCCGAACTCGCGACCGGAACACTCTTATGACAGACAACGACCGGGAAGTAATAGCAGTCAAGCAAAAATACTATGAGAGGGGATATATCGACACGCGCTGCTAGCACCGCTCACGGTCAGGCAACGCAGCAACTCAGTGACAGTAGTGGAGGTACGTTAAAAACAGGGTGTAAAAAACGTGATGGCGGGAACACGAGCCACGCACGGTCAATAGGTCAACATATGCCAATAAATTACAATTTCTGTAATGAACTACACAGAAAAAAATAGACAACTATAATCAAATAAAGAGAATAAAATAGACAACAATTATTTTAAATGTTTTTGTATTCATTTTATGCTGAACTGTTTACTACGCATTATACTACCGGAAATTGTATTGGCCCTGTGAGCCCTGTGAGCCTGGGTGCTCAGCGTCGTTCAGTATGTGCACGACCACGTCGTGGCAATTCTGACTGTCGCTGCCACCAGGCGGTGTGGCTACTGCGTTTGTACGATGACAGCGCTTCTCTGTACTTACGGTTTACTCTTGTACATGTATGGGAACGAAAGCGTGCTGTTAATATAACGTTTCTCATGTAACTTTACGCTATTTCTTGTCATTCACGGCATATGTAGACATACATGTCGGTGTTTCTATGTCAGTCTTTACGTCATTTGTTTTGACAGATATTGTACGTAGTTTGCAGCTGACGTTCCGTTGTGTTATTAACAACCAAATGACAAAATACATGTAATGTATTCTCAGTTGGGAATACGGACAATCATCAGCTGTGTTATGGAATGACAACAAAGATAATTTGTGATGGATCAGGACTCCAGACCAGATTTCCCGGTTATCGCAAACGATCGCCTTACGATTGGCTATGCGTGCACGACTCACGGCTAGACCTAAACTTCCATATGTCGTCAACTATGTGTCTACAACCTGTACAACGTATTTGACCGCCGATACAGGGCAAGCGACTTTCAGTTAAAATGTCTTCCCAATACAGGAATATACTTAATGTACGAGTGCAGGTTGTTTGGGGGAAGAGACCAAACAGCGAGGTCATCGGTCTCATCGGATTAGGGAAGGACGGGGAAGGAAGTCGGCCGTGCCCTTTCAGAGGAACCATCACGGCATTTGCCTAGAGCGATTTAGGGAAATCACGGAAAACCTAAATCAGGATGGCCGGACGCGGGATTGAACCGTCGTCCTTCCGAATGCGAGTCCAGTGTGCTAACCACTGCGCCACCTCGCTCGGTGCAAGTTGTAGTCACATGGCTGATGACATATGGAAATTTGCGACGAGCCGTGAGTCGTGTTCGGATAGCCTAATGGTAAGGCGATCGCTCAAGATGAGCAGAAAACCAAAGTTCGAATCCCAGTCCGACACAAACTTTTATTGATATGGTTGCATTATACGGCTGATGGTTGTCCACATTCACAGCTGCGAATACATTTAACGTATTTCATAACTGCTGCAGTCGCAGCAGTGCAAGTTCCATTGGACATGCATGCACATCCTATGGAAGATTGCTTCTTACTTCTGAACAACATAGGCACTGCAATATCGAACTGACAAAGTGTCCTCTTATCTCAGAAACTGTTGTTTATGTTTTAGTGTGTTCTGTTCAACAATTTTCTTAAAACTCTCTTGTGAATACTGCTATCTTGTACCATTCGATTCAGTATCTTTCAGATGTGACGACGACCGGTAACCGTCGATAATAGTTATCAGATTTTTCGTATACGATCTTGCCTAAAGATTATTTTATATAAAATCAATACTGCTGAAATAAGAGATCGCGTCTCTACACTGACAATGTCAGCTAACTATTACTTCCTTGATTGTTAGGTAAATACCGGAACTAGTAAGACCCTTCCATTCGTTCCCAATCGGGAACCCCCTCTGTCTTACTACCAGTTCGTCTGGTATTCGGGTGGAAAAAAAAAGAAACAACGACTTAATAATGGACCGGATCTCAGAGCTCCCTCTGCTCTTTGAAGTGAAGTTAAAAAATGAAGATAGCAGTTCTTCTGATGGTATAACGGTGTGACTCATGCAACAAAACGAAATTACGTTTTTTGTCTACGTTCTGAGTTCGTAATAAAAGAGGAAAAAAAATCATACGCTATATTGTTCGTTTTCTTTGTGCTGTCGTACAAAATTTACGGTGTCACCTCACTCTCCTACAACAACAACACTTGCGCCAGATGGTTTCACATCAGTTCACACTCCGCTGCAGAGTGAAAATTCCTTCTGGTAACAAACTCCTAGCCATGTCTCCGTAATACACTTTGATCCAGGAGTGCCAGTTCCGCAAAGTATGTGGAAGAAGTTGTGAGAAGTTTGGAAGGTAGGAGGTGAAGTTCTGATGGAAGTGAAGGTGTGAGGACAGGTCGTGAGTCAAGTTTGGATTTTTCAGCCGATAAAAACTGGCCCGCGTAAGACGAAAGTCCCGGGTTCGAGTCATAATCCGGCACTCAGTTTTGACTTGCCAGTAAGTTTTAAATCAGCGAGCTCTCTGCTGCTCAGTGAAAATTCATTGTGGAGACTAGCGGATACCTTCACGAGTGAGACAGAATCAAAGGTTAGTTACACGTCTCGTCGAGATGGAAGTAATTAGGGGCAGGAATTCCAGGTTTGTGAACTTTAGGCAATCATTTAAAGTAGGGGTCTTGGGATTTTAATCTCCGTGCCTCTAAAAATCGTTTCTATGATTTCCAGATTTTTCTGTCAGTTTCTTTCGTATCGGTTTGTTGCATCACTTGTTATTTCTGTGATGTTGTTGGTTTGTATAAATTCTAATGTTTTTCGAATGTATTCCTGTTCTTTTATGATTAAGATTGAATTACCACTATCGGATTTTGTGATAATGGCATTTTCGCACATTAATTGTTTTTTGTAGCTTTCTGTTGTCATTGTGCATTCTTTTATAGTGATTTTGTTCTCTTTGATTATGTTTTATTTCCTCAGCAACTAGTTCTCTTGTTAGATTTGCATTGAATTCAGTTGCGTTTAATTTTTCTTGTTGCTTTATACTGCGTTCGGGTTCCGTTATGATAATCTCTTTGGTCCTGTGTGACAACATTGTTGTTTTGTTCAGACAATTTTATGGTTCAAATGGCTCTGAGCACTATGTGACTTAACATCTGAGGTCATCAGTCCCCAAGAACTTAGAACAACTTAAACCTAACTAACCTAAGGACATCATACACATCCATGCCCGAGGCAGGATTCGAACCTGCGACCGTAGTGGTCCCGCAGTTTCAGACTGAAGCGCCTAGAACCCTATGTCATACCAGCCGGCGACAATTTTATGTCTGTTAGATGAAGCACTCTTTTATGACAGGTGTTTTTTTTTGTTATGGTTTTAGGACGCATAACTGAAGGGGAGGGGGTCGTTTTCCCCAAAAAAAGCTTCAAATGACCGACGTCATCTCACTGACAATGGTAAACTCGAGGACGCGGTCGGCTGAGCGCGTGTCATCTGCTAAAATTGAAGATACATCAGGCGGCAGCTGTAGACGGGCGCGTAGCGGAGTAAAACAGGGGCAATGAAGTAAAAGGTGTTTCGCCGTCCACAGTTGAGAGCAGTGGGAACAAAGCGGGGAAGGATTGCCACTTAAAAGATGTCGGTGGCTAAAAAGACAGTGCCCTAGCCGGAGTCTAGTTAAAATTACCTCCTCCTGACGACGAGTTCGGGAGGAAGAGGTCCAAGCACAGGGAAGAGTTTCACGTCCCGTAATTTATTCAAAAAATGGTTCAAAATGGCTCTGAGTACTATGGGCCTCAACTTCCGAGGTCATCAGTTCCCTACAACTTAGAACTACTTAAACCTAACTAACCTAATGACATCACACACATCCATGCCCGAGGCTTTCCACAGGGCTGGTGTAAAAAGCTCCAGACGCTAAACGCAATCCACGGTTGTGGACAGCGTCGAAACGCCGAAGAATAGACGGCCGAGCAGAGGAGTAAACTATGCTTCCATAGTCCAATTTCGAGCGCACTAAGGCACGATAGAGGCGGAGAAGGACCACTCGGTCCGCTTCCCAGGAGGTACCATTCAGAACACGGAGAGTGTTGACGGATTGCAGACAGCGAGCCGAAAGATAGAAAACGTGGAAGGACCAGCACAGTTCTCTGTCAAACATAAGACCCAAGAATTTAGCGACGTCCGCGAACGGAAGGTGGACAGGGCCTAGATGCAGGGAAGGCAGAAGAACCCGTGCGACGCCAAAAAATGACACAAACGATCTTACTTGGAGAAAATCGGAAGCCGGTTTCGATGCTCCAAGAGTGGAAGCGATCGAGACATCCTTGAAGACGTCGTTCAAGATGGCTGGTCCGTTGAGAGCTGTAGTAGATCGCAAAATCGTCCACAAAGAGGGAGCCCGAGACATCGGGAAGGAGACAATCCATAACTGGATTTATGGCGATGGCGAACAGTACAACACTTAGCACGGAGCCCTGGGGTACCCCGTTTTCTTGGGAGAAACTACGGGAGAGAATAGTGTTCACCCGCACTTTAAATGTGCGCTCTGCCATAAATTCACGAATAAAAAGGGGCAGCCGACCTCGAAAGCCCCAAGAGGTGTGCGGAGGATGCCTGACCTCCAACAGGTATCGTATCCTCTCCCGAGATCAAAAAATATTGCTACCGTTTGGCGTTTCATGAGAAAATTGTTCATGATACAAGTGGAGAGAGCAACAAGATGGTAAACAGCAGAACGATGCTTTCGGAAACCGCATTGGGCAGGTGTTAAAAGGCTTCGGGACTCCAGCCACCAGGCTAAACGGCAATTCACCATACGCTCTAAAACCTTACATACACTGTTCGTGAGAGAAATGGGGCGATAGCTAGAGGGGAGATGTTTGTCCTTTTAGGTTTCGGAACAGGAACGACGGTAACTTCCCGCCATCTTCTGGGAAAAGTACTGTTGGTCCAAATTCGCTTGTAAAGGCGAAGGAGGTAACGCAGACTATGGTATGATAAATGCAGCAACATTTGGATGTGGATACCATTCGGTCCTCGGGCGGCAGAGCGAGAAGAAGAGAGTGCGTGTTGGAGTTCCTGCATGGAGAAAACAGTATTATAGCTTTCGCTATTTTGAGAGGAGAAAGCAAGAGGTCGCACTTCCGCTGCACGTTTCTTCGGGAGAAAGGCTGGCGGGTAATTTGAAGAGCTCGAAATCTCAGCGAAGTGTTGAACCAAGGAGTTAGAAATTGTGAATGGGTCCACTAACGTATCATGCCCGACAATGAGCCCAGAGATCGGGGAGAAACAAGGTGCGCCAGATAACCGTCGAATTCGAATCCAAACTTCTGAGGAGGGAGTGAAGGTGTTAACAGAGCTAGTAAAGAAGTCCCAGCTTGCCTTCTTGCTATCGCGGATGACGCGACGGCATCGCGCACGTAACTGCTTATAGCGGATACAGTTGGCCAAAATAGAATGGTGGCGGAAAACGCGAAGAGCGCGTCGTCGCTCACGTATTGCGTCACGGCATGCCTCGTTCCACCAAGGGGGAGGCGCCGGGGCAAATCGGAGGTGCGAGGTATTAAAAGTTCCGCGGCTGTAAGAATAACTTCTGTAACATGAGTGACCTGATCGTCGACGCTAGGAAAGTGACGGTCATCGAATGTCGCTAGAGACGAAAAAAGTGTCCAATCGGTTTGGGAAAATTTCCAGCGTCTCGGGCGCAGAGATGGCAGTTGTGGCTGCAATCGAAGGACACATGGAAAATGGTCACTCGAGTGTGTATCAGCAAGAGCGAACCATTCAAAGCGTCGAGCTAGCTGAACAGTACCGACCGAAAGGTCCAAATGAGAGAAATTCGTCGTGGAGGCAGTAAAAAATGTAGGTTCCCCAGTGTTGAGGCAAACAAGATCCGCTTGGTGGAAGACGTCAATCAATAGGGAGCCTCGCGGATAAGTACACAGAGATCCCCAAAGCAGGTGGTGGGCATTGAAGTCCCCAACCAGCAAATAGGGGGACGGGAGCTGACCAAGGAGATGAAGGAGATCAGCTCTTGCCATCGGTATGGACGATGGAATGTATACGGCACAAAGAGAAATGATGTATCCAGAAAGGAAAAGACGGAGAGCAACAGCTTGGAAGGAACTGTTTAAGGGGATTGGGTGATAATGGACACTATCATGCAGAAGAATCATAATTCCCCCATGTGCTGGAGTGCCATCAACAGAGGGGATATCAAACCGGACTGACTGAAAATGAGGGAAAACAAAGCTTCGTGGGGACGCAGCTTTGTTTCCTGAAGACAGAAGATGACTGGCGAGTATGATCGTAAGAGGATCGATAATTCATCCCGATTTGCTCTAATGCCGCGGATATTCCAGTGGATAATTGGCATAGGGTGGACAGAAAAGGGAAGAATCTTACCACAGTTGCTCTCAACTCAACGACTGCTAAGAGCCAGCGGCCGACAGCAGGGAACGGCATTCAGCCAAAGGCAGAAGATCCTGATCCATAGGTTGTTCGGGGCAGCTCCTGCCACCAGCGATCGGCTGGTTGATTGGCGCCTTGGCGACACGGAAGACGGCCGAGGGCGGTTACAGCCAGGTGGCGCTATAGATGAGACACGCCGTGGTGGAGAAGGAGAGGAACTTCGTTTCTTATGAACCTTGTTGAAAACAGGATGTTGAGATGAGGGAGGAATCGATGGTTGAGAAGTCGGGGTACGTAGAAAGTCTTCGTGAGTAGGATCTTTTTTGGAAGTCCGGGTGTCTGATTTTGGGGCTCGTGATATAGCAGAAGCCGATGAGGGGTGAGACGTAGAGTGAGCAGGCGATAGTGGGGAGGCTGAACAGGCGATCTGTGCGCTGGCCGATCTGACGACCGTGGCACTAAAGGTGAGATCACAAGTCTGCGTGGCTGCCTCCTTAGTAGGCCTAGGAGATGCAAGGACAGTGCTATATTTACCTGCTGGAACCACAGTGGGCTTTCGACTGGCGAATAACTTAAGAGCAGCAAATGTAGACACCTTTTCATTCACTCTGATTTCCTGAATAAGCCGTTCATCTTTGAAAATGGGGCAATCTCTAGAGGAAGTAGCGTGGTTGCCCATACAGTTGATGCAACGAGGGGATGGAGGTGGACAAGCATCCTCATGGGCATCCTTGCCACACGTAACGCCTTTTACTGGATTGGAACACGACTGGCTGGTATGCTTAAACTGCTGACACCAATAGCAACGCGTTGGGTTATCTCATAGCCCGCTTTAATGTTCGATGGAAGTTGAACTCTGTCAAATGTCAAGAAGATAGTACGGGTTGGTACTAAGTCCTTTTCAACCCCTTTCATGACTCGATGTACAGCCGTTATACCCTGGTCAGACAGGTAGTTTTGAATTTCCTCGTTGGACAATCCGTCGAGTGAGCATGTAAGAGACTGTCTTACAGTTAAAAGCGTCCATCTCTGGACGTAGGCACGAAACATACTCCCATAGGGGGAGAAGGGGAAGGGAAGAGGCGGAGGTAAGAGGGGAGGAAGATGGGGGATGGGGAAAGATGTGTAAAAGGAAGATATGCAGCCCGGAAAGGAAAGAGGGCCACACTAGCTCAGGGTCCTGTGCTCGCCATGCATGCATGATGAATTTAAAGTACGGTGCGCTTCCACCCGAACAGGGAAGGTGTGTAGCAGTGAAGTTCGCAGCAATTTTTGTGCCTGGAGGGCAGTGACTGTTTCTAACAACAAGGTGCCATTTCGCAATCGGAAACAAGACTTTTCACGACCTGCAGTTGCGTCGACACCTTTCTGAATAATGAAAGGGTTGACTGTGGAGAAGTCTTGACCTTCGTCCGACCGAGAAACAACAAGGAACTGTGGCACCGATGGAAGAATTGTCCGTGGCTGAGACTCATTTAACTTTGTCTTGTGAGCAGAATATGTAGACGTAGAGGAAACAATTGCGGAAGTATACCCCATGATTACTGGCGTCTCCAATGGCGCGCTCCTTCCTTGTGGGGGCCCCCTCTGAGGGCACTCCTGCCTTAGGTGATTGTCCACATCTCAGGTCACACCTCCCAAGAAACCGACGGAGGGACCAAGCGGCACGTTCGGAAGGTACCAGCTCGAATCATCACCTCTCCCTGGGCGTGGCCGTTACCAGGGGGTACGTACGTTTCCTACCTGTCTACCCCGGGCGGGGAGTTACGCGTTACCCAGTCACCGGCTACGCGTGGGAACGAGTGGGTCGGCCTTCAGACACGCACAGGAAGGAAAGAAAGAGAAAGGGAGGAACAAAGAAAAGGAAAGAAGAGAGGTCTCAAACGCCGCAGCGGAGAAGAGGGTAAAGAGAAGATGCAAGGAAAAGAGAAGGACAAACGGAGGAGAGAGGCTTTCCAGCACAGAAAGCAAAGAAAAGAGACTGTCTTACAGTTAAAAGCGTCCATCTCTGGACGTAGGCACGAAACATACTCCCATAGGGGGAGAAGGGGAAGGGAAGAGGCGGAGGTAAGAGGGGAGGAAGATGGGGGATGGGGAAAGATGTGTAAAAGGAAGATATGCAGCCCAGAAAGGAAAGAGGGCCACACTAGCTCAGGGTCCTGTGCTCGCCATGCATGCATCCACAAAAGAGTTGTGGACCCCCTGGTGAAGGGGGGGGGATGTGTTTGTAGTATTGGTATGTGATTGATAGGTGTTTGTGTGATTTATCATTTTCATGAGGTTCTTTTGTTGTATTTATGTTTTCCTTCAGTTATGGTATCTGTGTATGTTCTAACTCTACGCATTAATTCATGAAAAAATTGAGGATACTTTATGTGATTTATCTGTTCTATATGCTGTCGGTATAGATCTATGTTCAATGCCTGTCTTTTAGAATACAAAGACCGGATTTCTCGCTTTACCCACATGATTTCTGCCTTACGTTTTGTCTGTTGTGCTGTAGATGACACATTGTTTACAGTTGTGATTACATAGCTGGGCACTGTTTTATAGGCCAAACATAGTTTGTTGAATTTTTATGTTAAGTATGGTTTTTGAAGTTTGATGGTTGTGTTCTGGAACTTGTTGGAGAGTTGCGAAAAAAATACATAGCTTTGTGTCGAAGTGATCATCTTGTGGTGTTGCAGTTCTTCTTATTTCCGTACTTCTAAGAAAACTGGGCGAGAAAATTCGCCTTATACAAGACACATTTGGAGTTTCGTTTTGCCCAGATATGTTTCAGCACTTTTAGTGCTATCTTCAGTGGGTTACTTTATTTCCTTTCTGTAAAATTTTTATTACATATTAGCGTTTAGAAAAAACGTTTGGTGCAAAATATTTACATTTGTGAATGAAGTGATAGTTGTCAAATATTATATGTGGTTTGTTTACGGTTCACAGCTGAGATGTGTATTACTAGGTTGATGCATTGCACATTGTTTATTAAAATATGTCTAAGGTTCTGGTTTTATAGCTTCTTTGGAGAAAGGGTGGATGTATGCATTAGTTTACATACCTTTCATGAAGCTATTGAATGTTTATGTTGATAGCTGTAGGTCTGCTACACAACCTGCAATTTGTCATCTGAAAACAGCAAAACGTAACTTTTATTTTTGTTTATGGTGCGTTTCCGAATGAAATTAAGTATTTATAGCGTTATTTTGCATGTTACTTACGGCTGTGATGTTGTGATGTTTGTCTCCATTGTTTGTGGTTCGGCAAAACGCTGATTTCTACCACTTTTGTCGTTTCACTGGCATTTTCTGCGAGTTTTCGAACTTGCACAGTGTTTTCGCCGCCAATACGTGTTGTGGCTGTGTAGTATTCATTTGCTTACAGCTTGTAATGTTCCGGGGTATGGCCTGTCTGATGCGTGATGGTCTTTTAAGCTGACGCAATAGCGATGTCTGAAGTGATGAAAAAGTCAAGGGCTGCCTTCGTGCCAGATATCAGCAACGATTCGCAGTCAACTTCTGGTCTGGAATTGTGAAAGACCAAGAAACAAACCTTATTTTCTCTCACCATATTGAAGTAGTGCAGTTTTTGGACATTGCATTTCTTGTTGTTTACAACAGAATGTGTTTTTGACACGGAGATGCACTATAGCTTTTAGATATTAATGTCTGTGAACACTCCCCCTCATCTCTAGATTAGGTGGGCTACCCAGTCCAGGGCGACCGTTGGATCTCACTCATTTCAATTCTTTCCTATGTGATTACTTGGAATCGTTGGTGTATGAAGTCCTAGGAGAAACTGCAGTGCTACCGAAAGGGTGTTATCTGCCTGTCTCATTGTACAACAGACAACATGAATGTCTGGGAGAGGTTGGCAGCATTTTCTGCGCTATTGATGCTGATACAATAGCCCCCTACTTAGCAATCGTGTACAACCACTCTCTCGTCGATAGAACCTCACCTAAAGACTGGAAAGTTG
This sequence comes from Schistocerca nitens, assembly GCF_023898315.1. NCBI lineage: Eukaryota > Metazoa > Arthropoda > Insecta > Orthoptera > Acrididae > Schistocerca > Schistocerca nitens. The sequence goes on along the minus strand of NC_064618.1, from coordinate 468,526,731 downwards.
CACAACTCGCACCAATTCGGAAGAAAGGAAACATGGGTAATCTACTGAATTACAGACCCATACCGCTAACGTCGATTTGCTGTAGAATTTTGGAACTTGTACAGTGTTGGAACGTTATGAGTTACGTCGAAGAGAACAGTTTATTGATAGACAGCCGGCACGAATTCAGAAAATATACTTCTTGTGAAACACAACTAGTATTTTATTCTCACGAAATAACGAGTGATATCGACAGAGAATCTTACATGATTCCATATTTTTCGATTTCCGGGAGACTTTTGACACCGTTCCTCACAAGCTGCTGACAATCAAATTACGTGCCTATGGAATATCGTCTCAGTTGTGCAACTTGATTCGTGATTTACTGTCAGAATGTCACAGTTCGTAGTAAATGACGGAAAATCATCGAGTAAAGCAGATGTAATAACTCGCGTTCCCCAACGAAGTGTTATAGGCCTCTGTTGTTCCTGATCCTCATAAACGATTTAGGAGACGATGTGAGCAGCTGCCTTAGATTGTTTGCAGATGAATTTATCGTCTTATAGTCATTAGATGATCAAAACAAATTCTAGAAAGATGTAGGCAAGAGATCTGTATGGTGCGAAAAATGCTATTCGACTCTAAATAACGAAAAGTGTGAAGTCATCCTGATGAGTACTAAAAGTAATCGGCTAATATGCAGTTGCAGGATATAACACATAAATCTAAAGACTGTAAATTCAATTAAATACTTACAAAATTACAATTACGAAGAACTTAAATAGGAATGACCACACAGATAATGTTGAGGGGAAAGCAACCCAAAGCCTGCGCTCTATTGTCAGAACATGCAGTAGGTCTACTGAAGAGACTGCTTACATTATGCTTGTCTGCCCTCTTCTGGACTATTGAGGTGTGGTGTAGCACCCGCACCATTTAGCACTGACGGAGGACGTCGTAAAAGTTCAAAGAAGGGCAACTCGTTTTGTATTACCACGAAATAGGGAAGAGACTGCCAAGGGTATGATATGCGAATTGGGTTGTCAATCATTAAAGCAAAGACGATTTTTGTTGCTACAGGATCTTTTCGTGGAATTTCAATCACAAACTTTATCCTCAGAGTGTGAAAATATTTTGTTGGTGTCCACCTACACAGGGAGGAAAGATCGTCATAATAAAATTAGATAAATCAGAGTTCGCACGGAAAGATTTAAGTTTTAATTCTCCCCGCGCGCTGTTCGAGAATGTAAATGTAAAGAAATAGCTTGAAGAGGGATCGATGAACCTTCTTCCAGGCACGTAATTATGAATTTCAGGGTACTCATGTAGACGTAGATGTTGTAATGTATGTGTAGAGACTGCGAGTCGTCACATTGAAGAGCTTCTACTAGCTTACACTACTGCTGTAAGCTGTTATTTGTCACGTAAATTAAAAAAAGACAAAAATTAAATATTTATTTCCAACTATTGTCTCCTTCTCTTCGCAGTCTACTGGCTGCTTTTAATGCTGCCCACCACGGTTTCCTATCCTGTGCATCCTCTTCCTCTCAGACTAGCACTTGACACGTAACATCGTCAAGTATTTGTTCTACATATTCAGAGACACCAAAGGACTTGGAAGAGCAGTTGAACGGAATGGATAGTGTCTTGAAAGGAGGATATAAGATGAACATCAACAAAAGCAAAACGACGATAATGGAATGTAGTCGAATTAAGTCGGGAGATGCTGGGGGTATTAGATTAGGAAATGAGACACTTAAAGTAGTAAAGGAGTTTTGCTATTTGGGGAGCAAAATAACTGATGATGGTCGAAGTAGAGAGGATATAAAATGTAGACTGGCAATGGCAAGGAAAGCGTTTCTGAAGAAGAGAAATTTGTTAACATTTAGTATTGATTTAAGCGTCAGGAAGTCATTTCTGAAAGTATTTGTATGGAGTGTAGCCATGTATGGAAGTGAAACATGGACGATAAATAGTTTGGAGAAGAAGAGAATAGAAGCTTTTGAAATGTGGTGTTACAGAAGAATGCTGAAGATTAGATGGGTAGATCACATAACTAATGAGGAAGTATTGAATAGGATTGGGGAGAAGAGAACTTTGTGGCACAACTTGACTAGAAGAAGGGATCGATTGGTAGGACATGTTCTGAGGCATCAAGGGATCACCAATTTAGCATTGGAGGGCAGCGTGGAGGGTAAAAATCGTAGAGGGAGACCAAGAGATGAATACACCAAGCAGATTCAGAAGGATGTAGGTTGCAGTAGGTACTGGGAGATGAAGAAGCTTGCACAGGATAGAGTAGCGTGGAGAGCTGCATCAAACCAGTCTCAGGACTGAAGACCACAACAACAACAACAACATATTCTCATCTCTGTCTTCCCCTACAATTTTGCCCTCAATAATTTCTCCCAGTTAGTATTTTCCATACATTCTCTTCTTTGCCGATTTTGGGGAGAACCTCCTGATTTGTTGTATTGTCAGCCCACTTAATTTTTGGATATTTCTGTAACACCATACCAGAAACATTTCGGCTCTCATCTTTTCTGATTTTACCACAGTCCACAAAGCGCTTCTTACAATACTGTGCTACATACGGAGTTGGGATGTGGCGGCGAGTGGACGAGTGCCTGAAAGTAAGTATGAGTCAATGGCACGTGCCATATCTCTTTGTTTGCACTGTCTACAAAAAATATAAGTGGGAACAAACAATCACCTGTCCATCTCCAGTCTATTGAAAGCACTGCTTCGCTATTCCATAAATGCTGCTTTGGAGCGATTTCATCCGATTCGTTATCCACGCTGCCTTGTATCTGTCTTACAGCACCAAAAACCACCAAAGAAGGCTTTTGACAGCGTTTCTCACAAGGTTCTATAAAATCTTGTGCCTATGATGTATCGTCTCAGTTGTGCGACTGGAATCGTTATTTCCGCTCAGAAAGTTCATAGCAGTTGTCAGGAAACCATCTGGCGAAACTGAAGTGATATTTGGGGTTATAGACCATCAACTGTTCTTAATATACATAGTCTTAGGGGTATAAGTGCAGAATTTCTATTGGTGACTGAGGACAGCGTACTGAACTACATTAGATCAGTATTTACTTCGTTTGCAGACTAATAATTACCTATTGGAAGTGGTATACTTTTAGGTTGCTTCGCACGCCCAAGAACATGTGGCAAGAGCAAGCCATTAGCGCGTATGTTCTTAATATACATAGTCTTAGGGGTATAAGTGCAGAATTTCTATTGGTGACTGAGGACAGCGTACTGAACTACATTAGATCAGTATTTACTTCGTTTGCAGACTAATAATTACCTATTGGAAGTGGTATACTTTTAGGTTGCTTCGCACGCCCAAGAACATGTGGCAAGAGCAAGCCATTAGGGCGTATTTTCCCCTCAGCAGCGGGTCAGGTGTTTAAATGAAGACATGTGCACCCAAAGCCTTTTGTCTATTCTGGCAGGGTAGTCCACTCAGTGGTGCAGTTACGACCATACACAAAACGCCACTTAGTAAATTATGTGACGTGTTTGTGGGAAGATTTTTGAGAAAAAACAGCTAACATTCTGAAGTGGGAACATATTAAGGTACCAATGAACACAATATCTGCACCCTTTGTGTAGAGAGTGATTCTGTTATGCTGTTACAAATCTCAGGGATGATGGAAAAGGGTAAATGTATAAATTTGAGGCAAGGGACCACAAACAACAGGGAACTGTTGTTAATAAGATCGCAGGGTATGCAGGTGGTGGTACGGACAAAACAATAAAAAAATAGAAATAATAAAAAAATAGAAAGTTTAGTGAACATAGGATCTAAAGTGCATACCTTAAGAGATATGAGCATTTGTTTATCTTCGATACTGAGAAACATACATCTTCTACTGCAAGCTCTTTAGTTTCCATAATTTTGGAGGAGGTAGTGTGGACCAAAACAAGAAAAAAATATCCAATAAATATGTGCTCTCAAGTGCGTAACTTAAGAGCTATGGGCACATGTTAGGTAGAGGAGATATATTTCGCAGTACCGGAAATGAACAAGTGCTCACAGCTCTTAAGGCATGCATTTTAGAACCCATGTTCACTACACAACTTTTTCTTCTTTTGGTCCATGCTGCCACCTCTGAAAGCTGCCTTCTCTGCTATCTTAGCAGCAACGGTACCTGTACTTGTATTCCAATTTCAGAGGCTTCAAAACGATTTTCGCTTACAACTTTCGGCTCTCGAGTCCCTCGTTTCTGGACCAGGGTCCCTTACCTGAAATTGATACACTTACCGTTCTCCATTATCGCTGAAAGTTTGTAACATCGTCACGGAATCAGCCTGTATAAACGATTTAGGGGACAATCCGAGTGGTCCTCTCAGATTGAATGCAGATGATGCTGTGGTATACCGCTCAATAACGTCATCAGAATGTAAAAAGGAATTGAAAAATAATGTAGACCAGATATCTTCAACAATAAAACCGTATTAAGTCCTCCACGTAAGTACTTGAAATATTGCGTTGAATTTCGGTTACACGATAAATAAAACTATTTTAAAGTGTGTAGATTCAACTGAGTAACTAGGGAGTACAACTGCTAACAACTTAAACTGGTACCATCAAAAAGAAAATGTTTTGGGGAAGGTGAACCAAAGACAGAAAACGTAGAATGTGCAACATATGTACTAAAGAGACTGCAAACACTACATTTGTCCGTCGTCTTCTGGAGTACTGTTGCTCGGTATGCGATCATAATCAGATACGACTAAATGAGGACATCTAAAACGTTCAAAGAAGGGCAGCTTGTCTCGTATTATCCCAAAATAGAGGAGAGAGTGGCACGGATATGATTAGCGAGTTGGTTTGGAAATCACGAAAAGGAAGGCATTTTTAATTGTGGCGAGATCTTTTCACGAAATTTCAATCCCCGGCTTTTTCCTACGAATGCCAAAATATTTTTTGTATCCCATATACATAGGGGGAAACGATCATGGTAAGAAACTAAGAGAAATCAGAGCTCGTATGGAAAAAATTAGCTGTTCGTTTTTCCCACGTCCTATTCGAGAGTGGAATGTCCGAGAAATAGTCTACGAGTGGTCCAGGGAGCTTCCAGCCAAACATTTTAGTGTGAATTGCAAAATAATCAATTATTTGTAGATGCATCTTTAAAGATACAGCTGCGTGCTGCATACAGATAATTACAGGTATACAACAGCGCCTTTGTTTGCCTGTAGTACTTTTGTACCCTAATACTATGGTTAAAACATAACAACTTGGTGGCGTGTTGGGATATGTCATTATTTTTTGTGATTTTTCCCTAATGATGAAAACGAACATGAATTGAAAACTTGAGGAGAGAAATAGCACAAAGTGGTACGCTTTCCAACCTGTGCCGATATTAGTAAACTCTTAGAGATAGGTGGTGCAGCTTCGAGAGTACATGGTTTTAAATTCTTTTTGTCTGTACTAGTTTATGTTCTCAGCGGTTTCGCTAAGTCATTTAGTGCAAATGTGGACGCTCTTCCTCTCATCAAGTTGCAGCACCTTCCCTCACACTTCTTTATCTAACTGATTCAGTGATCCGTTTTAACGACAGCCGCGAAGATGGTACCTTAGACTTAAACCTTCCTTTTCGAGTAACAGACTTAAAAAACAGAAGTTAATTATGGCTATTACCATATAATCGAAAGTTAGCTGCAGCACTTCGTTTTCTTCCACAGTCATAGTTGCATAGTAATTATACGAGTTATTCCCAGTAATATGAAGTCACTCTTTAATTCATCGCACGATTTTCGCTTGCTAATGTCATTTTTTAAAAAATCGTAAATGATGGCTTCTCGGAATATATTTCAACCCCATTCATCAAGTTATCTTCTCTATACAATGTTTTTTCTTTTCATTCAGAATAATGTGGTTTGAAGCCCATCTTGAAGCAATCATCTATTACACTTCCGTTGCCTAACTAAAAGAGTTTCTTAACCTAATCGGTTTTATCTGATCAAACTTCGGTACACAGCAATCAAACTTTTTTACACAGTAAGTTACTGGTACTTCTTAAGGCTTAATCAACGTCTTATTTTTCTTATTCTCCTTCGGTTTAATCTATTCAGATTATTCTATTCGTTAGAACCTTAATCTTTACAACTTTCTACCTCAGAAAAAAACAGCATATGAAACCACAGAGTCCCATACTCGTCGCATTAATTATTCACTTGTTAGAATGTTGTGACTTACCAACTCCTGGTAACGTGGTTCAATATTTCCATTAAGTCGCATGCGTAACAATTCATATTTTTCTAATAACGTACAGCCATGAATAAGCTAAAAGCCTCTTTTTGTTAAAAAATGTAAATAATATTTTAGGCAGCTTTAAAATCGTTGAAAACATTAACAAATCGGAGGTCGACTGTGTCTTTACGTCCACAGCTTTCTATTGTGAGAATATCGATTTGTATTACTAATGCTGCATCTGCCTAGTTAATAGTCAAATGTTTTCTATTCCAGTCTCTGATCACAATATCAATTCTTTAGACGATGACCGGTTTCAGCCCGTAATGTCCATCCTCAGACCTGTTTTACACCATGTCCTAAAGTGATAAGGCCATAATGGCATCGTCAAAACATATAAATATAATCAGCACAGCAGCGTATTTTTATATTATATGTTTTGACGATGCCATTATGGCCTTATCACTTTAGGACATGGTGTAAAACAGGTCTGAGGATGGACATTACGGGCTGAAACCGGTCATCGTCTAAAGAATTGATATTGTGATCGGAGACTGGAATAAATACCATTTGACAGTATTGGTTTACTGTTTGTGTACGCGATTATGTCGCAGTTGGTGAAACTAGTTAACAGTGTTTAACTGTACCTTTAAATTCTATTATGGAAATGGTAGTTTAGGTCAGGAGTGTGTGACAGACTTTAGGGCATGGGAACACTGGTTCTTTTGCACTAAAATACCGAATTACAAAGATTAGTTACATGATGGTCAAAATAAATTTAATTTTTTGAAATTGTGAAGCTTTAATATTTTTAACTGTCGGACTGTTTATGATAAGCGATTGTAGTTAATATTACAATAACTACACTGCGCAACACCATTAAAAGGCCACTTTTTCGAAACCACGTAATTGTCTCCCATTGCGACGCAAAAGTTTGAAATATTGCTCTACGTTGCCGATAACCTTCCACTGTAATGGTACAAAAGAGTGGCCCCGTGTGACCGCACCTTCGCGCTCGGCTACAGGAGGTCAGAGTCCAGAAGTTCATGTGAGATGTAATGTGGGTTAATGATGACACAATGGCACCAAATCTCTCCACAATTCTGTGCAACTCCACCATGGACGACTCACACGGAGGGAAAGTCGTCACACTGCCTCTTACTCACACTTCACCCTTTCTTTTGACCCCTCTGCAGTGGAGCATAGAACCGCGATGCACGGTGTAGAAGTCATGCGGTTTCCTCATGGGTGGCCCAGTAAAATATTTAACACACAGGCATGAAAGATGAAAGAATACCCAAATCAGCACTGTTGTGGGAACCGACGGACGGATATAGAAGTAGAGGAAAACCTCGTAACACCTGGAAACTGACTTTTGTAATGGATCTTCAATGGACAGACATGAACTAGCACTGGAGGAGCTAAGTCATGACTTTACACAGGACCAGAAATTTTTCAGGTTTCCTCACGAAAACTTCGCTTCTATCTGACAACGTACTTTGCTGAAAGGTTCGTGCGCAGTCCTTCTTATGGATATACAATTCTATTTGATTTACTTTTATGTGTATCAAGGGGATTTCCATGGGATAAAATGAGCCAAAGCTATTTCGTGATACGAGTCGGTTCATAGCTCACAGAATGCTGACTAGAAAATTTAGAAACAAAAGAATTAATAAAACCGAACAAAATAAAGTGCCAGAATAGATAACATATTGCAGAGACAAATACTGAACTACTGCAATGAACTTATGTACAGCACAATCGAAGAGTGCCATACAGCAAACCTTTAAACTTGACGACTTGGGTTTTATCACTTAGTATTTGCAATTCTGCTGGGTGCCTATCGAAAATGAAATCTGTTGAATTATACACACCTTCCCATAAAAAGTAAGAAAATGTTATCCGAGTGCATATCGTTTTTCCTCATATTGTTCACGGAATGAATGTAGCTGTTTCTTGTGAATTAGTTAATATTGTCAACAACAAATCCCATGATAGAATATGTAAAGAGGACGATAGAGAGAGAATTCAGAGACACCTGAACAACGCCTTACTTGAATTTTGCGAATTGACATCATCGCAGATGATTGACAGCTCTTTTATGAGCTACGAGCATTCTTCGTCTGGAATTACCACTAAAGCTGACACAATACGGTGTAATAGAGTGAAAGTAAGAAAAATGATAAGCTTTTAGTTTCAGCCACAAACATAGTGGATATTCTTACAATGAAGCAAGCAGCATTTAGATTCTGCACCAGTTCTTGAACGTGATCGTTCTAAGGAAGCTTTCCACATACGTGCAGTCATGATACTTGATCCTAATCGACTTCAGTGACTGTTTAATCACCTTGTGAAAGTAAAATTTCGTGTTTTGAAGAATGTGTCACGAAATGTATGCGTTGTGTTTTTTTTCCATATACGCGTTTGTGTTCTCTGAATGCCACGTGTTCAAGCTACCAACTACTACATTATCTACAAAATTTGCATTACGTAGCATATCTTTCACAATAAGACTTGTATACTGTGCAAAGATAAATTTTTTTGGGCCTTATGTCATTTTTAATGGCTGATCATTGATATACACCTTGAAATGCAATGGAGCCACAAACGAACCCCATGGCAACGCCCACTTTACATGAATCCAGTCATATTCAAAGTAGAAGGTCGTCTTTCACTGTCAGACAGGATAGATACTTACTGACAGATAATAGTTATTATCTAGCCTCCTTCTTGACACTGAAAGACAACTTTCTGCTTTCAACTTTTCAGGTATGAAGTGACGCATTGTTGAGGTTTTTCCCTAATTCCATAATGTTCAAAATGGTTCAAATGGCTCTGAGCACTATGTGACTTAACTTCTGAGGTCATCAGTCGCCTAGAACTTAGAACTAATTAAACCTAACTAACCTAAGGACATCACACACGTCCATGTCCGAGGCAGGATTCGAACCTACGACCATAGCGGTCGCTCGGTTCCAGACTGAAGCGCCTAGAACCGCACGGCCACTCCGGCCGGCTTGAATAATGTTCCAACTTATACAATAGTATTGCATGGTCCTGAAAGATGTGTGTTCATTGGACAATTTCATTTTAGCCACTACATTTTTACTTTTCATAAATCGTGACAGAATCTTTACTACACTTTCGTGTCTACAGTGAGCTTCAGTTGACCGAAATAAGCTCTTTGAGCAACCTCTTTGTATGCTTTCTGAGATATTTTCGCATTTGTTGGAGGCCAGTTTGGCAGTCAGCCAATGTTCGCGTTTTAGAAGCGACGACGCGTTCCTTGTTTGTAGGCCCTTCCACCATTCTGTGTTCTGGTTTTGGAGAGGAAAACTGGCTTTGTCTGATTGATGCGAGCTGTATTGGTGACCATTTCAATAATTAGTCGTAGTGAATTTTAATCTACTGGTTAGTTAATTTCGGGAGTACATTCTAAATTTTTGCACGGTTTACTCGTGAGTACTCCGCACTCTAGCTTGCAGCAATATCTAACAGCATCGCGGCGTGGAACATTGTAGGCTGCTCAAGCCGATTCTGGGACTCAATACTGTCTTTTCAATCCGTGATACGGTAGATTCATAGTTATCATCCTCGCCTGAGTTAGAAGAGCTACTGTCTTGTATAAAATGGTTTGCTGCGGGCTATTGATACTGCTCGTCGTGAAATTAACTTTTGTATTGTGTACACGGCTCTGAGGATGCATGTTCACTTGTAAGTCAACGTTCAGTCCTTTGGTATGTGTCCCAGGACGGATATTCAAGATGATGACAGGAACAATCTTTCGAAGCAAAGAATTCCAGTAAAAGTGGACTTCGCAACGTATACCTTAAGAGCTATAAGCACTTCTTCATCTTCGATTATGTGAAACAAATCTGTTTCACTGTAAGCTCTTTGATTTCCATATTTTGGGACGAGATCGCTAGTATTAACCACAACAAGAAGAATTGTTTAGTAAACATGGGCTCTGAATTGTGTACCTTACGAACTACGGCCACTTGTTCGGAGATGTGTTTCACAGTAGCGAAGAGGAAGAGGGGTATAACTGTCAAGCCGTTAAGGTACAGACTTTAGAACCCATGTTTACTCGACATTTTTACCTTGTTTTGCCATATGCTACCACCTCTCAAACTACTGAAAGCAAAGAACTTGCAGTAAACGAATTATCTTCACCCAAAGCAAGCCATTTCTTTGTTATTTGTACACGACGCAGAGGCACGCTACCACGCCACCAAGTTGCTACTACTTATTGATGCCAATTGCGGCACGTGAATATCCTGATGCGTCAAAGCCAACTCACTGAATTACGTCTGCAATTGCAAATATAGTCTATAACTGTTTTCTCATTGCACGAAATTACATTTCAGATACAGAAACATAAGTCGACGACTCCCGTTATGGACGAATTCTACTTTCTCTGTACATTACGGTGTGATCTGGCACTTCAGTAAGATATTACTTGGAAATGGTATTTATAACTTGCCATTAATATACAACATGAACAGCATGCGTCCCATTACACTTCCCTGGGGCTCGTCTGAAATCACCTGTGTACCTGCCGATGGTCCTTCACCCAACCTAATATGCTGCGTTATTCTGTAAACTGAAACCTCTCTCATACACATTGAGGGTCCTCCAGTTCAAGAATCCAAAACACCTTAGTCTCACGATGAGAAATTTCTTGTCACTCTGCAGAACAGAACAGGCCATCATGAACACATCTTAATAATTCCATGAGTGTGCTCTTATGTTCAGTGTTGGTCCTAACACTCAACTCGTAATTATTGTCAGCGATTTTCCTAACTAATTTTCCGAAGTTATTTATGAAATTCAAGTGATGTAACTATTGCGTTTTGTTTTCATCTGGCTGCCATGGTATGAGAATGACTAATTTTAAATTTAATTTACTTTTATAACGAATTTCAATAAAACTTTCCTCAAGAACGCAGTCAGTTTCAAAGGCTATTTGGGTGTTACATATTTCAGAAGAGATAGATTTGCGATTATGTTTATAAACCTGGTGTGACTAACTCCGATTCATACTTTTAGCACAAAACTGAGACATTAAAACGAGCTAACTGTGAGTTTCACTCTTGTTCGCGAATTCTTCACATCATTACGCCGACGTCCAGTATCTGTATGTTCAATAGACCCCACTTTCCTGTTCTAATTTCTTCCGTTTTGAAGTGTTATATAATAACATCAGCAGCTCACTTTCCTCATCAGAATCCCACTCCTGTTTAAGTTCCATGAGTCGAGTCATTGCTTCACAAGGGAATACTGTACGTTGCTGACTAACAAGGAACGCCTTGAGTGTGAAGTCATAAGTTCGGTCTTTAGTAAGGTTCACTTGAAAGTGTTATGACAGGAAAAATATTGAAACTTCCTGGCAGATTAAAACTGTGTGCCCGACCGAGACTCGAACTCGGGACCTTTGCCTTTCGCGGGCAAGTGCTCTACCAATTGAGCTACCGAAGCACGACTCACGCCCGCGAAAGGCAAAGGTCCCGCGTTCGAGTCTCGGTCGGGCACACAGTTTTAATCTGCCAGGAAGTTTCATATCAGCGCACACTCCGCTGCAGAGTGGAAATCTCATTCTGGAAACATCCCCCAGGCTGTGGCTAAGCCATGTCTCCGCAATATCCTTTCTTTCAGTAGTGCTAGTTCTGCAAGTTTCGCAGGAGAGCTTCTGTAAAGTTTGGAAGGTAGGAGACGAGATACTGGCAGAAATAAAGCTGTGAGTACCGGGCGTGAGTCGTGCTTCGGTAGCTCAGTTGGTAGAGCACTTGCCCGCGAAAGGCAAAGGTCCCGATTTCGAGTCTCGGTCGGGCACACAGTTTTAATCTGCCAGGAAGTTTCATATCAGCGCACACTCCGCTGCAGAGTGAAAATCTCATTCAGGAAAAATATTTGCTGCTAAAATGACTCACCATGTTCATCAGGGTTTCGACATAAAATGCGTGTCCGGCAGGACCAGAGATCAACCATCTCTGGGATGTCTGTCTTACACTTCACAAAATGTACATCGTCGACATTCGACAAATTATCAAAACAAGCCATTAACTTGGAACATGAGTGCGGAATGGAAAACGACGCGCGACAGTGACCACAAACGTTCGCACCATTAAGATCGAAGGTGAACTCCTTGCGAATTATAAACCGTGCACGACGTTCAGCTAGGTACCCACTCTTAAAGAATGAATATAGAATCATATTGGTATAAAGGGATGATGAGAACTGATGGAATGTGATGGCATGCAACCGAATGTGAAACAGTATGTCGTGGGGTTTACCGTGAGATTGGGTATCCTTTAAGATGTAGGTACAGATAGTGCGATAATATGTTTTATAGGCACGGAAGAAACAAACTTCCAGAGGCTGAATTTGTCCAGTGGTTGCAGGTTGAGTGAACTGCAATGTAACATCCTTTTCGGAAGGGATAGTTTGCTCTAAAGGAGTATGATTCTTATACGCAGACCAGGAATGAAATAAAACCAAGTCGTTTTGAACAGCTTTAGCCAAAGCAATGCTCATGACATCGATGTCGTTCTCTTACGACCATTTTACCACACTTGACTGCTGTGACGTACATATTCCCTGCTGCCCTGCAAGATCACGCACACTGGAAAGGATCGTTTGTGGGCATAGCACCTCCAACTTATCGCAACACAATAAATAAATCCCCAGCCAATTTGCCATCCAGATTAATAGTCGGCATAATTGTATACGAATGCGTTACGGCACTGATGTTAGTTCTACATCTACCTGGATACTCTGCAAATCACATTTAAGTGCCTGACAGAGGGTTCATTGAACCACCTTACAATTCTCTATTGTTCCAATCTCATACAGGGCGCGGAAAGAACGAACACCTATATCTTTCCGTACGTGCTCTGATTTTCCTTATTTCATCGTGGTGATCGTTTCTCCCTATGTAGGTCGGTGTAAACAAAATATTTTCGTATTCGGAGGAGGAAGTTGGTGATTGGAATTTCGTGAGAAGATTCTGCCGCAACGGAAAACGCCTTTGTTTTAATGATAACTACAAGTCCTGTATCATTTCAGTGACACTCTCTCCCCCACTACGAGATAATACAGAACGTGCTGCTCTTCTTTGAACTTTTCGATGTAGTCCGTCAATCTTATCTGGTAAGGATCCCACATCGTGCACCAGTATTCTAAAAGAGGACGGACAAGCGCAGTGTAGGCTGTCTCCTTAATAGATCTGTTACATTTTCTAAGTGTCCTGCCAATAAATCGCAGTCTTTGGATAAATCGCAGTCTTTGTGGCTTCTCCACAACATTTTCTGTGTGTTCCTACCAGTTTAAGTTGTTCGTAATTGTAATTCCTAGGTATTTAGTTGAATGTACGGCCTTTAGAAATGACTGATTTATCGTGTAACCGAAGTTTAACGGATTCCTTTTAGCACTTACGTGGGTGACCTCACAGTATACGTTATTTAGCGTCAATTGCCTATTTTTGCACCACACAGATATCTTTTCTAAGTCGTTTTGTAATTTGTTTTGATCTTCTGATGACTTTACTATTCGTTAAACGACAGCAATATCTGCAAACAACCTAACACGGCTGTCAGATTGTCTCCCAAATCCTTTATATAGATAAGGTACAGCAAAGATCCTATAACACTATCCCGGGGAACTCAAAAAATCACTTCTATTTACTTGATGACTTTCTGTCAATTACTACGAACTGTAACCTCTCTGACAGGAAATCACGAATCCAGTCACATAACTGTCTTGATATTCCATAAGCACGCAAGTTCATTTCAATCTGGTTGTGTGGCAGTGTGTCAAAAGCTTTCCGGAAATCCAGAAATACGGAATTAATCTGAAATCCCTTGTCAACAGCACTCAATACTTCATGATGTTAATACAACTCTCTTGGTACCTCTAATTTCCAGGGTACCTTTCATATGCATTTCCTCTTCGGATCTAGATTGGTCGGAGTTGCAAACAAAGTCCTTACTGAACGATGGCATAAGTTTGATTATCTGATCTACAAATTTTCGGACCGATTCCAGAGTTTGCTGTGCTTCGTCAACTTTGTTTTGTTTGATGTATTGTTATCTTACGTCCTCAAATTCTGTAGCACTGTTTGGGATTATGCAACCATCTACTGCATACTTTGCCGCCGTTGGATAAGCAGCTGCAGCAGCAAGTCGTATATCCCTAGCTTACTTAATTGTTACATAGTTCAATTCTTAATTTCTTTGCGAGTTTTTGGGTACTTGCATTGTTTAATTCATAAATTTCGGGCGTATTGTAGTATTTGAGAGTTGTAGCATCGCACTTTAGTGTTTACTTCGTAGATTCTTATTTAAATTGCGTGTGAGTTTCGTATAGGAGGTGTAATTTCGAGTTTTAGTTGCTGTAATCGTAAATTCAGGCAGATTGTAGCGCAGTCGTTAGGCATTTGTACAGGTTAGTTAATACATTCTTTGCGTTATCTAGGCACGGACTCGTGTTTCAGTAACTGTTGTTCAACGTCGATTAGAATGGACAGGGACTGTGATTGCTGTGTTCGGATGAGGGCTGAGTTGGCATTCCTACGCTCACAGCTGCAAGCGGCGCTGACTTCGGTCGCGCAGCTTGAGGCTGTTGCCAATGGGCACCACTGTGGGGAGCCGGACTTGGGTATCACAGGGATGTCAACCTCGTCCCGTCTGTCCCCAGATCGGTCTGCCGCTGTGGTTGCCCCAGTTGCTGCCCGCAGTGGGGCTGAGCCCTCGCCTGTGGTTGATTGGGAGGTCGTTCCAAGGCGTGGCAGGCAGCGAAAGACGTCCCCGGAGGCTGATCAGAAAGCCTCCCCGGTGCGTCTGACAAACAGGTTTCAGGCACTGTCTCTGGCTGAGCCAGATGCAACTGCCTGCCCTGTTTCAGAGGATGATTCTCAGCCTTCAAGGTCCGGGCAATCACAGAGGGTGGGCTTATTGGTAGTTGGGAGCTCCAATGTTAGGCGCGTAATGGGGCCTATTAGGGGCATGGCGGCTAAGGAGGGTAGAAATCCAGTGTGCACTCCGTGTGCATTCCGGGTGGAGTCATTCCTGATGTGGAAAGGGTCCTTCCGGATGCCATGAGGAGCACAGGGTGCAGCCAGCTGCAGGTGGTGGCACATGTCGGCACTAATGACGTGTGTCGCTTTGGATCTGAGGAAATTCTTTCTGGATTCCAGCGGCTATCTGATTTGGTGAAGGCTGCCGGTCTTGCTTACGAGATGAGGGCAGAACTCACCATCTGCAGCATCGTTGACAGAACCGACTGCGGACCTTTGGTGCAGAGCCGGGTGGAGGGTCTGAATCAGAGGCTCAGACGGTTTTGCGACCGTGTTGGCTGCAGATTCCTTGACTTGCGCCATAGGGTGGTAGGGTTTCGGGTTCCGCTGAAAAGGTCAGGAGTTCACTAAACTCAGCTGGCGGCTACAGGGGTAGCGGAGACTGTGTGGCGTGGACTGGGCGGTTTTTTAGGTTAGAAGGCCTCGGGAAAGTACGGGGTGGGCTGCAATCTCAAAGGGTGCATGGCAAATACAGGACGTGCTTGGATCAGGGAACAGTCGGAATTGTAGTTGTAAATTGTTGTAGTTGTGCTGGGAAAGTCCCTGAGCTTCAAGCGCTAATAGAAAGCACAGAAGCTGAAATCGTATTAGGTACAGAAAGCTGGATAAAGCCTGAAATAAGTTCTGCAGAAATTTTTACGAAGTCTCAAACGGTGTTCAGGAAAGATAGATTAGGCAGAATTGGTGGTGGAGTGTTTGTGTCTGTCGGTAGTGGTTTATCTTGTAGTGAAGTCGAAGTAGATACTCTGTGCGAATTGGTATGGGTGGACGTTATACTTAACAGCCGAACTAAGTTAATAATTGGCTCCTTCTACCGACCCCCAGACACCGATGATATAGTTGCTGAACAGTTCAGAGAAAATTTGAGTTTCGTAACAAATAAATACTCCACTCATACGGTTATAGTTGGTGGGGACATCAACCTTCCCTCGATATTTTGGCAAAAATACTTGTTCAAAACCGGTGGTAGGCAGAAAACATCTTCCGAGATTGTCCTAAATGCTTTCTGCGAAAATTATTTCGTGTAGTTACTCCACGAACCCACGCGAATTGTAAATGGTTGCGAAAACACACTTGACCTCTTAGCCACAAACAATCCAGAGCTAATAGAGAGCATCATGACTGATACAGGGATTAGTGATCACAAGGTCATTGTAGCTAGGCTCAATACCGTGTCTTCCAAATCCACCAGAAACAAACGCAAAATAATTTTATTTAAAAAAGCAGAAAAAGTGTCACTAGAAGCCTTCCTAAGAAACAATCTCCATTCCTTCCGAACTGACTATGCAAATGTAGACGAGATGTGGCTCAAATTCAAAGATATAGTAGCAACAGCAATTGAGAGATTCATACCTCATAAATTGGTAAGAGATGGAACTGATCCCCCGTGGTACACAAAACAGGTCCGAACGCTGTTGCAGAGGCAACGGAGAAAGCATGCGAAGTTCAGAAGAACGCGAAATCCCGAAGATTGGCTAAAATTTACGGCACGGACTTTAATGCGAGATGCCTTTAATAAGTTCCACAACGAAACATTGTGTCGAAATTTGGTAGAAAATCCGAAGAAATTCTGGTCGTATGGAAAGTACACAAGCGGCAAGACGCAGTCAATACCTTCGCTGCACAGTGCCGATGGTACTGTTACCGACGAGTGTGCCGCTAAAGCGGAGTTATTGAACGCAGTTTTCCGAAATTCCTTCACCAGGGAAGACGAAATGAATATTCCAGAATTTGAAACACGAACAGCTGCTAGCATGAGTTTCTTAGAAGAAGATACCTTAGGGGTTGCGAAGCAACTCAAATCGCTTGATACGGGCAAGTCTTCAGGTCCAGATTGTATACCGATTAGGTTCCTTTCAGATTACGCTGATACAATAGCTCCCTACTTTGCAATCATATACAACCGCTCGCTCACCGATAGATCTGTACCTACAGATTGGAAAATTGCGCAGGTCGCACCAGTGTTTAAGAAGGGTAGTAACAGTAATCCATCGAACTACAGACCTATATCATTGACGTCGGTTTGCAGCAGGGTTTTGGAGCATATACTGTATTCAAACATTATGAATCACCTCGAAGGAAACGATCTATTGATACGTAATCAGCATGGTTTCAGAAAACATCGTTCTTGTGCAACGCAGCTAGCTCTTTATTCGCACGAAGTAATGGCTGCTATCGACAGGGGATCTGAAGTTGATTCCGTATTTCTAGATTTCCGGAAAGCTTTTGACACCGTTCCACGCTAGCGGCTTCTAATCAAGCTGCGGGCCTGTGGGGTATCGTCTCAGTTGTGCGACTGGATTCGTGATTTCCTGTCAGGAAGGTCGCAGTTCGTAGTAATAGACGGCAAATCATCGAGTAAAACTGAAGTGATATCAGGTGTTCCCCAGGGAAGTGTCCTGGGACCTCTACTGTTCCTGATCTATATAAATGACCTGGGTGACAATCTGAGCAGTTCTCTTAGGTTGTTCGCAGATGATGCTGTAATTTACCGTCTAGTAAGGTCATCCGAAGACCAGTATCAGTTGAAAAGCGATTTAGAAAAGATTGCTGTACGGTGTGGCAGGTGGCAGTTTACGGTAAATAACGAAAAGTGTGAGGTGATCCACATGAGTTCCAAAAGAAATCCGTTGGAATTCGATTACTCGATAAATAGTACAATTCTCAAGGCTGTCAATTCAACTAAGTACTTGGGTGTTAAAATTACGAACAACTTCAGTTGGAAAGACCACATAGATAACAGTGTGGGGAAGGCGAGCCAAAGGTTGCGTTTCATTGGCAGGACACTTAGAAGATGCAACAAGTCCACTAAAGAGACAGCTTACACTACACTCGTTCGTCCTCTGTTAGAATATTGCTGCGCGGTGTGGGATCCTTACCAGGTGGGATTGACGGAGGACATCGAAAGGGTGCAAAAAAGTGCAGCTCGTTTTGTATTATCACGTAATAGGGGAGAGAATGTGGCAGATATGATACGCGAATTGGGATGGAAGTAATTAAAGCAAAGACGTTTTTCGTCGCGGCGAGATCTATTTACGAAATTTCAGTACCCACTTTCTCTTCCGAATGCGAAAATATTTTGTTGAGCCTAACCTACATAGGTAGGAATGATCACCAAAATAAAATAAGAGAAATCAGAGCTCGAACAGAAAGGTATAGGTGTTTGTTTTTCCCGCGCGCTGTTCGGGAGTGGAATGGTAGAGAGGTAGTATGATTGTGGTTCGATGAACCCTCTGCCAAGCACTTAAATTATAATTGCAGAGTAGTCATGTAGACGTAGATGTAGATGTAGATGAAATGACTATAATCTATGTGGTGCACAATTTGATGTGCATAACGTAGTAGGTCACTATCACGCACATCCTGTAAATTGTATCGAGCATCCTTGAAATGCGCAAACACCAGCTTTTGTAGCAAGTGTACGTAATTGGAAATCTGTTCACAATTCTTTTTCTTACTATGCTACGGATGATCTTCAATGTACGTAATTACGTTTAGCACCCGCTTCTTGGACAACGATTGTCCTTTATTTCGTTTCATTGGAGAAGGGATTTGTGGCTCCATGTCCGACAAGGATGATGAACTATATGGCTCGACACCTGTTTCAGTATCATTTTCACCTAAGGACATACGTCATCGCTGTACTCGTATACATTGTCCGCACAGTCGAGTGTGTACGAGGCCACACATTCCACTGACTGATCTTGTGGAAATGCTAATACCGAGTATTTCATCTGCCACTTCTTTCGCACTCTGACACGTTCTTTGGGTTCCTTATTGACGAAATGTCAGTTTCGACAAATTTTGTTGTAGATGTAATGCAACTGCGTGGTTTCTGTGTTTAGTTGACCTCGAGCATCCTGAGAGCAAATGCTAAAACAAGACTACAAATGTTATCTATCGGGTATTGGGTGCTGTTCTGAATCACAGTATTGTCGCTAATGCTCTCCGAAATACAACGATCACATGCGGTAGTTTGTGTCATCTACTGTGGGGCTGGAGAACATTCGTTTTGGACAGTCGGAATCAACAGAAAATTACCATCATCGGTACAAATGTTGGGATTAGCTTAGGGAGTTATTCTGTTGGTTACATAGTTACTAGCCTTGTACTGGTCTCCTTTCCGGTAGTCGATTCATAGCATCGGTCCCCAAAACGTGACTCCGCCGCCCCATAGCGAATGTTGACTGTGATGGAAACAGTGTTGACAACAGCTGGGTTTTGCTTGTTAGTCGTGATGGCAAGAGCGGGTAAGAAATACTGACCATTTGTAATTGCCTTAGTGTAAGACTAAGAGAACGTTCTAGCTAGATCTTCCTGTACTGAGATTTTGCGTGTAACAATTTCTGAGCCATTTTTTTGTGATACTGCATACAAGATCTGGCTGTGGCGTAATGCTCAGAAATACAATTTGCGCATTTAACACAAGAAACCTTACTACATTGAACTGTATGGGAATCACCTTCTTGAGAACACTTGCTTTGGTTCTTGCACTTGCACGGCTACACGTGATGTGTTGCCCGGTATGGAAAGTGATCCTGTTAATCTGATATAATTAATTGTTGCCAACCAAAATAATGGATAAGGAAGTCGTTACCTACAAAATTAAAAAATAATCACAATTAATTCATTTTATTATACTGAAAATGTAGGATAAAACATCTGACAAAGACTTAAAAATCAATGGCAAGACTGGTTAAAAGGTCTGGGGTCTGATTCTAACAATCACGCATCAGTGCAAAACTGTTATAATCGCAAAGTTCTACCGTGATTGCCGGAATGTTAGTATTAAGCAACAAATACCGCAACAGAAGTGTATACGTTTGCATCTGTGACCGAGGTTGAAAGCAAATTTATCTTAAAATCAGCAAGTAAGAAAGAAGCTTGACATAATTTAAATTCAGTAAAATTGATTTGATTGTCCCTACAGTTCGTCTCACTATCGCGGCTAGATCTCACTTTAATAATCTGCCGTTGGAGACTGAAGTGGTTGCGAAATCAGTCATTGGTAGCATCTGCTACTGAGTTCAATACAGCCGTAAAAAATCCCCAGCTCATCTTCTCGGTGGAGCCTAGCTGCTCGGCTAATAAGGTGAGAAGAAGAAGTATGGTTGGAATGTGATACAATGGAGAAATTCCCTTACGGTGATTGACTTTGTATCAACTGCTTCCTAAAAGTTAGACTCATGTTTTCGCTTTTTCGTTCGTCACAACATTTTGATTGAGTAAACTATGGACATTTCTAGTGCTGACCAGTAAAAAGGTGCCTTAATAGAATCTGGTCCCCTTACCTGACCCTTCAGGCGGTTAACCAGTAGTACACTCCCTAACACTTAAGCTGAAAAACTGTCCTGCTCTCTTCTGTCTCTGTGTGAGGCCAGTCAGGTGGGACCTCGGCAGCACAGTCGAGTTTCTCTCTCTAACTTCTAAATTATTTATGTTAGCCGGTCCTGGCCGTTCTTCAGTTGCCTTAAACATTTATTTTCTGTAGTGCCTACACTAGGCGGCATCCATCGCTGTCATACATGGCCTAACTCACGAGTTTTCCCTCTACTTGCTGATGTTATCAGTTGCGGGTGACGTATTTTTCTCCTCTTTCCACATTCAGGTTGTTACAAACAAACTCTCTCGGTGGTCCTACACTACAGGAGATCGTATCTATTATACGTAAACTGAAGGTGGAGGGGATGGAGAGGAGAGAAGAAAGGAAAGGGAAGGGACTAATGCTATTAGCTGCATCGGGACTTTACGCGGAATCAGAGGCGACGAGTGAAAATGTGGGCTGGACCATGATTCGAACCTGGGATCTCCTGCTTAGGAGGCAGTTGCGTTAACCACTGCACCATCTGGAGAGAATGCTCCTCACAATTGCACTGACTATCTCGGTACGCCTATCGGCCAGAAGAGCAGCCACCACGTGTTCATGTAATGTGATCGTATTTATCTTGTCTGAAGAGCGGCGTCCAGGGACCGTACTTCATGGCAAGGCTGACTGACAAAGTGGCATTGATGTTAGCTGCTGTCGAGGAGTCTCTTCTGAAAATTCTGCCTAGAGGTGGCCTTACCTATCAGCCTAGGTGACCAGCTATACCCATGCACTTGCAGCTTGTTCAATGTGCCTTCACAGTCGCCTCTTACATGGATGAACCGTTTAATTCAATATGAAAGTGTAAACTACATTGAGTACTGGCAATCACTGACACTGATATAGATCTCGTTTATGGGCGAGGTTAATTATTCGGAATTGATTGTTTTTCTAATTCTGGTTTATATCAGTTACAGGACAATTTTGGGAGAAATCGTCCCGTTTCTGATGTGTCCGAAGAAGAGACCACTGAAGCATTGCTTTATACTGAAAAAAATATGTGGTCACACCTTGCATTGCATCCTGAGAATATTTGTTGGTCATTTTTGAGAATCGAATGCCAGCAAGCATGTCTGAAAATAAGTAACAGAGGTTAGGGTATCTTGCATCGACATTCTGACAAATCTATCGACACTAACAACAGGCACAACTGACTGAACAGTACTTTTAATTCCATGAACAACTGTACTTTAGTCGACATTTTGGGGGCAAGAACAAATCAAACGTCTAGGAATCTAAAAAAAAAATTGACAGTTTTCCCTACCACACGCTTACGCGCACTATGTTGCAAAATGTAGTACACAGAACTGCCGCCACTGGCGGGAACGAGTAGCAGGGCTTTGTAGGTGCTAGATAACGTTGCCCCTACCGAGAGGTCATTCTGGGACTCCTACGAAGCTCAGGGAAGTGTGCTTGTTATATCTCGGTGACACCAGTATCAGCGCTTCGTTGTCTCCAAGGTCATTCCAGAAATCAAGACAGCCTGCCACGTGCAGCCTTTCGTCCCGAGCAAGTCCGCTTTCACACTCTACGTGCTGCTGTCACCAGCAGATTGCTGCACTGTAGAGAAAGAGCAATTAGCGCCACCACCAGATGGCTGCAATGTAAAACATGGAAGTCCTTTATTTGTATCAAGATTTCATATTAACACGAATAGATGGCTGCACGGTTAAAAAATGCAACAGAGCCCTAACTTAATTATTTTTCGTGTCTAAGACGTTAAGAAACTTTTCAAATGTCTGCAAAATACGTCAGCGGCGCAAAAAATGTGACATTTACATAGCTACTTAAGGGGACGTTCGATCTTCAGACCACGATTTCATACTGCCGCTAATATATTGCTGCACGGTTAAGAAACCCAACAGAGATGTAAATTAATTAGATCTATTACTCTATATCTAAGATGTCGAAAAAGCTCGAAAATGTCGGCAAAACACTCCACCAGTGAAAAAAAGCACGATGTTTACATTGTTAAATATGTAAGATGTACATTCAATATATGCAGTTGCATTCCTGGAAACTATGTCTCGAGAAAATAAAAACCTGTAATCAGCTACACCACCACACACACGCACAATACTCGGGTCAGGGGGTGCTTGACGCAAAATTTATAGAAGAGCAGAGGGTGGGGGAGGGCCCTCCCCTTCCTTCCCGTCTCCTCCTTGACTTCGGCGCGTGGCAGGACGCCGTGATTCCTGGAATGATCTTGAGACATGGAGGTACTGATGCTGACATCAGCGAAATATAACAAGCACTGTTGTCTGAGCACGGCAAAAGTCCCAGAACAAGCTCTAGGTCCAGGTCACGTATATCTAGCAACCGCAGTGTCCTACTAATACAATGCTAGCTCTAGCCTGGCGAGCCATTGACTCAACTGGCTCGAATGATAGATACGAGTACGTCGTTCCGTGCAATTTATAGCCAACGGTAGTGAGTTGGCGAATGGTGACATGGCAGTCTCTCGACCAACCATGACCAGTCATTTTCAGTCAGAGATTTTGAGAATGTGCTGAGCCTCCACATCGAGTTGGATGAAGACAGCGCAGTTAAGATGTGGTCTTGCGTTATCTAGCTGAAAAATAGCATCATACACACCTATAAGGTAGAACAAAAGCACTGTCCTTAACAAATCTGAAATCTAATGGCTGTTGTCCAAATTACCGACTATGCGAAAGATATGTGATCATGTCGTGTACCCAGTTGCATCCTACACCATCACACCACTGCTGTCGTATCAGAGTGGCTGCAACAAAGGTCGCAGTGATAGTAGTTCGTGGTGCTCCACAGATCGTCGCACTGTCAATATGGATTCGTGTCATGCTGCAAATAAGCCTGTTTCCTGATGGTAGATACATTACATAGAAGTTAGTCGTATGGAGCCTTTGATATACTACATGGTATTTGGTATGGTCGTTAAGAATCCATATTCCCATGATAAAAGTGGGATCCCCATCAATGCGACCAGAGATGTTGTGGAACGGTAAACTGCAATCTTAGTTTGCAACGATCCTCCCACTGTCGAATTCCGACGCGTTTCTCCTTCTCACACGAGGTATAACACAATCTTCTCGCAAATAACTAACATTTAAACGTGATTACTGAGTGAGAAACCTGCAACGTATTCTTATTCTATATAAAGAATTACAACTCCATGCGGTTGCGCTGAAATACTAACCGCTTGCGTATTCAAACATGTAACAGACCTTCACGCCAAGCCACTTCGATGTTCGTTGCTTTCCGCCGTCGTGGTGTTGCAATCTCATAGTTGGAAATTTTCAAGATTTCTCGCCCTTCTATGCCACGAAACCTTAAATGGCTCTGTAGCTATGACTGTGCAAGTAATTTTAAGCGCAGCGAATTTTTGGCAGTAAACGTGGTTATCAAATTCGAGGACTGTTAAGTGCGAAAACTTGTGCTATTGCCGGACACGTGACCATCTAAATACAGAAGTGATCACTCCGACTGCACATCCCTGCAGGCCGTGCGTAAAACACACGTGCGGTCTATGCCTGTAGTCGCGCCATGCGTCACCCGAGTATCGCGGGGGCCATCAGTGAAAACGCTTGTCTGGTGCAACGAGAATGTAAATTAACAGTTGATGGCAGTATAAATTCCTCTTAGTCTGACGAGTCATATATTTTCACGCTTTTACGCGCCGGGCGTTAGCATATTTGAAAGGAATTTATAGGTTCGATCACAACGCCACGCTCGCTGCAATTAGACCATATGATGTCCACCTCACACAGATAACTTTGTTCAATAAGAATCTATATCTAAATAATGAAAGAAAAACGAAGTGAAAAGAAACAACAAAAATTGCCTATTTCTGTTCATTTTGATGATGTAGAGATTTCACGGCTGAAGTAATTGTACATTGAGTAAATCCTCGCAAAGCAATTGTTTTGCCATTTAATTTTATGTTTAGTTTAGAGCATTCAATTTCGATATGAAATGTTACCTGCACAACAATTCAAAAAAAGTCCAGTTAGTAATGTCTTTCAAGTACAGTTCCAGATATACACAGCCGTCTCTTAAGTTGCTACGTATGGGCGACAATCCTTACATTTCATACGAGGATTTGGCACTGCCGATCAAACTGATTGACTAGCAGTTTGCATTTGCTATCCTTCGTGTAAAACCTTTACTAAATATACTATTGGCCATTAAAATTGCTACACCACGAAGATGACGTGCTACAGACGCGAAATTTAACCGACAGGAAGAAGATGCTGTGATATGCAAATGATTAGCTTTTCAGAGCATTCACACAAGGTTGGTGCCGGTGGCGACACATACAACGTGCTCACATCAGGAAAGTTTCCACCCGATTTCTCATACACAAACAGCAGTTGACCGGCGTTGCCTGGTGAAACGTTGTTGTGATGCCTCATGTAAGGCGGAGAAATGCGTACCATCACGTTTCCTACTTTGATAAACGTGGGGTTGTAGCCTATCGCGATTGCGTTTTATCGTATCGCGACATTGCTGCTCGCATTAGGTCGAGATCCAATGACTGTTAGCAGAATATGGAATCGGTGGGTTCAGGAGGGTAATACGGAACGCCATGCTGGATCCCAACGACCTCGTATCACTAGCAGTCGAGATGACAGGCATCTTATCCGCATGGCTGTAACGGATCGTGCAGCCACGTCTCGATCCCTGATTCAACAGATGGGGACGTTTGCAAGACAACAACCATCTGCACTAACAGTTCGACGACGTTTGCAGCAGCAGGGACTATCAGCTCGGACACCATGGCTGCAGGTACCCTTGACGCTGCACCACAGACAAGAGCGCCTGCTATGGTGTACTCAACGGCGAACCTGGGTGCACGAATCGCAAAACGTCATTTTTTCGGATAAATCCAGATTTTGTTTACAGCATCATGATGGTCGCATCCGTGTTTGACGACATCGCGGTGAACGCACATTGGAAGTGTAGTGGACTGACAAGGCAGCCAGTCCACAGTGACGGGTAACCGAAAGGCACGCGTACACACACGCCGACTGGCGTTAAGTCTGAAACAGGATACGTGATGAAAGCTATAAAGAAAAGAACGGAGCTTCTCGTATACTTAACTTTAATTCATTGTGGTACATTTCTCTTGATAATACAAGTGAGACTCTCTCCAGATATGGTTAATGGCGCTTTGCTAGGTCGTAGCCATGGACTTAGCTGAAGGCTATTCTAACTGTCTCTCGGCAAATGAGAGAAAGGCTTCGTACGTGTAGTCGCTAGCAATGTCGTCCGTACAACTGGGGCAAGTGCTAGTCCGTCTCTCGAGACCTGCCGTGTGGTGGCGCTCGATCTGCGATCCTGACAGTGGCGACACGCGGGTCCGACATGTACTAATGGACCGCGGCCGATTTAAGCTACCACCTAGGCGGTGACACCACAGGAAGCGTGTATTCGTCATCGCCATACTGGCGTATCACCCGGCGTGATGGTATGGGGTGCCATTGGTTACACGTCTCGGTCACCTCTTGTTCGCATTGACGGCACTTTGAACAGTGGACGTTACATTTCAGATGTATTACAACCCGTGGCTCTACCCTTCATTCGATCCCTACGAAACCCTACATTTCAGCAGAATAATGCACGACCGCATGTTGCAGGTCTTGTATGGGCCTTTCTGGATACAGAAAATGCTCGACTGCTGCCCTGGCCAGCACATTCTCCAGATCTCTCACCAACTAAAACGTCTGGTCAATGGTGGCCGAGCAACTGGCTCGTCACAATACGCCAGTCACTACTCTTGATAAATTGTGGTATCGTGTTGAAGCTGCATGGGCACCTCTGTTTGACTCAATGCCCGGACGTATCAAGGACGATATTACGGCCAGAGGTAGTTATTTTGGGTACTGATTTCTCAGGTTCTATGCACCCAAATTGCGTGAAAATGTAATCACATGTCCGTTCTAGTATAATATATTTGTGCAATAAATATCCGTTTATCATCGGAATTTCTTCTTGGTGTAGCAATTTTAATGGCCAGTAGTGTATAATCCAAACCAGTGGCTCACTCATCTCACCATTGCCTTTCTTACGATAGTTGTTCTGCCAGTCCACTAGCATCAAATGGTTCAAATGGCTCTGAGCACTATGGGACTTAACTGCTGTGGTCATCAGTCCCCTAGAACTACTTAAACCTAACTAACCTAAGGACATCACACACATCCATACCCGAGGCAGGATTCGAACCTGCGACCGTAGCAGTCGCGCGATTCCAGACTGTAGCGCCTAGAACCGCTCAGCCACACCGGCCGGCTGCACTAGCATCGCATTTATACAATGTCCAGTTACAGTAATGTGACCATATGTGAGAAGCTGGAATAACCACCATCTGCAACGCGGTCCGCTGCGAGACATGCAGGAAGAGAGTCAATGAGGTTCTGGAAGAGACTAAATGGGATGTAGAGCGATGCCGACTCCTATGCCGTGGCCTCCTGCGCTGGGTTTCTCGGTTGTGGATCCGTGACGCGAACAGTCCGATCGAGGTTCGATTCCCGATTGGGTTTAAATGTGGGGAACTTGGTAAGCAAGGGAATATGGTAAACTCATTTTGGTGCTCTCTGAACCACACACATGCACTGCGAGGTGTGTGACACATTGCATTGCCCTTTTGTTAGGTGCATATATACATACATTAATCCTTGTTCCATAGATCATGAATACGACATTTCATAATGATTGGGAACGTCTCACTTTAAAATTAATTTTCTTTACACAAAATAATCTATTATTATTAATACTTTTACAATTACTACTTCCTATCTAAGAATTCATCTATTGAATAGGGGTTGTCATTCAGAAATTCTTTTAATTTGCTTTTAAATGTTGGTTGGCTATGTGTCAGACTTTTAATACTATTTGGCAAATGATCAAAGATTTTTGTGGCAGCATAATTCGCCCCTTGCTGTGCCAAATTGAGATTTAATCCAAAATGATGAGGATCATCCTTTCTTCTAGTGTAGTAGCTATGCACTTCGCTGTTATTTTTGAATTGGGATGGGCTGTTAATGACAAATTTCATAAGTGAATATATGTATTGCGAAGGTACTGTGAATATCCCGAGTTCCTCAAATAAATGTCTGCAGCCTCATCTTGGGTGGGCTCCAGCTATCATTCTGATTACATGCTTTTGTGCAATGAATACTTTCTCTTTTAATGACGAATTGCCCCAAAATATGATGCCATATGAATGCAGTGAATGATAATAGGCATAGTAGGCTAATTTACTGATATGTTTATACCGCGTCCGGCCTTCCTGATTTAGGTTTTCTGTGATTTCCCTAAATCGCTCCAGGCAAATGCCGGGATGGGTCCTTTAAAAGGGCACGGCCGACTTCCTTCCCCGTCCTTCCCTAATCCGATGAGACCGATGACTTCGCTGTTTGGTCTCTTCCTCCAAACAATCCAATCCAATCCTACTGATATGTTTATCACCAAAATTTGCAATGACCCTAATAGCGTAAGTAGCTGAACCTAACCGTTTCAGCAGATCATCGATGTGTTTCTTCCAATTCAGTTTCTCATCAACGCACACACCCAGAAATCTTGAGTATTCTGGCTTAGCAACAGACTTCTGTTCATAGTCTATATTTATCAATGGTGTTAAGCCATTTACAGTATTGAATTGTATAAATTATGTTTTCTCAAAATTTAGTGGAAGGCCATTTGCAGAAAACCACTTAATAATTTTCTGAAAGACATTATTTGCAATTTCCTCAGCTGATTCTTGCTTGTTTGGTGTGTCTACTATACTCGTATCATCAGCAAAAAGAACTAGCTTTGCATTTTCATGAATATAGAGTGTCAAGCCATTAATATATATTAAGAACAATAATGGACCCAAGACTGAACCTTGTGGGACCCGTTCTTGATACCTCCCCAGTTAGAGGACTCTGCAGGCTTTTGTAGACTATCTGTACTGTTAATTTCAACCTTCTGCATTCTTCCAGTGCCGAGAAAAAACAAACTGCATGTAGGGGTGGAATGGTCCCCAAGGATAGATGCATACTTGTGTTGACACATTGTGCCTTCCAGAGTATCGAGATCATCCAGGGAATGCCTTCTGGCCTGGAGTCTCCGACAGCTATTGCAGGGTGTTTGTTTTCAGATGTCTAACGCCGTAGACTCCAACGGCCGTCTGTCATCTAAAAAGGCCACCTGTGGACACACTATGGACATCCACTTGCGGTGTTAGCATGCAAAGGGCATCCCTCGTCGCACACGAACAGCAATCAGCAGGAGTGCATGAACCAGGCGCCTGCTATGGAGACCCGTATGCAGCAATGTTCGGTGGACGGTCGTTGAGGAAACACTGTTGGTACCTCCTTGATTCATCTGGGTAAACAAACAGTTCAACTTAGCCGTTTCGAAAATGCTTCCACTCTTGGCACGAAACCCAGTGGTCATGGTGTTATGCACATCAGATACATCGCTCCGTTTCGTATTAAGACAGCGATTGCACTGTTTTTGACCTCCACCCCTATCCTCACCGACACGATTTATATAACCTCCACTGCTAGTGCTGCCACCTGCCGTCTATAAGTGGTTATTGATTGTTGACGTCGGACATAGGGGGTGGTCATACAGTATTAATGTGACTGGATCGTGTATAATTGTACTGGAAACCATCAGCACTATTAGTTAGAATGCCCTCATGTAGAGCGCACCAGTAAAGTTGTTCCGGCTTTACACAGACGTTTGGATGGACGAACTACAACTGTGGACGTGCTAATATTATATATAGTGAACAAGATTTCATACCATCGTGTGATCGACTCACTTACCTCATTCCATTATACATATTTTTTTCATTTGTTATGTTGATATTTTGGCTATCAGAGGCCATATATTTCTGTCGATTTACACATCACATTGTCTCCTTTGCTGGTGTTCCGATAGGGACCCCTACCATCGTTAACTGTACTTCGATTTTGTATATCAGCTTTGTACCTAAACAGTTAACACGTATTTTAAAATTAAAATATCCACATGACAATTAGTATTAAACTAAAAAAAACATTGTGTTATGCAGGTAAACAGTTTACCTCAAATATTTCCAGAACCGCTTCAGATATCGTAATTCTATCGCCTCACAAATGAATAGCCAGAGACTCCTTAATACATGATGTGTAGCCTCTTGTCACGGCTTTGTTAATTGCTTAGACATCCGAAACAACTAGACGTTTTGCAGTGCACCTATAGTAATTTATGCCATTAGTATCGCAGATATCATAGAGGCGAATTCAACCAAGTACTGCCGGCCGGGGTGGCCGAGCGGTTCTAGGCGCTTCAGTCTGGAACCGCGTGGCCGCTACGGTCGCAGATTCGAAACCTGCCTCGGGCATGGATGTGTGTGATGTCCTTAGGTTAGTTAGGTTTAAGTAGTTCTAAGTTCTAGGGGACTGATGACCTCAGATGTTAAGTCCCATAGTGCTCAGAGCCGTTTGAACCATTTTTTTCGACCAAGTACTACTCTCCCAAATTCGATAAATAGTTTGGGGAAAATTACAGCACTTAGAGCTGAGGATTTATCCGTTGTTAACATTAAAATAAGTTCTATCTTATGTGAAACTTGGCGATTTCAGACACAAGTAAGGAAATACGTCACGCTGAATCAGGAGGAAAGAGAATGTAGCACTTGCGCGACGTCAGTATAAGAGAGTACTTTCTAATCTGGAGACAGACAATGTCTTGTCGCCTAATTTGTTACTTCCATTTAGGAAAATAACGAGCTTTGATGTCGGAAGTGTTCTTGCAAACCTTGTTGTTGTGGTCTTCAGTAAAAAGAATGGTCGAGACAGCTCTCCTCAGCAGCCTATCCCGAGCAAGATTATCTACTTGAACATGTCTACAGTAGTCAAGCTGTGGTCTATCTCTACAACATTTACCGCTACCCCCAGTCACACATGCCTCCATTACCGATTGAACTTTTCTTTGGTGCCTCAGTATGTGTTCTACCATCCCTTCGTTCAGTCAAGTTGTAGGATAAAACTCTGTCCTCCCAAATTTGATACAGTACCACTTCGTTAGTTACTCGATCTACTCATGTCTAATCTCCAGCGTTCTTCAGTGTTGGGGTTGTAAAAAGTAATAAGAACACCTCTGTAAAAACGGTCTCATAAGAAAGATACCATATACTCTCATCCTCTAGTGTAGAAACGTGCCACCTATCGGGGCGGAGAGGACACGCATCAGTGTGGTAACAATAGTGATAACGATCCGATCTGATATTTATTTTAGTGCTGGAACTTCGATACGGCTAATCACTCAGGTTTTTAAAATGACTTGAGTGATGCGGGCTGTTCTACTAGAATCTCTATATTGGAAACGGCCTACCTATTGATTTCGTCTCATAAACATTTTCAGGGCGATTTTTATTTTTGCCAGTTGTATGACATATTAATTAAGTCTTCCATATTAAATTAATGTATATTGCATATGCTAGTATAAAAAGTATAGTAGAACCTTATTTATGCGGTCTATATGGAACTGTACGTCACTCGGATTATTGAAAATTCGGAAATTCAGAAAAACAAATGAGAATGAATTTTGTTAAATGCCATAAAAACACAAGTTACGTTTGGATACAATGTGCTGGGTTAAATTTTCAGAGGCCAAATATGATTGTCGTGAAACTGGCGAGGCTCCCAGTTTTATGCCGAAAGAGTTGCATCTGACTGACGCATTACGTCATGATGACATCACGGAAATGGCGCTTGATGAGGTAAGGCCTCTACGTCCATAGATTGTGTGCGCTCTGTATGCAGCGTTTCTTGAAGCGCCAACACCCCCGTCGCGCGGTAAAGTACGCAGAGTCTTCCTCTGTGCTCTTCATTATCAAGTGCAGGCTTCCATGTATCGCTATGTACATAGTCGGTATCTCGTTTGAAGTTTTTATCAAGTAATGTGATTCTTAAATTTCTCCAGGCGCATTTCATGACGAAATAAATCTCGGGTGAACAGACTGGTGTGAGTGTGCAAAGGACACAATATTTCGGGAATCGACCTTGTTGCCATCATCAGGTGTGCTGATCAGCACACCTGATGATGGCAACAAGGTCGATTCCCGAAATATTTTGTCCTTTCCACACTCACACCAGCCGGTTCACCCGAGACTTATTTCGCCATTTTATCAAGTAGTCTGATTTAGACTACTACTCTAGTGTGAGTCCCAACAGAAAAATGGTTCCCAACCTTTCTGAGACCACTACTCATGAATGAAATTAGATATTGTCTAGTATCAGCCCAGCCCCCACCTTCTCTCCTCCCACTACCACCAGTGCATCAACATTCGCGCCCAACTAAATTTTAGAATGAAAAAGAATTTTCTTTGAACGCTTTTATTTTTGAAATGATGGAAGGTGAATGAAATTTAGTTTTTGTAAGCGTTTTATTAAGATAAGAACTAATGTGTCAATGAGACAACTGATACTGCTTCTTTCTAACAATCTTTTTTATAGAATGGTCAAGCAATTCTTAGTGCATCGCGAGTGCTACCTGCAGCTCCTCCTCAGAAAAGAAAGTTAGCTTTCCACACTGAGGTAGAAAGTTATTACAGATCATGTTTCCTCTGATCCACCCCTCTTCCTAGCGACACTTGTTTCACCCACATCGTGCAACCCCATTTGAAACCAATCCGAGTTAAAATTTGAGGAATATACTTAGTGTTTGTGAATCACTCGACTGTTGGACACCGTACATCGGAGTCAGTAATTTGTGCCTGATCACTAATAATAATAATGCCAATAATAATAATAATATTAATATTAATAATAATAATAAACCCCGTGGAGGCCCGGGAAAAGAATAGGCCTCCGGTATATTCTGCCAGTCGTAAAAGGCGACGAAAAGAACAAACCACTAATAGGGCTAACCCCCCTTTTAGTGTGATTAGTTGGTTCAGGACAGAACTAATGAAGCCTCGGACAAGCGCATGGTCGGGGACGACGCTTGAACCCTATGCCCGTCCACAATGGTAACGACACTGCTAGCGACACGGAAAATGATTTAAATCCAAATAGAGGTGTTTTGCAGGACATGCTTCCTGCAACCACTCTAGAAGGAAAACAAAGACAGAGGATGAGATGGTCAGATGAAGTTAACCGACACCTCATGTTCTGTTATTACCAAGCAACAAACTTAGGAACAAACACAACTGGATACAGATCACAAGTATACACAACATTTATTACCAGATACCCAGAATTAAAATTTTTAACAGAACGACGACTAGCTGATCAGATTCGTGTAATAATCAAAAATAACAGGATACCCCAGTCAGAATTAGAAAACATCAAACAACAAGTGCAAAAAATACTGGAACAAAATAATGTGCAATCAGAAGAGAAGAAAATACAGTGATGGACTCAAACATCCCAGAGAAAACAAACAAAGAACAACACACATCAATTAAACAATCAGAGTAAAACGAAATCTTAAGACAGCCACCAGAACAAACACAAATAGAACATGAAGTGACACACATGTTAGATATAGAAGAAAAATTTCAGTTGACATATATAGAATACAAAGACACAAATACAGACATTAGACCATTCTTGCATAGACCACCAAATAACCCACAAGACGAAACAACAATAACAACTATCAACACAATCATACACAACAAAATAAATGAAAATACAACAATGGAAGAGTTACAACTACTGGTTTATGTAGGAGCACTCACTGCACTAAATATACACAATAGGCAGAGATCAGAACCAACCAACACACAGAAGAAACCCACAAAACCAGCATGGCAACACAGGCTACAGGTCAGAACAGAAAACCTGAGAAAAGACATTGGACAGCTAACACAATTTATAAGTAATGAAATATCAGACAAAAAACGAAAAAGGTTAGGTAAAATCTCACAACAAGAAGCGATAGAGCAATTAGATGAAAAGAAGCAGAAATTACAAGCATTGGCCAAACGACTTAGAAGATACAAAAAAAAGTGAAAATAGAAGGAAACAAAACCAAACATTCAACACAAACCAAAAGAAATTTTACCAGACAATAGATAACACACACATTAAAATAGACAATCCACCAAACATAACAGACATGGAACACTTCTGGAGCAACATATGGTCAAACCCAGTACAACATAACAGACACACACAGTGGATACAAGCAGAAACAGACCCATAAAAGATGATACCACAAATGCCTGAAGCGATAATTTTGCAACATGAAGTCACCCGAGCAATTAATTCTACACACAATTGGAAAGCCCCAGGAAATGATAAAATAGCAAATTTCTGGCTAAAGAAGTTCACCTCAACACATTCACATCTAACTAAATTATTTAACAGTTACCTTGCAGACCCATTCACAGTCCCTGATACACTTACACAAGGAATAACTTATCTGAAACATAAAGATCAAACAGACACAGCAAACCCAGCAAAATATCGCCCATAACATGCCTACCAACAATATACAAAATATTAACTTTAGTCATTACACAGAAATTAATGACACATACAACACAGAACAAAATTATAAATGAAGAACAAAAAGGCTGCTGCAAAAGTGCACGAGCATGTAAAGAGCAACTGATAATACATGCAGAGGTGACATATCAAGCTAAAACTAAACAAAGGTCGCTACACTATGCATACATTGATTACCAAAAAGCTTATGATAGTGTGCCCCACTCATGGTTACTACAAATATTGGAAATATGCAAAGTAGATCCTAAATTGATCCAGTTCCAAAAACATAGTAATGAAAAATTGGAAAACCACACTTAATATCCAAACAAATTCAAATAATATCACATCACAGCCAATACAGATTAAGTGTGGTATATACCAAGGAGACTCATTAAGTCCTTTCTGGTTCTGCCTTGCTCTGAACCCACTATCCAACATGCTAAACAATACAAATTATGGATACAATATTACTGGAACATACCCACACAAAATCACACATTTGCTATACATGGATGATCTAAAACTACTGGCAGCAACAAATCAACAACTCAACGAATTACTAAAGATAACAGAAGTATTCAGCAATGATGTAAATATGGCTTTTGGAACAGACAAATGTAAGAAAAATAGCATAGTCAAGGGAAAACACACTAAACAAGAAGATTACATATTGGATAACCACAGCGACTGCATAGAAGCGATGGAAAAAATAGATGCCTATAAATATCTAGGATACAGACAAAAAATAAGAATAGATAATACAAATATTAAAGAAGAACTAAAAGAAACATATAGACAAAGACTAACAAAAATACTGAAAACAGAATTGACAGAAAGAAACAAGACAAAAGCTATGAATACTTATGCTATACCAATATTGACCTACTCATTTGGAGTAGTGAAATGGAGTAACACAGACCTAGAAGCACTCAATACACTTACACGATCACAATGCCACAAATATAGAATACATCACATACATTCAGCAACAGAAAGATTCACATTAAGCAGAAAGGAAGGAGGAAGGGGATTTATCTACATAAAAAACCTACATTATGGACAGGTAGACAATTTAAGAAAATTCTTTATAGAACGAGCAGAAACTAGTAAATACACAAAGCAATCACTCATATAAATACATCAGTTACACCATTGCAATTTCATAACCACTTCTACAACCCTTTAGATCATATAACATCAACAGATACGAAGAAAGTAAATGGAAAAAGAAAACACTACATGGCAAGCATCCGTATCATCTAACACAGCCACACATCAATCAAGATGCATCCAACACATGGCTAAGAAAAGGCAATATATACAGTGAGACGGGAGGATTCATGATTGCAATACAGGATCAAACAATAAACACCAGATATTACAGCAGACACATTATTAAAGATCCCAATACCACAACAGATAAATGCAGACCTTGCAAACAACAAATAGAAACAGTAGACCACATCACAAGCGGATGTACAATATTAACAAATACAGAATACCCCAGAAGACATGACAATGTAGCAAAAATACTACATCAACAAATTGCCATACAACATAAACTGATAAAACAATACGTTCCCACATACAAGCATGCACCACGAAATATACTGGAGAATGATGAATACAAATTATACTGGAACAGAACCATTATAACAGATAAAACAACACCACATAACAAACCTGACATCATACTCACCAATAAAAAGAAGAAATTAACACAAGTAATCGAAATATCCATACCCAATACAACAAATATACAGAAGAAAACAGGAGAAAAAATTGAAAAATACACCCAACTGGCAGAGGAAGTCAAGGACATGTGGCATCAGGCTAAAGTTGACATTATGCCAATTATACTATCAACTACAGGAGTCATACCACACAATATCCACCAGTACATCAACGCAATACAGCTACATCCAAACGTATTTATACAACTACAGAAATCAGTAATTATTGATACATGTTCAATTACCCGAAAGTTCCTAAATGCAATGTAACATATACCGTACAGTTAAAAGGAAGTCACGTGTGATCAAGATCCGCGTCACTTTCCATTTTTAACCAGACATAACGTCTGAGAAAGGAAAGAAATAATAATAATGATAATAGTTTTAGGCCCCACAGTAATGTAGTAGCCAGTACATAGTTACTGTCGTGTTGTGCTGTCAATTTGTTCAAACGGTTCAAATGGCTCTGAGCACTATGGGACGTAACATCTGAGGTCATCAGTCCCCTAGAACTTAGAACTACTTAAACCCATCTAACCGAAGGACATCACACACATCCATACGCGGGGC
This sequence comes from Schistocerca nitens, assembly GCF_023898315.1. Classification (NCBI taxonomy): domain Eukaryota; kingdom Metazoa; phylum Arthropoda; class Insecta; order Orthoptera; family Acrididae; genus Schistocerca; species Schistocerca nitens. The sequence continues at coordinate 468,490,349 of NC_064618.1, read as the reverse complement.
AGGATTCGAACCTGCGACCTTAGCGGTCGCGCGGCTCCAGACTGTAGCGCCTAGAACCGTTCGGCCACTCCGGCCGGCGCAGTCAATTAATTCCTTTATTGTTGCAAAGCAAATAATGAAGCATTTTCTGGTCTAATCAGGGAAATAACTACGGCTAAGAGAAGGAATTTTCATGAGAAATTTAAACACCTATACGTAGAGACTGAATCACTTAAAACTTGCTCCGCAGATACTGCAAGAAAGGAAAGTGCTCTTGATGTGCGGTTTTCACAGAAGGGATTCCTAATCAGGGGCGCGTTTTGTTAGGTGGTCAACAGATTGTAATAATACTTAGAAAACGAATTTTTTGTGCAAAGATACAATTTTTAAACGGAACAATGCCTGTTGACATTAACAAACTAAAGGAAGGGTAAATCAGAATGTCGGTGATGTTAGGTGCAAGATTTTAGTCCGCGTCGTTTTTGAGATATCGTATTTTGAAAAGTTGCCCCACCGACTTTTGTACATTACCTGTAGTAGCACACACTACAGGACAACATAAATGCATTTACTAGTTATGTGGATTCTGATCAGTAACTAGACAGTTGACCATCATATGATGTGTTTGAAATGACCACGTAGCGGCAGTGCGTACTTCCAGTCTGGTATGGAATGACTGCTGCACACGTGTTAGCATTTCAGTGATGATGTCTGAATAGGTTGCAATTATCTGTCTATGAAAAACGGACGTTTGAGCTGATGGTTCACTATGCCACACTACACGTTTACACTCCATGGACGCTGACGTTCCACCTGATGAAGCCAGTGGGGAACTTCAGAAGACCAACAGTGCACCTTTCGACAGTTTACTGGCCATGATTGGTTAATGTTACCTCATCACTAAACAAGATACATGATACCTCTGTAGTATCCTGTCTTAATGCTTGTGTACAGAAGTTAATAAGACTCTCCTAATCGTTTCCATGCAGCTTTTGATGGGGAGAGAAGTAATAGCAACTGCTACGGTCGCAGGTTCGAATCCTGCCTGGGGCATGGATGTTTGTGATGTCCTTAGGTTAGTTAGGTTTAAGTAGTTCTAAGTTCTAGGGGACTGATGACCTTAGATGTTAAGTCACATAGTACTCAGAGCCGTTTGTACCATTTTTTTGTAATAGCAGTATAACCTATGTCGATGGAGAATGCCTAGAACACTTGCCTGACTAATTCCACTTCCTCGTGCGACTGAGCGAGAACTAGCGCCCGCATCAACTGCTGCAGCAGCACGATACTAGTTTCCCCCTCTTCTGTCGTCACTTGTTTCCTTCTATGACGTGTCTAGGTGTTACACTACCACTTTCAGGTAACAGGTTGATGAGGTTGACAAATAATTACCGAGATGGTTGACATCTAATGGGATATCTTGCCTCATACTCCGTAGAGTACGAACATCATTCTTCCTACGTTCTCCATGCAGCATAAATGTCGCCTTTTTCTGCATCGGTAAGTGCCATCGTCCGCTCACGACCTACTGCTAGGACTATCACACACTAACTGACTAGCAAGTCACATTTCACTAAAGAAACACACAAGCACACTGTAAGCAACGATAGTAACATCGTACCTAGCAACTATGTAGGTTGAGTCATACAAACAAGTGTCGCTGTGAAAACATTTCAAAATACGATATCTCGTAAACGATTCGAACTAGAATCTTACAACAAACACCAACGACATTCTAATTTACCCTACCTTTAGTTTGTTAATCTCAAGAGGCATTGTTCCATTTAAAAAGTGTATGTTTGCACAAAAATTCACCTTCTAAATATTATTACAGTCTATTGATTGGATTACGATACGAGGCCATGACTAACACCCCATTTTGTGAAAACCGCACATGCATAAGCACTTTCCATTACTGATGCATTGTGCAAAGTACAGGGTGGCAATTATTGAAGTATATGAAACAAGATCGTCGTAACTTCTTAACGGTTTACGTTAGGACGTTCAAACTGCACGGTTTTCCGAAGGGCATGATGGGAATTAGTATACGCGTGTTGGTTTGGTGTAGCAACGAAGCCCACTTTCATTTGGATGGGTTTGTCAATAAGCAAAATTGGCGCGTTTGGGAGACTGAGAATCCGCATTTCGCGATCAAGAAGTTTCTTCAACCTCAACGGGTGACTGTGTGGTGTGCAATGTGCAGTCGCGGACTAATGGGTGCGGTATTCCTTGATGGCGCGGCGACTGCCGAACGTTACGTGAAGGTTTTGGAAGATAATTTCGTCCCCATTGTCCAAAGTGACCCTGATTTCGACAAGATGTGGTTCATGCAAGACGGAGCTCCACCCCATCGAGGCAGGGGAGTGTCTGATGTCCTGGAGGAGGACTTTGGGGCCCCATTATGGCTCTAGGGTACCCAGAGGCCACTGGCATGGGCCTCGATTGGGTGCCATAGTCTGCGGATCTGAACACATGCGACTTCTTTTTGTGGGTCTATATTAAAGACAAGGTGTACATCAATAACTCCAAAACCATTGCTGAGCTGAAAATAGCCACTGAGGCGGTCATCGACAGCATCGATGTTCCGACACTTCAGCGGGTCGCGCAGAATTTCTCTATTCGTCTCGCGCCACATCATCGCCAGTGATGGCAGGCATATCGAACGTGTCATAACCTAAACCCGAATATCTGTACCGATGTTTACATTTTGAAAAAAGTGTGTGCACGTCGTAGTTTGCAACTAATTTAAATTTCTTTTCATATAGATCAATAATTGCCACCCCGTATTTGTCTAGTGGATGGACTTCATGAGGAAGACATTCAGCCGGCCGCTGTGGTCGAGTGGTTCTAGACGCTTCAGTCCGGAACCACGCGGCTGCTACGGTCGCAGGTTCGAATCCTGCCTCGAGCATGGATGTGTGTGACGTCCTTAGGTTAGTTAGGTTTACTTAGTTCTAAATCTAGGCGACTAATGACTTTAGATGTTAAGTCCCATAATGCTTAGAGTCATTTGAAACATTTTTTTTTTTTTTTTTTTTTGGAGATGTTCATACATTCCCTAATGTTTCACAAACAGTAACATTTACCACATTGTCTCATGTCATAATGCTAATATTTGACATAAAAATTAATTTTTGGTAACTTATGTAATTAGTATAGCATTCTTACGAAGCAGTGATCTTTCAAAAGATTGACTTTTTTTGCTTTTAGGGCTCTCAAAATTTCGTTTGAACTCTCAGAAGGTTATGACCCCCAGTTTCGTAACCATCGTAACAGAACGAAGAGTGAGTCCCTCCGGCTTCACGTGAGTCAGACTTAGCCCCTCTAATGATGATGAAGCAGTCATCGAAAGTTGGAATTTCATCCTAATTTGTCACGGCAAGTTAACAGAGAACTTTTTATCCAAGGACTCCATCGTGAAAATCTCCGTAGCCACATTTGTTTCCACGCAAACATACAGATTACACTTTACTTTCACATTTTCAGTTGTGAACAAATATTAAAAAAACAATAAGTAGAATTTAATATACTAAAATACTCAGTAATTATGTTTTGAGGCATATTCGTTCGCTGTTGTTGTGCAGCACTTTTACTGGGGCGTTTCATCAGCTTTAGTATAGCCGAAGTTTCTCTCGCCTGGCATTCCAAATACAGCAATATTTCATCAGTACATGTTGTTGCCTACGTATGTGTCACAATGTCTTCAGATTAAGAGCTAACGTCGTCAGCTACCTGATCCATCATCACTATCGCCATTGTCTACAGACGAAATAGCGGTAATTTCTTCATGAGAAATCTTATTGTAGCCAGAGTTATTGTCGTTTCGCAGCCTTCCATTTACGTTTTTAACACATTTGTCTGAGCATACTGAAATGTTTGCAAATACTTTATTGAATGTGTTTCTCAACAATTCTCCTTTATTCTTGCTATACAGTGCATCTACCTTTGTTTTCATGGACACTAGCAGCTTCTTTCCCCTTAATTCCATTTTACACTCGGAAAATATGGGGACTTCACGTTACTGAACAACTCAGTATTAATTTGTTAACTGACATCACGCCAGGATCAGTGTATAACGGTTGGAGAATTTAAATTTAATGATTTTCGTCGACACTGTTGCCGCTGCTATTTTCGGAGAATTAAGTACTGTACAGTTACTATTACTAAAAAGAAAAGAAAAAGATTCTGTATGAACCGGAGGTCCGGATTAATGATATAACGATAAATGTATTATATACAATCAGCCATTTGAAAAACACTGCTGGATAAAGGTTTTCTGTAGACTTGTCGTTGCATTGTGATTTTATGTTATATGGATCTATGTCGTTAGAACGTGTTTCCTAATCTACCCACCTTGAATTAGGTCGTCATCTCGATGGTGTTTTCATCTCGTGGAATCCAACAAGAAACTTTCCACGTACATTTTGTTATCGATTGACCTAGCTACATACCTTGTCTACGTTGGAACTACATCTACCTCTCCAGTCAGTTACCGTGTACCCTACCGATGTACATATGTGTCATATGGACCAGTGTACAGTAATTATTTTACAGGCAGCTGTAAAACGTACGGTTATAACCTTTTCTGCTAGAGCGAGCTTCTTTCATAACGAGTTGAGGAATACAAATAATGGGAAGCAGGTTTGCTGTAAATGGTCGTCTTTGGCAAGATTTCTTTCTCCCTGGGTTATAGTGCTAGAAGGTCAATAGTGCGACCGCAGGTCTATGGAAGTAACTGCTGTTTCCCATATTAATTCTCCACCGTTTCACACAACGAATACTTGCCGTGATTTCTGGGTCGTTATTGGATGTACTGGCTATCAACAAACTTCCGAATTATGGGTAACAACATCGACAGTTTCACTAGGTAAAGAATGGCCCTCGGTCATACCTTCCTCTCAGTGCCTTCCGACAGGATAATACTGGTCATCTTTCATAACAAACGTCTGGAAATCTTTTATGCCTTGCTTTTCACTCGATACGCCGCCAGTGGAACTCATTTGGAGTTTCGTCGGTGAGCGACTCACCCGTGGCGATTGTCGGCTAGCCAGCACAGCTGAGATTTGCACTCGGACAAAAGCTGCCTGGAATGTCGCCCCTCAGGGACAAATTCGGAGCGTGTTTGGTTCAATGTCAGACGTGTGGAGGATCGTATTTCAGCGTGAGGCGGGTACGCCCAAAACTAATTTCAGCAGTGAACTTTTTTGTTACTCTGCACATTTAATGTTTTATTTCTATAACTACACCTGTGACGTGAAGTTCTGTGAAACTGATTTAGATTGAAGGTAATATGCAAAGTTATGACTCCCGTTGCATGGCGTTACTGTGCACTTCTGATGACGTCATAAAAGGGGTTGATGTGTTTCTGGGATATCATTTGCCACTAACTTTCGATTCGAGCACGCAGTCTACTCCTAGTGATGTCTGTAGGACAGTCTTTTGTCTGTTATCAGATGACCCTATCCTGTAGCACAAGAAGTAGGGAGAGTTTTTCTGACATCGTTTGAATTACACAGTCCAGTCACGTTAATGTGACCATCCGTCAAAAATCCAAATAACCATCTTTTGCAGCGTGGACGTGCGGGAAGAGAATGAGGTTCTGGAAGGTATCGAAAGGGTTGTAGAGCCAAGCCGACCATACTCACGTGCTGAGCTGCACTACGTTTCTCGGTTGAGGATCCTTGGTGGGAACAGCCAGATCGAGGTGGTCCATATATTCTCGATTGGGTTTAAATTCAGTGGGGGAGGGGAGGTTGGCGGTCAGGGTGACACGGTAAAAACATCCTGGTGCTCTTCGAACCACGCACGTACTCTGCGAGCTGTGTGGTACGTTGCATTGTCCTGCTGGTAGAAGCCATCGTTCTGAGGAGAAACAAACTGCATGTATTTATTTATTTAACCTGATCATATTAGGGCCATCAGGCCCTCTCTTACAGTGTTCCACACATGCAGCATTTCACACATCAGAGTTACATCATGACAATAGTTTAAATAAGAAAATGAGATTACTCTAGTGACAATATGAATAAAGAGTAATGACTAAGACCTAATGAAGTAAATGCTGCCAGTATTTTTACAACAGGTGCTATACATACAAATTATGATAAAAGCAATAATAATAACAGTAAAAAAGTAAATCAAATAATAATGATAAACATGAGAAAAATTGGCAATAGTAATGAAGATTTGTGCAGATGTACTTTAATATCTTGGTGTGTAAAGTAGATGTTTACTAGTATAGCGAGTTTTGGGAAAAGGAGATTGAAGGAGGGGGAAAGAGGGAAGTAATGAGGTGAAGTGCGTTTATGTACAGAGGAAGGCATTACTGTTGCATAAGTAGATACGTCATTAACTGTTTTTTGAAGCCGGACATGTTTTTAAGTTCTCTAACATAACGAGGGAGGTTATTCCAGAGTCGGGTTCCCGCTACTGTAAAGGACTTGGAGAAAGTGACCGAGCGATGCAGTGGAACAGAGAGTGTACATGGTCTCCAAATATAGATGTGTACTTGTGTTGGTCCATCGTGCCTTCCAGAATGACGCTCCCTCCTCCGGCCCGGACCATTTCGACGAGTTTCGCAGGGTGTTTGCTTTCAGACGTTTCACTCCGTACGCGCCATCTGTCCGATGGCGCAAAAAACGTTATTCATCTGATAAGGCCATCTGTCGCCACTCAGTGGACGTCAGTTGCGTTCGTCGCCGACGAACAGCGGTCAGCATGGGTGCGTGAACCACGCTCCTCTTGCTTAGACTTATACCCAGCAACGTTCGCTGTAAGGTCGTCGAGGAGATACTGTTGGGGTTTGTCTTGGCAGTCAGTTGCTCAGCAGCTGCAGCCCATTCGCCAGTACACATCTCCACAGCCGTCATTCATCCCTGTTATCTACGGCTTGCGATGCACCACAATTCCCTCGGCGCCGATTTGGATAGCGCCGTTCTGCCAGGCACGGTATACTTTGACCACGGCGGCACGCGAACAATTTACAAACCTTTGTACTTATAAGGAGATGGTGTCTGTTTTTTCGGACATGTCCGAAAGAACAGACACCATATCCATACAAGTATATAGTTCTGGCAATACCGGCCACAACCTTCTTCTTCTGTGCGGATGCACACATATTCCCCGAACTCTTACGGAGCTTCGTAAGAATGTCTTCCACGAGTAATGAGTGTGTCGGGGTCGGACACTACGAATGTAGTGTGTAGACATACAAGGTGAGAATGTGGGTCTCGCGGGAGGCGTGCGCGAGCTAGTCCCTGAAGTCGCACTATTCTCTGTGCCCTCGGTGGCTCAGATGGATTCGCCGGCACGGTACCTTAGCGTGTTCGGTTAGAGGGCTGCTCGCCCTCTGTAATAAAAAAACTGAGTAAAGGGATCAACGTCCGCCAAGACCAAACGCAACGAACAATACCGAACAAAAAAAAAGATGGATAGAGCGTCTGCCATGTAAGCAGGAGATCCCGGGTTCCAGTCCCGGTCGGGGCGCACATTTTCACCTGTTCTCGTTGATATAAATCAGCGCCCGTCAGCAGCTGAAGGTATTAATATAATTCTAATTTCATTTACAAACTTGACTGTTTCGGAAATTCTTTAAGCCTTGCCACGAAAACCAATGATCATATCCTTTTGAAAGTCAGATAAATGGCATGGTTTTCCCATTACGACAACGACTGCAGTGTTTTACGCGTCCTTCCGACACCCTTTATACGAGGATATGTCAATTATTACCCGCGAAGTAGTTATAAAATTTTATTGTAATCAAATAGGAAAAGTACAAGAACATGCGTTTCAACGCACTTGGTACATCATTGTACAGGCTTCCCTGTGCCCTCATAAAAGAAGGTTCTCCGATGAGCTACGGTCCAGGAATGCACCGCATCTTTCACTGTTTCGTCCGAGGCAAATCGACGGCCCCTTAATGGTTGTTTGAATGCACCAAACAATTGACAATAAAAAAAGGTTCAAATGGCTCTGAGCACTATGGGACTATGCGACCGTAGCGGTCGCGCGGTTCCAGACTGTAGCGCCTAGAACCGCTCGGCCACTCCTGCCAGCCATTAATAATCAGAAGGGGCAAGATCGGGACTATACGGAGGATGATCCAGTACTTCAAATTTGAGTTTCTGGAGCGTTTCAGCAGTGTAGGCGGCAGTATGCGGACGGGCATTGTCGTGCTACAACACAACACCTTCTGACAGCAATCCTCGGCGTTTGCTTCGAATTGCAGGCTTAAACCTGGCAATAAGCATCTCACTGTTTATTGTTGTGCCCCTGTCCTCATAATGTTCAAATACTGGACCTTGTGCGTCCCAAAAAACCGTAAGTATCATTTTCTTGCGGACGGTTGGATCATGAACTATTTCTTGCACAGCGAAGCCGGCCAGGGTGGCCGTGCGGTCCTTGGCGCTTCAGTCTGGAACCGCATGACCGCTACGGTCGCAAGTTCGAATCCTGCCTCGGGCATGGATGTGGGTGATGTCCTTAGGTTAGTTAGGTTTAAGTGGTTCTAAGTTCTAGGGGACTGATGATCTCATATGATAAGTCCCATAGTGCTCAGAGGCATTTGAACTAGTTTTGGAAACAACAGTCTAATGGCGGCATTGACTTTAAAGAAATATATTATGAGTGTGGCCCCGCATTATAAAAAAATTGTAAATGTTTGCTTCAGGATTACCCATTTTTGAGTTGGTGAGGCAATCAAACGGCATAGGGCAATATGATCTTCATAGTCGTATAAATTTTAAAACGTAAAATTTTAATATATCGGTTTTTATACGTTTTCCTCACTTTCAACTCCTGAATGACAGTACGTAATATTTCGCCGCTTCGGCTGTACTCTTCTATCAGTCTACCGACGGCCATATATGCACGCGGGACCTGCAAAATGACAGCAAAATCAGCATACAAGTTCAATGTTTTTCACCAACGATGCTACAGGCGAATTTTGAAGATCAACTATCGCGACCAAGTTCCAAACGAAAAGCTGCTGAGAAGTGATCTATGCAGCCTACTTAAAATCGTTCCTGAAACAAAACTGAGGCTTCCGAGGCACGTTTTAAGCATTAAAGATGAAAGAATCTCCAAATCAGCATGTTATGGAAACTAACAGATGGATACAGAAGTAGAAGAAAACCTAGTAATATCTAAACGGACTTTTGCAAACGATCTTCGATGGATGTGAAGTCGGAGGAGGCTGAGAACTTGGCAGCTGATCGAGGTCGCTGGCAGAAAATTGTTGCCCGATATGCAACCTAGCATCGGAGAAACTAAGTCATAGACCTTACGCAGAACCAGAAGTTTTTCGGATTTTCTTACAGAAATCTCGCCCCTATCTGACTACGAACTTTGTTGGAGGGTACATGCTTAGTCATTATCACTGATGCGTAATCTGCCATCTGTTTCATTTACTTATTTATTTATCAACGTTTATGGGGACATACGAGTTAAAGCTGTTTGGTCATATAAGGAATCAGTACATATATCACAGAGTACTGATTGGAAAATGCATAAAGAAAAGAATTAAGTAACTAATAAAACTAAAGAAGGGAGAGTACACGAGTAAGTAACATATCACAGAGAAAAATACTGAACTACTGCTAGGAACTCATGTACAGAATAGAAGTGTGCTACAAGGAAATCTTTCAACTTAGATTTAAGTACTTCGGGGTTATCACTCAGTTTTTGGAATTTTGCTGGACGCCTACCGAAAATGAAACCATTGAATAATGCACAACTTCTTGTAAATGCTTAAGGAAACGTTATTCGAGTGCGTATCGTTTTTCCTTCTATTATTCACTGAATCAATGTAGCAGTTTCATCTGAAAGAGTTAATATTCTCAACAACAAATCCTACGATGGAATAAATGTACGGGGGGAATAGAGACAGAATTGTGAGACATCTGAACAGCACCCTACACGAAGTCAGCGAACTGACACCGCGGATGACTGACATCTCTTTCCTGGACTACGAACATGCTTCGTGAGTGCATAGAATTGCCCCTAAATCTGACACAATACCACGTAATTGAGTGAAGTACGAAAAATGACAACCATTCTAGTTTCAGTGTCCGAGATATTGGAGATTACTCTTACAGTGAAGATGGCAGCATTTAGAATCTCCACGGGTTCTTGAACGTATTACTTCCAAGAAAACTTTCCATATGCGCACAGTCCTAACAATTTATAATGGTTGACATCGCTAACGTCACCAACTACCCTATTAGCTGCAACATTTACGTTACATTCCAAATCTTTCACAATAATACTTGTATCATCTGTAAAAATAAACATTTTTGAGTCGTATGTCATGTTTGGCGGCTGATAATTATTGGTATACACCTAAACAAGCGGCGGACTCACAACTGAACCACATGCACCTCCCACTTCTTGACTCGAGTCAGATTCAGAGTAGAAGGGTACCTTTCATTCTCAACAGACGGGCTAGATAATAACTAAGTTATTATCTAGCGAGTCGACACTGAAAAGCAACGTTCTGCTTCCTACTTTCCAGATATGGAAGTTTGTGGTAAGTTCCTATGGGATCAAACTGCTGAAGTCATTGGTCCCTAGGCTTACACATTACTTAATCTCACTTTAACTTGCGCTAAGGTCAACAGGCACGCTTGCCCGAGGGAGGACTGTCTGCCGTGAAATTCTGTAACCTGGTTGTAATTATTCTTCACAGTGTGGTACAGCTCCTCCTACATATTTTAGTACTGCATGTTTATAAATAGTCTTCACGGGTTTGCCGCCGGATCACGTTGTGCAGATTCCACAGTATTTCCTCGGAGCAACTGTCCGACATCTTTAGGTGGTTCAAACTAGCTGGTGGCTAGGTACGACTGACGGTATCTGTACGTCGACGCCCCGTTTCTGGAACAAGCGCGCAAAGAATGCACAGGCGCGGAAATCACGCATGAGCAATGATTTGCAGATAGATAGTGCCATATTCAAACTCCCTCTGCCGAAAATCGCAGAGCAGCTCTCTTGTGCGTGCGCTGTACGCTGCCTTTGCCAACAGTGCGGCCAGACGTTACTCACCAACGGCCGCACTAGACCAATTTTATGACGGCCCTGTAACTGAAGAATCTGGATTTTCGCGTCGTGATTTAATAGCAGCCAATGCAGAGTTCCAGGCTGTGCTCAGTTGAAATCCCGCATACTAGTTGATGAGATTATCGTCTGTACCAATATATATTGCGTCCTTAATGACGCAATCCCAGAAAGATGATGCTGGGGATAAACCTTCCGTCTTTTCATAAATCATCCGATGTGCTGTATTCAGACAGTGTTCCGCAGTTGCCGACTTTTCTGGTTGACGAAGGCTTGTATGACGCTCATGTTCATTGCAGCGTTCTTGTACTGTGCGACGTGTCTGGCCTATATACGCTGCCCCACATTGACAAGGAATCTTGCACACCACATTTCCTCAGGCTATGGTCATTCTTAAACGAACCCAACAGGTTTCTCAGTTTTGCATATAGTTGAAAAACACACTTAATTCCATATCTTCCGAGGACTCTTCCTATTCTTGACGACATGGCACCAAAATACGGCAAAAAGGCCAAAGTGGTGGGTGTCTTCGTATCTTCATTCTGCTCCATAGATTGAAGTCCCCTAGGCCTGAATGCATTACGTATCTGTCTCTCAGAATAACCGTTTTTTTGGAACACTGTCTTCAAATGTTGTATTTCACTCGACAGGCTCTCAGGATCAGATACCACATGTGCTCTGTGAACTAACGTACGTAATGCAATACCACATTGTGCAGGCTGATGGCAGCTTGTGGCCTGCAGATATAGATCTGCATGCGTTGGCTTGCGGTGGACCCTGTGTCCCAGGGTTCCATCTGCTTTCCTTCGTACCAAGACATCGAGAAAAGGTAAAGCACCATCTTTTTCCACTTCCATTGTGAAGTTTATATTCGGATGCAGAGAATTCAGATGCTGAAGAAACGTAGGTAGAGTATTAAGTCCATCTGGCCACACCACAAATGTATCATCCACATACCGCAGAAAACAAGAGGGCTTGAGAGTGGCTGACTAGTGCTTTTTCTTCAAAGTCCTCCATAAAATAATTGGCCTCCACAGGAGACAGAGGGCTTCCCGTGGCGACACCGTCCACTTGTTCAAAATATTGGTCATTCAATAAGAAGTACGTTGAAGTAAGCACGTGTTTAAATAATACTACTATGTCCTCTTCAAACTTGTTGCTAATGAGCTCCAAGGAGTCCTGCAAGGGCACCTTTGTAAATAAAGACCAAACATCGAAACTTACCAAGATATCCGATGATTGCAATCTAAGAGTTTTCAGGCGACATATGAAATCTTCAGAGTTTCGAATGTGGTCCCAATAGTGATGTCAGGTATTTGGCAACAAAATAAGTAGGTGCTCCTATGTTACTTACAATGGGACGGAGAGGGACCCCACTCTCATGTATCTTGGGTAGACCATACAGTCTAGGAGGAACTGCAGCTTGTTGACGCAAACCCTTAGCGACTTTCGCTGGAATCGAGCTCTTCCTGATGGCCCGTCATAACACTGGTCTAGTACGGTCGTTGGTGAGTGACGTCTGGCCGCACTGTTGGCAAACGCAGCGAACAGCGCACGCGCAAGAGAGCCGCTCTGCGATTTTCGGCAGAGGGAGTTTGAATATCTATCTATCTATCTATCTGCAAATCATTGGCAACGGCCTTGTCGCAGAAGATACACCGGTTCCCGTGAGATCACCGGAGTTAAGCGCTGTCGGGCATGGTCGGCACTTGGATGGGTGACCATCCAGCCGCCATACGCTGTTGCCATTTTTCGGGGTGCACTCAGCCTCGTGATGCCAATTGAGGAGCTACTCGACCGAATAGTAGCGGCTTCGGTCAAGAATACCATCATAACGACCGGGAGAGCGGTGTGCTGACCCCACGCCCCTCCCATCCGCATCCTCCTCCGAGGATGACACGGCAGTCGGATGGTCCCGGTAGGCCACTCGTGGCCTGAAGACGGAGTGCTTATTTTTTTATCTGCAAATCATTGCTCATGCGCGATTTCCGCGCCTGTGCATTCTTTGCGCGCGTGTTCTAGAAACGGGGCGTCGACGTGCGGATATCGTGAGTCATACGTAGTCACCAGCAAGGTTGAACCACCTGAAGATGTCGGACAGTTGCTCAGAGGAAATATTGTGGAATCTGCACAACGTGATCCGGCGGCAAACCCGTGAAGACTATTTACAACACATCCGCCGGGAAGGCTTGAAGAGTCACACTGCGTATTTACCCGAAATTTATTAACTGGAAAGAGAGAGTGACAACAGTTTGAAGATATGAACTATATTTGTCGTTCAATTTGTCCGTGTTATTATATAGGCTTCTTACCAAGTTTGCTCTACGAGATTGGTTTCAAATGCCTGCACTCCAAATGGTTGTTACCTCTAAATCCTTTGTTTACTACCTTGGGATATGGTTCTGCCTTGATTGCTTTCAATTTTACTGCCTGTACATCATGAACTAATAGGCTATGAATAAGTTCCCTCACACTGTCTCCATTAACTAGATAATAGTATAAGAAGGTTTGTGTACGATTGTGCCTGTGAACTCTAGTTGGAAAATAGACTGTCCGTACTAGGTTGTTAATACTATTTTCTCTGGAGAATCAGTCGGAAAGTTTATATTGAAATGACTGTGCAAGAATTTTAGGCTACTTTTAAGAATCGAGTCTAACAAAACTGAAACCCTGTACTCTAAACTACTCTCTTGCACAATCTCCAAATATTTGTCCTTTGCAGGGTTTTAATGTATCAACTCTTTTGAAAACTAATAATTCCTTGTAGCCCATCGGGCTGTTGCAAGTGTTTCAATTGGGCTCCACTTCCACCACTTGCGCCTCTTTAGCCTACCCAGTAATCGTATTGGGACAGGGGACCTATAGCTTAACGTGGAATCGGAACCACGTATCGTCCCTGGAGCATCCTCACGTCTGTGAGAGGTGGAGGCTTGGTTAAAGGCAAACTGAATATTCCGTTATCAGACCGGAATTCGATCCCATGACCTATAGTTCTCCATGCATGCGCTTTAGCACTAAACTACCAACCCCGTCTAACACTACATTGGAGATAAGTGGCAACTCGCGACTTGTGCAACGTAATTCTGATAGGGTATACCCCTCCAAAGTATAGGCGTCCTGAAGTGAGACTTGGGAAGGGGGGAGAAGGGCATTTGTTCCCCCCCATGCAACCTGGAATACAGAGCATTTATTTATTACTGTTTTTTGCGCCACCTACAAAATATAATTCTGATGGCATTATGCATCTCTAAACTGACTAACTAATTTTTATCAATAACGACAATTTTAGAGCCTTGCCCTTTTATCCCCTTCCCTCTTGGTAAATTTCTGCGGACACCCATGCTCCAAGGAAGATAAAAATACACCAAAGTGACAAAAGTAATGGGAGAGCGATATGCACATATAAAAATGGCAGTCATTTGTAATCAGTGATTCAAGTTTCCGACTTGATTATGGCCGAATGACGGGAAATAATAGACTTTGAACGTGGAATGGTAGCTGGAGCTAGACACATGGGGCATTCCATTTCGGATATCGTCAGGGAATTCACTATTCCGAGATCCACAGTGCAAGAAATGTGCTGAGAATATAGAATTTTAAGACATTACTTCTCACCACGGACAACGCAGCGGCTGACGGCCTTCACTTAACGACAGAGAGCAGCGGCGTTTTCGTAGAGTCCTCAGTGCTAACATAGAAGCAACACTGCGTGACATAATAGCAGAAATCAATGTGGCAAGCATGACGAACGTATGTGTGTGGATAGTGGGGAGAAATATGGCGTTAAAAGGCTATGACAGCAGACGGCCGACACGAGCTAACAGCACGACATCGACTGCAGCGCCTCTCCTCTCCTCTCCTCGCCTCGTGACCATATCAACTGGACCATACACGACTGGAAAACTATGGTCTGGTCAGACAAATCCAGCTTTCAGTTGACAAGAGTTGATGGTTGAGTTCGAGTGTGGTGCAGGCCTCACGAAACCACGGACCCAACTTGTCAACAAGGCACTGTAGAAGCTGGTGTTGGCTCCATGATGGTGTGGGGTGCGTTTACATGGAATGGACTAGGTCCTCTGGTACAACAGAATTGATCATTGGCTGGAACTGTTTATGTTCGGCTACCTTGCTAGAGATGAACCTTTCTTTCTGTTTGTTTGGATCATTAATTTCAGAAGCATTATAGGCAGAAAAGTGGAGGTAATGGACTTGTACCACTATTGAAATAAGCCGTTCAGTTGTTCGTGACTGGTTTGAAGAACAGTCTGGGCATTTTGAGAGAATGATTTGGTCACTCAGATCGCGCGACATAAATCCCACCGAATATTTATGGGACATAATCGAGAGGGCAGTTCGTGCACAGACACCTGCACGAGCAATACTCCCGAAGTTGTGGAAGGCTACAGAGGCAACATGCCTCAATATTTCTGCAGTGGACTTCCAACGACTTGCTGAAATCATGCCACATCGACTGGCTGCTCTACACCAGACAATAAAGGTCCCACACGATGTTACGAGGTATCGCATGACCTTTGTTATCTTAGTGTAATGTCAGATCTGTTAGCAGTTCATCTACTTTACCATTAATAGCCCTTATATTTTGATGAAGCAGGTCTGCTGCGCATTTTGAGCTCCATTTCCACATCAGGCAGGGGTAGCTTCTTCCTAACGCCATCTTTCTATTCGTCATCGCTGGAATTTGTTCCTGAATGAGCGCAGATCCACTATCAAGAGTGTTACGCTCTCTATACTCTCCGAGTGGTGGTACTATTAAACAGCTAGTTTTGCCACATTTTATTGCGTTACGTATTTATAACGAACTTTACTAGCGACATCTTGGAATTGAGAGCAGAGCTATTTCACATTTGTCAGAACTGAAACATATATTTTCATTTCGTCTTCAAATAGGAAGTCATTGACTGTCTATGAAGTCTACAAAACATTTATACTCTGCTACTACTGTTGCTAAACTTTTCGCCTTTGTTGACAATCTTCATACATATTATTAATAATCGCTTAAATAAAAAATAGTAGTACGGGTGTGAACTGTTCATTCATCAGATGCGTACTGCGTGTGCTCCACATCTGTCGTTTTAAATTTTACAAATATTTTGGCAGCTTCTGCAAATTCACAACCACAAAATTTTCAAGACTTTCTCTATGGGGCTAGGAAAAATTGTTCTATACTTTTTACTCCGTTTTAGAAATGTGCTATGTTAAAAAAAATTTATTTAAAAAATTAGTTTTCAGTCTTGTGTGTATGAAATTTTTGAATCTATTTCAAGCGTTTTGATGATGTTACAACGGAGACATGCGGTAAATTTCTGGATCATTTCAGTTTCTCTTCACCTGAGACAGCCAATACATTGACTCCTCCTACGATTATCTCACTAAAAGAAACGGGGAAACAGTAGTGGTACGCAAAGTAACCTCCCCACATACCAAACACGAAAGCAGGTTATTATCTTGTCATCTAGTTCTGAACTATGTGGAAAGTTTTAAGTCTGTATGTAACTCATGACGAAATGATTGAGGTAAACGAAGTACCCTCTATTGCACACCAGACAAGAAAGAGAGTTGATATTTCAGTCATCGAGTACTGAGCTATGCTGAAAGTTTCAAGTCTGTAACTCGTGAGGAAACGACGGTGGTAAACAAAGTACCTTCCTCCAAACACCAGACAAGAAAGAGAGTTAACATTGCATTATCATTCAGTCCTGAACTATGTTAAAAGATTCAAGTCTCTAGCTCATCCCGAACAGACAAGAATGTGACCTAATAAAAAGTGTTAAGATGTTCTGCGTCTCCCCCTAAACTATCAGACCGATTTCAACCAAACTTGGTACACATACCACTGACTGGAACGAAGCGCTGTGGATGTAAGAACCGCCTACCTATCAAAGGGGTAGTGGTGAAAAAATAGTGCATAGCACGCGAATACCCATATCTTATTCACTCAATATTTGAGAATGAGAGCACTTAGTAACTTTGTAAGAAGGCTGTTTAGGTTTTTATGTTGGTAACGCCACGTAGCGCTCTCTATTAAAATCGTTGACTGCGCTGTGTGCAGTCTGTGGCTGGTTGGACTCGTTGTTGGAAGTTATTTGCCAGTGTAGTGTTGGGCAGTTGAATGTGAACAGCCCATAGCGTTGGGCAGTTGGAGGTGAGCCGCCAGGAGTGGTGTATGTGGGGAGAGAGATGCCAAAGTTCTGAGATGTTAATTTGAGCGGACGATCTGTACGTGTGTCCGTCAGAAAAAGAAAATCTATTAAACTGGGTGTCAAGAATATATATATATATATATATATATATATATATATATATATATATATATATATATATATAATGACTTTTGAACATTATTAAGGTAAATGCATTGTTTGGTCTCTATCAAAATCTTTTATTTGCTAACTATATGCCTATTAGTAGTTAGTACCTTCAGTAGTTACAATCTTTTATTTATCTGGCAGTATTGGCGCTCGCTGTATTGCAGTAGTTCGAGTAACGAAGATTTTTATGAGGTAAGTGATTCATGAAGGGTGTAGGTAATTGTTAGTCAGGGGTATTCTTTTGTAGGGATTATTAAAAGTCAGATTGCGTTGCTCTAAAATATTGTGTGTCAGTTTAGTAATGATCAGAATAAGTAAAGAGAAAACTGTCTCAGTACGTTCAGTTTCACTCTGGAGTTTGAAAATCAAGTAACGTAGACGTTTTACCAGCACAGTCACTCTTTTCATTCAAAGGGGAAGTTCCAAATTGCAACAACATTTACACAGAGTTTCAAAACTTTGAGAAAATTTTTCTCCCTGACAGCCACCGGAAAATGATGGAAGAAAATAGGTTTATCACTTACATTTTCGCTGTCCATACAGCAAAACTGCCGCATCAGGAATGACTCTTAATTTGTTAGTTCTTTACTGCTTACTGTATTCGCGACACATTTTGCAAATGGACAGTGTCTTGAAAGGAGGGTACAAGATGAACATCAACAAAAGCAAAACGACGATAATGGAATGTAGTCGAATTAAGTCGGGTGATGCTGTGGGAATTAGATTAGGAAATGAGACACTTAAAGTAGAAAAGGAGTTTTGTTATTTGGGGAGCAAAATAACTGATGATGGTCGAAGTAGAGAGGATATAAAATGTAGACTGGCAATGTCAAGGAAAGCGTTTCTGAAGAAGAGAAATTTGCTAACTTCGAGTATAGATCTAAATGTCAGGAAGTCGTTTCTGAAAGTATTTGTATGGAGTGAAGCCATGTATGGAAGTGAAACATGGACGATAAATAGTTTGGACAAGAGGGGAATAGAAGCTTTCGAAATGTGGTGCTACAGAAGAATGCTGAAGATTAGATGGGTAGATCACATAACTAATGAGGAGGTATTGAATAGAATTGGGGAGAAGAGGAGTTTGTGGCACAACTTGACTAGAAGAAGGGATCGGTTGGTAGGACATGTTCTGAGGCATCAAGGGATCACCAATTTAGTATTGGAGGGCAGCGTGGAGGGTAAACATCGTAGAGGGAGACCAAGAGATCAATACACTAAGCAGATTCAGAAGGATGTAGGCTGCAGTAGGTACTGGGAGATGAAGCAGCTTGCACAGGATAGAGTAGCATGGAGAGCTGCATCAAACCAGTCTCAGGACCGAAGACCACAACAACAATATTCGCATGTACCACTGAATGTACCTTTAAAATATTATCATTACACGACACATTGTTCTGGAGATACGACGTCATAAGAATTGGACTGCGTGAAAACGACTAAATTCGCTACAGGTCCAGGTGAAATATGTGTCCAAATATGTGTGAAATATGTTAAAAATACGTGAAATAATGTGACATATATGTACTCTGGCAAACCTGTTGGTGGATATCTCTTTCTAAACCTGGGATCGATTTCAATTAAATTTGGTACACATGTTACTTACTATCTGGAAAGAAATGCTGTGTGGTTAAGAATAATCATCCTGCTGCTGGCGTGTGAATGATAAGTTGGTGATGAAGGGAGGAGGTGGGGAGGAGGAGATGGACAGAGGGACGGGGGGGGGGGGGAGAAGGAGATAAGGAGATGGACAGGGAGATGTGTGAAGAACAGATAGACATGGTGAAGAGCAGGAAGATGTGGACAGAAAGTGGATGGAAGAGGAGACGGACAGAGGGTGATCAGGGGATGGACCAACATAAGACTGGAATAAATACATACCCGGGAAATGTCGGGCGCACAGTTCCTTATAAAAGCGTCACTGTCGCAAATACCTGTTTCTTAATGTCATCATCGAAACGACGCAATGTATCCGTCGGGGATGACTGTCCACAGACGACCCGTGGTCTAGGATTAGAATATAGACTAGTCCCTGTAGCAGCCAAAGAAAGCAAGAAGGTCCCATCTAAAATTTTTTTAAAAATAATATGTATGCCACCAGTACTGCAGGTGAGAAACATAGTAGTTACTCAAGTTTTATAATGGACAAGGCGTAAAACTGAAGTAATTATGTCTTCATCAGACCAACAGATGCCTTTGCAATACTGTGTATTTGCATCTTACAATCAGTGTGCACCAAGATATGTATATATTTTAATAATGTTGCAGAAAGTTAATAGTAATGTTATTATAATATGAAGTCCCTTGTAATGCCAAATGAGTTTGGGAAGAACCATTAGCTAAACATTTCTGAGTTTCCTATGGTAGTGACATAATATACTGATGAAGAGTTTCAACCCTTAAAGCATTTAAATGTTAATGAGAGTTATTGTTTTTATGTTTACTGCATTTGAAACCTCTTTGCTCATAACTGTTGTTTGTTGCTTGTTTGATGAAAAAGAGGAAGTTATACTTCGAAGAATTTTAGGTGATGAACTTTTCTCTGATTGAGGGCAGTAACATTACTACTTTTAATACACAACTGCCTAAAATGTTGTGAATTATAAGTTTTTTTGTAAATCTATATTTTTTCTATATTTGTTGATTTTATATGACGTATTTATCAAACGTTCACAGATTCATATATGTTTATACATCGTAATTGTACAATAATTATGATATATAATATAGTCAGTCATTTATTACAGAAAAATGGTTATCATCTTTGATTAGTAATCAAAAGACCGTCGGTCCCGCATTCGATACACGCCACTGCTTAAATTTTGATTAATAATCAGCATTGTTGGCCGAAGACTTCCGGCATAAGAGGTCACCCTCATTCTGCCAATGGCCTTGTCAGAGAAGGCGGAGGAGTAGACGGAGATCCAGCGCTCGCTCTTGTCCTTGGGGTGGGAAACTGTCCGTAAGGGCGGAAGAATCATCAGTGATCAACAGCATGAGGATGCAGAAGGCAATGGAAACCACTACATTAAAGACACACAACGTGTATATACAGGACATGTGGTCTGCAATTGGAACAGTGTTATGATGATCTCTCCATTGGCAAAAGATTCTGTAATAATACCCCATTCGGATCTCTGGGAGAGTGATGCCAAGGGGGAGGTTACCACGAAAAAAAGAAACGAAAGGATAAAGTTCTACGAGTCGGGGAGTGGAGTGCCTGAAACTTGAACTCGGTAGGGAAGCTAGAAATTCTGAAAAGGGAAAGGCAAAGGCTAAGTCTAGATATAGTAGTGGTCAGTGAAGTGAAATGTAAAGAAAATAAGGATTTCTGGTCAGATGAGTATAGGATAATATTAACGGCAGCAGAAAATGGTGTGACGGGAGTAGGATTCGTTATGAATGGGAAGATAGGGCAGGGAGTGTGTTACTGTGAACACGTCAGTGATAGCGTTGCTCTTATCAGAATCGATTGCAAACCAACAGCGATTGTTCAAGTATACATGCCAACGTCGGAAGCTGTAGACGAAGAATAGAGAAAGCTTATGATGGTATTGAAAGGGCAATACAGTTTGTAAAGGGAGATGAAAATCCAATAGTCATGCAGAACCGGAATGCAGTTGTAGGGGAAGGAGTAGAAGAAAAGGTTACAGGAGAATATGGGCTTGGGGAAAGGAATGGAGAAGGGATACACTAATTGAATTCTGTAATAAATTTCAGCTAGTAATAGCGAATACTCTGCTCAGGAGTCACAAGAGGAGGAGGTATACTTGGAAAAGGCCGGGTGATGCGGGAAGATTTCATTTACATCACGGATCACGGCCAGACAGATTCTGAAATCAGATACTATATTCTAAGGCGTACCCAGGAGCAGATATAGACTCAGATCACAATAAAGTAGTGATGAAGAGTAGGCTGAAGTTTAAGAGATTAGTCAGGAAGAATCAATAAGCAAAGAATGGGGGGGGGGGGGGGGGGTACGGAAGTATTAAGGAATGACGAGATACGCTTGAAGTTTTCTAAGGCTATAGATGCAGAAATAACAAATAGCTCGGCAGGCAGTACAATTGAAGAGGAATGGTCAACTCTGAAAAGGGCAATCACAGGAGTTGGAAAGAAAAGCAAAGAAGGTAACTGCGAAGAAACCATTGGTAACAGAAGAAATTCTTCAGCTGATTGATGAAAGAAGGAACTACAAAAATGTTCAGGGAAATTCAAAAATACAGAAATACACGTCGCTGAGGAATGAAATTAATAGGAAGTATAGATAAAATAAGGCGAAATGGCTGCATGAAAAATGTGAAGAAATCGAAAAAGAAACGCTTTTCTGAAGGACTGACTCAACATATAGAAAAGTCAAGATAACCTTCGGTGACTAAAAGCGAGGGTGGTAAGATTAAGAGTGCAACGGGAATTCCACTGTTAAATGCAGAGGAGAGAGAGGATGGGTGGAAATAGTATATTGAAGGCCTCTCTGAGGCGGAAGTTTCGTCTGATGTGATAAAGAAGAAACAGGAGTCGATTTAGAAGAGATCCAGTATTAGAATCAGAATTTAAGAGAGTCTTGGAGGACTTAAGATCAAATAAGGCAGAAGGGATGGATAACATTCCGTCAGAATTTCTAAAATAATTGAGGAAAGTGGCAACAAAACTACTATTCGCGTTGGTATGTAGAATGTATGAGTCTGGCGACATACCATCTGACTTTCGGAAAAATATCATTCACACAGTTGCGAAGACTGCAAGAGCTGACAAGTGTGAGAATTATAGCACAATCAGCTAAGTAGCACATGCATCCAAGTCGCTGACAAGTATAATACAGAGAAGAATGGAAAAGAAAACTGTAGGTGTGTTAGATGACTATTAGTTTGGCTTTAGAAAACGTAAAGGCACCGGTGAGGTAATTCTGACGTTGCGGTTGAAAAATGGCAGCATGACTAAAGAAAACTCAAGACATGTTCACAGGATCTGTGGACCTGGAAAAAGCGTTCGACAATGTAAAATGGTGCAAGATGTTCGAAATTCTGAGAAAAGTAGAGGTAAGATACAGAGAGAGACGGGTAATATACAATATGTATTATAATAAGAGTGGACGACCAAGAACAATGTGCTCGGATTAAAAAGGGTGTAAGGCAGGGATATAGTCTTTCACCCCTTCTGTTCAATCTTTACATCGAAGAAGCAATGACGGAAATAAAAGAAGGTTCAGGAGCGGAATTAAAGTTTAAGATGAAAGGATAACAATGATAAGATTTGAGTAAGACATTGCTATCCTGACTGAAAGTGAATAAGAGTTACATGATCTGCTGAGTGGAATAAACACTCTAATGAGTGCAGAATATGGATTGAGAAAAAAATCGAAGAAAGACGAAAGTAATGAGAAGCAGTAGAAATGAGAACAGCGGGAATCTTAACATCACGATTGATGGTCACGAAGTAGATGAAGTTAAGGAATTCTACTACCTGGGCAGCAAAATAACCAACGACGGGCGAAGTAAGGAGGACATTAAAAGCAGACTAGCAATGGCGAAAATGACATTCCTGCCCAAGAAAAGTACAGTAGTATCGAACATTGGCCTTAATTTGAGGAAGAAATTTCTGAGAATGTACATTTGGAACACAGCATTGTACGGTAGTGAAACATGAACTGTGGGAAAACAGGAACAGAAGAGAATCGAAGCACTTGAGATGTGGTGCTACAGACGAATGTTGAAAATTATATG
Source organism: Schistocerca nitens (assembly GCF_023898315.1). Lineage (NCBI taxonomy): Eukaryota > Metazoa > Arthropoda > Insecta > Orthoptera > Acrididae > Schistocerca > Schistocerca nitens. The sequence goes on along the minus strand of NC_064618.1, from coordinate 468,467,269 downwards.
GACTGATAAGGAAGAGGAGGTTCTGCGCCGAGTTGGAGTGGCAAGGAATATGTGGTAAACACTGACAAGGAGAAAGGACTGGATGATAGGACATCAGGGAATGACTTCCCTCTATAGAGGGTAAAAACAAAGTGAGGACGTAGGTTGTCACATGAAGAGGTAGGCACAGAGAGGAATTCGTGGCGAGCCGCATTAAAAAAAAAAAAAAAAAAAAAAAAGAAAAAAGAGAACGCCGACCAAGTCATTAGGGCAAGAATACAAGATCTCATTGGATGAGGGAGCAAATTTGAAAATTTCCCCCTTCATTTCCACAGGAAGCTCCTCGGGGCGTATGTGAATCCGTTGGCTTGCCCTCTGCTGCATCTCGTCCCGTCGAGCCGCTGTAGGGTGGGCCTGGGGCCTGTTTGGGGCAGCGGGGACCACGGATCGCGTCATCGGGTGTCTTCTCCGCGCGTTTGCCGCGGTATTGGCGCGGTCAAGGCGAGCAAGGGGCCTCTGCTGGCGCCAGCTGCCGATTTCACCAGAGCCGCTCACGTTTTGCGACGCCGTGGTCTGGAGTGCCGAGCCCGTGCAGAAACTGCGGCTTTCCCTTCGCCATTACTCCGGGCGCGTGCACGTGTTTCGCGGAGACCGGTTTTGCTGTTCGCCGAGGCGCCGTCGGAGACCAGTGAAGTCACCTGCCGATTCGGCCTCTGTTAGTACCGAGAGCCGAGTCCAGTCCGCCAACCAAAACAACGAGGCCCTCAAGTTCACCAGCAGTACTACCCTCATGGCTGTGTGTCATGTTGTTGGTGTTGTCGTTATGGTCTTCAGTCCGATGTCTGAAGTAGTTTAGTATTAAGTTGGTGCATAAGTTCGTAGCGTTTTTCATAAGTGTAATAAACACAACAGATGTACGTAACACAGCGTTAAGCCTTCACTAGTCACAGCATTATGCCAACGGTGGGGTAACTTTTCTATTCCGTGACTGGAAAACACGTGGTCTTGCGGCGAAAAACTTATGACGCTGTGTTCGGAGCGCATGTTCGTCCCGAAAGGAAGTTCCTTGAAGGTTGTTAAAATCTGAGGGCACAAAATCAACTGAATAGAGTGCGTGCGGAATGATATCCCAACCCAACTCCTGTGTAATGTTTTCTGTATGTCTAGCAGAATGCGGGCGGACGTTATCGTGGAGTAACATTACTTTACACAGTCTTCCTGGTCGTTGTTCTTGGAATGCGTGTGCGAGGCGTTTCAGTTGTTTACAATAAATGTCAGCAATGACGGTTACACCTCGGGGAAGCAATATGTAGTACTTCACACCGTCGCTGTTGCACCGGGTGAGTAAAATTCTTTTGTGGGTGCACGCAGGTCTTTATACGGGGAGTTGCTGCTTTGTTTGGGCTCAACCATGCCTTTCTTTTTCCTTATGTTAGCGAAAAGACAGCAATAGGAACGGTCGGTATTGTTCATGAGCCAATTGATGACTAGCAACTAGCAAGCAGAGATGCACGTAGGCCACCCACTGATTATTGCGATTTTGGTTTAGAGCATAGTGTATCCATACACTCGATTTATGAACCTTCACCACTGCATGCAAATATCGCAAGATGGTGGAATGATCACAGTTCATCACATTTGCCAGTTCTCGTTTGCACTAACGTTTAAACGATCTTCATCAAACCCCGAAGTCTTCCTGAACATGGAGAGTCACTGTGTTAAAACGATCCTCCTGAGACGAGAAAACCGTTTCCTTGCAGTGCTCTATCCAGTGGTATTAGCGACATATATGGCGCAAATATTTCTGGCTGCCTCCGTTGCTGTCACCCCTCACTCAAACAGAAGAATATTTCGGATACGTTCCGGTTTCTCCATTTGGGACTAGCGTTCACAGCCCCACTCACTGTCTCCAAATGACAAAATGACAAAATATAAACTCAAATAGGAGCAGAGAACTACAAATAAAAAATCGCAATCGAAAAGTGAACCCATAGCAACCGGAATACCAACATTCAAAACTAAAACTTTGCGAACTTACGCACTAACCTAATAATTGGTTAAGAAGTTATTAGTAGTTCTAGTCTTTTCTTTCTGTTTTCATTTTTGTTTCTTTGTTAAAGTAATGGATTTTTGTACTATTGTTGTAGTTTTAGATGTTTTTCGTAAATAATTACTATATATACACTTTTCAGAACACACGAAAATGTGAATCGCATGGCCTTCCATAGATTTCTGGATAATAGGCTGTTATTGTGATAATTGAATGAATAAATAAATAAAAAAACTCAATTGATGCAGCTTTCCACGACGCATATCCCGAGCAAGCCTCTTCATCTCTGCGTAACTACTGCATTACACATCTATTTGAACCTGATTAATGTTGTCAAACCTTGGTTTCGTCTCTACATTTTGAAAGCACACATTGTCCTCTGTTACAAAATTAACGATTCCTTCATGTCTCAGAATGTGTGCTACCAGTCGATATCCTTTTTAGTCATTCTGTGATATAACTTTCTTCTTCTTTTTACAAGAGTTACGAATTTTCCCGTTATATCCTCTTGTTCAGTGCCTCTGTTGTCTATGGTTGGTTTCTATTTGGTCTCTCCATCTCTTTCTCGGTCTGCCTATTGATCTTCTCCCCATTGGCCGACAATTAATTATCATTTTTGGCATTCTATTTTCATTCATTTTTGTGACATTAGTACTCCAATTATTTCTATACTCCTTCATCTGTTCATTTATGCTTTCAAGTTTTTTTTCTTGTCAGACTGTTGTAATCCTTTACATGTCATACAGTCTATACCCACCAGCTGCTCTTATAATAACTGATTTCCGCAACTTGTATTCTTCGTCCATTTACAGCTGTTACTGTGCACGTCTCACTGACCTAAAGCATACACGGCATTACCGTCATTTTACTAAATTTTATTACGATTTCAGTGTTCTGAGTGAATCTTTCAGTTATTTCGGTTAGTCTTTTTCGCCTGTGAAGGAAATGATATGTCCCGAAAAGTTGAGTCCATTCAGTCTTTATTTTCTGGCCGTTTATCACAATTTTGCTTGGGGCTGGGTCTTGACAGTTAAGTTTTAGCCCTTGGCTGCTTTATTTAATCCATAAAAATAGATTTTTGAAGGACGTACTCGCTGTCAGCTCCAATAACTTGGCCAACATTCATCACCAAAGAGTGTTGCGGTTAGGTAATTTCGTTCGGTAAAGTTATAGATATGAAACAGTATTTCTTTAAGTCATTGTCTCAACATGCCATCAAATCACATTCTTTTCATAAGCCTAAATCCTTTGTTACTTTCACATTTTCTTTTTAGGCAATGGTAATTACATTGCTGGGTTACTCTTAGTATGCGATGTAGTTTGCCTCTCCTGTTTAATATTTCCCACAAAGTTTTCCTATTACTTTGTCAATTCCACATATTTTTCAGTTACTTGCCTCATGACGAACGTACCGTCTGAATAAGACCTACTCTTGCTGCAACAAGATATTTTCTAAAATTACTGCGAATCTTGGTATTTGTATCTTCGAAAATATTTTTGCCTCTACAATTCTCACAGTATTGTTATCCCTCTTTAAATGTACAACTCACTATGGCAATTTCCCGCTGTTCGGAATTTCTTTTCTTTGTTGATAAAGAGAAGGAACTTAGGTTTCAGAGAGGACATGCATACACGATCAATTCGGTGTTTATGTTGCCACTTTCTAGTATCTTCATTTCATCTTTGTAACACATCCTCTAACTTTTTTTTTTTTTATTATGTTCACATTTACTTCTTTCTACTCTTTAGGTGTAATAACTTGATCTTCTAAACTTCCATGTGCTTCATAATATTCTGTCAGAAGTTTCTTATGGCAATCTAACTGTTGAATGTTACTTATCACTTCAATCTTCATTTTTATGTTCATGTTCATTTTTATTCATTTTTTCTCCAATTCTATTTCACACTTATTCGTTAATTATTCGATCTGCTCATCTAATTGTAAGCATTATTGTGGTAGTATAAAATGTGTAAAGCTTCTATTCTCTTCTTATCTGTACTCTTTATGTACACGTTTCACTTCTGTACAAGAACCTACGTACTCGATTAAGGGAACCAACATTCCACGTTCTGACCTGTAGAAAGCCAGTTTTGATTGCTTATTCTAATGGAAACATCGCTTTCAATAGTCCCCTCCTGGAGGTCCGAATAGGGGACTATACCCCTTTCTTAAATTTTACCATAAAGATGCTGCTATCTTTCAACCATACAGTACTGCGTGTCCTCTACAAACGTAACAGCTGTAATTTGCTATGTCTTTCAGCCATTTGCAGTGCCAACATAGCAAGGCCATGTTGGCTAATGTTAAAAGGCCACATCGTTCAATCGTTCTTGCTGTAACCTCTGCAACTATAGAAAAGGCTGCTGCGCCTCTTCAGGAACCACATTTTAGTCTGGCCTCTCCACTGACACTTCTCTGTTATGGCTGCACCAACGGTACAGTGGCCTGCTGAGGCACGCAAGACACCTCAACACCGCAAGGTGTATTTGTATGAAAGGAGTCGACTGTTGCAGCGAGAAACGTTTGAGAACTTATTTTTCATACTCACTTCACAATTCAGTTATCCCACGTATTATGATCAGTTCTAACATTTCATAAACGTTCTAGATATGCAAACAAAGTTTCTGCAAAATGATAGTACCTTAAGGTGCAGATGTATTGGGTTATGAGAAATATTTTTAACCTTCGTACCTGGCGAAACCTTACAGAAGCGTGATCTTCAATTCTAGATGCTTTCAACAGTTTCCACAACGAAATACGTACGTTAAGAACACTTGCGGCAAGACGCTAAATATCTTCACTGAGCGATTGGAGTGGTAATGTTACTAATGACAGTGCCATTGAAACAGAGTCCCTAAACACGATTTTCCGAAATTCCTTCACCAAAGAAGGCGAAATAAATATTCCAGAATTCGAATTAAGAACAACTGCCAACATGAGCAACTTAGACGTAGACATCCAGGAGCTAGTGAAGCAGCTTAAATCACTTAATAAAGGCAAGGCCACCTGACCAGAGTGTATACCAGCTAGGCTGCTTTCAGAGTATGCTGACACATTAGCTCCATACTTAGAAATTATATACAACCGTTCCCTAGTCGAAAAATCCGTACCTAAAGACTGGAAAGTTGTACTCGTCACACGAATACTTAAGAAAGGAAATCAGAGAAAGCCGCTGAATTACTAACTCAAATCGGTAACCTCGGCTCGTAGTATGCTTTTGGAACATACGTTGTGTTCGAACATTATTAATAACGTCGAGAAAACGATTTATTGACAGACAGCTAACAAGGACTCAGAAAAAATCGGTTTTGCGAAACACAAATAGCTGTTTATTCGCCACGATGAATGCTATCGACAGGGGATGAAAAATAGATTCCATATTTTTAGATTATCAGAAGGCTTTTGACACCGCTCCTAACAGGTGACTTCTATTCCAATTTCTATGCCTGCGGGGTGTTGTCTCAGTTGTGCGACTGGATTCATGATTTCCTGACAGAAAAGTCAACTGTTCGTAGCAACCGAATGAAACAGAACTAATACCTGGCCTACCCCAAGGAAGTGCTACAGGCTCTCTGCCGTTCCTGATCTACACCCATGGAAATGGAAAAAAGAACACATTGACACCGGTGTGTCAGACCCACCATACTTGCTCCGGACACTGCGAGAGGGCTGTACAAGCAATGATCACACGCACGGCACAGCGGACACACCAGGAACCGCGGTGTTGGCAGTCGAATGGCGCTAGTTGCGCAGCATTTTTGCACCGCCGCCGTCAGTGTCAGCCAGTTTGCCGTGGC